>NC_058520.1:185246620-186496620 GCF_904849725.1 Hordeum vulgare subsp. vulgare | reverse complement strand
ATTGGTGTAGGCGCTACATGAACAACTTCCTGCGCCCTGCTACACACTGGTTGAAGTGATGGTTCAATAACCTCATCAAGTTCTACTACCCTCCCACTCTATTCTTTCGAGAGAAACCTTTCCTCGAGAAAGGATCCGTTTCTAGAAACAAACACTTTGCTTTCGGATCTGAGATAGGAGATGTACCCAACTGTTTTGGATATCCTATGAAGATGCATTTATCCGCTTTGGGTTCGAGCTTATTAGATTGAAACTTTTTCACATAAGTATCGAAACCCCAAACTTTCAAGAAACGACAGCTTAGATTTCTCTAAACCTCAGTCTATACTGTGTCATCTCAACAGAAATACGCGGTGCCCTATTTAAAGTGAGTGCGGTTGCCTCTAATGCATAACCCATAAACGATAGTGGTAATTCGATAAGGGACATCATAGTATGCACCATACCAAATAGTGCGTGGCTATGACGTTCAGACACATCATCACACTATGATGTTCCAGGTGGCATGAACTGCGAAACAATTTCCACATTGTCTTAACTGCGTACCAAAACTCGTAACTCAGATATTCATTTCTATGATCATATCGTAGACAGTTTATCCTCTTGTTACGACAAACTTCACTCTGAAACGGATTTGAACTTTTCAACATTTCAGACTTTGTGATTCATTAAGTAAATACTCCTGTATCTACTCAAATCGTCAGTGAAGTAAGAACATAATGATATCCACTGCGTGCCTTAGTACCCATTGGACTGCATACATCAAAATGTATCACTTCCAACAAGTTACTATCTTATTTCATCTCAATGAAAACAAGGCCTTGCTCATGTGGTATGATTTGCATGTCACTAGTGATTCAAAAACAAGTGAGTATAAAGATCCATCAGCATGGAGCCTCTTCATGCAATTTATACTAACATGACTCAAGCGGCAGTGCCACAAGTAAGTGGTACTATCATCATCAACTCGTATCTTTGGGCACCAATATCATGAACATGTGTAACACTACGATCGAGATTCAATAAACCATTGAAGGTGAATATTCAAGAAAATAGAGTAACCATTATTCTCCTTAAATGAATAATCGTATTGCAATAAACACGATCCAACCATGTTCATGCTTAACGCAAGCACCAAATAACAATTATTTAGGTTTAACACCAATCCCGATGGTAGAGGGAGCGTGCGACGTTTGATCATATCAACCTTGGAAACACTTCCAACACGTATCGTCACCTCGCCTTTAGCTAGTCTTCGTTTATGCCGTAGCTTTCATTTCGTGTTACTAATCACTTAGCAACCGAACCGGTATCCAATACCCTCATGCTACTAGGAGTACTAGTAAAGTACACATCAAATACACTTCTTTTGACTTTTGCCAGCCTTCTTATCTACCAAGTATCTAGAGTTGCTCCACCTCAGTGACTGTTCCCCTCATTTCAGAAGCACTTAGTCTCGGGTTTGGGTTTAATCTTGGGTCTCTTCATTAGTGCAGCAACTGTTTTGTCGTTTCACGAAGTATCCCTTCTAGCCCTTGCCTTTCTTGAAACTTAGTGGTTTTACAAACCATCTACTATTGATGCTCCTTCTTGATTTCTACTTTCGCAGTGTCAAACATCGCGAATTGCTCAAGGATCATTGTATGTATCCTTGATATGTTATAGTTCATCACGAAGCTCTCACAGCTTGGTGGCAGTGACTTTGGAGAACTATCACTATCTCATCTGGAAGATTAACTCCCACTTGATTCAAGCGATTGTCGTACTCAGACAATCTGAGCACACGCTCAACGATTGAGCCTTTCTCCTTTACTTTGTGGACAAAGAATCTTGTCGGAGGTCTCGTACCTCTTAACAAGGGCACAAGCATGAAATCACAATTTCATCTCTTTAGAACATCACTTATGTTCCGTGACGTTTTACAACGTTTTCGGCGCCTTGCTTCTAAGCCATTAAGTATTTTGCACTGAACTATTGTGTAGTCGTCAGAAACGTGTATGTCGGATGTTCATAGCATCCATAGACGACGCTCGAGGTGCAGCACACCGAGTGGTGCATTAAGGACATAATCCTTCTGCGCAGCAACGAGGACAATCCTCGGTTTTACAGACCCAGTCTGCAAAGTTTTGCTACTATCAACGTTCAACTAAATTTTCTCTAGGAACATATAAAACAGTAGAGCTATAGCGCAAGCTACATCGTAATTCGCAAAGACCATTAGACTATGTTCATGACAATTAGTTCAATTAATCATATTACTTAAGAACTCCCACTCAAAAAGTACATCTCTCTAGTCATTTGAGTGGTACATGATCCAAATCCACTATCTCAAGTCCGATCATCACGTGAGTCGAGAATAGTTTCAGTGGTAAGCATCTCTATGCTAATCATATCAACTATACGATTCATGCTCGACCTTTCGGTCTCATGTGTTCCGAGGCCATGTCTGCACATGCTAGGCTCGTCAAGCTTAACCCGAGTGTTCCGCGTGCGCAACTGTTTTGCACCCGTTGTATGTGAACGTTGAGTCTATCACACCCAATCATCACGTGGTGTCTCGAAACGACGAACTGTAGCAACGGTGCACAGTCGGGGAGAACACAATTTCGTCTTGAAATTTTAGTGAGAGATCACCTCATAATGCTACCGTCGTTCTAAGCAAAATAAGGTGCATAAAAGGATTAACATCACATGCAATTCATAAGTGACATGATATGGCCATCATCACGTGCTTCTTGATCTCCATCACCAAAGCACCGGCACGATCTTCTTGTCACCGGCGCCACGCCATGATCTCCATCAACGTGTTGCCATCGGGGTTGTCGTGCTACTCATGCTATTACTACTAAAGCTACATCCTAGCAAAATAGTAAACGCATCTGCAAGCACACACGTTAGTATAAAGACAACCCTATGGCTCCTGCCGGTTGCCGTACCATCGACGTGCAAGTCGATATTTCTATTACAACATGATCATCTCATACATCCAATATATCACATCACATCATTGGCCATATCACATCACAAGCATACCCTGCAAAAACAAGTTAGATGTCCTCTAATTTTGTTGTTGCATGTTTTACGTGGTGACCAGGGGTATCTAGTAGGATCGCATCTTACTTACGCAAACACCACAACGGAGATATATGAGTTGCTATTTAACCTCATCCAAGGACCTCCTCGATCAAATCCGATTCAACTAAAGTTGGAGAAACTGACACTTGCCAGTCATCTTTGAGCAACGGAGTTACTCGTAACGATGAAACCAGTCTCTCGTAAGCGTACGAGTAATGTCGGAATTTCCCATATTATGAACAGTCAAAGTTCACGTGGATGCTGCTTTCTGTCTCGGATACTGGAATTGGCGCAACTGGAGCAATTATCCGAGATGCGGCGGGCATGTTCATTGTGGCCTGCAGTGTTATGCTCCCTCGGGCAATTGACGCGACACCAGCGGAAGCAAAGACAATATCTGTTGAGGGCGAGCCCCGGTCCCGAAGATACCTGATTCTAAGTATGTTATCGAAGCGTTAAAGCGAGAATTCACGGTCCAAGCCGCTTCAATCCAACAATACCGCGGAATCAAGAAAAGACTAAGGAGGGCAGAAAAACGCACATCACCGCCCACAAAACCTTTAGTGTTCTACTCGAGAAGACATCTACACATGAACCTAGCTCATGATGCCACTGTTGGGGAACGTCGCATGGGAAACAAAAATTTTCCTACGCGCACGAAGACCTATCATGGTGATGCCCATCTACGAGAGGGGATGAGTGATCTACGTACCCTTGTAGACCGTACAGCAGAAGCGTTAGAGAACGCGGTTGATGTAGTGGAACGTCCTCACGTCCCTTGATCCGCCCCGCGAACAATCCCGCGATCAGTCCCACGATCTAGTACCGAACGGACGGCACCTCCGCGTTCAGCACACGTACAGCTCGACGATGATCTCGGCCTTCTTGATCCAGCAAGAGAGACGGAGAGGTAGAAGAGTTCTCCGGCAGCGTGACGGCGCTCCGGAGGTTGGTGATGACCTTGTCTCAGCAGGGCTCCGCCCGAGCTCCGCAGAAACGCGATCTAGAGGAAAAACCGTGGAGGTATGTGGTCGGGCTGCCGTGGAAAAGTCGTCTCAAATCAGCCCTAAAACCTCTGTATATATAGGTGGGAGGGAGGGGAGGAGGCAGCCTCAAAACCTAAAGGTTTGGCCGAAATTGGAGGTGGAGGAGTCCTACTCCAATCCTACTTGGAGTAGGATTCCACCTTCCCACTTGGAAACTCTTTCCACCTTGTGTTTTTTCCTTCTCAAACCTTATGGGCCTTAGTGGGAACTTATTCCAGCCCACTAGGGGCTGGTTTATCTCTTCCCATAGCCCATGAGACCCCTTGGGGCGTGACACCCCTCCCGATGGTCCCCGGCACTCCCGGTACACTACCGATGAGCCCGAAACTTTTCCGGTAATGCACGAAAACCTTCCGGTAACCAAATGAGGTCATCCTATATATCAATCTTCGTTTCCGGACCATTCCGGAAACCCTCGTGACGTCCATGATCTCATCTGGGACTCCGAACAACATTCGGTAACCAACCATATAACTCAAATACGCATAAAACAACATCGAACCTTAAGTGTGCAGACCCTGCGGGTTCGAGAACTATGTAGACATGACCCGAGAGACTCCTCGGTCAATATCCAATAGCGGGACCTAGATGCCCATATTGGATCCTACATATTCTACGAAGATCTTATCGTTTGAACCTCAGTGCCAAGGATTCATATAATCCCGTATGTCATTCCATTTGTCCTTCGGTATGTTACTTGCCCGAGATTCGATCGTCAGTATCCGCATACCTATTTCAATCTCGTTTACCGGCAAGTCTCTTTACTCGTTCCATAATACAAGATCCCGCAACTTACACTAAGTCACATTGCTTGCAAGGCTTGTGTGTGATGTTGTATTACCGAGTGGGCCCCGAGATACCTCTCCGTCACACGGAGTGACAAATCCCAGTCTTGATCCATACTAACTCAACGAACACCTTCGGAGATACCTGTAGAGCATCTTTATAGTCACCCAGTTACGTTGCGACGTTTGATACACACAAAGCATTCCTCCGGTGTCCGTGAGTTATATGATCTCATGGTCATAGGAACAAATACTTGACACGTAGAAAATAGTAGCAACAAAATGACACGATCAACATGCTACGTCTATTAGTTTGGGTCTAGTCCATGACATGATTCTCCTAATGATGTGATCCCGTTATCAAGTGACAACACTTGCCTATGGCTAGGAAACCTTGACCATCTTTGATCAACGAGCTAGTCAACTAGAGGCTTACTAGGGACAGTGTTTTGTCTATGTATCCACACAAGTATTGTGTTTCCAATCAATACAATTATAGCATGGATAATAAACGATTTTCATGAACTAAGAAATATAATAATAACTAATTTATTATTGCCTCTAGGGCATATTTCCAACAATGATCGCCGTCGGCACGCTACCTCTACATCTACCGTCGGTATTAGTCTTAAACCTTAATAATTGTTATTTAGTACCAGCTTTAAGCATGAACATTGTATCAGGGTCTTGCTTAATGCGATACGGCTACTCATTTAAGTCAGAGAATAATGGTTGTTCTATTTATATGAGTGATATGTTTTATGGTCATGCTCCGCTGGTGAATGGTTTATTCTTGATGAATCTCGATCGTGATGTTACACATATTCATAGTGTGAGTACCAAAAGATGTAAAGTTGATAATGATAGTCCCACATTCTTGTGGCACTGCCGCCTTGGTCATATCGGCGTTAAGCGCATGAAGAAGCTCCATACTGATGGACTATTAGAATCTCTTGACTTTGAATCATTTGACACATGCGAACCGTGCCTCATGGGCAAGATGACTAAGACTCCATTCTCAGGAATAATGGAGAGAGCAACCGACTTACTGGAAATAATACATACTCATGTGTGTGGTCCAATGAACGTTGAAGCTCGCGGTGGCTATCGTTATGTTCTCACTCTCACCGATGATTTGAGTAGGTATGGGTATATCTACTTGATGAAGCACAAATCTGAGACATTTGAAAAGTTCAAGGAATTTCAGAGTGAGGTCGAGAATCAACGTGGCAGAAAAATTAAGTGTCTATGATCTGATCGTGGAGGAGAATATTTGAGTCACGAGTTTGGCACACACCTAAGAAAGTGTGGAATCGTTTCACAACTGACGCCGCCTGGCACACCGTAACGCAACGGAGTGTCTGAACGTCGTAATCGCACTTTATTAGATATGGTACGATCTATGATGTCTCTTACCGACTTACCGCTATCATTTTGGGGATACGCATTAGGAACTGCAGCATTCACTTTAAATAGGGCACCGTCTAAATCCGTTGAGACGACACCGTATGAACTATGGTTTGGCAAGAAACCTAAGTTGTCGTTTCTTAAAGTTTGGGGCTGCGATGCTTATGTGAAGAAACTTCAACCAGAAAAGCTCGAACCCAAAGCGGAGAAATGTGTATTCATAGGATACCCTAAAGAAACTATTGGGTATACCTTCTATCTTAGATCCGAAGGTAAAACCTTTGTTGCCAAGAACGGATCCTTTCTAGAGAAAGAGTTTCTCTTGAAAGAAGTAAGTGGGAGGAAGGTAGAACTTGATGAGGTAATTACATCCCCTCTCGAACAGGATAGTAGCGCAACGCGGGAAGTTGTTCCTGTGACGCCTACACCAACTGAAGAGGAAGTTAATGATGATGATCATGAAGCTTCGGATCAAGTTAGTACTGAACCGCGAAGGTCCACAAGGGCACGCTCTGCACCAGAGTGGTACGGCAACCCTGTGATGGAAATCATGTTGTTAGACAACGGTGAACCGTCGAACTATGAAGAAGGCTATGAAATCCGAGATAGGATCCATGTATGAGAACAAAGTATGGACTTTGGTGGACTTGCCCGATGACCGGCGAGCCATAGAAAATAAATGGATCTTCAAGAAGAAGACTGATGCAAACGGTAATGTAACCGTTTACAAAGCTCGACTTGTCGCAAAGGGTTTTCGACAAATTCAAGGAGTTGACTACGAAGAGACTTTCTCTCCTGTAGCGAAGCTGAAATCAGTCCGAATCATGTTAGCAATTGCCGCCTTTCATGATTATGAAATTTGGCAAATGGACGTCAAAACAGCGTTCCTTAACGGGAACCTTAAGGAAGAGTTGTATATGATGCAACCAGAAGGTTTTGTCGACCCTAAGGGTGCTAACAAAGTGTGCAAGCTCCAGCGCTCCATCTATGGGCTGGTGCAAGCATCTCGGAGTTGGAACATTCGCTTTAATGAGGTGATTAAAGCGTTTGGGTTCATACAGGTTTACGGAGAAGCCTGTCTGTACAAGAAAGTGAGTGGGATCTCTGTAGCTTTCCTCATACTGTATGTGGATGACATATTATTGATGGAAAATAATATAGAGATGTTGGAGAGCATAAAGGCCTATTTGAACAAGAGTTTTTCAATGAAGGACCTTGGAGAAGCTGCATACATATTAGGCATCAAGATCTATAGAGATAGATCAAGACGCCTCATAGGTCTTTCACAAAGTACATACCTTGACAAGATATTGAAGAAGTTCAATATGGAAAACTCAAAGAAAGGGTTCTTGTCAGTTTTGCAAGGTATGAGATTGAGTAAGACTCAGTCGCCGACCACGGCAGCAGATAGAGAGAAGATGAGTTCTGTCCCCTACGCTTCAGCCGTGGGCTCTCTAATGTATGCCATGTTGTGTACCAGACCTGATATAAACCTTGCCATAAGTTTGGTAGGGAGGTACCAAAGTGATCCCGGTATGGAACACTAGACAGCGGTCAAGAATATCCTTAAGTACCTGAAAAGGACTAAGGAAATGTTTCTCGTTTATGGAGGTGACGAAGAGCTCGTCGTAAAGGGTTACGTCGACGCTAGCTTCGACACAGATCCGGATGACTCTAAGTCACAGACCGGATACGTATATGTGTTGAATGGTGGGGAAGTGAGCTGGTGCAGCAGCAAGCAAGAAGTCGTGGCAGCATCTACATGTGAAGCGGAGTACATAGCTGCTTCAGAAGCGGCTCATGAAGGAATTTGGATGAAGGAGCTCATCACAGACCTTGGAGTGATTCCAAGCGCGTCGGGTCCAATGACACTCTTCTGTGATAACACTGGGGCCATTGCCATAGCCAAGGAGCCCAGGTTTCACCGGAAGACGAAGCACATCAAACGCCGCTACAACTCCATCCAGGACCATGTCCAGAGTGGAGTGATAGATATTTGTAAAGTACACACGGATCTGAATATTGCAGACCCGTTGACTAAACCTCTTCCACGAGCAAAACATGATCAACACCACAATGCTATGGGTGTTCGATACATCACAATGTAACTAGATTATTGACTCTAGTGCAAGTGGGAGACTGTTGGAAATATGCCCTAGAGGCAATAATAAAATGGTTGTTACCATATTTCCTTGTTCATGATAATCGTCTATTATTCATGCTATAATTGTATTAACAGGAAACAGTAATACATGTGTGAATAAATAGATCACAATGTGTCCCTAGCAAGCCTCTAGTTGGCTAGCTCGTTAGTCAATAGATGATCATGGTTTCCTAATCATGGGCATTAGATGTCATTGCTAACGGGATCACATCATTGGGAGAATGATGTGATGGACAAGACCCAATCCTAAGCATAGCACTAGATCGTATTGTTCGTATGCTAAAGCTTTTCTAATGTCAAGTATCTTTTCCTTCGACCGTGAGATTGTGCAACTCCCGGATACCGTAGGAGTGCTTTGGGTGTATCAAACGTCACAACGTAACTGGGTGACTATAAAGGTGCACTACGGGTACCTCCGAAAGTGTCTATTGGGTTAGTACGAATCGAGATCGGGATTTGTCACTCCGTGTGACGGAGAGGTATCTCTGGGCCCACTCGGTAGAACACCATCATGAGATCAATGTGACTAAGGAGTTAGTCACACGATGACGTGCTACGGAACGAGTAAAGAGACTTACCGGTAACGAGATTGAACAAGGTTAGGCATACCGACGATCGAATCTCGGGCAAGTTCTATACCGACAGACAAAGGGAATCGTATACGGGATTGATTGAATCCTTGACATCGTGGTTCATCCGATCAGATCATCGTGGATAAAGTGGGAGCCACCATGGGTATCCAGACCCCGCTGATGGTTATTGGCCAGAGAGGTATCTCGGTCATGTCTGCGTGTCTCCCGAACCCGTAGGGTCTACACACTTAAGGTTCGGTGACGCTAGGGTTATAGGAAATTGTTATACGAGGTTACCAAAAGTTGTTGGGAGTCCCGGATGAGATCTCGGACGTCACGAGGAGCTCCGTAATGGTCCGGAGGTAAATATTGATATATAGGACGGATGGTTTCGGATACCGGAAGTGTTTCGGGCATCACCGGTAACGTACGGGGACCACCGGGACCACCGGAGGTGGCCCCGAGGGACCATCGAAGGGGGGGGCAACGACCCCGGGAGGTAAGGTGGGCCAAGTGGGGGTGGGAACCAGCCCCTAGGTGGGCTGGTGCACCTCCCCACACAGCCCAATGCGCACGGGAGAGAAAAGGGGGGGCAAACCCTAAGCCAGGTGGGCCTAAGGCCCACCAGGTGGTGCGCCACCCCCTCCTCCCCCCTCTGGCCGCCGCACCTCCCATCTGGGGGGGCTGCCGCACCACCTAGGGTGGGAACCCTAGGGGTGGAACCCCCTCTCCCCTCCCCCTATATATATCGGGCACTTTTGGCCATTGGAGATTAGACTTTTGCCTCTGTCTCGGCGCAGCCCTGCCCTTCTTCCTCCTCCTCTCTGCCGGTGCTTGGCGAAGCCCTGCCGGGAGACCTCGTCTCTCCATCGACACCACGCCGTCGTGCTGCTGGAGTTCTTCCCCAACCTCTCCCTCGTCCTTGCTGGATCAAGGTGCGGGAGACGTCACCGGGATGCACGTGTGTTGAACGTGGAGGTGCCGTAGTTCGGCACTAGATCGGAATCGCTGCGAGTACGACTCCATCAACCGCGTTCTAGCAACGCTTCCGCTTAGCGATCTTCAAAGGTATTAAGATGCTCTTACCCCTCTCTCGTTGCTGGTCTCTCTATAGGAAGATCTGAATATGCGTAGGAAAATTTTGAATTTATGCTACGTTACCCAACACTCATCACGATCTATCCCGCGATCTCATCACGGTTCTTCCTGATCTAGTGCCGAACGGACGGCACCTCCGCGTTCAGCACACGTATAGCTCGATGACGATGTCCGCCTTCTTGATCTAGCAAAAGGTGCGGAGAGGTAGATGAGTTCTCCAGCATGGCAACGTGGTGGTAGTGGTCATGAACTAATCCAACAAGGCTTCCCTAAGCTCTCCTAAACTAATTTACACGAGAAAATGATCTAGAGAGAAAGAGGGAGCACGTGGCTTATTAGGGTTAGGGCTGCCCTCAAATCCTCTAGTATATATAGGAGGGAGGGAGGAGAGGAGACAACCTCAAAACCCTCAAAGGGTTCGGCCAAAGTGGAGGAGGTGGAAGAGTCCACCTCCAATCCTACTCCTAGTAGGATTCCTCCCTTCCCCACTTGGGTTTCTTTCCTTCCCACCTCCTACCCGCATTGGGCTTTAGTAGGAGTTTCGGCCAGCCCACTAGGAGCTGGTCCACGTCCTCCCACAGCCCATGAGACCCTTTGGGGTGGGTGGGCCCACCTGGTGGACCCCCGGAACCCATTCGTCACTCCCGGTACACTGCCGGAAATGCCTGAAACTTCTCCGGAGTTCAAAAACCACTTTCCTATATATAGATATTTACCTCCGGAGCTCCTCATGACGTCCGGGATCTCATTCGGGACTCCAAACAACTTTTGGTCACCAACACACATAACTCAACAATACCGAAACGTCACCGAACCTTAAGTGTGCAGACCCTGCAGGTTCGAGAACTATGTAGACATGACCGAGACACTCTCCGGTCAATAACCAATAGAGGGACTTGGATGCCCATATTGGTTCCTACATATTCTACGAATATCTTTATTGGTTGAACCTCTATGTCAAGGATTCAGTTAATCATGTATGCTGCTCCCTTTGTCCTTCGGTATGTTACTTGCCCGATATTCGATCGTCGGTATCTCCATACCTATTTCAATCTCGTTACCGGCAAGTCTCTTTACTCGTTCCGTAATACAAGATCCCATGACTAACTCCTTAGTCACATTGCTTGCAAGGCTTGTTGTGATGTTGTATTACCGAGTGGGCCCTAAGATACCTCTCCGTCACATGGAGTGACAAATCCCAGTCTTGATTCACGCCAACCCAACAGACACCTTTGGAGATACCTGTAGAGCACCTTTATAGTCACCCAGTTACGTTGTGACGTTTGATACACACAAGGTATTCCTCCGGTGTCTGGGAGTTGCATGATCTCATGGTCATAGGAACAGACTCTTTGACATGCAGAAAACAGTAGCAATAAACCGGCACGATCATATGCTACATTCATAGTTTGGGTCTTGTACATCACATCATTCTCCTAATGACGTGATCCCGTTATCAAACGACATCTCATGTATATGGTGAGGAAACCTTGACCATCTTTGATCAACGAGTTAGTCCTTCAGAGGCTCACTAGGGACAGTGTGTTGTCTATGTATCCACACATGTATTTGAGTTTCCAATCAATAAGATTCTAGTATGGATAATAAACGATTATCATGAACAAGGAAATATAATAATAACCAATTTATTATTACCTCTAGGGCATATTTCCAACAGTCTCCCACTTGCACTAGAGTCAATAATCTAGTTCACATCACTATGTGATTGTAATGAATCTAACACCCATACAGTTCTCGGGTTTGATCATATCTTGCTTGTGAGAGAGGTTTTTAGTCAATGAGTCTGAACCTTTCAGATCCGTGTGTTCTTTACAAATCTTATGTCATCCTGTAGATGTTGCTACCACGCGCCATTTGGAAATATTCCAAATGACTGCTCCATTATACGAATCTGATTTACTACTCAGGGTCATCCAGATTAGTGTCAGAACTTGCATCGACGTAACCCTTTACGACGAACCGTTTTATCACCTCCAAAATCGAGAAAAATTCCTTAGTCCACTAGTTACTAAGGATAACTTTGACCACTGTCCAATGATCCATTCCTGGATCACTCTTGTACCCCTTGTCTGACTCATGGCAAGGCACACATCAGCTGTGGTACACAACATGGTATATTATAGAGACTATGGCTAAGGCATAGGGGACGACCTTAGTCCTTTATCTTTCTTCTGTTGTGGTCGGGCTTTGAGTCTTACTCAATATTCACACCTTACAACACAGCCAAGAACTCCTTCTTTGACTGATCTATTTTGAACTCCTTCAAAATCTTGTCATGGTATGTATTCAGTTGAAAGTTCTATTAGACGTTTGATCTATCTCTATAGATATTTATGCTCAATGTTCAAGTAGCTCAATCCAGGTTTTATTTTGAAAAACACTTTTCAAACAACCCTATATGCTTTCCAGAAATTCTACATCATTTCCGATAAACAATATGGCAACCACATATGCTCATCAGAAATTCTATAGTGCTCCCACTTACTTTCTTGGAAATACAAGTTTTTCATAAACCTTGTATAAAATCAAAAGCTTGGATCATCTCATCAAAGCGTATATTCCAACTCCGAGAGGCTTGCTCCAGTCCATAGAAGGATCGCTGGAGCTTGCATACTTGTTAGCATTCTTAGGATTGACAAAACCTTCTGGTTGTATCACATACAACCTTTCCTCAAGGAAACCATCGAGGAAACAATGTTTTGACATCCTATTTGCAAGATTTCATAAATAATGCAGCAACTTCTAACATAATTCCAACAGACTTTTAGCATCGCTACGAGTGAGAAAGTCTCGTCATAGTCAACTCTTTGAACTTGTCGGGAACATCTTTGCGACAAGTCGAGCTTTATTAATGGTGACATTTACTATCATCGTTCGTCTTCCTTTTAAAGATCTATCTGTACCTAACAGCCTTACAACCATCAAGTAGTTCGTCCGAAGTCTACACTTTGTTTTCATACATATATCCTACCTCGGATTTCATGGCGTCCAGCCATTCGTCGGAATCCAGGCCCACCATCGCTTCTCCATAGCTCGTAGGTTCGTTGTTGACCAGCAACATGACCTCCAAGACAGAATTACCATACTAATCTGGAACGGTACGTTTCCTTGTCGACCTATGACGTTTAGTAGTAACTTGATTCGAAGCTTCATGATCACCATCATGAGCTTTCCATTTCAACTAGCGTAGACGCCACACGGATATCTTCCTGCACCCTGCTACTCATTGGTTGAAGTGACGGTTCAATAACCTCATCAAGTTTCCACCATCCTCCCACTCAATTCTTTCGAGAGAAACTTTTTCTCGAGAAAGGACCCGTTTCTAGAAACAAACACTTTGCTTCTGGATCTGAGATAGGAGGTATACCCAACTCTTTTGGGTGTCATATGAAGATGCATTTATCCGCTTTGGGTTCGAGCTTATCAGGCTGAAACTTTTTCACATAAGCGTCGCAGCCTCAAACTTTCAAGAAATGACAGCTTAGGTTTCTCCAAACCATTGTTCATACGGTGTCATCTCAACGAAAATACGTGATGCCCTATTTAAAGTGAATGTGGTTGTCTCTAATGCCTAACCCAAAAACGATAGTGGTAATTCGATAAGAGACATCATAGTATGCACCATATCCAATAGGGCGCGGCTATGACGTTCGGACACACCATCACACTATGGTGTTCCAAGTGGCATGAGTTGTCAAATAATTTTCACATTGTCTTAAATGTTTACCAAACTCGCAACTCAGATATATATTTACCTCCATGATCACATCGTAGATGTATTATCCTCTTGTCACGACGATCTTCAACTTCACTCTGAAATGCTTGAATTTTTTAATATTTCAGACTTGTAATTCATCAAGCAAATACACTAGTATCTACTCAAATCATCAGTGAAGTAATAACATAACGATATCCACTGCGTGCCTCAGCACTCATTGGACTGCATACATCAAATGTATTATTTCCAACAAGTCACTTGCTCGTTCCATCTCACTGAAAACGAGGTCTTCAGTCATCTTGCCCATGTGGCATGATTTACATGTCTCAAGTGATTCAAAATCAAGTGAGTCTAAACAATTTATCTGCATGGAATTTTTTCATGTGTTTACACCAATAGGCATGGTTCCCATGTCTCAAACGATTCAAAAACGAGTGAGTCCAAAGATCCATCAGCATGGAACTTCTTCATGCGTTTTATACCAATATGACTCAAGCGGCAGTGCCACAAGTAAGTGGTACTATCATTACTACTTTGTATCTTTTGGCATCAATATTATGAACATGTGTATCACTACGATCGAGATTTAATAAACCATTCATTATAGGTGCATGACCATTGAAGGTATTATTCAAGTAAACAGAGTAACCATTATTATCTTTAAATGAATAATCGTATTGCAATAAATATGATCTAATCATGTCCATGCTCAACGCAAACACCAAATAAAAATTATTTAGGATCAACACTAATCCTAATGATCACATTAACCTTGGAATTACTTCCAACACACATCGTCACCTCACCCTTGCTAGTATCCGTTTATTCTGTAGCTATAATTTTAAATTACTAACACTTAGCAACTGAACCGGTATCTAATACCCCGGTGCTACTAGGAGTACTAGCAAGGTACAGATCAATATCACGTGTATCCAATATACTTTCGTACTGCCATCCGATGATAAAGCTCCAGCCTACCGGTGTGGGTTCTCCTTCATGCTGCCATCGACATTGATCTGTAGCATATCCTGGTCAGGTAATAGCCGCTGGGGCGTACCGCGAGCAGACTTGCCGCTTGCAATGAGGACGTGCAACAGGAAGTTGCTGGCCATCATTTGCACTATATTCACCACATCAGATGTGGCACGCTGTGCCTCTCCAGCATTCTTCTTGTTCCTGGTCTCCCACCAAACGCAAAGCGTGGTGATACACTGGAGTCTTTTTTCATCAGGAAGTTTCAGAACTGCAGATATCAACTCTTTGGGGCCACCGCATCTAAGGTGTTTTTCCCTCTCTGTTCCCATCTGCGATGCTCCCCAAATGGATCTAACCTCTTTACACTTGAGAAACAAATGGGTTCCGTCCTCGTTAAGCCGACAACACATCGGACATGTCGTGTCTATCTCCATCCCTCTCCTTTCGTTGTCTTAGAATTGGATAAGAAAGAAGCAAGAGATGTATCTGGCCAGCCCTCAACCGTGCGGGGATTGGAGGTGGCTCTTGCTACCGACGCGTGGAGCGGCACGAGAAATTACCAGACCACTCAGCACACGAGGAAGGGGGGAAAACGGCAGAAAAACTGGACCAAACAAGGAGATGAATCGGGGACACGTGTCAGCAGCGTTAAGACCATCGGTTACAACTGGGAATGCATGATAAGGGCTCTAGCTTTAGTAGCTTTAATTCTTACTAGTGGCGTGAAGGCGCGGCGTGCCCCCATCGTCGGTTTAGTTATGATTTGACCGACTATTGTTTTTGTGAGAGCACCAATCAATGTAGCATAGAAGTTCATTTCTATTATAAAATATCAAAAGGAAGAGAAATTTGTTGTTGTTGTTCACTGAAAAGTATGTCTCCGAGAGTTATGTCGAGGGCCTCAAAATGGTGGCGGTCTACCCTTGCAGCACCATCCCAAAAGTAGCAGGCAAAATTGCATGAGCAAAGCCCAAGTATCCTAAGATCAAATGCTATAATCCAGTACCATAATTACCTTGTACTATATGATTACCTTGTACTATTTGTTATAGATCATATGTATAAATTGGTTATTGTGGCTATCTTGAATAGAAGTGGTCACCCAACTCGCAGGCATTGTACTTGTAGCCTCTAAAATTGTTTTAGTTATGTAGACGGAACTTACTATTTAGTATTTACCTTGATCAGTCTAAACGTGAGAGAATGTAACCTTTACTCCAATAAATAAAATTATACAGTAATTAAATGTTGACAGGTAAAAAAAACATCTAAACCTAAAGTGTCATGAATAACCATCACCTGCATTTTCAATTAACAGAGCAACCTGCACGACTTACCCATGCAGTATACACAGCATACATTATCTTTTCTGGTTCAGTTCAAACACTTGCCAATCTATACCAGGAGTATCTTTCTATTGCTTAAAAGTTAGCCAGAAAAACAACACACATAGCAGAGAAAAATATTCTTTTATTTTTGCGAGAAGTTTGAGGAAAAAATCATTACATGGTTTTAGAATTTACAAAATTGGTAAGAATCGTGCTGGCAATACAGCCACCATATTAGCAGTTCGATGAATCTTCACAAATTCAGTTATATCCGAAGAGTCCCTAGTTTCCAGATCACAATTACGAAGTCGAGATCTATTGTGCATTGCATTCTTCAAAGTAGAAATAACAGCCAATAATGATGGGAGGATCACAACTATTGTGAGTGCTTTTAGGTCTTGAAGTCAGGCAATAATTTTAAGTTCTTCAGCCTCAAGTCACAACATCAGAGAAGAACATACAGATAATATGATAGACCCATCCAGATTACAACAGCCGCACCAGTGCTACCTTTCTCAGTATTATCATCATAACCTGCATACAATACAATTTATTTTCTGCATATATGCACCAGAGTATGAAATAGCTATATATAAATCAATTCGATAGGTTAACTCACAAGAATTGATAGAATTCTTTGGAAAATATTCCGGGATGTTCTAGTGAGCAACAAATGCAGTAAACTCTTTTAAAACAAATAGCGAAGTACATTTGCATAATATCTCTTTCGGTGAATCAAGTGGATCAGACTAAAAGAGACATCTTTTGAAACAAATAGCAAAGTACATTTGCATAATATCTCTTTCGGTGAATCAAATGGATCAGACAAAAAGAGGCATCTTTTGAAACAAATAGTGAAGTACATTTGCATAATATCTCTTTGGGTGAACCAAGTGGATCAGACAAAAAGAAGCATAATTAGGAATGAAAACAATCATGAGCAGTGTGGTGAAGAAACAATGTATATGAAAGCGATCGAATTGAACATTGCCTTGACTGGTTGAATGAGCTTCCAGTATAGAGCGAAGTGCAACACTATTAAAAGAAAATCATCAAATACGTTTTTAGGGAGAACACGAATATAATTAAGGTGAGCTATTGAGAATTTCGAAAACTTCTTTGGAAACTAAAAAAAAAAAGAGAAACCAACAATGTCAAATTAGGCCAGCACTGGATAATACCCAGGCTAAACCGAAACATGGACGTAATAGGAGATGAATTTATCAGGAATATAGATATTCATAGTAAGAAGGGGAACCTTGGCGCAGTGGTAAAACTACTACCTCATAAGCCTAATTTTTTCACTTTCAGATTTAAAACACAACATACTTTATCTTTTTTTAAATATAATTTACAACCTTTCCGGGCTACCTTGTAGATACATTAGCCAACACATGAACGATTTTTTACAAAGTAAACTTCAAAATCAAGAAAGCGACACAAAGCACATGAGTAAAGTTACTCCAGTTTCTCATAAGCGTCATGTTTAGAGCAAATGATCTATCTATATAAAAGGAAGTCATCATCTTTGAAACTTCATAAACTCGTAGCATTTGGAAGGAATGTAAAATCATAACAGCCAATTATTTCCATGCATACAAAATGAGGAGAAAATAAATACATTATCTATATAAAAGGAAGTCATCATCTTTGAAAGTTCATAAACTCGTAGCATCTGCAAGGAATGTAAAATCATAAGAGCCAATTATTTCCATGCATACAAAATGAGG
Organism: Hordeum vulgare subsp. vulgare; assembly: GCF_904849725.1. Taxonomy (NCBI): domain Eukaryota; kingdom Viridiplantae; phylum Streptophyta; class Magnoliopsida; order Poales; family Poaceae; genus Hordeum; species Hordeum vulgare. Next base: position 186,478,701 of record NC_058520.1, on the reverse strand, counting down.
AGAAAATAAATACATTATCTATATAAAAGGAAGTCATCATCTTTGAAACTTCATAAACTCCCAGCATCTCGAAGGAATGTAAAATCATAACAGCCAATTATTTCCATGCATACAAAATGAGGAGAAAATAAATCCATTATTTGGCTTAACACCAAAATATTGTACCAAACACACTTCTGAAGTTTTGAAAATGGGAACACGTCCAAAACGTGGAAGTTTTATGGTTGTGGAGCAAGTGATACAGATATAGTTCTCGAGTGAAATAAAATCTCCATGGGTGATGAAATCCACTACTTAGTACTCCCTCTGTCATAAAATAAGTGCCGCAAATTTAACACTAAATTAGTACAAATTTTGTACTAAGGCCGCGACACTTATTTTTGGAACGGACAGTGTATTTTTCTCTAGCCTTCAATACCAAAACAGTCAATAGTAGACTAATCCTTCCTCAAACTTTATATGTTTAAAATCTGGACATTCTATTGAACGTCATTGATCCCTCTAGAGTACCACCCTGTAAAATTACACATGTGTCAAAAACAGTGCCTCGTCATGCCATATTAATGGCTCAAACCAACACTGTACAACTTACTTTGCGGTAACCATGAGGATAAAATAAGTTCATGACATTAAAAATGTAATTAGTCTGACTCTTATGAAGCTACGAAGTACAAACCACCAACAGTTTACACGGGTCCTAGTTTTTGAAGTCCAAAAGGATTCCATAAAGCTACAATGCAGCACCACCTATAAACGATACCGTATACATATTTAGCACTAAAACTGAAATTAACTAAAAAGTTGTAGTGAGCATGGCTAAATAAATTTATGACATGAGGCCTGGGCGCACCATACTTTGGTAGTGTTGTTGTTGCCGCCGGCTGCAAAATAGAGACCAGATGGAGAGCTTCTGGCAGGTAATTGTTGGCTTGCTTCTACCAGCATTGTAGCTACTGCGGTGCTGCCTAACACGTGAAAAAAGTTATGGAGTCAGTGAGGAAGGAGGGAAGAAAAATAACAAAGAAATTGAGCAAAGGACGTACCTAGCAGAGAGGCCCTACCTAACGACATAAGGAACACAGAGAAGATCCCAACACACGAACACGACCAAGGAGACGGGCCCATGTAACGCCACGCGATCAAGAGAACCAGCGATGCACTTTGCCGACACGGGCTTCCAGCGCTCTCCTCCTCGCGGCGACGCGACTGAAAGACGAATCCTGACACATGCTGTTGTCGCACACGATCTCCAGATCGAGGTGCTCGCCAACATCAGCTCCTTCTCCACACTAATCGGTTGGCTCTCCGATGTCCTTGAGGTGACGGCGAGAACGATGACCTCAAATAGGGGGAGGAGGGGCGTCCAGCGAGCAAGATGTGTAGCTGGGAGGAAAGGCGAGGAGGGCGCCGCCTCCATTGGGAAGAGGGAGGAAGAGGGGTGGGAGGAGAGACCGAGAGAGATAGAGAGAGGGACGGTGCGTAAATGAGGTGCAGATACGTGCAGCGGCTGGAAATATCTAGCGTAAGGCGGTGCGACTGGAAATCACGCTGAACCAAATCGAGAGAAAACCGGTTTGGCGGTAAACCACAAGAAAAATCAGTTACACGTGTCAGCCAGGTAAAACCAATCACGCAACACTTCAAACGCACGGGAGGAGCCCCTCCTTAGTAGCTTTAATATAGTGTATTATATATTATACATATATATAGGGTCTGGCTAGGACTCAGCTGACTGAGTCAGCAGCCCGTAAACCAGCTCGTTTAGTGGCCTCGTTGCCGTTTTGTTGTTTTGGGATTTCTCTGTCATTTTATTTTCCGGCTGCGTCAGCCACATATGGGTCGAACCGACGGAGCGAAGTTTGTGGCACGATCATGCTGAATGGTTTTGTGGCATGCATCTCTTTTCACGTCACATTTTCTTGTATTTTCTTCTTGTTAACTTTTTGGTTGTTCCATAATAAATGTAAAAAAATGCTTACATTTATCCTGCATTGAACAAAAACATCTTTGTATTTTAAAAATATGCATCATGCACTCAAAAATAAGTTTGTGCTGTATTTTTAAAAAATATTAAAAATATATTTTAGAAAAACACATTTTTTTGAACGAAAGGGATTTCCCCCAGCCCCATTTTTATTTCAAATGAAGCGATTAAAAAAACAAGTAGGGATTTTGAGTGCGAAAAATGTAAATACAATGTGTATTAAAATATTAGTCTTGTATTTTAAAAAGTTGAACTTGCATTTGAAAAAATCGTTGCGTATTTAAAAAAATGTTTGCGTGGGGTAAAAATAAAACAATAAGTTAAATTATTTGCACATGAGGAACGACACATGGAAGTGACCGTGGAGACCCCCCCCCCCTCCGACAGTTGTAGTCCGCGTGCGGGGGATTGGGGTACTTGCAGTTGTGATCCAGTGACAAACATACAACTGTCCCACTCCCGAGACAAAACACCATCGAAGTTGTATTTTCCTTGAAGAGAGTTAGTTGCAGCCAGGAGGACACTTGCAGTTGCGTGTCTACCAGCAGACATGCAACTACCCCACTCCTCCCAACAAAATAATAGCAAGTTACACTTGTGTTGAAGTCATTCAATTCTAGTTGAGGCGACACTTGCAGTTTCGTGCCTAGTGATAGACATGCAATTGCCCAGCTCTCCTCAACAAAAACACCACTAACTCATAGTCACATTAAATACATATCGTTATAGTCCAGGATGACACTTGTCCTTGCATGCCTAGTGCGGGACATGCAACTATCCTTTCACTGACAAAACACCGGTAAGTTGCAGTCGAGGTCAAACTTGTAGTTGTGTGCCTAATGGCAAACATGCAATTGTCCCCTTTCCCCGAGAAACACTACTAAGTTGCGATTACATTATAGACATGCAATTGCAGTTGAGGGTGACACTTACAATTGCATGGATTCTAGTAGACATGCAACTACCCCTCCTCGACAAAACACTACTAAGTTAGAGTCATGTTGAAGACATGCGGTTGCATGTTGTGGACGATAATTGCAGCTACGTGCCTAATGGCGGACATGCAAATGCCCCCCCCCCTACAGACAAAAGAACACTAAGTTACAGTTACGGTAAAGACATGCAGTGTTGAGTTGCGGTTGTGGGCGAGCCTTGTAGTAGCGTTCCTCATGGAGGACATGCAATTGCCCCTTTTACCCAACAAAAATACCACATTGTTGCAACCGGGCGTGACAAATTGTAATTGTGTGCCTAGTGATAGACATGCAACTACTGACCCTCCTATCATAAAAATACAACTGAGTTGTATCCGCATGGAATACATACACTTGCAGCCGGGGTGACATGTAGTTGTGTGCCTACTGGCATACATGCAACTACCCTCCCATGCAAAAAGACACTGCAAAGTTGTACGTAGACGCATGAAAGACATACATTTGTAGCCGGGGTGCCATGCGATTGCTTGTCTAGTGGAAAACATGCAACTACCCTCCACGACAAAAACATCAAAGAGTTGCAGTCGGGGTGAAAATTGCAGTTGCATGCCTCGTGGAAGCCATGCAACTGACCACACTACGGAGTTGCAGTCGCGTTGAAAACATGCAATTGAAATTAGGGGCAATAATTGAAGTTGCATGCATACTGACATGCATGCAACGATCCCACTTGACAAAACAACATAAAGTTGCAGTCGAAGACGACACTTGCAATTGCATGCCTAATACAAGCCATGCAACTAACCTCCTCCGACAAAACACTACAAAGTTGCAGTCGCGTTGAAGACTTGCAATTGCAATCAAGGGCAATAATTGCAATAGCATGGATACTGGCATGCATGCAACGAGCCCTCTTGACAAAACAACACAAAGTTGTAGTCGAGACCACACTTGCAATTGTGTGCCTAGTGACACACATGCAATTGTGCCCTCGTCGATAAAAATACAACATAGTTGTTGTCGCGTTGAAGACATAAAATTACAGTTGAACGCGGCACTTGCAGTTGTGTTCACAGTAGTAGACATGCTGATAAAACACCACACAGATGTAATCTTTTTAAATTTAAAAAATAAATGTATTGCTTAAATAAAAAATTAATAACAAAAAACAACAATAATCATACTGTTAGAAAAGAAGTAACCAAAAACAGCAATAAAAAGAAAACAAGTGTAGAAACCAAAAATTGAATTTAAAAATACAACGAACATGTTATCGACACAAAAGGGGCACAAACAAAAAATCTGCTAAAAATTATACAAGAAAATGAAAAATAATTTTAAAACAGATAAAAAAAACAAGGGCTAAGGCCGAACACACAATGAAAAGGACCTCTGCCTACCTAGCCCACGACGCGTAACTTTCTTCACGCGAGAGTGAAAAAACAAGTCAAAAAGATCAGCTCAAGCTCGGCTAGTTCGGTACAGGCTGATTTACACAAACAAACAACAGTACACATATCGTAATGCAACAAATGATCTAATGGTCAGAACGTCGACTGAGACTTGAGTAAAACTCAGTCAACTAAGTTTTAGCATCCCCATATATATATGCGTATAGCAGTTACCATCTTACGAATCCAACAGCAACAAAGCAAGGCAATCAATAAGCCTTAGAAAAACTCCACATTACATTTGCAGGCGACATAGTCAATAGGCTATCTGAAACAAGATGCAGCAGGTTCATGACATTTTCGGAAACAAGCAGAACTAAATAGACAAAATATTCAGCTGACACTACCATGTTACAGTACAAATTTACACCCTGAAAAGTTGACACCCATTTGCGATCAACAAAAGAGATGGACATTCTGGTTCTCTTTCTCTTGTCACCGAACAATACATGCGTTTAAGCTGTTCCTCTACCAGGTGTCCACCAGCACATGCCATCACGTTGCATAACACACATTCCACAATGGCAGTTGCCAACGGAACAGACAGGTGTGGGTCAAGTAAGCATAGTGGCTACTGGAACCTCTAGCTGACATCTCATGGAGTCACAGCTTCTGCCTTCCTACATCTGCATCTGTAGAAACATCTAACTTGTCAACAGAATGAACACATTCTGCGAAATGACAACTGAACTTAATTGTAAGGCAAATTAAAAAATACTGCACTTTTAACAACAGAATAACAGGTTGTACCTCAAATCCCTACTGATGCTTGTGGGTTAGTTTCATTGCTACCAGCCATTGGCATTCCCCTGTAAAGAAATTTGGCACAGCTCATAAAGAGAGGGAGAGAGTGAGTGAGGGAGGGCAGGGGAGGGAGGGAGATCATACTGTTCTTTAGCTTCCAGTTTAAGCTGATCAATTTGATTCTGCAGATCAACACACGCAGCTTGAATAGCTATGTTTTTCTGACACAGTTCCTGCCATTCTACTGTCAAGGCGTGGAGTTGTCCACCGGTGTTTTGCTGATCAAAAAAGGAACATCAGTTGCCTGTAAAGTATGCTCATATTGATTCAGATTTAGGAGGAGAGTTGAACAGTTTGTTACCTGATGAAATTTCCTCTCACGGTTGACAGTTTCTATCTTTTCATTGTACTCCAGTGTCATTTTTTGCGTCCTACAAAGTACCACGTTATCACATACTTCCAGCATTATCTCTACTTTTTAGAGACCATGCACACATGGACAATAGTAAAGCATACACATGAATACATGTAAGTGCTTCAGAATCCAGTGGATGCCTAAGCTACATGAACATTGATGCATCACACACTTGAGACAGCTAGAAACACATTGGTTTTACGTCATTCTCCCCAACTACAATTATTTAGGTACAGAGGGAGTAGGATAGCACTGATGACACAGTCCAACCGAACAGTGTCAAATGAAATGCAAGGAAAATAGGGCAAGATGCAAGTGATACAGCACTGTCAAGGACATATGGACAGAACAAATTACCTAGACAAAACTGATTCCATTTTTCTGTTCTGGAGCTTCCAAACCTCAACACCGTGCTTCAGCATAAGCTCCAGATTCTCAATCCTGTAACACTAACTTCATTTCAAAAAACAATAGAAGTGTGTTTGACAATAATAGCAGGCCATACATGATAAGAACCATGTGCATATGGTGAAACACAAAAACACCTAAATAAAGTGCATACCACAATTGAGGCTAACAAATTCAAATACTATGCGCATAACTAAAAAGCAAAATTGGAGAATGCATTGTCTACAATATGGCTACTATTGTCTACAACTACAAGCACTATGCTACCTCCCATTCTATGATTACTATAGTACGTATAAGAGAATAGCTCTTGCATAACAATAACAATTTACTTGTCATTTCAAACAGACTGCAGAAAGGCGACATGTGCAGCAGTTAGGTGCGGCGAAGATGCGCATGTTGAGATGGATGTGTGGCCACACAAGGAAGGACCGAGTCCGGAATGATGACATACGAGATAGAGTTGGGGTAGCGAGTGTTGATGAGAAGCTTGTCCAACATCGTCTGAGATGGTTTGGGCATATTCAACGCAGGCCTCCAGAAGCTCCGGTGCATAGCGGACGGCTAAAGCGTGCTGATAATGTCAGAAGAGGTCGCGGTAGACCGAATCTGACATGGGAGGAGTCCGTAAAGAGAGATTTGAAGGGCTGGGGTATCACCAGGGAACTAGCCATGGACAGGGGTGCGTGGAAGCTTGCTATCCATGTGCCAGAACCATGAGTTGGTCGCGAGATCTTATGGGTTTCACCTCTAGCCTACCCGAACTTGTTTGGGACTAAAGGATTTGTTGTTGTTGTTGTTGTTCAAACAGACTGCAGACCTCTTTGTTAAAGAGTTTCCTTTTGAATTTGATTTTATTTGATCATAATATTTGGAAACCTCTTCACGGTATTGAAAGCTTACAGACTATGACGGTGAATGGAACAACATTAGTAGTAATTACTAAAAGGACAGACAGCAGGACATGCCACAGCAAGACACTGGTCAATGTGATCCTGTCATGATCTGGTGCAGCAAAGTGCAATCTCCTGCTTGAACTATGGCAGTCATTGGTAGTTCAGTATCATGTGGGTTTAGCTTATAGAAGGAAAACGATCCAGGACTAGTCCTTGGAGGCATATATTTATAGAAGAAATCTCCAAGCACCACGAGCCACTCCAGACAGAGCTCAGGTGGGCTAGCTAGCTCCTTGCTAGCCTAGCCAACAGGGTGACACCCTGTTCTCAGGTTTAGCTTATTACTTAATGCAATTTTGGATGGGAAAAGTTTCATGAATGTCCTGACCACAGACCCCAAAAAAATCCCTACAGAAGCTATTTTGCTTTAATACAACTTTATAATAACATTCATATTCATAACTTAAAAAAAAAGTTACAAACAGACTGCCTTAGTGAGCTATCAATGTGTATGTATAGAAATGTCAATTCAGAACACATGATTCCACAAATGCAAATATTCAATAAGCAGCCTTACCGTACAATTTGATGCTGCAGCTGGCTCTGGGCATTCCGTAAAGCCTGCTTCCAAGCAACAACATCATTCCTCTTGTTCGCTGGGGGTGGCTCCAAACCATAGCGGGACATCTCTATGGTAGCAGGTGGCTTGCCAGCTCTAACACGTTCGTACTCTTTTGCAAGCATAGGATGATTCTAAAACAAAAATCTTAAATGAGAACATGACATATTACATTCAAACAACAAATCCAAATAATCAAAACAAGTAAGAAGTAAGTCTCCAGTTTTACTTTACATGCATACAAGAAAAATGCTGACCATTTAAGTACAGAAACGTACATACAAACACATCCATTTTTTCGCTCGCGCTCAACCCCCGAGATCTTTCCCCGGTTACTCTCTTCTCTCCTCCATGCGTGGAGGCGGCGGCGGCGGCGGCGTGCACCCCGGATCCCAGGGACGGGGCGACGCAGATGGATCTCAAGAAGCTGGATCTGGATCGATTGAGGTCGCACGCGGCTGGCGATTGAGATCGGGGCGGCGACTTCGTGCATGAAGCTGGATCGATCTTTCTGCTGCTGTATTTTCTGCTCATGCATGCACATCATGCGTGCTGTATCTCCTGCTATTGTATTTCCGGCCACCGTGCTGCTATATCTCCTACCACCGATGAAACAGGACTTGTGTGCTGCTGCATCCTGTTGAGGCGTGCTCGATGTGTGGTGTGCTTGCGTGCATGATGTGGAGGTGTGCTTGTGTGTGTTTACTCATGTATTGCTGATCTATCCCTTATTCATCCCTCAAACCAAACACTCCAATGACTATCCTCAACCATGTTTCATCCTTGAAACCAAACAAAAAAAAGGGCTAACCTCACCCACCCAACCAAACAAAAAAAGGGCTATCCCTAACCAGGTGGTTGGGGATACCCACAACCACTCTAGCCTGTCCCTCAAACCAAACACATCCTAAGTGCCTACTTCCAGCTTATAAGTGGAATTATGCAACAACGAAAAAAGTCAAAAACAATAATATTCGTCCGGCTCCGATGCGGCGACACCGGCGGGTGCCACCATTCCTTCCTGGAGGGTGTCAGTGGTAGCCATCCCCTACCTCCTTCCGTGTGCCGGGGGAAGCCCTAGGACTCGTCCGGGCAGCAGCGTCGTCGACGTCGCATCCATTCTTGGAGGTGCTGCTTGGCACGCGGCGGATCGGAGCCTCGGGCTGTGGTTGTTTGTCTCCGGAAGGCGCAGTGGTGCCGGGTCATCTGCTCCTTCTCGAGCTGCCGTTGTTGGCAGTTGTTTCTTTTTTGTTTTTTTGGGCTTGATGTGCTGTTCACCCCAGCAATGTTCACTGTACGGTGTTGGTTGCTTTGGAATACAAAGCGGGGGGAAACCCTTTTTCGGTAAAAAACAATTATTTTAAGCAAGGTTAGCCTTTTCTCCAGCCATTACAATAGGAAAGAAATGAACTTCCTAGCTAAGCAACATCACAGCCTACACTGAGTCCAAAAATTCAACAGCAATCTTCATCAAACAATACAACAGAATTACTTCATGTTTTACAGAAATCCATTACACTAGGCAGCATTCATAGCGTTGTTCTTCAATGGTGCATATTTCATCTTCAATGGTTCAATGTTGACCCCGTCAAAACAGCTATTCACTGTTGATAGGGGAAACATCCAGCGGTAATTTGCTCTTGAAATCAAATTTGTGAAATACTTTTCAACTAAATTGTCTGATATAGGTTTATAGCAATAGTAGAGAGTAATTAGTTGAATGAAAAATTGAGAACATAAGATATCCTTATCATGGTATAATGGGTAACCTGGGTTCCTTCAGAAGTATACACCGACCATATAAGAGTGAACCAAACATAGTTGAGTCCTTTCTTATGGGTTAGTGAATGTGGTATTCTGCAATGTTATTCCCCACGTACACATCCGACAGGGGGAAATTATTTCAGACCAGTTCTACTTAAAACACCCAATTGCATATGACAACGTATCAGCCTACAGCTCCCAGTTGCATATGACAACGTATCAGCCTACAGCTCCCAATTGCATAAGGCAGCCTCTTAGCCTACAGCTCCCAATTGAATATGTAGTCCTCGAAAGAGCTGTTTTCCAGAAATAATTCGGAAACAACCTAAACATTAACACACTATGTCGAAACTCCAAAAGCTAAAATAAAAAAGGAAATAAAACCTCAGTGCATCCCTTCTAAGTAGTACTACTATACAGGTATAAATATTTGGCGGCTTGGCCCTAATTGTCTCCTACGAACGCTAAGCGTTAGATCAGCGTTCTACAACAATAGAGAGGGCGCAGGAACCCACCTCAAATCCAATGATGGGATAGGGGGGCAGGTCGCGGAGGAAGTCGGCGGGCTTGCGGTGAGCGCGGCGCATCTCCTCCTCGACGAGGCGGTCAACCTCGCGCTTCACCGCCGGGTCGCCGTAGTCCCCGTCGATGTAGGGCAGCGCGTCCACCGTCTCAGCGTCCGGAGGCGGGCGCCAAGGCACACCCGCAGCCTCGGACGGTGGTGCCTCCAGCATAAGCACCTCCCTAGTCGCCGGCAAGGCCATCACGGCGGCCGCGCGCGAGCAGGTAGCCGCGGAAGCGAGCAAGGCGAGAGAGAGAGAGCGGGCGCGGGGTAGGTTAGGGTGTCGCGTCGGGGAGCAATGGGGCTGGAGGAAGAAGCTCAAGGCGCATGGGCCGCTTTACGTTTTGGGGCTACGTGGGTCATTAAATATTTCCAACCGAGAGAGATGCGGGCGTTTAAGGCCCAGTTCTTTGACGGCTTTTCAATACCCCGAGAAAAACAAACTTCTTTCACTACCCTTAAAAAAACAAGCTTCTTTCACAACTCGTTCAAAAAAAAAAGTTTCTTTCACAACAACATCTCTAGTAGATCTCGTAAGAGTTCGTCAGCCCTTAAATTTCTGACCGTTTTACAATTTCTTATTTTAGGTCCGATCAGATCCGTTAATTGAAATCTAGTCCATAAAATTTTTATACGCGACCCATATATCCATCCCACCGACATTATGGGCGTGTTTGGTTACCCGCGTTGCACCTGCATGGCATCCGAGATGCAATTTTCAGCTTGTTTGGTAAACCGTATGACCATCTCGGCCTGGCCTAACGGATGCAAAAAGTACCCTCTCAGCCAGGCTGAGAGCTACGTCGGATTCGGTTGTTCCTTGGATGCATGCACGAGTTGTGCAAAACGCCCTTCTCCTCCCATCCCCTCTGGCACGCAGGGGCACTGGCAGCCGGAGCCCCAGCCGCCGCTTGCCGTCGTCCCCGTCGGCCAGTGAGCCACCATCGGCCGCCTCCCGTCGGTCTCCGGCCGCCAGCCCCGCCGCCGAGCGTCTCCGCTCCCGTCGCCCCGATCTGGATCGGGGAGGGAGATGGCCTCGCCACCCGCGCCGCCATGCCCTCCGGCCGCCAGCCCCGCCGCCGAGTGCCTCCGCTCCCGTCGCCCCGATCTGGACCGGGGAGGGAGATCGCCTCGCCACCGGTTGCCGCGCCGCCTTGCCCTCCGGCCGCCAGCCCCGCCCCCGAGCGCCTCCGCTCCCGTCGCCCCGATCTGGATCGGGGAGGGAGATCGCCTCGCCACCGGTTGCCGCGCCGCCATGCCCTCTGGCCGCCAGCCCCGCCGAGCGCCTCCGCTCCCGTCGCCCCGATCTGGATCGGGGAGGGAGATCGCCTCGCCACCGGTTGCCGCGCCGCCATTGTTGGGGAACGTCGCATGGGAAACAAAAATTTTCCTACGCGCACGAAGACCTATCATGGTGATGTCCATCTACGAGAGGGGATGAGTGATTTACGTACCCTTGTAGATCGTGCAGCAGAAGCGTTAGTGAACGCGGTTGATGTAGTGGAACGTCCTCACGTCCCTCGATCCGCCCCGCGAACAATCCCGCGATCAGTCCCACGATCTAGTACCGAACGGACGGCACCTCCGCGTTCAGCACACGTACAGCTCGACGATGATCTCGGCCTTCTTGATCCAGCAAGAGAGACGGAGAGGTAGAAGAGTTCTCCGGCAGCGTGACGGTGCTCCGGAGGTTGGTGATGACCTTGTCTCAGCAGGGCTCCGCCCGAGCTCCGCAGAAACGCGATCTAGAGGAAAAACCGTGGAGGTATGTGGTCGGGCTGCCGTGAGAAAGTCGTCTCAAATCAGCCCTAAAACCTCCGTATATATAGGTGGGAGGGAGGGGAGGAGGCAGCCTCAAAACCCAAAGGTTTGGCCGAAATTGGAGGTGGAGGAGTCCTACTCCAATCCTACTTGGAGTAGGATTCCACCTTCCCACTTGGAAACTCTTTCCACCTTGTGTTTTTTCCTTCTCAAACCTTATGGGCCTTAGTGGGAACTTATTCCAGCCCACTAGGGGCTGGTTTATCTCTTCCCATAGCCCATGAGACCCCTTGGGGCGTGACACCCCTCCCGATGGTCCCCGGCACCCCTCCCGGCACTCCCGGTACACTACCGATGAGCCCGAAACTTTTCCGGTAATGCCCGGAAACTTTCCGGTAACCAAATGAGGTCATCCTATATATCAATCTTCGTCTCCGGACCATTCCGGAAACCCTCGTGACGTCCGTGATCCCATCCGGGACTCCGAACAACATTCGGTAACCAACCATATAACTCAAATACGCATAAAACATCGTCGAACCTTAAGTGTGCAGACCCTGCGGGTTCGAGAACTATGTAGACATGACCCGAGAGACTCCTCGGTCAATATCCAATAGCGGGACCTGGATGCCCATATTGGATCCTACATATTCTACGAAGATCTTATCGTTTGAACCTCAGTGCCAAGGATTCGTATAATCCCGTATGTCATTCCCTTTGTCCTTCGGTATGTTACTTGCCCGAGATTCGATCGTCAGTATCCGTATACCTATTTCAACCTCGTTTACCGGCAAGTCTCTTTACTCGTTCCGTAATACAAGATCCCGCAACTTACACTAAGTTACATTGCTTGCAAGGCTTATGTGTGATGTTGTATTACCGAGTGGGCCCCGAGATACCTCTCCGTCACACGGAGTGACAAATCCCAGTCTTGATCCATACTAACTCAACTAACACCTTCGGAGATACCTGTAGAGCATCTTTATAGTCACCCAGTTACGTTGCGACGTTTGATACACACAAAGCATTCCTCCGGTGTCAGTGAGTTATATGATCTCATGGTCATAGGAATAAATACTTGACACGCAGAAAACAGTAGCAACAAAATGACACGATCAACATGCTACGTCTATTAGTTTGGGTCTAGTCCATCACATGATTCTCCTAATGATGTGATCCCGTTATCAAGTGACAACACTTGCCTATGGCCAGGAAACCTTGACCATCTTTGATCAACGAGCTAGTCAACTAGAGGCTTACTAGGGACAGTGTTTTGTCTATGTATCCACACAAGTATTGTGTTTCCAATCAATACAATTATAGCATGGATAATAAACGATTATCATGAACTAAGAAATATAATAAGAACTAATTTATTATTGCCTCTAGGGCATATTTCCAACAGTCTCCCACTTGCACTAGAGTCAATAATCTAGTTCACATCACCATGTGATTCTAACGAATCCAACACCCATATAGTTATGGGGTCTGATCACGTCTTGCTCGTGAGAGAGGTTTTAGTCAACGGTTCTAAAACTTTCAGATCCGTGCGTTCTTTACAAATCTTTATGTCATCTTATAGATGCTGCTACTACGTGCTATTCGGAAATACTCCAAATATCTACTCTACTATACGAATCCGTTTCACTACTCATAGTTATTCGGATTAGTGTCAAAGCTTGCATCGACGTAACCCTTTACGATGAACTCTTTAACCACCTCCATAATCGAGAAAAATTCCTTAGTCCATTTGTTACTAAGGATAAATTTTGACCGCTGCTAGTGATTCAATCATGGATCACTCTCTGTACCTCTCAAGATACTTTGAGTCAAGGCACACATCAGGTGCGGTACACAGCATGGCATACTTTAGATTCTACGGCTAAGGCATAGAAGACGACCTTCGTCTATTCTCTTTATTCTGCCGTGGTCGGGTTTTGAGTCTTACTCAAATTCACACCTCACAACGCAACCAAGAACTCCTTCTTTGTTGATCTCTTTTGAACTCTTTCAAAAACTTGTCAAGGCATGCATCTTGTTGAAACTCTTATTAAGCGCTTTCGATCTATCTCCATAGATCTTTGATGCTCAACGTTCAAGTAGCGTAATCCAGGTACTCCTTTGAAAACTTCTTTCAAACAACCTTGTATGCTTTACAGAAATTCTACATTACTTCTGATCCATAATATGTCAACCACATATACCTATCAGAAATTCTACAGTGCTCCCACTCACTTCTTTGGAAATACAAGTTTCTCATAAACCTTGTACAAACCCAAAATCTTTGATCATCTCATCAAAGTATATATATTCCAACTCCGAGATGCTTGCACCAGTCCATTTGAAGGATCACTGGAGCTTGCATACTTGCTAGTATCTTTAGGATCGACAAAACCTTCTGGTTGTATCACATACAATGTTTGCTCAAGTAAACCATCGAGAAAACAATGTTTTGACATCCTACGTGCAATATTTCATAAATAATGCATCAACAACTAACATAATTCTAACAGACTTTTAGCATCACTACGAGTGAGAAAGTCTCATCATAGTCAACCGTTTGATCTTGTCGAAAACATCTTTGCGACAAGTCGAGCTTTTCTTAATAGTGACTTATCACCATCATCGTCTGTCTTCTTTTAAAGATCCATCTTTACTCAATAGTCTTATGACCATCAAGTAGTTCTTTCAAAGTCTACACTTTGTTTTATACATGGATCCTCTCTCGGATTTCATGGCTTCCAGCCATTTGTCAGAATCTGGGCCCACCATCGCTTTCTCCATAACTCGTAGGTTCACTGTTGCTCAACAACATGACCTCCAAGACAGGGTTACCGTACCACTCTGTAGTAGTATGCGACCTTGTCAACCTACGAGGCTTGTAGTAACTTGATCCGATGCTTGATGATCACCATCATCTGCTTCCACTTCAATTGGTGTAGGCGCCACAGGAACAACTTCCTGCACCCTGCTACACACTGGTTGAAGTGATGGTTCAATAACCTCATCAAGTTCTACTACCCTCCCACTCAATTCTTTCGAGAGAAACCTTTCCTCGAGAAAGGATCCGTTTCTAGAAACAAACACTTTGCTTTCGGATCTGAGATAGGAGATGTACCCAACTGTTTTGGATATCCTATGAAGATGCATTTATCCGCTTTGGGTTCGAGCTTATCAGACTGAAACTTTTTCACATAAGTGTCGAAGCCCCAAACTTTCAAGAAACGACAGCTTAGATTTCTCTAAACCTCAGTCTATACTGTGTCATCTCAACGGAAATACGCGGTGCCCTATTTAAAGTGAGTGCGGTTGTCTCTAATGCATAACCCATAAACGATAGTGGTAATTCGATAAGAGACATCATAGTATGCACCATACCAAATAGTGCGTGGCTATGACGTTCAGACACATCATCACACTATGATGTTCCAGGTGGCATGAACTGCGAAACAATTTCCACATTGTCTTAACTGCGTACCAAAACTCGTAACTCAGATATTCATTTCTATGATCATATCGTAGACAGTTTATCCTCTTGTTACGACGAACTTCACTCCGAAACAGAATTGAACTTTTCAATATTTCAGACTTGTGATTCATTAAGTAAATACTCTAGTATCTACTCAAATCGTCAGTGAAGTAAGAACATAATGATATCCACTGCGTGCCTCAGCACCCATTGGACTGCATACATCAAAATGTATCACTTCCAACAAGTTACTATCTTATTTCATCTCAATGAAAACAAGGCCTTGCTCATGTGGTATGATTTGCATGTCACTAGTGATTCGAGATCAGGTGAGTACAAAGATCCATCAGCATGGAGCCTCTTCATGCAATTTATACTAACATGATTCAAGCGGCAATGCGACAAGTAAGTGGTACTATCATCATCAACTCGTATCTTTTGGCACCAATATCATGAACATGTGTAACACTACGATCGAGATTCAATAAACCATTGAAGGTGATTATTCAAGAAAACAGAGTAACCATTATTCTCTTTAAATGAATAATCGTATTGCAATAAACACGATCCAATCATGTTCATGCTTAACGCAAGCACCAAATAACAATTATTTAGGTTTAATACCAATCCCGATGGTAGAGGGAGCGTGCGACGTTTGATCATATCAACCTTGGAAACACTTCCAACACGTATCGTCACCTCGCCTTTAGCTAGTCTCCGTTTATGCCGTAGCTTTCATTTCGTGTTACTAATCACTTAGCAACCGAACCGGTATCCAATACCCTCATGCTACTAGGAGTACTAGTAAAGTACACATCAACATCATGTATATCAAATACACTCCTTTCGACTTTTGCCAGCCTTCTTATCTACCAAGTATCTAGAGTTGCTCCGCCTCAGTGACTGTTCCCCTCATTACAGAAGCACTTAGTCTCGGGTTTGGGTTTAATTTTGGGTCTCCTCATTAGTGCAGCAACTGTTTTGCCATTTCACGAAGTATCCCTTCCAGCCCTTGCCTTTCTTGAAACTTAGTGGTTTTACAAACCATCAACTATTGACGCTCCTTCTTGATTTCTACTTTCGCAGTGTCAAACATCGCGAATCGCTCAAGGATCATTGTATCTATCCTTGATATGTTATAGTTCATCACTAAGCTCTCACAGCTTGGTGGCAGTGACTTTGGAGAACCATCACTATCTCATCTGGAAGATTAACTCCCACTTGATTCAAGTGATTGTCGTACTCAGACAATCTGAGCACATGCTCAACGATTGAGCTTTTCTCCTTTACTTTGTGGACAAAGAATCTTGTTGGAGGTCTCGTACCTCTTAACAAGGGCACAAGCATGAAATCACAATTTCATCTCTTTAGAACATCACTTATGTTCCGTGACGTTTTACAACGTTTTCGGCGCCTTGCTTCTAAGCCATTAAGTATTTTTGTACTGAACTATCGTGTAGTCATCAGAAACGTGTATGTCGGATGTTCACAGCATCCACAGACGACGCTCGAGGTGCAGCACACCGAGTGGTGCATTAAGGACATAAGCCTTCTGTGCAGCAACGAGGACAATCCTCGGTTTTACAGACTCAGTCTGCAAAGTTGCTACTATCAACTTTCAACTAAATTTTCTCTAGGAACATATAAAAACGGTAGAGCTATAGCGCAAGCTACATCGTAATTCGCAAAGACCATTAGACTATGTTCATGACAATTAGTTCAATTAATCATATTACTTAAGAACTCCCACTCAAAAAGTACATCTCTCTAGTCATTTGAGTGGTACATGATCCAAATCCACTATCTCAAGTCCGATCATCACGTGAGTCGAGAATAGTTTCAGTGGTAAGCATCTCTATGCTAATCATATCAACTATACGATTCATGCTCGACTTTTCGGTCTCATGTGTTCCGAGGCCATGTCTGCACATGCTAGGCTCGTCAAGCTTAACCCGAGTGTTCCGCGTGCGCAACTGTTTTGCACCCGTTGTATGTGAACGTTGAGTCTATCACACCCGATCATCACGTGGTGTCTCGAAACGACGAACTGTAGCAACGGTGCACAGTCGGGGAGAACACAATTTCGTCTTGAAATTTTAGTGAGAGATCACCTCATAATGCTACCGTCGTTCTAAGCAAAATAAGGTGCATAAAAGGATTAACATCACATGCAATTCATAAGTGACATGATATGGCCATCATCACGTGCTTCTTGATCTTCATCACCAAAGCACCGGCACGATCTTCTTGTCACCGGCGTCACACCATGATCTCCATCAACGTGTCGCCATCGGGGTTGTCGTGCTACTCATGCTATTACTACTAAAGCTACGTCCTAGCAAAATAGTAAACGCATCTGCAAGCACAAACGTTAGTTATAAAGACAACCCTATGGCTCCTGCCGGTTGCCGTACCATCGACGTGCAAGTCGATATTATCTATTACAACATGATCATCTCATACATCCAATATATCACATCACATCGTTGGCCATATCACATCACAAGCATACCCTGCAAAAACAAGTTAGACGTCCTCTAATTTTGTTGTTGCATGTTTTACGTGGTGACCATGGGTATCTAGTAGGATCGCATCTTACTTACGCAAACACCACAACGGAGATATATGAGTTGCTATTTAACCTCATCCAAGGACCTCCTCGGTCAAATCCGATTCAGCTAAAGTTGGAGAAACCGTCACTTGCCAGTCATCTTTGAGCAAAGGGGGTTACTCGTAACGATGAAACCAGTCTCTCGTAAGCGTACGAGTAATGTCGGTCGAAGCCGCTTCAATCCAACAATACCGCGGAATCAAGAAAAGACTAAGGAGGGCAGCAAAGCGCACATCACCGCCCACAAAACCTTTTGTGTTCTACTCGAGAAGACATCTACGCATGAACCTAGCTCATGATGCCACTGTTGGGGAACGTCGCATGGGAAACAAAAATTTTCCTACGCGCACGAAGACCTATCATGGTGATGTCCATCTACGAGAGGGGATGAGTGATCTACGTACCCTTGTAGATCGTGCAGCAGAAGCGTTAGTGAACGCGGTTGATGTAGTGGAACGTCCTCACGTCCCTCGATCCGCCCCGCGAACAATCCCGCGATCAGTCCCACGATCTAGTACCGAACGGACGGCACCTCCGCGTTCAGCACACGTACAGCTCGACGATGATCTCGGCCTTCTTGATCCAGCAAGAGAGACGGAGAGGTAGAAGAGTTCTCCGGCAGCGTGACGGCGCTCCGGAGGTTGGTGATGACCTTGTCTCAGCAGGGCAACGCCCGAGCTCCGCAGAAACGCGATCTAGAGGAAAAACCGTGGAGGTATGTGGTCGGGCTGCCGTGAGAAAGTCGTCTCAAATCAGCCCTAAAACCTCCGTATATATAGGTGGGAGGGAGGGGAGGAGGCAGCCTCAAAACCCAAAGGTTTGGCCGAAATTGGAGGTGGAGGAGTCCTACTCCAATCCTACTTGGAGTAGGATTCCACCTTCCCACTTGGAAACTCTTTCCACCTTGTGTTTTTTCCTTCTCAAACCTTATGGGCCTTAGTGGGAACTTATTCCAGCCCACTAGGGGCTGGTTTATCTCTTCCCATAGCCCATGAGACCCCTTGGGGCGTGACACCCCTCCCGATGGTCCCCGGCACCCCTCCCGGCACTCCCGGTACACTACCGATGAGCCCGAAACTTTTCCGGTAATGCCCGGAAACTTTCCGGTAACCAAATGAGGTCATCCTATATATCAATCTTCGTCTCCGGACCATTCCGGAAACCCTCGTGACGTCCGTGATCCCATCCGGGACTCCGAACAACATTCGGTAACCAACCATATAACTCAAATACGCATAAAACATCGTCGAACCTTAAGTGTGCAGACCCTGCGGGTTCGAGAACTATGTAGACATGACCCGAGAGACTCCTCGGTCAATATCCAATAGCGGGACCTGGATGCCCATATTGGATCCTACATATTCTACGAAGATCTTATCGTTTGAACCTCAGTGCCAAGGATTCGTATAATCCCGTATGTCATTCCCTTTGTCCTTCGGTATGTTACTTGCCCGAGATTCGATCGTCAGTATCCGTATACCTATTTCAACCTCGTTTACCGGCAAGTCTCTTTACTCGTTCCGTAATACAAGATCCCGCAACTTACACTAAGTTACATTGCTTGCAAGGCTTATGTGTGATGTTGTATTACCGAGTGGGCCCCGAGATACCTCTCCGTCACACGGAGTGACAAATCCCAGTCTTGATCCATACTAACTCAACTAACACCTTCGGAGATACCTGTAGAGCATCTTTATAGTCACCCAGTTACGTTGCGACGTTTGATACACACCAGCCCCGCCGAGCGCCTCCGCTCCCGTCGCCCCGATCTGGATCGGGGAGGGAGATCGCCTCGCCACCGGTTGCCGCGCCGCCATGCCCTCCGACCGCTAGCCCCGCCACCGAGCGCCTCCGCTCCCGTCGCCCCGATCTGGATCGGGGAGGGAGATTGCCTCGCCTCGCCTCGCCTCTGGTCGGTTGAGTTTATCACAGACTTGAGCTCAAATGTAGTCTACCAAACATCATCTCTTGTATATAGCATCTCTCATGCACTAATATCACACAATCCACCAAACACACATCTCAACCAATCTCTGCATCAACTCAACCAGGCCACACTCACCCAGGATCCCTCATGCGATGCAGGCTAGAGCCACCCAGGCAACCAAACACGCCCTATATGTATGTGGTGTCTTTCAAGGTTAGTGAACCCTATTCCCTCCACCGCAATCCTCATGCCCCATCACTAGTCCTTCCCAACTTCGATGACAAATCTCGTCGCATCTCCTTCTCGATGGTCGTTGGTGTTGGCAAACGTGGCGGCCGTCATGACCATGATGGGTCGCCTTCGCGCAAGCTCGCACAATACAACGCGGAGGCCGGTTGCTCCAGTTGGCCCACCACGGAGTCATGGCGCTTGAAGCAAGTGCGTGACCGCGTCCAACTCTCCCGGAGCTACGGGCAGAGCCCTTGGGCCGGCTTCCATGAGCTCTATGGCAATCTCTTTCCACGCTTCTAAAGGTCTTGGGAGGCTGATGCAGAGCTCGTCGTGATGGAGAAAGCTTTGGCACACGAATAGGAAGGTGTCACCGACCGTCTCGCTGTCGTCAAGGAGGAGCATGACCTCACCAACACGCTCTGCAAGACCATCTCAAGTTCTACCTCGGTGTCGATGAGTGACCGTCGACTTTAGGTTTAATTTGTAGCGTGAAGTTTGTATTTCATATGTATGCACCATGGTTGTGATAAATTATTTTCTAGCAAAAATATGTTTTCACATATGCAGTATGAAATTTATGGGATTTGTTCCGCCGAAGCCTTGGCGTTCCTTCAAATTTGTTTTCAAAGAACCCTAAAGTGACTTTGCAGTACGAGTTTTCACAGGATGTGCTACACATGTGCTAAGCCGTCTCACCCGAACGTCTTCCATAAACAGTTTTTTCATATATTTTTTCGCCTCTCAACTAGTAAGCGATACTTAGATTAACAAAATAAATGTTCATGTTTTAATAGTTCATAAATTTTAAAAATATCATGATTTTTTAAATGTGAGTTTGATTTTTTTTCAAAAATAGAACAAGATTGAGTAAAACCTAGTGAAAAAGCATAGAAAAAATAACTACCTTTAAAAACCAGGAAAACCTTCTAGAAGGTTCTCAAGACGGTCAGAAAAATGTACATGTGCCATCCCACATAGAAAACTTGCTGGAAATATGCCCTAGAGGCAACAGTAAAGTGGTTATTATTATATTTCCTAGTTCATGATAATTGTCTATTATTCATGCTATAATTGTATTAACCGAAAACCATAATACATATGTGAATATATAGATCACAATGTGTCCCTAGTGAGCCTCTAGTTGGCTAGCTCATTGATCAATACATGATCATGGTTTCCTCGTCATGGACATTGGATGTCATTGATAACGAAATCACGTCATTAGGGAATGATGTGATGGACAATACCTAATCCTAAGCATAGGACTAGATCGTATTGTTCGTCTGCTAAAGCTTTTCTAATGTCAAGTATCGTTTCCTTAGGCCATGAGATTGTGCAACTCCCGGATACCGTAGGAGTGCTTTGGGTGTATCAAACGTCACAACGTAACAGGGTGATTATAAAGGTGCACTACGGGTATCTCCAAAAGTGTCTGTTGGGTTGTACGAATCGAGACTGGGATTTGTCACTCCGTGTGATGGAGAGGTATCTCTAGTCCCACTCGGTAATCCATCATCATATTGAGCTCGGTGTGACTAAGGAGTTAGCCACGGGATGATATGTTACAGAACGAGTAAAGAGACTTGCATGTAACGAGATTGAACAAGGTATAGGGATACCGATGATCGAATCTCGGGCAAGTATCATACCAGTAGACAAAGGGAATTGCATACGGGATTGATTGAATCCCCGACATCATGGTTCATCCGATGAGATCATCGTGGAACATGTGGGAACCAACATGGGTATCTAGATCCCGCTGTTGGTTATTGACCGGAGAGGTGTCTTGGTCATGTCTGCATGCTTTCCGAACCCGTAGGATCTACACACTTAAGGTTCGATGACGCTACGGTTATAGGCAAATAGTGTACGTGGTTACCGAAGGTTGTTCAGAGTCCCTGGTGAGATCACGGACGTCACGAGGAGTTCCGGAATGATCCGTAGGTAAAGATTCATATATAGGAAGTGAGGAATTGGTCACCAGAAGTGTTTCGGGCGACATCGGTAATATACCGGGACCACCGGAAGGGTTCCGGGGGTCCACTGGCAAGGGCCACTAGCCCCAAAGTGCTACATGGGCCAAAAGTGGATGGGAACCAGCCCCTGGGTGGGCTAGTGCGCCACCACTAAGGGCACAAGGGCGCGCAAGGGATGGAGAGGGGCAAAACCCTAGGCGTGGGGAGGCCACCTTGGGCCTCAAGGCCGACCCTAGGGCGCTACCTCCTTGGCCGCCGCCCCAAGATCCATCTAGGGTTGCCGCACCTCCTAGGGTGGAAACCCTAGGGGGTGGTGCACCCTCCTCCCTCCCTCCTATATATATGTGGGGTTTTAAGGCTGCAAGGAAAACAAGTTTTCCACCTCCACGACAAAGCCCTACCTCCTCTCCTCCTCATCCTTCGTAGTGCTTAGCGAAGCCCTGTCAGAGTACCACGCAGCTCCACCGTCACCACGCTGTCGTGCTGCCGAAGCTCTCCCTCAACCTCTCCTCCCTCCTTGCTGGATCAAGGCGTTGGAGACGTCACCGGGCTGCACATGTGTTGAACGAGGAGGCACCGTTGTTCGGTGCATAGATTGGAATCCATCGCGATCTAAATCGCTGCGAGTACGACTCCATCAACCGTGTTCTAGCAACACTTCCGCTTAGCGATCTTCAAAGGTATGAAGATGCTCTACCCCTTTGCTCGTTGTTGGTTTCTCCATAGATAGATCCTTGTGTGACGTTTTTTTTAAATTACTACGTTCCCCAATAGTGGCATACGAGCCAAGGTTTTATGCGTAGATTCTATGCACGTGTAGAACACAAAAGTTGTGGGCGCTGATTTTGTCAATTGTTTGCCGTTACTAGTCTTATCTTGATTCGGCGGCATCGTGGGATGAAGCGGCCCGGACCGACTTTACACGTACTTTTATGTGAGACTGGTTCCATCGACCGACATGCACTTGTTGTATAAGGTGGCTAGCGGGTGTCTCTCTCTCCCACTTTAATCAGATTGGATTCGATTAAGAGGGTCCTTATGAATGGTAAATAGCATTGGCATATCAACGTTGTGGCTGTCAAGTAGGTAAGAAACGTTCTTGCTAGAAACCCTAATCAGCCACGTAAAACTTGCAACAACAATTAGAGGACGTCTGACTTGTTTTTGTTGGGTATGCTATGTGATGTGATATGGCCAAAAGGATGTGATGTTACATATGTGATGTACGAGATTGATCGTGTTCTTGTAATAGGATTCACGACTTGCATGTCGATGAGTATTACAACCGGCAGGAGCCATAGGAGTTGTCTTAATTTATTGTATGAGATGCAACGCCATGTGATTACTTTACTTTATTGCTAAAAGTTAGCTACAGTAGTAGAAGTAATAGTTGGCATGACAACTTCATGGAGACACAATGATGGAGATCATGGTGTCATCCGGTGGCAATGATGATCATGGTGCCCCAAAGATGGAGATCAAAGGAGCAAGATGATATTGGCCATATCATGTCACTATATGATTGCATGTGATGTTTATCATGTTTTTCAACTTATTGCTTAGAACGGTGGTAGCAAATATAAGATGATCCCTCGTTAAAATTTTGAGATATGTATTCCCCTAAGTGTGCACCGTTGTGAAGGATCGTTGTCTCGAAGCACGACGTGATGATCGGGTGTGATAGATTCTAACATTCGCATACAACGGGTGTAAGCCAGTTTACACATGCAAAACACTTAGGTTGACTCGACGAGCCTAACATGTACAGACATGGCCTCGAATACGGGAGACCGAAAGGTCGAACATGAGTCGTATGGTTGATACGATCAGCATGGAGATGCTCACCATTGATGACTAGTCCGTCACACGTGATGATCGGACACGGGCTAGTCGACGTGGATCATGTAACACTTGGATGACTAGAGGGATGTCGATCTAAGTGGAAGTTCATTAGTAATCTGATTAGATGAACTTAATTGTCATGAACTTAGTCTAAAATTGTCTTTACAAATATTGTAGATCCAATGGCCAATGCAAATGTCTCATTCAACTTCAACGCATTCCTAGAGAAAACCAAGCTGAAAGATGATGGGAGCAATTATGCGGATTGGGCTCGTAACTTAAAGCTCATCCTCACTGCTTCTAAGAAGGCATATGTCCTTAATGCACCGCTAGGTGATCCTATCGAGACGTTAGGAACGCCTGGCAGTCGCGAAGTGATGACTACTCTCTGCTTCAGTGCGGCATGCTTTATAGTTTAGAACGGAGGCTCTAATGGCGTTTTGAGCATCACAAAGCATATGAGATATTCGAGGAGCTGAAACTTGTTTTTCAAGCTCATGTTCGGGTCGAGAGATATGAAGTCTCCGACAAGTTCTTTAGTTGTAAGATGGAGGAGAATAGTTCTGTCAGTGAGCACGTACTCAGAATGTCTGGGTTGCACAACCGCTTGACTCAGCTAGGAGTTGAACTTTCAGATGATGTGGTCATTGAAAGAATCCTCCAGTCGCTTCCACCTAGCTATAAAGGCTTTGTGATAAATTACAACATGCAAGGGATGGAAAAGACTATTCTCGAGTTGTATTCAATGCTGAAATCTGCGGAGGTAGAAATCAAGAAAGAACATCAAGTGTTGATGGTGAATAAGGCCACCAGTTTCAAGAAAGGCAAAGGTAAAAAGAACTTCAAGAAAGATGGAAAAGCAGTTGCCGCGCCCGGTAAACCAGTTGCCGGGAAGAATCCAAAGAAAGGACCCAAGCGTGAGACTGAGTGCTATTTTGCAAGGGAACCGATCACTAGAAGCGGAATTGCCCCAAGTACTTAGCGGATAAGAAGGACGACAACGTCAAAGGTATATGTGATATACTTGTTATTAATGTGTACCTTACCAGCGCTCGTAGTAGCTCCTGGGTATTTGATACCGGTGTTGTTGCTCACATTTGCAACTCTAAGCACGAACTGCGGGACATGCGTAGGCTGGCTAAGGACGAGGTGACGATGTGCGCCAGGAATGGTTCCAAGGTCGATGTGATCGTCGTTGGCACGCTACCTCTACATATACCTTCGGGATTAGTTTTAAACCTTAATGATTGTTATTTAGTACTATCTTTGAGCATGAACATTTTATCGGGATCTCGCTTGATGCAAGATGGCTACTCATTTAAATATGAGAATAATGGTTGTTCTATTTATATGAGTGGTACGTTTTATGGTCATGCCCCGCTGGTCAATGGTTTATTCTTGTTGAATCTTGATCGTGATGTTACACATATTCATAGTGTGAGTACCAAAAGATGTAAAGTTGATAATGATAGTCCCACATACTTGTGGCACTGCCGCCATGGTCATATTGGTGTCAAGCGCATGAAGAAACTCCATACAGATGGACTTTTGGAGTCTCTTGATTTTGAATCATTTGACACATGCGAAGTGTGCCTCATGGGCAAGATGCCCAAGACTCCGTTCTCCAGAACAATGGAGCGAGCGACCAACTTATTGGAAATAATACATAACGATGTATGCGATCCAATGAGCGTTGAGGATCGCGGAAGCTCTCGTTATGTTCTCACCCTCGCTTAGATATGTGTATGTCTACTTAATGAAGCACAAGTCTGAAACCTTTGAAAGGTCAAGGAATTTCAGAGTGAGGTGGAGAATCAACGTGACAAGAAAATAAAGTTCTTACGATCTGATCGTGGAGGAGAATATTTGAGTCACGGGTTTGGCACACACCTAAGGAAATGTGGAACTATTTCAAAACTCATGCCGCCTAGCACACCGTAGCGTAACGGTGTGTTTGAACGTCGTAATCACACTTTATTGGATATGGTGCGATCTATGATGTCTCTTACCGATTTACCACTATCATTTTGGGGATATGCATTGGAAACTGTCGCATTCACTTTAAATAGGGCATCGTCTAAATCCATGGAGACGACACCGTATGTATTATGGTTTGGTAAGAAACTTAAGCTGTCGTTTCTGAAAGTTTGGGGTTGCGATGCTTATGTGAAGAAACGTCAACGAGAGAAGCTTGAACCCAAAGCGGAAAAATGCGTCTTCATAGGATACCCTAAGGAAACTATTGGGTATACCTTCTATCGTAGGTCCGAAGGCAAAATCTTTGTTGCCAAGAACGGATCCTTTCTGGAGAAAGAGTTTCTCTCAGAAGAAGTAAGTGGGAGGAAAATAGAACTTGATGAGGTAATAGTACCTCCTCTCGAACCGGAGAGTAGCGCAGCTCAAGTAAATGTTTCTCAGGTGCCTGCAATGGCTAGAGAAGAAGTTAATGACGATGATCATGAAACTTTGGATCAAGTTGCTATTGAACCTTGGAGGTCCACAAGGGTACGTTCCGCACCAGAGTGGTACCGTAACCCTATCATGGAAATCATGTTGTTGGACAACAGTGAACCTTCGAACTATGTAGAAGCGATGGCGGGCCCGGATTCCAACAAATGGCTTGAGGCCATGAAATCCGAGATAGGATCCATGTATGAGAACAAAGTATGGACTTTGGTGGACTTGCTCGATGATCGGCGAGCCATAGAAAATAAATGGATCTTTAAGAAGAAGACTGACGCGGATGGTAATGTGATCATCTATAAAGCTCGACTTGTCGCTACGGGTTATCGACAAGTTCAAGGGATTAACTACGATGAGACCTTCTCACCCATAGCGATGTTGAAGTTGGTCTGAATCATGTTACCAATTGCCGCATTTTATGATTATGAAATGTGGCAAATAGACGTCAAAACGGCATTCCTGAACGACTTTCTTAAGGAAGAATTGTATATGATACATTCGGAAGGTTTTGTCGATCCTAGCAATCCTAACAAGGTATGCAAGCTCCAACACTCCATCTATGGGCTGGTGCAAGCATCTCGGAGTTGGAACATTCGCTTTGATGAGGTGATCAAAGCGTTTGGGTTTGTACAGACTTATGGAGAAGCCTGTATTTACAATAAAGTGAGTGGGAGCTCTGTAGCATTTCTCATATTATATGTGGATGACATATTGCTGATGGGAAATGATATAGAACAATTGGAAAGCATAAAGGCCTATTTGAATAAGAGTTTTTCAACGAAGGACCTTGGAGAAGCTGCTTACATATTAGGCATCAAGATCTATTGAGATAGATCGAGACGCCTCATAGGTCTTTCGCAAAGCACATACCTTGACAAGATATTGAAGAAGTTCAATATGGATAAGGCTAAGAAGGGGTTCTTGCCTGTATTACAAGGTGTGAGGTTGAGTATGACTCAACGCCCGACCACAGCGGAAGATAGAGAAAATATGAGTACCGTCCCCTATGCTTCAGCCATAGGCTCTATCATGTATGCCATGCTGTGTACCAGACCTGATGTGAACCTTGCCATAAGTTTGGTAGGGAGGTACCACAGTGATCCAGGAGTGGATCACTCGACAACGGTCAAGAATATCCTAAAGTACCTGAAAAGGACTAAATATATGTTTCTCGTTTATGGGGGTGCCGAAGAGCTCGTCGTAAAGGGTTACGTCGATGCTAGCTTCGACACAGATCTGGATGACTCCAAGTCACAAACAGTATACGTGTATATTTTGAATAACGGGGCAAGTTAGCTGGTGCAGTTGCAAGCAAAGTGTCGTGGTGGCATCTACATGTGAAGCGGAGTACATAGCTGCTTCGGAAGCAGCACAAGAAGGAGTCTAGATGAAGGAGTTCATCGCCGACCTAGGAGTGATTCCAAGTGCGTCGGCCCCAATGACTTTGTTCTGTGACAACACTGGAGCTATTGCCATTGCAAAGGAGCCCAGGTTTCACAAGAAGACCAAGCACATCAAGCGCCGCTTCAACTCCATTCGTGAATACATCCAAGATGGAGATATAAATATTTGTAAAGTACATACGGATCCGAATGTCGCAGACCCGTTGACTAAACCTCTTCCACGAGCAAAACATGATCAACACCAGAACTCTATGGGTGTTCGATTCATCACAATGTAACTACATTATTGACTCTAGATTATTGAGACTGTTGGAAATATGCCCTAGAGGAAATAATAAAGTGGTTATTATTATATTTCCTAGTTCATGATAATTGTCTATTATTCATGCTATAATTGTATTAACCGGAAACAGTAATACATGTGTGAATATATAGATCACAATGTGTCCCTAGTGAGCCTCTAGTTGGCTAGCTCGTTGATCAATAGATGATTATGGTTTCATGATCATGGACATAGGATGTTATTGATAACAGGATCACATCATTGGGGAACGATGTGATGGACAAGACCCAATCCTAAGCATAGCACTAGATCGTATTGTTCGTCTGCTAAAGCTTTTCTAATGTCAAGTATCCTTTCCTTAGACCATGAGATTGTGCAACTCCCGGATACCGTAGGAGTGATTTGGGTATATCAAACGTCACTCCGTAATTGGGTGATTATAAAGGTGCACTACAGGTATCTCCGAAAGTGTTTGTTGGGTTGTACGAATCGAGATTGGGATTTGTCACTCCATGTGACGGAGAGGTATCTCTGGGCCCACTCGGTAATCCATCATCATATTGAGCTCAGTGTGACTAAGGATTTAACCATGGGATGATGTGTTATGAAACGAGTAAAGAGACTTGCCGGTAACGAGATTGAACAAGGTATAGGGATACCGACGATCGAATCTCGGGCAAGTATCATACCGGTAGACAAAGGGAATTGCATACGGGGTTGATTGAATCCCCGAATCGTGGTTCATCCGATGAGATCATCGTGGAACATGTGGGAGCCAACATGGGTATCCAAATCCCGTTGTTGGTTATTGACTGGAGAGGTGTCTCAGTCATGTCTGCATGCTTCCCGAACCCGTAGGGTCCACAAACTTAAGGTTCGATGACGCTAGGGTTATAGGAAATAATGTACGTGGTTACCTAAGGTTGTTCGGAGTTCCGGATGAGATCTCGGACATCACGAGGAGTTCCGGAATGGTCCGGAGGTAAAGATTCATATATAGGAAGTGAGGAGTTGGTCACCAGAAGTGTTTCGGGCGGCACCAGTAATGTACCGGGACCACCGGAAGGGTTCCGGGGGTCCATCGGCAAGGGCCACTAGCCCCAAAGTGCTACATGGGCCAAAAGTGGATGGGAACCAGCCCCCTAGGTGGGCTGGTGTGCCACCACTAAGGGCAGAAGGCGCACAAGGGGTGGAGAGGGGCAAAACCCTAGGCATGGGGAGACCACCTTGGGCCTCAAGGCCCACCCTAGGGCGCCACCTCCTTGGCCGCCGTCCCAACACCCATCTAGGTCTGCCGCACCTCCTAGGGTGGAAACCCTAGGGGTGGCGCACCCTCCTTCCTCCCTCCTATATACTAGTTGTAGGGGCGCGCCCTAGGCGCGCCTCCTTTGCGTGCATCTGCGCGCTAAACTTGCTATAGTACATGTTAATGTGTGTCAAGACATTTTAGTAATTAAAAGAACATTGTGGCTACAGTTTACAAAATGTCAAGAAGCATTCAAAATCACCAGCAAGCAAAGCAATTGTTCAACTTTCAGAAGAAGGGAAGACATATGAATCTGGAGCAAAGTGATAGATCTCTAGGCATGGACAGATAGTAGACAACGAATAGCACTTGCGGTGTCTAATTGACTCTCTCCTCCCATCCTCCTCACATATTGGGGCCTTTCTGTCGAATTTCGACATGCTGCAAGAGTAATAAGCAGCGCGATGTGTTCTGTAGCTACACAATTGTAACTTCGATTGTACACGAGTAGAAAATAATGTAGAATAGTCTTTTCCTGGTGAAATGAATGTAAATGTTACCTCCTGCACGTCCGACACGGGAGCCGACTTGGAGTCCTCCTCCTTGACCTCGAAAAGCCGCAGCTGGCGATGCCAAAAAGCCTATCCTTTAGCTGGGCGGCGAAGTTGGCCATGATGGTGGAAGCAAAGCTAGTTGAAGTCGACACAGGAGTGCAGTGCACACTGGTTCTCTCGAATCTGAACCACGTCCTCTAGTGCTTGATAATGGTGGTGGGAGAACAATGTAACTACAGTTTACAGTAAATAAAGAAACAATGTGTCTGCCTGTATATACCCCTTCACCCACCTCTCATTCGTGGGAGAAGCACTCAGAACACACACTTCACTTCCAGATCCATTTTCTGAGAGAGAGCCACCTACTCATGTGTTGAGACCAAGATATTCCAATCCAATCATTTGAAACTTGATCTCTAGCCTCCCCAAACTGCTTTCCACCAAATCAACCTCTCCTACCCATGCATATTCTATGAGAGAGTGATTTGTGTTGAGGAGACTATCTTTAGAAGCGCAAGAGCAAGGAGTTCATTGATCTACCACATCTATTACCTTTTGGAGGGTGGTGCCTCCTAGATTGGTTAGGTGTCGCTTGGGAGCCTCGTACTTCGTGTTGTGGAACTGAACCAAGATGTTTGTAAGGGAAAGGAGACCGCCTACTTCGTGAAGATCTACCGTGAGTAAGGCTAGTCCTCCGTGGACGGAAGCCGTGGTGGAATAGACATGGCCGCTTCTTTGTGGACCCTCCATGGGTGGAGCCCTCCGTAGACTCTCAGAGCCGTTACCCTCCGTGGGTTGAAGTCTCCACTAACATGGACGGACGATAGCGCCACCTATCGGAACCATGCCAAAAATCGCCGTGTCAACCTCATGCGTTTGATCTTCCTACCTTACTCCTCTACTTTACACTATCATGTTTTACTTTTGACTGCTATACTATTAGAATTGCATGTGTAGGGTGTACTTGACCTGCTATAACTGTTGTAGCTCTTTCTCAAGTAGAATTGGGAAAAGGCAAAAAAATTATCTTGTCAAGTAGTTTAATCACCCCCTTCTAGACATACTTTTGATCCTACAAGTGGTATGAGAGCTTTGGTCTCCAATTCATTGGTTTAACAACCTAAGAGAGTATGGTATCTAGTGAGGGAAATTGTCATCATAGAGGTCCATATTTCGATGGCACTAATTTTGCTAGTTGGAAGCATAAAATGAAAATGCATATTCTTGGCTTTAATCCTCATGGTTGGGTTGTTATTCGTGTTGGTGTGCAAGGTAACTTCTTTAGAGAAGGGCATGAGCCAGATCATGATGCGACAGTTGATGAACTGAAGATGTTGCAACTTAATGCTCAAGCCCGCGACATCATCTTCAACTGCCTATGCCCCGAAGAATTCAACAAAATCAGTCGTCTTGAGAATGCAAAAGAAATTTGGGATACTTTTGTTGATATGCACGAAGGTACTGATTCTGTCAGAGAATCTAAGTTGGATGTGCTTCAAGTCAGCTTGACAAGTTTAAGACGAAGGATGATGAAGGTGTCGCTGAAATGTACTCTAGGCTAGCTCTCATCACCAATGAGATTTCCGGCTTAGGAAGCGAAGAGATGACCGACAAATTCATCATCAACAAGATACTTAGAGCTCTTGATGGCAAGTATGATACAGTGTGCACATTGATCCAAATGATGCCAAATTACAAAGATCTCAAGTCAACTGAAGTCATTGGTAGGATTGTTGCTCATGAGATGTCACTCAAGGACAAAGTTGAGATGCACAACAAGTCAAGCGGTGCTTATAAAGCTTCATGTGATGCTCCCGCAACTTCAATGGACAGTCTTGTCACTAATGATGAGATAAGCCTCATGGTCAGAAAATTCAACAAGTTCTATAAGAGTACATGCAAAGAGAGAAGCTCAAGCTCGAGATATGAAGAGAAGCATTCGTCCAGTCATGACCTAAACTGCTACAATTGTGGGAAGCCCGAACACTACTCAAATGAGTGCTCAACTCCCTACAAAAGAAGGGAAGAGTCACCTCGAAGACAAAGCTCAAGAGATGAGTCACCTCGCATATAGAGAAGGAGTAGAGAAGATCACTATGAACGAAGACACTCACGGAGAGGCAAGGAATCGGAGAAGAAGGACCAATACACCAAGAGCAATTCAAGAAGAAGACGTCAAGCTTATGTTGGTGAATGGGTGTATGGCTCCGAGTGTGATCACCACTCCGAGATAAGCTATCACTCCCACTCCGGCTATAGTCAAGATGAAGGTGTTTCCGAGATTGCACTTGTTTCCACCAACTCCTACAACTTATTTGATTCACCAAATGAGGGAGTCGGAAACTGCTTCATGGTTAAAGGCCCCAAGGTATCACATCCCGAGTATCTTGATTTTAATAGTGATGAGGATGACTTGTTAGGAGAAGATGACTTGCTTCTAGATAAAACTAGTGATTGCACTGAAAATGAACTTGATATTTATCATGCTAGTCAAGACAAATCGAATGACGATGATAAGAAAGAAATTAAACGACTAACTCAAGAATTAAAAACTCTTAAGTTAGCTCACAAGACTACTCTAGGAGATCATAGAGAGCTTGCAAGAACCCATGAGAAGCTACGCTTCGAGAAGCTCAACTTGGAGCAAGAGCATGAGTTCTTAAAAGATATCAACGATGATCTTCGAAAGAAGAGTTCTTCTTATCTAGCCAAACGATTACTCTTGTCCAACTTTGTTCCACAAGTTAAACATAGGAACACTAGTAACAAAGGCAAGAAGGTTTCTTCGTCTAGTAACAATTATGCTAAAGCTAAATCCAATAATGTTGCCAGTAGCTCTATTGATTCCACTAACGATTATCTTAGCCAAGTTACACTTGAGCAAGAAAATGATCTACTGAAAGGGATTATAGAGAAAGGTGTCTTCAAGAGCCTTGCCGGAAGTAAACAATTCAAGGAAATTGTGCGCAAGCAAGGAGGACATCGGAAGAAACAAGGTGTTGGCTACTTCAACGTCAAGAGAGATGTTTGGGAAGAAGGTCCATATCCCACTCCTAATTTTGTTCCCCAAGAGGAGAAGTGTGATTCCACTCCTCCCAAAGGAACGAGCTCACAAGATGGCCTTCTACCACAAGACCACAAAGGCAAGGGAAAGCTTCAAGATGACATTGACCTATTTGAAGAAGAACCCCAAGCCAAGGTCAAGTGGGTTCCCAATGACACTACTAGATCTACCTCAACAAGTGCTACCACAACTCCAAGGTTTCCCATCAATTTGATGTGGATCCTCAAGAGGAAGAACTAGGGAAGTTCTTGAGGGGTGACTCCGCCAATGAAATTCACTCTTATTCATTTTGGAAAGAACTATTTGCAATCAACCTCAATCATATGCATTAGTTCAAGGAGTGACACATTCCCTCAAAGGTAAGCAAGGAACAAGGTAATTAATGCATCTTTGGACATCATCCCATTTGTGTTTCACTCCATGTCCATAGATATTCTTGCATATGTTCCTCGTGCTTTGAGACTAACCCATGTAGGTGAGAAGAGTATGAAAACAACAAGGATTGCTCCCAACTCAAGATGATCTTCATCAACTTTGAGCATCCACCACTAGCTCACCTACTTGAAGTCTTCAATGACAAAACTCAAGGTTAGTTGTTTCCTCTTAGTGGGGATGTCATATCAAGGGGGAGCTTTACTCTAAGACTTGAGTATAAGCATCTCCTAAGGATATGAACACATTAATGCTTATGTAAAAGTGGTAACCCCACTTGAGCTTAACGATGAGTATGACCTATGATCAAGTATTCTTACTTGTCTCCTATGTCAATATACTCATATATAGATGACTTTGTCATCGCCCAAGTGCTTGATAGATAGATGCTAGGATGTTTGTGCATGTTCACCATGTTTTTCTCTATCATTCGTACTGCGTGAGCATGTTGGTCTGCATGTGTTTGATCATTCGATGGCATCCAAATGTTGTTATTTGGCTCTTGATTTATCTTTTGCCAATTGGATGGACAAGAATGCCTAGGACCCTTGTCTAGCTATCTATGCTATCTCATATCAAGTTTTATTCATGCTTCATTGCAAAACTTGAACAAGCACTTGTCGATCCCTCTGTGAGAAGGAGCACTCGGAGTTCCGTATTGTTAATGGATGACCTCCAAAATCTCTCTGTGAATGAACTCGGTGAAACCAACATCACAACATCGTTTCCACCAAAGTCCAGAGTTGATCTAGGTTTTTTCATCTCGGTACCACAAGAATCACAAACTCGGTTCCACCGAGTTTCCCTGTCACCGATTTCGTAATCTCGGTGACACCGACAGCGAACGGGTATATATTCCAGCGGACAGGTTCTTTGATTTCCGATCATCAAAGTCATTTCGCCTCAAACCCTAAGCTGCCTCCTGGACCCCTGGTCGTCGTCCTTGAGTTCCCGTGCTTCTCTGCCACTGGGAACCGCTGCCGCCGACAGATTCTTCACCATCGTCGCCGCCATAGTCAGACCACCGCCAAATTAGGGTATGGTTCGGATCCCCTCTGCGTTCCTCCATCTGATTCATACGCAATGGGAAATTTTTATCCACAAGCCACTCTGTGGAACCTCTCTATCCACCACATGAATCCCGTAGATTAGAGAACTAGGAAGTTTTTAGGGTTAACCGTCCGTAGACCCCATCTCGGTGACTCCGAGTTGCAAAACTTGGTGCCACTGGTTTTGAACCTAGGGTTCCTGAGAATGGACTCGGTGAGACCGAGTTGTCATTTTTGGTTCCAACGAAATGATGACCAAGTTTCTGTTAAGCAGTTCATGTGTCTTGGAGACTCCGAAAGTTCAAACTCGGTTCCACTGATATGTGTTCTGTAGAAAGTTAAGACTAAGGATTTCCCTGTTCAAAATTTTCAAAAACATCTGAATTTTGTGATGCTCATCCATTCTGTCTTTCCTATATCCACTTCATAGGATTTTCTATCTGTTGCTGAGTTTGTGCTTGCCTGTTAGATATGTCTGGTTCAGAAGATAGTAAAAATGACTTCAGAGAGTAGAGTGTTGAGATGGACTCAGGCACTAGTCGAGAGAAGTCTTCTTCAGACCCAAGTTCTCCCAACTCTCATGGTTTGCCCAAGGCAGCCACCAGGCAAAGGAAGAAGCTAGTTTTTGATGAAGAGGACTCATATTTTATGCCAGAGGAAGCTTGAGCTCCTTCAAAGGCTCCAAGGAAAACTGTCAGGAAAGTAACTCCTACCCTTGCTGATCTGAGAGTACCTGAATATGGCAGGAAGAGCACAACACTTTCCAAGGATGAACGTGCCAAAAAGGCTGGTGTAAGGAGGCCCAGGAACAGAATTGTTCATCTTGTTGGGACAAAGACTTCAATGTATGAAGACCCAGAAGATGCTGAGGAAGAAGCTCCTGAGGAGATCCCAGTTCCTCCCAAGAAGAATAAGTTGATGGTTGATGCTATGAAATCTGCTCCTAAGCCTCCTGCCCTGCGACAAAGGACTGATCGGCAGGGTCGTAGATGTACCCGGCAGCAGCGTCAGTCTCGGGGTCTACCGGTAAGAAGAGGGGGAAGAAACAATAAATAATAGCACCGATGCAACACAAAACATGACATGGAAATATGCAGGCTAGACATGAGCTAACGCAGCAACATCCGTCATAGACGGGTCGGAAGAATATCTGACGGTATTTTTCCGGGTCTCGGGCTACTACCGGTTATACTGGAAACGATGGAAATGTTCCATGTTTGCTATGCTAGGGACGCGTGACAGACGAACGGGCCGTGTATCCGGGTTCTCGTTCTGCTGATCAACTTTCATGTTGAAAATATTTTGATCTGACTTACGGATTATTTAATATTAATTTTCAAAGTTTTATTAATTATTTAGGAATTAAAAACAGATTTAAATGATTTAATAAAATCCTATTATGACATCATCGCGATGTCATGCTGACATCAACATTTGACTGGTCAACTGACCAGCGGGTCCCGAACGTCATAGGCACAAGTTTTTATTTAAGATTAAATATTATTTAATCAGATTAATTTAGTGGGGGACCCGCGTGTCATACTCTAATTATGTTAATTAATTAATTTAACTAATATATCTATTTATTTATTTATTTAATAAAAACATTATTTTTTATTTTTTTATTTTTAATTATCGCGTGGGGCCTCCCTGTCATAGACAGTGGGTGCATTGGCCCCACCGGTAAGTGGCCTAAGGCCATTTACTCATTTTCCTTCCATAGATATAAACATGCAAATATCGTATTCCTCCAATATCTATATACGCAATTCATACATAAATACGGGTATCAAATACATACATACATACATACGGAATACAACATTTGTTTTTATTTACTTTTCTCTCTCAACACTCATCTCTCTCTCTCTGTTAACAGAGAGAGAACAACTCTCTGCTAACTAACATAGAAGAACCTAAACTTCAATCCCTCCTACCGGAGTCTACCGTCGACGGATCGAGGTCCCGTTTGCCGGAACGGAACCGGGACGGTGAGGAGATCGACATGGTGGGAGGAGCCCGAGGAGGGGCTCACCGACGGTGACGAGACGGCCCGATGAAGCCGGAGTTCGCACGAAGGTGAAGGTGACGACGGTGACGCGGTTCCGGTGAAGACGGGTGTGCCGGCGAGGAGGAGCCGGCCGGAGGTTCGCCGAGAGGGGCCCCGGTGAGGAGGGCACCCCGGATGGAGCCGCCGACGGGGCTCCGGCCGGCGCGGGGTCGCGGTGGATCGGAGGACGGGGCCGCCGCGGTCGGTGGGGATCCCGGTCGATGCGCCGGCGGGGAGGGGCGGCCACCGGAGAGGTGAGGGCCGCCGGAGACGGGCCCCTCGGAGATGGGAAGGTCGGCCGAAGTGGGGTGGCTAGGGGGGGCTCGCTGGCCGGGAGAGGGGAGGGGCCGCCGGGGGAGGAGGAGGCCGTGAGGGGGGGCGCCGGGGGAGGAGGAGGCCGTGAGGGGGGGGGGAGGGGCGCCAGGGGAGGAGGGTCGTGGGGGGGAGAGGGGCTCGATGGGGGATCTGGCGTGGGGGGGCGAACGAGAGGACAGGAGGGCTCGTGGGAGGGAGGAGATCTGGCGTGGGGGGAGAGAGTCACGGGAGGTGGGAGGGAGTGTCGGTGGGGGTGGGGGAGAGGACCGAGAGAGGGGGGGGCTCTCGCGCGTGGGGGTGTGGGCCCCCCACGAGGGGGGGGGAGGCTGGCGGCGCTCGGGGGGGGGGGGAGGGAGAGGTGGCGGCTCCCTCGCCAGGGGGGGGGGGGTGGCTAGGGTTTGCGGGATGGGGGTGGCCGGCTGGGCCTTTTGGCCCAGTTGGGCCGGTTGGTTTCTTTTTTTTTCTTTTTTTAATCTTTTATTATTTAATATACTATTTAACTTTCTTTTTAAATACTTTTCTTATACTTTCTTTTACAATTTATTATACATACTTCTAATTCTCTCTTTCACATACATATTCTTTTAATATTTAACATGAATTTATAAAACACGTTTTCTTTTGTTTTCAAATTTTGGATCCGGACAGACTTGAATCAACGCGGGTCTGAGATGGAAATTCGATGACGTGGCATCATTAGCGGGTGATCACTGTAGCTTAATTACAATAATTATTGTAGCAAAAGTCGAGGATGTCACAAGAAGATATGAAGAAGAGGAAGGATGGCAGACTAAGGAAGTGGAGAGCTAATGATCCATATGCTGTCAAAAGAAGAACTGTTGTTGATCCAAGGTTACGCACCAAGGAACAACAAGATTTCTATGAGACTGTCTTGTTTGACAAGAGTCCTGCTGTCAGTGATATGAGGTATCTCGACTGGGCATATATCAAAGAAAATGAGAATTTCTTTCCCCATGTCCAAGAGAACTTCAGACTAGTGGACATTGAAAAGTTTGTTGGCAAAGAGATGACCCCATGGAATGACGACGTGCTCATGCAATTCTATGCAACTATTCATTTCTATGATGATTGTTTAGTCTGGATGACTAATGGTCACAAGTATGAAGCTACAATTGCTGAATGGGCTGCTATCATTGGTGCCCCCAAGCAAGAAGATCGAGATGTAGATGTGAATGCAGAAGCAAAGGAGAGTCACAACTCAATGGCCAATATGTACAGGACAATTCCACACAAGTACTTGGCTAGTCACAAGATGGGTTCAGTGTACTTTCTGCAAGTAGGCATTCCTACAACAAACACTATTCTGAGATACACCCTGATGCCTAAATCAGGAGATGAAAAGATGATTAGAGGACATTCCATCAACCTGTTGCACCTGCTAGACACTCATACCAGATTCAGAGTGATGGATTTGATAGTAGAGACTATCCGGAGAACTTCTGCGGATCAGAAGAGATCATGTGGATATGCTCCTTACATTCAAATGCTTACCAATGCCAAGCTAGGAAAGCATGCATATCTACTTGATCGTCCCCATCTACCTCTTCAGCCAGAGTTTGAAGACAATGAAGTGGTAATGGACGAAAATTATCCCAACTCAGTTGCAGCAAAAATGGCAGCACAGGCAGCAGAAGCTAAGTCTGCTAGAAATAGGCCACCTCCAGTTCCACAGCTCAGAACTCAAGCTGAGCAAATGGAATTTCTAATTAGCACTGTCCAAGGCATGGAGAAGAACATTCAGGAGATATTGCAAAGTCAGAAAAGCCTTGATAGAGTCGTGGAAACCAAGTTTCATGGCATGGATGTGAAGGTTTCTGAGTTGACAACTATAGTCAAACAACTTCAACATGAAGTTGACTCAGTGGAGATCCCACGCTTAGAAGATGAAGATGAAGATGATGATGATGATGAGGAAGAGTATCCTCCTCCCACTACTACTCAGTTCAGCACCAGGCCTACGTCAGCTGTTGTTCCTGCTCAGGAGACAAGACATACATCTTCAGCACAAGCTTCAACACCAGCTCCAACTCAAGCACCTTCAGTATCAACTCCTCGAGCTCCAGCACATTCAGCAGAAGCCTTCGTGGATGCTCTTCTATTGACTCTGTCATCAGCTGCCTAGATAGACGAGTATATCTATACTTTTAAACTTTTTTGGTAACATGTAGCCAAAGGGGGAGAAATGTATAGATCATAGAATTTGTGTGAAAGAGAGCTTTTGACCTTATTTTCTCTTGTTTGGTTTTAAAAACTTTGGTCTTTTGGATGGCTTTATCCTATCTGTGTGATTGATCGCATGCTTTACCTTGTTTGATGCTACACTATTATCTCTTAGCTATCTTTCTGATGATCACTCACTTATCTTGTTGGTGCCATGTGTATTGTTAGTCATTCCTATTTTGTTTACGCACCACCAAGGTGTATGTGACATGAAAGAGTGACCCATGATCCTAATTGATTGTGCATTTCCATTCAAACGCAATTTTTAAATAATGCACAAATTTAGGGGGGCTCTTGCTTTTCACATACTCCTCAAAGCGTCCATGCTAATCATTGATTATATCTATTGTCTAAGCTTTGATCTATATGTTGTCATCAATTATCAAAAAGGGGGAGATTGAAAGCACAATTGCTCCCTAGGGTGGTTTTGATAATTGATCACAACATATGCATCATTGGACTAACATGTTTTCCAAGTATATTACAGAAAAAGTTCAAAAGATGCATTGGCTTAAGGTATATGTGGAGATGCCCGTGGATGCAAGAAAGGAATAATGTTGGCTCAAGCTTCAAGCTAGAAGACTCTTCATTTCATATTTGTGAGAAATCACTTTTGAGTCCATAGAAAAGCCAATACTATTAAAAGGGGATGAGGTAGTAAAATGAACTGATTGCTCAAATGCTCAAAGTTAGCCACCAAAACTCTCAATCATTTTCCCACATATCCACTCTGTCACATACACAAATTCGGTGTCACCAACATTCCCATATCGGACACACCGAGTTTGACCTCAGACAGAAACCCTAGCCATTCCCACCAAATCGGTGCAACCGAAACCAAGTCGATGCTACCGAGCTCAGTGTGACCAACATTCTGTTGCCAAGATACACAAAATCGGAATTTCCGAGTTTGATTAACGGTGCCACCGAGATTGGCCATCTGACCATTGGTCACCTTTTCGGTGCCACCGAGTTTCATATATCGGTCTCACCGAGATTCAAAAGTTCACACCTTTGTGCTAATCGGTACCACCGAGTTTTTAACTTCAGTGTCACCAAGTTTGCCCTTTTGTGTGTAACGGTTGGATTTTGGTTGTTGCCTATATATACCCAATCACCCACCTCTCATTCGTGGGAGAAGCACCCAGAACACACACTTCACTTCCAAATCCATTTTCTGAGAGAGAGCCATCTACTCATGTGTTGAGACCAAGATATTCCAATCTAATCATTTGAAACTTGATCTCTAGCCTCCCAAAACTGCTTTCCACCAAATCAATCTCTCCTACCCATGCATATTCTATGAGAGAGTGATTTGTGTTGAGAAGACTATCTTTAGAAGCACATGAGCAAGAAGTTCAGTGATCTACCACATCTATTACCTTTTCGAGGATGGTGCCTCCTAGATTGGTTATGTGTCGTTTGGGAGCCTCCTACTTCATGTTGTGGAGCTGAACCAAGATGTTTGTAAGGGCAAGGAGATCGCCTACTTCGTGAAGATCTACCGCGAGTAAGGCTAGTCCTCCGTGGATGGAAGCCGTGGTGGAATAGACAATGCCGCTTCTTTGTGGACTCTCCGTGGACTCTGAGAGCCGTTATCCTTCGTGGGTTGAAGTCTCCACTAACATGGACGTACGATAGTGCCACCTATCGGAACCATGCCAAATATCGCCGTGTCAACCTCATGCGTTTGATCTCCCTATCTTACTCCTCTACTTTACACTTGCATGTTTTACTTTCCGCTGCTATACTATTAGAATTGCATGTGTAGGGTGTAGTTGACCTGCTATAACTGTCGTAGCTGTTTCTCAAACAGAATTGGGAAAAGGCAAAAAAATATATATATTGTCATGTAGTCTAATCACCCCCCTCTAGACATACTTTCGATCCTACACTTTACTTACTAGATACTCCCGCCGTTCCTAAATATAAGTCTTTGTAGAGGTTTTATTAGGGGACTACATATGGATGTATATAGACATATTTTAGAGCATAGATTCACTCATTTTGTTTTGTATATAGTCCCTTAGTGAAATTTCTTAAAATACTTATATTTAGGAACGGAGGGAGTAGAAAGTATATAGGATAAGAATGTGTACATAGCATGAAAATCCAAGTCTGCTCTCGGGCTCATCTGCTTTTTATCAAAAAAAAATTCAAAACAAATACTAATTTTTTTCAAAAATATCCATTTTTTTTGTGTAGTACATATTTTTATGCGTGAGGACCCCTCCAAATTTCAACTTATTTAGACATTTGATCAGCTCTCGGCAAAAAAGACAAATCGGGTCAGAACAGTTTGTGAACAGCTAACCTTTTTTACACACCTTGATTTGTCTTTTTTGCCGAGAGCTGCTCAGATGTCCAAATAAGTTAAAATTTGGAATGAACCTCACGCATCAAATTATCTATCATACAAAAAAAATAGAATTTAAATTTTTTTTCTACTAGTTGTTTTAAAAAATTTCGTCCACGTGGGTGGAGGTGAGCTCGGGAGCCAAATCACGAAAATCCAAGTCTGAGGATACATTTATGCGTAGATTCAGGCTCAAGGCTTTGGACATGTTTGAGGATACATTTAGTCCCATCGATTGTGGATTTATGTTATTTTTTTGATAGCAAATCTAGCAGGGTCTGCACAGGTTTTTGCAGAAGCATAGTATAGATGGAAATGCGACAAAAGTGAAGCTGCCAGTTAGCTTTCCAACCTGCTTTTGATCGTGTAATTACAAACTGTCCAGTCCCACTTACAAGTTTAATCTGTTTTTGCAGAAAATTGACTATAAGTTGGCTGCCGTGGACATGCAGTACTCGACGTATGATATCCTCCCGACTTTCACTGAATACTATTTCATGCAAATTCAGACTTGTTCTGCATTTTTTGGTAGGAACTTTAAGCTCTAAAGACATAATTATTCAGACTGCAAGATTTTTGTTTTGAGTTTCAGAAAACTGTACAGACCTGTTTGTAGGACAGAAATATCTATAATGCACAGAGTTGACCCATCATGCAAGATTTGGTTCGTGAAAAGAGCAGCTAATCTGCATCAGGTCAAAAACTTTTGAAGTCGTTGCTTTGTAAAAAAAAAAATTGGTGACTAATGAGCTAGTAATTTTAGCAATCTATTATAGGAAACTGACTCATTTACATTGTAGGGCCACGAAGGTGCATATTGCATCATTTGTTGTCACTGCATCCAAGCCATGAAATTATTCACGTGTCATCTCTCCACGAAGAGGTTAATTAACCAGATCATTCAATACACTTTTATGATATTTCAAACATTTAAGCATGCTTCATATGCCACTTCATTTGGGTATTTTTTTTAGAAAAGGAAGACCCCGCCCTTTGCATCTGAGCGATGCATGCAGCAATTTTATTAATTATTCACAAAAGACCTTACAGTAATACATCAATAAGACCGAAGCCACCGTCTAGGCAACATATGTCGCTATTTTTATACAGTTGATGAAGGGATACTGATAGTCTGGGCGTAATACCAAACAGACCTTGCAGCCAAACCTAACATCTAAGACCTGAGGCTCCAACCAAGCCACCTGCCGGGTATGGGACACCCACGGTCCGGCGCACACTCAGAGGTCGCCGCCGCCAACTGTCACCAATCCATCTTCAGAATTGTACTGACGCATCCACCTTGCCCGGTCTAGCTGTCGTCGACGCCACCACGACGCCAGACAGCGTCGCCCTCCTGCGCGAGTCCATCTTCGCACATGAGACGCCTAATCACCAGGGTGCCACGCCATCGAGATCCGTCGCCTTCAATGTGTAGGATGAAGCACCGCTCCACCGAAGAAAACATCCACTGGTCCCCCGAGCCCCCGTACACCTCCAAGACTGACGCCCCCAAGGGGGAGACGACACAAGCGCGCCGCCGTCTTGTGATCTATCGATCTAGGGTTTCCCCTAGAGGTAGCAGATAGTGGTCTAGAACTTCTCCTCGACGATGCCTTCAAGAAGGGAACGACGCCGTAGAGCGTCGCCATCATCGGCCTTGGCATCTAGACAAGAGCAGGTTTTCACCCAGATATGTTCGGAGACTTCATTTGGGTATTGATTGATGAGGTCTTCTTCGGTACACCCCCCCTAAACGTATAAGGGCAGTATGGTCATTGCACATTCTGTACCGTATATGTCGCGCCGTCCGCCCGCCCGTCGTACGCCCGCCCGCCCGTCGTACATACGCCACGTCACCCACGCGTCGGCGGTTTGGTTAAAAAAAACCTAACTTCATCATGCCCGACTCCGCCTCCGCGATCTCGCCGACGTGGCTCACCCCCCCTCTCCGCCGACGCCGTGAGTCCAGCACACGTCGCCTCCACCACCGACTGTACGCCGCCGCACACGTCTCCACCGGCGACGTGACCCTCTCCCTCCGCTTCGACGCCGGTGGTTGCAGTGATCGACGTGGCACCGACGTCCAACGATGTCGATCAACCCTTCGACGACGGACAGTAAGTTTTTTCATTTAATCCATACAATTTTTCACGATTTCATTGTACGTTGATACAATACCTATTGAAAGGTTTATTAATAGATCAAGACAACACCGGGTATGCTGGCGATGACTCTAGTAGTGATGATGAATCTTCGTCATTGAATGCAAATAAATCACTCGGACACAACTATATGAGTCAGGATGAATCATATAGTGGTAATGTAAGTGTTGTGTACGTCGACTATAAATAATGAAAATATAAGTTATTACATTAACACTTACAATTGCTATTGAATTTAAATAGGTGCATGCTAATGATGACAATGACGATTATGATAGCGATGATCAATCTTATGCTGAAAGTGGAACCCAGGTATGTTTTAAATATGTTGTTGTATTATTACTAACATACAAATTGTATTACCACTTACACTTTTGAATCTGTACAGAAAAATACCGATGGTGACGCTGAGACGAGAACCTTACATGATGAC
This sequence comes from Hordeum vulgare subsp. vulgare, assembly GCF_904849725.1. Lineage (NCBI taxonomy): Eukaryota > Viridiplantae > Streptophyta > Magnoliopsida > Poales > Poaceae > Hordeum > Hordeum vulgare. Next base: position 186,435,055 of record NC_058520.1, on the reverse strand, counting down.
AATGATGAGAATGATGACAATAATGAGGATGATAACAATGATGAGGATGGTGATAATGATGAGGATGATGATAATGATGAGGATGATGATAATGATGAGGATGATGACAATGCATCTAATGAAGGAAATATGAGCGAAGTAAGTTATATTACATGTTCAAATTACTCATGAAAACTAACATATCAAAAGACTGACGAACATGGTGATATGTATTATTTTGCAGGGGGGTGTTGATGGTTCTAATGGGAACGATGAGCATGTTGGCGATCTTGATTTTGACCTTGACATCAGCTATGATGAATATCAGCAAGAGACATTGGATAGGCATTGGGAAGTCATGGCCAAGACATTCAGGTCAGAAGGAGAGGCGTACATGTTCTATAACCAGTACGCCAAAGATCGTGGATTCAGTATCAGGAGGGACTTGAAAAGATTTGGAAAAGGTTCCCAAAAAGTTTTACGCATGAAGAGGTATCTCTGTTCCAGGGCAGGAAAACGACAGGCAAATTTTTTAACCATGGAAGGCCGGACCCGCAGACTAAGACCAGAGAGTCGATGTTTCTGTGAAGCCCATTTAAAAGTGAAGCTTGATAGAAAGAGTGGACTTTGGTATGTCAGAAGTTTCTTCGATGATCACAACCATGTTCTTGCAAAACCGGACGAAGTCCCTTTCTACGGTCTCACAATGTAATCAAAGATTTCCAGAAAGCAGAGATTTTAGCTATGGCAGGAGCTAGGATAAGAAAGCATATCATTTTTGATAACTTTGTCAGCAGGTACGGTTCGTACGCTAAGACAGGGTTTGGAAGGACGAAATTGTATAATATGTGCTACAGGGAGAAGATGAAACTGCTTGTCCAAGGTGATGCTGACACTGCTATAGGAATCATGTTGGCTAGAAAGGACAGGGATCCGGATTTCTTCTTTGAGCATACCGTTGACGCTGAAGGTAGGCCGGACAACCTGTTCTGGTGTGATTCGCAATCATGTCGTGATTATCTTGAATATGGTGATGTCACTATGTTCGACAGTACGTACAAGATGAATAGGTATGGAATGCCATTTATCTCTTTTGTTGGTCTCAACAATCACCGTTGCACTACGGTTTTTGCATGCGCCATTGTTTCAGATGAGACTGAAGGTACGTATGTTTGGCTGCTAGAGACGTTTTTGAAAGCTAACTGCCAGAAGAAGCCCCGGTCTGTAATTACTGATGGAGATGCAGCGATGATAAGGGCTATCAGGAAGGTGCTTCCTGACGTGTGGCATCGTCTATGTTCATGGCATATTGAAAAAAACATGCAGAAACACCTCCATCACAAGTCATTGAAGGAATTCAGGTCACTCTTGTACTACGCCACCACACATGCAGTTTTCGAGGAGAGATGGGCCACGTTTGTTCAGAAATGGCACATGGAGAAAACAAAAACATGGCTCCATAGGATGTACAGGAAGAAGAAGCTTTGGGCTGCATCATATTTGTCTGGTGGGTTATTTCTTGGTATGCGTAGTAATCAGAGGAGCGAGAGCCTGAACTCATGCGTGCACCTACATCTGGACTACGGTATGACAATTGTTGATATGATTGTACACTATGAGAATTGCATCATGCGTCTGCGCGAGAATGAATCGCATGACGATTGCGTGGCCTCACAGACTCTACCAGTAGCAGTGACTCGGTGTAAGACCATTGAGGTGTTTGCTGCCAAAGCATTCACGAAGGCAAACTTTTACATCTTGCAGGAAGATTAAAAAAAAGGTACATCAGCTTGAGCTAATTGATAGATTAAGAGGAGCAGACAGTCACAGATTCGTGGTTGCTTGGAAAAATAACAGGGATCATAGGTTTAATGTGGACTACGCACCAGGTAACTCTGCAGAAACTATAAAGTGCAGTTCTCGAAGTATGAATCGCAAAGGCCTTCCTTGCAAGCATATTCTTCATGTTTTGAATGCACTCAACTTACCTGCAATACCTAAGTGTTGAATCCTGCGACGGTTCACGAAGAAAGCAAGATCTGGATTGCCCGTGAAGCGCACTAGCGATCTGTTTTCATGGGGTTGGACGGGTAAGGAGGCCAGAGCTAGATATAGTACGTTGAGCAGTGTATCTGCAGAAGCTGCTCATATCGCATGTCATAACCCATTCTTATTCGACAAGATGCTGGCAGCAATGAAAGAAGTTATAACGAACAAGGACATCTTGAATAATGAAGAACCCAGTCAGCAAAGCTTTGTGAGTAATGATGAATTTCAGCCTAAGCAAAATCATATTCTTATTCGTGATCCAGTGAAGGTGTCCACCAAAGGGGCACCTAAACAGAATATTAGAGGTCAGGGTAAGAATGCTCTTGAGGTGACCAAAAATGGAAGACCAAAAGCATTTAATAAGAAAAGCGGACGTCTATGTAGACTATGCACACTTCCAGGTCATAACAAAGCCACTTGCAACCGAAATTCAGAGTACGTATATGTTTGTTATTTTACTTATGTTGTTTCATTTCGGTAATTATTTTCTTATAATCTATAATTTATTTCATGCAGTAATTGGGGTTGAAGACAAAAACGGTGTTATTGTAATCTTTAGACTTTTATATTTGCAATAATATTGTGTTACATAAGACAATATGTATATGTTTTTCTTGTTATTTAAGATAATACGTATATGTTTTTCATGTTATATGTTGTTCATTTTATATAAGACAATACTACGAGCACTTTAGTCGACATCGATTGTGCTATTTTTAAAATGCAAAATGCATGTACCGACGCCATGACGGCGATGTGTGTTCTGGGTGAAAACCCGTCGCATCGACCGCATGCGCCAACGTCACGCGGGAGCAGTTAACCCCATTGCGTCGACTGCATGCGCCGACGTCAACGCGGGGCCGCCGACCCCGTCGTTTCTGGGCAAAAAACGTCGCGCCGACTGCATCCCCCGACGCCACGAGAACGCAAAACGCGGTTGTTTTTTTCGTGCAAAAAAAGACGTTGTTGGGACTGCATGCGCCGGCGTCACGCGGGGCCGTTGACGCCGTCGTTTTTCGGGCTAAACCCATCGCGCCGACTGCATGTCCCGACGTCACGCGAACGCAGAAAATGTCGCGCCGACGTCGCGCCGACTGTATGCACCAGAACATAGCACAGTTGATAGAATTTTCAACAACAATGCGCAATATTTATATATTACTAAAACTATATAATTACTATCACGTATAAAATGTTTAAACACAAAATATGATAAAATCATCTACTCCCGTAGTAAACTCAAACACGCATGAATCTCCTCTGATGTCATCTATTTCTTTTTCCTTGCAATCCTAATAACTTTGTCTTTAATTTCCCCAAGTGTGTTCTTCAAAGAAAAAATCAAATGTCCTATCATTAGCTCCCTCGAACCATCAATTGATCTCTGCAAAGCAACACACAAATTATTTTAGTCCACTATAAATGTTCATAGTAAAGAGTACTAATATTAGATTTGTACCTGTGAAAAAGATCAATCCCATGTATCGCCATTCCAATTTTTAAAGCAATGAAGAACAAATAATCCACATGAGTTCCTGATACATGTAATTAACAATAAATAATTATGCATCACACACATATAATACATCAACGTTATATTCGACTACATACTCACCCATCTTCTTGTTGAGGCATGTCGTAGGTTTTAATAGGCCATGTGGATACATCCGGATACTGCACAGATCCGATTGCATTTGCTTCTGCAATATCTGCTCCAATTTATCTTCTCTAAAAATAGCAATAAAACACAAGAAACTTTCAATAAATAATGTAAACACACGATGATTCCGCAATGCAAATATGTATTCAAACCTACCAAGTCCTCAACGAGTTTTCTAGTTGTACTGTCAAGTTCTTTTCCCATCAACGAGTCTAGAACCTGGAACTCTTCCTTTTCCTTATGCATGACGACCGTAACCCAGTGGATGTTATCCTTGTTGAGAGCCATATAAGTCTGCATAAAGAAAAAAAAGAAAATATTAACTAGATCAATGCAACATTTTTAATAGTAGTGCATTATTTGTATACATTACAACCACAAGAACATACCTTAGGTGCTTTGAAATACTCGTTCATACACCTATTTACGGGTTCATTAGAATTTGACACTTTTTGATACTCATTACCGTTTACATTCTTATCCTTTCTATATTCAAGCAGTCACGTCACCCTCCAAGTAGGTATTATGTAACGTTCGTCTTTAGCTTCCTACAACAAAAAAGGTCTTTAGCTTCCTACAACAAAAAAGATGAGTATGCATTCATAACCTGAAAATAATATAACAAATGTAATAATTGTACTTTGTTGTCAAATATAATGTTAAAAATATAAATAACTTACATAGCCGCTTATAAATAACTTTATTATGGCGATTGTAGCCTTGGATCAAAAAGTGAAGTAAAAATTCACGCATCTTAACGGACGGCATTTGTAACATGCCTTGCAAATCCGTTTCATAAAACGTAAATTTTTGACTTGCTGAAAGTTTATCAACAAGACTAACCCACTTCTCAACAGAACATGGAATCACACCGTCGATTTCCATCCTTCATAATTTAAACAATTTGTCACGTATGATGCAATTTATTTGATATTTCAATAATAACATGAACATTATAAACATACTTACCCAATTATAATGTCGATGAAGGAAGAACGGACAGACGAACGTTGAAGGCCGCGGCGACGCATTAACGTACGGTCAATGCCGACGGCAACGGGCGGTGAAGAACGACGGCGGACGGGCGGACGACCGACGCGCGAACGGACGGGCGTCGGCCACGGTGACGGAGTTGTGATGGCACGGCGTCGGGAGGGATGGAGGGCGGCGAGATCACATCGGCGTACGGCTAGGCGTCGAGGGGGGGGGGGGGGTGGCGAGACCACGTCGGGTGCAGAGCGAGGCGTCGGGGGTGCGGCGGCGGCGAGATCACGTCGCTGTGGCTAGGGTATGCAACGTCGCTAATCCCTGCCGTCGTGGGAAAACAATATCACGACGTCGGGTGTATTTTTTTATTTTTTTCCATATGAATATTTGCAAGTCTCCTACATGAAATCTTTTCATATGAATTTGCAAGTCCCTTTCATGAATTTTTTAATTTTTTTTCTACGCTTCACGATGAACTTCACAAGGCGGCACGCCAAATTTTAGATTTTTCTGACAATCCGTGCTTTTTTTATGAATTTCCATTCAAAAACCGGCACAAACAGATGCCGGACGTGACGCAACATGCGTTTGGTCTCCGATTTCGTTGAAATTGTGCGTGGCATCATTGCATGTGCATTCTCAGGTGCCGGCAAAAGTTGGGTGAATTTCATGAATGCATGCATGTACTTCATGTGCAACCCATGGGTGTCGGTATGGACGGAAGGGGTGCTACAACGCCATCTTCCAACTACCCTTCATGAAATTTTTTCATTTTTTTCCACGCTTCACGATGAAATTCACAAGGCGGCACGTCAAATTTTAGAATTTTCTGACAATCCGTGCTTTTTTTATGAATTTCCATTCAAAACCGGCACAAACAGATACCGGACGTGACGCAACGTGCGTTTGGTCTCCGATTTCGTTGAAATTTTGCGTGACATCATTGCATGTCCATTCTCAGGTGCCGGCAAAAGTTGGGTGAATTTCATGAATGCATGCATGTACTTCATGTGCAACCCATGGGTGTCGGTATGGACGGAAGGGGTGCTACAACGCCATCTTGCAACTACCCTTCATGATTTTTTTCATTTTTTCCACGCTTCACGATGAACTTCACAAGGCGGTACGTCAAATTTTAGAATTTTCTGACAATCCGTGTTTTTTTTATGAATTTTCATTCAAAAACCGGCACAAACAGATGCCGGACGTGACGCAACGTGCGTTTGGTCTCCGATTTCGTTGAAATTTTGCGTGACATCATTGCATGTCCTTTCTCAGGTACCGGCAAAAGTTGGGTGAATTTCATAAATGCATGCATGTACTTCATGTGCAACCCATGGATGTCGGTATGGACGGAAGGGGTGCTACAACGCCATCTTGCAACTACCCTTTATGAAATTTTTCATTTTTTCCACGCTTCACGATGAACTTCACAAGGCGGCACGTCAAATTTTAGAATTTTATGACAATCCGTGCTTTTTTTTATGAATTTCCATTCAAAAACTGGCACAAACAGATGCCGGACGTGACGCAACGTGCGTTTGGTCTCCGATTTCGTTGAAATTTTGCGTGACATCTGTCCATTCTTAGGTGCCGGCAAAAGTTGGGCAAATATTTTATGTTTTTATATTGTTTAAGAAAAATTATAAGTTATTTATATATTATTTAGGAAAAATTATTTAAAATAATTTCATGAATGTTTATATCGTTTGAGATTTTTTTACATCTTAATATAATTTCATGAATGTTTATATCGTTTAAGAAATATTATAAGTTATTTTTTTGTTTTTTTTCATTTTTGTAAATTTTATATATTAGATAAAATTTAAATATTTAGTTAACTAATGTAAACAATTTAAATATTTCAAATAAATAATAATAATAATAACAATGTAAACAATGAATTTAGATTCATAATAAACTTAAATAAAATTTCATAGTTCCCGATTACATTCAAACATAATTAAAAAACTAAAAATAAAATTTAATTAAACATTACTAAATTCTAAAAATCCTAATCTAATTGGAGTCGAGGTAGACGACGGCGGGCCCGTCCACCGCGCCGTCGCCGTCCCCGTCCCCGCCACCGTCGTCGTCGTCGTTGGAGCTGTTGGCGAGGGCGTCCCAGTCGACGTCATCGTCATCGCCGACGGGTGGCGGGTTTGCCGCCGCTGCCGCCACTGCCGCCGTCGCCTGGATCGTCGCCGCGATCTCCGCCTCTTCCCTCGCCGCCGCTGCCGCCGCCACTGCCGCCGTCGCCTGCGACGCCCTCATGGCGATGAGTAGCCCTGGCGAGTCGTCGGGGTCGCCGTCCTCGCGGAGGACGAACTGTTCCGGCGGCACCTCGTACACCACCGGGACAGCCAGGGCCACCACCGGGGCCGCCGGAGGTGGGTGGGGGATCGCCGCCCGACGGCGACGCGGGACGCCCTCGCCACTGACGCCGCCTGCCGCCGTCGCCTGCCGGCAATGCCTGATGACGTCGTTGTAGTTTTTCCCGTCGCAAAAGGCGTGCCGACCGTGGGTGTTGTAGCGGCCGCCGGGGTGGACCCGGAGCTGCTCCGGCGTCGCGGGGGTTGGTCAACGTCGGATAGCCGTCCTTGCAAATCCTCCAAGGTTTTGCAAGGCGGCACCCCGGCGGGACGAGGAGGCCGAAGTTGTACAGCTCCTGCGTCAGCGGCTTGTCGAGGCTCTGGGGCCAGTTGCTCTCCGGCGCGCCGCCGCCGCCGGATCTGCTGCCGCCGGCATGGTCCATCGTCGGGTCGTTGGAGAACGGGGAAGGGAGGAAGAGAACTTCGGGACGACGGGGACCTGCGGCGGGACGACGAAGAGCGGGGGAGAGAAGGAGAGCAGGGGAGCGACGGGTGTGCCGACGAGCCGCGGGACGACGGGTATATATAGCGCCGCGGCGGGAGGGGAGGCGACGGGGCAGCTGGCCGGCATAACTCCCCCGGAGTGAATGCGCGTCGCCTCGGGAGCCGTCGAACCAACGGGCAAGCGGCGACGGCCTCGGGAACCGATGCGACTGGGCTCTGACGACGGGGCCGCCATTAATGGTGTCGCCTTGGGAGCCGGCGAACCAACGGGCTAACGGCGGCATCGGACGACGCTGACGCGGTGATTAATGTCGCCTTTCGGGAACCGACGCGGCGAGCTGGCGACGCGGTGGTTAATGGCGGCGGCTTCGGGAACCGACGCGGACCGGCGACGCAGCGCGGGATTAATGGCGGCGGCGTCGGGAACCGACGTGAACTGACGACGCAACGCGGACTTAATGCCGTGGTCTCGGAAACCGACGGATTGACCGCGGTCAGACCGAGGTGGCGACGCCACGTCGCAGCGGGTGGGACGCGGGTGCGACGCGTATACCGGGCTCCTGTACATCGCCGTTTCGTCAGCTGGCGCTCGTCGGGCTGACGCACGTACGTCGGCACGGGGGAAAAGACAATCCTGCCCTTTGTTACGAAGGGGTATCGTCTAATCTCACCCGTCCTTGTGTTTGGGGTTGTATCGAAGAAGAAGTGTTGATTGATTCAATTAAAGGTTTCATTTTTCGTTACATTTTTCTGCTTGGGGCCTTCTTATTTTTTGCTGGAGGCATTTGAGTTAACCTTTTTGTGTTGTTCTGTCATCTCATCTTTGAAGTCTCATTCAGATCCTGAACAATAACTGTGAAACTACTGAGAAGATTGTTCATATTCTGATCAATGATAATCTAGATCTTGGATGTGCGCTAATAGAGACTGTTGCAATATGCAAGGAATCTCTTCACGTTTTATTTGTTCTGCTTATATACCTTGCAATCATTATGATGGTAAGTAGCCAATGGTGTACTATGCTATCAGCCATTTTTAGACTTTTTGACTTTGTTGTCAAAGGTATACGTAGGTCTTAAGTATACACATTATAGCAGAATATGGGATGTTCTGTTAGTTATTTGGTTTATGTTAAGCTATGTGTCGGCTTTCTCCTTACTTCTGCTTCTTCCACAAGCATAATTTTTGCTTGCACATTATAATTGTTAGCCATAATCTTGACATGCAAGAATCGTGGAGCCAGACGTATGCCCAGCTAAGTCTTTGACGCGTGGAGAGAAGCCGATTTGAGCGGACGTGCATGCGTTGGAGTGGAGCTGGACGGAGTCACGGCCGGACGCATGTGCTAGCTTGCATGCAGTAGTTGTTAGCTAGGTCGTGGAGATATTCCAGGAGGTAGTTAGTTGGTGCTACGATATGTGGAGTAGTGGCCGTCTGGAGGCCTAGTCGTGCGTGCGTGCGTACGTGAGGCCAAGTGTAAGTCCGGCTATATAAGCCATGTACTGGTATTGTGTAGAAGTGCGGTCGTGAGGGCAGCCAAAGGAGAGAGCCGGGGTGTTACCGTGTGCGCAGGTCTGTTGCCGCACCACAGTAACGGTATGTGCCGAGCCGAGAGGGAGGGGCCTAAGAAGATGTAGTCTCCGTCGAGATCGTGGTATGCACCCGGTCGACGTGAGAGTTCTTCCAGGGTTGTGTTGCGTGCCTGCGTGTGTACCTCCATGTATCTGTGTTGAGTGGGTTGAGATGAATAGAAGCCAACATACAGACCGTTCGTCGGTCCGGGCATTCGTCGTCAGAAGTGTATTTTGTTCATCGTCTTCTACCTTCGTCCGGCGTTTGGGTCGCCGGTGGGTTTGTTCCAACATTTGGTATCATGAGCTTGGTTGGTTTGGACGTGGTTTGCCATGCCGGAGACTTGCCGTCGGTGACGGCGTTTGCAGGCGGCTGCGCAAAGCTCAGGACTGTGTGTCGGTCAATAAAGTTGCGTGGCGCCGCGACTGTCATGACGAACACCGAGGTGGCGCGCGGTGAGTCCGCGGCGGACGTGGACGTGTGCGGCGAGCGCACGACGACAACGACCCACGACGAGTCCGCAGCGGTGGTGATCGGCATCGGCCGCCAGATCGTGTCCGGACCGGCGTCAGTGCGCCAGGTCGAGTTTGTGGCCGTGACGACAACAACGATGAGAGCTGCAACAACTCCGACGTGGACGACATGCGGCAAGTCCAGCCGTGGTGGCATGGAGGGGTGCTGCGTGATGGCGGAGGCCATGGCGGTATGGAGGTGTTGCGCGACAACAGTGGCGTCAGGCAGAGAAGTTCAAGACTCGATCGATAACGAGCCATGTTAAGATTAGAGGAGAGATTGTTAGCCATAATCTTGACATGCAAGAATCATGGAGCCAGACGTATGCCCAGCTAAGTCTTTGGCGCGTGGAGAGAAGCCGATTTGGGCGGACGTGCATGCGTTGGAGTGGAGCTGGACGGAGTCACGGCCGGACGCATGTGCTAGCTTGCATGCAGTAGTTGTTAGCTAGGTCATGGAGATATTCCAGGAGGTAGTTAGTTGGTGCTACGATATGTGGAGTAGTGGCCGGTCTGGAGGCCTAATCGTGCGTGCGTGCCTATGTGAGGCCAAGTGTAAGTCCGGCTATATAAGCCATGTACCGGTATTGTGTAGAAGTGCGGCTGTGAGGGCAGCCAGAGGAGAGAGCCGGGGTGTTACCGTGTGCGCAGGTCTGTTGCCGCACCACAGTAACGGTATGTGCCGAGCCGAGAGGGAGGGGCCTAAGAAGATGTAGTCTCCGTCGAGATCGTGGTATGCGCCCGGTTGACGTGAGAGTTCTTCCAGGGTTGTATTGCGTGCGTGCGTGTGTACCTCTATGTATCTGTGTTGAGTGGGCTGAGATAAATAGAGGCCAACATACAGACCGTTCGTCGGTCGGGGCGTTCGTCGCCGGAAGTGTATTTTGTTCATCGTCTTCTACTTCGTCCGGCGTTTGGGTCGTCGGTGGGTTTGTTCCAACAATAATTACCAAATGCATAATTTTTCCTTGGAGGGTACATTTTGTCATATGGTTACTTAGATCTATTTGAAGTTACATTTCCATTATTATCTCCTATTGTCACTAAAGCATTTTCAAAGGAAATGGAGCGAATTGACCAACTTTTCCATACATACGTGGATAGCTCATCCAACATGAAGTTACACTTGTCTGCCATTATATTTCATGTATACTCATGGTAGTCGTCCTTCCATTTAAAAATTCTACATATACTCTCCAATTAGGGATATCATGCATGGTAAAAATAAGAGCTATTTTATATGAACACTGTAAATAATAATTTAATACTTTTCAATGCTTATGTACGGATGTATATAGACATATTTTAGATTATAGATTCACTCTTTATGCTCCGTACGTAGTCCGTAGTGAAATCTTTAGAAAGACCTATATTTGAGAATGGAGGGAGTAGTTGATACATACCATTTCGATGGAGCTAAATGTTAGCTTCAAACAACTCCATTGCGCGAGCAGGTGCAATAGACTTCTTGATTGGGTAGTTTAGGTGGAATTTTGGTGCAGAAGTAAGAGCGTTAATTATGTTACCTCCTGTTCTTATAAGAAAATAGTAAAATTGTGAGAATTATACCTGGTATAAATACTTTGTTTACTGATTTTAGGTCTGCTATGGGTGTTGGACGAGATTGATCGGGCACAACTAGACCCCGAGGTTGTGCATGTTTAGGGATACATCTTGCCAAGAATATATTATTTTAGGTTTTGGCGAAAGACAAAAATATATAATATTTAAATAATGCTCATTTCATCATTGACATAATTATGAATGTCAATCCAGTTAAGGTATGATGTACAATATCAATAACATTTTAGAATTCTTTGGTAACATCACGAAAAACTATTAAACTATGTTCTCTAATTTATTATAGTTAGCTTTGTTTCAGATTGGGTGTTAATAGATGGATTCACATTTCAAGGGAAACTGCTGAAAAGGAAAGGCGACATCTTCGATAATTGTTTCTCTCATTATTCACAATGTGAACTTAGGGACTATCTAAACTAAATCATGTCATGATTTTTTCCTTTATTCTTGATTTGTTCAGTTTCATACCATCTGTTCCGCCCTAGGTTCAAACGACAAAATTTGTAGCCTCGCTCTGAAGGTCCAAGGACGTAGAAGTACCAACCATGTCCTCATAGTTTTTTTATGGATGTGATGTCCACATGACAAAGTTCTTTTTTTAATTTCACGATAAAGGTGTGATGCGCATAACTTTCTCTTAAGCGGTCCGTAAAGACGGTCCGCAACCACTAGTTGATGCTACAATGGACATGCATACACGAGGAGGAAGAAGCAACTGAATAGATAAATTTAAAAAGGGTGCGATGGAAGTCGCCGAATAGAAGAGTGGTGTGGTTAAGATGAATATTCACGCAGGCTTTAGTGAACTACACAACCAAGCAGGCACCAGCCACTGGGTGCAGTAGCTCGTGAACACAACGGACAACTGTTGAGGGCTCAAACGTTCTGGTATGAACATTGAGCAATCCAAGGACGATGGAGACTTCGACTATCAGAAATGGAGGTTGACTAGCGACTTAACACGTGTTCCACATAGAGAGGGATGTGTTGAAAGTGGTTACTGGTTAGCCTCTTGAACTCGAGCGATGTCCAGCAGTCTGAGCTCGCACCAAATTGTGGGGAGATTAGGGAGTTTTTTTAGAAAAGGAGGCATGGCCCCGGTCTCTGCATCGAGTGATGCATGCAGCCTTTTTATTTATAACGAAACCAGTCTTAACAACATACATAAAGGTCTTGAAAAAGAAATAAAAGATAGAAGGCGTCTATCGCGCCACAACCGATAATGAAAATAGGTCTAGATGACTATCCACCTATCCTATTAATATGTCGCCATCCAAACCGGTTGAAGATACCCTGAGCTATCATTTTTCATCGGGCACACCCAGTAACCAAAGGCTCCCTGACTTCCGCAGGAGTGAGTAAGGACCACGTGCGGATCAAGGCAATAGCGCTGAAGATAACCTGCAAAAAGTGAATATAGCTTTGTCTGTTAAACACTACATAATTTGTGCAGTTCCATGCAACCCAGAATAGTGCACAGGTACCTACACGAGTAAGTTTAGCAGATTCAACGTCAACCCCCTTTAACCACGCCCCAAGTAACGTGTTAATGCTATTAGGAGGGCTTATGTTGAAAGCAATTTGAATTGAGCGCCATAATAGTTTAACCATAGAACAATCTAGGAAGAGGTGCTTAATAGTTTCTTTATTCTGACAAAAGCTGCGTCTTGGATTGCCTTTCCAATTACGCTTGGCCAAATTGTCCGTAGTTAAAATAACTCCTTTGTGAACAAACCACATGAAGATCTTTATCTTAAGGGGAACTTTGACCTTCCATATATGCATGGATTTTGAAATAGGCGAGGAATCTATGAGGTGCACGTACATAGATTTTACAGTAAATACTCCATTAGTGGTCAACTTCCATTGAACACTATCGGGGCAATCAGATAGGCTAATGTCCATCAGCCTTCTGACTAGATGCAGCGAGCTAGTCCATCTGTCACCAATCAAGGCTTTACGAAACTGAATATTTAGAGGCGTCTCACGTAATATTGACGCAACAAATGCTTGTCGACCTTGGGCAATATTGTAAAGCTGCGGATACTGAAGAGCTAAGGGCGCCCCCTAGCAATGTATCTTCCGAGAATCTAGTTAATTCACCATTTCTAATGATAAACCTAGCCCTGTTGAAAAATGCAGTTTTAAACCTCATCAAACCCTTCCAGAAAAGAGAGTCGCTTGGTCTTGTGGTAACCTGAGCTAAGGTCTTGTGTTGTAAGTACTTGTTCGTCAGAATTTGTACCCACATACCTTCTGTTTCCACAAATAGTCTGAACAACCATTTACTGAGCAGACATCTATTCTTAACCTCTAAATTCTCAATCCCTAAACCCCCTTGCTCCTTTGGTCTGCAAATGATGTCCCATCTAGTAAGCCTATACTTGGTCTTGACATCATTACTCTGCCAGAAAAACCTAGACCGATAGAAATCCAACCTTTTTCGCACCCCAACTGGTACTTCAAAAAAGGATAGGAGAAACATGGGCATGCTTGATAATACAGAATTAACAAGTACCAAACATCCTCCATAGGATAAAAGCTTGCCTTTCCAGCAACTTATTTTTTCTTCAAATCGGTCCTCGATACATTTCCACTCCTTATTAGTTAACTTTCGGTGATGAATAGGGATCCCTAAGTACGTGAAAGGTAAATTACCACTTTCACAACCGAACAATTGGTTATAAGTGTGTTGTTCTGTTTTGGCCTTTCCAAAGCAAAACCGTTCACTTCTATTAAAATTAATCTTCAGCCCAGATAGCTGCTCAAATAAGCATAAGATGAGTTTCATGTTTCTGGCCTTGTTAAGATCATGGTCCATGAAAAGAATCGTGTCATCTGCATACTGTATAATAGAGACACCCCCATCAACTAGATGTGGTACTAGCCCCCCTACAAGGTCTTTCTCAGTGGCTTGCCTGATCATGAGTGCCAACATATCTACAACAAATGTTAAATAGAATAGGAGACATCGGGTCACCTTGTCTGAGACTCTTCAGTGTCTGAAAGAAATGACCCACATCATCATTTACTTTGATAGCAACACTTCCTTTTTTATAAAACAGTCGATATGCTTGCGCCATATCTCGCCGAACCCCTTGATACGTAGGGTTTGTTGTAGGAAAGACCATTTCACTTTATCATATGCTTTTTCAAAATCCACTTTGAATATAACTCCATCAAGTTTCTTTGAGTGAATCTCATGTAAAGTTTCATGTAAGACCACGACCCTTCTAGAATGTTACGTCCAGGCATAAAGGTCATCTACGTAGATTGCACCACCGAATGGGCCATCTTAGTTAGCCTATCTGTTCCCACCTTCGTGAATTTTTGAAGCTAAAATTTAACAGACATATAGGACGAAATTGTTCAATACGCGTCGCACGCTCCTTCTTTGGTAACAACGTAATGGTACCAAGATTCAAATGAAAGAGTTGTAGGTGACCACAAAACAAATCATGAAACATTGACATAAGGTCTTTTTTAATAATATGCCAACACTTCTTATAAAACTTAGCCGGAAACCCATACGTACCGGGAGCTTTGCCGTTCTTCATGCCCTCAATAGCCTGCATCACCTCTTTCTCCATAAATGGAGCGGATAAACTCTCATTATCATCCTCTCTGACTTGAGTAATATCCGCGACCCGATGCTCATCCATAGACACAAAACTATGATCAGGAGCACCAAACATCTGTTTATAATAGTTTGAGATGTACAATTTTAGATTCTCGTGACCTACTATTGTACCCTCATCCTGCTGTAGCTGCAAAATTCTCTTTTTCCTATGCTTGCCATTTGCAATTAAGTGGAAAGATTTAGTGTTATTGTCCCCATGAACGATTGCCCTCATTTTGGATCTAAGTGCCCATTTCATTTCCTCCTCTCTAAGGAGTACACATACTCTTTGTTCAGCCTCGTTCTTCAAAGACCGTTCGTTGGCATCCAAAAGACAAGTCTCTGCCTTACGATCAAGATCATCTATAAGTTTGAGAAGTCTATCTTGCTCACCCTTATAAATCCTAGAGACATTCTTAGCCCAACCCCGTAGAAACTGTCTAAGATGTCGGATCTTGTTTTGCCATCTATCCACGTTGGACTTCCCACCCAATTCCTTGTTCCATTCCCTAGCAATCATGTCCATGAATCCCTCATGTGTGAACCAACTAGATTCAAAGGAGAAACCGTTTTCCCCCATGTGATTGGCATTACCGGAGTCTAACAAAAGTGGAGTATGGTCAGAGATCGCTCTTTGAAGCGCTCGTACCGTTACTAGTGGGAACTTATGTTCCCATTCGATACTAGTAAGAACCCGGTCCAGCTTTTCAAAAGTCTCGTTTTGTAGAGAATTAGCCCATGTAAATTTCCTACCAGAGAGATCAATCTCCGTGAGGTCCAGGCTCTCTATGATTGTGTTGAACATAAATGGCCATCTGCCATCGAAATTATCATTGTTCTTTTCATCAGCGCACCTGATGATATTGAAATCACCCCATACCGATAGTGGTAATTTCTCATCACAAATCCTAACCAGATCAACAAGAAAATCGGGCTTATGCTCCGTCTGGGCTGCACCATACACAACAACTAGAGCCCATTGAAACCGTCTCCCTTAGATCGTATCCTAAACTTGACCGTAAACTCTCCCAACACCACTTCTCGCACTTGAAGGGTGTCACATCAAACTCCAAGTAAGATCCCACCGGACCTTCCTCTTGGAGGGAGACAGTGCGAGTCAAAATCAACACCTGCTGATAAAGAACTTAGGAACTGTGATGTAAAATTATCCCGCCTTGTCTCCATCAGCGCGATAAAATCTAGATTGTGTTCTAAAGTAGCCTCTGCTAGGTATCTAATTTTAGCCAAGTCTCTCAGACCTCCGCTATTCCAAAAAATTCCTCTCATTTTTCGTCATAGAATTTTTTTGCAGTCTTAAATCTAGCGCTTCTACGTACTGCAGAAACCGGATACACTTTCCGTTTCCAAGGCCGTTTTGGTTTTTCACAACCAAACATGTGGTCCATATAACCAGGTATTTCTGAGCCTACATCACGAGACTGCCCATCAGCCAAACATTGATCCTATAGATCATCATCTCCCTCCTCTAGATCATCCGTTGGGGCGAGATTCTCACAAAGAGAATTCAGCCCCCCAAGTTTAGTGATCTCAGAGTCGTTCATTGGTTTCACTGCAGCTAAATTCCGAATAATATCTAAAGTCCTATCGACTTCTAAGTCCAGTAGGTCATTAATAGATTTCAAAACTTCTTTACTCGTGTTACCCAAGGAAACCCCAAGAGAAACAACATTATCTATGATTTCATGCGGTGAGAAATGAAGAACGGAATGGTCTTTGTTAATTGACATACGTGTCGAAGTTTCAGCATCCTTGATTTTTGCAGCCCGCATTGCACGCCCCATCTGCAAGTCATTCACATTTGTCTGGGTCTGGATCCGCTGACTGGACCTTTTATCCGGGGTCATCGAATTCGAAATACCTCCAAAAGCTACGACTTCATCAACAGAGAACTGTGCAAGACCTTGCTCGGTGCCCGCCACGAGTGTTTTATCAGTCTCCACCTTCGACGCAAGTTCGGATCCATCCACTATGACCGAAACATGGGTCTTAGGAGAGAGGGGACTCGAGATCAAACCGCCATCCAGCACCAAGGGACCTTCTGTTCTTGCGCCAGCAAGGTACTCCCCCAGCGACACAGCCGACAGCACCTCCTTAGGTTGCGAAATACTGAGATCAACCTTACCCGTGGATTCTTCCCTGTAAACTTAAGTAGCCAGACCAAACCAGCCCCTCCTTGTCCGCCGCCCCTCGGGCTCCTCCAACCCTAGCTGGCGCGGATGCAGGTTCGAAAGAGTTGAACTTGAGCTCATCCATAGGTGCGTTAGCCGAGTGACTACCCCCTCCACTTGTATTAGCTGATGGATGTGTGTGCTCCAACTCCTTAGTGGTCACAGACGATTGATGATTTTTTTCTGACTCCCTTGAACCAGCAACATCATCTCCATCGGTCATATGGACATCCTTGTCCGTCACACCCTCGTCGAACAGAGGACGACTCTCAATCTCGAGTTGAAGAGTATATCGTATTCCCGCATGAGTCCATATAACCTCATCTGGAACTATCTCAATATCAATCACACTAACTAGCAACCTCACAACACCTTTAGCTCGAGTAAACACCATATCAACTTTTTCCGTCTTGCCAATGAGCGACCCCAAGCTCCAAGTAACCAGAAAATCATTGATCGCCTTCGATGGAGCTCCCGCGAAGCGAACCCAAATCTGAGGTAGAAGCACTCCTTGTGGCTCCTCACTCTTCCAGGCATCAAACTCAAGCACACAACTAGTACTAGGCACTTTGCACATGCCAAACTTGAGCAAACGAGCCAAATCCTCCTTGGTAGGGAAAACCACTTTGAATACATTTTCTGCAATCAAAACCGGTTCCCACCTATAGGTCGAAGAGACCATCTCCCGAAGCTGCTGCACCACCTGCTCAACTGTCATTGTTCCACGTGCCACAGTAACAGTACCAGTGAAACCCGCATCCAGCGTATGGACCGTTGTCGTAGTAGTCGACGACTCAAAAAAACATCAGTTCCTGACAACAAACACCATAAATAGTCACCACCGGCATTGGTCCAACCGTAAGAGGGCACTTAGCCGTGTCATGGTTGGGCTTCAAGCAAAACTCACAAAGCTCGGCCTTGCATTCGGAGACAAAGTACCCCGTCTCGCTGCAACGATAGCACGTCATTTTCTCCTTCTTGCACGCCCATTTGGAGGGTCGATCACC
Organism: Hordeum vulgare subsp. vulgare; assembly: GCF_904849725.1. Lineage (NCBI taxonomy): Eukaryota > Viridiplantae > Streptophyta > Magnoliopsida > Poales > Poaceae > Hordeum > Hordeum vulgare. Next base: position 186,417,084 of record NC_058520.1, on the reverse strand, counting down.
TCCTTCCAACTTGCCAGTAGCATTATTCTTATCCATCGGATTAGGATCAGCCCCAGTACCTTGACCCTGAATCAGACTAGAATCCTTGAAAACCTCCTTTGCTGGCACCTTGTTGGGTTCACGAAGATTCTCCTCGTCTTTTTGCCACTGGTAAGTCCTGAGGCGGAATAGGGGGCTTCGGCTTCCTTCCCCCTGCCAACCCAGTTCGGTCTGAATCCACCTCTCTTCGGATTGAGAGGGCCCGATACCCCCTGCACAAATTTCCTGGGTGGTCCAGTGAACCCATTGCCGCGTCCTCCGTTACCCTGCCATGCGTAGCCACGACCACCCCCCGAGGAAGAAGAACCTCGATGCTGACCGTCCCCATAGGCGTTGACACCATCATCACCCCATCTTCCCCGTGGCTGATGTCTATTCGCATCCGCCATAGCTGGCGCGCCAGCCGCCGCACCAGGTGCCGCCGTCCTACCAGATTGGTGGGAAGGGCGATTCCCCTGCCCCGTCGAGCGAGCAGGAGGCTGCACTGGTATCAGCTGCTGGGGAGGACCCCGTCCTGCCATTGCCGCGAAGGAACACCGATAGGAAGTATGCGAGCATCCCTTCCCATCTTCAACGAAGGAAACCATTGTTTCGGTCGTTTAGGAACCCTAGTCCCTGGCGGCAGTAGATGAACCTCCTGCGCTACGTCGGTAATGCATGGAGGCACGACGACGCTGACATGGGCTTCGGCCTTGGCCAAAAACTCCAGCGCTACGTTGGTAATGCATGGAGGCACGTCTACACGGACATGGGCTTCGTCCTGGGCCACATACCCATGTTCCAATAAACCCATGTCGATATCTGTCACCTTAGGCCCGCAAACAACGCCCAAAGAATTCAAAAATGCCCTCCTGGAATCATGCAACGATGGATCCAGCGCCGTCGCCGGCGGCGACCGAGCAGCGTGGCACTATTTCTTCTTCTTCTTCTTGACTAGGTTCCAGCAATCTGGCTTGACAAAATCAGAAAGATTACAAGGCTGGAGATTTACCTTAGGGATCGGGCCAATCCAAGGTTTGACCCCCTTTGACGTCCCCATCTTCTTCTTCGTCATTTGAATGTCCGATGGGATTTTACTACCATGAATGACCGTAGCCGGCATCTCCAAGTTTGAGTTGGACATCGCGTGTTCATCTGACGAAGGGCTATCCATCTCCTCCCCATCATCTTCTTCTTCATCCTGGTCTGCAAAGACCCAAAAACGGCCACCAATCCGAGTAGATTTCATGCTAAGATCAACACATACCGTGGCCTGCTCGTTGCTGATCTTTCACGGTGACCAAGGACTCTACACGAACAATCGGTATCCATCGATCTCCAGCGCCTCCCCCACCTTGGGGAACTCGTGTTGTTGCAGTTATCTACCTGCCAAGATGTCATGTTCATCATCCCTTACCGTAATCCAACACGAATCCTGGTGGAGGTAGATGAATCCTTGACGTTCGGTTTTCGAATCCAGAGTTTTTTCAGCGTAGTAGATCGCCCACCGACGATGAGATGCAGTGAGAGGGAGATTAGGGAGTTGACAGTCAATTCTCAAGTTGTGCATGGGAGGGAGATCAAAATGAGATGCCTCGTGTATATGCTGGGGAGCCTAATGAAAATGGGAAGAGGTGCAGATAAATTTGATCCCACAGTTCTTAGCTAATTGTATAAGACATGATTATAGCCCATGAGTAAGCAATAAGGACTCCAACAATAACCCACAAATTTCTTACCGCATACGTCGAAGGCACGGGGACCGGTACGCGGACATAGATGTGGGAGGACGACCTTTAACCATCGTGTGTATATGTCCGCCAGTAAATCCAAATGCAAATGTACTCTGATCCGCTCCACACAGCGCGCTCGATCGCATGTCCGATCACAATAAAAAGAGGCAAATATACTTACTTTTAACATGCCTGGTTCCAAAAGAACATCAGCCAACAGTCAACGCAATTTTGCCCTGTCGGACCGACAATCCCAGCCAACTGTTCCGTGATACGTCTTCAACGTATATATAATTTTTTATTGTTTCATGCTAATATATTATCATTATAGGATACTTTTTGGGTACTTATTTACCAATTTATATTATTTTTGAGCATTGACCTATTGACCTAGTGCCTAGTATGAGTTGTTGTTTTCTGCATGTTTTTTACTTTTTAGGTTTTCAATACCAAACAAAGTCCAATTGACCTGAAACTTTTTGGAGATTTTTTCTGAACCAAAAAAAGATCAATGAGTATTGGAAGAAGGCTGGGGTCCACCCGAGGGCCTCACAAGCCAACACGGCGCGACCTGGGGGCACACCTTGATGGCTTGTGTGCCCCTCGTGGCCGTTGAAGACGGTTTTTGTTGATATTCCTATTGGTTCGATAAACCTTTATTTCATAACTGAGGGAAATACTTACCCACATTGTGCTGCGATAACATATTCTTCTTCATGGAAAACCCAACACAGATCACAAGTATCACAAAGGATTTCTGGCGCCGTTGTCGGGGACTGTCATCACCAACTACCAAGTAAATTCACAAAAGTTTCATTCACTTGTTCCTCTTTTTATTTGCTAGTATATTTAGCTTATCTCATAAAAATAAAAATACAAAAATGTTTATCTTTGCTTGTCACTAGTTTACTTCTTTGCTTGCTTTACTCTCTAGTGTACTTGTCGTGCTTGTTACTTTGCTTGCTCGATCACCATGTCTCAACATACTACTAAGTTGTGTGAATTCTCAAATACTAATAACAATGATTTTATTATTACTCCTATACCTCCCGCCACTAGTGCGGATGCTTTTGATATTAATGCTGCATTGCTGAATCTTATTATGAAAGATCAATTTTTGGGAAGTTCTAATGAGGATCCCGCTTCACATCTTAATACCTTTGTTGAACTTTGTGATATGCAAAAGAAAAAGGATATAGATAATGATATTGTGAAATTAAAATTGTTTCCTTTTTCACTAAGAGATAAAGCTAAAGCTTGGTTTTCATCTTTACCACGTAATAGTATTGGAACATGCGATAAGTGTAAAGGTGCTTTTATTGTCAAGTATTTTCCTCGTGATGAGATCATCTCCCTTAGAAATCAAATAATCAATTTTAAATAGCATGATCAAGAACATGTTGCACAAGCTTGAGAGAGAATGAAATTTATGATAAGGAATTGCCCCACTCATGGTTTAAACTTGTGGATGATTATCCAAAACTTCTATGTTGGACTAAACTTTGTGTCTAGAAATCTTCTAGATTCTGTTGCATGTGGTACCTTTATGGATGTGACCTTAGGAGAGGACACAAAACTTCTGACAACATCATGACTAATTATTTGCAATGGCATACCGAGGTAACTCTAATAGGTAAGAAGGTACATTCTGTTGAGGAAATCGCTACTTTGAGTGAAAAAGTGGACGCTCTTATGAATTTGGTTGCTAATAAAAATACTCATGTTGATCCCAATGATATGCCCTTGTCTACTTTGATTGAGAAAAATAATGATGCTATTGATATGAACTTTGTCTCACGAAATAATTTCAAAAACAATGCTTATAGAGGTAATTTCAATTTGAGGTCGTATCCTGGTAATTCCTCTAACAACTATGGTAATTTTCTACAAATTCCAATAGGGTACCCTATGATCTTGAGAACACAATTAAGGAATTCATTAATTCTCAAAAGGTTTTTAATACTATGGTAGAAGAAAAATTGCATGTTGTTTATACTTTGGCTAAAAACATGGATATAATTGCTCTTGATGTACAAACTCTTAAAAGTAAAGCTTTGCCTCCTAAGCATGTTTTTAATGAGACTATTAAATCCATCCAAGTTTCTATTAATGAAAGTAAGGAGAGGACCACTAAGTTGAAAGCTAAGCGGGAATTCCTAGAAAAAGCTCTTCCACCCGGTTTTTACCGGAATCAGGATGAAGATCTTAAAATGATTGGTACTTCTCCTATTGAATATTTGTTTACTTCTATGAATATTAATAATCAAGGGTCTGGAGAGTATTCAACTCTAGTTAAGGAGCATCGCGTTTGCTTGGACACTGCTAGGGAAAAGCCTAGTAGTAGCGCTCGAAATACCCATATCAATAGCGTTGGTGGCAGCGTTACTGATAAGGCGCTACAACTAAGTTTTAGAAGTAGTGCTGTTCCAACCAGCACTACTCGGAAGTATAGTTAGCAATAGTGTTGTATGGAATAGCTCTACTACTAACTATCTATAGCGATGCACCATAACAAGCACTGCTGCTAGACGCCCGCGAGCGCTACTGCTAAGATTCCTGCTTTCACATGTTTATTCTCCCTCTACGTATTTGTGTTGTATTTGTGCATGCTCTATATAGTAGTTTCATCATATCATAATAAACATACATTATTCTCATCATATCATACACATACAATAGTCTCGTCATATCATCATCATCATCATCATCATCATCATCATCATCATCATCCAACATAAATATCATCATCTCGGAAATAACGATACACAAGTCATGCCTCGAATAAATGCAACTCCATGGTCATGGCACATAGACAAGTTCCATCATCTCTATCTAAACCATGATGCAGAAGAGAAGAGCGATCAATATGAGCAAGAGCATGACTATGTAGTACTCCTTGAGGCGCCGGTTTTGCTCCCTCTCTTGCCGAAGCGTCCACCTCAAGTAACTATTTTCCGCTTTGCCTCTCTTGTTGAACCCTCTGTGACTAGCGCACGAGGTACCTATCCACCTGGTCCTGAGCATCTGGCCAATGGTCGTACACTCCTGGAACCCTCCCAATGAATACGATGTAGCAGTCCTTTGCCATCTCTGATCTATGTACCTGCATCGATTGTCACTTGATGAATTCAACGATAATATGCAAGATAATGTACTTGAGAAACATGAAGAGACAGAGTTAGCCATATACAAGCAACTTATAGTAAACTTAAATAATGAAGTTCCTCATACCCAAACATTTTCATCGTCAATCAATCCTCCATGTCGGCGCCCCAATCTTCATAGTCAGGGAGGAAGCACCCGAGCTTCGCGAAAGGCTTTAGGTCTAGACATTGAGAGACTACTAGTGCTCGGACATCATCCCGCGTCATTGGCCCATGGTAGAACATCCATGTCTGTTTGAGGACCTCATTCATGATCATTTGGGCAAGTTCACACTCTATGTGATAAACTCAACTCAGATTCAATGATCCGGTGTCCTTCCTATGCTTGCGACCCAACTGACAATCTCGGTATCGATGGAAGTAGATGACATGCGAAGGCGTTGATTATCCCTTCTATAGTCCAGCATGTGATGCATGAGGTAGAATCCATCAGGCCAACTATCCGTCGGTTGCTGGATGCAATAGAAGTCAGTCTTATGGCCAAAACCCAGCCCGCCATTCTTCCTGTACTTTTTCACCTTGATATATCCAACACACAGGTTGAAGGTTATCAAGGCACCATCGAGAACACTCTTTATGTGTGTGTAATTTTTTTCTTGATGTTCTTAGATGAGTCCAAGTACAAAGCATGGGAGTATTGTGGGTACAGACAAATGAGGATAGCACACCCCCGCTGCGCAAAATAAGTACACCTCTGCCACCTCTTGAGCTTGCGTTGATTTTTCCCCTGAAGAGGAAAGGGTGATGCATTACAGTAGCGATAAGTATTTCCCTCAGTTTGAGAACCAAGGTATCAATCCAGTAGGAGTATCAAGATGAGGCACCAATGTATCTGCGCAAAAACAAACAAACTTGCACCCAACGCTATAAAGGGGTTGTCAATCCCATCACGATTATTTGCAAGGTGACATCTCATGGTGAAAAGTGCAACAAAGTAATTGTGTAGATCTGAAAAAATGATGTGAAGTAGACCCGGGGGCCATAGTGTTCACTAGAGGCTTCTCTCATGATAGCAAGTATTACGGTGGGTGAACGAATTACTGTCGAGCAATTGATAGAATTGCGCAAAGTCATGATGATATCTAAGGCAATGATCATACATATAGGCATCACGTCCGAGACAAGTAGACTGACACTTTCTGCATCTACTACTATTACTCCACACATCGACCGCTATCCACCATGCATATAGTGTATTGAGTTCATAACAAACAGAGTAACGCCTTAAGCAAGATGACATGATGTAGAGGGATAAATTCATGCAATATGATATAAACCCCATCTTTTTACCCTTGATGGAAACAACACGATGCGTGCCTCGCTAACCCTTCTGTCACTAGGTGAGGACACCGCACGGTATGAACCCAAAACCAAGCACTTCTCCCATTGCAAGAATTATAGATCAAGTTGGCCAAACGAAACCCACAACTCGAAGAGAATTATAAGGATACGAAATCATGCATATAGGAGATCAGAGGGGACTCAAATAATATTCATAGATAATCTGATCATAAATCCACAATTCATCGGATCTCGACAAACACACCGCAAAAGAAGGTTACATCCGATAGATCTCCATGAAGATCATGGATAACTTTGAATTGAAGATCCAAGAGAGAGAAGAAGCCATCTAGCTACTAGCTATGGACCCGAAGGTGTGTGGTGAACTACTCACGCATCATCGGAGAGGCAATGGTGTTGATGAAGAAGCCCTCCGTGTCCGAATCCCCCTCCGGCAGGGCACCAGAATGGTCCCCAGATGGGATCTTACGGAGATAGAAGCTTGCAGCGGCGGAAAAGTATTTTCGTGGCTCTCTCTCGTGGTTTTGGATTTATATAGAATTTATAGGCGGAAGAGGTAGGGCAAAGGAGCCACGGGGGCCCACAAGCCTGCTAGGCGCCCCGAGGCTACGGCTAGTGGGCTTGTGACCTCCACCGAGGTCCTTTGCCTTGGTTCTCAAGTCCCTTGCGTATCTTATGTTATGGAAAAAAATCATCCCGCTTGTTTTATTCCGTTTGGACCCCGTTAAATATTCTTCTCTGAAAAAGGTCAAAAACACGGAAAAAACAGAAACTGGCAGTTGGCACTGAGTTAATAGGTTAGTCCCAAAAAAGATATAAAATAGCATATTCATGCATACAAAACATCCAAAGTTGACAAGATAATAGCATGGAACCATAAAAAATTATAGATACGTTGGAGACGTATCAAGCATCCCCAAGCTTAACTCCTGCTCATCCTCGAGTAGGGAAGTGATAAAGACTGAATTTTTGATGTGGAATGCTACCTAACATATTTGTCCTTTGTAACTTCTTTCTTGTGGCATGAATATTCAGATCCGTAAGATTCAAAACAATAGTTTACTATTGACATGAAAACAATAATACGTCAAGCATACTAGCAAAGTGATCATGAACTTTTGAAATAACAAGGCCAAAGAAAGTTATCCCTACAAAATCATATAGTCTGGCTATGCTCCATCATCCCCACACAACGAATTTAAATCATGCACAACCACGGTATTGGCCAAGTAATTGTTTTCGTACTCTTACTTTCTCAAACTTTTTCAACTCTCACGCAATACATGAGCGTGAGCCATGGATATAGCACTACAGGTGGAATAGAGTGTGGTGGAGGTTGTGAGGCAAAAATGAGGAGATGGTCACATCGACTCAGCGTATCAACGGGCTATGGAGATGCCCATCAATAGATATCAATGTGAATGAGTAGTGATTACCATGGAACGGATGCACTAGAGCTATAAGTGTGTGAAAGCTCAAAAGGAAAACTAGTGGGTGTGCACCCAACTTGCTTGCTCACGAAGACCTAGGGCAATTTCGAGGAAGCCCATCATTGTAATATACAAGCCAAGTTATAAAATGAAAATTCCCACTAGTATATGAAAGTGACGAAACGAGAGACTGTCTATCATGAAGAACATGGTGCTATTTTGAAGCACAAGTGTGGAAAAAGATAGTAGCATTGTCCCTTCTCTCTTTTTCTCTCAATTGTTTTTTTTTGTTTGGGCTCTTTGGCCTCTTTTTTTTCTCATTTTTTGGTGGGCATCTTTGGCCTTTTTTATTTATTTCCTCACATGGGATAATGCTCTAATAATGATGATCATCACACTTTTATTTACTCACAACTCAATACTTAGAACAATGATGACTCTATAGGAAATACCTCCGGCAGTGTACCGGGATGTGCAACGATCTAGCTTAGCGTATGACGTTGAAACATCTCGCTAGCTATCTTACGATCATGCAATGGCAATATGAAAGGGACGACACAAGTCATGAGACAGAACGATGGGAGTTGCATGGCAATATATCTCAGAATGGCTATGAAAATGCCATAATAGGTAGGTATGGTGGCTGTTTTGAGGAAGGTATATGGTGGGTTTGTGCACCGGCGAAAGTTGCGCGACACTAGAGAGGCTAGCAATGGTGGAAGGTGAAAGTGCATCTATACCATGGACTCACATTAGTCATGAAGAACTCATATACTTATTGCGAAAGTTTTCTTAGTAATTGAAACAAAGTGCTAAACGCATACTCCTAGGGGAAGGGTTGGTAGGTGTTAACCATCGCGCGATCCCGACCGCCACAGAAAGGATGACAATCAATAAATCAATTATCCTCCGACTTCCTAACATAGCGGTTCACCATACGTGCATGCTACGGGAATCACTAACCTCAACACAAGTATTTCTAGATTCACAACACCCTACTAACATGACTCTAATATTACCATATCCATATCTCAAAACTAATTGTGAGGAATCAAACTTCTCTTACTAATCGACGCACTTGAATATGGAAGTTTTTATTATATCCTCTTTGGATGCCTATCATCTTTAGGACTACTTTCATAGCACACGCCAATTACCAAGTTACTTAGAGAGAGCACTCTCAAAAAGATATAGGTGAAGATCGAGAGTTTTTATTTCTTCAAAATATGACACCACCGTGCTCTAAAAAAATCTAAGTGAAGCACTAGAGCAAAGTTATCTAGCTCAAAAGATATAAGTGAAGCACATGCGAGCTAAATTGCCTAACTCAAAAGATATAAGCGAAGCTCAATGAGTATTCTAGCAAATTCACGATGAGTGCATGTCCCTCTCAAAAAGATGTGAAGCAAGGATGATTGTGACAAAGCAAAAAGAAAAGACTCCTATAATACACGACGCTCCAAGCAAAACACATATCATGTGGTGAATAAAAATATAGCTCCAAGTAACATTACCGATGGATTGAAGAAGAAAGAGGCGATGCCTTCCCGGGGCATCCCCAAGCTTAGGCTTTTTGATGTCCTTGAATTTGTCTTGGGATGCCTTGGGCATCCCCAAGCTTAAGCTCTTTCCACTCTTTGTTCCATTGTCCATGAGAACATCACCCGAAACTTGAAAACTTCACAACACAAAACTTAAACAGAAACTCGTGATATCATTAGCATAAGAAAACAAACCACCAACTCTTTAGGTACTGTAGTAAACTTGATTTATATTTAGATTGATGTTAGATAACTGTATTCTCACTTTTCCATGGCTAGTACCCCCCGATACTATCCATAGTTTCATCAAAATAAGCAATCAACACAACAAAAAACAGAATCAGTCAAAAACAGACCAGTCTGTAGAAATCTGTATACTTCGTATACTTATGTTATCTCAAAAATTATGAAAAATTATGCCAATTAGGGAAATTCTCATATAAACCAGGAACAAAAAGAATCAACTCAAAATCTCTTTCTGGATAGGAATTAAAAATAATTTCGGGAGCACAAAGTTTCTGTCTTTTTCAGCATGATCAAACAACCATAACCAAAACTAGTCATAAAGGTTCTACTTGGCACAAACACTAAAAGAAACATAAAAACACAATCATAACAGAGTTATGATGGTGTGGACACAACAAAATAGAAAGCAAAAAGCAAAGATAAATTCATTGGGTTGCCTCCCAACAAGCGCTATTGTTTAACGCCCTTAGCTAGGGATAAGGCGATAGAATCAAGTATCGTCGTCTTTGGTGCTCAAACCATAAGTAGCCCTCATCATGGATTCATAAGGCAATCTTATTTTCTTTCTAGGAAAGTGTTCCATGCCCTTATTTAATGGAAATTTGAATCTAATATTCCCTTCCTTCATATAGATGACAACACCAATAGTCCTAAGGAAAGGTCTACCAAGAATGATGGGACATGTCGGATTGCGATCAATATCAAGCACAATGAAATCTACGGGCACATAGTTCCTATTTGCAATAATAAGAACATCATTGATCCTTCCCATAGGTTTCTTAATAGTAGAATCCGCAAGATGCAAATTAAGAGAGCCTCATCAATCTCATTGAAGCCTAGAACATCACATAAAGACTTTGGAATAGCGGAAACACTAGCACCCAAATCACACAAAGCATTGCATTCATAGTTTTTAATCTTGATTTTGATAGTAGGTTCCCACTCATCATGAAGTTTTCTAGGAATAGATATCTCCAACTCAAGTTTCTCTTCAAGTGATTTCATCATAACATCAACGATATGATCGGTAAAAGCCTTATTTTGGCTATAGGCATGTGGAGAGTTTAGAATGAATTGCATCAAGGAGATACATTCAATCAAACAGAAACTATAATAATAGTATTCCTTGAAATCCAAAGTAGTAATTTCATCACTACTCAAAGTTTTGATATCCTCTACTCCACTTTCAGTGCTTTTACCATCAAGATAAATAGATTCTGAATCATTGGGTCGTTTCTCAACCAAAGTGGATTCATATCCAGCCCCATCATCATTAGGATTGACATTAGTAAATAAGGATTCAATAGGATTCACACCAAGCACTTTAAGATCTTCGTGATTCTTATCACAAATTTCAGGTTTAGCAGCCATTTTATTGACTAAGGTAGCTTGTTTATCAGAAATATGCGCTACCAATTTTTCAAGACGAGCAAATTGAGAATTTAACGCAAGGAAGTCTTTGGCCATATCATCAACCTCTTTATTCATATAAGCCATCAAAGAATTTTGCTCCCTTAGTTCTCTACAAAAGTAGCTATTATGATCAAACTGTGTAGACATGAAGCTTTTAACGCTAGTTTCAATCTCTTCCAACCTTTTATAGTGAGCATCATAATCATTTGGTTGGCCCATACAGGTCTTAGCAAGCAGACAAGCACACAAGCGAACAGAAAGGGCGAACGAAAAAGGCAAATATTTTTGTATTTTTTTTCAGAAGTGGGGGAGAGGAAAACTAGAGGCAAAAGGCAAATAATGTAAATGCAAGAGATGAGTTTGCGATAGTTACTTGGATAAGCTTCACTTTGAATACTCCCCGGCAACGGCGCCAGAAATTAGCACGTTGACGGGAGACTATTCTTGACTTGATCCTCCCCGGCAACGGCGCCAGAACTCCTTCTTCCTACCTCTTCAGCTTGCGTTGGTTTTTCCCTTGAAGAGGAAAGGGTGATGCATTACTGCAGCGATAAGTATTTCCCTCAGTTTGAGAACCAAGGTATCAATCCAGTAGGAGTATCAAGATGAGGCACCAATGTACCTGCGCAAAAGCAAACAAACTTGCACCCGACGCTATAAAGGGGTTGTCAATCCTTTCACGATTATTTGCAAGGTGAGATCTGAAGGTGAAAAGTACAACAAAGTAATTGTGTAGATCTGAAAATATGATGTGAAGTAGACCTGGGGGCCATAGTGTTCACTAGAGGCTTCTCTCATGATTGCACGTATTAAGGTGGGTGAACGAATTGCTGGCGAGCAATTGATAGAATCGTGCAAAGTCGTGATGATATCTAAGGCAATGATCATACATATAGGCATCACGTCAGAGACAAGTCGACCGATACTTTCTGCATCTACTACTATTACTCCACACATCAACCGCTATCCAGCATGCATCTAGTGTATTGAGTTCATAACAAACAGAGTAATGCCTTAAGCAAGATGACATGATGTAGAGGGATAAATTCATGCAGTATGATATAAACCCCATCTTTTTACCCTTGATGGCAACAACATGATGCGTGCCTCGCTACCCCTTCTATCACTAGGTGAGGACACCACACAGTATGAACCCAAAACCAAGCACTTCTCCCATTGCAAGAATTATAAATGAAGTTGGCCAAACAAAACCCACAACTCGAAGAGAATTGCAAAGATACGAAATCATGCATATAAGAGATCAGAGGAGACTCAAATAATATTCATAGATAATCTGATCATAAATCCACAATTCATCGGATCTCGACAAACACACCGCAAAAGAAGGTTACATCGGATAGATCTCCATGAAGATCATGGAGAACTTTGTATTGAAGATCCAAGAGAGAGAAGCTATCTAGCTATTAGCTATGGACCCGAAGGTCTGTGGTGAACTACTCCCGCATCATCAGAGAGGCAATGGTGTTGATGAATAAGCCCTCCATGTCCGAATCACCCTCCGGCAGGGCACCAGAACGGTCCCTAGATGGGATCTTGCGGAGACAAAAGCTTGCGGCGGCGGAAAATTATTTTCGTGGCTCTTTGTGGTGGTTTTGGATTTTTAGAGAATTTATAGGCGGAAGAGGTAGGGCAAAGGAGCCACGGGGGGCCCACAAGCCTGCTAGGTGCGTCCCCCAGGCCACGGCTAGGGAGCTTGTGACCTCCCTCGAGGTCATTTGCCTTGGTTCTCAAGTCCCCTGCGTATCTTGTGTCATGGAAAAAATCATCCCGCAGGTTTTATTCCATTTGGACTCCGTTAAATATTCTTCTCTGAAAAAGGTCAAAAACACGGAAAAAACAGAAACTGGCACTTGACACTGAGTTAATAGGTTAGTCCCAAAAAAGATATAAAATAGCATATTCATGCATACAAAACATCCAAAGTTGACAAGATAATAGCATGGAACCATCAAAAAATTATAGATTCGTTGGAGACGTATCAACCTCAAATTAGCGTGCGTGCATGAAAAGGAATGATTAAAACTTACGGAAGGATATCCGCGGATGACTTATGTGGGATGATAAGGCAGGAGAATCTCTTCCTTGTCCTTATTGGCAACCATGAACTGGCTGATGTACCTGCTTGCATAGTCACGATGCTCTTTGCAGACTTCCAAGAAGCTCTCGTGCATATAGTACGGGTCTGGGACGCAGATATATTTTATGTTATCGCGCTTGATGATGTAGTTCAGATACATCGCATACATGCGGATTAACTGAAAATCCAGCTTGGTCATGTGCAACATGTTGTAGATGTAGTCAAATCGCAGGATGAACTAATCCGCGGGTCATTTCTCGACATACAACTTCCCACCCAACACCTGAGTCGCGTAAAGCGGGTATCCTGGATTTTTCGAGAGGAGAAGGCTTTTCTCTCTCTCCGACACATCTTCATGAAGTCTCCTTAGATCATTGTTCAGTATGTCCTCTAGTGCTTTCCAAGGTAGGATCGGGTGGCCGATGGCATGGAACATCTCCACACCTTGGACAAGTATTCTATCTACCTCTCGGGGCTGCACAGGCGGTTGGCTGGTTGAAGCAGCTCTGGCGCCTTTAGGTCCTTTCTTGTCCGGTTTCCTCCTTTGCTTCTCGATGGGTGGCGGTAGTGATCCCACCAAACCTTCCCTAACCACCACCTCTAGGTGTCGTCGGGCTAATCAATGGATGACCCTCGCGATGTTGTTGCTGGGTAGAGGCGACATCTGGAGGCATGTCCTGCGAGGATCGCATGAAGAAAGACTTCTTGCAATCAGCCTTAGGACGTTCCAGCTTCGGCAAATCAGGCATCATCAAGTCATCTCCACGCTCATAGCATGAGTCATAGTCCTGAGCCATCAATATTCCATCATCGTAGGTGGTATTGATATACTTGAGAGGGTCATCATCATCCTCCTCCATGACATCATCATCATTTTCTTCTTCGACATGGGCGACGTCATCAGGAACTAATGAAGGCTCTCTCTCGCGTCATTCGCTATCACCCGTCACAACATGTGCAGGTAATTGGGTAGGTGGGGTGGTATTCATACCTTGTTCAGGCGTTGTCGTTCGTGTGGTACCGGACGGCTCAACACGAAGAAGAGTCTTCAGCCAAGGCAGGAACCAACTATTGCATGCTCCAATCCATTTAGGGTCTCGTTGTCTCCCTCGACTGGTACCGGAGGAGGCAAATCCTCGAAGGCCACTTTGACACTGGCCATGTAGACCTTGAAGATGCCATGGGGCATCTATCGGTTGTGCAACATGCGGTCCTTCGACTTCACGATCGTTGCCTTTCCCACGCCCACCTTATGTCCATTGATGTCGTACAGTAGGGTGCACGGGGTTTTGTCGGCCTGTGAATACATGTCTACAACGTCAGACATCCGAAAGGCAACTAAAACGGAAGACTATAGATATGCTGGTGAAGAGTGTATGACGCGTAATTACCGTGATAGCATCGAGATCAGACAAAGACAAAGCCCCACCGAGCACGCCACAGACGAAGGATGGGTTGCTATGAACATGAGCGAGACCAGGTACAGGAGCATGCGCGGTTGCGTGAGCAGGTGCTGGTGGTGCGATGATCACCAAATTGGTCCCGACAAAGCTGGGAAGGGGATAGTCCGCCGTCCCTTTATCTAGATTGTTCTTCGTCCAAACCATAAGTGCCAGAATCAAGCTGCTAATGGAAGCTGTAAAAGCTGCAGTGACCGCTACAGCAATTTCCTTGACCAACTCTTCTTTGGTCTCAGCTTTGCTCTTATCGACCGCAAGCGCGACCTTCTTATTGATGGTTTGTTGAGTAAGCATCTGTCTGTGCCTTTTTTCCTCCGGCTTCTCGTGGTAGCACTTCTTCGACGAGGCACCATTTTCGACGTTGTGCACACGTCCATACGACGGTGGTTTGTCCCCCGAGACCTTTTCAGTATGTTCAGGGCCCGGTTGAACGGGGTGTCCCACTTGGGCCTTGCCGACGAGTGCGACGACTCGTCGCTTTTGATTGCCTTTTGGTGACGCTCTTTTTGCAAAAGAACGTGGATGGTTTACAAATGTGAGAAAACTTGTAGTCGAATTGATAAGGTGATAATTTAACAATTACCAGTAGTTGCATGAACTCCCTCGTGTTCGGGTTCGTGTAAAAGATCTTATTGACGGGGTCCCACTTGTACCGAGCCCTGATCCAGTCACACTCGTGTGGATCGATGAACTCGCCAAGAGGTCTGGGATTCCGTGACTTGCACGTTCAGTGTCCTCCTTGGCCCATACGAGCCTCTTCCCCTCGTAACCACGACTTTCGAGGCGGTGGGGAGGCGTGTTCCTGGACTGGAGCGCCTTCATTTTCTCTGACTTTTTCTTGACTTCTTCTTTAGCGCAAGTTTCCTTAAATTTGTCGAAGTCCTCTTCCTTTAGTGGCAGATTGTTAGCATGAATCTTGGACCACGGTTCATTCCTTGCAATCACTTTTTTCACCCTTACTTTCCAGGCGGAGAAGTCATTGCCGAATGTCCCCATCGCCTTGTTGTTTATCTTACTCATGGTTTCGTCTCCATGGGTTGCTTTCATTCTGGACGGGGAACACGAACCTATTGTGCAACTTTGTAGGAGCATGTGGTCCATATGTGGTGTCTTCCTTAAGTTCTCATTGTTGATGTTGGCGGTTGCCCTGAGGATGCATCCTAGTTGATTGTCGTAGCACGTGCGCGCTTCCTCGGCGCCATTGGCTCTGATTTAACAGGGTGCATCTATTGTAAATATGCCCTGATATGTCTCCAACGTATCTATAATTTTTGATGGTTTCATGTTATTATCTTGTCAAACTTTGGATGTTTTGCATGCCTTTTATATATTTTTTGGGACTAACTTATTAACTCAGTGCCAAGTGCCGGTTCCTGTTTTTTCCATGTTTTTGACCCCTTTCAGAGGAAGATTTTGAACGGAGTCCAAACGGAAGGAAACTGCCAAAAAGATTTTTTCCGGAACAGAAAAAGATAGGAGAGCCGGAGAATAAGGGCAGGGGCCCACCAGGGACCCCACAAGCCCTCATGGCGCGGCCAGGGGGAGGCCGCGACCCCCTGGCTTGTGGGCTCCCTGAGGCCCCTTTGCCCTAGGTTTTGCGCCTATATATCCCCAAAAATTCCACAAAAAATCAGGAGATCATCGAAAGTACTTTTCCGCCGCCGCAAGCTTCTGTCTCCGCAAGATCCCATCTCGGGCACGTTCTAGTGCCGTGCCGGAGGGGGGATTCAGATACGGATGGATTCTTCATCAACACCATGACCTCTTCGATGATGCTTGAGTAGTTCACCATAGACCTACGGGTCCATAGCTAGTAACTAGATGGCTTCTTCTCTCTATTGGATCTTCAATACAAAGTTCTCCATGATCTTCATGGAGATCTATCCGATGTAATCTTCTTTTGCGGTGTGTTTGTCGAGATCCGATGAATTGTGGATTTATGATCAGATTATCTATGAATCTTATTTGAGTTTCTTCCGATCTCTCTTCTGCATGATTTCATATCCTTGTAATTCCCTTCGAGTTGTGAGTTTTGTTTGGCCAACTAGATCTATGATTCTTGCAATGGGAGAAGTGCTTGGTTTTGGGTTCATACCGTGCAGTGAGCTCACCTAGTGATAGAAGGGGTAGTGAGGCACGGATCGTGTTGTTGCCATCAAGGGTAAAAAGATGGGTTTTTCATCATTGGTTTGACATTATCCCTCTACATCATGTCATCTTGCTTAAGGCGTTACTCTGTTCGTCATGAACTCAATACACTAGATGCATGCTAGATAGCGGTCGATGTGTGGAGTAATAGTAGTAGATGCAGAAAGTATCGGTCTACTTGTCTCGGACATGATGCCTATATGTATGATCATTGCCTTAGATATCGTCATGACTTTGCACGGTTCTATCAATTGCTCGACAGTAATTTGTTCACCCACCGTGATATTTTCTATTTTGAGAGAAGCCTCTAGCGAACACTATGGCCCCCGGGTCTACTCCACACCATATTTCCAGCCTTACACTTTTTACTTCGTTGCACTTTCCGCCTTCAGATCTCACTTTGCAAACAATCTTGAAGGGATTGACAACCCCTTTGAAGCGTTTGGTGCAAGCTCGTTTGTGTTTGCGCATGTACTCTGGACTTGACGAGACCCTCCTACTGGATCGATACCTTGGTTCTCAAACTGAGGGAAATACTTACCGCTCCTTTGCTGCATCACCCTTTCCTCTTCAAGGGAAAAACCAACGCAAGCAAGTCTCCATCAACGTGTCAATTTCTGGCGCTGTTGTTTGAGAAGTAGCAAGAAGAATTTCTGGCGCCGTTGCCGGGGAGGACCAAGTCAAGAACTCATCCAAGTAAGTGTCGCAAACTCATCTCTTGCATTTAATTTTTGCCTCTCGTTGTCCTCTCCCCCACTTCTGAAAAACAAAAATTTACAAAAATATCTGCCTTTCTCGTTTGCCTTTCCTTTTCTTGTGTGCTATGTGCCTTCAATATGCTTGCATCTTCGCTTGCTGAAAATCTATTGATATGGATCCTCATCCACTTGCTAATCTCTTTAAGAGACCCACTTATGTTGATCCAATTGCTAGTGAGTTGAGTGCACTTGACTTTCTCTATGGAGTTTTGCTTGAGATGCGTGAATCTGAAAATCGTGATGAAGAAATTTATGAAGTGATCCACGAGGGCTCCTTGAATGAAAAGCATGATTGCAATGGTTTCACTATAAATCCTATTAGTGATAATCATGCTCAAAATATGAAAAACCCTAAGCTTGGGGATGCTAGTTTTTCTATGTCCTCTACTTGTTGCAATGATCGTGATTGGGGTGATAGTTTTTCTTATGATCTTGAAAATTTGTTTAACCCTCATGATGATTATGATGTTTGCAATAAAATTGAAAGTGGGATTGGAGAAGTCATGACTTAGTTGATGATAATCCCACTATTTTTGAAGAGCGTCATCTTTGCATATGTGGATCGTGAAAAGAATATCCTATGGGATAGATATATTGTTGAATTTGAATATGATCCCACATGTAATTATTATGAGAGAGTAAAATATTGTGGTAGAAACTTTCATGTTACTAAACCACCTCTCGTTGTGTTGAGATTGCTATTGCCTCTTTCTTCTTCCTTGCATATGGTAACTATTGGTTGTCTTGACAATCTATTTTCTATAAAATGCCTATGCATAGGAAGTATGTTAGACTTAGATGTGATTTTCACATGCTTCATGATGCTCTCATTGTGCTTTAATTCTTGTCTTTTGTGTGAGCATCATTGATTTATCAATGCCTAGCTAAGGGAGTTAAACAATAGCGCTTGTTGGGAGGCAACCCAATGAATTTATCTTTTTCTTTATGTTTTGTTGCGTCCACACCATCATAATTCTGTTGTGATTGTGTTTTTTGTGTTTCTTTTTGTGTTTGGTCCAAGCAAAACCTTTATGACTAGTCTTGGTAATGGTTGTTTGATCCTGCTGGAAAAAGATAGAAACTTTTCGCTCACGAGATGATTTTTCATTTTTTTTCAGAAAGATATTTTGATTTGATTCTCTTTGCTTCTGGTTGATATGTCTTTTTCTCAGGCGGTCGTAATTTTTCAGATTTTTTGAGGTACCAGAAGTATACGAAGTATACAGATTGCTACACATTGGTCTGCTTTTGACAGATTCTGTTTTTATTGAGTTGGTTGCTTGTTTTGATGAAACTATGGTTAGTATCGGGGGGGGGGGGGTACTAGCCATGGGAACGTGAAAATACATTAGACCAACACCAATATAGATAGAATTCAAGTTTGCTACAGTACCAAAAGAAGTGGTAGTTTGTTTTCTTGTGCTAATGTTATCACGAGTTTCTGTTTAAGTTTTGTGTTGTGAAGTTTTCAAATTTTGGGTGTTGTTCTCATGGACAAAGGGGATGCCCTAGGCATCCCAAGCCAAATTCAAGGACACCAAAAAGCCTAAGCTTGGGGATGCCCCGGGAAGGCATCCCCTCTTTCGTCTTCAATCCATCAGTAACATTACTTGGAGCTATATTTTTATTCACCACATGATATGTGTTTTGCTTGGAGTGTCTTGTATCTTAGGAGTATTTTATTTTTGTTGTGTCACAATCATCCTTGCTGCACACCATTTTGAGAGAGAAAGACATGCACTCATCGTGATTTTGCTAGAATGCTCATAGTGCTTCACTTATATCTTTTGAGCTAGATACTTTTGCTCTGTGTGCTTCACTTATATCTTTTAGAGCACGGCGGTGCGTGACTTGGTAGTTGGCTTATGCTATGAAAGTAGTACCAAAGGTGATAGGTACCCAAAGAGGATGCAAAAACCTCCATCTTCATGTGCATTGAGTAGAAAGAGAAGTTTTGATTCCTCTCAATTAGTTTTGAGATGTGGATTTGGTAATATTAAGAGCTATGTTAGTAGGGTGTTGTGAATCTAGAAATACTTGTGTTGAAGTTAGTGATTCCCGTAGCATGCACGTATGGTGAACCGCTATGTTAGGAAGTCGGAGCATAATTGATCTATTGATTGTCATCCTTTGTGTTGAGGTCGGGATCGCGCGATGGTTAACACCTACCAACCCTTCCCCTAGGAGTATGCGTTTAGCACTTTGTTTCGATTACTAATAAAAACTTTCGCAACAAGTATGCGAGTTATTCATGACTAATATGAGTCCATGGTATAGATGCACTTTCACCTTCCACCATTGCCAGCCTATCTAGTGCCACGCAATTCTCGCCGGTGCACAAACCCATCATATATCTTCCTCAAAACAGCCACCATACCAACCCACTATGGCATTTTCATAGCCATTCCAAGATATATTTCCATGCAACTCCCACCGTTCCGTCTCATGACTTGTGCCGTCACTCTCATATTGCCATTGCATGATCGTAAGATAGCTAGCGAGATGTTTCAACGTCATACGCCATGCTAGATCGTTGCACATCCCGGTACACTGCCGGAGGCATTTCCTATAGAGTCATCATCATTTTGAGCTTTGAGTTGTGAGTAAATAAAAGTGTGATGATCATCATTATTAGAGCATTGTCTCATGTGAGCAAATAAAATAAATAAATAAAAAGAGGCCAAAGAGCCAAAAAATAAAAAAGAGAAAAAAGAGGCCCAAGAGCCCAAATAAAAATAATAATAAAAAGAGAGAGAAAAAGAGAGAAGGGACAATGCTACTATCCTTTTCCACACTTGTGCTTCATAATAGCACCATGTTCTTCATGATTGAGAGCTTCTTGCTTTGTCACTACCATATGCTAGTGGGAATCTTCATTATATAACTTGGCTTGTATATTCCAATGATGGGCTTCCTCAAAATTGCCCTAGGTCTTCGTGAGCAAGCAAGTTGGATGCACACCCACTAGTTCTCCTTTTGAGCTTTCACATACTTATAGCTCTATTGCATCTCTTGTATGGAAATCCCTACTCATTCACATTGATATCTATTAATGGGCATCTCCATAGCCCTTTGATACGCCGAGTCAATGTGACCATCTCCTCCTTTTTGTCTCACAACCACCACCACACTCTATTCCACTTATAGTGCTATATCCATGGCTCACGCTCATGTTTTGCGTGATAGTTATAAAAACTTTGAGAAAGTAAGAGTGCGAAAACAATTACTTGGCCAATACCGGGGTTGCGCATGATTTACATTAGTTGTGTGAGGATGATGGAGCATAGCCAGACTATATGATTTTGTAGGTCTAACTTTCCTTGGCCTTGTTATTTGAAAGTTCATGATTACCTTGCTAGTTTGCTTGAAGTATTATTGTTTTCATGTCAATAGAAAACTATTGTTTTGAATCTTACGGATCTGAACATTCATGTCACGTGAAAGAAGTTGCAAAGGACAACTATGCTAGGTAGCATTCCACATCAAAAATTCATTCTTTATGACTTCCCTACTCGAGGACGAGCAGGAGTTAAGCTTGGGGATGCTTGATACGGAGTCAAACTTTTTGATGGTTTCATGCTATTATCTTGTCAAACTTTGGATACTTTGCATGCCTTTGATATATTTTTTGGGACTAACTTATTAACTCAGTGCCAAGTGCCAATTCCTGTTTTTTCCATGTTTTTGACCCCTTTCAGAGGAGATTTTGAACGGAGTCCAAACGGAAGGAAACTGCCAAAAAGATTTTTTCCGGAACAGAAAAAGATCGGAGAGCCGGAGAATCAGGGCAGGGGCCCACCAGAGACCCCACAAGCCCTCATGGCGCGGCGAGGGGGGAGGCCACGTCCCACTGGCTTGTGGGCTCCCTGAGGCCCCTTTGCCCTAGGTTTTGCGCCTATATATCCCCAAAAATTCCACAAAAAATCAGGAGATCATCGAAAGTACTTTTCCGCCGCCGCAAGCTTCTGTCTCCGCAAGATCCCATCTGGGCACGTTCTGGTGGCCTGCCGGAGGGGGGGGGATTCGGATACGGAGGGCTTCTTCATCAACACCATGACCTCTTCGATGATGCGTGAGTAGTTCACCACAGACCTACGGGTCCATAGCTAGTAACTAGATGGATTCTTCTCTCTCTTGGATCTTCAATACAAAGTTCTCCAAGATCTTCATGCAGATCTATCCGATGTAATCTTCTTTTGCGGTGTGTTTGTCGAGATCCGATGAATTGTGGCTTTATGATCAGATTGTCTATGAATCTTATTTGAGTTTCTTCTGATCTCTCTTATGCATGATTTCATATCCTTGTAATTCTCTTCGAGTTGTGGGTTTTGTTTGGCCAACTATATTTATGATTCTTGCAATGGGATAAGTGCTTGGTTTTGGGTTCATACCATGCGGTGAACTCACCCAGTGACAGAAGGGGTAGCGAGGCACGCATCATGTTGTTGCCATCAAGGGTAAAAAGATGGGGTTTTCATCATTGGTTTGAGATTATCCCTCTACATCATGTCATCTTGCTTAAGGCATTACTCTAATCGTCATGAACTCAATACACTAGATGCATGCTGGATAGCAGTCGATGTGTGGAGTAATAGTAGTAGATGCAGAAAGTATCGGTCTACTTCTCTCGGACGTGATGCCTATATGTATGATCATTGCCTTAGATATCGTCATGACTTTGCGCGGTTCTATCAATTGCTCGACAGTAATTTGTTCACCCACCGTGATATTTGCTATTTTGAGAGAAGCCTCTATGTGAACACTATGGCCCCCGAGTCTACTCCACACCATATTTTCAGCCTTACACTTTTTACTTCGTTGCACTTTCCGCCTTCAGATCTCACTTTGCAAACAATCTTGAAGGGATTGACAACCCCTTTGAAGCGTTGGGTGCATGCTCGCTTGTGTTTGCGAAGGTACTCTGGACTTGATGAGACCCTCCTACTGGATTGATACCTTGGTTCTCAAACTGAGGGAAATACTTACTGCTCCTTTGCTGCATCACCCTTTCCTCTTCAAGGGAAAAACCAACGCAAGCAAGTCTCCGTCAACGTATCAATTTCTGGAGCTGTTGTTTGAGAAGTAGCATGCCCTAGAGGCAATAATAAAGTGGTTATTATTATATTTCCTAGTTCGTGATAATTTTCTATTCTTCATGCTATAATTGTATTTACCAGAAACCGTAATACATGTGTGTGAATACATAGACCAAAATGTGTCCCTAGCGAGCCTCTAGTTGGCTATCTTGTTGATCAATAGATTGTCATGGTTTTCTGATCATGGACATTGGATGTCATTGATAACGGGATCACATCATTAGGATAATTATGTGATGGACAAGACCCAATCCTAAGCATAGCACAAGATCGGGTAGTTTGTGTGCTAAAGCTTTTCTAATGTCAAGTATCATTTCCTTAGACCATGAGATTGTGCAACTCTCCGATACCGTAGGAGTACTTTCGGTGTATCAAACGTCACAACATAACTGGGTGATAATAAAGTTGCACTACAGGTATCTCCGAAAGTGTGTGTTGGGTTGGTACGAATCGAGACTAGGATTTGTCGCTCCGTGTGACGGAAAGGCATCTTTGGGCCCAATCGGTAATGCATCATCATACTGAGCTCAATGTGGCTGAGGAGTTAGCCACGGGATGATGTGTTATGGAATGAGTAAAGAGACTTGCCAGCAATGAGATTGAACAAGGTATAGGGATACCGTCGATCGAATCTCGGGCAAGTGTCGTACCGGTAGACAAAGGGAACTGCATACGGGATTGATTGAATCCCCGACACTGTGGTTCATCCCATGAGATAATCGTGGAACATGTGGGAGACAACATTGATATCCATACCCCATTGTTGGTTATTGACCGGAGAGGTGTCTCGGTCATGTCTGCATGGTTCCCGAACCCATAGGGTCTACACACTTAAGGTTCGATGACGCTAGAGTTGTTATGAGAATAGTATATGTGGTTACTGAAGGTTGTTCGGAGTCCCAGATGAGATCCCGGACGTCATGAGGAGTTCCAGAATGGTCCGGAGGTAAAGATTCATATATAGGAAATGGAGTTTTGATCGCCGGAAGTGTTTCGGGAATTGTCAGTATTGTACCGGGACCACCGGAAGGGTTCCGGTGGTCCACCAGGAGGGGCCACCAGCCCCGAAGGGCTACGTGGGCTGAAAGTGGATGGGAAGCAGCACCTAGGTGGGCTGGTGCGCCACCCACCTTAGCCCAAGGCGCTCAAGAGGGCATGAGAGGGCTAACCCTAGGCGTGGCGGTTGCCTTGGGTGGCAAGCCACCCTAGGGCGCTGCCTCCTCCTCCACTTGGGCCGCCGCCCCTCCCATCTAAGGGCTGCCGCACCACCTAGGGAAACCCTAGGGGTGATGCACCCTCCTCCTCCTCCTCCTATATAAACCCAATGGTTTGGGGCTGCTAGACACACAAGTTTCTCTCTCTCTCTCTCTTGGTGCAGCCTTACCTCTCCTCCTCCTCATCCTTCGTAGCGCTTGGCGAAGCCCTGTCGAAGTACCACACAGCTCCACTGTCACCACGCCGTCGTGCTGCCAGAGCTCTCCCTCAACTTATCCTCTCTCCTTGCTGGATCAAGGTGAAGGAGACGTCACCGTGATGCACGTGTGTGGAACACGGAGGCGCCGTTGTTGGCGCTTAGATCAGAATCTTCCGTGATCTGAATCGTTGCGAGTACGACTCCATGAACCACGTTCTAGTAACGCTTCCTCTTAGTGATCTTCAAAGGTATGAAGATGCTCTATCCCATTGCTCGTTGCTGGTTTCTCCTAGATAGATCCTTGTTTGACGTCATATTTTTTTTGAATGACTACTACGTTCCCCTACAGTGGTATCAGTGGCAGGTTCTATGCGTAGATTCTATGCACGAGTAGAACACAAAAGTTATGGGCGATGATTTTGTCAATTGCTTGTCATCACTAGTCCTATGTTTTTTCGGCGGTATTGTGGGATGAAGCGGCCCAGACCGACTTTACACGTACGGTTACGTGAGACCGGTTCCATCGCCTAACATGCACTTGTTGTATAAGGTGTCTAGCGGGTGTGTGTCTCTCCCACTTTAATTGGATTGGATTCTATGAAGAGGGTCCTTATGAAGGGTAAATAACATTGGCATATCAACATTGTGGTTGTCACGTAGGTAAGAAGCGTTCTTGCTAGAAACCCAAATCGGATGTGATATGGACAAAAGGATGTGATGTTACATATGTGATGTATGAGATTGATCATGTTCTTGTAATAGGATTCACGACTTGCATGTCGATGAGTATGACAACCGACAGGAGACATAGGAGTTGTCTTAATTTATTGTATGAGATGCAACACCATGTGATTACTTTACTTTATTGCTAACCGTTAGCCATAGTAGTAGAAATAATAGTTGGCGAGGCGACTTCACGGAGACACAATGATGGAGATCATGGTGTCATGCCAGTGACAATGATGATCATGCCGTGCCCCAAAGATGGAGATCAAAAGAGCAAGATGATATTGGCCATATCATGTCACTATATGATATTGCGTGTGATGTTTATCATGTTTTTCATCTTACTGCTTAGAATGATGGTAGCAAAGATAAGATGATCCCTCATTAAAATTTAGAGATGAGTATTCCCCTAAGTGTGCACCGTTGCGAAGGATCGTTTTCTCGAAGTACCACGTGATGATCGGGTTGATAGATTCTAATGTTCGCATACAATGGATGTAAGCCAGATTTACACACGCAAAACACTTAGTTGACTTGACGAGCCTAGCATGTACAAACATGGCCTCGGAATTGAGAGACCGAAAGGTCAAACATGAGTCGTATGGTACATACGATCAACATGGAGATGCTCACCATTGATGACTAGTCCGTCTCACGTGATGATCGGACACGGTCTAGTCGACATGGATCATGTATCACTTGGATGACTGGAGGGATGTCGATCTAAGTGGGAGTTCAATAAATAATTTGATTAGATGAACTTAATTATCATGAACTTAGTCTAAAAATGTCTTCACAAATATTGTAGATCCAATGGCCAATGCTCATGTCAACCTCAATTTCAACGCATTCCTAGAGAAAACCAAGATGAAAGATGATGGAAGCAACTATGCAGACTGGGTCCATAACTTAAAGCTCATACTCATTGCTTCCAAGAAGGCATATGTCCTAGATGTGCCGCTAGGTGATCCTCACGCTCCCGCAGCAGCCCAAGACGTTCTGAACGCCTGGCAGGCACGAAGTGATGACTAGCTTTAGTTTAGTACGACATGCTTTACAGTTTAGAACCGAGGCTTCAAAGGTGCTTTGAGCTACATGGAGCATATGATATGTTCCAAGAGCTGAAACTCCAAGCTCATGCCTGGGTCGAGAGATATGAGGTCCCCGACAAATTCTTTAGCTGTAAGATGGAGGAGAATAGTTCTGTCAGTGAGCACATACTCAGAATGTCGGGGTTGCACATCCGTCTGACTCAGCTAGGAGTTGAACTTCCGGATGACGCGGTTATTGACAGAATCCTCCAGTCGCTTCTACGTAGCTATAAGAGCTTTTTGATGAACTACAACATGCAAGGGATATAAAATACCATTCCCGAGTTGTATTCAATGCTGAAATCAGCGGAGGTAGAAATCAAGAAAGAACATCAAGTGTTGATGGTGAATAAGACCACCAGTTTCAAGAAAGGCAAGGGTATAAAGAACTTCAAGAAGGGCGGCAAAGAAGTTGCCACGCCCAGTAAACCAGTTGCCGGGAAGAAGAAGAAAAAGAATGGAACCAAGCCTGAGACTGAGTGCTATTATTGCAAGGGAACCGGTCACTGGAAGCGGAACTGCCCCAAGTACTTAGCAGATAAGAAGGCCGACAACATCAAAGGTATATATGATATACATGTTATTGATGTGTACCTTACCAGCGCTCGTAGTAGCTCCTAGGTATTTGATACTGGTGTTGTTGCTCACATTTGCAACTCAAAACAGGAACTGTGGAATAAGCGGAGGCTGACAAAGGACAAGGCGACGATGCGCCTCGGGAATGGTTCCAAGGTCGATGTGATCGCCGTTGGCACGCTACCTCTACATCTACCTTTGGGATTAGTTTTAAACCTTAATAGTTGTTATTTAGTACCAGCTTTGAGCATGAACATTGTATTGGGATCTTGCTTGATGCGAGATGGCTACTCATTTAAATTTGAGAATAATGGTTGTTCCATTTATAAGAGTGATTTGTTTTATGGTCATGCCCCGCTGGTCAATGGTTTATTCTTGATGAATCTCGAACGTGATGTTACACATATTCATAATGTAAGTACCAAAAGATGTAAGCTTGATAATGATAGTCCCACATACTTGTGGCATTGACCCCTTGGTCATATAGGTGTCAAGCGCATGAAGAAACTCCATACATATGGACTTTTGGAGTCTCTTAATTTTGAATCATTTGACACATGCGAACCGTGCCTCTTGGGAAAGATGACCAAGACTCCGTTCTCCGAAACAATGGAGCGAGCAACCAACTTATTGGAAATAATACACACTGATATATGCGGTTCAATGAGCGTTGAGGCTCGCGGTGGCTATCGTTATGTTCTCACCCTCACTAATGACTTAAGTAGATATGGATATAACTACTTAGTGAAACACAAGTCTGAAACTTTGGAAAGGTTCAAGGAATTTCACAGTGAGGTGGAGAATCAACGTGACACGAAAATAAAGTTCTTACGATATGATCGTGGAGGAGAATATTTAAGTCACGAGTTTGGCACGCACTTAAGGAAATGTGGAATTGTTTCACAACTCATGCCGCGTGGCACACCTCAGCGTAATTGTGTGTCTGAATGTCGTAATCGCACTCTATTGGATATTGTGCGATCTATGACGTTTCTTACTGATTTACCGCTATTATTTTGGGGATATGCATTGGAAACTACCGCATTCACTTTAAATAGGGCACTGTCTAAATCCGTTGAGACGACACGGTATGAATTATGGTTTGGCAAGAAACCTAAGCTGTCGTTTCTGAAAGTTTGGGGCTACGATGGTTATGTGAAGAAACTTCAACGTGAGAAGCTCAAACCCAAAGCGGAAAAATGTGTCTTCATAGGATACCCTAAGGAAACTATTAAGTACACCTTCTATCTTAGATCCGAAAGCAAAATCTTTGTTGCCAAGAACGGATCCTTTCTAGAGAAAGAGTTTCTCTCGAAAGAAGTAAGTGGGAGGAAAGTAGAACTTGATAAGGTAATCGTACCTCCTCTCGAACCGGAGAGTCGCACATCAGAAGAAAATGTTTCTCAGGTGCGTGCACCGGCTAGGGAAGAAGCTAAGGATGATGATCATGAAACTTCAGATCAAGTTGCTACTGAACCTCGAAGGTCCACAAGGACACGTTCCGCACCAGAGTGGTACGACAACACTGTCATGGAAATCATGTTGTTGGACAACAGTGAAGCTTCGAACTATGAAGAAGCGATGGCGGGCCCGGATTCCAACAAATGGGTTGAAGCCATGAAATCCGAGATAGGATCCATGTATGAGAACAAAGTATGGACTTTGGTGGACTTGCCCGATGATTGGCGAGCCATAGAAAAATAAATGGATCTTTAAGAAGAAGACTAACGCGGATGGTAATGTGACCATCTATAAGGTGTTGGGGAACGTTGCATGGGAAACAAATTTTTTCCTACGCACACGAGAACCTATCATGGTGATGTTCATCTACGAGAGGGAGATCAGATCCATATGCCCTTGTAGATTGCTAAGCGGGAAGCGTTAAGAAACACAGTTGATGTAGTGGAACAGCTTCGTGATTCAAATCACGTTCGTCCCACAATCCGTTCCGATCTAGCGCCGAACAGACGACACCTCCGCGTTTAGCACACGTACAGCTTGATGGCGATCTCCGCCTTCTTGATGTAGCAAGAGAGACGGGGAAGTAGATGAGTTCTCCGACAGCGTGACGGCACGCTGGTGATGGTGATGATCTATTCCTACAGGGCTCCGCCCAAGCTCTGCAGAAAACTGATCTAGAGGAAGAACTACGAAGTAGAGGTTTGGGTTGCACGTGGCAAAGTTGTGTCTCAAAAACCCTAAAACCTCTAGTATATATCGGAGGAGGGGAGGGGCAAGCCTTGGGGCTCAAGGGAGGAGGAGGAGGACTCTGTTTAGCAGATCCCTGGCAATGGCTAGACAAATGCTATTCTCGATTGCTCAACAAATAGAAATTGTCTTGCAATGACCCACCAGCGCGTGGGATCGAGGCAGTTTTCGAGGGTAGGGTATTCAACCCAAATTTTTTGATTCGCCGGACAGGAAGTGAGAGGATACTATCAAGTATTAGCAGCTGAGTGTGTCAGATTCAACCACACCTGAAAGATTAGTATCTGCAAGCAAAGTATCAACAACAAAGTAATGTGATAACAACGGTGTCAGAAACGATCTCTTGACGGTAGACTATTCCTAACGATTGTATCAATGGCGCCAGAAGTTGCCGGTAGACGGGAAATATTCTTTCCCGTCAACGACGTGCGAACCGGTATTGTAGCAGGTAGCAGCAGTGTAACGAGTAGCAGCAGTGGCAAGGAACAGCAGTAGTGACAGCAGTAGCAAGTAGCAACAGTAGCAAGTAACAGGAGAGCAAGTAACAGCAGCAGTGGGACAAACTCGTAGGCAATGGGTCGGTGACTTGTTTGGATGATATTCATCATGCAACAGTTATAACACGGAGAGATATGTGGCTAGCTCCCGTTCGTCAATGTGATGTAGGCATGCATTCTGTGTGTCGTCATACATGCTTAGGGAAAAGAACTTGCATGACATCTATTGTCCATCCCTCCCGTGGCAGCGGGGTCCAAAAGGAAACTACGGGATATTAAGGTTCTCCTTTTAATAAAGAACTGGACCAACGCATTAGCATTTGGTGAACACATGAACTCCTCAAACTATGGTCATCACCGGGAGTGGTTCCGGTTATTGACACTCCGGGGTTGCCGGGTCATAACACATAGTAGGTAACTACAACTTGCAAGATCAGATCTAAAACACACATATATTGGTGACAATATAATAATTTCAGATCTGAAATCATGGCACTCGGGCCCTAGTGACTAGCATTAAGCATGGCAAAGTAGTAGCAACATCAATCTCAGAAGATAGTGGATACTATGGATCAATCCCCGTCTAAACTAACTCAATTAGATGCTAGATCTCATCCTACTCATCATCGCCTAGCGAGCCTATGAATAGATTACTCACGAACGATGAAGATCTTCATGGAATTGGAGAGGGAAGAAGGTTGATGATGATGATGGCGATGATTTCCCCTCTCCGGAGCCCAAAACGGACTCCAGATCTGCCCTCCAGATGAAGAACAGGATGTGGCGGCGCCTCCGTATCGCAAACGCGGCGAAATCTTCTCTCTTGATTTTTTCTGGGACGAAAGTGAATTTATAGAGCTGAGTTTGGGGGCAGCAGGGCCACGTAGGCCCCACAAGCTTGCTAGCCACCACCAGGGGGGGGGGGGGGTGGTGGCGGCTACAGGGCTTGTGGCCCACTGGCCCATCCCCTCCGGTGGATCTTTGCATAGGTATTTTTCATATTTTCCAGAAATAATCTCCGTAAATTTTCAGGACGTTCCGAGAACTTTCATTTCTGCACAAAAACAACACCAAGGCAATTCTACTGAAAACAACATCAGTCCAGGTTAGTTCCATTCAAATCATGCAAATTAGAGTCGAAAACAAGGGCAAAAGAGTTTGGAAAAGTAGATACGATGGAGACGTATCAACTCCCCCAAGCTTAAAACCTTGCTTGTCCTCAAGCAATTTAGTTGACAAACTGAGAGAGAAAGAAAAACTTTGACAAACTCTGTTTGATCTTGTTGTTGCAACTATGTCTAACTGATAACCAGAATTTCAGCAAGATCACAAGTTAACCACATAAGCAAGTGACACAAAGGTCTCACGGTAATCTAATATCAATGGCATAATCAGCTAACGAGCAAATAATAATGAGTTTCAAATACCAACAATCCAATCAAAACAAGCATGAAGCAATATGAATAGGTGGTATCTCGCTAGCTCTTTCTGAGACCGCAAAACATCAATGCAGAGCACTTTCAAAGATCAAGGGCTGGCTAAACATTGTAATTCATAGTAACGAAGATCCAGTCATAGTCATACTCAATATCAATCAAAAGCAAAGCATAAAAATGACAAAGGTGCTCTCTAATTGGTGCTTAAATAAGAAGAGGATGACTCAACAGGAAAGTAAATAGACAGGCCCTTCGCAGAGGGAAGCATTGATTTGCAGAGGTGCCAGGGCTCAAGCTTTGAAAATAGAGATAATAATTTTGGGTGGCATGCTTTCATTGTCAACGCAATGACCAAGAGTTCTCAATATCTTCCATGCTACTCATGCTATAGGCGGTTCCCAAACAGAAAAGTAAAGTTCTAACTCCCCCACCACCAATCAATCACACTCCACGGCTAGCCGAATCCTCGGGTACTGTCCATACTAACATCAATCCGGGGGGGGGTCTTGTTTATAGTTATGTTTTCGATTTAAGCATGGAACTCGGCATTCCAATTACCGGCCCCTTTCTCATGAATGACAGTGAATAAACACATGTCGAGGATAACACGCCTAACATGGAAGATACCAATAGCCCCCTGTCACCACATGGGCGGTTCGGGTATGCAAAATAGATTACTTCTTGAAGGTTTAGAGAGTGGCACATGCAAATTTACTTGGAACGGCAGGTAGATACCGCAAATAGGTAGGTATGGTGGACTCTCATGGAAAAACTTTTGGGTTTATGGAAGTGGATGCACAAGCAGTATTCCGCTTAGTACAAGTGAAGGCTAGAAAAAGATTGGGAAGAGACCAACTAGAGAGCGACAATAGTCATCAAGATGCAATGAGTTTGACTAACATTGAATGCAAGCATGAACAAGATATAAATCACCATGAACACGAACATCATAGAGGCTATGTTGATTTTGTTTCAACTACATGCATGAACATGCGCCAAGTCAAGCCACTTGAATCATTCAAAGGAGAATACCGTCCTATCATACTACATCATAGTCATCTCAAAATCTATGTTGGCATTCAAGACAAACCATTATAAGCTCTCAGCTAATTAAGCATGGCATCAGAAACTATGATCTCTAAGTTGTCATTGCAAACATGGTTCTCTCACAACAAAGCTGAATCAGGCATGACAAGCTAGTCATATTTACAAAAACAAAATAGATAGAGTTCATACCAACTTTTCCAGTCTCAATCACTTCATCATATATCATCATTATTGCCTTTCACTTGCACGATCGAACGATGTGAACAATAATAAGAGTGCTCATGCATTGGATTAAGCTGAATCTGCAGGCAAACACAAAGGAGAAGACAAAGTAATATGGCTCTTTGAAAGCTAAACAGGTATGCATGCAAGAGCCACTAAACATTGTAACCAATATCTTCTACCTTGACCCGAAGAAAAAGAAAAATATTTACACGGGAAAGCTCCCAACAGGCAAAAGAAGAAAGGAAAATCTTTTTGGGTTTTCTCAAAAGGACACAAAACAAGAAAACAAGAAAACGAAAATAAACTAGCATGGATAATTAAGTGGCAAAGTGTGAACACCGACTGACAAAGTGAAAGCATAAGCATGAATGTAGGGTCGGTGAGAACACGTATTCCCCCAAGCTTTGGCTTTTGGCCTAGCTTTGTCTACTCCCAAGGCGGGAAATAACCAGCTCCGAGATACTCCGGAGCAGACTGTGGATGCCACTACTGTGTGAGCTCCTCTGGCTCTCACTAATAAACTGGCGTCTGGTACTCGACTGGCGGCTCGGGCACGGGCACCTGTGGTTGGGCCAAGCCCCAATATGCGTAGATGTCCGAGGGCATAATAGTGTACCTGCCTGCATGAAGATCAAACAAAGAAGGAGCAGGCAAAGTAATAGGCTCTCGAGTGCCCTGACTAAATACCAAGTTATAAATCATCCATCTACTAGCATCTCTATCCAGAAAATCATGGCGAACCATGCTGTCATAATCCAGATATTTCTCACGGAGAAGCATCTCTCCTTCCTCCCCCAGTCTAACAGGTATCTCAAAGTGTCTGGCAAGACGGGTAGCATAGATACCTCCATAGACGACACCCTTAGAACGGTTGGTGTTCAACCACTGGGCTACTATAGCACCTAGGCTATAAGTCTTAGTGCTATAAAGTCCTTCGCGCAAAACCGCAAGGTCTGGAGAACTAAGTGATCCAGACTCACCACGGCCAATCAAACATTTTCCCACAAATAATGAGAATTACCGAAGCACAGGAAAATGTATGCTAGCAATTCTAGCGCGAGACACTCCTCTCTCCTCTCCAACAGCAATAGAACCTATGAAATCCTCCAGACCCATGGACGAGGGTCACGGATATCCCCAACATAAGGTAATTTGCATACATTGCAAAAATCCTGTAGTGTCATGCACTCGGGGATGTCGTACATCATGAACTCAACCATGGGAGGATTCTTCCTCGGATAAAAGTTGAAGCTTTGAATGAAAATATTGGTGAGGAGGAGGTATTGCGAGCACTTATCTTCAACGAACGCAGTAAGACCTGCATTCTCTACCAAGTAATAAAAGTCTTCATAAAGCCCAGCGGCGCGCAAAAATTCATCACTTGGCCACTCGCACGCTCAAACTTCTGTGACTCGAGGAACTACGTACTTGGGGTGGTTCTTCTCATCCTCCTTGGGGTTACGGCTTGAACAACTTCTCAAGAACCTCCTCATCTTTTCCTTTTTCTAGCTCTGAAAAATTATGAAATTTTTAGAGACTTCGAAAGAAAAGTGAATAAAGATTAACCCAACTCGTAGCAACTACTCCTACTAGTGCCTAGAGACCGTATCACGCGCTAAAACTACTTGGAACCAGCTAAATCAACATTTCAAGCTCAAGAACAGGGTCACCAAGGTAGCAAGAATACGCAAAGGATAAAGCACTAGAGCAAAAACTAATTGGACCAATGGAGGAGTCACTTACCAAGGAGTAATTTCCCCAAAACGGTTTGGAGAATGGTGCTTTGAGCAAGGAGATCGAAAATCACAGCCAAATGAACAAGAACACGGGCTTGAGCTGTGAAACAATTTTTTCTGGAGGTGGAAGAAGAGGATGGGAGCTGGAATGAGTGGAGGGGGTCCCTGTGGGCCCCACAAGCTTGCTAGCCGCCACCAGGGGGGCGGGGCGGCTACAGGGCTTGTGGCCCACTAGTTTGGCCCCTAGGCCAGCTCTCAGGCCCAATATTTTTCAAATATTCCAGAAAAAATCATACTAGATTTTCAGGACCATCGGAGAACTTTTATTTTTGGGGTATTTTTCTCCGGGACGCTAAAACAGAAAACAAGAAAAGCTAAACTAAATCTATCATTTTTCTTCTAAGCAACAGAAAGTGAAACCTTAAAACAAAGGTTGTGACTCTTTGATTCATCCATTTCATGGTCATCAAAAGAAATCCGTCAATGGGGTTGATCAAACTCTCATGAAAAAACCTTTTCGAATCGCAAGAAGAAACGGAGAATTGTCGAATAGCCTCTAAGTCACCTCAATGGGGATATGTATCTCCCCAACAAGCAAATCATACTTCATCTTGACACGAGGAATAGGGCATTCAAAGCTCCCAATAAGAATCGATGAAGTCTTTTCGATAGCATTGATGCAATGTACTTGATATCGTTTCTTCGGAAAGTGCACTGTATGCTCATTACCGTTGACATGGAAAGTGACATTGCCTTTGTTGCAATCTATAACAGCCCCTGCAGTGTTTAAAAAGGGTCTTCCGAGGATGACAGCGATGGCAACGTCCTCGGGAATATCCAAGATAACAAAGTCTGTTAAGATAATGGTGTTAGCAACCACAACAGGCACATCCTCGCAAATGCCGATAGGGAAAGGAGTTGATTTTTCGGCCATTTGCAGAGAAATTTTAGTGGGTGTCAACTTATCCAATTCAAGTCTATGATAAAGAGAGAGCGGCATAACACTAACACCGGCTCCAAGGTCACATAAGGCAGTTCTTACGTAGTTTCCTTTAATGGAGCAAGGTATAGTGGGTACTCCGGGATCACCCAGTTTCTTAGGAGTTCCACCTTTGAAAGTGTAATTGGCAAGCATGGTGGAGATCTCAAGATCTGGTATCTTCCATTTATTGGTCACGATATCTTTCATGTACTTGGCATACAGAGACATTTTGAGCATATCAGTTAACCGCATCTGCAGAAAAACGGGTCTTATCATCTCAACGAAGCGCTCAAAATCCTCATCATCCTTTTTCTTGGATGGCTTAGGAGGAAAGGGCATAGGTATCTGAACCCATGGCTCCCTTTATTTACCATGCTTCCTAGCAGTGAAGTCATTCTTATCATATCTCTTAGGTTGTGGGTTATCAGGATTAACCGTAGGTTCAATCTCCAAATCCTCATCATTGCTAGGTTGAGCATTATTATGAACATCGCTGTCCATATTATCACCAGGTTCATGTTCATCACCAGATTGTGTTTCTGCATTAGATGCAGAAATATCATTAGGTTCTTCAAGTGTGACAGTATTTGGTGAACTGGCATGTAGGTTTCTATCATCCTTCTTCTTCTCCTTAGGATGACTGGGTGTATCAGCATTAATTCCTTGAGAATCTTGATCAATTCTCTTAGGATGGCCTTCAGGATACGAAGGTTCCTGTGTCATTTTGCCTCCTCTAGTAATGACCCTGACAGAGTTTTCATTTAATTCATTGATCAAGTAATTCTGAGCTTTAAGTACTTGTTCTACCTGAGTGGTAATCATAGAGGCATGTTTACTCAGAAGCTTCAGATCATTGACATTTCTGTCTACACAAGCACTTAAATGGCTAAGCATACGAGTACTTTGTTCCAAATGTCTACTACCATAATCATTGAAACTCTATTGTTTGGCAACAAAGTTGTCAAATTCATCAAAGCATAGGCTAGCAGGTTTGTCAACAGGAATATCACTCTCATCAAACCTACGCAGAGAATTCACTTCTACTACTTGTATCGGGTTATCGAGACCATGGATCTCTTCGATAGGTGGTAGATTTTTGACATCTTCAGATCTAATGCCTTTCTCTTGCATAGATTTCTTGGCTTCTTGCATATCTTCGGGACTGAGGAATAGAATACCTCTTTTCTTAGGAGTTGGCTTAGGAGGTGGTTCGGGAAGAGTTCAAGCATTATCGTTGATCAAGATGTTATTCAGGAGAATCTCAGCTTGTTTGATAGTTCGTTCCCTAAAAATACAACCGACACAACTATCTAGGTGGTCTCTAGAGGCATCGGTAAGTCCGTTATAGAAGATACCAAGTATCTCGTTCTTCTTAAGAGGGTGATCAGGCAAAGCATTCTCTAGCTGGATGAGCCTCCCCCAAGCTTGTGGGAGACTCTCTCCTTGGAGTTGAGCAAAGTTGTATATTTCCTGCAAGGCAGCTTGCTTCTTATGGGCAAGGAAATATTTCTCACAGAAGTAATAGACCATATCCTGGGGACTACTCACACATCTAGGAGCAAGAGAGGTGAACCAGGCTTTAGCGTCATCCTTTAGAGAGAAAGGAAACAACTTGAGGATATAGTAGTAGTGGATCTTCTCCTCACTAGTGAAAAGGGTGGCTATATCGTGTTGTTTGGTAAGATGGGCTACGACCGTCTCAGAGTCATAACTGTGGAAAGGATCAGATTCGACTACAGATATTATCTCAGGGTCGACGGAGAATTCATAATCCTTATCGGTGATAAAGATAGGTGAAGTGGCAAACTTCGGGTCGTATTTCATCCTAGCTTTCAAAGATTTTTCCTTCCACTTGAGAAGTAATTTCTTAGCGTCATATGCATCCTTACACGCAAGAAAATCCTCAGCTATCTCTCCCTCTATAACGTAACCCTCAGGTATATCAGGCAATTCATATCTAGGAGAGCTAGATCTAGCAGGAGTAAAAGCAGGTTCTATCTCAATAGTATCGGCAGTTCCAGAAGCATCACGAGCATTAGGAGTAACTCTAGAAATATGAGCATCAAGGAACACCCCTAGTGGCACATCAGGCATTGTAGTATCTCTAGCAGTATCAAACATAACATCATCAGGCAAGGCAGTATCAGGCATAGCATCTCTAGCAGTATCAGGCAAAGCAGTATCAGGCATAGCATCTCTAGCAGTATCAGGCATAACATCTCTAGCCTCATCAGGCATAGCATCTCTAGCAGGAGGTGATGTCGCAAACTTACTCATAACTGAAGGTGAATCAAGTGCAGAGCTAGATGGCAATTCCTTACCTCCCCTCGTTGTTGAGGGAAAAACTTTGGTTTTTGGATCTTTCAGATTCTTCATAGTGATCAGCAGATATAAATCCCAAGTGACTCACAGAATATAGCAATCGCTTCCCCGGAAACGGCGCCAGAAAAATGTTGTTTAGCAGATCCCTGGCAATGGCTAGACAAATACTATTCTCGATTGCTCAACAATTAGAAATTGTCTTGCAATGAACCACCAGCGCGTGGGATCGAGGCAGTTTTCGAGGGTAGAGTATTCAACCCAAATTTGTTGATTCGCCGGACAGGAAGTGAGAGGATACTATCAAGTATTAGTAGCTGAATGTGTCAGATTCAACCACACCTGAAAGATTAGTATCTGCAAGCAAAGTATCAACAACAAAGTAATATGATAACAACGGTGTGAGAAAAGATCTGTTGACAGCAGACTATTCCTAACGATTGTATCAATGGTGCCAGAAGTTGCCGGTAGATGGGAAAACTTCTTTCCCGTCAACGACGTGCGAACCAGTATTGTAGCAGGTAGCAGCAGTGTAATGAGTAGCAGCAGTGGCAAGGAACAACAGTAGTGACAGCAGTAGCAAGTAGCAACAGTAGCAAGTAACACCAGCAGTGGGACAAACTCGTAGGCAATGGGTCGGTGATTTTTTTGGATGATATTCATCATGCAACAGTTATAACATGGAGAGATATGTGGCTAGCTCCGGTTCGTCAATGTGATGTAGGCATGCATTCCGTGTGTCGTCATACGTGCTTAGGGAAAAGAACTTGCATGACATCTATTGTCCATCCCTCCCGTGGCAGCGGGGTCCAAAAGGAAACCACGGGATATTAATGTTCTCCTTTTAATAAACAACCGGACCAATGCATTAGCACTTGGTGAACACATGAACTCCTCAAACTATGGTCATCATCGGGAGTGGTTCCGGTTATTGTCACTCCGGGGTTGTCGGGTCATAACACATAGTAGGTAACTACAACTTGCAAGATCGGATCTAAAACACACATATATTGGTGACAACATAATAATTTCAGATCTGAAATCATGGCACTCGGGCCCTAGTGACAAGCATTAAGCATGGCAAAGTAGTAGCAACATCAATCTCAGAACATAGTGGATACTAGGGATCAATCCCCGTCAAAACTAACTCGATTACATGATAGATCTCATCCTACTCATCACCGCACAGCGAGCCTATGAATAGATTACTCACGAACGATGAAGAGCTTCATGGAATTGGAGAGGGAAGAAGGTTGATGATGACGATGGCGACGATTTCCCCTCTCCGGAGCCCAAAGCGGATTCTAGATCTGCCCTCCAGATGAAGAACATGATGTGGCGGCGCCTCCATATCGCCAACGTGACGAAATCTTATCTCTTGATTTTTTCTGGGACGAAAGTGAATTTATAGAGCTGAGTTTGGGGGCGGCAGGGCCACGTGGGCCCCACAAGCTTGCTAGCCGCCACTAGGGGGGGGGGGGGGGTGGCGGCTACAGGGCTTGTGGACCACTGGCCCATCCCCTCCGATGGATCTTTGCGCAGGTATTTTTCATATTTTCCAGAAATATTCTCTGTAAATTTTCAGGACGTTTCGAGAACTTTCATTTCTGCACAAAAACAACACCAAGGCAATTCTGCTGAAAACAGCGTCAGTCCAGGTTAGTTCCATTCAAATCATGCAAATTAGAGTCCAAAACAAGGGCAAAAGAGTTTGGAAAAGTAGATACGATGGAGACGTATTAGACTCAAACTCCAATTCGGTTTGGAGGAGGAGGAGTCCCCTCCTTCCTTCCTTCCTTCCCACCTCCCTCTTCTTTTTTCTTTGGTTTTCTTTTCCTAACCGACATAGCCCACTTGGGCTGGCCTCACCAGCCCAATAAGGGCTGGTGCGCCACCCTTGGGCTATTAGGCTCACTCCCGGGTTGGTGGGCCCCTCCCGGTGAAAACCCGGAACCCATTCGTCACTGCCGGTACACTGCCGGTAATGCCTGAAATCTTTCCGGAGACCAAATGAAACCAACCTATATATCAATCTTCGTTTCCGGACCATTCCGAAAACCCTCGTGACATCCGTGATCTCATCCGGGACTCGGAACAACCTTCGGTCACCAATACCTATAACTCAACTATACCAAAACGTCACCGAACCTTAAGTGTGCAGACCCTACTGGTTCGAGAACTATGCAGACATGACCTGAGACACTCCCTGGTCAATATCCAACAACAGGACATGGATGTCCATATCGGATCCTACATATTCGACGTAGATCTTATCGGTTGAACCTCTGTGCCAAGGATTCATATAATCCCGTATAGCATTCCCTTTGTCCTTCGGTATGTTACTTGCCAGAGATTTGATCGTCGGTATCCCTATACCTATTTCATTCTCGTTACTGGCAAGTCTCTTTACTCATTCCGTAATACAAGATCCCGTGACTAACACTTGAGTCACATTGCTTGCAAGGCTTATATGTGATGTTGTATTGATGACCCACAAGTGTAGGGGATCTATCGTAGTCATTTCGATAAGTAAGAGTGTCGAACCTAACGAGGAGCAGAAGAAACTAACAAGTCGTTTTCAACAAGGTATTCTCTGCAAGCACTGAAATTATCGGTAAAAGATAGTTGTGTGATAAGATAATTCATAGCGAGTAGCAAGTAACAATAGTAACAAAGGTGCAGCAAGATGGCCCAATCCCTTTTGTTGCAAGGGACAAGCCTGGACAAACTCTTATATGAGGTGAAGCGCTCCCGAGGACACATAGGAATTTCTGTCAAGCTAATTTTCATCATGTTCATATGATTCACGTTCGCTACTTTGATATTTTGATATGTGGGTGGACCGGTGCTTGGGTGATGCCCTTACTTGGACAAACACCCCACTTATGACTAACCCCTCTCGCAAGCATCTGCAACTACGAAAGAAGAATTACGACTCAGTCAAACCATAGCATTAAACTAGTGGATCCAAATCAGCCCCTTACGAAGCAACACATAAACTAGGGTTTAAGCTTCTGTCACTCTAGCAACCCATCATCTACTTATTACTTCCCAATGCCTTCCTCTAGGACCAAATAATGGTGAAGTGTAATGTAGTCGACGTTCACGTAACATCACTAGAGGAAAGACAACATACAACGCATCAAAATATCGAACGAATACCAAATTCACATGACTAGTTATAGGATGACTTATCCCATGTCCTCAGGAACAAAAGTGACTACTCACAAAGCATAATTATGTTCATGACCAGAGAGGTATTGAATAGCATTAAGTATCTGAACATATGATCTTCCACCGAGTAATCCAACTAGCATCAACTACAAAGAGTAATTAACACTACTAGCAACCTTACAAGTACCAATCGGAGTCGCGAGACGGAGATTGGTTACAAGAGATGAACTAGGGTTTGGAGATGAGATGGTGCTGATGAAGATGTTGATGGAGATGAGTCCCCTCTGATGAGAGGAGTGTTGGTGATGACGATGGCGATGATTTCCCCCTCCGGGAGGGAAGTTTCCCCGGCAGGACGGCCCTGCCGGAGCTCTAGATTGGTTCTGCTCAAGTTCCCCCTCGTGGCGGCGACGTATCTTCCTGAAAGCCTCCTCTTGATTTTTCTGGGACAAAACCCTGCTTGTAACAAAAGATGGGAGCCGGAGGGGCAACAGGGGGCCCACAAGCCACCTAGGCGCGGCCACGGGGGTAGGCCGCGCCTGACAGGCTTGTGGCCTCCTGGTGGCTCCCCTGCGGTACTTCTTGCGGCCAGTATTTTTTATAAAATCCAAAATAATTCATCGTTGATTTTCACGGCTTTTCGAGTTGCGCATAGTAGGTATATCAAACTTGCTCCTTTTTCGGACCAGAATTCCAGCTGCCGGCATTCCCTCTCTTCATGTAAACCTTACAAAATAAGAGAGAAAATGCATAAGTATTGTACCGTAAAGTGTAATAACAGCCCATAAAGCGATACATATCAACATAAAATCATGATGCAAAATGGACGTATCAACTCCCCCAAGCTTAGACCTCGCTTGTCCTCAAGCGGAAGCCGAGATAAATAAATATGCCCACATGTTGAGAGATAGAGGTGTCGGTAAAACAAAATACGGACATGCAGGCATCATGATCACATTTAGAACATCAATATCGTCATATAATCTCCTATGCTAAAGTGATAATTCCTTCACAAAGTAAAGTATGGATCACGAACCTTATTGAGAATTAACAACCAATAGTATTTAATCAATGAAGCAATGGCAATTTATCATAACATTGGAAAGAGTCAAATAAGAGCTTGTAAAGCAAATCCACATACTCAATCATCCTTTCGTCTTCTACAATTGCTAAAACTCACGTGGTACTCATGAGATCAAAGTTTCAGTTGGACACAAAGAAAGATATGGGATTATAGTTTCACCTCCCAAGTACTTACCTCAAGGGTAATGTCAACAATAATAATTCATGAATACTTACTCCAAGTTGACATATGAATATAGATCTTTCCCTAGCACATGACGTTAGCCAAGATAATGGCGAAATAAGGAGTTGGTGTCAATCATCATGACTTTTTAAGGATAAAAACTAAAGGTACAAGATAGGCCCTTCGTAGAGGGAAGCAGAGGTTGTCATGCGCTTTTGAGGTTTGTATGTGTGATCTCTTAGTGTGGAGGAACTTCACTTTATATTGCCTCTTGTGATAAAGAACTTTATTATGCAGTCTGTCGCTTTTATGTATTCCTCATCACAGGTTCGTACAAAGCTTATTTTCCACACACTAATAGATCATACATATTTAGGGAGCAATTTTTATTGCTTGCACCAATGACAACTTACTTGAGGGATCTTATTCAATCCATAGGTAGGTATGGTGGACCCTCATGGCAAAACTGGGTTGATGGTTTATGGATGCACGAGTAGTATGTCTACCTAGTGCGGAAGTTTTGGCTAATATGAGGTGGAACCAAGCATCATATGCTAATGGATCTCTAGTCATATAACATTGTTCGGAACCAAGCAAACATAATTCATTATGTTGTCTTCCTTGTCCAACATCTACTTCTAAGCATGTAATAGTTTAATGAGTGTTCACAATCATAGATGGTGCCCGAGATGATATATTTATATGTGAACCTCTCCTTCTTTATTACTTCCTATTAATTGCAACAATGACCAAGGTTTACGTTTGTCCACCCACAACAAGTTTCAATCAACATTCTTTTTATATGTGAAGCCATCACTTCCCATAAGATGATTACATGAACTTTCATGCTTTTGTTCTTTTATTATTCTTTTCTTTAGATCATGGCATGAAGCAAGGCCCTTAACTAAAACACTCTTTATTATATGACTCACGAGCTCGAATACATTGGGGGTAACACAAAGCAAAACTCAAGCCTAGATCATACTAAGAACTTTATTCTACTAGAAAAAGATAAACGATAAAACAAAAAAGGATCGAACTAAGAAAAAGGTAAAGGCAAAAGATGTGATGGTGATACGATACCGGGGCAACTCCCCCAAGCTTGGCACAAACCAAGAGGAGTGCCCATACCCGTGATTAGTTATCTTCCTTCGAAGGTGATGTTGGTGGAGTTGTTGCAAT
This sequence comes from Hordeum vulgare subsp. vulgare, assembly GCF_904849725.1. Classification (NCBI taxonomy): domain Eukaryota; kingdom Viridiplantae; phylum Streptophyta; class Magnoliopsida; order Poales; family Poaceae; genus Hordeum; species Hordeum vulgare. Next base: position 186,374,818 of record NC_058520.1, on the reverse strand, counting down.
CTAGGGTTGATTCTCCGTCTCCCAAGGCATAGGTGCTCCATCATGGAAAGATGACCGAGTCTCCGGGATCCTCAAATCTGCAGCCAACCGTATTGATTTAAATCTATACTCATACTCACAGTTTTGGTTCTGCAGGTCGTAGATCTGGGCTTGGAGGTGATCAATTATGTCATAGAGCCTGGAGAGGTGCTTCCCGATGTCATTGGCATCGATCTTGTGCTTTTTGGTGAACTCCGTGATCATCATGTGGTTGGCGTTGAGTCCGCGTTCCACCATCCCTTGGCACTTGAAGACTTGCTGCTCCACTGCTTCGAGCCTCGCCTCCATGCTTCCGGTATTCTTGGGCCCCTCAACATCACGGATGTGCAGCACGCCCTCATGCATCTCGATAGACTGAGGGTGTTGCAGAACTCCCGCGAGGTAGGGATTGATGACCTTCTCGAAGAACTTGTCCTTCGGAACCTTTGGGGACGCCATAGCGATCTAGATCTGTCTGCAAAGTAGCTCGAAACGAAAACAGAGGATATTTGCGTGATACGAGGTTCAGACCTTCCGGGAGAATATATAATGAATTTTTCCCGACCAAAAGGAGTATTCCACAAGAAAACGGAGTCCGGGAGACACAGGAGGTTCCCACAAGCCACCCAGGCGCCGCCAGGGGGTAGGTCACGCCTGGCAGGCTTGTCGCCTCCTCATGTGCTTTCCGGACTACTTTAAATTTTTCGAATTTTCTAAAAATTCCAAAACGGAGAATAATTGCTATTGGAAAAGTTTTGGAGTTGGTTTGCTTACCGAATCACATACCTCTTTGTCTTTGGAGTCCGAAACAGGATGATAAATATCCCTTATGTACTCCTCTGGAGTTATGGTATTAATAATATTGCTTTCAACATTTATGGGGGTACCTGAGATATAATGCTTGATTCTTTGTCCATTTACAACTCTCGGAAAATTACCTTCCGCGTTGTTGATCTTTATGGCACCGGAACGATATACTTCCTCAACAATGTAAGGACCTTCCCATTTAGAGAGAAGCTTGCCTGCAAAAAATCTTAAACGAGAATTGTATAGCAAGACATAATCACCTACATTTAACTCACATTTTTGTATCCTTTTACCAGGCCACCCCTTAACTTTTTCTTTAAACAACTTGGCATTTTCATATGCTTGAGTTCTTAATTCAACAAGGGAGCTAATATCAAATAACCTATTCTCACCAGGAAGTTTGAAATCAAAGTTGAGCTCTTTGATTGCCCAATAAGCCTTATGCTCTAGCTCAAGAGGTAAATGACATGCTTTACTATAAACCATTTTGTATGGAGACATGCCCATGGGATTCTTATAAGCAGTTCTATAAGCCCACAGTGCATCATCAAGCTTCTTAGACCAATTCTTTCTAGACCTATTAACAGTCTTTTGCAGAATTAGTTTAATTTCTCTATTACTTAGCTCTACTTGACCACTGGACTGAGGATGATAGGGAGATGCAATTCTATGGTTGACGTCATACTTAGCAAGCGTTTTACGGAAAGCACCATGAATAAAATGTGAACCACCATCAGTCATTAAATATCTAGGGACTCCAAATCTTGGGAAAATAACTTCTTTAAGCATCGTAATAGAGGTGTTATGATCAACGCTACTAGTTGGGATAGCTTCTACCCACTTAGTAACGTAATCAACAGCAACTAGGATATGAGTATACCTTTGGACTTTGGAAAAGGTCCCATATAATAAAAACCCCAAACATCAAATGATTCAATGACAAGTGAATAATTCATAGGCATTTCCTGACGTTTATTGATATTACCTATTCTTTGACATTCATCACAAGACAAGACAAACTTACGGGCATCCTTGAAGAGGGTAGGCCAATAGAAACCAGATTGCAATACCTTGTGTGCAGTTCTGTGTCTCGCATGGTGTCCTCCGTAAGCCTCGGAGTGACACTTCTGTAGGATCTGTCCCTGTTCATGCTCAGGTACACAACGTCTAATAACACCATCTACTCCTTCTTTATAAAGGTGAGGATCATCCCAAAAGTAATGTCTCAAATAAAAGAAGAATTTCTTCTTTTGCTGGTATGTGAAACTAGGTGGTATATATTTGGCAACAATATAATTTGCATAATCAGCATACCATGGTGTACTAAGTGAAGCATTGATGACATTCAATCGCTCATCAGGAAAGCTATCATCAATAGGTTGTGTGTCATCAAGAACATTCTCCAACCTGGACAAGTTATGTGCTACAGGGTTCTCAACACCCTTCCTATCAACAACATGCAAATCAAATTCTTGTAGCAAGAGAACCCATTTGATAAGTCTAGGTTTAGCATCTTTCTTTTCCATGAGATAGTTAATAGCAGCATGATCAGTGTGGATAGTAATCTTGGAATCAACAATGTAAGATCTGAACTTTTCACATGCAAACACGAGTGCTAAAAATTCCTTTTCAGTAGTAGCATAGTTTCTTTGGGCACTGTCTAGAGTTTTACTAGCATAATGAATAACATTCAATTTCTTATCAACTCTTTGTCCTAGAACAACACCAACAACATAACCACTAGCATCCCACAAAATTTCAAAAGGTAGGTTCCAATCAGGTGGTTGAACAATAGGTGAAGTTATCAAGGCCTTCTTAAGTATTTCAAATGCTTCCTCAGAATCATCATAAAAAACAAATGGAATATCCTTTGCAAGAGATTGGTGAGAGGCCTATAAATCTTCGAGAAGTCTTTAATGAACCTTCTATAGAAACTAGCATGACCAAGGAAACTTCTTATACCTGTGATGTCTGTAGGGCATGGCATTTTCTCGATCGCATCAACCTTAGCCTTATCGACTTCAATACCTCTTTCACAAATTTTATGTCCTAAGACAATGCCTTCATTAACCATAAAGTGGCACTTCTCCCAATTCAATACAAGGTTGGTATCTTTACATCTCTGCAAAACTCGATCAAGGTTGCTGAGGCAATCATCAAAAGAAGACCCGTAAACAGAGAAGTCATCCATGAAAACCTCAAAAATCTTTTCACAAAAGTTAGAGAATATAGCCATCATACATCTTTGAAAGGTAGCAGGTGCATTACATAATCCAAAAGGCATACGTCTGTAAGCAAAGGTACCGAAAGGGCATGCAAAAGTGGTTTTCTCCTGATCAGATTGTGCAATAGGTATTTAGGAGAAACCAGAATAACCATCTAGAAAGCAGAAGTGTGTGTGTTTAGACAATCTTTCTAGCATTTGGTCAATAAAGGCAAAGGGTAATGATCTTTCCTAGTGGCTTTATTCAATTTCCTAAAATCAATTACCATCCTATAGCCAGTAATAATTCTCTGTGGGATCAATTCATATTTATCATTAGGGACAACGGTAATACCTCCCTTCTTAGGGACGCAATGCACTGGACTTACCCAATCACTATGAGCAACAAGATAGATAATACCTGCTTCCAGGAGTTTTAGTATTTCTTTTCTTACTACCTCTTTCATCTTAGGATTTAATCTCCGTTGATGATCAGCAACTAGTTTGGAATCAGGATTGGTTTTAATTTTATGCTGGCATAGAGTGGGACTAATGCCCTTAAGATCATCGAGAGTATATCCAATAGCACCACGGTGCTTCCTCAGAGTTTTCAATAATTTCTTTTCTTCATGCTCTCAAAGGCTAGCACTAATAATAACAGGATATATCTCTTTTTCATCAAGATAAGCATACTTAAGAGTATCAGGTAACTGTTTAAGCTCAAACACAGGATCACCCTTTGGTGGGGGTGGATCTCCAAGTACTTCAACAGGCAAATTATTCTTAAGGATAGGATGTTTTTCAAAGATAACTCTATCTATCTCATTCCTTTCATCCATATGCATATCACTTTCATGCTCAAGCAAGTATTGCTCTAAAGGATCAGTAGGAGGCACAACAATAGAAGCTACGGCAATAATTTCATCCTTACTAGACAATTCTTATTCATGAGGTTGTGTACCAAACTTGGAGAAATTGAACTATTGTGACACACCTTCAAAGCCAACAGTGACAGTTTGCTTCTCACAGTCAATATGAGCATTGACAGTATTGAGGAAAGGTCTGCCAAATATGATGGGACAAAGGCTATCTTGTGTGGTAGCAAGAACGAGAAAATCAGCAAGATACTTAGTTTTACCACACAAGACTTCAACATCTCTAACAATTCCCAAAGGGCAGATAGTATCTCTATTGGCAAGCTCAATAGTAACATCATTAGGTTCCATCTTGACAGGTGCAATCTTGTCTTTAATTTCATCATATAAAGATCGAGGTATTGCACTAGCACTAGCACCCACGTCACATAAACCATGATAACAATGATCTCCTATCTTAACAAAAACAACAAGCATGCCAACAACAGGCCTATGTTTGTCTCTAGTATGAGGTTTAACAATTCTAGCATCATCTTCACAGAAGTAAATATCATGCCCATCAACATTGTCGGACAAAAGATCTTTGATAATAGCAATGCTAGGTTCAACTCTAATTTGCTCAGGGGGTGTAGGTGTTCTAATGTAGCCCTTACGTATCACAGTTGGAGCTTTAGCATGATCCTTTATTCTAACAGGGAAGGGTGGTTTCTCAATGTAAGCACTAGGAACAATAGGATCATTATAAGCAATGACTTTCTCTTCAACTGGATTGGGTTTAACTACATTGACTTCTATGGGAGGATGATATTTAAACCACTTCTTTCTAGGGATATCAATATGAGTAGCAAATGATTCACATAATGAAGCTACTATCTCAGAGTCAAGTCCATGTTTAGGGCTAAAATCACAAAAAGTATTTGTTTCAACAAAGGATTTAACGCAATCGAACTTGAGATTCACACCCGACTCCTTACCTTCATCAAACTCCCAATCTTAAGAGTTGTGTTTAATTTTTTCCAATAAATTCCATTTCACTCCCCGACAACGGCGCCAGAAAAGAGTCTTGATGACCCACAAGTGTAGGAGATCTATCGTAGTACTTTTGAAAAGTAAGAGTGTCGAACCCAACGAGGAGCAGAAGGAACTGACAAGTGGTTTTCAACAAGGTATTCTCTGCAAGCACTGAAATTATCGGTAACAGATAGTTGTTTGATAAGGTAATTCGTAGCGAGTAGCAAGTAACAATAGTAACAAAGATGCAACAAGATGTCCCAATCCCTTTTGTAGCAAGGGACAAGCGTGGACAAACTCTTATATGAGGTGAAGCGCTCCCGAGGACACATAGGAATTTCTGCCACGCTAGTTTTCATCATGTTCATATGATTCGCGTTCGCTACTTTGATATTTTGATATGTGGGTGGATCGGTGCTTGGGTGCTACCCTTACTTGGACAAACATCCCACTTATGATTAACCCCTCTCGCAAGCATCCACAACTACAAAAGAAGAACTAAGACTAAGTCTAACCATAGCATTAAACTAGTGGATCCAAATCAGCCCCTTACGAAGCAACGCATAAACTAGGGTTTAAGCTTCCATCACTCTAGAAACCCATCATCGACTTATTACTTCCCAATGCCTTCCTGTAGGCCCAAATAATGGTGAAGTGTAATGTAGTCGACGTTCACATAACACCACTAGAGGAAAGACAACATACAACGCATCAAAATATTGAACGAATACCAAATTCACATGACTACTTATAGCAAGATTTATCCCATGTCCTCAGGAACAAAAGTGACTACTCACAAAGCATAATTATGTTCATGACCAGAGAGGTATTGAATAGCATTAAGGATCTGAACATATGATCTTCCACAGAGTAATCCAACTAGCATCAACTACAAAGAATAATTAACACTACTAGCAACCTTACAAGTACCAATCAGAGTCGCGAGACAGAGATTGGTTACAAGAGATGAACTAGGGTGTGGAGATGAGATGGTGCTGATGAAGATGTTGATGGAGATGAGTCCCCTCCGACGAGAGGAGTGTTGGTGATGACGATGGCAACGATTTCCCCCTCCGGGAGGGAAGTTTCCCCGGCAGGACGGCCCCGCCGGAGCTCTAGATTGGTTCTGCTCAAGTCACGCCTCATGGCGGCGGCGTCTCTTCCCGAAAGCCTCCTCTTGATTTTTTTGGGAGGAAACCCTCCTTATAGCTAAACATGGGAGCCGAAGGGGCAGCAGGGGGCCCACAAGCCACCTAGGCGCAGCCAGGGGGTAGGCCGCGCCTGGCAGGCTTGTGGCCTCCTCGTGGTTCCCCTCCGATACTTCTTCCGCCCAGTATTTTTATAAAATCCAAAATAATTCCTCATTGATTTTCACGGCTTTTGGAGTTGCATAGAGTAGGTATCTCAAACTTGCTCCTTTTTTAGACCAGAATTCCAGCTGCCGGCATTCTCCCTCTTCATGTAAACCTTATAAAATAAGAGAGAAAAGGCATAAGTATTGTACCGTAAAGTGTAATAACAACCCATAAAGCGATGAATATCAACATAAAAGCATGATGCAAAATGGACGTATCATGTATTACCGAGTGGGCCCCGAGATACCTCTCCATCACACGGAGTGACAAATCCCGGTCTTGATCCATGCTAACTCCACGGACACCTTCGGAGATACCTGTAGAGCACCTTTGTAGTCACCCAGTAACGTTGTGATGTTTGATACACACAAGGTATTCCTCTGGTGTCAGTGAGTTACATGATCTCATGGTCATAGGAATGAATACTTGACACACAGAAAACAATAGCAACAAAATGAAACAATCACATGCTACGTTCATAGTTTGGGTCTTGTCCATCCCACCATTCTCCTAATGATGTGATCCAGTCATCAAGTGACAACACTTGCGTATGGTCAGAAAACCTTAACCATCCTTGATCAACTTGCTAGTCAACTAGAGGTTACAAGGGACATTGTTTTGTCTATATATCCACACATGTATCTATGCTTTCATTCAATACAATTATAGCATGGATAATAAACGATTATCTTGAAACAAGAAATATAATAATAACTATTTTATCATTGCCTCTAGGGCATATTTCCAACAGTCTCCCACTTGCACTAGAGTCAAATAATCTAGTCTCACATCGCTATGCGATTTTACATTGGAATGAATCTAACACCCATACAGTTCTGGTGTTGATCATGCTTCGCTCGTGGAAGAGGTTTTGTCAGCGGATCTGCAACATTCAGATCCGTGTGCACTTTACAAATATTTACATCCTCTCCTTCGACGTAGTCGCGCATGAGGTTGAAGCGTCGTTTGATGTGTCTGGTCTTCTTGTAAAACCTTGGTTCCTTTGCTAAAGCAATGGCACCAGTGTTGTCACAGAACAGAGTTATTGGATTTAGTGCACTCGGCACAACTCCAAGATCCGCCATGAACTGCTTCATCCAAACACCCTCCTTAGCTGCCTCTGAGGCAGCCATGTACTCCGCTTCACATGTAGAATCTGCTACAACGCTTTGCTTGGAACTGCACCAGCTTACCGCACCCCCATTAAGAATAAATACATATACGGTTTGAGACTTAGAGTGATCCGGATCAGTGCCAAAGCTTGCATCGACGTAACCCTTTATGACGAGCTCTTCGTCACCTCCATAAACGAGAAACATTTCCTTAGTCCTTTTCAGGTACTTCCAGATATTCTTGACCGCCTTCTAGTGATCCACTCCTGGATTACTTTGAAACCTGTCTGCCATACTTATGGCCAGACTGACGTCCGGTCTTGTGCACAACATTGCATACATGATAGACCCTATGGCTGAAGCATAGGGGACGATACTCATCTTTTCTCTATCTTCGGCAGTTACTAGACACTGAGTCTTACTCAACTTTATAACTTGTAACACTGGCAAGAACCCCTTCTTGGACTGCTCCATTTTGAACTTCTTCAAAACTTTATCAAGGTATGTGCTTTGTGAAAGTCCTATTAGGCACCTCGATCTATCCCTATAGATCTTAATGCCTAATATGCAAGCAGCTTCTCCTGGGTCTTTCATTGAAAAACATTTGTTCAAGTAATCTTTTACGCTCTCTAAAAACTCCACATTGTTTTCAATCAGAAATATGTCATCCACATATAATATTATAAACGCTACAGAGCTCCCACTCACCTTTTTGTAAATACAAGATTCTCCAACAACTTGTATAAACCCAAATGCTTTGATCACCTCATCAAAGCGCTTCTTCCAACTCCGAGATGCTTGCACCAGTCCATAAATGGATCGCTGGAGCTTGCATACTTTGTTAGCATTCTTTGGATCGACAAAACCTTCGGGTTGCATCATATACAACTCTTCCTTAATAAAACCATTAAGGAACGTCGTTTTGACATCCATCTGCCAGATTTCATAATCGAAAAATGCAGCTATTGCTAACATGATTCGGACGGACTTAAGCATCGCTACCAGTGAGAAAGTCTCATCATAGTCAACTCCTTGAACTTGTGAAAAACCCTTTGCCACAAGTCGAGCTTTATAAACGGTCACATTACCGTCCGCATCCATTTTCTTCTTAAAGATCCATTTGTTCTGAATAGCCTTGCGACCTTCAGGTAATACTTCTAAAGTCCACACTTTGTTTTTGTACATAGATCCTATCTCAGACTTCATGGCCTCTAACCATTTGTTGGAATCCATGCCCACCATTGCTTCTTCATAATTCGCAGGTTCATTGTTGTCTATCAACATTATAGATAAGACAAGATTCCCGTAGCACTCAGGAGCAGTACGTTATCTTGTCGACCTGCGAGGTCTGATAGTAACTTGATCCGAAGCTTCATGATCATCATCATTAGCTTCCTCCCCAACCGGTGTTGCCTCGACAGAGATTTCCCTCTGCCCTGCGCCACCATCTAGAGGGAGCAGAGGTTCTACAAACTCATCAAGTTCTATCTTCCTCCCACTCAATTCTTTCGAGAGAAACTCCTTCTCAAGAAAAGCTCCGTTCTTAGCAACAAACACTTTACCCTCGGATCTGAGATAGAAGCTGTACCCAACTGTCCTTTTGGGTAACCTATGAAGACACACTTTTCCGCTTTGGGTTCCAACTTTTCAGGTTGAAGCTTTTTGACATAAGCATCGCATCCCCAAACTTTGAGAAACGACAACTTTGGCCTCTTGCCATGCCATAGCTCATATGGTGTCGTCTCAACAGATTTTGATGGTGCCCTATTAAAGTGAATGCAGCTGTCTCTAATGCATAACCCCAAAATGATAATGGAAAATCGGTAAGAGATATCATAGATCGTACCATATCCAACAAAGTACGATTACGACGTTCAGACATACCATTACGCTGTGGTGTTCGAGGCGGTGTCAACTGTGAAACGATTCCACATTGTCTTATGTGAGCACCAAACTCGAAACTCAGATATTCACCCCCTCGATCAGATCGTAGGAACTTGATCTTCTTGTTACGATAATTTTCAACTTCACTCTGAAATTGCTTGAACTTTTCAAATGTTTCAGACTTGTGCTTCATCAAGTAGATATATCCATACCTACTCAAATCATCAGTGAAGGTGATAAAATAACGATATCCGCCACGTGCCTCTACACTCATTGGACCGCATACATCAGTATGTATGATCTCCAACAAGTCACTTGCACGCTCCATTGTTCCTTTGAACGGAGTCTTAGTCATCTTGCCCATGAGGCATGGTTTGCACGTGTCAAGTGATTCGAAATCAAGCGACTCCAAAAGCCCATCAACATGGAGTTTCTTCCTGCGCTTTACACCAATATGACCTAAGTGGCAGTGCCGCAAAAAGGTGGCGCTATCATTGTTAACCCTACATCTTTTGGTCTCAATGTTATGTATATGTGTATCATCACAATCAAGATTTAATATGAACAAACCCCTCACATTGGGTGCATGATCATAAAAGATATTACTCATAAAAATAGAAGAACCATTATTCTCTGACTTAAATGAGTAACCGTCTCGCAATACACAAGATCCAGATATAATGTTCATGCTTAACGTAGGCACTAAATAACAATTATTTAAATTCATAACTAATCCTAATGGTAACTGAAGTGAGACTGTGCCGACGGCGATTGCATCAACCTTGGAACCATTTCCCACGCTCATCGTCACTTCATCCTTCGCCAGCCTTCGCTTATTCCGCAGTTCCTGCTTCGAGTTGCAAATATGAGCAACAGAACCAGTATCAAATACCCTGGCACTATTACGAGAGTTGGTTAGGTACACATCAATAACATGTATATCACATATACCTGGTTTGTCGTTGGCCGCCTTCTTATCAGCCAAATACTTGGGGCAGTAGCACTTCTAGTGACCAATCCCCTTGCAATAATAACACTCTGTTTCTGGCTTAGGTCCAGCCTTGGGTTTCTTCATCGGATTGGCAATAGTTTTGCCGCTCTTCTTGGAGTTACCCATCTTGCCTTTGTCGTTTCTCTGGAAACTAGTGGTCTTATTGACCATCAACACTTGATGTTCTTTCCGGAGTTCTGACTCAGCGACTTTCAGCATCGCAAATAACTCGCCTGGTGACTTTTTCATCCCTTGCATGTTATAGTTCAACACAAAGCTCTTGTAGCTAGGTGGCAGTGATTGAAGAATTCTGTCAGTGATAGCCTCTTGCGGGAGTTCAATCCCCAGCTCAGCTAGACGGTTTGAGTACCCAGAAATTTTGAGCACATGTTCACTAACAGACGAATTCTCCTTCATGTTGGAAGCATTAAATTTATCGGAGGTCTTATACCTCTCGATCTGAGCGTTCTTCTAAAAGATAAACTTCAACTCCTGGAACATCTCATATGTTCCGTGATGTTCAAAGCATCGTTGACGTCCCGATTCCAAGCCATACAAGACTGCACATTGAACTAGTTAGTAGTCCTCCTTACGTGATTGCCAAGCGTTCAAAACATCTTGGTCAGACGTAGCGGGTGGTTCATCTCCTAGCGCATCATCAAGGACATAATTCTTTTTCCCAGCTTGTAGGATGAGCCTAAGATTACAAGCCCAGTCTACAAAGTTGCTACCATCATCTTTCAGCTTAGCTTTCTCTAGGAATGTATTGAAATTCAGGGTTGCTACTGCGTGAGCCATTGATCTACAACATAAAATATTGCAAAGTGGACTTAGACTATGTTCAAGACAATTAGAGTTTAACTAATCAAATTACTAATAAACTCCCACTCAAATAGACATCCCTCTAGTTACTTGAGTGTGGCATGATCCAAATTCACTAACTCAAGTCCGATCATCATGTGAGTTGAGCGTAGTTTCAGTGGTAAACATCTCTATGCTAATCATATGAACTACACGATGCATGCTCGACCTTTCGGTCCCTTGTGTTCCGAGGCCATGTCTGCACATGCTAGGCTCGTCAAGTTTAACCCGAGTTTTTGGCGTGTGCAACTGTTTTGCACCCGTTGTATGTGAACGTTGAGTCTATCACATCCGATCATCACGTGGTGTCTCCAAACGACGAACTGTCGCAACGGTGCACAGTCGGGAAGAACACAATTTTATCTTGAAATTTCAGTGAGGGATCACCTTATAATGCTATCGTCGTTCTAAGCAAGATAAGGTGCATAAAAGGATTAACATCACATGCAATTCATAAGTGACATGATATAGCCATGATCTTGTGCTTCCTGATCTCCATCACCAAAGCACCGGCCTGATCTTCATCGTCACCGGCGCCACATCATGATCTCCATCTTCATGCTGCCATCGAGGTTGTCGTGCTAACTATGCTATTACTACTAAAGCTACAACCTAGCAATATAGTAAATGCATCTGCAAAGACAAACGTTAGTTTAAAGACAACCCTATGGCTCCTTCCGGTTGCCGCAGCATCGACGTGCAAGTCGATATTTAACTATTACAACATGATTATCTCATACATCCAATATGTAACATCTTGTCTTTGGCCATATCACATCACAAGCATACCTTCAAAAACAAGTTAGACGTCCTCTAATTTGTTGTTGCATGTTTTACGTGGCTGCTAGGTGTATCTAGTATGATCGCATCTTACTTACGCAAAACCACAACGGAGATGTGCAAATTGCTATTTAGCCTTTCTCCAAGGACCGCCTCGGTCAAATCTAATTCAACTAAAGTTGAAGAAACTCACACCCGCCAGTCATCTTTATGGAATGAGTTGCATGTTGGTCGATGAAACCGGTCTCTCGTAAGCGTACGAGTAATGTTGGTCCGGGCCGCTTCAATCGAACAATACCGCTGAATCGAGAAAAGACCAAGGAGGGAAGAAATCGAACATCAAATCCCACAAAAACTTTTGTGTTCTACTCGAGATTACATCTACGCATGAACCTACCTCATGATGCCACTGTTGGGGAACGCTGCATGGGAAACAAAATTTTTCCTACGCACACGAAAACCTATCATGGTGATGTTCATCTACGAGAGGGATATCGGATCCACATACCCTTGTAGATCACTAAGCGGGAAGAGTTAAGAAACGCGGTTGATGTAGTGGAACAACTTCATGAATCAAATCACCGTCGTCCCACGATCCGTTCTGATCTAGCGCGAACGGACGACACCTCCGCGTTCAACACACGTACAGCTCGATGATGATGTCCGCCTTCTTGATCCAGCAAAAGAGACAGGGAAGTAGATGAGTTCTCCGGCAGCGTGACGGCACGCCGGTGATGGTGATGATATATTCCTGCAGGGCTCTGCCCGAGCTCCGCAGAAAACCGATTTAGAGGAAGAACTACGAAGTAGAGGTTTGGGTTGCACGTGGCAAAATTGTGTCTCAAAAACCCTAAAACCTCTAGCATATATAGGAGGAGGGGAGGGGCTAGCCTTGGGGCTCAAGGGAGCCCCTAGGGCGCCGACCGAGAGAGGAGGAGGAGGACTCCAACTCCAATTCGGTTTGGAGGAAGAGGAGTCCCCTCCTTCCTTCCTTCCCACCTCCCTCTTCTTTTTTTCTTTGGTTTTCTTTTCCTAGCCGACATAGCCCAATTGGGATGGCCTTACCAGCCCACTAAGGGCTGGTGCGCCATCCTTGGGCTATTAGTCTCCTTCCCGGGTGGGTGGGCCCCTCTCGGTGAAAACCCGGAACCCATTCGTCACTCCCGGTACACTGCCGGTAATGCCCGAAATCTTTCCTGAGACCAAATGAAACCATCCTATATATCAATCTTTGTTCCTGGACCATTCCGCAAACCCTCATGACGTCCATGATCCCATCCGAGACTCCGAACAACCTTCCGTCACCAATACCTATAACTCAACTATATCGAAACATCACCGAACCTTAAGTGTGCAGACCCTGCGGGTTCGAGAACTATGCAGACATGACCTAAGACACTCCCCGGTCAATATCCAACAGCGGGACCTCGATGTCCATATTGGATCCTACATATTCTACGAATATCTTATCGGTTGAACCTCCGTGCCAAAGATTCATATAATCCCGTATAACATTCCCTTTGTCCTTCGTTATCTTACTTGCCCGAGATTTGATCGTCGGTATCCCTATACCTATTTCAATCTCGTTACTGGCAAGTCTCTTTACTCATTCCGTAATACAAGATCCCGTGACTAACACTTGAGTCACATTGCTTGCAAGGCTTATATGTGATGTTGTATTACCGAGTGGGCCCCGAGATACCTCTCCGTCACACGGAGTGACAAATCCCAGTCTTGATCCATGCTAACTCAACGGACACCTTCGGAGATACCTGTAGAGCACCTTTATAGTCACCCAGTAACATTGTGACGTTTGATACACACAAGGTATTCCTACGGTGTCAGTGAGTTACATGATCTCATGGTGATAGGAATGAATACTTGCACGCAGAAAACAATAGCAACAAAATGACACGATCACATGCTACGTTCATAGTTTGGGTCTTGTCCATCACATCATTCCCCCAATGATGTGATCCAGTCATCAAGTGACAACACTTGCGTATGGTCAGAAAACCTTAACCATCCTTGATCAATTGGCTAGTCAACTAGAGGCTTACTAGGGACATTGTTTTGTCTATATATCCACACATGTATCTACGCTTTCATTCAATACAATTATAGCATGGATAATAAACGATTATCTTGAAACATGAAATATAATAATAACTATTTTATCATTGCCTCTAGGGCATATTTCCAACATAAGGCTCGACTTGTTGCTAAGGGTTATCAACAAGTTTAAGGGAGTGACTATGATGAGACCTTCTCACCCGTAGCGATGTTGAAGTTGGTCCGAATCATGTTAGCATTTACCGCATTTTATGATTATGAAATCTGGTAAATGGAAATCAAAACGGCATTCCTGAACGGCTTTTTGAAGGAAGAATTGTATATGATACAGCCAGAAGGTTTTGTCGATCCTAATAATGCTGACAAGGTGTGCAAGCTCCAACGCTCCATCTATGGGCTGGTGCAAGCATCTCGGAGTTGGAACATTTGCTCTCATGAGGTGATCAAAGCGTTTGGGTTTGTACAGACTTATGGAGAAGCCTGTATTTACAATAAAGTGAGTGGGAACTCTGTAGCATTTATCATATTGTATGTGGATGACATATTGTTGATGGGAAATGATATAGAACTTTTGGAATGCATAAAGGCCTATTTGAATAAGAGTTTTTCAATGAAGGACCTTGGAGAAGCTGCTTACATATTAGGCATCAAGATATATAGAGATAGATCGAGACGCCTGATTGGTCTTTCACAAAGCATATACCTTGACAAGATATTGAACAAGTGCAATATGGATAAGGCCAAGAAGGGGTTCTTGCCTGTATTACAAGGTGTGAGGTTGAGCACAGCTCAACGCCCGACCACGACAGAAGATAGAGAAAAGATGAGTACCGTCCCTTATGCTTTAGCCATAGGCTCTATTATGCATGCCATGTTGTGTACCAGACCTGATGTGAACCTTGCCATAAGTTTGGTAGGGAGGTACAAAAGTGATCCAGGAGTGGATCACTGGACAGCGGTCAAGAATATCCTTAAGTACCTGAAAAGGACTAAAGATATGTTTCTCGTTTATGGAGGTGCCGAAGAGCTCGTCGTAAGGGGTTACGTCGATGCTACCTTCGACACAAATCTGGATGTCTCCAAGTCACAAACCGGATATGTGTACATTTTGAATGGTGGGGCATTCAGCTGGTGTAGTTGCAAGCAAAGCATCGTGGCGGCATCTACATGTGAAGCGGTGTACATAGCTGCTTCAGAAGCAGCACGAAGGAGTTCATCACCGACCTTGGAGTGATTCCTAGTGCGTCAGGCTCGATGACTCTCTTTTGTAACAACACTGGAGCTATTGCCATTGCCAAGGAGCCCAGGTTTCACAAGAAGACCAAGCACATCAAGCGCCGCTTCAACTCCATTCGTGGATACCTCCAGGATGTCGCAGATCCGTTGACTAAACCTCTTCCACGAGCGAAACATGATCAATACCAGAACTCTATGGTTGTTCGAAACATCACAATGTAACTAGATTATTGACTCTAGTGCAAGTGGGAGACTGTTGGAAATATGCCCTAGAGGCAATAATAAAGTGGTTATTATTATATTTCCTAGTTCATGATAATTGTCTATTATTCATGCTATAATTGTATTGACTGGAAACCGTAATACATGTGTGTGAATACATAGAACACAATGTGTCCCTAGTGAACCTCTAGTTGTCTAGCTCGTTGATCAATAGATGGTCATGGTTTTCTGATCATGGACATTGGATGTCATTGATAACGGGATCACATCATTAGGAGAATGATGTGATGGATAAGACCCAATCCTAAGCATAGCACAAGATCGTGTAGTTCGTCTACTAAAGCTTTTCTAATGTCAAGTATCATTTCCTTAGACCATGAGATTGTGCAACTCCCAGATACCGTAGGAGTACTCTGGGTGTATCAAACGTCACAATGTAACTGGGTGATTATAAAGGTGCACTATAGGTATCTCCGAAAGTGTTTGTTGGGTTGGTACGAATCGAGACTGGGATTTGTCGCTCCGTGTGACGGAGAGGTATCTCTGGGCCCACTCGCTAATGCATCATCATACTGAGCTCAATGTGACTAAGGAGTTAGCCACGGGATGATGTGTTACAGAACGAGTAAAGAGACTTGCCGACAATGACATTGAACAAGGTATAGGGATACCGTCGATCGAATTTCAGGCAAGTGTCATACCGGTAGACAAAGGGAATTGCATACATGATTGATTGAATCCCCGACATCGTGGTTCATCCGATGAGATTATCATGGAACATGTGGGAGACAACGTGGATATCCATACCCCGCTGTTGGTTATTGACGGAGAGGTGTCTCAGTCATGTCTGCATGGTTCCCGAACCCGTAGGGTCTACACACTTAAGGTTCGATGACGCTAGAGTTATTATGGGAATAGTATACATGGTTAGCGAAGGTTGTTCGGAGTCCTGGATGAGATCCCAGACGTCATGAGGAGTTTTGGAATGGTCCGGAGGTAAAGATTCATATATAGGAAATGGAGTTTTGATCACCAAAAGTGTTTAGGGAATCGTCGGTATTGTACCGGGACCACCAAAAGGGTTCTGGGGACCACCGGGAGGGGCCACCAGCCCCCAAGGGCTACGTGGGCTGAAAGTGGATGGGAACCAGCCCCTAGGTGGGCTGGTGCACCACCCACCTTGGCCCAAGGCGCACAAGAGGTCAAGGGAAGGCTAACCCTAGGCGTTGGGAGTTCCTTGGGTGGCAAGCCACCCTATGGCGCTGCCTCCTCCTCCACTTGGGCCACGACCCCTCCCATCTAAGGGCTGCCGCACCACCTAGGGAAACCCTAGGGGTGGCGCACCCTCCTCCTCCTCCTCCTAGATAAACCCAAGGGTTCGGGGCTGCTAGACACACAAGTTTCTCTCTCTCTCGGCGCAACCCCGCCTCTCCTCCTCGTCGTCCTCCGTAGCGCTTGGCGAAGCCCTGTCGGAATACCACGCAGTTCCACTGTCACCATGCCATCGTGCTGCCAGAGCTCTCCCTCAACTTCTCCTCTCTCCTTGCTGGATCAAGGTGAAGGAGACGTCATCGGGCTGCACGTGTGTTGAATGCAGAGGCGCTGTTGTTCGGCTCTTAGATCGGAATCTTCCGCGATATGAATCGCTGCGAGTATGACTCCATCAACCGCGTTCTAGTAACACTTCCACTTAGCGATCTTCAAACGTATGAAGATGCTCTACCCCCTTGCTCGTTGCTGGTTTCTCCTAGATAGGTCCTTGTGTGACGTAGGATTTTTTTTTGAATTACTACTACGTTCCCCTACAACATCGTCATGAGCACAATTTTTCCGGTGTCTAGCTTGTTTGGTTTTCGTACCCTCTTCGGCTTTGGTCCTTTACCGTCTTTGCAAACATCGTTGCAGGTCTCGGTGGTGCTGTCGGTGTCGGTGCCGGTGTCGGAGTTGGTGCCACTGCCACCCTGCCCTCGTAACCGGTGTTCGTCCAGGTATTCAAACTAATGATTTGCTGCCTCAATGGGATCTTCTTCGGGGTGACAAGAACCCCCGGCTTCCTCGTGGCTAGACATGTTTACTACGATTAATTAAGTTTGCTAGTTTAATTCTAGACCGAATAAAAATAATAATGAAGAAAAAAGGGCCTATATTTTGCCGGAATGTTGATTCATTCCCCTTTGAGCAAATCTCGGGCAATCCATATATCCTAGTTTCTTGCACAAGTCATGTCAGAAATTTCGGCATAACCTTTGCTAAAAAGTGTACATATGGAGAGCCTAAAATTTGCCGGGATGGAAATGAATCAACATTCCGGCAAAATATAGGCCACTCGGATATTCTTCGATGATTGTCCATTCAACAAAAATAATCATATCATATTCAGCAATTGTAAATAAAATATATAATCAATAATAATGGAATATGTAAATGAACACCAATGACATATATCATATAACATCAATCTTGTTTTTTGTTTATATAGCAACAATTACTTTAACCAAGTTTTTGAAAAGAAAAACAATTCTGTTTTTTGTTTATAGCTAAATGCCATAGCTACTTTTTTTATTTATAAGCTAAATGCCACCGTTTTTTTGTTTAAAGCTAAATGCCCTAGCTAAATGTCATAGTTATTGCTTTTTGTTTATAAGCTAAATGCTACTGTTGATGTCTTAATGCCCTAGCTAATTTATATACCGTGTGTTAATGCCTAATGCCCTACTCTGTGTTACTTTAACCAAGTTTTTGAAAAGAACAATAACTATGTTTTTTGTTTATAGTTAAATGCCATAGCTACTGTTTTTTGTTTCTAGTTAAATGCAACTGTTCTTCGTTTAAAGCTAAATGCCCTAGCTAAATGCCCTGCTCTTTGTTAACTTATATACTAATTTATAACCCTAGCTAATTTCCTGAAAAAATCCTAAATCCCTAGTGTCCTAATTCCCTAATCAACATTTCCTAAATCCCTACTATCCTAAATCAACATTTCCTAAATCCCTACTGTACTAATTTACTAACCACAACAACAACATATCACCTAGGGTTCATATGAACACCTAGGGTTCATATGAACACCGTACCTAGGGTTCATATTAGAGAGGAGAGAGAGAGAGAGGGAGGGAGAGGGAGAGGGAGAGAGAGAGAGAAAGAGGAGGGCACAGGAGAGAACATGCTTATGTAGCAGGCTCGGGCATCGATGAGGTCGAGGGCATAGGTGGCGAGGTCGTGGGCAGGTAGGGGAGTCGACATCAAGGTCGAGGGCGGGCAAGGAGAGGGCGACGGCGAGGAAAAGATCGGGCGACGGTCGAGGGCAAGGTCGAGGGCGGGTAGGGAGAGGACGATGGCGACGACACGGGAGTTGGGGGATAGGGGGGATTTGGGGGGAGAAAACGCATGCCTGGGGGTTAAGTGAAAATAGTAGTAGCGCTTGGTACAAACCCGTGCTATAGCTAACTTAGCTATAACGCTGGTTCTAATCAGGCGCTACTGCTAACTCTTATATTTTATTTCCCTTTTTATTTTATTTTTATTAATTTCCTTTCCTTTTATATTTCCTTTTATTTTTCTTTTTTATTGATTTCAACTTTTTGTTTTTGTTTTTGCTTTTTCTCCGGACGGCCTCGCACGCAGTCGACGAGAACGTCTCCTCCCACACTAAGTGGATATCACTGAAACCATGCATGTGGTAGTAGTTGAAGGGGATATGATGTATACATCATTTGATCAATAATGTTACTGAAGTGTGTACACAATATATATATATATATATATATATATATATATATATATATATATATATATATATATATATATATATTATAGTTTCTCAGGTGCGTCGACGATGTTTCACATTGAGCTTCTTTCCTTCTTGTTCGTTGTCGAATAATTGAGCCCCTCATTGTGACTTGTTCGGAACCATGGAGTACGATATTTCTTACGTAATCTATTCTTGATTCTTCCTTTGACGTATGGTTCATCGTCATCGTCATCTTCCCTCACCAGGTTGCTGTATTGGTCATAGTCTTCTTCGTTGGTGACTCCATCCATTCCGATAATGCTCCTTTTGCCTCTCCTCACGATAACACGACTCGGATAGGTAGGGTCGGTTATGAAGAAGCATTGTGTCACGTGCTTAGCATGTACCCATGGCTCAGTTTTGGTGATGACGTTCACGGTAGCGCTCTTCGCGTCAGGTATAGACATGGTAATGAAACACTTGATTTCTCTTACGATGGCCTTAGCCCATCTGACACGGAACATCGTCGCATTGTGTAGTCCAGCATAGTCAAGCTCCGAGATGTCTTCGACCCTTTTGTAGAATCTTTCAGTTGTGCCACCGTTGGCGTTGGTCATGCATTCAATCGTCACCCCTGAGTCTGGTAATCACTGTTCATGTCTTTGGCCTCCGTGTAGAACATGTAGCCATTGATATCGTATGCCTGATAGGTCGCGAGGTTGGGTGCATGTTCATGTGCTAAGGCATATATTAGCAATCCGTCAGAACTACCCTCTTCCGCCGGATTAGCAAGAACTTTCTCTTTGAACCAATGCAAGAAAGTGGAGTTGTGCTCTACAATAACTTCGACATTCGTCTTGCGCACCCACTGGTCATGATACTTCTTTGCAATGGTTTCTTTGTGTAGTGTTACACAATCATCTACCGCATCTAGGTGTTGTAGCACTACTAAGTTAGTGATACGTCCATTTTGCATCATGTTTTCATGTTGATATTTATCGCTTCTTGGGCTGTTATTTCACTTCACGGTACAATACTTATGCCTTTTCTCTCTTATTTTGCAAGGTTTACATGAAGAGGGAGAATGCCGGCAACTGGAATTCTGGCCTGAAAGTGGAGCAAAGTTGAGATGCCTATTATGCGCAACTCCAAACACCGTAAAAATCAACCAGGATTTTTCTCCAGATTTATAAAAAATACTGGGCCGAAGAAGCACCAGCAGGTGGCCACAAGCCTGCACGGCGCGGCCACCCCCCCAGGCCGCGTCATGAGGGCTTGTGGGTAGCCTGCTGGTCCACTAGCCCCCCTCTTCTGCTATATGAAGGGTTTCATCCAAGAAAAAAATCAAGGAGGAGCTTTTTTGTGGATTCGCCGCCGCCACGAGGCGGAACTTGAGCAGAACCAATCTAGAGCTCCGGCAGGACGATCCTGCCGGGGAAACTTCCCTCCGGGAGGGGGAAATCGTCGCCATCGTCATCACCAACACTCCTCTCATCGGAGGGGACTCGCCACCATCAACATCTTCATCAGCACCATCTCATCTCCAAACCCTAGTTCATCTCTTGTAACCAATCTCCGTATTGCGACTCCGATTGGTACTTGTAAGGTTGCTAGTAGGGTTGATTACTCTTTGTCGTTGATGCTAGTTGGATTATTTGGTGGAAGAGTTTATGTTCAGATCCTTGATGCTACTCATTACCTCTCTGGTTATGAATATGATTATGCTTTGTGAGTAGTTACTTTTGTTCATGAGGACATGGGATAAGTCATGCTAATAGTAGTCATGTGAATTTGGTATTCGTTCGATATTTTGATGTGTTGTATGTTGTTTTTCCTCTAGTGGTGTTATGCGAACGTCGACTACATAACACTTCACCATTATTTGTGCCTAGAGGAAGGCATTGGGAAGCAGTAAGTAGATGATGGGTTGCTAGAGTGACAGAAGCTTAAACCCTAGTTTATGCGTTGCTTCGTAAGGGGATGATTTGGATCCACTAGTTTAATGCTATGGTTAGACTTTGTCTTAATTCTTCTTTCGTAGTTGCGGATGCTTGCGAGAGGGGTTAATCATAAGTGGGATGCTTGCCCAAGTAAGGGCAGTACCCAAGCGTCGGTCCACCCACATATTAAACTATCAAAGTAACGAACGCGAATCATATGAACATGATGAAACTAGCATGACAGAAATTCCCGTGTGTCCTCGGGAGCGTTTTCCTCCTATAAGACTTTGTCCAGGCTTGTCCGTTTCTACAAAAGGGATTGGGCCACTCTGCTGCACTGTTGCTACTTTTGTTACTTGTTGCTTGCTACGAATGATCTCACCACACAATCACTTGTTACCGACAATTTCAGTGCGTGCAGATTTTACCTTGCTGAAAACCACTTGTCAGATCCTTCTGCTCCTCGTTGGGTTCGACACTCCTACTTATTGAAAGGACTACAATTGATACCCTATACTTATGGGTCATCAAGACTCTTTTCTGGCGCCGTTGCCGGGGAGTGAAGCGCCTTTGGTAAGTGGAACTTGGTAAGGAAACATTCATATAGTGTGCTGAAATTTATTGTCACTTGTCACTATGGATACTAATCCTTTGAGGGGCTTGTTCGGGGTATCTTCACCTCGAACAGAAGCACAAATAGTTGCTCCTCAACCTGCTGCACCTACTGAAAATATTTTCTTTGAATTTCCTTCGGGTATGCTTGAGAAACTGCTGGCTAATCCTTTTACAGGAGATGGAACATCACATCCAGACTTGCATCTAATTTATGTAGATGAAGTTTGTGGTTTATTTAAGCTTGCAGGTTTGCCCGAGGATGAGGTCAAGAAGAGGGTCTTTCCTTTACCTTTGAAGGATAAGGCGTTGACATGGTATAGGCTATGTGATGACACTGGATCATGGGACTACAATCGGTTGAAATTGGAATTTCATCAAAAGTTTTATCCTATGCATTTAGTACATCGTGATCGGAATTATATTTACAATTTTTGGCCTCATGACAGAGAAAGCATCGCTCAAGCTTGGGGGAGGCTTAAATCAATGCTATATTCATGCCCCAATCATGAGCTCTCGAGAGAAATTATCATTTAGAACTTCTATGCTCGGCTTTCTCATGATGATCGCACCATGCTTGACACTTCTTGTACCGGTTCTTTTTTGAAGAGAGATATTGACTTCAAATGGAACTTATTGGAGAGAATTTATTGGGAGCTTGAAGAAGGTAAGGAGTCAGGTATGAATTTCACGTTTGATTGCGTTAAATCCTTTGTTGAGACAAATACTTTTTGTGACTTTAGCGCTAAGTATGGACTTGACTCTGAGATAGTAGCTTCATTCTGTGAATCCTTTGCTGCTCATATTGATCTCCCCAAAGAGAAGTGGTTTACATATCCTCCTCCTTTAGAAGTCAATGTAGTTAAACCCACTCTAGTTGAAGAGAAAGTCATTGCCTATAATGATCCTGTTGTTCCTAGTGCTTACATTGAGAAACCACCTTTCCCTGTTAGGATAAAGGATCATTCTAAAGCTTCAACTGTGATATGTAGAGGCTATATTAGAACACCTACACCCCCAAATTAGAGTTGAACCTAGCATTGCTATCATCAAAGATCTTCTGTCCGACGATATTGACGGACATAATATTCACTTATGTGAAGATGCTGCTAGAATTGCTAAACCTCACGCTAGAGACAAACATAGGCCTGTTGTTGGCAGCCTGTTGTTTCTGTTAAGATAGGAGACCATTGTTATCATGGCTTATGTGACGTTGTTGGAATTATGCCCTAGAGGCAATAATAATATAGTTATTATTATAATTCCTGTATCAAGATAATCGTTTATTATCCATGCTATAATTGTATTGAATGAAGACTTATATACATGTGTGGATACATAGACAAAACACTGTCCCTAGCAAGCCTCTAGTTGGCTAGCCAGTTGATCAAAGATAGTCACTGTCTTCTGATTATAAACAAGGTGTTGTTGCTTGATAACTGGATCACGTCATTAGGAGAATCACGTGATGGACTAGACCCAAACTAATAGACGTAGCATGTTGATCGTGTCATTTTGTTGCTACTGTTTTCTGCGTGTCAAGTATTTGTTCCTATGACCATGAGATCATATAACTCACTGACACCGGAGGAATACTTTGTGTGTATCAAACGTCGCAACGTAACTGGGTGACTATAAAGATGCTCTACAGGTATCTCCGAAGGTGTTCGTTGAGTTAGTATGGATCGAGACTGGGATTTGTCACTCCGTGTGACGCAGAGGTATCTCGGGGCCCACTCGGTAATACAACATCACACACAAGCCTTGCAAGCAATGTGACTTAGTGTAAGTTGCGGGATCTTGTATTACGGAACGAGTAAAGAGACTTGCCGGTAAACGAGATTGAAATAGGTATGCGGATACTGACGATCGAATCTCGGGCAAGTAACATACCGAAGGACAAAGGGAATGACATACGGGATTATATGAATCCTTGGCAATGAGGTTCAAACGATAAGATCTTCGTAGAATATGTAGGATCCAATATGGGCATCCAGATCCCGCTATTGGATATTGACCGAGGAGTCTCTCGGGTCATGTCTACATAGTTCTCGAACCCGCAGGGTCTGCACACTTAAGGTTTGACGTTGTTTTATGCGTATTTGAGTTATATGGTTGGTTACCGAATGTTGTTCAGAGTCCCGGATGAGATCACGGACATCACGAGGGTTTCTGGAATGGTCCGGAAACAAAGATTGATATATAGGATGACCTCATTTGATTACCGGAAGGTTTTCGGAGTTACCGGGAATGTACCGGAAATGACGAATGGGTTCCGGGAGTTCACCCGGGGGGGGGGGGCAACCCACTCCGGGGAAGCCCATAGGCCTTGGGGGTGGCACACCTGCCCTTAGTGGGCTGGTGGGACAGCCCAAGAAGGCCCTATGCGCCATAGGAAGAAAATCAAAGAGAAAAAAAAGGAGGAGGTGGGAAAAGGGGGAAGGACTCCTCCTTCCAAACCTAGTTGGACTCAGTTTGGAAGGGGAGGGCTGCCCCCCTTGGCTCGGCCGAAACCCTTAGGGGGTCCTTGGACCCCAAGGCAAGGCTCCCCCTCTTCCCCCTATATATACGGAGGTTTTAGGGCTGATTTGACACGATTTTTCCACGACAGCCCGACCACATACCTCCACGGTTTTTCCTCTAGATCGCGTTTCTGCGGAGCTCGGGCGGAGCCCTACTGAGATAAGATCACCACCAACCTCCGGAGCGCCGTCACGCTGCCGGAGAACTCTTCTACCTCTCCTTCTCTCTTGCTGGATCAAGAAGGCCGAGATCATCGTCGAGCTGTATGTGTGCTGAACACGGAGGTGCCGTCCGTTCGGCACTAGATCGTGGGACTGATCGCGGGACGGTTCGCGGGGCGGATCGAGGGACGTGAGGATGTTCCACTACATCAACCGCGTTCACTAACGCTTCTGCTGTATGGTCTACAAGGGTACGTAGATCACACATCCCCTCTCGTAGATGGACATCACCATGATAGGTCTTCGTGCGCGTAGGAAATTTTTTGTTTCCCATGCGATGTTCTCCAACAGACGTGGGTGCTAGTGTTAGTGCAATACCTCAATCCTTATATGATGAAATCAAAGACGAGATTGCACCTGTTGAGATAGAGCCTATTGATGTCACTATTCAGCTTGCCAATAGAGATACTATCTGCCGTGTGGGAATTGTTAGGGATGTTGAAGTCTTGTGTGGTAAAACAAAGTATCCTGCTGATTTCCTCGTTCTTGCTACCGCACAAGATAGCTTTTGTCCCATCATATTTGGTAGACCTTTTCTCAATACTGTCAATGCTCATATTGATTGTGAGAAGTAAACTGTCACTGTTGGCTTTGAAGTTGTGTCACATGAGTTCAATTTCTCTAAGTTTGGTAGACAACCTCATGAAAAGGAGTTTCCTAGTAGGGATGAAACTATTGCCTTAGCCGCTATTGCCATGCCTCCTACTGATCCCTTAGAGCAATAGTTGCTTGAGCATGAAAATGATATGCATATGGATGAAAGGGATGAGATAGATAGAGTTGTCTTAGAACAATATCATATCCTTAAGAATAACTTGCATGTTGAACTACTTGGGGATCCACCCCCACCAAAGGGTGATCCTGTGTTCGAGCTTAAACAGTTGCCTGATACTCTTAACTATGCTTATCTTGATAAAAAGAGATATATCCTGTTATTATTAGTGCTAGCCTCTCAGAACATGAAGAAAAGAAGTTACTAAAAACTCTCAGGAAGCATCGTGCTGCTACTGGATATACTCTTGATGATCTTAAGGGCATTAGTCCTACTCTATGTCAGCACAAGATTAAAATTGTTCCTGATTTCAAACCAGTTGCTGATCATCAAAGGAGATTAAATCCTAAGATGAAAGAAGTAGTGAGAAAAGAAATACTAAAGCTCCTGGAAGCGGGTATTATCTATCATGTTGCTCATAGCGATTGGGTGAGTCCGGTGCATTGCGTCCCTAAGAAGGGAGGCATTACCGTTGTCCCTAATGATAAGGATGAAATGATCCCACAGAGGATTATTACTGGCTATAGGATGGTGATCGATTTTAGGAAATTGAATAAAGCCACTAGGAAAGATCATTACCCTTTGCCTTTTATCGACCAAATGCTAGAAAGGCTGTCTAAACACACACACTTCTGCTTTCTAGACGGTTATTCTGGTTTCTCCCAAATACCAGTTGCACAATCTGATCAGGAGAAAACCACTTTCACCTGCCCTTTCGGTACCTTTGCTTATAGACGTATGCCTTTTGGCTTATGTAATGCACCTGCCACCTTTCAAAGATGTATGATGGCTATATTATCTGACTTTTGTGAAAAGATTGTTGAGGTTTTCATGGATGACTTCTCCGTTTACGGGTCTTCCTTTGATGATTGACTCAGGAACCTTGATCGAGCACTACAGGAATTAGCTTCTTTGTCGTCTGCCATCACAGACGGCAATGAGTAATTCACCGACGGCAAAGAGTAATACACATACGGCAAAGAAAACTCCTGTCGGCAAAAATTCTGCGTCAGCCTACGATGATATTGTAGCTTCTTTACCATCAGCCTCACCGAAGCGGACAACAAAGAGCTTTGCCATCAGATTTTCTTAGGAGCAGTCGGCAAAGATGTTGAGACGAAAGCCGACAGGCGTTGCCTACGTTAGGGGCTAACGGAGGCTTTGCTGTCTGCCTCGCCCTCTTCTTTGCCGTCTGCCTCCACCTCCTCCCCCCCTCCACTCTTTGTCGTCTGCCTCCACCTCCACTCTTTGTCGTCTGCCTCCACCTCCTCCCCCCATTCACTCTTTGCCGTCTGCCTACCCCTCCCCCCTCCTCTGTGCCCTCTTCTTTGCCGTCTGCCCCCAGGAAGCAGACGACAAAGAGACTATATGGCCAGCTACTGCTGCCCAGGTTGCACAGCTGGGCGTCACGTGGCACCTTTGCCGTCAGCTGCCTGATGGCAAAGGCCTTTGCCATCAGCTGGCAGACGGCAAAGAGCCTATATTGTCACATTTTTGTTTATATTTTTATTTCACAGCACACACACACACACACACACACACACACATATATATATATACATATATATATATATATATATATATAATTCATAGCACATATATGATAAATAGGTCACAACACATATATGATATACATATAAAGCTCATCAATGCCATTTGTTCATCAACGTACACCCCATATATCAAAAGAACCAACACATACAAAGTTTTATCCATATATACATACATATAGTTGCACATATATTGTTCATCCATATATACATATACATATAGTTCCACATTGTTCATCAACTCAAATAAAAACAGGAACTAAAGCACTCCAATGCCAGCTTCCATGCATGTAGTACATGCAATGTGCAAAATGGGAATAAGAAAGTCAGAAGAAGAAGAAGAACAACATATATATGACAAATAAGATAAATTGAAGAAAAAAGAGAAGGAGCAAGAAGAGAAGAACGAGAATAAAAAAACAAGAATAAGGAGGAGGAGGAGGAGGAGGATGAGGAGAAGGAGAAGGACAAGGAGGAGGAGAATAGGAGAAGAAGACGGAGAAGAAGAGGAGAATAAGGAGGGAAGAAGAAGGAGAATAAGGAGGGCTCCTTCTCCTACTTCTCCTCCTTCTCCTTCTTCTCTTCTTCTTCTCCCCTCCTTCTTCTCCTTCTCCTTCTCTTCTCTTTCTCTTCTTCTTTTTGTTCTTCCTTTTCATTTCTCCTCTTCTCCTCTTCTTGGAGCTAAATTAGCTAACTATGTCTTTTTGGAGCTAAATGGTCTAATTATGTCATTATAGAGGAAAACAAGCTAAGTATATAATATTAATGAGCTAACCAAGGTTCTTATGCCATTTTGAGCTTATAATGTCTTTTTGGAGATAAATGGGATAATTATGTCATTGTTGGGGAAATTAAGGCAAGGAGAATATGAAATAGGAGAAGAAAGAGGAGGAGGAGAAGAAGAAGAAATAAAGAAGAAGGAGGAGAAGGAGGAGGAGGAGGAGGAGAAGGACTAGAAGGTCCTTGGCCTTCTCCTACTTCTCCTCCTCCTCCTCCTCCTTCTCCTTCTTCTCTTCTTCTTCTCCTCCTCCTTATTCTCCTTCTCCTTCTCTTCTCTTTCTCTTCTTCTTTTTGTTCCTCCTTTTCATTTCTCCTCTTCTCCTCTTCTTGGAGCTCAATTAGCTAACTATGTCTTTCTGGAGCTAAATGGGCTAATTATCTCATTTTAGAGGAAAACAAGCTAAGTATATAATATTAATGAGCCAGCCAAGGTTCTTATGCCATTTTGAGCTTATAATGTCTTTTTGGAGCTGAATGGGCTAATTATGTCATTGTTGGGGAAATTAAGGCAAGGAGAATATGAAAGAGGAGAAGAAAGAGGAGGAGGAGGAGAAGAAGAAGAAATAAATAAGGAGGAGAAGGAGGAGGAGGAGGAGAAGGACTAGAAGGTCCTTGGCCTTCTCCTCCTTCTCCTCCTCCTCCTTCTCCTTCTTCTCTTCTTCTTCTTCTTCTTCTTCTTCTTCTTCTTCTTTCTTTTCATTTTTCCTATTTCTTCTCCTCTTCTCCTCTTCTTGGAGCTAAATTAGCTAACTATGTATTGTTGGAGCTAAATGGGCTAATTATCCCATTTTAGAGGAAAACAAGCTAAGTATATAATATTAATGAGCTAACCAAGGTTCTTATGCCATTTTGAGCTTATAATGGCATTTTGGAGCTAAATGGGCTAATTATGTAATTTTTGGGGAAATTAAGGCAAGGGGAATATGAAAGAGGAGAAGAAATAGGAGGAGGAGGAGAAGAAGAAGAAATCAAGAAGAAGGAGGAGAAGGAGGAGGAGGAGGAGAAGGACTAGAAGGTCCTTGGCCTTCTCCTCCTCCTTCTCCTTCTTCTCTTCTTCTTCTTCTTCTTCTTATTTATTTTCATTTTTCCTATTTCTTCTCCTCTTCTCCTCTTCTTGGAGCTAAATTAGCTAACTATGTCTTTTTGGAGCTAAATGGGCTAATTATCCCATTTTAGAGGAAAACAAGCTAAGTATATAATATTAATGAGCTAACCAAGGTTCTTATGCCATTTTGAGCTTATTATGGCATTTTGGAGCTAAATGGGCTAATTATGTCATTGTTGGGGAAATTAAGGCAAGGAGAATATGAAAGAGGAGAAGAAATAGGAGGAGGAGAAGAAGAAGAAGAAATCAAGAAGAAGGAGGAGAAGGAGGAGGAGGAGGAGAAGGACTAGAAGGTCCTTGGCCTTCTCCTCCTTCTCCTCCTCCTCCTCTTGCTCCTCCTCCTTCTCCTTCTTCTCTTCTTCTTCTTCTTTCTTTTCATTTTTCTTATTTCTTCTCCTCATCTCCTCTTGTTGGAGCTCAATTAGCTAACTATGTCTTTTTGGAGCTATATGGGCTAATTATCCAAATTTAGAGGAAAACAAGCTAAGTATATAATATTAATGAGCCAACTAAGGTTCTTATGCCATTTTGAGGTTATTATGGCATTTTGGAGCTAAATGGGCTAATTATGTCATTGTTGGGGAAATTAAGGCAAGGTGAATATGAAATAGGAGAAGAGAAACTTACCGTAGTGGTCATCAAGGAGGAGAAACACCTGGAGAAGGGTCATGCGATGACGCTCGGGAGTTATTCTGCAGAAAAGATATTTTGCAATGTCTCAGTTAGCATGATGACACTCAATTATTAATACTAGTTTATAATGAAACTCACCGTGCCAATCAAAGAGAAGACGGGCATCGGTGGAGGGACTTGACCGCTCTTCTTGCACAGACCGTGAAGAGTGGGTCGTATTAGTTAGTAATGAAACAGACATTACACACATGATTTGGCTAATGTGAAAAAAAACTTACCACAAAAATCTCGTACAGGGCCCGTTGACCCGCCTCATTCCGGGCCCTCTCCTCCTCAATCAATCATGCCGTGGTCTGGTCCCTCTCATCAAGAGCAGCCTGAAGAGCAGCCTGGCTTGCCAATCTCTCTTTCTCAAGAGCAGCCTCGTTTGCCGCTCTCTCTTTCTGAAGAGCAGCCTGAAACACCATTCCTCGTTACCATAGTAATGATCTATGGTGACACACATAATGAAATGGATGAAAGTTTTCTTAGTCCGTACAACTAACCTCGATGGCAAGATCGATTGGCCATGGACGACGTGTTATCTCAGGACAACTGCTCGACTGGCGCGCCTTGATCTCGGGAGAGTGAGTGGACAACGTATTATCCCATCTCCAATGGCTATCGATCCATGGGGCCTCCCGCCACCAGATATCATCACCAGCTCTGGATCCAAAGGTTCCTGGCTCGGGTTAAAGTCATCCCCTTTCGTAGCCTTCCCCGTGTCCTTGTATGTCACGAGCTTGTGGTGGGATGATATGTTGATGAAGTTATTTGGATCATCCAGGTCTGACTCAGAGAATGCCTTCGCCTTCTTGTACAAGGCAGTATGGGCCATGCCATAAAGGTCGTACAAGTGTGGCATCTCTGTCTTATTGTGATGCGCCTAAAAGAGAGGAACAAAATATTAGCATCAAGAATGAATTGCATGAATCATGAAGCAAATCACATACCCAGTTTCGTCCGAACTGAAGTAAGTTGGCGCTGCCTTGATGGTGTGGCACACCAACCATTTGGCTACGCTGATCCTTCGCATTGTCGTGGATGGCTCGCCGGCTGCCTGTGCACCACTCATCAACCAACGCCTCCCAACAATCCATCTTATCCGCACACCATCTCGGGGGCACCTGTAAGTTATTAGAAAGAATTTTGAGCGCTACGCCTATGAATGAGATCAAGAAAACTACGTAGAAGGACTTAAGAATAGGTAATTACCTTCAAGTATTGCTCCTTCTTGAGAAACTTTCTGCGGCAATCCTTCTTCTGCTTCTTAATACCACGCATGGCGTAGTAGTTTTGAATAGCTCAGCTCCGCCAGTACTAGCCATTCATCCTCCGAAATAAAGCCACGTAACATCACCGGCATTACCCGCTCTAGCCATATGTGCCAATCATGACTCTTGAGACCAAAGATTTTTAATTTTTCAAGACTCGCTCCCCTCTTTAGATTCGCTGCATACCCATCGGGGAACATCAAGTGCATTTTCACCCACAAGATAATTTCCCTCATAGCTGGCCTTCCAAGATTGAACCAAGCCTTTGGCTTCGACCACTTCTGCTTTCCTTTGCCTTCTCGCATGTTTTGTAACGGTCTATGACATAGTGTCTCTTGATCGACTCTAGCCTTAGTATTATCCTTTGTCTTCCCATCTATGTCGAACAATGTACCAAAAATAGCCGGTCCAATATTGTTTTCAGTGTGCATCATGTCGATATTGTGTGGAAGAAGGAGGTCTTTGAAGTAAGGCAGATCCCAGAAGCATGGCTTGTGAGCCTAGGTGTATTTCGAATTATACCCCTTGAAATACCCTGGACGCTCTGGATCAGGCTCGGGGGCGTTTAACTGATCCAGGATCTGTTGGCCTGTCAACGCAGGTGGTGCCAAGTTTTTGACAACCTTACCTTTGGTAAAGTTCTTCTTGTCTTTTCTAAACTGATGGTCAGGATCCAGGAACTGTCTATGCAAGTCAAAGCAAGAATACTTCCGACCCTCCTGCAACCAATGAAACTGAAGAGCTGCCTTGCATTGGGGGCACGGGAACCTTCCATGCACACACCATCCAGAGGATAGTGCATACGCCGGCAAGTCATGCATAGAGTACATGTACCACACATGCATTTTGAAGTTTTGTTTTCTAGCGGCATCATATGTCTTGACTCCATTATCCCAAGCTTCTTCCAATTCATCCTTAAGCGGCTACAAGTACACATTCATATTCTTCCCTGGATAATTGGGCCCTGGAATTATCAACGTCAGAAATATGTTCTTTCTTTGCATAATCTGTCCGGGGGGGGAGATTGAGTGGAATGAAAAATACAGGCCAACAACTATATTTGGTTGCCGTCATGCCAAAGGGATTAAAACCATCCGTGGCGATGCAGACTCGAGGATTCCTTGGATCTGCCGCTTTATCCTGATGCAATCCATCGAAATGTTTCCACGCTTCCCCATCCGATGTGTGTACCACCATCTTATTCCCATCCGCATCTAGTTCGGTTCTTTTGCCCAATTTGTGCCATGTCATCTGTCTAGTTGTCTCTTTGACCATGAAAATACGTTGAAGTCTTGGTACGATTGGCATATACCGAAGAACACTAACTGCGATTTTGGTCTACCTCTTCTCACCCATACCGTTGTCTACCACAAGATACGTGCAAGACTCGCAATTGGGACAATAGTCCAAGTGTGCATACTCCTTCCTAAATAAGACACATCCTTTCTCACATGCATCTATCTTCTCATAGGGCATCTTAAGTACACGAAGTATTTTGTCCGACTAGTACAGGTTTGCAGGCATGACATGGCCTTTGGGTAGGAAGCGTCCAAATAGTGTCATCATCGCGTCGTAGCATTCTCTTCCCAAGTTGAACTGAGCCTTCAGAGCCATTACTTGTGCAATTGCATCCAGCTGACAGAGCTCAGTGTGCTCATGGAGAGGACATTTTGAAGACTCCAACATTTCATAAAAGGACTTTGCAGATTCCTCCATCTCATCTTCCGAATCCCGAGCATCATCAAAGTCTTGCACCATGTCTTCGATCCCGGTACCATGCTCGTCGGTGCGACGACGGACCACCTCAGCTCTTGTGCGTTGTATAGACTCACCATGAAATGTCCACACCGTATAATTAGGCTTAAAACCCCTCCTATGCAGGTGTTTAATCCTTACAGCCTCTGTCGTCTTTTTATAGTTGTCACATCCAGGACATGGGCAATAGTTTCTTTCCTGGCCATTTGCGAATGCGGCTTTCACAAATTCCTTTGTTTTTACAAACCATTCTTTCGTCATCTCTTTCTGACTAGGGTGACCGGTATACATCCATGCACGATCACTCATCTTGCCTAGCTACTAAGTACAGAAGAAATATATTCATCAGTTAATCAGGTTCGCCATTTTTATTACGTCCAAGCAACCTACACGCTAATAGGTAAAGATAGGTCCTAATCCCACCCGAGTATGTGTAGATTGGGTTCGTTTTCCCATGCTCTGCTCCGGATCCAACGCAAAATTTCGGCAGCACCTCCCCGCTGTTCTCCTGATACACGTCTCCGCAATAAACAGAGAGGATGTGCATCCGGAGAACAATAGGGAGGCACAGACGAAATTTCGCATCGGATCCAGAGCACAGCATACGGGAAAACGAACCCAATCTACACATACTCGGGTTGTCCATGGATAATGTTGGACAATTCGAAAGGATGACGGTTATAAATATGCAAAGACATGCATATTTATAGATGTCGCCCTTTCGAACGGGAGACACATACTGGTCACGCATACTGATAAACCAATTTAATTACCTAAATCTAGAAAGTTTCATCGAGAAACCGAGCCATAGTAAATGAAGGGGCGAGGAGGAGATGAAATTTGTACCGACCCACGAATGCAGGGGCGGAGCTCGTACAACATACGGGGAGGTCTTCGCGCAGCAGACCTCACAGCGACGAGACAACTATCACATATAAATCCACCCGATCAACAAAAATATGCTAATTATGTCGTTTTAGAGGAAAACAAGTTAAGAATATAATATTCATGAGCTAACCAAGGTTTTTATGCCATTTTGTAGCTAAATGGGCTAAGTATCTCATTGTTGGGGAAAATAAGGTAAGGAGAACAAGAAAGAGGAGAAGAAAGAGGAGGAGGAGAAGAAGAATAAGAAATCAAGAAGAAGGAGAAGGAGGAGGAGGAGAAGAAGGAGGAGAAGAAGGAGAAGGTATTTTTCTTCTCTTCTTCTTCTTCTTCTTCTTCTTTCTTTTCCTTTTTCCTATTTCTTCTCCTCTTCTCCTCTTGTTGGAGCTAAATTATCTAATTATGTCTCTTTGGAGCTATATGGGCTAATTATGTCATTTTAGAGGAAAACAAGCTAAGAATATAATATTCATGAGCTAACCAAGGTTCTTATGCCATTTTGGACTTATTATGGCATTTTGGAGCTAAATGGGCTAATTATGTCTTCTTCTCTTCTTCTTCTCTTCTTCTCCTTCTTGTTTTTTTCTTCTCTTCTTCTTCTTCTTCTTCTCCTCCTCCTCCTCCTCCTCCTCTCCTCTTCTCCTCCTCCTCTTCTTCTACTTGTTCCTCTTCTTTCTATTAAGCTAACTAACTAACTAACCTAACTAACCAAGCTAACTAAACCTATCGCTAAACCTATACAACACTAAACAGAAAAAAATAACAAAAACATAATCTACCACTAAGTAACTAAAAAAGAATCTAGCTACCACTAATTATCAAAACAGAATCTACCACTAAACTACCTACTAAATCTACTAATTAACTAACTAAATCTACCAACTAACTAAAGATAATCTACCAACTAACTAAACTACCACTAAATCTACTAATTAACTAACCTACCAACTAAACTATATATACCACTAAATCTATTAATTAGCAAAAAAAGAAAAAAAAATCACCTTGGTTAGTAGTGGGCAGCCGAGGCGGTGACGGTCGGGGCGGTGGGTGATCTGGCCGGAGCTGGTGGAGGAGGGGGTCGCGGGGAGGAGAGGGCACCAGGGCGAGGGGTGGCGCACTGGTGGATGAGAGGGGGTCGCGGGGAGGAGGGCACCAGGGTGGTGGTGGAGCAGGGGCACAGAGAGGAGGGGCGGTGGTGGAGGAGGGGGTCGCAAGGAGGAGGAGGGGGCGAGCTCCGGCGGCGGGTCACGGGGAGAAGGGGGCGGTGGGGGGCGCTGCCGGGGGGCTGTGGGCACCGGGGCGGCGGCGCCGGGGGCGGTGGGGGGCGCTGCCGGGGGGCTGTGGGCACCGGGGCGGCGCCTGGGGGCTGCGGGGCGGCAACGGGGACGGCGGGGGCGGCGGCGCGACGGTGGCGGCGGCGGTGTGGGTCGGGGGAGGAGAGAGAGAGAGTGGCCGTTTGAGAGAGAGAGGCCGGGATGGGCGTGGGACGGCCGTTAGTAGATTCATGAACTTTGTCGTCTGCTGGCGGACGGCAAAGGGTATATACTCTTTGCCGTCTGCCTCTAGCATCTTTGCCATCCGCGAGCAGACGGCAAAGAAAGGCGTAGTTTGACCTAATGTTTCCCCGCCCATACGAGCATCTTTGCCGTCTGCTGGCCCCTTCTTTGCCATGTGCGGCAGACGGCAAAGAATTGACTGCTGGCAAAGACCTTCTTTGCCATCAGCCAGTTCTTTGCCATCTGCTTTCTGGGAGCTGACGGCAAAGAGTGTCTTTGCCATCAGCTAGCAGACGGCAAAGATTTGGCAGACGGCAAAAAACTGATTTCCAGTAGTGGAGTCTTGCAGAGATGTAAAGACACCAATCTTGTCTTGAATTGGGAGAAGTGCCACTTTATGGTTAATGAAGGCATCGTCTTAGGACATAAATTTTTTGAAAGAGGTATTGAAGTCGATAAGGCTAAGGTTGATGCAATCAAGAAAATGCCATACCCCATAGATATCAAAGGTATATGAAGTTTCCTTGGTCATGCTGGTTTCTATAGAAGGTTTATCAAAGACTTCTCTTAGATTTCTAGGCCTCTTACAATCTCTTACAAAAGGATATTCCTTTTGTTTTTGACGATGATTGTGAGGAAGCCTTCGAAATACTTAAGAGGGCTTTGATAACTGCACCTATTGTTCAACCACCTGATGGGAACTTACCTTTTGAGATCATGTGTGACGCTAGTGATTATGCTGTTGGTGCTGTTCTAGGGCAAAGAGTCAATAAGAAGTTGAATGTTATGCACTATGCTAGTAAAACTCTAGACAATGCCCAAAGAAACTATGCCACTATGGAGAAGGAGTTTTTAGCAGTCGTGTTTGCATGTGAAAAGTTCAGGTCTTACATAGTTGATTCCAAAGTCACTATTCACACTGATCATGCTGCTATTAAGTACCTCATGGAGAAGAAGGACGCTAAACCTAGACTTATCAGATGGGTTCTCTTGCTACAAGAATTTGATTTGCACGTTGTCGACAAAAAGGGTGCTGATAAGCCAGTAGCAGATAACTTGTCTAGGTTGGAGTACGTTCTTGAGGATCCACAACCTATTGATGATAGCTTTCCCGGTGAGCAATTGAATGTCATCAATGCTTCACGTAGTGCACCGTGGTATGCTGATTATGCAAACTATATCGTTGCCAAATACATACCACCTAGTTTCACGTACCAGCTAAAGAAGAAATTCTTCTTTGACTTGAGACATTACTTTTGGATGATCCTCACCTTTATAAGGAAGGAGTAGATGGTGTTATTAGACGTTGTGTACCTGAACATGAATAGGGACAGATCCTACAGAAGTGTCACTCCGAGGCCTACGGAGGACACCATGCGGGAGATAGAACTGCACACAAGGTATTGCAATCAGGTTTCTATTGGCCCACTCTCTTCAAGGATGCCCGTAAGTTTGTCGTGTCTTGTGACGAATGTCAAAGAATAGGTAATATTAGCAAACGTCAGGAAATGCCTATGAACTATTCACTTGTCATTGAACCATTTGATGTTTGGGGCTTTGATTATATGGGACCTTTTCCAAAATCCAATGGGTATACTCACATCTTAGTTGCTGTTGATTACACCACTAAGTGGGTAGAAGCTATCCCCACTAGTAGTGCTGATCACAACACCTCTATCAGGATGCTGAAAGAAGTTATCTTCCCTAGATTTGGAGTCCCTAGATATGTAATGACCGACGGTGGTTCACATTTCATTCATGGTGCTTTCCGTAAAACGCTTGCTAAGTACGATGTCAACCATAGAATTGCGTCTCCCTATCACCCTCAGTCTAGTGGTCAAGTAGAGCTAAGTAACAGAGAGATTAAACTGATTCTGCAAAAGACTATCAACAGGTCTATAAAGAATTGGTCTAAGAAGCTCGATGATGCACTGTGGGCTTATAGAACTGCCTATAAGAATCCCATGGGCATGTCTCCGTACAAAATGGTGTACGGTAAAGCATGTCATTTACCTCTTGAGCTAGAGCATAAAGCTTATTGGGAAATCAAAGAGCTCAACTTTGATTTCAAACTTGCCGGTGAGAAGAGGTTATTTGATATTAGCTCGCTTGATGAGTGGAGAACTCAGGCATGTGAGAATGCCAAGCTGTTCAAAGAGAAGGTTAAGAGGTGGCATGATAAGAGGATACAAAAGCATGAGTTCAATGTAGGTGATTATGTCTTGCTATATAACTCTCGTTTAAGATTCTTTGCAGGCAAGCTTCTCTCTAAATGGGAAGGTCCCTATGTTGTTGAGGAAGTATATCGTTCCGGTGCTATCAAGATCAACAAGACGGAAGGTAATTGTCCGAGAGTGGTAAATGGGCACAGAATCAAGCATTATATCTCAGGTACTCCCATAAATGTTGGAAGCAATATTATCAATACCATAACTTTGAAAGAATACCTAAGGGATATTTATCAGCCTCTTTCGGACTCCAAAAACGAAGAGGTATATGATTTGATAAGAAAACAGAGTCCAAAAATTTTCCAGTAGGAAATTTCCTTTGTTTTGGAATATTTGAAAAAGTACAAAAATTGGAAGTAGTCCGGAAAGTGCGCGAGGAGGCGACAAGCCTGCACGGTGCGGGACCACCCCCTGGTCGCGCCGTGAGGGCTTGTGGCCACCTTGTTTGCCTCCCGGACTCCGTTTTCGTGCGGGGTACTCGTTCTGGTCTGAAAAAAATCATTATATATACTCCCGTTTGGTCTGACCCCTGCATCACGCAGATCTCTTCTGTTTTTTGTTTCGAGCCTGTTTTGTGCCGCAGATTTAGAGCAAGACGTCATCCTAGGAATGTGTGGGGGAGAACAATCTCCGTCAAATCTATGGAGAAGTTCGTGCTGATCTGAAAATGAAGGAGGTCATGGAGGCTAAGGAAAGGCTACCTAAGGAAACCAAGGGCAAAGCTAAGGAGAAGGATCAGGCATGGGATGAAGTGCAATCTGTGCTGAACAAGGAAGAAGTTGAAGAAGTGGATTTCCTCCAACCCTACCTCCACCTACTGTCTCCATCTTTGATTGAACTCTTGAGGTTTTGTGAAAAAACTCGTGCTCGCAATACTTGTCTCACTCGTGAAGTTGTTTTACTGGAAAAACATATCGCAGATCTCCAAGGTATAAATCAAAGATTAATGGCCCTCTTGGAGTCAAAGATTGCAATAACTCCTCCACCATCACCACCAAAGGAAGACAACTGAGCATTGGTATGGGCAATCCCCTTGGCTTGTGCCAAGCTTGGGGGAGTTGCCCCGGTATCGTATCACCATCACATCTTTTGCCTTTACCTTTGTTTTAGTTTTCCTTTTCAGTTTTCTCTTTCTCTAGTAGATTAAAAGTCTTAGTGTTTTAGTCTTGAGTTTTGATTTGTGTCACCCCCGATGTATTCGAGCTCATGAGCCATATAATAAAGAGTGTCTTAGTTGAAGGGCTTTGCCTCTTGCCATGATCAAAAGAGTGAGAATAGAACAAAAGCATGAAAGATCATGTAATGATCTTATGGGAAGTGATGGCTTCACATATACAAAGAATGAGGATTGAAACTTGTTGAGGGTAGGAAAACGTAGACCTTGGTCATGGTTGCAATAAATAGGAAGTGATAAAGAAGGAGAGGTTCACATATAAATATATCATCTCTGACACCATCTATGATTGTGAACACTCACTAAACAATTGCATGCCTAGAAGTAGATGTTGGACAAGGAAGACAGCATAATGAATTGTGTTTGCTTGGCTCCGAACAATGTTATATGATTAGAGATCCCTTAGCATGTGACGATTGCTTCCACCTCATATTAGCCAAAACTCCTGCACTAAGTAGAGATACTACTCGTGCATTCATAAACCATCAGCCCAGTTTTGCCATGAGAGTCCACCATACCTACCTATGGATTGAATAAGATCCCTCAAGTAAGTTGTCATTGGTGCAAGCAATAAAAATTTCTCTCTAATATGCATGATCTATTAGAGTGTGGAAAATAAGCTTTATATGAACCTGTGATGAGGAAGACATAAAAGCAACAGACTACATAATAAAGTTCTTTATCAGAGGAGGCGATATAAAGTGATGTTCCTCCGCACTAAGAGGACACACATCCAAACCTCAAAAGCGCATGACAACCTCTGCTTCCCTTTGTGAAGGGCCTATCTTGTACCTTTACTTTTTCCCTTGAAAGAGTCATGGCGATCTTCACCAATTCCTTATTTCGCCTTTATCTTGGCTACCGACATATGCTTGGGAAAGATCTATATTCATATGTCAACTTGGAGGTAAGTATTCATGAATTATTATTGTTGACATTACCCTTGAGGTAAGCAGTTGGGAGGCAAAATTGTAAGCCCCTATCTTTCTCTGTGTCCAGCTGAAACTTTGATCTCATGAGTACCACATGAGTTGTAGCAATTGTAGAGAACGAAAGAATGATTGAGTATGTGGATATGCTTTACAAGCTCTTATTTGACTCTTTCTGATGTTGTGATAAATTGCAATTGCTTCAATGACTAAAGGCTATCGGCTGTTACTTCTCGGTAAGGTTCTTGATCCATGCTTTACTTTGTGAAGGAATTATCACTTTAGCATAGAGATTACATGTTGGTATGGCTGTTCTGATCATGGTCATGATGCATGCATGTTCGTATCTTGTTTTGTCGACACCTCTCTCCCTCAATATGTGGACATATTTATTGAGCTAGGCTTTCGCTTGAGGACAAGCGAGGTCTAAGCTTGGGGGAGTTGATACGTCCATTTTGCATCATGTTTTCATGTTGATATTTATCGCTTCTTGGGCTGTTATTTCACTTCACGGTACAATACTTATGCCTTTTCTCTCTTATTTTGCAAGGTTTACATGAAGAGGGAGAATGCCGGCAACTGGAATTCTGGCCTGAAAGTGGAGCAAAGTTGAGATACCTATTCTGTGCAACTCCAAAC
Organism: Hordeum vulgare subsp. vulgare; assembly: GCF_904849725.1. Taxonomy (NCBI): domain Eukaryota; kingdom Viridiplantae; phylum Streptophyta; class Magnoliopsida; order Poales; family Poaceae; genus Hordeum; species Hordeum vulgare. The sequence goes on along the minus strand of NC_058520.1, from coordinate 186,335,102 downwards.
ACCGTAAAAATCAACGAGGATTTTTTTCGGATTTATAAAAAATACTGGGCCGAAGAAGCGCCAGAGGGGCGCCAGCAGGTGGCCACAAGCCTGCACGGCGCGACCACCCCCCCAGGCCGCGCCATGAGGGCTCGTGGGTAGCCTGCTGGCCCACTGGTCCCCCTCTTCTTCTATATGAAGGGTTTCGTCCAGGAAAAAATCAAGGAGGAGCTTTTTCGTGGATTCGCCACCGCCATGAGGCGGAACTTGAGCAGAACCAATCTAGAGTTCCGACAGGACGATCCTGTCGGGGAAACTTCCCTCCCGGAGGGGGAAATCGTCTCCATCGTCATCACCAACAGTCCTCTCATCGGAGGGGACTCTTCACCATCAACATCTTCATCAGCACCATCTCATCTCCAAATCCTAGTTCATCTCTTGTAACCAATCTCCATCTTGCGACTCCGATTGGTACTTGTAAGGTTGCTAGCGGTGTTGATTACTCTTTGTTGTTGATGCTAGTTGGATTATTTGGTGGAAGAGTCTATGTTCAGATCCTTGATGCTACTCATTACCTCTCTGTCATGAATATGATTATGCTTTGTGAGTAGTTACTTTTGTTCCCGAGGACATGGGATAAGTCATGCTAATAGTAGTCATGTGAATTTGGTATTCGTTCGATATTTTGATGTGTTGTATGTTGTTTTTCCTCTAATGGTGTTATGTGAACATCGACTACATAACACTTCACCATTATTTGGGTCTAGAGGACGACATTGGGAAGCAGTAAGTAGATGATGGGTTGCTAGAGTGACAGAAGCTTAAACCCCAGTTTATGCCTTGCTTCGTAAGGGGCTGATTTGGATCCACTAGTTTAATGCTATGGTTAGACTTTGTCTTAATTCTTCTTTCGTAGTTGTGGATGCTTGCGAGAAGGGTTAATCATAAGTGGGATGCTTGTCCAAGTAAGGGTAGTACCCAAGCGCTGGTCCACCCACATATCAAACTATCAAAGTAACGAACGTGAATCATATGAACATGATGAAACTAGCATGACAGAAATTCCCGTGTGTCCTCGGGAGCATTTTTCCTCCTATAAGACTTTGTCCAGGCTTGTCCCTTGCTATAAAAGGGATTGGGCCACTTTGCTGCACCGTTGCTACTTTTGTTACTTGTTGCTTGCTACGAATCATCTCACCACACAATCACTTGTTACCGACAATTTCAGTGCCTGCAGATTTTACCTTGCTAAAAACCACTTGTTAGTTAGCCATGTCAAAGTCGTTCCATCAATCCGAGTAGTCCACATGCAATTCCCTCCGACACTTGGTGTGGCCTTCTCCTCCAAGCCTCCCATGGTGTTTCTTGATGGGCAAACCAACAACAGGGTCTCCGACGCCTATATAATTCTTGCAAAAGGAGATGCACTCTTAGGTCAGATACCCCTGGATGATGCTCCCATCGGGACGAGACATGTTATGAATGAATCCTTTGATGACCCCATTCATCCTATTGAACGACATCATGCTGTGAAGGAATGTCAGCCCGAGGTCGATGATGTCATCCATGATGTGGACACACATATGCACCATGACATCAAAAAACATGAGTGGGAAGTACATCTCAAGCTCACATAGTATGACAACGATATCTTCCTGTAGCCTTTGGGGCTGCTTCACACTGATGGACTTTTGAGAGATAGTGTCGAAGAAGTTGCACAGACCAGTAAGTGCGTCATGGATGTGCTTGTCCATTATCCCTCTAATGGCAACCAGGTGTATCTGCGTCATCATCATGTGGCAGTGATGAGGCTTCACCCCGCCAAACCTTTTCTTCTTGGTGTTTAGAAATCTGCTTATCTTCCCATAGTAATCGAAACTGACTTTTATTCCCGTAAGGCACTTGATGAATTGATCGATCTCCTTCGCACTTAAGGTGAAGCAAGAAGGGGGGCAATAATTCTCCTCCTTCTTGTTTACTTTTCTACCCATTTCCCCTGCCTCTATCTCCTCCGTCGACTTATTACGGGGCAACATGTGGAGATCTCCCCTAATCTCGAAATCTGCCAAGTCTTTCATTGCCCTCGATCCATCCTTGCTCTTCTCTGGCATGTTCATGAGTGTGCCAAGCAAGATCTCAAGGACATTCTTTGTGATATGCATTTGACCAAGGCAATGAGGCGTGTCGTGATTGGGCTAGTAGTCCAAGTCCCAGAAAAATACCCCGTTTTCCATACCTTCAGCAATGGCTTCGGCGTCTTTTTCATCTTTCCTAGCGCAGTGCACTATTCCCAGTTTGGCAACAACTCGTTGATTTCGGTGCTGCTTCTCTTACGTGGAGGTCCTCAATGCTCACGCAAACCATTGAATAGATCTCCATGTTTTCTCCACGGGTCATACTTCTTGAGCCATCTACGATGCCCCATGTACACGATTTTCCCAGACTTGCCATATTTTGTTAACGTAAGCTGCTGCGACGTTGTATCATCCATGCACCTCATGCATCCACAATATGTGTGGCACACCTGGCCTGAGATGTACCTGTAAACGAGAAAGTCGTGCAACATCGTCATCAACACAACTCTCGTATAGAGATAATCTCCTATGTTGGCGTCCGATGTCTTGACCGGCGATTTCAATAACGTGTCTAGCTCCTCTTTCAGTAGCCTAAGATATAGGTTAATATTATTTCCTGGTTGTTTTGGCCCTTGAATCAACATGCTCATGTCTATGTACTTTGTCTTCATGCACTTCCTATTGGGGAACATTGCATGGGAAACAAATAAAACTCCTACGCTCACCCTTGTAGAGGGGGAGTGCATCTGCATACCCTTGTAGATTGCTAAGTGGGAAGCATTAAGAAATGCGGTTCATGTAGTCAGACGTCTTCGCGATCCAATCACGACCCGTCCCGATCCAGCGTTGAACAGATGACACCTCTGCGTTAAGCACAAGTACAAATTGATGTCATCTCCACCTTCTTGATCTAGCAAGCAAGGGCGGGAAGGTAGACAAGTTCTCCGGCAGCACGATGGCGTGGCGACGGCGGTGGTGGAGCTGTCCCGGCAGGGCTTCGCCAAGCACTACCAAAACCAATCTAGTGGAGAAAACTAATCTAGAGGGAGACATGGCTTCGTCGTGGCCTTTTTAGGTGCGACATCCCTCTCTCCTCTCCACTATATATAGGGGGAAGGGAGGAGGGGATCCACCATAGGGTTACCCCCTGGGGGGGGCAATAGGACGAGGGGCAGTGGCCCTAGGGGTGGCTTTCCACCCAAGTTAGGATGGAACCACCTCCTAGGGTTGGCCCTCCACGAGCACAGACGCATGGGCCTAGGTGGGGAGGGGCGCCCAGCCCACCAGGGGTGGTGCGCACCCTTCTCAGCCCATGGGCCCCCTTCGTGGCTGGTGGCCCATTTCGGTGGACCCCGGAACCCTTTGACACTACCCGGTACACTACCGGTGACGCCCAAATTCCTTCCGATGACCAACACGGAACTTCCCATATATCAATCTTCACCTCCGGACCATTATGGAACTCCGAACCATTACGGAACTCCATATGACGTCCAGGATCTCATCCGGGACTCCCAACAACCTTCAGTCACCAACATATATAACAAAACAATACCAAATCATCACTCAATGTTAAGTGTGCAGACCGTGTGGGTTCGAGAACTATGCAGACATGACCAAGACACTCTTAGGTCAATAACCAATAGCGGGACCTGGATGCCCATATTGGCTCCTACATATTATATGAAGATCTTTATCAGTCGAACCACGATGTCAAGGATCCAACCAAACTCGTATGCAGTTCCCTTTGTCATCGGTATGTTACTTGCCCGAGATTCGATCGTCGGAATCTCCATACCTAGTTCAATCTCGTTACCAGCAAGTCTCTTTACTCGTTCTGTAACACAAGATCCTTGACTAACTCCTTTATCACATTGCTTGCAAGATTATTTTGATGTTGTATTGCCGAGTGGGCCCTGAGATACCTCTCCGTCACACAGAGTGACAAATCCCATTGTTGATCCATGCCAACTGCACAGACACCTTTGGAGATACGTGTAGACCATCTTTATAGTCACCCAGTTAAGTTGCGAAGTTTGATACACACAAGGGATTCCTCCGGTGTCAGTGAGTTGCATGATCTCATGGTCATAGGAAAGATGCATTGACATGTAGAAAGCAATAGCAATAAACTAGATACGATCAAATGCTACGCTTAAGGTTTGGGTCTTGTCCATCACATCATTCTCCTAATGATGTGACCCCATTATCAAATGACAACTCATGTCCATGGCTATGAAACCTTAACCATCTTTGATCAATGAGCTAGTCAAGTAGAGTCTTACTAGGGACACTTTGTTGTCTATGTATCCACACATGTATTTTAGATTCCAATCAATATAATTAGCATGGATAATAAACGATTATCATGAACAAGGAAATATAATAATAACCACTTTACTATTGCCTCTAGGGCATATTTCCAACAGTCTCCCACTTGCACTAGAGTCAATAATCTTGTATTACAAAGTAATGATTCTAACACCCATAGATATCTCATGCTGATCATGTTTTGCCCGTGGAAGAGGTTTAGTTAACATATCTGCAACATTTAGATATGTACGTACTTTGCAAATGTTTATGTCCTCCTCCTTGATATAATCGTGGATGGATTTGAAGCGTCGCTTTATGTGCTTGGTCCTTTTGTGAAACCTTGGTTCCTTGGATAGAGCATGGCACTAGTGTTGTCACAAAACAGGATCATTGGGTCTAGTGCACTCAGCACAGGTCCAAGATCTGTCATGAACTGCTTCATACAGACACCTTCCTTCGCTGCTTCTGAAACAACTATATACTCCGCTTCACATGTAGAATCAGCTACCATGCTTTGCTTGGAACTGCACCAGCTAACCGCTCCACCATTTAGAATAAATATGTATCCGTATTGAGACTTAGATTCATCCAGATCAGTGTCAAAGCTTGCATCAACATAACCCTTTACAATGAGCTCTTGATCTCCGCCATAAACAAGAAACATCTCCTTAGTCCTTTTCAGGTACTTGAGGATATTCTTGACCATTGTCTAGTGTTCCACTCCTGGACCACTTTGAAACCTTCCAGCCATACTTATGACAAGGCTGACCTCTAGTATTGTGCACAACATCATATACATTCTAGAGACAATGGCTGAAGCACAGGGGATGTCACTCATCTTTTATCTATCCTCTATAGTCGCTAGGCATTGAGTCTTACTCAACTTCAAACCTTGTAGGATAGGCAAGAACCCCTTATTGGACTAATCCATTTTGAACTTCTTCAAAACCTTGTCAAGGTATGTGCTTTGTAAAAGTCCTATTAAGCGTCTCGATCTATCCCTATACATATTTATGCCTAACATGTAAGCACCTTCTCCGAGGTCTTTCATTGAAAAACTCTTGTTTAAATATACATTCACGCTTTCCAAAAATTCCATATTGTTTTCGATCAGTAATATGTCATCCACATATAATATCAAAAACGCTATAGAGATGCCACTCACTTTCTTGTAAATAGAAGCTTCTCCATCAACTTGTATAAAACCAAACGCTTTGATCACCTCATCAAAGCGAATATTCCAACTCCGAGATGTATGCACCAGTCTATAAATGGATCGCTGGAGCTTGCATGCTTTGTCAGCATTCTCTATATCGACAAAACCTTTCAGTTGCATCATATACAACCCTTTCTTAAGGAAACCGTTAAGGAATGCTATTTTGACAACCATCTACCAAATTTCATAATAAAAAATGCATCTATTGCTAACATGATTCTGAAGGACTTAAGCATCGCTACAGGCGAGGAAGTCTCATCATAGTCAACTCCTTGAATTTGTGAAAACCCCTTTGCCACAAGTCGAGCTTTATAAACGGTGACATTACCGTTTGCGTACGTCTTCCTCTTAAAGATCCATTTGTTTTGAATATCCTTCCGACCTTCACGTAATACTACCAAAGTACACACTTTTTTTCCATACATGGATCCCATCTCGGATTTCATGGCCTCTAACCATTTGCTGGAATTCGGGCCCATCATCCCTTCTCCATAGCTCATAGGTTCATCATTGTCCAACAACATGACCTCCAAGATAGGTTTACTGTACCACTCAGGAGCAGCACGTACCCTTGTCGACCTACAAGGTTCGTTAGTAACTTGATCTGAAGCTTCATGATCACCATCATTAGCTTCCTCTTCAACTGATGTAGGCGCCAAAGGAACATCTTCCTACGCCGTGCTACTCTCCGGTTGAAGTGACAGTTCAACAACCTCATGAAGTTCTTTCTTCCTCCCACTCAATTCTTTCGAGAGAAACTCTTTCTCAAGAAAGGACCTGTTCTTAGGAACAAACACTTTGCCCTCGGATCTGAGATAGAAAGTGTACTCAACAGTTTCCTCCGGGTATCTTACGAAGACGCATTTATCTGCTTTGGGTTCGAGCTTATCAGGCCGAAGCCTTTTGACATAAGCATCACAACCCCAAACTTTAAGAAATGACAACTTAGCTTTCTTGCCAAACCATAATTCATATGGTGTCGTCTCAACGGATTTAGACGAAGCACTGTTTAAAGTGAACACATATGTCTCTAATGCATAACCCCAAAACGATAGTGGAAAATCGGTAAGAGACATCATAGAACGTACCATATCCAATAAAGTACGATTACGAAGTTCGAACACACCATTATGCTGTGGTGTTCCAGGCGGCGAGAGTTGTGAAACAATTCCACATTGTCTCAAGTGCATGCCAAATTCATACCTCAGATATTCTCCTCCTCGATCACACCGCAGGAATTTAATCTTGTTGTTACAATGATTCTCAACTTCACTCTAAAATTGCTTGAACTTTTCAAACATTTTAGATTTTTTGCATCATCAAGTAAATATACCCATATCTACTTAAATCATCGGGGACAGTGAGAAAGTAACGATATCCACCGTGCGCCTCAACAGTCATTGGACCGGACACATCAGTATGTATGATTTCCAACAAGTCACTTGCCCGTTCCATTGTACCGGAAAACGGGGTTTTAGTCATCTTGCCCAAGAGGCATGGTTCACATGTGTCAAGTGATTCAAAATCAAGTGACTCCAAAAGTCCATCAACATGGAGCTTCCTCATGCGTTTTACACCAATATGACCTAAGCAGCAGTGGCCCAAGAAAGTGGTACTATCATTGTTAGCTCTACATCTTTTGGCATTAATGTTATAAATATGTGCATCATCACTATCGAGATTCAAAAAGAACAAACCATTCACATTGGGTGCATGACCATAAAAGATATTACTCATATAAATAGAACAACCATTATCCTCTATTTTAAATGAGTATCCGTCTTGCATTAAACAAGATCCAGCTATAATGTGTGTTGACCCACAAGTATAGGGGATCAATCGTAGTCCTTTTGATAAGTAAGAGTGTCGAACCCAACAAGGAGCAGAAGGATCTGACAATTGGTTTTCAGCAAGGTAAAATCTGCAAGCACTGAAATTGTCGGTAACAAGTGATTGTGTGGTGAGATGATTCATAGCAAGCAACAAGTAACAAAAGTAGCAACGGTGCAGCAAAGTGGCCCAATCCCTTTTGTAGCAAGGGACAAGCCTGGACAAAGTCTAATAGGAGGAAAAACGCTCTCGAGGACACACGGGAATTTCTGTCATGCTAGTTTCATCATGTTCATATGATTCGTGTTCGTTACTTTGATAGTTTGATATGTGGGTGGACCGGATCTTGGGTACTGCCCTTACTTGGACAAGCATCCCACTTATGATTAACCCTTCTCGCAAGCATCCGCAACTATGAAAGAAGAATTAAGACAAAGTCTAACCATAGCATTAAACTAGTGGATCCAAATCAGCCCCTTACGAAGCAACACATAAACTAGGGTTTAAGCTTCTGTCACTCTAGAAACCCATCATCTACTTACTACTTCCCAATGCCTTCCTCTAGGCCCAAATAATGGTGAAGTGTTATGTAGTCGACGTTCACATAACACCACTAGAGGAAAAACAACATACAACATCTCAAAATACCGAACGAATACCAAATTCACATGACTATTATTAGCATGACTTATCCCATGTCCACAGGAACAAAAGTAACTACTCACAAAGCATAATCATACTCATGATCAGAGAGGTAATGAGTAGCATCAAGGATCTGAACATAAACTCTTCCACCAAATAATCCAACTAGCATCAACTACAAAGAGTAATCAACACTACTAGCAACCTTACAAGTACCAATCGGAGTCGCGAGACGAAGATTGGTTACAAGTGATGAACTAGGGTTTGGAGATGAGATGGTGCTGATGAAGATGTGGATGGTGACGAGTCCCCTCCGATGAGAGGAGTGTTGGTGATGATGATGGCAACGATTTCCCCCTCCTGGAGGGAAGTTTCCCCGGTAGGATCGTCCTGCCGGAGCTCTAGATTGGTTCTGCTCAAGTTCCGCCTCGTGGCGGCGGCGAAACCACGAAAAAGCTCCTCCTTGATTTTTTCCTGGACGAAACCCTCCATATAGCAAAAGAGGGGGGCCAGTGGGCCAGTGGGCTGCCCACAAGCCCCCATGGCGCGACCTAGGGGGGGGGTGGCCGCGTCGTGCAGTCTTGTGGGCACCCCCTGGTGCCCCTCTAGCACTTCTTCAGCCCAGTATTTTTGATAAATTGGGAAAAAATCCCCATTGATTTTCACGGCGTTTGGAGTTGCGCAGAATAGGTATCTCAACTTTGCTCCACTTTCAGGCCAGAATTCCAGTTGCCGGTATTCTCCCTCCTCATGTAAACCTTGCAATATAAGAGAGAAAAGGCATAAGAATAGTACCGTGAAATGAAATAACAGCCAAAGAAGCGATAAATATCAACATGAAAACATGATGCAAAATGGACGTATCAACTCCCCCAAGCTTAGACCTCGCTTGTCCTCAAGTGAAAGCCTAGCTCAATAAATATGTCCACATGTTTAGGGAGAGAGGTGTCGACAAAACAAGATACGAACATACATGCATCATGATCAAGATCAGAATAGCAATACCAACATATAATCTCTCATGCTTAAGTGATAATTTCTTCACAAAGTAAAGAATGGATCAAGAGCCTTACCGAGTAGTAACAACCGATAGCCTTTAGTCATTGAAGCAATTGCAATTTATCACAACATCAGAAAGAATCAAATAAGAGCTTGTAAAGAAAATCCACATACTCAATCATTCTTTCGTTCTCTACAATTGCTACAACTCACGTGGTACTCATGAGATCAAAGTTTCAGCTGGACACAGAGAAAGATAGGGGCTTATAGTTTGGCCTCCCAACTGCTTACCTCAAAGGTAATGTCAACAATAATAATTCATGAATGCCTACCTCCAAGTTGACATACGAATATAGATCTTTCCCTAGCATATGACGGTAGCCAAGACAAAGGCAGAATAAGGAATTGGTGAAGATCACCATGACTCTTTCAAGGGCAAAAAGTAAAGGTACAAGATAGGCCCTTCGCAGAGGGAAGCAGAGGTTGTCATGCGCTTTTGAGGTTTGGATGCGCGTCCTCTTAGTGCGGATGAACGCCACTTTATATTGCCCCCTGTGATAAAGAACTTTATTATGCAGTCTGTCGCTTTTATATCTTCCGCATCACAGGTTCGTATAAAGCTTATTTTCCACACACTAATAGACCATACATATTAGAGAGCAATTTTTATTGCTTGCACCGATGACAACTTACTTGAGGGTTCTTATTCAATCCATGGGTAGGTATGATGGACACTCATGGCAAAACTGGTTTGAAGGTTTATGGATGCAGAAGTAGTATCTCTACTTGGTGCGGGAGTTTTGTCTAATGTGAGGTGGAAGCAATCATCACATGCTAAGGGATCTTTAATCATATAACATTGTCCGGGGCCAAGCAAACACAATTCATTATGTTGTCTTCCTTGTCCAACGTCTACTTCTAGGCATGCAATAGTTTGGTGAGTGTTCACAATCATAGATGGTGTGAGAGATGATATATTTATATGTGAACCTCTCCTTCTTTATCACTTCCTATTAATTGCAACAATGACCAAGGTCTACGTTTGCCTACCCTCAACAATTTTCAGTCCTCATTCTTTTCGTATGTGAAGCCATCACTTCCCATAAGATCATTACATGATCTTTCATGCTTTTGTTCTATTCTCACTCTTTTTATCATGGCAAGAGGCAAAGACCTTCAACTAAGACACTCTTTATTATATGGCTCACGAGCAAGAATACATCGGGGGTGACACAAAGCAAAACTCAAGACTAAAACACTAAGACTTTTAATCTACTAGAGAAAGAGAAAACTGAAAAGGAAAACTAAAACAAAGGTAAAGGCAAAAGATGTGATGGTGATACGATACCGGGGCAACTCCCCCAAGCTTGGAAAAAGCCAAGGGGATTTCCCATACCAATGCTCAATTGTCTTCCTTTGGTGGTGAAGGTGGTGGAGTTGTTGAAGAGGTCTTGAGCTTGTTTAATTTCCACTTGAGCATAAAATTCTCCTCCCTCAGATCATCATTTTCCTCTTCAAGCTTCAACACCCTTTGGCATAATTCCTACTTACTCTCCTGCAAGAAACAAGAAGGGATAAACAAGGTCTTAGGCTTCTTCCTTGAGCCAAGGAGGCTGGACTTTTTGGACTCCACATGAGTGTGTCCAGGTTGAGGTAGAGGAGCCTCCTCTTCATCGGAACTTGTTTGTTCCTTCCCCTTGGGATCATAGTCTTCTTCCTCATCAGTGGTCCAACCATATGGATCAAAGTCCCCATAGACCTTGGGGTTAGCAAGGTAATCAACCACATAGCTCTCCTCCTCTGAATCCTGAGAAGACATCTTGGCTTAGATCTGCGGCAGAAAACAGGCTCGAAACGAAAAACAGAGGAAATCTGCGTGATGCAGGGGTCAAACCAAATGGAAGTATATATAATGATTTTTTCCAGACCAGAAGGAGTACCGTGCACGAAAACGAGGTTCAGGAGGTGCACGAGGTGGCCACAAGCCCTCACGGCGCGGCCAGGGGGTGGGCCCGTGCCGTGCAGGCTTGTCGCCTCCTCGCGCACTTTCCGGACTACTTCCAATTTTTGTATTTTTTCAAATATTCCAAAACGGAGAAAATTTCCTACTGGAAAAGTTTTGGACTCTGTTTTCTTACCGAATCACATACCTCTTTGTTTTCGGAGTCTGAAACACGCTGATAAATATCCCTTAGGTATTCTTCCGGTGTTATGGTATTGATGATATTGCTTTCAACATTTATGGGAGTACCTAAGATATAATGCTTGATTCTCTGCCCATTTACCACTCTCGGACAATTACCTTCTGTGTTGTTGATCTTGATAGCACCGGAACGATATACTTCATCAACAACATAGGGACCTTCCCATTTAGAGAGAAGCTTGCGTGCAAAGAATCTTAAATGAGAGTTATATAGCAAGACATAATCACCTACATTGAACTCACGCTTTTGTATCCTCTTATCATGCCACCTCTTAACCTTCTCTTTGAAAAGATTGGCATTCTCATATGCATGAGTTCTCAACTCATCAAGCGAGCTAATATCAAATAACCTCTTCTCACCGGAAAGTTTGAAATCAAAGTTGAGCTCGTTGATTGCCCAATAAGCTTTATGCTCTAGCTCAAGAGGTAAGTGACATGCTTTCCCATACACCATTTTGTACGGAGACATGCCCATGGGATTCTTATAGGCAGTTCTATAAGCCCACAATGCATCATCGAGCTTCTTAGACCAATTCTTTCTAGACCCGTTGACAGTCTTTTGCAGAATCAGTTTAATCTCTCTATTGCTTAGCTCTACTTGACCACTGGACTGAGGGTGGTAGGGAGACGCAATTCTATGGTTGACATCGTACTTAGCAAGTGTTTTACGGAAAGAACCATGAATGAAGTCTGAACCACCGTCGGTCATTAGATATCTAGGGACTCCAAATCTAGGGAAGATGACTTCTTTCAGCATCTTGATAGAGGTGTTGTGATCAGCACTACTAGTGGGGATAGCTTCTACCCACTTAGTGACGTAATCAACATCAACTAAGATATGAGTATACCCGTTGGATTTTGGAAAAGGTCCCATATAACCAAAGCCCCACACATCAAATGGTTCAATGACAAGTGAATAGTTCATAGGAATTTCGTGACGTTTGCTAATATTATCTATTCTTTGACATTCGTCACAAGACAAGACAAACTTACGGGCATCCTTGAAGAGAGTGGGCCAATAGAAACCTGATTGCAATACCTACTGTGCAGTTCCATCTCCCGCATGGTGTCCTCCGTAGGCCTCAGAGTGACACTTCTGTAGGATCTGTCCATGTTCATGTTCAGGTACACAACATCTAATAACACCATCTACTCCTTCCTTATAAAGGTGAGGATCATCCCAAAATTAGTGTCTCAAGTCAAAGAAGAATTTCTTCTTTTGCCAATACGTGAAACTAGGTGGTATATATTTGGCAACGATATAGTTGGCATTATCAGCATACCACGGTGCACTATGTGAAGCATTGATGACCTTCAATTGCTCATCAGGAAAGCTATCATCAATAGGTTGTGGGTCATCAAGAACGTTTTCCAACCTAGACAAGTTATCTGCTACAGGGTTATCAGCACCCTTCCTGTCGACAACGTGCAAATCAAATTCTTGTAGCAAGAGAACCCATCTGATAAGTCTAGGTTTAGCGTCTTTCTTCTCCATAAGGTACTTAATAGCAGCATGATCAGCGTGAATAGTGACTTTGGAATCAACAATGTAAGACCTGAACTTTTCACATGCAAACACGACTGCTAAAAATTCCTTCTCCGTAGTAGCATAGTTTCTCTGGGCACTGTCTAGAGTTTTACTAGTGTAGTGAATAACATTCAACTTCTTGTCAACTCTTTGCCCTAGAACAACACCAACAACATAATCACTAGCGTCACACATGATTTCAAAAGGTAAGTTCCAGTCAGGTGGTTGAACAATAGGTGCAGTTATCAAAGCCCTCTTAAGTATTTCGAAGGCTTCCTCACAATCATCATCAAAGACAAAAGGGATATCCTTTTGCAAGAGATTGGTAAGAGGCCTAGAAATCTTAGAGAAGTCTTTAATGAACCTTCTATAGAAACCAGCATGACCAATGAAATTTCTTATACCTTTGATATCTGTGGGGTATGGTATTTTCTCGATTGCATCAACCTTAGCCTTTTCGACTTCAATACCTCTTTCAGAAAGTTTATGTCCTAAGACGATGCCTTCATTAACCATAAAGTGGCACTTATCCCAATTCAAGACAAGATTTGTTTCTTTACATCTCTGCAAGACTCGATCAAGGTTGCTGAGGCAATCATCAAAGGAAGACCCATAAACGGAGAAGTCGTCCATGAAAACCTCGACAATCTTTTCACAAAAGTTAGAGAATATAGCCATCATACATCTTTGAAAGGTGGCAGGTGCATTACATAAGCCAAAATGCATACGTCTATAAGCAAAGTACGGAAAGGGCAGGTGAAAGTGGTTTTCTCCTGATCAGATTGTGCAACTGGTATTTGGGAGAAACCAGAATAACCGTCTAGAAAGCAGAAGTGTGTGTGTTTAGACAGTCTTTCTAGCATTTGGTCGATAAAAGGCAAAGGATAATGATCCTTCCTAGTGGCTTTATTCAGTTTCCTAAAATCGATCACCATCCTATAGCCAGTAATAATCCTGTGTGGGATCAATTCATCCTTATCATTAGGGACAACGGTAATGCCTCCCTTCTTAGGAACGCAATGTATCGGACTCACCCAATCGCTATGAGCAACATGATAAATGACACCTGCTTCCACGAGCTTTAGTATTTCTTTTCTCACTACTTCTATCATCTTAGGATTCAATCTCCTTTGATGATCACCAACTGGTTTGAAATCAGGATCAGTTTTAATCTTGTGCTGACATAGAGTAGGACTAATGCCCTTAAGATCATCAAGAGTATATCCAATAGCAGCACGATGCTTCCTCGGAGTTTTTAGTAACTTCTTTTCTTCATGCTCTGAGAGGCTAGCACTAATTATAACAGGATATATCTCCTTTTCATCAAGATAGGCATACTTAAGAGTATCAAGAAACTGTTTAAACTCGAACACAGGATCACCCTTTGGTGGGGGTGGATCCCCAAGCAGTTCAACAGACAAGTTATTCTTAAGGAGAGGATATTGTTCCAAGACAACTCTATCTATCTCATCCCTTTCATCCAAATGCATATCATTTTCATGCTCAAGCAAGTATTGCTCTAAGGGATCTGTAGGAGGCACGGCAATAGATGCTAAGGCAATAGTTTCATCCCTACTAGGCAACTCCTTTTCATGAGGTTGTCTACCAAACTTAGAGAAACTGAACTCATGTGACACCCCTTCAAAGCCAACAGTGAGAGTTTGCTTCTCACAATCTATATGTGCATTGACGGTATTGAGAAAAGGTCTACCAAATATGATGGGACAAAAGCTATCTTGTGCGGTAGTAAGAACGAGGAAATCAGTAGGATACTTCGTTTTACCACACAAGACTTCAGCATCCATAACAATTCCCACAGGGCAGATAGTATCTCTATTGGCAAGCTGAATAGTGACGTCAATGGGCTCTATCTCAACAGGTGCAATCTCATCTTTGATTTCATCATATAAGGATTGAGGTATTGCGCTAACACTAGCACCCACGTTAGATAAGTCATGATAACAATGATCTCCTATCTTAACAGAAACCACAGGCATGCCAACAACAGGCCTATGTTTGTCTCGAGCGTGAGGTTTAGCAATTCTAGCAACATCTTCACGGAAGTGAATATTATGTCCCTCAACTTCTTCAGACAGAAGATCTTTGATAATAGCAATGCTAGGTTCAACTCTAATTTTCTCAAGGGGTGTAGGTGTTCTAATATAGCCTCCACGTATCACGGTTGAAGCTTTAGAATGATCATTTATCCTAACAGAGAAAGGTGGTTTCTCAATGTAAGCACTGGGAGCAACAGGATCATTATAGGCAATGACTTTCTCTTCAACTGGAGTGGTTTTAAATACATTGACTTCTAAAGGAGGATGATATTTAAACGACTTCTCTTTGGGGAGATCAATATGAGCAGCAAAAGATTCACACAATGAAGCTACTATCTCAGAGTCAAGTCCATACATAGCGCTAAAGTCACTAAAGGTATTTGTCTCAACAAAGGATTTAACGCAATCAAACGTGAAATTCATACCTGACTCCTTAACTTCTTCAAGCTCCCAATCTTCAGAGTTGTGTTTAATTCTCTCCAATAAATTTCGTTTGAAGTCAATATCTCTCTTCATAAAAGAACCGGTACAAGAAGTGTCAAGCATGGTGCGATCATCATGAGAAAGTCGAGCATAGAATTTCTGAATGATAATTTCTCTCGAGAGCTCATGATTGGGGCATGAATATAGAATTGATTTAAGCCTCCCCCAAGCTTGAGCGATGCTTTCTCTGTCACGAGGCCAAAAATTGTAAATATAATTTCGATCACGATGTAATAAATGCATAGGATAAAACTTTTGATGAAGTTCCAATTTCAACCGATTGTAGTCCCATGATCCAGTATCATCACATAGCCTATACCATGTAAGCACCTTATCCTTCAAAGATAAAGGAAAGACCTTCTTCTTGACCTCATCCTCGGGCACACCTGCAAGCTTAAATAAACCACAAACTTCATCTACATATATTAGATGCAAGTCTGGATGTGATGTTCCATCTCCTGTAAAAGGATTAGCCAGCAGTTTCTGCTGCATACCCGAAGGAAATTCAAAGCAAATATTTTCAGTAGGTGCAGCAGGTTGAGGAGCAACTATTTGTGCTTCTGTTCGAGGTGAAGATACCCCGAACAAGCCCCTCAAAGGATTAGTATCCATAGTGACAGGTGACAATAAATTTCAGCACACTATATGAATGTTTCCTTACCAAGTTCCACTTACCAAAGGCGCTTCACTCCCCGGCAACGGTGCCAGAAAATAGTCTTGATGACCCACAAGTATAGGGGCTCAATAGTAGTCCTTTCGATAAGTAAGCGTGTCGAACCCAACGAGGAGCAGAAGGATCTGACAAGTGTTTTTTAGCAAGGTAAAATCTGCAGGCACTCAAATTGTCGGTAACAAGTGATTGTGTGGTGAGATGATTCGTAGCAAGCAACAAGTAAAAAAAGTAGCAACGGTGCAGCAAAGTGGCCCAATCCCTTTTGTAGCAAGGGACAAGCCTGGACAAAGTCTAATAGGAGGAAAAACGCTCCCGAGGACACACGGGAGTTTCTGTCATGCTAGTTTCATCATGTTCATATGATTCACGTTCGTTACTTTGATAGTTTGATATGTTGGTGGACTGGCGCTTGGGTACTGCCCTTACTTGGACAAGCATCCCACTTACGATTAACCCCTCTCGCAAGCATCCGTAACTACGAACGAAGAATTAAGACAAATTCTAACCATAGCATTAAACTAGTGGATCCAAATCAGCCCCTTACGAAGCAACGCATAAACTAGGGTTTAAGCTTCTGTCACTCTAGCAACCCATCATCTACTTACTACTTCCCAATGCCTTCCTCTAGGCCCAAATAATGGTGAAGTGTTATGTAGTCGACGTTCACATAACACCACTAGAGGAAAAACAACATAAAACATATCAAAATACCGAACGAATACCAAATTCACATGACTATTATTAGCATGACTTATCCCATGTCCTCAGGAAGAAAAGTAACTACTCACAAAGCATAATCATACTCATGATTAGAGAGGTAATGAGTAGCATCAAGGATCTGAACATAAACTCTTCCACCAAATAATCCAACTAGCATCAACAACAAAGAGTAATCAACACTTCTAGCAACCTTACAAGTACCAATCGGAGTTACGAGACGGAGATTGGTTACAAGTGATGAACTAGGGTTTGGAGATGAGATGGTGCTGATGAAGATGTTGATGGTGACGAGTCCCCTCCGATGAGAGGAGTGTTGGTGATGATGATGGCGACGATTTCCCCATCCGGGAGGGAAGTTTCCCAGGTAGGATCGTCCTGCCAGAGCTCTAGATTGGTTCTGCTCAAGTTCCGCCTCGTGGCGGCGGCGAAACCACGAAAAAGCTCCTCCTTGAATTTTTCCTGGACGGAACCCTCCATATAGCAAAAGAGGGGGGCCAGTGGGCCAGTGGGCTTGCCACAAGCCCCCATGGCGCGGCCTTGGGGGGTGGCCGTGCCGTGCAGGCTTGTGGGCACCCCCTGGTGCCCCTCTGGCACTTCTTTGGCCCAGTATTTTTGATAAATTGGGGAAAAAATCCCCGTTGATTTTCACGGCGTTTGGAGTTGCGCAGAATAGGTATCTCAACTTTGCTCCACTTTCAGGCCAGAATTCGAGTTGCCGGTATTCTCCCTCTTCATGTAAACCTTGCAAAATAAGAGAGAAAAGGCATGAGAATAGTACCGTGAAGTGAAATAACAGCCAAAGAAGCGATAAATATCAACATGAAAACATGGTGCAAAATGGACGTATCAATGTGCATGCTTAACGCAGGCACCAAATAATAATTATTTAGGTTCATCACTAATCCCGATGGTAATCAAAGAGCGAGCGTGCCGAAGGCGATCACATTTATGTTGGAACCATTTCCCACGTGCATCGTCACTTCATCCTTTGCCAGCTTTCGTTTATTCCGTAAATCCTACTCCGAGTTATAAATATGAGCAACCGAACTAGTATCAAATACCAATGTACTATTACGAGAGCTAGTAAGGTACACATCAATAACATGTATATCATATATACCTTTGTTGACGTTGCCGACCTTCTTATCTGCTGGATACTTGGGGCGGTTCCGCTTCGAGTGGCCAGTTCCCTTGCAATAGTAGCACTCAGTCTCACACTTGGCTCCAGCCTTGGGTTTCCTCACGGGAGCGGCAACTGCTTTACGTTTTTCTTGAAGTTACCCTTCTTTCCCTTGCCCTTCTTGAAACTGGTGGTTTTATTGACCATCAACAGTTGATTCCTCTTCTTGATTTCTACTTCCGTGACTTTCAACACCGCGAACAGCTCGGAGACTGACTTGTTCACCCCTTCCATATTATAGTTCATCACAAAGCCCTTATAGCTAGGTGGCAGTGACTGAAGAACTGTGTCAGTGACTGTCTCAGGCAGAAGCTCAACTCCCAACTGAATCAAACGGTTGTAGTACCCAGACATTCTGAGTATGTGCTCACTGACATAACTATTTTCCTCCATCTTGCAGGCAAAGAATTTATCGGAGGCCTCATACCTCTCGATACGGGAATTTTCTTGAAAAACAAAGTTCAACTCCTCGAACATCTCATATGCTCCATGACGTTCAAAACGCCTTTGAAGTCCCGATTCAAAGTCATATGGCATGGCTCGCTGAACTGTTGTGTAGTCATCAACATGTGTCTGCCAGACGTTCACAACATCCACAGACGACACCAGAGGGGGTGGCGCACCAAGCGGTGCATCAAGGACATAATTGTTTTGTGAAGCCGTGAGGATAATCCTGATATACGAACCAAGTCCGCAAAGTTTCTTCCATCATCTTTCAGTTTAGCTTTCTCTTGTAACACATTAAAATTTAGGGGAGCTATCGCGGGAGCCATTGATCTACAACATAATTTTCAAAGGAAACTTAGACTATTGTCCATGATAATGACTTCAATTAATCATATTACTTAAGAAATCCCACTTAACTCAACATCCCTTAGGTTGTTCGAGTGTGACATGATACAAATCCACCAACCCAAATCCGACCATCACGTGAGATGAGGTGGTTTCAATGGTGAACATCTCCATGTTGATCATATCTACTATATGACTCATGTTCGACCTTTCGGTCTCCTATGTTTTGAGGCCATGTCTGTACATGCTAGGATCATCAAGTTTAACCCAAGTGTTTTGCATGTGCAAAACTAGCTTACACCCATTGTATGCGAACGTAGAGTTTATCTCACCCGATCATCACGTGGTGCCTCGAAATGACTAACCTTCACAATAGTGCACACTTGGGGAGAACACAATTTATCTTGAAATTTTAGTAAGGGATCATCTTATAATGCTACCATCATCGTATGCAAAATAAAATGCATAACAGGATTAACGACACATGCAAATCATAATAGTGACATGATATGGCCATCATCATCTTGTGATCTTGATCTCCATCCTCAGATCACTCGCATGATCTCCATCGTCACCGGCATGACACCATGATCTCCATCATCGTGTCACCATTGAGGTTGTTGCACCAACTATGCTTCTACCACTATTGCTAACTCATAGCGATCAAGTAAAGAAAAAAGGCACAAATAATTAAAGACAACCCTATGGATCCTGCCGGTTGCCGTACTCATCGACATGCAAGTCGTGATAACCTATACAAAACATGATCATCTCATACATCACATATATCTCATCATGTTCTTGGACATATCATATCACAACATACCTTGCAAAAACAAGTTAGGCATCATCTACTTTGTTGTTGCATGTTTTACGAGGCCGCTATGGGTGACTAGCAAGAACCGTTCTTACCTACGCAAAGCCACAACGGTAATATTCAAGTTGCTATTTAACCTTCTACAAGAACCGTCCCTGTCGAATCCGATCCAACTAAAGTGGGAGAGACACACACCCGCCAGCCATCTTTATGCAACAAGTTGCATGTGAGCCGATGGAACCGGTCTCTCGTACGTGGACGAGTAAGGTTGGTCCGGTCCGCTTCATCCCATAATACCGCTGAATCAAAATAAGACTAAGGAAGTAAGCAATCTGAATATCAATGCCCACAAACTCTTTTGTGTTCTACTCGTGCATGTTATCTACGCATAGACCTAGCTCTGATACCATTGTTGGGAAACGTTGCATGGGAGACAAAAAATTTCCTACGCTCACCACGATCAATGTATGGAGACTAACATCTACGAGAGGGGGAATGCATCTACATACCCTTATAGATCACTAAGAGGGAAGCGTTAAGAAATGCGGTTTACCTAGTCGAATGTCTTTGCAATCCAAACATGACCCGTCCCGATCCAGCGCCGAACAAACGACACCTCGGCATTCAGCACAAGTACATCTCGATGATATATCCACCTTCTTGATCCAGGAAGCAAGGGCGTGGAGGTAGAAGAGTTCTCTAGTAGCATGACGGCGGTGGTGATGGATCTGTCCTGGCAGGGCTTTGCCAAGCACTACCGAAACCGATCTAGTGGAGAAAACTGATCTAGAGGGTGACACGGTTGTGTCGTGTCCTTTTTAGGTGCAACAGCCCTCTATCGTCTCCATTATATATAGGGGGAAGAGAGAAGGGGCTGCGCCCTAGGGTTCCCCCCTATGGGGGCGGCGACCAAGAGCAGGAGGGGTGCGGCCCTAGCGGTGGCTTGCCAGCCAAGTTAGGGTGGCGCCACCTCCTAGGGTTGGCCCTCCACCAGCCCATCAGCATGGGCCTAGGTGGGGAGGGGTGCCCAGCCCACGAGGATATGGTGTGCACCCTTCTTAGCCCATGTGCCCCTCCAGGGTTGGTGGCCCCTTCTGGTGGACGCCTGGAACCCTTGGTCACTCCCCGATACACTACCGGTGACGCCCAAATTCTTTCCGGTGACCAACACAGAACTTCCCATATATCAATCTTCACCTACGAACCATTCTAGAACTCTACGGGATGTCCGGGATATCATCTGGGACTCTGAACAACCTTCGATCACCAATAAACATAACTCAACAATACCAAATCATCATCGAACGTTAAGCGTGCAGACCCTACGAGTTCGACAACTATGCAGACATGACCGAGACACTCTCAGGTCAATAAACTATAGTGGGACCTAAATGACCATATTGGCTCCTACATATTCTACGAAGATCTTTATCGGTCGAACCACGATGTAAAGGATGCAACAATCCCGTATGCAGCTCCCTTTGTCCATCGGTATGTTACTTGCCCGAGATTCGATCGTCGGTATCTCCATGCCTTGTTCAATATCGTTACCAGCAAGTCTCTTTACTCGTTTGGTAACACAAGATCCCTTGAATAACTCCTTAGTCACATTGCGTGCAAGCTTATTGTGATGTTGTATTACCGAGTGGGCCTCATGATACCTCTTTCTCACATAGAGAGATAAATCCTAGTCTTGATCCATGCAAACTCCACACACACCTTCCGAGATACTTACAGAGCATATTTATAGTTACCCAGTTATGTTGCAACGTTTGATACACACAAGGCATTCCTCCGGTGTCAGTGAGTTGCATGATCTTATGGTCACGGGAACACATACATTGACATGCACAAATCAATAGTAGTAAACTGTATACGATCAAACACTATGCTTAAGGTTTGGGTCTTGTCCATCACATCATTCTCCTAATGATGTAATCCCATTATCAAATGACAACTCATGTCCATGGCTAGGAAACCTTAGCCATCTTTGATCACCGAGCTAGTCAAGTAGAGGCTTGCTAGTGACACTTTGTTGTCTATGTATCCACATATGTATTTTAGTTTCCAGTCAATACAATTAGCATGGATAA
This sequence comes from Hordeum vulgare subsp. vulgare, assembly GCF_904849725.1. Lineage (NCBI taxonomy): Eukaryota > Viridiplantae > Streptophyta > Magnoliopsida > Poales > Poaceae > Hordeum > Hordeum vulgare. The sequence goes on along the minus strand of NC_058520.1, from coordinate 186,313,502 downwards.
TAAACAATTATCATAAAAAGGAAATATAATAATAACCACTTTATTATTGCCTCTAGGTCATATTTCCAACACTTCCATGGGGGGAGGTTGTACATCCATACAAATACAGGCCATGTGTTGTGGTTAGTGTTCTGGTTTCTAATCGGATTCATGTTATCGGTACTCGTGCCAAGCATGACTTTCCTTGCATCTTCAGCGAAAAATGGATATTCCATGTTGAATGCTCGCTGATGACCCACGAGTGTAGGGTATCTATCGTAGTCCTTTCGATAAGTAAGAGCGTCAAACCCAACGAGGAGCAGAAGGAAATGGCAAGCGGTTTTCTATAAGGTATTCCCTGCAAGCACTGAAATTATCAGTAACAAATAGTTTTGTGATAAGGTAATTCGTAACGGGTAGCAAGTAACAAATGTAACAAAGGTGCAGAAAGGTGGCCTAATCCTCTTTATAGCAAAGGACAAGCCTGGACAAAGTTTTATATAAAGTAAAGCGCTCCCGAGGACACATGGGAATTTATGTCAAGCTAGTTTTCATCATGCTCATATGATTCGCGTTTGTTACTTTGATAATTTGATATGTGGGTGGACTGGTGCTTGGGTGCTACCCTTACTTGGACAAACATGCCACTTATGATTAACCTCTCTCGCAAGCATCCGCAACTATGATAGAAGAATTAAGATAAATCTAACCATAGCATGAAACATATGGATCCAAATCAGCCCCTTACGAAGCAACGCATAAACTTGGGTTTAAGCTTGTGTCACTCTAGCAACCCATCATCTACTTATTACTTCCCAATGACTCCCCCTAGGTCCAAATAATGGTGAAGTGTCATGTAGTCGACATTCACATGACACCACTAAACGAGAGACAACATACATCTCATGAAAATATCGAACGAATACCCAATTCACATGACTACTTATAACAAGACTTATCCCATGTCCTCAGGAAAAAACGTAATTACTCACAAAGCATATTCATCTTCATAATCAGAGGAGTATTAATAAGCATTAAGGATCTGAACATATGATCTTCGACCAAGTAAGCCAACTAGCATCTACTACAAGGAGTAATCAACACCACTAGCACCCCACAATTACCAATCTGAGGTTTTGAGACAAAGATCGGAAAGAAGAGATCAGCTAGGGTTTGGAGAGGAGATGGTGTTGATGAATATGTTGATGGAGATTGACCCCCTCTCGATGAGAGGATCATTGGTGATGACGATGGCTTCGATGTCCCCCCTCCGGGAGGGAAGTTTGCCCGGCAGAATAGCTCCGCTTGAGCTCTAGATTGGTTCTGTCAAAGTTCCGCCTCGAGACGGCGACACTTCATCCTCAAAGCTCTGATATGATTTTTTTTCCAGGTCAAAACCCTTCATATATCAGAGGATGGGCACTAGAGGCTTGCCAGGGGGCCCACAAGCCTGCAGGGCGCGCCTAGGGGGGGTAGGCCGCGCCCCCGTGGCTTGTGGCCACCTGGTTGGCCCCCTGATGTATTTCCTTCGCTCAATATTTTATATATATTCCAAAATAATTCTCCACAAGTTTTTAGGAATTTTGGAGTTGTGCAGAATAGGTCTCTCAGATTTGCACCTTTTTCAGTCCAGAATTCCAGCTGCCGGCATTCTCCCTCTTCATGTAAACCTTGTAAAATAAGAGAGAAAGGCATAAGTATTGTACCATAATGTGTATTAACAGCCCATAATGCAATAAATATCGATATAAAAGCATGATGCAACATGGACGTCTCGACTCCCCCAAGCTTAGACCTCGCTTGTGCACAAGCGAAAACCGAGATTGGTAAATGTGCCCACATGTTTAGAGATAGAGGCGTCGATAAAAATAAAATACGGACATGAAGGCATCATGGTTATCTTTAGAACAACAACACATATTGTCATAGAATATCTTATGCTAGAGTAACAATTCATTCACAAGGTAAAATATGAATCAAGAACTCTATTGAGAACTAACAAACTATGATTTCAGTCAATGAAGCAATTCCAATTTATCACAACATAGAAAAGAGTCAATATAAGAGCTTGTAAAGCAAATACACATACTCAATCATCTTATGGTCTTTCATAATTGCTAACACTCACACGGTACCTATGAGATCAAAGCTTCAATCGGACACATAGAAAGATAAGGGCTTATAGTTTTGCCTCCCAACTATTTACCTCAAGAGTAATGTCCACAATAATAACTCATGATCACCCACATGCGAGAGGATATATTTGTCTAGATCATTCCCCAACACCCGACGCTTTCCAAAAGATAAAGGCTAAATAAAGGAAATGATGAAGATCACCATGACTCTTGCATAAAGGTAAAAACTAGAAAGTAAAGGTAACAGATAGGTCCTTCGCAGAGGGAAGCACAGGTTGTCATGCGCTTTTATAGTTGGATGCACAATCTCTTAATGCAAAAGAATGTCACTTTATATCGCCCCTTGTGATAAAGAACTTGATTATGCAGACTGTCGCTTTTATTTCTTCTATATCACAAGTTTGTATAAAGTTTATTTTCCCCACACTAATAAATCACACATATTTAGAGATAAATTTTTATTGCTTGCACCGATGACAACTTACTTGAAGGATCTTACTCAATCCATAGGTAGGTATGGTGGACTCTCAAGGCAAAACTGGGTTAAAGGTGTTTGGATGCACAAGTAGTATCTCTACTTGGTGCGGAAGTTTTTGGCTAATATGGGGTGGAAGCAAGCGACACATGTTGAAGGATCTATAACCATATAACTTCCACTCAGAAGTAAGCAAACATAACTCATTATGTTGTCTTCCTTGTGCAACATCAACTTCTTAACATATAATATTTTAATGAATGCTCACAATCAAAAAAGATGTCTAAGATAATATATTTATATGTGAACCTCTCTTTCTTTATTACTTCCTTTTAATTGCAACAATGACCAACAGCTTTGTTTGTCAACTCATAACAAATTTCAATCGACATACCTTTTATATGTGAAGTCATCACTCCTCATAAGATCATATGTATACTCTTTTGCTTTTATTCTATTCTTCTTTCTATTACTATTTCTCAAGATCATAACAAGCAAGCAAAGCCTCAACTCAAAACTAATCTTTATTATATAACTCTCGGACTTTCTTACATTGGGGGGAACATAAAGCAAAACTCAAAACTAGATCACACTAAAACTTTATTCTACTAGATCAAGATATAACCAAAAGGATCGAACGAAGAAAAACAAAGAAAGTAAAAGGTGTTATGGTGATACGAAACCGGGGCACCTCCCCCAATCTTGGCACAAGCCATGTGTTAAGTTGTCTTTCTTCGGAGGTGGTGATGTTGGAGTTGTTGGTGGGGTTGAAGGTTTGTCAATTTTCCTCTTAAGCATGAAATTATGTTCCCTCGGATTGTCTATTTCCTTCTCGAGCCTCAATATCTTTTGACATAATTCATCCTTGCTATCATGCAGAAGACGAGAAGGGCTAAATAGAACCTTGGGTTTTCTCCTTGCATATGGGAGGCTCGACTTCTCGAACTCGAGATGCATATCTTCGGGTCGAGGTAGGGGAATTTCCTCTTCGTCCGAGCTTTCTTCCGCAAACTTGCATATCCCCAGTTCCTCTTCCGAGAACAATCCATAAGGATCTAAGTACCCGTGGAGCTTGGGATTGGCAAGATAATGCGATACATAGCTCTCCCCATCGGAATCTTGGGAGGACATCTTACTCTAAATCTGATGCAGAAACAACTCAAAACAAAAACATGAGATATTGTCGTGATTCGAAGGTCCAAACCTTCGGGAGATTATATAATGAATTTTGACGACCCGAAAAAGTATTCCACATGGGCTGGCCACAAGACACAGGGGCGCGCCCGGGGGGGGGGGGGGGGGGTAGGCCGGGCCCCCTGGCTTATCGCCTCTTCGTGCACTTTTGAAACTTCTTTAAATTTTGCTAAATTTTTAAATACTCCAAAACTGATAAAAATTGACATTGGAAACATTTTGGAGTCGGTTTGCTTACTGTAACACATACCTATTCCTCTTCGGAGTGTGGAACATTCTGACAGGTCTCCCTAATGTAGTCCTCCAGAGTTATGGTATTGATAATATTGGTTTCAACATTATTGGGAGTACGTGAGATATAATGTCTGATTCTTTGCCCATTTACCACCTTCGGATTTGTGCCTTCGGCGTTGTTGATCTTGATGGCACCGGAATGATATATTTCCTCGATAATGTAAGGCCCTTCCCACTTAGAGAGAAGCTTTCCTGCAAAAAATCTTAAACGAGAGTTGTACAGCAAGACATGATCACCTACATTGAATTCATGCTTTTGTATCCTTCTATCATGTCAACCTTTTCTTTACCTGGGTACTCCATTCATCAAGTGAGCTAATGTCAAATAACCTCTTCTCACCAGCTTGTTTGAAATCATATTTAAGCTCTTTAATTTCCCAATAAGCTTTATGTTCTAGCTCTAGAGGTAAGTGACATGCTTTACCACAAACCATTTTATACAGAGACAAACCCATAGGGTTTTTGTAAGCAGTTCTATAAGCCCATAATGCATCTTCAAGTTTCTTAGACCAATTCTTTCTAGATCTATTAATGGTCTTTTGCAAGATCAATTTAATTTCTCTATTGCTCAATTCTACTTGACCACTAGATTGAGGATGATAAGGGGATGCAATCATATGATTAACATCATACCTAGCAAGAAATTTACGGAAAGCACCATGAATAGTGTGAACCAACATCAGCCATTAAATATCTAGGGACTCCAAATCTAGGGAAAATAACTTCTTTCAACATTTTAATAGAAGTGTTATGATCGATATTACTAGTTGGAATAGCTTCTACCCACTTAGTAACATAATCAACAACAACTAGAATATGAGTATACCCATTGGACTTTGGAAAAGGTCCCATATAATAAAAACCACAAACATCAAATGGTTCAATAACAAGATAGTAATTCATAGGTATTTCTTGGCGTATATTAGTATTACCAATTCTTTGAAATTCATCACAAGATAAGACAAACTTACGAGCATCTTTGAAGAGAGTAGGCTAATAAAAACCAGATTGTGATACCTTGTGTGGAGTTCTATCTCAAGCTTGATGTCCTATGTAGGCCTTGGAGTGACACTAGTGTAGGATCTGAACCTGTTCATGCCCAGGTACACAATGTCTAATAATACCATCTACTCCTTCTTTATAAAAGTGTGGATCGTCCCAAAAGTAGTGTCTTACATCATAGAAGAACTTTTTCTTTTCTTCGTATGTGAAACTAGGAGGTATAAATTTGGAAACAATGTAGTTAGCATAATAAGCATACCAAGAAGCTCTGCACGAAGCATTTATGACAGCTAATTGTTCATCAGGGAAGCTATCATCAATAGGTAGTGGTTCATCAAGAACATTCTCTACTCTAGACAAGTTATCTGCTATGGGGTTATCAACGCCCTTTCAATCGATAATATGCAGATAAAATTCTTGTAGCAACAAAACCCATCTAATAAGTCTAGGTTTAGCATCTTTCTTCTCCATAATGTATTTAATAGCAGCGTGATAAGTGTGAACAATTACTTTGGAATCAACAATATAAGGTCTAAACTTATCACAGGCAAACACAACTGCTAAAAATTCCTTTTCAATGGTAGTGTAGTTTCTTTGAGCACTGTCTAGAGTTTTACTAGCGTAATGGATGACATTTAATTTCTTATCAATTATTTTCCCTAGAACAACAACAACAACATAATCATTGGGATCACACATAATTTCAAAGGGTAGGTTCCAATCAGGTGGTTGAACAACAGGCGCAGTGATCAAGGCTCTCTTAAGAATTTCAAATGCTTCTACACAATCATCATAAAAAAATGAAACGAACATTCTTTTGCAAAATATTAGTGAGAGGCTTAGAAATCTTAGAGAAAACTTTCATAAATCTCCTATATAAGCCAACATGACCAAGGAAACTTCTTATACCTTTGATATGTGTTGGACACGACATTTTTTTCAATAGCATCCAGTTTAGCTTTATCAACTTCAATACCTCTTTCGGAGATTTTGTGTCCCAAGACTATGCCTTCATTAACCATAAAGTGACACTTCTCCCAATTCAATACAAGATTAGTTTCTTCACATATCTGCAAAAATCGATCAAGGTTGCTTAAGCAATCAACAAAATAAATTCCGTAAACAAAAAAATCATCCATGAAAACCTCAACAATCTTTTCATAAAAGTCAGAGAATATAGCCATCATACATCTTTGAAAGGTAGCAGGTGCATTGCATAAAGAAATAGGCATACATCTATAAGCAAAGGTACCGAAAGGGAAAGTAAAAGTGGTCTTCTCTTGATCCTCTTTTCACACGGGTCTTTGAGAGAAACTAGAATAACCACCTAGAAAACAAGAATTTGTACGTTTGGATAGTCTTTCTAGCATTTTATCGATAAAATGTAGCGGGTAATGATCTTTCCTAGTAGCTTTATTTAATTTCATAAAATCAGTTACCATTCTATATCTTGTAACAATTCTTTGCGAGATCCATTCATGTTTATCATTAGGAACAATGGTAATACCTCCCTTTTTAGGGACACAATGAACGAGACTAACCCTGCAATCTGGTTTTTATTAGCCTACTCTCTTCAAGGATGCTCGTAAGTTTGCCTTGTCTTGTGATGAATGTCAAATAATTAGTAATATTAGTAGACGTCAGAACCATTTGATGTTTGGGGTTTTGATTATCTGGGACCTTTTCCAAAATCCAACGGGTATACTCATATTCTAGTTGTTGTTGATTACATTACTAAGTGGGTAGAAGATTTTGCAACTAGTAGTGTTGATCATAGCACTTCTATTAAAATGCTAAAAGAAGTTATTTTCCCTAGATTTGGAGTCCCTAGATATTTAATGAATGGTAGTGGTTCACACTTTAATCATGGTGCTTTCCGTAAATTGCTTGCTAGGTATGATGTTAATCATATAATTGCATCTCCTTATCATCCTCAGTCTAGTGGCAAGTAGAATTTAGCAATAGAGAAATAAAGTTGATCTTTCAAAAGACCGTTAGTAGATCTAGAAAGAATTGGTCTAAGAAACTTGACGATGCATAATGGGCTTATAGAACCGCTTCCAAAAACCCTATGGGTATGTCTCCGTATAAAATGGTTTATGGTAAATCATGCCACTTACCTCTAGAGCTAGAACATAAAGCTTATTGGGGAATTAAAGAGCTTAACTATGATTTCAAACTTGTTGGTGAAAAGAGGTTATTTGACATTTGCTCACTTGATGAATGGAGAACCCATGCCTATGAGAATACCAAGTTTAAAAGGTTAAGAGATGGCATGATAGAAGGATACAAAAGCGTGAATTCAATGTTGGTGATCATATCTTGCTATACAACTCTTGTTTAAAAAAATTTGCAGGAAAACTTCTCGTTAAATGGGAAGGGCCTTACATTATCGAGGACGTATATCGTTCCGGTGCCATCAAGATCAAAAACGCCGAAGGCAAAAATCTGAAGGTGGTAAATGGACAAAGAATCAAACATTATATCTCAGGTACTCCCATAAATGTTGAAACTAATATTATCAATACCATAACTCCGGAAGAGTACATTAGGGAGACCTATCAGAACGTTTTGGACTCCAAAAAGTAATAGGTATTTGTTATGATAAGCAAACTGACCCCAAAACTTTTCTAATGGCAATTTTATCAGTTTTGGAATATTTAAAAATTAGGAAAATTTAAGGCAGTCTCAAGCGTGCACGAGGAGGCGAAAAGCTAGGAGGGCGCAGCCTACCCCCTTGGGCGTGCTCTGCGGGCTTGTGGCCACCCCGTGCACCCTCCGGACTCCGTTTTCTTGTGAATACTCCTTCGGGTCAGCAAAAATTCATTATATAATCTCCTGAAGGTTTTGACCTATGTATCACGACAATATCTCCTGTTTTCGTTTCGAGCTGTTTCTATAACAGATTTAGATCAACATGACGTCTTCAAGTACTTTGAAGGACAAGTTTTTTGAGAGGGTCATAAACCCCTACCTTGCTCAGGTGCTGCAACACCCTGAAACCATTGAGATGCATGAGGGGGTGCTCCACATCGGTGATGTTGAGGGGCCAAAGAAGATCAGAAGCGTGGAGACAAGGTTCAAAGCAATGGAGCAACAAGTCTTCAAGTGCCAAGGGATGGTGGAACGATGACTTAATGCCATTCACCTGATGAACGTGGAGTTTACCCATAAGCATAAGCTAGATGCCAAGGACCTCCAAGCCCAGATCTATGACCTGCAAAACCCAAACTATGAGTATGAATACAGATTTAAGAAAATGAGTTTGGCTACAGGCTTGAGGATCCCGGAGACTGGTTCATCTTTTCACGATGGTGCTCCCATGCCTTGGAAGACGGAGGACAAATCTTCAAACTCACCAAAAACTCAAACATCACCACCTCCGAAGGAATACAACTGAACACATGGGTATGGGCACTCCCCTTGGCTTGTGCCAAGCTTGGGGGAGGCGCCTCGGTATCGTATCATCATCATACTTTTTACCTTTTTCGTTTTTCTTTGTTCGATCCTTTTGGTTATATCTTGATCTGGTAGAATAAAGTTTTAGTGTGATCTAGTTTTAAGTTTTTCTTTTTGTTCCCCCTATGTAAGCAAGACCGAGAGTTATATAATAAAGAGTAGTTTTGAGTTTAGGGCTTTGCTTGCTTGCTAAGATCTTGAGAAAAATAAAAAGAAAGAAGTATAGAAAAAAAGTAAAAAAGTATAGATAATGATCTTATGGGGAGTGATGACTTCACATATAAAAAGTATGTCGATTGAAATTTGTTGTGAGTTGACAAACAAAGCTATTGGTCATTATTGCAATTAAAAGGAAGTAATAAAGATAGAGAGGTTCACATATAAATATATTATTATAGACATCTTTTATGATTGTGAGCACTCGTTAAAATATTATATGCTAAAAGGTTGATGTTGGACAAGGAAAACAACATATTGAGTTATGTTCTCTTATTTCCGAATAGAAGTTATATGGTTGTAGATACTTCAACATGTGTTTCTTGCTTACACCTCATATTAGCCAGAAACTCCTGCACCAAGTAGACATACTACTTGTGCATCCAAAACCAGTTAACCTAGTTTTGCCTTGAGAGTCCAACATACCTACCTATGGATTGAGTAAGATCTTTCAAGTAAGTTGTCATCGATAAAAGCGACAGACTATATAATAAAGTTCCTTATCACAAGGGGCAATATAAAGTGATGTTCTTTTGCATTAAGGGATTGTGCATCCAACTATAAAACATATGACAACCCCTGCTTCCCTCTGTGAAGGGCCTACCTGTCACTTTTACTTTCTAGTACGACTCTTTATGTAAAGAATCGTGGTGATCTTCACCATTTACTTTATTTCTCCTTTATCTTTTGGCAAGCATCATGTGTTGGGGAATGACCTGGACAAATATATCGACTCGGATGTGGGTGATCATGAGTTATTATTGTTGACATTACCCTTGAGGTAAATAGTTGGGAGGCAAAATTATAAGCCCCTATCTTTCTCTGTGTCTGATTGAAACTTCGACCTCATAGCTACCGTGTGAGTGTTAGCAATTATGAAAGACCATAACATGATTGAGTATGTGGATTTCCTTTACAAGCTCTGATATTGACTCTTTCCTACGTTGCGATAAATTGGAATTGCTTCAACGACTCAAATCATAGTTTGTTAGTTCTCAATAGAGTTCTTGATTCATATTTTGCCTTGTGAATGAATTGTTACTCTAGCATAAGATACTCTATGTCATTATGTGTTGTTGTTTTAAAGATAACCATGATGCCTTCATGTCCGTATTTTATTTTATCAACACCTCTATTTCTAAACATGTGGGCATATTTATCACTCTCGGCTTTCGCGTAAGGACAAGCGAGGTCTAAGCTTGGGGGAGTTGATACGTCCATTTTGCATCATGCTTTTATATCAGTATTTATTGCATTATGGGATGTTAATACACATTATGGTACAATACTTATGCCTTTTCTCTCTTATTTTACAAGATTTACATGAAGACGGAGAATGCCGGTAGCTGGAATTCTGCACTGGAAAAGGAGAAAATCTGAGAGACCTATTCCGCACACCTCCAAAAGTCATGAAAAGTTACGGAGAATTGTTTTGAAATATATAAAAAATAATGTGCAAAAGAAATACCAGAGGGGACCCATCAGGAGGCCACAAGCTAGGGGCGCAACCTACCCCCCTGGTCGCGCCCTACAAGCTTGTGGGCCCCCTGGCAGGCCTTCGGTGCCCATCTTGTCCTATATGAAGGGTTTTGACCTGGAAAAAATCAAGAGATAGCTTTCGGGACATGATGCCGCCGTCTCGAGGCAAAACTTTGATAGAACCAATCTAGAGCTCCGGCGGAGCTATTCCGCCGGGGAAACTTCCCTCCCAAAGGGGGAAATCAAATCCATCGTCATCACCAACGATCCTCTCTCATCGAGAGGGGGTCAATATTTATCAACATATTCATCATCACCATCTCCTCTCCAAACCCTAGTTCATCTCTTCTATCCTATCTTTGTCTCAAAACCTCAGATTGGTATGTGTGGGTTGCTAGTAGTGTTGATTATTCCTTGTTGTTGATGCTAGTTGATTTATTTTGTGGAAGATTATATGTTCAGATCCTTAATGATTATTAATACTCTTCTGATTATGAACATGAATATTATTTGTGAGTAGTTCCATTTGTTCCTGAGGACATGGGATAAGTCTTCTTATAAGTAATCATGTGAATTTGGTATTCGTTCGATATTTTGATAAGATATATGTTGTCTCTCCTCTAGTGGTGTCATGTGAACGTCGACTACATGACACTTCACCATTATTTGGGCCTAGAGGAAGGCATTGAGAATTAATAAGATATGATGGGTTGCTAGAGTGACAGAAGCTTAAACCCTAGTTTATGTGTTGCTTCGTAAGGGGCTAATTTGGATCCATATGTCTAATGCTATGGTTAGATTTATCTTAATTCTTTAGTTGCGGATGCTTGCGAGAGAGGTTAATCATAAGTGGAATATTTGGCCAAGTAAGGTCAGAACCCAAGCACGAGTCCACCCACATATCAAATTATCAAAGTAATGAACGGGAATCATATGAGCATGATGAAAACTAGCTTGACATAAATTCCCATGTGTCCTCGGGAGTGCTTTCCTTTATATAAGAGTTTTTTTAGGCCTGTCCTTTGCTACAAAAAGGATTGGGACACTTTGCTGAACCATTGTTACCTTTGTTACTTGCTACCCATTACGAATTACCTTATCACAAAACTATTTGTTACCGATAATTTTAGTGCTTGTAGAGAATACCTTACTAAAAACCACTTGTCATTTCCTTCTACTCCTCGTTGGGTTCGACGCTCTTACTTATCGAAAGTACTATGATAGATCCCCTATACTTGTGGGTCATCAATCTCCAAGTATTTCAACTGGCAGGTTGTGTTTCAAAATAGTTTGTTGATCAAAGAAAATCTTATCTATTTCATTCCTTTTATTCATATGCATATCATTTTCATGGTCTAGCAAATATTGTTCTGAGGGATCAGTAGGAGGCACAACGATTGAAGCAAGACCAGTAATTTCATCTTTACTAGGAAATTCTTTGTCATGGGGTTGTCTACGAAATTTAGAGAAACTGAACTCATGAGACATATCCCCAAAACTTATAGTAACCGTTTCTTTCTCGCAATCAATCCTAGCATTAACGGTATTCAAGAAGGGTCTACTGAATATAATGGGACAAAAATTATCTTGTGGGAAACCAAGAATAATAAAATGAGTAGGATACTTTATTTTCCCACACAAGACTTCAACATCTCTAACAATCCTAATTGGTGCAATAGTATCTCTATTAGCAAGCTTGATGGTAACATCAATTTCTTCTAATTCAGCTGGTGCAATATCATTCATAATTTCTTGCTATAAGGTACAGGGAATTGTACTCACACTAGCACCCACATCACGTAAGCCATGATAACAATGATCTCCTATTTTAACATAAACAAGAGGCACGCCAACAATAGGTCTATGTTTACCTTTAGTATCAGGTCTAGCAATTCTAGCAGCTTAATCACAGAAATGAATGACATCCCATCAATATTATCAACCAAAAGATCTTTAACCATAGCAATATTAGGTTCAACTTTAATTTGTTCAGGAGTTATAGGTGTTCTAGCACAACTCTTACGAACCACAGTTGAAGCTTTAGCATGTTCCTTTATTCTAACAGGGCAGGGTGGTTTCTCAATATAAGCAGTAGGAATAACATGATCAACATTATAAATAATAGTTTCTTCTTCAACTTTAATAGGTTCAACCACTTTAACTTCAATGGGAGGATGATATTTAAACCACTTCTCCTTGGGGAGATCAACATGAGTAGCAAAAGATTCACAGAATGAAGCTACTACCTCAGAGTCAAGTCCATATTTAGTGCTAAAATCACGAAAAGCATCGGTGTCTATAAAGGATTTAACACAATCAAACTTAAGGCTTATACCTGACTCATTACCTTCTTCGAGTTCCCAATCTTTAGAGTTGCGTTTAATTCTTACCAATAAGTCCCATTTGAATTCAATATATTTCTTCATAAAGTAACCAACACAAGAAGTATCGAGCATGGATTGATCATTACGAGAGAGCCAAGCATAAAAATTCTGAATAATAATTTCTCTCGGGAGCTCATGATTGGGGCATGAATATAACATTGACTTAAGCCTCCCCCAAGCTTGAGCTATTCTTTCTCCTTCACGAGGCCAAAAATTATAAATATAATTCCGATCACGATGAACCACATACATAGGATAAAACTTCTGATGAAATTCCAATTTCAATCAGTTGTAGTTCCATGATCCAATATCATCACATAGCCTATACCATGTCAATGCCTTCTCCTTCAAAGATAAAGGAAAGACCTTCTTCTTGACATCATCCTCGGGAAGACCGGCAAGCTTAAATAATCCACAAACTTCATCCACATAGATTAGATGCAAATCAGGATGTAGTGTTCCATCTCCTGCATAAGGATTAGCTAGCAGTTTTTCTATCATACCCGAAGGGATTTCATCATAAATAGTTTTAGTAGGTGCAGCAGGTTGAGGATCATCACTTTGTGCTTCCGGTCAGGGTGAAGATACCCCAAACAAGCCCCTCAAAAGACTATTTTCCATAGTGACAAGTGACAGTAAATTTCAGCACAGTATATAAATTTTTCCTTACCAAGTTCCACACACCAAAGGCACTTCACTCCCCAGCAATGGTGCCAGAGTCCTGATGACCCACAAGTGTAGGGGATCTATCATAGTCCTTTCGATAAGTAATAGTGTCGAACCCAACGAGGAGCAGAAGGAAATGACAAGTTGTTTTCAGTAAGGTATTCTGTGCAAGCACAAAAATTATCGGTAATAGATAATTTTGTGATAAGGTAATTCTTAACGGGTAGCAAGGAAAAAATGTAATAAAGCTGAAGCAAGGTGGCCCAATCCTTTTTATAACAAAGGACAAGCCTGGACAAACTCTTATACAAATCAAAGTGCTCCCGAGGACACATGGGAATTTATGTCAAGCTAGTTTTCATCATGCTCATATTATTCGCGTTCGTTACTTTGATAATTTGGTGTGTGGGTGGTCCGGTGCTTGGGTGCTGCCCTTACTTGGACAAACATCCCACTTATGATTAAAATCTCTCACAAGGATCCACAACTATGAAAGAATAATTAAGATAAATCTAACCATAGCATGAAACATATGGATCCAAATCAGCCCCTTACGAAGCAACACATAAACTAGGGTTTAAGCTTCTGTCACTCTAGCAACCCATCATCTACTTATTACTTCCCAATGACTTCCCCTAGGCCCAAATAATGGTGAAGTGTCAGGTAGTCGACATTCACATGACACCACTAGACGAGATACAACATACATCTCATCAAAATATCAAACGAATACCAAATTCACATGATTACTTATAACAAGACTTATCCCATGTCCTCAGGAACAATTATAATTACTCACAAAGCATATTCATGTTCATAATCAGAGGAGTATTAATAAGCATTAAGGATCTGAACATATGATCTTCCACCAAGTTAACCAACTAGCATCAACTACAAGGAGTAACCAACACTACAAGCAACCCACACGTACCAATCTGAGGTTTTGAGATAAAGATCGGATACAAGAAATGAACTAGGGTTTGGAGAGGAGATGGTGCTGATGAACATGTTGATGGAGATTGACCCCTTCTCGTTGAGAGGATCGTTGGTGATGACGATGGCTTCGATTTCCCCCTCCGGGAGGGAAGTTTCCCCGGCAGAATAGCTTCGCCGGAGCTCTAGATTGGTTCTGTCGAAGTTCCGCCCCGAGACGGCGGCGCTTCGTCCTGAAAGCTCTTATATGCTTTTTCCAGGTCAAAACCCTTCATATACGAGAGGATGGGCACTGGAGGCCTGCCAGGGTGCCCACAAACCTGTAGGGCACACTCAGGGATACAACATACATCTTATCGAAATATCAAACGAATACCAAATTCACATGATTACTTATAACAAGACTTATCCCATGGCCTCAGGAACAATTATAATTAATCACAAACCGAGACGGTGACGCTTCGTCCCGAAGCTCCTTTTTCAGACCAAAATTCCAGTTGCCGGCATTCTCCCTCTTCATGTAAACCTTGTAAAATAAGAGAGAAAAGGCATAAGTATTGTACCATAATGTGTATTAGCAGCCCATAATGCAATAAATATCGATATAAAATCATGATGCAAAATGGACATATCACTTTCCACTGGCTAGCATGTGCGAGGTGTCTCAACTACGGATCATCTCCGTCGTTGGGCTTCACACTCTATGCGTGCGAGCACATGAGCTTTGCTTTCTTAGGATCTACAAAATAACGATGCAGACGGGGAGTGATCGGTAAGTACCATACAACTTCCTGAGGAGATTTCTTCCCAGCCTTCTTCTATCGAGAAGCATTGCACACCGGACAACTATTTTTTTTTCTGATGCTCCTTTCGATAAATGATTCAATCGTTGATGCATGCATGTTATCTAATGTGGGGCAGATCAAGAGGGCACACGATCTTCTTGGCCTCATCGACACTAGTAGGACACGGGTTCCCTCACGGAAGAACTTTATTTAGTAGATACTTCAAATGCTCATCGAGGCTTGTAGCTTTACATTTGTTTTTGGACTTCGTCTTTAGAAGTTCGAGCATGAAACCCAAGGGGGTCACCTCGGGATCGCAACCGTCATACTATGGAGTCTTCGAGTCTACTTCCAATTGCGCTAGTTTGGCCTCCTCTCTAGAAGCAGCTCTATCGCTAGTCGTACTCTTGCGAAGCAGGTCTCGAACATGAGGCCTCCCCATTTTTATTTCCACACTGGGACAATGCTCTAATAATGATGATCATCACACTTTTATTTACTTGCAACTCGATATGAGAAACTGATTGGAAGATATGACTCTATATGGATGCCTCTCGCAGCGTACGAGGATGTGCAATGATCTAGCATAGAAAAAGAAATCAAAAACAGACAAGCCATGTAAATATCATGCTAGCTATATTACGATCATGCAAAGCAATATGACAGTGGAAGTACAAGTCAGATGAAGTGACGGTGGAAGTTGCATATCAATATATCTCGGAATGGCTATGGAAATGCCATGATAGGTAGGTATAGTGTCTTTTTGAGGAAGATATAATGAGGCTTGCATGCAACAGAGCGTATAATGTCACAAGGTTTTGATGCACCAGCGAAAGTTGCACCAATCCTCGAGGTGAGAATGGGCAATGCACGATACCGAAGAGGCTAGCAAATATGAGGAGGTGATATTGCGTATGTCCATGGTGCCACATTAGTCATAAAGAACTTATATACGTATGCAATGTTTTATTAGTTTTATCACAAATCAAAGTACTACTCGCATGCCCCGAGGGAGAGGGCATGGAGGCATTAACCATCGTGAGACTCGGACTCAAAACAACACTAGGATTTAAACTAGGAATAGAAATGCTCACACATCATCACCATGCCTTTTAAATTTTTTGACAAACAAGAAGTTAACACCTCTTAAAATCGACACTTCAACGAATCAACAATGATGCACTCACACCCTTTCACATTACCACATCAATATCATTAACCAATAATTTCTATTTAATGCGCTACATGAAGGTTTTGATTATCACTCCTTGAATACCTATTATTTTTGAACTAATCTTATAATCCATGCAAATTATCGTCAGTGTTTATTAACTCTGAAACAAATATAAGTGAAGAACTAGAGTTTAACTATTTCTAAAAAAGACCTAGAAATTCTCTAATAAATCTAATGGAAGGACAAGAGCATTCTACAAATAACGGTTTTCTATATGTAGAGAAACACACATCGAACTTCAAATGATATAAGTGAAACACATGAAGCATTCTATAAATCAACTCAAACGATGTAAGTGAAGTAATATCATTATATAAATCAACCATGGAATTTCCCATACCAACATGGTTCATTTCTAAGAGGAAAATAAAAGGCACGTGATGCTCCAATAATTTACGCGTCTCATGTGAACGAAACAAAACCGAGACATACCGATAATTGTTGAAGACGAAAGATGGGATGCCTTACGGGGCATCCCCAAGCTTAGATGATTGGATCTCCTTGAATATTTACTTGGGTTGCTTTGTGCATCCCCAAGCTTTATCTCTTGCCTCTCCTTATTCTTCTCGTATCGATACCTCCTCAATCTTTGAACACTTCATCCACACAAAACTTGACAGAACTTTTATTAGAAACATTAGTACGTAATCATCAAATCTCATCAGGTCCTTCCATAAAATTATTGCCTAATTATAATATAACATTACCCAGTATATGCTACCACAATTCTACGGCTGCCAAGTCAATGGGGCTCAACAAGAATTCAAAACATAAGCACGCAAAGCAATTATAACAACAATTTGTGAAAAACAGAACAATGTGAAAAGATGCATATGAAACATATACTTACATATCTTAGAAAATTCTGAAAATTTAGGAAGTGGTAAATCATTTATATAAAAGTAATGTGTAAAAATTTCACAAACTTTTGAGTTCCGGTAACATATGAAAAATCAAACACTACAGCCAAAGTTTCTGTTTTTACACAACACATATCAAACAAGCAATTCAAACATCCTAAAGGTAATTCTTGGAACTTTTTACTGAAAAACAAGATTATGAATAACATCTAACAGAGAACTGAAAAAAATAAAATTATGCTCCAAGAAAAACACATATTATGTGATGAATAAAAATATAGCTCCAAGTAAGATATACCTATAGTGTTGAAGACGAAAGAGGGGATGCCTTCCGGGGCATCCCCAAGCTTAGACGCTTGAGTATTCCTTGGATATTACCTTGGGGTGCCTTGGGAATCCCCAATCTTAGGTTATTGTTGCTTCTTATTCTCCGCATATCGATATCCCACGCGAAACATGAAAACCTTAATCACACAAAACTTAACAGAAACCTCGTGAGATCAGTTAGTACAATTGGCAAATCATAAACTTTGGGTACCGTTATAAATTGGTTCATATTTAATTATTGCATAAGGTACTTTATTTTAACTACACAATAGATTATACCCTCCGATACAATCCGTAGCATCATCAAAACAAGCAAACTATGCAAAACAGAATATGTCTAAAATAGAACAATTTGTAATGATCACGACAAATACCAAACTTCTATAACTCAAATAATTATGAAACATTAGGAGGACCTAGGGAATTTTTATATTAATTATGTGTAAAAAATTCAGGTCAAAAATACGTTCCAGTAAAATCACACAAATTCTGCACTAGACATCAAAGTTTCTATTTTTCCACATGATCAAATCTAGTATTATCCGAATCATCCAAAAGGCTTTACTTGGCACATTATTTTTATAATAAAAAGGACTTATACAAGGGGATAATTATTTTTGTTGAAAATTTTCTGTAATCAAGATTCACAAAGTTTCCATGGGCATGAACAAAATTCAAGGCTAGCCCCCACTTCAATGGTGCTCGTCTTTCTCACTTTCACTTTTCTTTTTGAAAAAGTTTTAGGTTCCTGAATTTATTTTTTGTTTTTAATTACTTTAAAAGCACATAACATAAATAAATGAATATCTAAAACTTTCGGGTTGTCTCCCTGCCAGTGCTTTATTTAAACCCATTAAGCTAGGCATATAGTGCTCAAGTAATTTATCCACCCGGATCCCAAGGTATAACAAAACCAATTTTAATTATCAATGATTTGTAATTTAGTAGTGAGAAAAAAGTGATATATATCATTTAGAAATGAAGTCTAACTCTATTGCTATGCATTGGCATGTCATAAAAGAACAATTCATTCACACGAGGTAAAGTCCAATACATAGCATAAGTAGTTTCTTGCAATTTTATCGTATTGGAAACACAAACATGTGAAGATTTGGTTCCTCTCTCATAATAATTGCAAGTAGGAGCATCAAGCACATGCATATCATATCCTTCAAAATCATCATGTAGTGTTAAAACGCAACCCATCAATATAATCCTTAATAAGTGCAAACTTCTCCGATATGGTGTAGTTGGGAGAATTCAAAAAGATAATAGGACTATCATGTTTGGGTGCAATAGCAACAATTTCATGGTTAACATAAGGAACTATAGCAAATTTATCTCCATACGATAATTCATATTGGCATCATGGACACAAGCGTAGCAAGCATCAAGTCCGTCAAAAAGGGATATTTCAAACGAATCCAAGGGATCATAGCAATTATCATAGCATTCATCCTTCGGTAAGCACGGAAGAAAAATAAACAATGTATGAGTTGAAGAGTTACTCTCATTAGAAGTTGGGTAGAGGTAGTTAATTCGCTCTTCCTCCTTTTGTTCTTTTCTCTCCTCCTCATCTTTTTTATCTAATGAGCTCACAATTTCAGAAATTTCTTCTTCCATAGATTCCAGCAAAATATTAGTCTCTTCCAAGGCAGCCGTAATTCTTTAAATAAATTCATTAATACCGACATTGTATTCATAATTCTCACAGCAATATTTAATTACGACAAAATTTTCAGATTTGTAAGGAATATCATCATACTTTTCAATCAAAGAGGCAATTTCATATGCACCCTTAAAAGCAACAAAATCTTTTATGTGTTCCACATCATAGTAATCATATAAACCATTAGCATAATAAGCCAAGATTTCATTGTCATTAAATTCACATTGAAAGGGAAAGTGTGAATTCTCCATCTTAGAGCAACAAGTATAATCACACCTCAAGCATAAATTCCAAGCATAACAACACAACATTTTAATTTGATCCCATAAGTGTTTCCCATTTTGAGTCAAGCGATAATCCCTAAAGTACTCACATTCATCCAATGTGTATCCCATTATCATGTTCAATGGGGAGTTCTCACGATTATCATAGTAGTATTGAATGCTTTCCACATAACTAGCATTGAGGGTTTTAGGAGCTTTCCCATATCCATGAGTTGAAAGTACAACTAATTGTTTTGGTGTTTCGTATTTCATATCCATAACTAAAGATATAAAACAACTGATAATAGAAAATAAAATTATTTGTGATAAAGCAAACAAGCACACACGGGAATATCAACCACTACGCTATTGCTCCCCTGCAACATCGCGAGAAAAGGTCTTGATAACCCACAAGTGTAGGGGATCGATTGTAGCCTTTTTCGATAAGTAAGGTGACGATTCTAATGAGGAGCTACATGTATAATTAATATTCTCTCAAGTTCTATCGACCACCGATACAACTCTACACACGCTAACGCTTATTTTACCTAGAACAAGTATGAAACTATTTTTCGGGAAAGAAACTAGATGTACTTAGTAGGTGTGATAGATAGTTTTGCAAGAAAATAAAGAGCAAGTAAATAAAAGTTAGGGGCTATTTAGTAGAAAGCTATTTGTGTAACACAAGACAAATATTTTCCATAGGCAATTGAATACAACATGATAGATACTTATCATATGCAATGAGGGAGAGGCATACACTAACACACTTTCCATACTTGGATCATATGCACTTATGATTGGACCTCTAGCAAGCATCAACAACTAATAGAAATCATTAAGGCAAACCAAACCATAGCATTAAACATCAAGTCGTCTTTACTGCCATATGCACACTACTTCATTTCTCGGGTGTAAGTTTCTGTCACTCTCGCCAACCACTATAAACGAATCATGAACATATTGCAAACCCTCCAGTGTATATCCTTCATGTGTGCGCCTCACGGAAGGCACCTTAGGAAAACGCCATATCAACACACAACTCATATCAATAACATCATATCAAAATTAACCCATAGGACAAAAGAAATATCCTCAAACATGATAGCAAGTATTACGGTGGGTGAACAAATTACTGTCGAGCAATTGATAGAACCACGCAAAGCCATGATGATATCTAAGGCAATGATCATACATATAGACATCACGTCCGAGACAAGTAGACCGATACTGTCTGCATCTACTACTATTACTCCACACATCAACCGCTATCCAACATGCATCTAGCGTATTGAGTTCATAACAAACAAAGTAACGCCTTAAGCAAGATGACATGATGTAGAGGGACAAATTCCTGCAATAGATATAAACCCCATCTTTTTACCCTTGATGGCAACAACATGATGCGTGCCTCGCTACCCCTTCTGTCACTGGGTGAGGACACCGCACGGTATGAACCCAAAACCAAGCACTTCTCCCATTGCAAGAATTATAGATCAAGTTGGCCAAACGAAACCCACAACTTGAAGAGAATTACAAGGATACGAAATCATGCATATAAGAGATCAAAGGAGACTCAAATAATATTCATAGATAATCTGATCATAAATCCACAATTCATCAGATCTCGACAAACACACATCAAAAGAAGGTTACATCAGATAGATCTCCATGAATATCATGGAGAACTTTGTATTGAAGATCCAAGAGAGAGAAGAAGCCATCTAGCTACTAGATATGGATCCGAAGGTTTGTGGTGAACTACTCATGCATCATCGGAGAGGAAATGGTGTTGATGAAGAAGCCCTCCGTGTCTGAATCCCCCTCCGGCAGGGCACCAGAACGGTCCCCAGATGGGATCTGGCGGAGACAGAAGCTTGCGGCGGCAAAAAAGTATTTTCGTGGCTCTCTCCGGCAGATTTGGAATTTTAGAGAATTTATAGGCGGAAGAAGTAGGGCAAAGGAGCTACGGGGGCCCACAAGCCTGCTAGGCGCGCCCCCAGGCCATAGCTAGGGGGCTTGTGACCTCCCCCGGGGTCCTTTGCCTTGGTTCTCAAGTCCCCTGCGTATCTTCTGTTATGGAAAAAATCATTCCGCATGTTTTATTCCGTTTGGATTCCGTTTAATATTCTCCTCTGAAAAAGGTCAAAAACACGGAAAAAACAGAAACTGGCACTTGGCACTGAGTTAATAGGTTAGTCCCAAAAAAGATATTAAATAGCATAATCATGCATACAAAACATCCAAAGTTGACAAGATAATAGCATGGAACCATCAAAAATTATAGATACGTTGGAGACGTATCAAGCATCCCCAAGCTTAACTCTTGCTCGTCCTCGTGTAGGGAAGTGATAAAGACTGAATTTTTGATGTGGAATGCTACCTAACATATTTGTCCTTTGTAACTTCTTTCTTGTGACATGAATTTTCAGATCCGTAATATCCAAAACAATACTTTACTATTGACATGAAAACAATGATACTTCAACCAAACTAGCAAGGCAATCATGAACTTTTGAAATAACAAGGCCAAAGAAAGTTATCCCTACAAAATCATATAGAATGGCTATGCTCCATCATCCCCACACAATGAATTTAAATCATGCACATCCCTGGTATTGGCCAAGTAATTGTTTTCACACTCTTACTTTCTCAAACTTTTTCAACTCTCACGCAATACATGAGCAGGAGCCATGGATATAGCACTATAGGTGGAATAGAGTGTGGTGGAGGTTGTGAGGCAAAAAGCAGGAGATGGTCACATCGACTCGGCGTATCAACGTGCTATGGAGATGCCCATCAATATATATCAATGTGAATGAGTAGGGATTACCATGCAACGGATGCACTTAGAGCTATAAGTGTGTGAAAGCTCAAAAGGAGAACTAGTGGGTGTGCACCCAACTTGCTCGCTCACGAAGACCTAGGGCAATTTTGAGGAAGCCGATCATTGGAATATACAAGCCAAGTTATATAATGAAAATTCCCACTAGTATATGGAAGTGTCAAAAAAAGGGACTCTCTATCATGAAGAACATGGTGCTATTTTGAAGCACAAGTGTGGAAAAATATAGTAGCATTGTCCCTTCTCTCTTTTTATCTCTTTTTTTGTTTGGGCTCTTCGGCCTCTTTTCATTTTCTGGTGGGCATCTTTGGCCTCTCTTTTCTCCTCACATGGGGGAATGCTCTAATAATGATGATCATCACAGTTTTATTTACTCACAGCTCAGTACTTAGAACAATGATGACTCTATAGGAAATGCCTCCGGCAGTGTACCGGGATGTGCAACGATCTAGCTTAGCGTATGACGTTGAAACATCTCGCTAGCTATCTTACGATCATGCAATGGCAATATGAGAGTGACGACACAAGTCATGAGACGGAACGGTGGGAGTTGCATGGCAATATATCTCGGAATGGCTATGAAAATGCCATAATAGGTAGGTATGGTGGCTGTTTTGAGGAAGGTATATGGTGGGTTTGTGCACTGGCGAAAGTTGCGCGGCACTAGAGAGGCTAGCAATGGTGGAAGGTGAAAGTGCATCTATACCATGGTCTCACATTAGTCATGAAGAACTCATATACTTATTGCGAAAGTTTTATTAGTAAACGAAACAAAGTGCTAAACGCATACTCCTAGGGGAAGGGTTGGTACGTGTTAACCATGGCGCTATCCCGACCGCCACACAAAGGATGACAATCAATAAATCAATTATGCTCTGACTTCCTAACATAGCGGTTCACCATACGTGCATGCTACGGGAATCACTAACTTCAACACAAGTATTTATAGATTCACAACACCCTACTAACATAAGTCTAATATTACCAAATCCATATCTCAAAACTTAATTGTTAGGAATCAAACTTATCTTACTAATCAATGCACTTGAATATGGAAGTTTTTATTATATCCTCTTTGGATGCCTATCATCTTACTAATCAAGCCAATTACCAAGTTACTGAGAGAGAGAGAGCACTCTCAAAAAGATATAAGTGAAGATCGATAGTTTTTATTTCTTCAAAATATGACACCACCGTGCTCTAAAAAGATCTAAGTGAAGCAGTAGAGAAAAGTTATCTAGCTCAAAAGATATAAGTGAGGCAGATGCGAGCTAAATTTCCTAACTCAAAAGATATAAGTGAAGCTCAATGAGTATTCTAGCAAATTCACGATGAGTGCATGTCTCTCTCAAAAAGGTGTGCAGCAAGGATGATTGTGACACAACTAAAATAAAAGACTCCTATAATACACGACGCTCCAAGAAAAACACATATCAAGTGGTGAATAAAAATATAGCTCCAAGTAACGTTACCGATGGATTGAACACGAAAGAGGGGATGCCTTCCCGGGGCATCCCCAAGATTAGGCTTTTTGGTGTCCTTGAATTTGGCTTGGGATGCCTTGGTAATCCCCAAGCTTAAGCTCTTTCCACTCTTTATCCCATTGTCCATGAGAACATCACCCAAAACTTGAAAACTTCACAACACAAAACTTAAACAGAAACTACCAACTCTTTAGGTACTGTAGAAAGCTTGATTTCTGTTAGATTGATGTTAGATTAATGTATTCTTACTTTTCCATGGCTAGTACCCCCCCCCCGATACTATCCATATTTCATCAAAATAAACAATGAACACAACAAAAGCAGAATCTGTCAAAAACAGACCAGTGTGTAGCAATCTGTATACTTAGTATACTTACGGTATCTCAAAAATTCTGAAAAATTATGAACATTAGGGAAATTGGCATATAAACCAGCAGCAAAACGAATCAACTCAAAAGCTCTTTCTGGATAGGAATTAAAAATAATTTCGTTAGCGCAGAGTTTCTGTCTTTTTCACCAAGATCAAACATCCATCACCGAAACTAGTCATAAAGGTTTTACTTGGCTCAAACACAAAAACAAACACAAAAAACACAATCATAACAGAATTATGATGATATAAACACAAAAAAAGCAAAAAAGAAAAGATAAATTTATTGGGTTGCCTCCCAACAAGCCCTTAGCTAGGCATAAGGCGATAGAATCAAGTATCGTCGTCTTTGGTGCTCAAACCATAAGTAGCCCTCATCATGGATTCATAAGGCAATCTTATTTTATTTTTAGGAAAGTGTTCCATGCCCTTCTTTAATGGAAATTCAAATTTAATATTCCCTTCCTTCATATCGATGATATTACCAATAGTCCTAAGGAAAGGTCTACCAAGAATGATGGGACATGTTGGATTGCAATGAATATCAAGCACAATGAAATCTATGGGTACATAGTTCCTATTTGCAATAATAAGAATATAATTGATCCTTCCCAAAGGTTTCTTAACAATAGAATCCGCAAGATGCAAATTAAGAGAGCACTCATCAATCTCGTTGAAGCCTAGAACATCACATAAAGACTTTGGAATAGCGGAAACACTAACACCCAAATCACACAAAGCATTGCATTCATAGTTTTTAATCTTGATTTTGATAGTAGGTTCCCACTCATCATGAAGTTTTCTAGGAATGGATATCTCCAACTCAAGTTTCTCTTCAAGAGATTTTATCATAGCATCAACGATATGATCGACAAAGGCCTTATTTTGGCTATAAGCGTGTGGAGAATTTAGCATGGATTGCATCAAGGAAATACATTCAATCAAAGAGAAACTATCATAATTGAATTCCTTGAAATCCAAAGTAGTAATTTCATTACTACTCAAAGTTTTGATATCCTCTACTCGACTTTTAGTGCTTTTAGCATCAAGATAAATAGACTCTGAATCATTGGGGTGTTTCTCAACCAAAGTGGACTCATATCCAGCCCCATCACCATTAGTTTTGACATTAGAAAACAAGGATTCAATGGGAGTCACACCAAGCACTTTAAGATCTTCGTGATTCTCATCACGAGAACGCGCCTTTTTAAGCCATTCATGTCTAGCACGAATTTGGGCTGTTATTTCTTTACTCTCATTCATGGAAACACGAATAGCTTTCAAAGTTTCATCCATATTAATCTTGGGAGGAGCAATCTCAATTTCAAATCATCAATATCAAGGGACATTCTATCAACAGTCCTAGCCAAGTCATCAATTTTGAGCTTTTTTTTTCTATGGACGCATTGAAAGTCTTTTGCGAGTTGATTAACTCTTTAATATTACTCTCAAGATCAGAGGGTAATTTATTGTAATTTCCATGAGCATTGTTGTAGGAATTGCCAAAATTATTAGAGGGATTACTAGGAAAAGGCCTAGGAATAAAGTTACCTCTATAAGCATTGTTGTTGCCAAAATTATTCCTACCAACAAAATTAACATCCAAGCTCTCATTGCTATTCTCAATCAAGGAAGACAAAGGCATATCATTTAGATCTAGAGGAGCACCTTTACTAGCAAACAATTTCATTAACTCATCCATTTTAGCACTCAAAGAGTTAATTTCTTCTATAGCATGGACTTTTTTACTAGTAGGTGACCTTTTAGTGTGCCATTGAGAATAATTTGTCATGATATTGTCTAGGAGTTTTGTGGCTTCTCCTAATGTGATTTCCATGAAAGTTCCACCGGAGGTGGAATCCAAGATATTTCTAAGCAAAATACAAACCAGCATAGAAGATTTGTATAATCATCCAAAGACTCAAGCCATGAGCGGGACAATTTCTAATCATCAATTTCATTCTCTCCCAAGATTGTGCAACATGTTCATGATCTAGTTGCTTAAAATTCATGATATCATTACGGAGAGAGATAATCTTAGCCGGTGGAAAATACTTGGATATATAAGCATCTTTGCACTTGTTCGAAGAATCAATGCTATTTTTGGGTAAAGATGAAAACCAAGTTTTTGCTCGAACTCGTAATGAGATCGGAAATAGCTTCAATTTAATCACATCATTATCCACATCTTTCTTCTTTTGCATATCGCATAACCCAATGAAGGTATTAAGATGGGATGCGACATCTTCACTAGGAAGGCTAGAAAATTGTTCTTTCATAACAAGATTCAGCAAAGCAGCATTGATTTCATATGATTACACACTAGTGGCGGAAGCAATCGGAGTACTAATAAAATCATTATTATTAGTATTCGAGAAGTCACACAATTTGGTGTTTTCAGTCATGGTCACTTCAGCTAGAAGACAAGCACACAAGCAAACAGAAAGCAAGCGAAAGAAAAGGGCGAACGAAAAAGGCAAATATTTTTGTAAATTTTTGTTTTTCAGAAGTGGGGGAGAGGAAAACGAGAGGCAAAAGGCCAAAAAAAGTAAATGCAAGAGATGAGTTTGCGATTGTTACTTGGATAAGCTTCACTTAGAATAGTCCCCGGCGCCAGAAATCGACACGTTGAAGGGAGACTATTCTTAACTTGATACTCCCCGGCAACGGGCGCCATAAATTCTTCCTGTTACCTCTTGAGCTTGCGTTTGTTTTTCCCTTGAAGAGGAAAGGGTGATGCAGCATAGTAGCAGTAAGTATTTCCCTCAGTTTGAGAACCAAGGTATCAGTCCAGTAGGAGTATCAAGACAAGTCACCAATGTAACTGCGCAAAAACAAACAAACTTGCACCCAGCACTATAAGGGGGTTGTCAATCCCTTCACTATTAATTGCAAGGTGAGATCTGAAGGTGGAAAGTGCAACAAAGTAAAAGTGTAGAGCTGAAAATAAGATGTGAAGTAGACCCGGGGGCCATAGTGTGCACTAGAGGCTTCTCTCATGGTAGCAAGTATTACGGTGGGTGAACGAATTACGGTCGAGCAATTGATAGAACCACGCAAAGTCATGATGATATCTAAGGCAATGATCATACATATAGGCATCACGTCCGAGACAAGTAGACCGATACTGTCTGCATCTACTACTATTACTCCACACATCGACCGCTATCCAGCATGCATCTAGTGTATTGTGTGCATAACAAACATAGTAACGCCTTAAGCAAGATGACATGATGTAGCGGGATAAATTCATGCAATAGATATAAACCCATCTTTTTACCCTTGATGGCAACAACACGATGCACGCCTCGCTACCCCTTCTGTCACTGGGTGAGGACACCGGACGGTATGAACCCAAAACCAAGCACTTCTCCCATTGCAAGAATTATAGATCAAGTTGGACAAACGAAACCCACAACTCGAAGAGAATTACAAGGATACGAAATCATGCATATAAGCGATCAGAGGAGACTCAAATAATATTCATAGATAATATGATCATAAATCCACAATTCATCGGATCTCGACAAACACACCGTAAAAGAAGGTTACATCGGATAGATCTCCATGAAGACCATGGAGAACTTTGTATTGAAGATCCAAGAGAGAGAAGAAGCCATCTAGCTACTGGCTATGGACCCGAAGGTCTGTGGTGAACTACTCACGCATCATCGGAGAGGCAATGGTGTTGATGAAGAAGCCCTCCGTGTCCGAATCCTCCCTCCGGCAGGGCACCAGAACGGTCCCCAGATGGGATCTTAAGGAGACAGAAGCTTGCGGCGGTGGAAAAGTATTTTCGTGGCTCTCTCCGGCAGTTTTGGATTTTTAGAGAATTTATAAGCGGAAGAAGTTGGGCAAAGGAGCCACGGGGGGCCCACAAGCCTGCTAGGCGCGCCCCCTAGGTCGCGGCTAGGGGGCTTGTGACCACCCCCGGGATCCTTTGCCTTGGTTCTCAAGTCCCCTGCGTATCTTCTGTTATGGAAAAAATCATTCCGCAGGTTTTATTCCATTTGGACTCCGTTTAATATTCTCCTCTGAAAAAGGTCAAAAACACGGAAAAAACAGAAACTCGCACTTGGCACTCAGTTAATAGGTTAGTCCCAAAAAAGATATAAAATTGCATAATCATGCATAGAAAACATCCAAAGTTGACAAGATAATAGCATGGAACCATAAAAAAATATAGATACGTTGGAGACATATCACACATCATTGGATAATAATATATAGCATTAAGCACCATGTTCAAGTATAGGTTACGGCGGGGAAGAGAGGTTTTACACCGCTACATAGAGGAGGAGAGAGTTGGTGGTGACGGTAGCGAATTTGTGGGTGTAGATCGCCATCATGATGGTTGCCCCAGCGGCGGTCCAGCACCACCGAGAGAGAGGGGAAGAGAGCCCCCTCCTTCTTCTTCCTTGGACTCCTCCCTAGGTGGGACGACGGTCTATCCTCTAGTCCATGGCCGCCATGGCACCTGGAGGGCAGCAACCCCTCCAGGATTTGATCTCTCTCTCTCTCTGTTTCTCTCCTATTTTCGCGACCCGTTTTCTTGCCCTTCACTATTTCTTAAATATCCCGAGATCTATAACTCTGATCGGGCTGAAACTTTGAGGGGATTTTTATCGGAAAATTATCTTTCTTGCGGCCAAAGGAGAGCTCCAACTGAGTTAAGGGCTGGCCACATGCCATCAGGTCGTGACACTACCCTCTCACCGTGCCATGTTGGCTTGTGGGGCCTTTGGACACAGTCTTGTATTGATTCCGACTCCCAAAATTCACATATATTCCAAAAAAAACTTCATAAATTTTGATGGCATTTATAGTCGGTTTGATATGAATTTTCTGCGAAACAAAAAACACACAAAAAAAGGAACCGACTCTGGGCACTAAGTCAATAGGTTAGTGCTCAAAAATAAGTTAAATTGGTAAATAATTACTCAAAAGTATCCTAAAATGATAATATAATAGCATGGAACAATAAAAAATAATAGATAAGTTGGAGACGTATTAGACATCCCCTATTTCGTCTCAATCCATCAGTATGTCACTTGGAGCTACATTTTTATTCATCACATGATATGAGATTTTCTTGGAGCATCGTTTTCTTTTGTTTACTTTTACTTTCAGTTTGCCACAATCATCCTTTTATAGATACACTTATTTGAGAGAGACACACCATCATCATAATTTTTTAGAATACTCTATGTGCTTCATTTATACCTTTTGAGCTTAGTAGTTGCTCTAGTACTTCACTTATATTTTTTTAGCACAGTGGCGTGTAGATTTTATAGAAATATTATGCCCTCATTCTTCACTTATATTTGTTTGAGAGTTAAATAAATAGTGATGGTAATTTTCATGGGTCATAAGACTAGACCAAAATAATAGGTG
The DNA here is from genome assembly GCF_904849725.1 of Hordeum vulgare subsp. vulgare. Classification (NCBI taxonomy): domain Eukaryota; kingdom Viridiplantae; phylum Streptophyta; class Magnoliopsida; order Poales; family Poaceae; genus Hordeum; species Hordeum vulgare. The sequence continues at coordinate 186,284,055 of NC_058520.1, read as the reverse complement.
TTCAATGAGTGATAATTAAAACCATCATATAGTACATATAGATAAATTATGGGTTAATGATATTGGTCTAGTGATATGAAAAAGGTGTGACTGCATTATTATTAATTCAGAGAGGTGTCGATATGAAGAGATGTTAAATTCTTATTCGTATAAAAATTAAAAATGCATTCTGATATTGCGTGAGAATTTCAATTCCTCGTTGAAATCCTAGTGTTGTTTCAGGTCAGGGGCACGCGATGGTTAACTCCTACCAACCCCCTCCCTCGGGGCATGCGAGTAGTACTTTGATTTGTGGTAGAACTAATAAAACTTTGCAATAAGTATATGAGTTCTTTATGACTAATGTGATACCATGGACATACGCAATCTCACCTCCTCATATTTGCAAGCCTCTTCGGTACCGTGCCTTGCTCATTCTCACCTCGAGGATTGTGCAACTTTCGCCGCTGCATCCAAACCCCGTGACATGACACACTCTGTTGCACATAAGCCTCACTATATCTTCCTCAAAACAGCCACCATACGTATCTATCATGGCATTTCCATAGCCATCCTGAGATATATTGCCATGAAAATTCCATCGTCACTTCACATGACTAGTTTGTTCATCATCATATTGCTTTGCATGATCATATAGGGCTCACATTGTATTTGTGCCAAAGCCACCGTTCATCACATTTTTTATACATGTCATGCTAGATCTTTGCATATCCTGGTAGACTGCCAGAGGCATTCATACAGAGTCATATAGAGATGGGGTAATAAAAATGAATGGTAGAAAAAGAGAGAAGGGACTTTGCTACAATCCTTTACCATACTTGTGCCTCAAAGTGGCACCTTGTACTTCATATAGAGAGTCTCATGTTATACCATTCATATGCTAGTGGGAATCACTTTTGCATAAACTTGCCATTAGGTGAGCTCGAATGCCCGAGATCTTCGTGAGCAAGCAAGTTGGATGCACATCCCACTTAGCTTCAGTTGAGCTTTCATACTCTTATAGCTCTAGTGCATCATTTGCATGGAATCCAAATTCCTTCCATTGATATTTATCGACGGGCATCCCCATAGCCCGTTGGTACACCTAGTTGATGTGAGACTATCTTCTCCACTTTTTACCCCTTTGATACCTACCACCATATTCTATTTCACCTATATGATATGTCCAGTGCTTCACGCTCATGTATTGTGTGAATAATAAAAAGTTGATGCATATTGAAAAGTACAACCAAATTGCCTGACTTGGGCACCGTGGTGCTTGACATTTTATTAATGTGGTGAAGACGGAGGCATGCCTTGCTAATATAATAAGATGAATGGGGGTAAAACAATCTTTGAGGATCGTATACCTTGAAAGATTAATGATTTTGTTGCTTATACTTATAAGTATTGTTTTGTCAATGTAGTTCATCATTTCTCAGTGAGCATACATGCATAAGGTTACATGATGGGTATCATGTCACATCAAAAATTATGTTTTTATCATTTACCTACTCGAGGACGAGCAGGAATTAAGCTTGGGGATGCTTGATACATTTCCGACGTATCTATAAGTTTTGATTGTTCCATGCTCATATATTATCATTATAGGATACTTTTTGTGTATTTATTGACCAATTTATATTACTTTTGAGCACTAACCTATTGACTGAGTGTCCGGTGTGAGTTGTTGTTTTCTGCATGTGAAAGTGCATTGTTGCCCTTAACAATTTTTGACATCTATGACAATTTCATTTCTGTTTCTAATCACATGCTCTAGTGTAAACAACACCGTCAAATTTGAAGTGAAGCATGTATGGTTATTCTCCCTCTATTTGCAAAAACTAAAAAGCATGTTCCATAGTGTTTTCTTCTTTCTTGAGTCCTTAGGGCAACCGCATTATTAAGAGGGGTGCATCATGAAACACGTGGGATTCAACTTCACGTACACATATGATCTCACACAACTAGTTATCAAAAGTGGTCTGAATAGTATACTCGTGCAATGTTTCTGATAAGGCCGGATCTTCCAGGACGGTCGGAACATCCGGGGACCGGAAGGTCCGAGATGGTTTCGGAAGCTTCCGGGTCACCCAGAAAAACTGCACTTTTGTGCAAACTCTTTGTTTTCCCGGAACTTGGCTGGAACTTCCGTCCCTGAAACTTCCGGGCAGTGGAACTTTTGTCCATAGTCCTAGCAACTTCCGGGGTACCCTACGGAGGATACAAACTCTCTCGATAGCCCGGAACTTGCCGAAAACCTGGCCGAAACTTCCGTGGTCTGGAACTTTCGAGCATCGCTTGAACTTTCGATCTTCGCAAGAATCTGGCTCCAATGGATGTTTTCGGTCCCCGCCTATAAATAGTCTTCTTCTTCCCCATGTAGAAGGTAACAACTCCATTTATCTCTCCACCATTTTCACACCTTGATTTCTTGGAGTTCTGCCTCCTTAGCCAACCAAATCTCATGATATTTTGAGGTGTGAAGGAGGAGTTCCTGATCTACACATACACCAAAGCAAAAGTTGAACCCCCTCTTATTTTCATGCTGCATCTTGTTACTCTTGGAGGTTAGAGACTCCTAGGCGGTAGGAGTACTCCGGCGAGGAATCGTTCATTGTGATTCCCCCAGGAAAGTTTGTGACGGTTTGGAGGACACCTCAAGGCCTACCACTAGTGGTTGAGAAAGGCCTTCGTTGTGTTGTCTCAAGGAGAGAATAGGGTGAGCCTTCATGGCATTGGTGTGCCTTCGTGGTAACATACACCTCTCTAAACGGCGATGTAGCTTCCCCCCAAGGAAGTGAGCACCGGGATACATCCTCGTCTCTTGGAGTTGCAGCTATTCCTAACCCTATATCCTTACTTGTGGTTATTTGTCTCCTTACGCGTTTCATATTGTTTCTTGTTGATCTACTTAGGTGCTCGACTTGTATATCATACTTGTCACCTTATCATCATTTCAATTGTTAGGCTATAGTTCATATTCCACATTATTGCCTAAAATTGCTATGTCACAACTAAAATTTGTAATTGTACCTATTCACCCCCTCTAAGTCCATCTCGATCCTTTCAATTGGTATTAGAGACTCGTCCTCTAATCATGTGGCTTAACCTCCCTAGAGCGAGATGGATAAGGATGGGAACCCACTGATTGCACTTCCTCATGAGAGAGGGTCTTCATCTATGGATGAAAGGAGATCCTTCACTTCTCAGGATATTGAACATGCCCTTGCTAAACAGAAGGAGGAGCATGATGATTCCATTGAGGCCTTTGTCAAAATGAGGTTGGATGCATTAGCTGCAAGAACTCCACCATCGGAGAACCGAATGGGTGTGATAAAACAACCAAATGCATCTCTCCCTAATTTGGGCCAACAACCTCAAGTTGGTGACAACACCGGTGTTCCATGGCTATATGAAAAACCTAGAGTGGAGAAACCTAAGTATAATGCTGGGGGAAACTCTCCTTTACTGTATGACACTGCCAATTTTTCTTTGTGGAGAGTTGGTATGCAGGATCATCTTAGGTTTGCCAACGATGAGATGCTGGAGATATTGGAGAAATGTTAAAACCCCGTGAGCCCCAAGGATCTCACAACGGATGAAGTATATGATAAGCACCTCAATGACACCGCGATCATGCTCATAAGAAATGGCATCTTTGACAAGAACAAAAGGCCCTACATTCACCTATCAAATGCAAAGTACTTTGGGACAGCATTGTGATGATCAAGACGAGAATGTCTTCTCTTCGTCTTGCACAATATGAGATTGCAAAAGGGGCATTAAAATATTTTTGCATGGAGAAAGGTGATAACCCCAAGCATATTCTTGAGATATTGATGACACTTTCTACCGACATAGAATCATATGATTGTGTAATAGCCAAGATGGATTCAACTTGACCAAACAGTTTCTTGTGGACAAACTGCTAAATGCTCTTGCTCCATATCACCATCAAATGGTATGGGACATAAGAAGAGAGCATGGTTTTAAGGACATGTCTCCCGATGATGTCATTTCTACCTTCCAATTATTTGAAGAATCGAAGGTCAATGCTACAAGACATCTTGCCATGCATGGCTCCTCATCACCCAAGACAAATCTTGCCTTGAAGGCCAAGCATGTGAGGGATGATGATTTGATTTTAATGAATAAGAAGATGAAGATGAAGAAGAAGGTTATGAAGATGACTCACATGGAGGGCTCTCATATGAAGACATGGCCCTATTTGTGAAGAAGTTCAGTGCAGGAAAATACAAGTGAAGATTCCAAAAGAATACGAACTTGCTATAATTGTGAAGAAACCAAACACATCTCAAAAGAGCGCCCCTATGAGAAGAGAGAAGACAAACCAAGATTTCCAAAGATTTTTGTAAAGGAGAAGTTGCCCAACCCATTAAACTCCAAGTTCAAGAAGAGAGATGGGAAGGCAATGGTGGCTCAAGAGGATTCCGACCCCGATGATGTTGGGGCTGTTGCAGGTGTAGCCCAAAACACTGAAACCGCATTGAGACTTGTCAACAAAAGTGGTGATGTTGTTACCTACAACTACATGAAATACTACAAGAGTAACACACACAAATGTCTCATGGCAAAGTGTGTGATAGAAGATGATGAGGGTCAAGCATCTCCGGACAAGGTAAAGGTAACTCCACAACCTAATCATCCTCTATTCACTTGTACCACATGTGTTGATGAATATCTTGATGCAGAAGATCATGAGCATGAATCTGAAATAAGTGATACCATGTTTGCTAAAATGAAGAAAGTCATGTGCTCTCTCAAAGGAAAGAAGCTCATTATGTTTCAGATGCTTATGGAGATGGTGTGTAATGGTGTCCTGGACTAGGGGGTACTCACCACGTCGTCTCCCGACAAGTAGGATAGGCCGAGGACCCCCATGACGGTTCACTAATGGCTAGTTCGAACAGTCCATGATGCATACATGGGAGATTCCACAAGACTTGGCGCAGAAGACAAGGACTCCTCTAAACCCTAGGCCTACGGTATATTATATAAACCGAGGCGAGGCTAGTCAATAGACAATCTCATATTCACTACAACAATCTCATGATAGATATTTGTACTATGTACTATCCCCGTATTAGTACATTCAAAAGCAAGCCGTAGGGTATTATCTCCTTGAGAGAGCCCGAACCTGGGTAAAATCCCGTGTCCATGTTACCATCGCTCCAAGACGCATAGCATAGGACCCCTACTACGAGATATGCCGGATTTGACACCAACAGTGAGTAAGCACACCTCCTCCATTAAGGAACGTGACCTCTTTATCGGGGGAAAGGAGAAATGTGAAATATTTGAGCAAAAATTCCTATATGAGGAAACACGTAATGATGAACTGTGTTTAAAAATAGTTGCTAACGTTGATAAGCTCACTAAAGAACTTGCCTCCTTGAAAAGGCTAAAAATTCTTATAATGTGTTAAGAAATGACAAGTGTAAGCTTGAAGAGTCTCACGCTACTCACTCTAAGGATTGTGAGCTCTTACATTTGTCTCTCAAGACAAAGGAAGAAGAGCTCACCATTCTTACAAAGAAATTTGACGAACTCAAGCTTACCTATCATAACAATCCCGACAAAGCTTATTCCTCTCCTACTATAAATGTTGATGCTTATGATGCTAACCCTAGTGGTGACCTAGCTAGCTTACTTGAGGAGAACCGGTTGCTAAAAGCTCAAACTGAAAAGGGCTCATGTCATGTGCCCAAGGACAAAAAAATCTCAATGAAGTATTGAGTCAACAAGAGGAGGTAGTGGCTAAGGAAGGTTTGGGATTTGATCCAAGCACAAGCAAAAATAAAGTGGGGACACACAAGTCCACAACTCCTCCCCCCCACTAGTAGAAAAAGGGCCTTTTGTCCCGGTTCGTAAGGGCCTTCTGTCCCGGTTTTGGAACCGGGACTAAAAGGTTGTTACTTATGCCCTCGGCCTTTAGTCTCGGTTCTTACACCAACCGGGATAGATGGGCCTCCACGTGGCCGCTGCGGCCAGGCCAGGTAGGGGGGCCTTTAGTCCCAGTTGGCGACACCAACCAGGACCAAAAGGCATCCAGGCATCAGCACCTGGCTAAAGCTGAGTTTTTTTTGAAAGGGGCTGGTTTAGGGGTTAATTTAGGTTGTTATATACACCAACCAAGGAGCATCCATGAGCAAGCACAAAAAGAAATAATTTTATCTTCCATCAATGAGCATCCATGAGCATGCATAAAATTTCATCAGGCACACCACCATCGTACTTAAAAGTGCAGTAGCAGTTCAACACTATCGTACTTAAAAGGTTTACACTATAAAGATTAAAGCTCCATCAGGTTCTTAAGATCTTCACTCGTGCTTCTTCACCTTCTCCTTCATCATCCTGATGCGCTTAGAGCGGCGAAGCCCCAGGCCAGGCTGTGGGATGTACTCCTCTACCAAAATTGGCATGGCCCTGTCGCCCAGCTGTGGGATCACCATCGCAAGGCCATCATCGCTGCTACTTTTGTTGTAGCCAGAGTCGCTGCTACTTTTGCTATAGCCAGAGTTGTTGCTGCCGTAGACATCGCACCTGTCGCAGTACTCGCTGCTCCTGCTCCCATTGCCTTGCCAAATGCAAAAAAGTTTTTTTTTAAAATGGGTGTGAGAAATAGCCTAATGGATAGGAAGAAGAGACAGCATACTGGCATCGTCGTCGTCCTGGTAGCGCCTCCAACACATAGTCGTGTCGAACACCTTCACGGCGAACGTGGCATTGTCGTCGTACCTGAAGACAAGGAAGTACTCGTGCCTCAGGTCGTAGGCACGGACGAACTGCTTCCAGCCACGATCTAGGTACATGCTTCCATCGGTGTCGAACGCCACCTCCACGTCCCACAGCTTGCGAAGCCCGTTGCCGGCCTGCCTCAGCTTCATGTTCTGTGGCCGTTGACCATCCAACATCTTCACAAAATTGTCCGGCAGCACCTGCCTGTTAGAGGATTTCTCAAGTATAATCGTGAAGAACTCCATCTCCGAAAAGCAGCAGAAGAGACCAATTACTACCCTTTACAACATTGCCAGTACTCGCTGCTCCTGCTCCCATTGTCTTTCCCAATGCAAAAAAGGTTTTTTTTAAAATGGGTGTGAGACATAGCCTAATGGAGAGGAAGAAGAGACAAAGCATACTGGCATCGTCGTCGTCCTGGTAGCACCTCCGACACATAGTCATGTCGAACACCTTCACGACGAACGTGGCGTTGCCGTCGTACCTAAAGACAAGGAAGTACCCGTGCCGCAGGTCGTAGGCACAGACGAACTACTTCCAGCCACGATCTAGGTACATGCTTACATCGGTGTCGAACACCAGCTCCACGTCCCATAGCTTGCGAAGCCCGTTGCCGTCCTGCCTCAGCTTCATGTTCTGTGGCCGATGGCCGTCCAACATCTTGACAAAATTGTCCAACAGCACCTGCTTGCTGGATAATTTCTCAAGTATAATCGTGAAGAACTCCATCTCTGAAAAGCAGCTGAAGAGACCAATTACTACCCTTTACAACATTGTCATACAACATTTACAGCAACATGATCATCAGTATTAGGCAGGACTTTTCTGCACAGTGCTCTCCAATTTTAGCATTCAAAGTAGGAGTACTTTTCCAATTTGAGCATTCAATAAGCAAAACCAAATCATAAAATAAAGTAGTATTCAAATTAGCATGCATTCAATTATAAGCAAAACTACATCATCTCTTGTCATACATATAGCATCACTAATACAGCTAGAACTGTAGCGCCCGACGGGTATCGTCGCGGGCGGTGGACACCCAAAGAGAAGGAACCATCACAGGATCATAGCTCCAGTGAGATCCCTGAAGAACCTGCCAGGTATTGTCGAACCTGCCCTCCAACGCAACCATGTAGCGACGGACGTGCTCGTCCTCCTCTCTCACACGGTGACGTACCACCTCCGCGGTGTCCGGAAGCCTCGGCACCGTCACTGGCCCACGCGACTGCCACCAAACAAGGATCGGGTCAACAACGGGCTGGCTCCTCACCAACCTATGCCCCCCGGAAGGTAGCACCTCCCAATACCAGCCGGCCGGAGCCCAGTCCCGGATAGGGCCCCTCTGATCAAGCAAGTGTCGTCCTCCGCCGAGTCGACGACGAGGATGCGGGATAGGCATCGTAAAATGAACTAAAAAAATAAACTAGTTCTATTAATTTTCTTGCTAAAAATAAACTCTTCTTATATTAGTGTGCTTCTAAAAATAAATAACAAATTACCACATCACCACATCATAGTATTTAGAAAGAGTGCGTGTTGGCTATATGAGACAATTATGGTCCTATAGGCCATGGATTTTTCATGCTCTTTGCAAGTCAAGGATAAGACAATGATCTTGGTTATAGAAACAATAAAGTATAGGTATTGGTGAAGCTTCTATGAACAAAATATGAACATATACATAAATTGAACATACACAATATGAACATATACATAAATTGACAAAGAGAATACATACACAATACGAACATATACATAAATATGAACATATACATAAATTGACAAAGAAAATATCACCATACATACACAATATGAACATATACATAAATTGACAAAGAAAATACTATGAACAAAAAAATCATTAAAATTCTATGAACAAAATTACAACAGAAAAAAATCATAAAAATTCTATGAACAGAAAAAAATCATAAAAATTTGACATATTCGATCTTTGCATATATATGAACATACAAACATGCATATTCAACAATAATATCACCAAAAAAATCTTTTAACAGAAAAAAAATCTTTGCTCACGGCGACGGTGTCGGGGACGAGGACGGCGAGGTGCGGCACGGGGCGGGGCGGCGCGGCGACGGTCGACGGTGAGGTGCAGCCCGGGCCGAGGCGGGGCGGTGACGGGCAGGGGCCGGCGGCGTCACGAGGCACAGGGCGCGGGGAGGGGGGCGGCGACGGCGTCGGGGCGACGAGGGACGACGTCGGGGCGGCGCGGGGCGACGACGGCGACGGCGAGGCGGAGACTGACGGGCAGCGTGGCGGCGTCGCGCGGCGGGGAAGAACCAAATTTTCGCGAGTGCTGCTTATATAGGAAGAACATTGGTCCCGGTTCATGGCACCAACCGGGACCAAAGGCCTCTTTTCAGTAGCCCAAAGGGCGGGAAACAAAGACCTTTGGTCCCGGTTGGTGGCACAAACCGGGACCAATGCACCCTTTTAGTCCCGGTTGGTGCCACCAACCGGGACAAAAGGTGTGTTCGGGGCAGTTTCGAAGAAGCTTAGAACCACCTCGCCAAGCGATGCGCCCTGTTAATGGTTTATAAGCCCCTCTACGGCTGCTTATTCAAAGTGTCTTATAAAGAAAATTCAACCTAAAAATCGAAGGGTGTTTAGGTTGAATTTTCTTTATAAGCGCATCTATTTTGTTTCAATTTTTTTTGATTTTATGAAAACTTTTTTTAGTTAATATTTTTTTGATTTTTTAGTTCATTCTTTTTGCTAATGTTTTATTTTATTCTTTTTAATTCATTCCTTTCAGTCCATTTTTTAACAAATAAATACCAACTGGGACCAAAGGGCGTGTGCTCGCGCGGTGCGGTGCTATGTATAGTCCCACCTCGCTAGCCGAGAGGGGCTCGGAGTGGTTTCTAATTACTTATTTATTTTATTTTACGATAATTCTTTTTGCTATTAAAGTTTGTAACAAAATTATAATTACTTATTTATTTTATTTCATGATAATTCTTTTTTTCTTTTAATGTTTTGAACAAAATTCTAATTACTTATTTATTTTCTATTATGATAATTCTTTTTTGCTATTAAAGTTTGTAACAAAATTCTATATAATTTTAGTTTCAATAATACTAGAGGTTTATAAAAGATTTTTAGTTGATTCCTTTAGTACCAGTTCTAAGGCTGTTACAAAGGCATTTTATACGGAAACTTGTCTGTTACAACATGCATTTCAAATGAACTACAAAAAGGTTGAAAGTTGGCATGGTATCATCATAATAGTTGTGGATAAAGTCTTCACTTTTTCTTTGCTTGTGTCCTTTCCTTATTGCGCAGTAACCATGGATAATCTTCATCATTTATCAGGATGGGTCAGCCTTGACTTTGAAGGGAGGAATTTCATGGAACTTTTCATAATCTTCGGACATGTCTGTCTTGCCCTCCACTCCCACGATGTCCCTTTTTCCTTGAAAGAACTATGTGGCGCTTTGGCTCATCGTATGATGTATTCGCTTCCTTATTTTTTCTTTTTCTCGGTTTGGTAGACATGTCCTTCACATAGATAACCTATGCCACATCATTGGCTAGGACGAATGGTTCGTCAGTGTACCCAAGATTGCTCAGATCCACTGTTGTCATTCTGTACTGTGGGTCTACCTGTACCCCGCCTCCTCACAGATTGACCCATTTGCACTTAAACAAAGGGACCTTAAAATCTACTCCGTAGTCAAGTTCCCATATGTCCACTATGTAACCATAATATGTGTCCTTTCCCCTCTCGGTGGCTGCATCAAAGCGGACACCGCTGTTTTGGTTGGTGCTCTTTTGATCTTGGGCGATCGTGTAAAATCTATTCCCATTTATCTCGTATCCTTTCCAAATCGTAACAGTCGAAGATGGTCCCCTGGACAACGAGTACAGCTCATCACAAACAGTGGTTTGATCTCTAAGACGTGTTTCCAACCAACTGCTGAAAGTCCTGATGTGTTCACATGTAATCCAGTCGTCGCACTGCTCCGGGTGTTTGGAGCGCAGACTGTTCTTGTGTTCATCAACATAAGGGGTCACCAAGGTAGAGTTCTGTAGAACTGTGCAGTGTGCTTGAGACCAAGAATATCCGTCCCTGCATATTATTGTCGCCCATCCAAGCGTGCCTTTTCCAGTCAGTCTCCCCTCATACTGCGATTTAGGGAGACCTATCTTCTTAAGGTCAGGAATAAAGTCAACACAAAACCCAATGACATCCTCTGTTTGATGGCCCATGGAGATGCTTCCTTCTGGCCTAGCGCGGTTACAAACATATTTCTTTAGGACTCCCGTGAACCTCTCAAAGGGGTACATATTGTGTAGAAATACGGGGCCCAGAATGACAATCTCGTCAACTAGATGAACTAGGACGTGCGTCATGATATTGAAGAAGGATGGTGGGAACACCAGCTCGAAACTGACAAGACATTGCACCACATCACTCCTTAGCCTTGGTATGATTTCTGGATCGATCACCTTCTGAGAGATTGCATTGAGGAATGCACATAGCTTCAGAATGGCTAATCAGACGTTTTCCGGTAGAAGCCCCCTCAATGCAACCGGAAGCAGTTGCATCATAATCACGTGGCAGTCATGAGACTTTAGGTTCTGAAACTTTTTCTCTGCCATATTTATTATTCCCTTTATATTCGACGAGAAGCCAGTCGGGACCTTCATACTAAGCAGGCATTCAAAGAAGATTTCCTTCTCTTGTTTGGTAAGAGCGTAGCTGGCAGGACCTTCATACTGCTTTGGAGGCATGTCGTCTTTTTCATGCAAACGTTGCAGGTCCTCCCGTGCCTCAGCTGTATCTTTTGTCTTCCCATACACGCCCAAGAAGCCTAGCAGGTTGACGCAAAGGTTCTTCGTCACGTGCATCACGTCTATCGAAGAGCGGACCTCTAGGTCTTTCCAGTAGGGTAGGTCCCAAAATATAGATTTCTTCTTCCACATGGGTGCGTGTCCCCCAGCTTCACTCGGAACAGCTAGTCCGCCAGGACCCTTTCCAAAGATTATGTGTAAATCATTGACCATAGCAAGTACATGATCACCGGTACGCATGGCGGGCTTGTTTCGGTGATCTACCTCGCCTTTGAAATGCTTGCCTTTCTTTCGACATTGATGGTTGGTCGGAAGAAATCGACGATGGCCCAGGTACACATTCTTCCTGCAGCTTCCCAGGTATATACTTTCGGTGTCAGCTAAACAATGCGTGCATGCGTGGTATCCTTTGTTTGTTTGTCTTGAAAGGTTACTGAGAGCGGGCCAATCGTTGATGGTTACAAACAGCAACGCGTGCAGGTTAAATTCCTCCTGTTTGTGCTCATCCCACGCACGTACATCGTTTCCATTCCACAGCTGTAAAAGTTCTTCAACTAATGGCCTTAGGTACACATCAATGTCGTTGCCGGGTTGCTTAGGGCCTTGGATGCGAACTGGCATCATAATGAACTTCCGCTTCATGCACATCCAAGGAGGAAGGTTATACATACATAGAGTCACGGGCCAGGTGCTGTGATTGCTGCTCTGCTCCCCGAAAGGATTAATGACATCCACGCTTAAACCAAACCATACGTTCCTTGGGTCACGTGCAAACTCATCCCAGTACTCTCTCTCGATTTTTCTCCACTGCGACCCGTGAGCGGTTGCTCTCAACTTCCCGTCTTTCTTACGGTCCTCACTGTGCCATCGCATCAACTTGGCATGCTGTTTGTTTCTGAACATTCGTTTCAACCGTGGTATTATAGGAGCATACCACATCACCTTCGCAGGAACTCTCTTCCTGCGGGGCCCGCCGTCAACATCACCAGGGTCATCTCATCTGATCTTATACCGCAATGCACCGCATACCGGGCATGCGTTCAAATCCTCGTACGCACCGCGGTAGAGGATGCAGTCATTAGGGCATGCATGTATCTTCTGCACCTCCAATCTTAGAGGGCATACGACCTTCTTTGTTGCGTACGTACTGTCGGGCAATTCGTTATCCTTTGGAAGCTTCTTCTTCAATATTTTCAGTAGCTTCTCAAATCCTTTGTCAGGCACAGCATTCTCTGCCTTCCACTGCAGCAATTCCAGTATGGTACCCAGCTTTGTGTTGCCATCTTCACAATTGGGGTACAACTTTTTTTGTGATCCTCTAACATGCGATCGAACTTCAGCTTCTCCTTTTGACTTTCGCATTGCGTCCTTGCATCGACAATGAGCCGGCGGAGATCATCATCGGGCACATCGTCTGGTTTCTCTTGATCTTCAGCAGCTTCCCCCGTTGCAGCATCATCGGGCACATCGTCTGGTTCCTCTTGATCTTCAGCAGCTCCCCCCATTGCAGCATCACCATATTCAGGGGGCACATAGTTGTCATTGTCCTCTTCTTCTTCGCCGTCGTCCATCATATTTCTCCGTGCCTCGTCCAAACATTATAGTGTGGCATGAAACCCTTGTAAAGCAGGTGGGTTTGAAGGATTATCCGGTCAGAGTAAGACTTCGTATTCCCACATTTACTGCATGGACAACACATAAAACCATTCTGCTTGTTTTCCTCAGCCACTTCGAGAAAAATATGCACGCCCTTAATATACTCGGAGGTGTGTCTGTCACCATACATCCATTGCCGGTTCATCTGCGTGCATTACATATAATTATGTGTTTCAAAATTAAGAAAATCAGACAAATATCTATCTAAAGTAAGAAAATCAGACAAGTATCATAAAGAAGATAAGAACAAGAGGCTCACCACAGTGGTGCCGGCGATGAGATCGGCGAGGGCGATCAACGGCGGTGAAAACAGGGACGGGGCGTGACGGACCCCTAAATCTACACAAATCTCGAAAAAATGGAGCTCCTAGGTCGAGCTTTGAGAGGAGAAAGCTTAACTAGTGTGGCTCGGGCATTTCATCGAACACCTCATGTGCATAGGAGGTGAACTAGAGCACCCAAATGCCCTCTCCTCGCCGGATTGAAAAACAAAGAACTGTGGAGTGCTCTGCTGCGGCGGTGGGTATATATAGGCAAGTTATTTGTCCCGGTTCGTGGCATGAACCGGGATTAAAGCCACCCGTTCTGTCCCGGTTCATGCCACGAACCGGGACCAATGGTTGTGGGCCAGCAGCGAGGACCATTGGTCCCGGTTCGTGGCTCGAACCGGGAACAAATGGTTCTACACGAACCGGGTCTAATACCCCCCATTGGTCCCGGTTCTTGAAGAACCGGGACTAATGGGCTGGCGAGGGCTGAACGATAGCCCTGTTTTCTACTAGTGCCCAAGGATGCATTTGTGCGAGAAGGGCACAAGGGGAAAGAAATGGGTAACATTGGGAAGGTTGCGAGTAGGAAGGCCATAAGGGGCCAGCCTACTCCCAACAAACCAAAAGAATTTATGCATGCATCATATGTGCTTCGTAAGGCAAAATATGGAGATGTATATGCTCAATTTGTTGGGCCTCGACATGCTTTTCGTTTCTATGAAATTTGGGTTCCTAGGACCTGTCAGTGTCAAAACCAGCGGTTCTCGGGTAGGGGGTCCCGAACTGCAGACCTTGGATCAACGGGTTGCAGGAGACAAACGAGACAATATTTACCCAGGTTTGGGCCCTCTTGAGGAGGTAAAACCCTATGTCATGCTTGATTATATTGATGGTGTATAAGGATTACAGAGTTGATCTACCTCGAGATCGTATGAGCTAAACCCTAGATGAATCAAGTTGCCTATGCGAAGGAAACCCTCTGGTTTATGTAGATACCAGGGGTCCCTAGGGTTACATACAACCGACCTCAGCCGGGGGCATATGTGACAATCTAGCCTACACAACTTGGATGACACGCTAGTCTTCAGATCTTTCCTACTTGTCTATGAGGTCATCATGCAATAGGTCTTCAATAATGCGTCCCATTAGGTCGGCGTGTGAACAACGGCCCGACCACCCGAGGACCTCTTAATCCCGGACACCCTGAGTAGCCCCCGAACTAGCGTCCAATGCCGATGTATATGGTCTTCGACAGCTCTTTGCATCCAGAGTAATCGGCTTGCGAGGCGAGTTCCCCTTATATTCGGCTGGTTTAAACTTGGTCATTTGGCGATGCCATGCCCTTAAAATAGGCACTGGTTAATCAGAAGGCCAAAAGGCCCGAGTGTGAACAGTTCCTTATATGACAACCTTTCTCACGAAAAGTCGCAATATATAGTTAGTTATGACAAAAAATCGGTGCATGGTTCCAGGCAGCTTTCTCATAGGCACGTCTTGTCAATGTGGAGATCGTGCCCCACATTTAAGGGGATATGGGTAATGGTGGGTGATAGTCCATTTTGCATCATGCTTTCATGTTGATATTTATTGCTTTTTGAGTTGTTATTTCACTTCACCGTACAATACTTATGCCTTTTCTCTCTTATTTTGCAAGGTTTACATGAAGAGGGAGAATGCCGGCAACTGGTCTGGCCGGAAAAAGAAGCAAGTTTGAGATGCCTATTCTGCGCAACTCCAAAAGCCGTGAAAATCAACGTGGATTTTTTTGGGAATATATAATAAATACTGGGCCGAAGAAGTGCCAGAGGAGCGCAAACAGGGGGCCACAAGCCTGGTAGGCGCGGCCAACCCCCTGGCCGCGCCTAGGGGGCTTGTGGGCTCCCTGCTGGCCCACTGGCTCCCCTCTTTTGCTATATGAAGGGTTTCGTTCTGAAAACTTGAGCAGAACCAATCTAGAGCTCCCGCAGGACGATCCTGTCGGGGAAACTTCCCTACCGGAGGGGGAAATCGTTGCCATCGTCATCACCAACACTCCTCTCATCGGAGGGGACTCATCACCATCAACATCTTCATCAGCACCATCTCATAACCAAACCCTAGTTCATCTCTTGTAACCAATCTCCGTCTCGCAACTCCGATTGGTACTTGTAAGGTTGCTAGTAGTGTTAATTACTCTTTGTAGTTGATGCTAGTTGGATTACTTGGTGGAAGATTTTATGTTCGGATCCTTGATGCTACTCATTACCTCTCTGGTCATGAATATGATTATGCTTTGTGAGTAGTTACTTTTGTTCCTGAGGACATGGGATAAGTCATGCTATAAGTAGTCATGTGAATTTGGTATTCGTTCGATATTTTGATGTGTTGTATGTTGTTTTTCCTCTAGTGGTGTTATGTGAACGTCGACTACATAACACTTCACCATTATTTGGGCCTAGAGGAAGGCATTGGGAAGTAGTAAGTAGATGATGGGTTGCTAGAGTGACTCCCGGACTCCGTTTTCTTGCGGAGTACTCCTTCTGGTCTGGAAAAAATTATTATATATTCTCCTGTAAGGTCTGACCATCGTATCACACGAATTTCCTCGGTTTTCGTTTCGATCTTGTTTCTACTGCAGATCTAGTTCGCTATGACGTCCCCAAAAGCTCCGAAAGACAAGATCTTCGAGAAGGTCGTCAATCCCTACCTCACGTGAGTGCTGCAACACCCTCAATATATCGAGATGTGTGAGGGGATGTTGCACATTCGTGATGTTGAGGGGCCTAAGAAGACTGGAAGCATGGAGGCGAGGCTCGAAGCAATGGAGCAACAGGTCCTCAAGTGCCAAGGAATGGTGGAGCGTGGACTCAACGCCAACCACATGATGATCACGGAGTTGACCAACAAGCACAAGATTGATGCCAATGACATTGGGAAGCACCTCTCCAGGCTCTATGAGAGGATTGATCACCACCAAGCCCAGATCTATGACCTGCAGAACCAATACTGTGAGTATGAGTATAGATTTAAATCAATATGGTTGGCTGCAGATTTGAGGATTCCGGAGACTCGTTCATCTTTCCGTGATGGAGCACCTATGCCTTGGAGGACGGAGGATCAAACCCATGTTGCAACAACTCCACCACCATCACCTCCAAAGGTAGACAACTAAGCATGGGTATGGGCAATCCCCTTGGCTTGTGCCAAGCTTGGGGGAGTTGCCGTGGTATCGTATCACCATCACATCTTTTGCCTTTACCTTTGTTTCAGTTTGTTCCTTTTCAGTTTTCTTTTTCTCTAGTAGATTAAAAGTCTTAGTGTTTTAGTCTTGAGTTTTGCTTTGTGTCACCCCCGATGTATTCGAGCTCGTGAGCCATATAATAAAGAGTGTCTTAGTTAAGGTTCTGGCTTCTTGCCATGATCAAAAGATTGAGAAAAGAACAAAAGCATGAAAGATCATGTAATGATCTTATGGGAAGTGATGGCTTCACATATAAAAATAATGATGATTGAAACTTGTCGAGGGTAGACAAACGTAGACCTTGGTCATTGTTGCAATTAATAGGAAGTGATAAAGGAGAGGTTCACATATAAATATATTATCTTTGACACCATCTATGATTGTGAACACTCACTAAACTATTACATGCTTAGAAGTAGACGTAGGACAAGGAATACAACATAATGAATTGTGTTTGCTTGGTTCCGAACAATGTTATATGATTAGAGATTCCTTAGCATGTGACGATTGCTTCCACCTCATATTAGCCAAAACTCCCGCACCAAGTAGAGATACTACTTGTCCATCCATAAACCTTCAACTCAGTTTTGCCAGGAGAGTCCACCATACCTACCTATGGATTGAATAAGATCCCTTGAGTAAGTTGTCATCGGTGCAAGCAATAAAAATTGCTCCCTAATATGTATGATCTATTAGTGCGTGGAAAATAAGCTTTGTACGAACCTGTGATGAGGAAGACATAAAAGCGGCAGACTATATAATAAAGTTCTTTATCACAGGAGGCAATATAAAGTGACGTTCCTCCGCACTAAGAGGACACGCAGCCAAACCTCAAAAGCGCATGACAACCTATGTTTCCCTCTGTGAAGGGTCTATCTTGTACCTTTACTTTTTTCCCTTGAAAGAGTCATGGTGATCTTCACCAATTCCTTATTTCGCCTTTATCTTGGCTAACGTAATATGCTAGGGAAAGATCTATATTCATATGTCAACTTGGAAGTAAGTATTCATGAATTATTATTGTTGACATTATCCTTGAGGTAAGCAGTTGGGAGGCGAAACTATAAGCCCCTATCTTTCTTTGTGTCCAACTGAAACTTTGATCTCATGAGTACCACGTGAGTTGTAGCAATTATATAGAACGAAAAGATGATTGAGTATGTGGATTTTCTTTACAAGCTCTTATTTGACTCTTTCCGATGTTGTGATAAATTGCAATTGCTTCAATGACTAAAGGCTATCAGTTGTTAATTCTCGGTAAGGTTCTTGATCCATATTTTACTTTGTGAAGGAATTGTCACTTTAGCATGAGAGATTATATGTTGGTATTTTCGTTCTGATCATGATCATGATCCTTGCATGTTCGTCTCTTCTTTTGTCGACACCTCTCTCCCTAAACATGTGGTCATATTTATTGAGCTCGGCTTTTGCTTGAGGACAAGCGAGGTCTAAGCTTGGGGGAATTGATACGTCCATTTTGCATCATGCTTTCATGTTGATATTTATTGCGTTCTGGGCTGTTATTTCACTTCACGGTACAATACTTATGCCTTTTCTCTCTTATTTTGCAAGGTTTACATGAAGAGGGAGAATGTCGGTAGCTGGAATTCTGGCCTAAAAAAGATGCAAGTTTGAGATGCCTATTCTGCGCAACTCCAAAAGCCATGAAAATCAACGTGGATTTTTTGGGGAATATATAAAAAATATTCGGCCGAAGAAGTGCCAGAGGAGCGCAACCATGGGGCCACAAGCCTAGTAGGCGCGGCCACCCCCTAGCCGCGCCTAGGGGGATTGTGGGCTCCCTGCTGGCCCACTGGCTCCCCTCTTCTGCTATATGAATGGTTTCATTCCAAAAAAATCAGGAGGAGGCTTTTTCGAGGATTCGCCGCTGCCGCCACGAGGCGGAACTTGAGCAGAACCAATCTAGAGCTCCGACAGGACGATTCTGCCGGGGAAACTTCCCTCCCGGAGGGGGAAATCGTCGCCATTGTCATCACCAACACTCCTCTCATCGGAGGGGACTCGTCACCATCAACATCTTCATCAACACCATCTCATCTCCAAACCCTAGTTCATCTCTTGTAACCAATGTCCTTCTCGCGACTACGATTGGTACTTGTAAGATTGCTAGTAGTGTTAATTACTCTTTGTAGTTGATGCTAGTTGGATTACTTGGTGGAAGATTTTATGTTCAGATCCTTGATGCTACTCATTACCTCTCTGGTCATGAATATGATTATGCTTTGCGAGTATTTACTTTTATTCCCGAGGACATGGGATAAGTCATGCTATAAGTAGTCATGTGAATTTGGTATTCGTTGGATATTTTGATGTGTTGTATGTTGTTTTTCCTCTAGTGGTGTTATGTGAAGGTCGACTACATAACACTTCACCATTATTTGGGCCTAGAGGAAGGAATTGGGATAAGAAGTCACAAGCGTGCTGACGGGAGACTATTCTTCTCTTGATACTCCTCAGCAACGACACCAGGAATCCTTCTGCTATGGCTACGCCTTTAGGGACTTCCTTGGCAAATATGCAAAGGATTCCCCCGTGGCCTTGGAGCCTTGCGTTGGTGTTCCCTCGAAGCGAAAAAGGTGATTTAGCACAGCGGCGGTAAGTATTTCCCTCATTTTTGAGAACCAAGGTATCGATCCAGTGAAGGATTATCACAACTACCTACACAAACACAAAGAGCTTGCACCCAACGCTATGAAGGGTTTGTCAATCCCTTATAGATTGTTTGCCAAGTGAGAACTGAAAGCATAAAGAAACAAAGCAAAGTAAAAGCGAAAGTGGAAACGATAGGTGTGAATAGACCCGGGGCCGTAGTGTTCACTAGTGGCTTCTCTCATGAAAGCAAGTAGATGGTGGGTGAACGAATTACTGTCGAGCAATTGATAGAACCGCGCAAAGTCGTGACGTTATCTAAGGCAATGATTATATCTATAGGCATCACGTCCAAAACAAGTAGACCGATACTTTCTTCATCTACTACTATTACTCCACACGTCGACCGCTATCCAGCATGCATGTAGTGTATTAAGTCCAAAAGAACAGAGTAACGCCTTAAGCAAGATGACATGATGTAGATGGACAATCTCATATCTACGGTAAAAGACTATCTTGTTACCCTTGATGGCAACAACACGATGCGTGCCTTGCTGCCCCTTCTGTCACTGGGAAAGGTCACCACGCGGTATGAACCCAAAACGAAGCACTTCTCCCATTGCAAGAATCATAGATGGTTGGCCAAACAAAACCCAATACTCAGAGAGACGTACAAGGATATCAAATCATGCATATAAGAAATCAGCAAAGACTCAAATATATATCGTAGATAATCTGATCACAAATCCATAATTCATCGGATCTCGACAAACACACTGCCAAGAGGATTACATCGGATAGATCTCCATGAAGATCATGGAGAACTTTGTATTGAAGATCCAAGAGAGAGAAGAACCCATCTAGCTACTAACTACGGAACCGTAGGTCTGAAGTGAACTACTCACGAGTCATTGGAGGGGCGATGATGTTGATGTAGAATCCCTCCAACTCCAAAGTCCCGTCCGGCAGGGCACTGGGAAGGGTCTCCAGATGAGATCTCGCGGAAACGGAAGCTTGCGGCGGCGGAAAAGTGTTTTCGTGGATTCCCCTATTTTTGTGTATTTTAGGGAATATATAGGCGAAGGAGCTAGGTCAGGGGGGCACGAGGGAGGCCACAAGCCTGGTAGCCGCCGTCCCCCTGGTGGCGGCTACACGGCTTGTGGGCCCCCTGTGGCTCTCCTGCCTTGGCCCTCAAGTCCCCTAATCTTCTTCCGTTCTGGAAAAATTTATTTTGAGGATTTTATTCCGTTTGGACTCCGTTCCAAAATCAGATCTGAAAAGAGTCAAAAACACAGAAAAAACAGGAACTGACACTTGGCACTGAATTAATAAGGTAGTCCCAAAAAGGATATAAAAGGTACATAAAACATCCAAAGATGACAAGATAACTGCATGAAACCATCAAAAATTATAGATACGTTTGAGACGTATCAAGCATCCCCAAGCTTAACTCCTGCTCGTCCTCGAGTAGGGAAGTGATAAAGAATGAATTTTTGATGCTTTCATGCCACCTAGCATAGATGTCCTTTGTAACTCCTCTTATGTGACATGAATGTTCAGATCCATTAGATTCAAAACAATAGTTTGCTATTGACGTGGAAACAATAATACTTCAAGCAAACTAGCAAGGTAATCATGAACTTTCAAAATAACAAGGCCAAAAGGAAGTTATCCCTACAAAAATCATATAGTCTGGCTATGCTCTATCATCCTTGCACAACGAATTTAAATCATGCACAACCCCGTTATTGGCCAAGTAATTGTTTTCACACCTTTACTTTCTCAAACCTTTTCAACTCTCAGGCAATACATGAGCGTGAGCCATGGTTTTAGCACTATAAGTGGTGTGGAGTGTGGTGGAGGTTGCAAGACAAACAAGGAGAAGATGATCACATTAACTAGGCATATCAATGAGCTGTGGAGATGCTCATCAACAGACATCAATTTGAATGAGTAGGGATTTCCATAGAAATGATTCACTAGAGCTAAGAGTATGTGAAAGCTCTTAAAGAAAACTAGTGGGTGTGCGTCCAACTTGCTTGCTCACGAAGACCTAAGGCAAATTTGAGGAAGCCTATCATTGGAATATACAAGCCAAGTTATATAATGAAAATTTCCCACTAGCTATATGGTGGTGACTAAACGAGAGACTCTCAATCATGAAGATCATGGTGCTTAATAAGCACAAGTGTGGAAGGATAGTAGCATTGTCCCTTCTCTCTTTTTCTCTCATCATTTTTTTCGGTAGGCTCTTTGGCCTCTTTTTTTTTGTGGGCATCTTTGGCCTCTTTTTGTATATGGGCTTCGCTGGCCTATTTTATTTCCTCACATGGGACAATGCTCCATCAATGATGATCATCACACTTTCAACTCAAAACTTAGAACAATGATGACTCTATATGGAATGCCTTCGGTAGTGTACCATGGCAATGATCTAGCATGGCAAAGACATTAATGGAAACATCATGCTAGCTATCTTACGATCATGCAATGGCAATGTAGACGTGGTGGCACATGTCATGGTGGTAGTTGCATGGCAATATATCTCGGAATGACTTTGAAAAAGCCATAGTAGGTAGGTATGGTGGCTGTTTTGAGGGAGGCTAATGGTGGGTTTTGTGCACCGGCGAAAGTTGCACGACACTAAGAAGATAGTGATGGTGGAAGGTGAAAGTGCATCTAAACCATGGACTCAACATTAGTCATGAAGAACTCATATACTTGTTGCAAAAGTTTTAGTAGTAACCGAAACAAAGCATTCAACGCATACTCCTAGGGGAAGGGTTGGTAGGTATAAACCATCGCGCGATCCCGACCGCCACACAAAGGATGACAATCAATAGACTAATCATGCTCAGACTTCATCACATAGAGGTTCACCATACGTGCATGCTATGAGAATCACTAACTTCAACACAAGTTTTCTAGATCCACAACACCTTACTAGCATAACTTCAATATTACCACAACCATAACTCAAAACTAATTGAGATGAATCAAACTTCTCTAACTATTCAATGCACATGAAGGTGGAAGTTTTCATATCCCTTTGGATAACTACCCCTTTTGAGACTACTTTAAAAGCATAGATCAACTACCAAACCAAGCACCACCGTGCTCTAAAAGATATAAGTGAAGCACATAGAGAAAAATCAACTAGCTCAAAAGATATAAGTGAAGCACATGTGAGCTGAATTGTCTACCAAAGGATATAAGTGAAGCTCGACAAAATCACGGTGAGTGCATGTCTCTCAATCTAGGTGTGCAGCAAGGATGATTGTGACACAACAAAAATAAAAGACTCCTATGATACAAGACGCTCCAAGAAAAACACATAACATGTGGTGAATAAAAATATAGCCCCAAGTAACGTTACCGATGGATTGAAGACGAAAGAGGGAATGCCTTCCCGGGGCATCCCCAAGCTTAGGCTTTTACGACATCCTTGAATGATCTTGGGGTGCCTTGGGCATCCACAAGCTTGAGCTCTTGCCACTCTTTATCTCTTTGTCCATAAGAACTTCACCCAAAACTTGAAAACTTCACAACACGTAACTTCAACAGAAACTCGTGGTAACATTAGTATAAGAAAGCAAACCACCACTTCCTTAGGTACTGTAGCAAACTTACATTCTAATTATTTTGATATTGGGTTACTGTATTTTTAATCTTCCATGGCTAATACCCCCTGATACTGTCCATAGTTTCATCAAAATAAGCAACCAACTCAACCAAAACAGAATCTGTTAACAGCAGACCAGTCCGTAGCAATCTGTATACTTCGTATACTTATGTTACTTCAAAAATTCTGACAAATTACGACAGGCTCAAGAATTTGCGTATAAATCAGTAGCAAAAATAATCAACTCAAAAGCTCTTACAGAAAAAAAAAATGAAAATTCTTTTCGTGAGCAGAAAGTTTCTGTCTTTTCCAGTATGACCAAACGATCATCCCGAAGACTAATCATAACGGTTTTGCTTGGCACAAACGCAAAAAGGAACACAAAAAACACAATCATAACAGAATTATGAAAGTGTGGAAAACACAAAAAAGAAAGAAAAAGGATAGCTCCATTGGGTTGCCTCCCAACAAGCGCCATTGTTTAACGCCCTTAGCTAGGCAAAAGGTGATGAAATCACGTATAGTCATCTTTGGTGCTCAAACCATAAGTAGCCCTCATCATAGATTCATAAGGCAATCTTATTTTCTTCCTAGGAAAGTGCTCCATGCCCTTATTTAGAGGAAATTGAAATCGAATATTCCCTTCCTTCATATCGATGATAGCATCAATAGTCCTTATGAAAGGTCTACCAAGAATAATGAGACATGAAGGATTGCAATCTATGTCAAGTACAATGAAATCCACGGGTACATAGTTCTTATTTGCAACAATAAGAACATCGATCCTTCCCATGGGTTTCTTGACAGTAGAATCCGAATCCGCAAGATGCAAATTAAGAGAACACTCTTCAATCTCATGAAAACCAAGAATATCACATAAAGACTTTGGAATCGCGGAAACAGTAGCACCCAAATCACACAAAGCATTGCACTCATAGTTTTTGATCTTGATTTTGATAGTAGGTTCCCACTCATCATGAAGTTTTCTAGGTATAGAGACTTCTAATTCGAGCTTCTCTTCAAGAGATTTCATCATAGCATCTACGATATGCGCGGTAAAGGCTTTGCTTTGGCTATAAGCATGTGGAGAGTTTCCAATGGATTGCATCAAAGAAATGCATTCAAACAAGGAGCAACTATCATAATTGAATTCCTTGAAATCCAAAGTGGGAGTTTCATTACTACCCAAAATTTTGATTTCTTCTACTCCACTCTCCACACCTTTATCATCAAGATGGGTGGACTCCGAATCATTGGGGAATTTTTCAACCAAAGTGGATTCATATCCAGCCCCTTCATCAATAGGTTTGACACGCGAAAACAAAGATTCAAGGGGAGTCACACCAATCACTTTAAGATCTTCGTGATTTGCATCACTAGAACGCACCCTTTTAAACCATTCATGCCTAGCGTGAATTTGGGCGGTTCTTTCTTTGCTCTCATTCATGGAGACACGCATAGCTTTTAAAGTTTCATCCAAGTTGACCTTGGGAGGAGCACATCTAACTTTCAAAGCATCAATATCACAAGACATCCTATCAAAGCTCTTAGCCAAATCTTCAATTTTCAGTAGGTTTTCCTCTATGGACGCATTGAAAATCTTTTGAGAGTTGATGAACTCTTTGATATTACTCTCTAAATCAAAGGGTAATTTGTTGTGATTTCCATAAGTGTTGTTTTAGGAATTGCCATAATTGTTAGACGAGTTACTAGGAAAAGGCCTAGGAACATAGTTTCCTCTAAAAGCATTGTTGTTGCCAAAATTGTTCCTACCAACAAAATTAACGTCCAAACTAGCGTTGCTACTCTCAATCAAGGAAGATAGTGGCATGTCATTAGGATCTAAAGGAGCGTTTCTACCAGCAACCAAATTCATCAACTCGTCCATCTTAGCACTAAGTGAGTTAATTTCTTCTATAGTGTGTACCTTTTTGCTAGCAGGTGACCTTTCAGTGTGCCACTGAGAGTAGTTGGTCATGATATTGTCTAGGAGTTTTGTAGCGTCTCCTAACATGATTTCCATGAACTCCACCTAAGGCGGAGTCCAAGATATTGCGAGAGGCAAAATTCAAGCCAGCGTAAAAGATTTGTATAATCATCCACAAACTCAAGCCATGAGCGGGACAATTTCTAATCATTAACTTCATCCTCTGCCAAGATTGTGCAACGTTTTCATGATCAAGTTGCTTGAAATTCATGATATCCTTACGTAAGGAGATGATCTTAGGCGGCAGAATATACTTGGATATGTAAGCATCTTTGCACTTATCCCAAGAATCGATACTATTTTTAGGCAAAGAAGAAAACCAAGTTTTTGCGCGATCTCGCAACGAGAAAGGAAAAAGCTTCAACTTAATCACGTCATTATCCACATCTCTTTTCTTTTGCATATCGCCAAGCTCAATGAAGGTATTGAGATGGGATGCAGCATCTTCACTAGGAAGGCCAGAGAATTGCTCTTTCATAACAAGATTCAGCAAAGCTGCGTTGATTTCATACGATTCCGCACTAGTGGCGGGAGCAATCGGAGTACTAATAAAATCATTATTATTGGTACTCAAGAAGTCGCAAAGTTTGGTGTTTTCAGCCATGATGCCTTCAACAAACAAACAAGCACACAAGCAAGCAAGAAAACCGGCAAAGGAAAACGGCAAAAAGGCAAAAGGCAAAAGAAAACGGCAAAGGAGAATGGCAAATGAAAACGGCAAATGTAAAGTGGGGGAGAGGAAAACGAGAGGAAACTGGCAAAAAAGGTAAATGCAAGAGATGAGTTTGTGAGACCTACTTGGATAGATCTCTCCTTCCTCGACAACGGAGCCAGAAATACTTCTATTACTGCAACAAAAGACCTTCCAACGGCGCCAGAAACAAGCGTGCTGACGGGAGACTATTCTTGTCTTGATACTCCTCAGCAACGGCACCAGGAATCCTTGTGCTATGGCTACACATTTAGGGACTTCCTTGGAAAATATGCAAAGGATTCCCTCGTGGCCTTGGAGCCTTGCGTTGGTGCTCCCTCGAAGCGGAAAGGGTGATGTAGCACAGCGGCGGTAAGTATTTCCCTCAGTTTTCATAACCAAGGTATCGATCTAGTGAAGGATTATCACAAGTACCTGCACAAACACAAAGAGCTTGCACCCAACGCTATGAAGTGGTTGTCAATCCCTTATAGATTGTTTTCCAAGTGAGAACTGAAAGCAAAAAGAAACAAAGCAAAGTAAAAAAGCGAAAGTGGAAACGATAGGTGTGAATAGACCCGGGGGCCGTAGTGTTCACTAGTGGCTTCTCTAATGAAAGCAAGTAGACGGTGGGTGAACGAATTACTGTCGAGCAACTGATAGAACCACGCAAAGTCGTGACATTATCTAAGGCAATTATTATATCTATAGGCATCACGTCCAAAACAAGTAGACCGATACTTTCTGCATCTACTACTATTACTCCACATGTCGACCGCTATCCAGCATGCATCTAGTGTATTAAGTCCAAAAGAACAGAGTAACACCTTAAGGAAGATGACATGATGTAGATGGACAATCTCATATCTATGATAAAAGCCCATCTTGTTACCCTTGATGGCAACAACATGATGCGTGCCTTGCTGCCCCTTCTGTCACTGGGAAAGGTCACCACACGGTATGAACCCAAAACCAAGCACTTCTCCCATTGCAAGAATCATAGATCTAGTTTACCAAACAAAACCCAAGACTCGGAGAGACTTACAAGGATATCAAATCATGCATATAAGAAATCAGCAAAGACTCAAATATATATCGTAGATAATATGATCACAAATCCACAATTCATCGGATCTCAACAAACACACCGCCAAAGAGGATTGCATCGGATAGATCTCCATGAAGATCATGGAGAACTTTGTATTGAAGATCCAAGAGAGAGAAGAAGCCATATAGCTACTAACTACGGACCCGTAGGTCTGAAGTGAACTACTCACGAGTCATTGGAGGGGCGATGATGTTGATGTAGAAGCCCTCCAACTCCAAAGTCCCCTCCGGCAGGGCACCGGGAAGGGTCTCTAGATGTGATATCATGGAAACGGAAGCTTGCGGCGGCGGAAAAGTGTTTTCGTGGATTCCCCTATTTTTTTCTGTAGTTTAGGGAATATATAGGCGAAGGAGCTTGGTCAAGGGGGCGCCAGGGAGGCCACAAGCCTGGTAGCCGCCGCCCCCTAGTGGCGGCTACATGGCTTGTGGGCCCCCTGTGGCACTCCTGCCTTGGCCCTCAAGTCCCTTGATCTTCTTCCGTTCTGGAAAAATTTATTTCGGGGATTTTATTCCGTTTGGACTCAGTTCCAAAATCAGATCTGAAAAAAGTCAAAAACACAGAAAAAACAGGAACTGGCACTTGGCACTGAATTTATAAGTTAGTCCCAAAAGGGATATAAAAGGTAGATAAAACATCCAAAGATGACAAGATAACAGCATGAAACCATCAAAAAGTATAGATACGTTTGAGATGTATCAGGTTGGTAGAGTGATAGAAGCTTAAACCCTAGTTTATGCGTTGCTTTGTAAGGGCTTATTTGGAGCCAGTAGTTTAATGCTATGGTTAGACTTTGTCTTAATTCTTATTTCGTAGTTGCGGATGCTTGCGAGAGGGGTTAATCATAAGTGGGATGCTTGTCCAAGTAAGGGCAGTACCCAAGCGCCGGTCCACCCACATATCAAACTATCAAAGTAACGAACGCGAATCATATGGACATGATGAAAACTAGCTTGATAGAATGTGTCCTCGGGAGCGTTTTCCCTCCTATAAGACTTTGTCCAGGCTTGTCCCTTGCTACAAAAGGGATTGGGCCACTTTGCTGCACCGTTGTTACTTTTGTTACTTGTTGCTTGCGACGAATCATCTCACCACACTACTACTTGTTACCGATAATTTCAGTGCTTGCAGATATTACCTTGCTGAAAACCACTTGTCAGATCCTTCTGCTCCTCGTTGGGTTCGACACTCTTACTTATCAAAAGGACTACGATAGATCCCCTATACTTGTGGGTCATTAGTGGGTAACCTCACAGGCGTTCACCGACGCGGTCGTTTCGGGAAGTGGTCGGGCCTTTGGCGCAATAAACGGGAACCCTTGGCTCAGCGCCCCTCATAAAAGGGAAAAATCCATATAGAGCCACAAGCATTCACACTCGACCCCCTCCCATTCTAGCTTCGAAGCGCCCGGATCAATTTCGCTTCCCTTTCTCTCCCATCCGCCGTCCAAACCCAGCCATCGTCGGATCAGGTTCTCATGACAAGTGGGAGGTCTCGTGCATCTCCGACCAAGACATTAGAGAGCTGAAGGACGCCCGCTATCTTTCTCGGATATTGATCATCATGCGCTAGAGGTAGGTCAATTGGTGCCCACTCCAAGGCCATTCAAAAGAGTGGTGTTCGTCCCCCGCTTCATACAGGGACTAGGCTTCCCACTCCACGCCTTCGCCATGGGCCTGATGTTCTACTACGGGTTATATTTTCATGATCTTCCATCAAACTCCTTCATGCACATTTCTTCCTTCATCACTTTTTGCGAGGCCTTCCTGCGGGTTCATCCGCACTTTGGATTATGGCTCAAGACCTTTAATGTCAAGCCAAATTCAGTCAGCGGCCAACACGCCGACTCTGGCGGGGCTGAGATCAACAAGCTCCCCCCCCCCCAGTTGAATGGACGGAGGGCACTTTCATTGACACCATCAAGGCCTGGCAGAAGGAGTGGTTTTACATCACCGATCCTCGGGAAGCGAGTTGGTGGCCTCCTATCGAGTTTAGATTTGTACCCCCTGAGAAGCTAACCTTATGGGTGAAAAGGGTCTCGATTGGGGATTGTCCTTGGAGGTGAAAGCAATGCACGAGCGCATTAAGCAGATGGTGGAGGCAAACATCAAGCTGACCATCGTGGTTTAGGTCATGCTCCATCGCCACATGCTTCCCTACCAGCGTCGGGACACTCCAATGTGGTCCTACAATCTCGGCGACCCTAGCAGCATGAACCGGTACTACCACATCACCCTTGAGAAGTTATGGAAGGTGTTATTCCAACATCAACAAGAGTGGCCAGCCGAGGAAGAAGAGGTCGGATTGGATGCCGCCCACCCTCCTTTGGAGGTATGACCGAGCCTTTTAATCTTTATTAAAGCTTTTAATATTTATCAGGGATCTCATCTTTCCCCCATCGTCCCTGCAGGGCTGGCTAGAAAAGGCCAAGAAAATAAACGGCCTAGCCCCCTGCCCGAGCACCCCAGGCCGCAACTACTGACCGTGATGCTGGTGGTGGCGCCATACATGGCACCAAATCAAAAGGAGAAGAAGAAAAAGGAGACCCGCGGGGGTTTCCTCTCAAGGGTTTCTTCGGATACCAAGTCTAGAGACACCCATGCCTCCTCCGTCTACGAGGAAGAGGCGGTGGAGGATGGAGAGGAAAAAGATTCCTTCCAAACATGGAAGAGAGCGGCGCCGGAGGACACCATGGAGGGCTTGCCCCCTAGGTCCCGAAGAAACCCTGGAGAGGCAAGGTGGTCCTGCCCGGCGAAAGCCCAGATTCCGACAAGGACTCCGGGACCTTTGAGAGGGTTCCCCCAAGGACCCTAGGGCAAGCCCCCGAAACAAAGGTACGGAATCCGAGTTATATTTAATGAACTATAATGAGCTTTTGTTGTCAGTTATACATGCTCTTTCCTCGACGCAGCCCTGCCCGAGACCTCCCAACGGATAAAGTTTTGCGGGGTTCATTACCGGTCGAACTAGCGGAGAGCGGGAATGCATCCCCCACTACTCTCCCTCAATTGTCGGATGAGGCTGCAGAGGTGATATCCCTCCAAGCCCATCCAAACAAGGGGGATGAGGTAGTGATGGCCGAGGTAAATGCCTTGTCCACCAAAAACCAGGAGATCCCAGCCGAGGTTCATGCCTTTTTCACGGGTACCCAGGAGGTCGATTCCCTCTCAACAAGGGGAGAGGGGGTCGTGGATTCGTGCGAGCTTCCTCCGGATACAACTCCAAGGAGCTCTCCTCCTCTGGCATCTTCAACATTGCCTCCGATTCCGCCTGTGATAGAAGAGGTTGCGCCTGGGTGCCCTACCATGATGGAGGAGGCCCTATCCGGCTCATCCATCGTCGATGAACATCACACCCTTATGGGTGCGATTCCGAAAAGCATCCAGTCCGTTGATAGCGGACTTAAGGAAGCCTTTAGCAGTTTGCTGGTAGGCTTAGAGGTAAACCGATTAGTGTTAATGTATTTATAAGGTTTTTACATGCCTCATAGGTATGATAGCCACCGCGCCATGGGTGAGTTGAAAAACTTGCCCGTGGCTCTAAAGAACTTATTGTCTTTGAACAAAATGTTGGGGATCGTAGTAATTTCAAAAAAATTCCTACGCTATACAAGGATCAACCTATGGAGAAACCAGCAATGAGTGAAGTAGTACAGCATCTTCATACCTTTGAAGATCGCTAAGCGAAAGCGTTGCTAGAACGCGGTTGATGGAGTCATACTCGCAGCGATTCAGATCGTGGAAGATTCCGATCTAAGCACCGAACGACGGTGCCTCCGCGTTCAACACACGTACAACTCGGTGTCGTCTCCTCCTTCTTGATCCAGCAAGGAGAGAGGAGAAGTTGCGGGAGAGCTCCGGCAGCACAACGACGTGGTGGCGGTGGAGCTATGTGGTTCTCCGACAGGGCTTCGCCAAGCGTTGCGGAGGAGGAAGAAGAGAGAGAAAGGGTTGCGCCTTTGGAGAGATTAATTGTGTGTTCCCGAAATGCCAAAACCATAAGTATATATAGGAGGAGGGAGAGGGAGGGCTGCCTTGGCCCCTCCTCCAAGGAGGAGAGCTTCGGCCGAATCTAGGGAGGAGTCATCCTCCCACAAGGGAGGTGGACTCCCTTGGTAAGACTCTTCCTCCTTTCCTTTTAAGCTTCCTTGCCTTATCTCTTTTATCCCTATGCGCATAGGTCTTTAGGGAAGGCCTTGGCCATCCCAATAAGGGCTGGTCCACCTCCTCTAACAGCCCATACACTTCTTTGGTCGTCACATCCCTCCCGGAAGTCCTTCGGCACCCTCCCGGCACTCCCGGTACACTACCGATGAGCCCGAAACTTTTCCGGTGACCAAAAGAGGACTTCCTATATATCAACCTTTACATCTGGACCATTTCGGAGCTCCTTGTGATGTCCGGGATCTCATATGGGACTCCTAACAACCTTCGGTAGCCATATACCATTCCCTTTACAACTCTAGCATCATCGAACCTTAAGTGTGTAGACCCTACGGGTTCGGGAGACATGCAGACATGACCGAGACATCTCTCCGGCCAATAACCAACAACGGGGTCTGGATATCCATGTTGGTTCCCACATATTCCACGATGATCTCATCGGATGAACCACGATGTCAAGGATTCACTCAATCCCGTATGCAATTCCCTTTGTCTATCGGTATGATACTTTCCTGAGATTCGATCGTCGGTATCCCTATACCTTGTTCAATCTCGTTACCGGCAAGTCTCTTTACTCATTGCATAACACATCATCCCGTAGCTAACTCCTTAGTCACACTGAGCTCGTTATGATGATGGATTACCGAGTGGTCCCAGAGATACCTCTTCGTCACACGGAGTGACCAATCCCGGTCTCGATTCGTACAACCCATCATACACTTTCAGAGATACTCGTAGTGAACCTTTATAATCACCCAGTTACATTGTGACGTTTGGTACACCCAAAGCACTCCTACGATATCCGGGAGTTGCACAATCTCACAGTTTAAAGAAATGATACATGACATTAGAAAAGCTTTAGCAGACGAACATCACAATCTAGTGCTATGCTTAGGATTGGGTCTTGCCCATCACATCATTCCCCAATGATGTGATCCCGTTATCAACGACATCCAATGTCCATGATCAGGAAACCATGATCATCTATTGATCAATGAGCTAGCCAACCAGAGGCTCACTAGGGACACATTGTGATATATCTATTCACACATGTATTATGGTTTCTGGTTAATACAATTATAGCATGAATAATAGACAATTATCATGAACTGGAAATACAATAATAACAACTTTATTATTGCCTCTAGGGCATATTTCCAAAAGTCTCCCACTTGCACTAGAATCAATAATCTAGTTACATTGTGATGAATCGAACACCCATAGAGTTCTGGTGTTGATCATGTTTTGCCCGTGGAAGAAGTTTAGTCAACGGGTCTGCGACATTTAGATCCGTGTGTACTTTGCAAATATCTATATCTCCATCCTGGATGTATTCACGAATGGAGTTGAAGCGGCGCTTGATGTTCTTGGTCTTCTTGTGAAACCTCGGCTCCTTTCCAATGTCAATAGCTCCAGTGTTGTCACAGAATAGAGTCATCG
Organism: Hordeum vulgare subsp. vulgare; assembly: GCF_904849725.1. Classification (NCBI taxonomy): domain Eukaryota; kingdom Viridiplantae; phylum Streptophyta; class Magnoliopsida; order Poales; family Poaceae; genus Hordeum; species Hordeum vulgare. The sequence continues at coordinate 186,251,733 of NC_058520.1, read as the reverse complement.
GGCCCGACACACTTGGAATCGCTCCTAGGTCGGTGATGAACCCCTTCATCCAGACTCCTTCCTGTGCTGCTTCCGAAGCAGCGATGTACTCCGCTTCACATGTAGATGCCGCCACGATGCTTTGCTTGCAACTGCACCAGCTAACTGCCCCATTATTCAAAATATACACGTATTTGGTTTGTGACTTGGAGTCATCAGGATCTGTGTTGAAGCTAGCATCGACGTAACCCTTTACGACGAGCTCTTCGGCACCTCCATATACGAGAAACATATCTTTAGTCCTTTTCAAGTACTTAAGGATGTTCTTGACCGTTGTCCAGTGATCCACTCCTGGATCACTCTGGTACCTCCCTACCAAACTTATGGCAAGGTTCACATCAGGTCTCGTACACAGCATGACATACATAATAGAGCCTATGGCTGAAGCATAGGGGATGGTACTCATCTTCTCTATATCTTCTGTCGTGGTCGGTTGTTGAGTCGCACTCAACCTCACACCTTGTAATACACGCAAGAACCCCTTCTTAGCCTTATCCATACTAAACTTCTTCAATATCTTGTCAAGGTATGTGCTTTGTGAAATACCTATGAGGCGTCTCGATCTATCGCTATAGATCTTGATGCCTAATATGTAAGAAGCTTCTCCAAGGTCCTTCATTGAAAAACTCTTATTCAAATAGGCCTTTATGCTTTCCAATAGTTCTATATCGTTTCCCATCAATAATATTTCATCCACACATAATATGAGAAATGCTACAGAGCTCCCACTCACTTTCTTGTAAATACATGCTTCTCCATAAGTCTGTATAAACCCAAATGCTTTGATCACCTCATCAAAGCGAATGTTCCAACTCCGACATGCTTGCACCATCCCATAGATGGAGCACTGGAGCTTGCGTACCTTGTTAGCATTGCTAGGATCGACAAAACCTTCCGGCTGTATCATATACTATTCTTGTGTAAGAAAGCCATTTAGGAATGTTGTTTTGACGTCCATATGCTAGATTTCAAAATCATAGAATGCGGCAATTGCTAACATGATTCGGACCGACTTCAGCATCGCTACAGGTGAGAAGGTCTCATCGTAGTCAATCCCTTGAACTTGTCGATAACCCTTAGCGACAAGTCAAGACTTATAGATGGTCACATTACCATCTGCGTCAGTCTTCTTCTTGAAGATCCATTATTCTCTATGGCTCGCCGATCATCGGGCAACTCCACCAAACTCCATACTTTGTTCTCATACATGGATCCTATCTCGGATTTCATGGCCTCAAGCCATTTGTTGGAATCCAAGCCCGCCATCGCTTCTTCATAGTTTGAAGGTTCACTGTTGTCCAACAACATGCTTTCCATGATAGGGTTGTCGTACCACTCAGGTGTGGAATGTACCCTTGTCGACCTTCGAGGCTCAATTGCAACTTGATCCGAAGTGTCATGATCAGCATCATTAACTTCTTCTCCTGCCGGTGCAGGCGCCCCCAAAACATTTTCCTGCGATGCGCTACTCTCCGATTCGAGAGGAGGTACAATTACCTCATAAAGTTCTATATTCCTCCCACTTACTTCTTTTGAAAGAAACTCTTTATCTAGAAAGGATCCGGTCCTAGCAACAAAGATCTTGCCGTCGGATCTAAGATAGAAGGTGTACCAAATAGTTTCCTTATGGTATCCTATGAAGACGCATTTTTCCGCTTTGGGTTTGAGCTTCTCTGGTTGAAGTTTCTTCATGTAAGCTTCGCAGCCCCAAACTTTCAGAAACGACAACTTAGGTTTCTTGCCAAGCCATAATCCATACGGTGTCATCTAAATAGATTTAGACGGTGCCCTATTTAAAGTGAATGCGGCAGTTTCTAATGCATATCCCCGAAATGATAGTGGTAAATCGATAAGAGACATAATATATCGTACCATATCCAATAGAGTGCGATTACGACGTTCAGGCACACCGTTACGCTGCGGTGTGCCAGGCGGCATGAGTTGTGAAACAGTTCCACATTTCCTTAGGTGTGTGCCAAATTCATGACTCAAATATTCTCCTCCATCATCATATTGTAGAAACTTTATTTTCTTGTCACGTTGATTCTCGACCTCATTCTGAAATTCCTTGAACTTTTCAAAGGTTTCAGACTTGTGCTTCATTAATTAGACATACCCATATCTACTAAAATCATTAGTGAGGGTGAGAACATTACGATAGCCTCCGCGAGCTTCATCGCTCATTGGACCGCATACATCGGTATGTATTATTTCCAGTAAGTTGGTTTCTTGCTCCATTATTCCGGAGTATGGTGTCTTGGTCATCTTGCCCATGAGGTACGACTCGCATCTGTCAAATGATTCAAAATCAAGAGACTCCAAAAGTCCATCAGTATGGAGTTTCTTCATGCGCTTTACGCCGATATGACCAAGGCGACAGTGCCACAAGTATGTAGGACTATCATTATCAACCTTACATCTTTTGGTACTCACACTATGAATATGTGTATCATCACGATCGAGATTCATCAGGAATAAACCATTTACCAGCGGGGCATGACCATAAAATATACCACTCATATAAATAGAACAACCAATATTCTCTGATTTAAATGAGTAGCCATCTTGCATCAAGCGAGATCCCAATACGATGTTCATGCTTAAAGATGGTACTTAATAACAATTATTAAGGGTTATAACTAATCCCGAAGGTCGATGTAGAGGTAGCGTGCCGACGGCGATCACATCATCTTGGAACCATTCCGGACGCGCATCGTCACCTCGTCCTTAGCCAGCCTACGCGTGTTCCGTAGTTCCTGCTTAGAGTTGCAAATGTGAGCAACATCACCGGTATCAAATACCCACGAGTACTAGAGCGCTGGTAAGGTACACATCAATAACAAGTATATCACATATGCCTTTGACGTTGCCGGCCTTCTTGTCTGCTAAGTACTTGGGGCAATTCCGCTTCCAATGACCGGTTCCCTTGCAGTAATAACACTCAGTCTCAGGCTTGGGTCCTTTCTTTGACTCCTTCCCGACAACTGGCTTGCCTGGCGCGACAACTGCGTTGTCGTCTTTATTGAAGCTTTTCTTACCCTTGCCCTTCTTGAAACTGGTGGTCTTATTGACCATGAACACTTGATACTCTTTCTTGATTTCTACCTTCATACATTTCAGCATTGAATACAACTCGGGGATAGTTTTTTCCATCCCTTGCATGTTGTAATTTATCACAAAGCCTTTATAGCTAGGTGGAAGCGACTCGAGGATTCTGTCAATGACCGCATCATCTGGAAGTTCAACTCCCAGCTGAATCAAGCGGTCGTGCAATCCAGACATTCTGAGTATGTGCTCACTGACAGAACTATTCTCCTCTATCTTACAGCTAAAGAACTTGTCGGAGACTTAATATCTCTCTACCTGGGCATGATCTTTAAAAACAAGTTTCAGCTCCTCGAACATCTCACATGCTCCGTGATGCTCAAAATGCCTTTGGAGCCCCGGTTCCAAACTGTATAACATGCCACCCTGAACCAAAGAGTAGTAATCACTCCGCGACTGCCACACGTTCCTAACGTCCTCGTGTGCCGCGGGAACGGGAGGATCACCTAGCGGTGCAGTAAGGATGTATGCCTTCTTGGAAGCATTGGGGGTGAGCTTTAAGTTACGATCCCAATCCGCATAGTTTCTCCCATGGTCTTTCAGCTTGGTTTTCTCTAGGAATGTGTTGAAGTTGAATGAGACATTTGCGTTGGCCATTGGATCTACAATAATTGTAAAGACACTTTAGACTAAGTTCATGATAATTAAGTTCATCTAATCAAATTACTAATGAACTTCCACTTAGATCGACATCCCTCTAATCATCCAATTGTTACATGATCCACGTCGACTAGCCCGTGTCCGGTCATCACGTGAGACGGACTAGTTATCAATGGGGAGCATCTCTATGCTGATCGTATCAACCATACGACTCATGTTCGACCTTTCCGTCTCCCGTATTCGAGGCCATGTCTGTACATGCTAGGCTCGTCGAGTCAACCTAAGTGTTCTGCATGTGTAAACTGGCTTACATCCATTGTATGCGAACGTTAGAATCTATCACACCCGATCAACACGTGGTGCTTCGAAACAACGAACCTTCAGAATGGTGCACACTTAGGGGAATACATATCTCAAAATTTTAACGAGTGATCATCTTATCTTTTCTACCGTCGTTCTAAGCAATAATATGTAAAACATGATAAACATCACATGCAATTATATAGTGACATGATATGACCAATATCATCTTGCTCCTTTGATCACCATCTTTGGGGCACCATGATCATCATCATCACCGGCATGACACCATGATCTACATCATTGTGTCTCTTGAAGTCGTCACGCCACCTATTACTTCTACTACTATAGCTAACCGTTAGCAATAAAGTAAAGTAATCAACATGGCGTTGCATCTCATACAATAAATTAAGACAACTCCTATGGCTCCTACCGGTTGTCATACTCATCGACATGCAAGTTGTGAATCCTATTACAAGAACATGATTAATCTCATACATCACATATGTAACATCACATCCTTTTGGCCATATCACATCACATAGCATATCCTGCAAAAACAAGTTAGACGTCCTCTAATTGTTGTTGCAAGTTTTACATGGCTGGTTAGGGTTTCTAGCAAGAACGTTTCTTACCTACATGACAGACACAACGTTGATATGCCAATGCTATTTACCCTTCATAAGGACCCTCTTCATCGAATCCAATCCGACTAGAGTGGGAGAGACAGACACCCGCTAGCCACCTTATGCACCAAGTACATGTCAGTCGGTGGAACCAGTCTCACGTAAGAGTACGTGTAAAGTCGGTCGGGGCCGTTTCATCCCACGATGCCGCCGAATCAAGATAAGATTAGTAATGGAAAGAAAATTGACAAATCAGCGCCCACAACTTTTGTTCTCTACACGTGCATAGAATCTACGCATAGAACCTTGGTTGTGATGCCACTATTGGGGATCGTAGTAATTTCAAAAAAATTCCTACACCATACAAGGATCTATCTATGGAGAAACCATCAATGAGTGAAGTAGTAGAGCATCTTCATACCTTTGAAGATCACTAAGCATAAGCGTTGCTAGAAGGTGGTTGATGGAGTTGTACTCACAACGATTCAGATCGCGGAAGATTTTGATCTAAGCACCGAATGATGGTGCCTGCTACTTCTCAAACAACAGGGCCAGAAATTGGCACGTTGACGGAGACTTGGCTTGCGTTCGTTTTTCCATTGAAGAGGAAAGGGTAGTAGCATTGTCCCTTCTCTCTTTTTCTCTTTTTTTATTTGGGTTCTTTGGCCTCTCTTTTTTATGGGGGCAACTTTGGCCTCCTTTTTTTATATTTCCTCACATGGGACAGTGATCTAATAATGATGATAATCACACTTTTATTTACTCACAGCTCAAAGTTCAGAACGATGATGAATCTATAGGAAATGCCTCCGGCGGTGTACTGGGATGTGCAACGATCTAGCTTGGCGTATGACATTGAAACATCTCGCTAGCTATCTTACGATCATGCAATGGCAATATGAGAGTGACGACACAAGTCATGAGACGGAACAGTGGGAGTTGCATGGCAATATATCTCGGAATGTCTATGAAAATGCCATGGTAGGTAGGTATGGTGGCTATTTTGAGGAAGGTATATGGTGGGTTTGTGCACCGGCGAAAATTGCACGGTACTAGAGAGGCTAGCAATGGTGGAAGGTGAAAGTGCATCTATACCATGGACTCACATTAGTCATGAAGAACTCACATACTTATTGCGAAAGTTTTTATTAGTAATCGAAACAAAGTGCTAAACGCATACTCCTAGGGGAAGGGTTCGTAGGTGTTAACCATCGCGCGATCCCGACCGCAACACAAATGATGACAATCAATAGATCAATTATGCTTCGACTTCCTAACATAGCGGTTCACCATACGTGCATGTTACGGGAATCACTAACTTCAACACAAGTATTTCTAGATTCACAACACCCTACTAACATAACTCTTTAATATTACCAAATCCACGTCTCAAAACTAATTGAGAGCAATCAAACTTCTCTTTCTACTCAATGCACATGAAGATGGAAGTTTTTGTATCCTCTTTGGGTACCTATCACCTTTGGGACTACTTTCATAGCACAAACCAACTACCAAGTAACGCACCGCCGTGCTCTAAAAGATCTAAGTGAAGCACATAGAGCAAAATTATCTAGGCTCAAAAGATATAAGTGAGGCACAATGAGCACTCTAGCAAATTCACGATGAGTGCATGTCTCTCTCAAAAGGTGTGCATCAAGGATTATTGTGACACAACAAAAAGAAAGGACTCCTACGATACAAGACGCTCCAAGAAAAACACATATCATGTGGTGAATAAAAATATAGCTCCAAGTAATGTTACCGATGGATTGAAAATGAAAGAGGGGATGCCTTCCCGGGGCATCCCCAAGCTTAGGATTTTTGGTATCCTTGAATTTGGCTTGGGATGCCTTGGGAATCCCCAATCTAGATATCTTTCCACTCTTTATCCCTTTGTCCATGAGAACATCACCCAAAACTTGAAAACTTCACAACGCAAAACTTAAACAGAAACTCGTGATATCATTAGCACAACAAAACAAACTACCACCTCTTCAGGTACTGTAGCAAACTTGATTTCTATTTATATTTGTGTTAGACTACTATATTCTCACTTTTCCATGGCTAGTACCCCCCGATACTATCCATAGTTTCATCAAAACAAGCAACCAACTCAACCAAAACAGAATCTGTCAAAAACAGACCAGTCTGTAGAAATCTGTATACTTTGTATACTTATGGTACCTCAAAAATTCAGAAAAATTACGACTGCCTGGGAAAAAGGCATATCAACCAGAAGCAAAAAGAATCAACTCAAAATCTCTTTCTTAATAAAAATGAAAAATAATCTCGTGAGCGAACATTTTATGTCTTTTTCCAGCAGGATCAAACAACCATCACCAAAACTAGTCATAAAGGTTTTGCTTGGCTCAAACACAAAAAGAAAAACAAAAAACAAAATAATAACAGAATTATGATGGCGTGGATGCAACAAAACAGAAAGAAAAAGATAAAATCATTGGGTTGCCTCCCAACAAGCGCTATTGTTTACCGCCCTTAGCCAGGCATTGATAATTCAATGATGCTCACACAAAAGACAAGAATTGAAGCACAACGAGAGCGTCACAAAGCATGTGAAACTCACATATAAGTCTAACATACTTCCTATGCATAGGCATTTTATAGGAAAACAAATTGTCAAGATAATCAATAGTTACCATATGCAAGGAAGAAGAAAGAGACAATATCAATCTCAACATAACGAGAGGTGATTTGGTAACATGAAAGTTTCTACCACAATATTTTCCTCTCTCATAGCAATTACACATGGGATCTTAATCAAATTCAACAATATAGCTATCACAAAGGATATTCTTTTCATGATCCACATGCATGCAAAGTTGACACTCTTCAAAAATGGTGGGATTATCATCAACTAAAGTCATGACTTCTCCAAACCTGCTTTCAATATTATTGCAAATATCATATTCATCATGAGGCTTAAACAAATTTTCAAGATTATAAGAAAAATCATTACCCCAATCATGATCATTGCAACGAGTAGTGGACATAGCAAAACTAGCATCCCCAAGCTTAGGGTTTTGCATATTTTTAGCATGATTGACACTAATAGGATTTATAGTGAAACCATTGCAATCATGCTTTTCATTCAAGGAGCCCTCGTGAATCACCTCATAAATTTCTTCATCACGATTTTCAGATTCACGCATCTCAAACAGAACTCCATAAAGATAGTCAAGTGCACTCAACTCACTAGCAATTAGTTCAACATAGTTGGATCTCTTAAAGAGATTAGCAAGTGGATGAGGATCCATATCAATAGACTTTCAACAAGCGAAGATGCAAGCATATTGAAGGCACATGGCAACACAAGCAAACAGAAAGCAAGCGAGAGGAAAGGGCGAATGAAAAGGCAAACAAAAAAAGGCAAATATTTTTGTAAATTTTTGATTTTCAGAAGTGGGGGAGAGGAAAACGAGATGCAAAAAAAAAGTAAATGCAAGAGATGAGTTTGCGACACTTACTTGGATGAGTTCTTGACTTGATCCTCCCCAGCAACGGCGCCAGAAATTCTTCTGCTAGTTCTCAAACAACAGCGCCAGAAATTGGCACGTTGACGGAGACTTGGCTTGCCTTGGTTTTTCCGTTGAAGAGGAAAGGGTGATGCAGCATAGGAGCAGCAAGTATTTCCCTCAGTTTGAGAACCAAGGTATCAATCCAGTAGGAGAATCTCGTCAAGTCCAGAGTACCTGCGCAAACAGAAAAGAGCTTGCACCCAACGCTATAAAGGGGTAGTCAATCCCTTCAGGATTGATTGCAAAGTGAGATCTGAAGGCGGAAAGTGCAACGAAGTAAAAGAGTAAGGCTGAAAATATAGTGTGAAGTAGACCTGGGGGCCATAGTGTTCACTAGAGGCTTCTCTCAAAATAGCAAATATTACGGTGGGTGAACAAATTACTGTCGAGCAATTGATAGAACTGCGCAAAGTCATGACGATATCTAAGGCAATGATCATACATATAGCCATCACGTCCGAGACAAGTAGACCGATACTTTCTGCATCTACTACTATTACTCCACACATCGACCACTATTCAGCATGCCTCTAGTGTATTGAGTTCATGACGAACAGAGTAACGCTTTAAGCAAGATGACATGATCTGGAGGGATAAACTCAAACCAATGATGAAACCCCCATATTTTTACCCTTGATGGCAACAACACGATGCGTGCCTCACTACCCCTTCTGTTAGTGGGTGAGGTCACCGCACGGTATGAACCCAAAACCAAGCACTTCTCCCATTGCCAGAATCATAGATCAAGTTAGCCAAACAAAACCCACAACTCGAAGAGAATTACAAGGATATGAAATCATGCATAAGAGAGATCAGAAGAAACTCAAATAAGATTCATAGATAATCTAATCATAAATCCACAATTCATCGGATCTCGACAAACACACGCAAAAGAAGATTACATCACATAGATCTCCATGAAGATCACGGAGAACTTTGTATTGAAGATCCAAGAGAGAGAAGAAGCCATCTAGCTACTAGCTATGGACCCGTAGGTCTATGGTGAACTAATCACGCATCATCGGAGAGGTCATGGTGTTGATGATGCAGCCCTCTGTATTCGAATCTCCCCTCCTGCAGGGCACCAAAACGTGCCCCAGATGGGATCTTGCGGAGACAGAAGCTTGTGGCGGTGGAAAAGTATTTTCGTGGCTCCCTTGATTTTTTAGGGATTTTAGGGAATTCATATGCGAGGAGCTAGGGCAGGGGAGGCCCAGGGAGCCCACAATCCTGGGAGGCGTGCCCCCCTGGCCGCGCCATGGGGGCTTGTGGCCTCCCCCGGGACTCCCTGCCTTGGTTCCCAAGCTTTCTGCGCATCTTTTCTTCCGAAAAAAATCTTTTCGGAAGTTTTATTCCGTTTGGACTCCGTCTAAAATCCTCCTCTAAAAAGGGTCAAAAACACGGAAAAAACAGGAACTGACACTTGACACTGAGTTAATAAGTTAGTCCAAAAAAAGATATAAAAGGCATACAAAACATCCAAAGTTTGACAAGATAATAGCATGAAACCATCAAAAATTATAGATACATTGGAGACGTATCAGTGCCTCCACGTTCTACACACGTACAGCCCGCTGTCGCCTCCTCCTTCTTGATACAACAAGTAGAGAGGAGAAGTTGAGGGAGAGATCGGGCAGCACGACAGTGTGGTGGCGGTGGAGCTATGTGGTTCTTTGGCACGGCTTCGCCAAGCGCTGCGGAGGAGGAAGAAGAGAGAGAGAGGGATGCGCCTTGGGAGAGAATAATTGTGTGTTCCCAAAAGGCCAAAACCTTAAGTATATATAGGAGGAGGGAGAGGGAGGGCAGCCTTGGCCCCTCCTCCAAGGAGGAGAGTTTCGGCCGAAGCTAGGGAGGAGTCCTCCTCCCACAAGGGAGGTTGTAGCGACCCGACTCAAAACGAGTCAAGCTTGTGTGTATCTGTGTCATCTTTGGATCAGTATGCTGGCAGACACAGTACATCAATGTATATATCAAAGTGCAATCACATGTAAATAACGTAAAATTTGATATATACCTCAAAATCTCAGAGGAAACAGTCAAGGAAGTGGAGTCCCAATAAAGACCAACGGCAGGTTGAGTGGAGACCGTAATCCTGAATCGTACTCTTACTCGTCGAAGAAAGTATCTGCAACATAAGATGTTGCAGCCGTGTAGGTCAGCATATTGAATATGCCGGCAAGTCACAAAAGAGAGGGGTAAAATATCATCTATACTATATGCATATATGACATGTGGGGCAGTATTTTAAGTTTTGCGTAAAGCAAATTTTTCCTACAACAAGAGAGAGGGTAAAAGCAAGATTTACTACATTGTTGGTTGTTAATGAGAAGGTTCCACCAACCATTTCTCATACCCAAGTTATCAATATTACCCACATCAATAAGATTTAATGGTGTTGAGAATTCCTGATAGCTTCAGTTCCTTTGGCTCAAGTTGTCCATGACCGTGTACACGACTAATCGATTAGGTTTGAGTACTCTACAGAGTTTTGCACACGTTCCCCACAAGATTTGATCGCCTCCGTTGAAGTCCTCGCACTTCAGGGTGTTTGAGAACCGGATGATCAAAACATGGTCTTTCAACGGGTTCCTCTGAGCCTGTGTCGGTGCCCATCCAATTCGACCGTTCTTCTACATCTCGTAGCACTGCCCGTCCAAAGTCACCACGTTGTCCAACCAAGCCAGAGCACATAATGACTTATGGATGTGCAGGTAAGCCTTGGGTCTTGAAGTATCCATCCATCTCTTTGAGCCTGGGTGAAGCTTTCCGCAAGATGTCATGGCACTGCTCCATGCATCCCAGGTCCTCTGCTAGTTTTCCCAGGGATCCCATCTGAACCGTCCTTCACCCAGAGGTATATTTCATTCTGAGGTCTTGCAAGTCTTGGAGTCTTCAGATCTTGATTATTAAGTTTCTCACAACACTCATGATAAACACTCAACCAAACCCCGTCTACTAGGAGCATAGCAAAAATAACGTCCCGGCCAAAGTAACAAGGGTTTAGGGGTGCCTATCATAACATACTACTCAATAACCAAAGTTTCCAAGTACCTACTTGCATGCAATGGGTGAAGAAGGTTGTAACTAATGCAATAAAACCATAGGTAAAAATATGATCAATGTGAACTTGCCTGGTATTACTTGATGAAGATAGTCGCTCTCATAATCCTGATAATTCTACTCGTCACACTCCGAGCAATCTATTGTAAACGAATAGCATTCAATAAACATCCATGCCAAAAGGAAGAACCAAAAGAACATAAGAACAAAACATGTCTTTGTGCAAAATAACAACATACTAAGGTTTAATAAAAAAATAGGTTCTAAGTGTGTTGTAAAGTGAAGGTGTCGGAATGAGATTAAAATAGTTAATGGACGATGAACTATTGATATATGCTTAGGGTGGAGATACTATGAAAGCCGATCCCAAGTATGCGGAGAACAACATGAACAACATGCATAGGGCATAAGAATTCAGTTGCAAAAAAGAATTAATCGAAATGGAGCACTACAACGCAAGTTATAGCGAATCGAAGTATGAATAGAATTTTAATTCCATAAAGGTCAAAAGTATTTGAATTGCAGCATGGTTGTTACGAATAGAAAGTACATAACACGAGTGTTTAAGGACAAAAGAAATCAATGAAAAGGTGTTACTGTTTGCAAGGTATGATCAAACGAAGGTTTGAATTCAAATTTGGATCGCTGAAATTTGAAAGGTCCAAAGGTTGAAATTAATGAAGCTAATGCAAACGGGAGGTCAATATGAACATGTAGAAAAAATAATTACTAAATTTCGAATAACAGATCAAAAGATATAAGTAATTCAATATGGCATTGAATCTAGTTAGAACGCGGTGTGGCAACACTAACGTGGGCTAGTGGAGTAATGACTATGATCGAAATTATATGTTGGAAAGATAACACTAATTTATACGAACAAAAAGATTACTTTGATACGAATCCGATGCAATTGGATTCATCTAAAACAGAGTTACGGATAAAAAGATATGATCAAAAGAAGTTTGAATATGAATCTGAACAAATTTCGAAATTTGAATTTTTTTTTTTGAAAAGTTGGTTTGATAGGTTCTCTGGATAGCTGGGATCAAGAAAAAACTCTAGGCATTGGTTTCATCTAATTCGGATAAACGAGTAAGAAGTTATGGCTATTTGAAAAATCTGGGCCAAGCTGTTTTACGGAAGAAAAGTGCTATGTCTAAAAGAATTCTAGGACTAATGTGTAAATACACAGACTAATTGATAAATCTAATTACTCTACCGTATACTAGTGTAGGAATACTAGTCTAGAAGTAATAAACTACGGAAGTATAAAAGAAAAATACGAAGAGAAATACCTTTAGAATGCAGAGTAAGAATTAATTCCAAAGAGGACACCACTTCCAGAAATCCCGCCGAAGAGAAAAAAATATTTTTATTTAATAAATCTAGTTAAACCAAAAGATTGGTTTAACCCGAAGTAGATGATTTTTGGATGCTCCTAAGGATCTATATTTATAGGTGGAAAGAAGGTCTAAAGGTCAGTAGATAGGCAATGTGAGACTAAACATAGACGAAAAGAGGAGAAAAGAGAGAGAGGAGCCGCATGGGCCAAAAGGATTCGGCCAGCCGCATAGGAAAAGCCGACCAACTTTTTTTTTCTCCTAGGATGAACAGTACCGAGTGAACAGTGCCTTTTTTTATTTTTTGAAAATAAAGAGCGAAAATAAATATAAACGGAATTAAGAGGATATTTTACATAGGCATATTATATATCAAAAATTTCAGAATAAAATTTCCTATAACATGAACATATTTTCAAGACCAAATAAACTACTTTCAAAAAATATATTTTTGCAATAACTTTAAAACGAAAAGAAATTTGAATTTAAAATAAATTGCAAATACTTAAAATTTGAATCAAGACATTGTCTATGATTTTGGAGTGTCATTTTCCTCCTCTCATTTGATTTTTTTATCAAAGGGTTTTGAAAATATTCAAACTCAAAATTGAAAAGGGATTCAAAATAGAAAATTTTGTGAAAGTTATTTTATTCCCTCTCATTTATTTTTGAAGAAGTTTCAAATTCCAGTCAATTTCAAAAAATCAATAAGTCCGAATTATTCATTTGTTATAACATTCCAAAATTTATAATTTTGGGATGTTACAAACTACCACACTTAAAATGAATCTTGTCCTCGAGATTCGAAGAGGCTAGAAAGAAAAGGTTAGGGTTTGGGGTCGTCTAACGAATCCAATCTCCTGCAAAGTGGGGTGCTACCACACTTAAAATGAGAGTTATTGGTCCCTCAAATTTTTAACAATCCTGTGGGGTCTTGGCATCTAGCTCCTCACATTCTTCATGGTACTTCTTTGGTGATGCTCTTCCATTATATTCATAATGTTTCCATCAAAATCGAGGGTTCTTCTCTTGATATAAGCTTCTTCCATCACTGGGTCTTCTTAACTGACAAGTCTCGTAACCCTTCTAAATAACCTATCGATGATTCTCATGGTGGTCTACCATTTGTGGTTATCCTGGAGTGAGAAGGGCTTGGCTTCGTCCTCACCGTAAAATTTCCTACGCGTGACAACAATTGCCATGTACATGGGTTTTCATTATACCATTCTAAGGCTTAAACAAAAGCTTCAAAGAGCGTCACCTCTCACTATGGGTAAGTCTCTCAGATTTACCATTCCGAATAGCAAGAGAATGATAAGAGTAAGTCGTCATGGTGATCAATCCATTCCGCACCCAAATCATTACTCTGTAGAAGGTTTAGGGAATCTCGTATTCTAACACTCGGGAATCCTCACAAGCGTTGCAGAATTTCTCTTGTACAAGAACGAAGTTCCTACGAATCCTTTGGTTGTGCAAGCTGAACAAAACATCTATCGTGTTCTTCACCACTCTTAGGTTTTCATATGCTCCTAAGAAAACGTTTGCTGATCCATCATAGCTTATCCCTTCATGCTCTTAGGATAACCTTCATGAAAATTTTGAGATGCATCCTTGGTACCGGTTGTATTCTTTGAACTCATTTTCCTTTCCATTGGTCTGTGTACCAATAAAAGTGTTTGTTCCTCATATTAAATCTCTCCTCAAAATTCCAATTCCAAGGTACATTATTCATCTGTTGTCATCCCCATAGTTTGATATGATCCAACATTTCCTTCAACTGTATTCAGTGGATTTTGGCTCCTTGGTATGCATGGTACATTCCTACTCGTTGGATCCTGTGGTTTTACCAATTACTACCACACTTAAAATGAAATATACTCATGCCTACATAGACCATATTTTTTTCATATCTCCGAAAATGGCCAGGGATCTTTGTTCATAGAGAAACAACTCATACAATTTCAACATAGGAAATCATGACACAATAAATTCCATTGATTCATGAAGTTATTACAATCTCTGAGTCTTCCATTACAAAATTCAACTCCAAAATCGCATGAAAAAAGAGTGCTTCATGTTACACTTATTGCCATTGTCAAAACTTAACTACTCCATTTTAGCTTTCTTCCCCTATGGACATTTAGTAGCATAATGTCCTGCTGCCTTGCACTGGAAACAAATGACTCCCGACCTGTCTTGAGGCTTCTTGGTGTTTGTTGTTGCTCCTTCGGTTTCCTGCTTCCTTGCTAGGCACATATTGGCATAGTGACCTAAGGTTTTGCATTTAAAACATGGGATATGACTCAGGTCCTTATCTACCGAGATTTGGCTCGTCCGAGTGCACTTTCTCTTCTTTCTATACTTCTTCATTCTGGCCAGTTCTTCTATTTCATGAGAATCAAACTCTACTTTTTGTGTCGGGAAGTTTCCCAGACACTCTTGGCTTTCCTTCGTGCAATCTTGTGGAAGGTGTCCTTCTTCTCCACATGAGTAGCATGCATTGGAGAAAAATCTGGTTCGTCCTTGTCCATCAGGGTCTTAATATCTTCCTTCATCACATGTTCTTCTAAAATCTTCTTCTTGAGTGTTTCCTTCATTGCTTCTTTCTGCTGCTTGACAACTTGTTGCACCTTGGGGTAAATATGACACTAAGCTAGGTAGTGGTCAGTTCCTTCACACAAGAAACAAGTCACCTAACTAGTTGGGCATTACTTCACTGGGTGATCTTCTTCACAATGAGGGCATCCATTCTTGTGTTCTTCCTGGTTGTCCTATTTCTCCACAAATCTTGCATGCACAAGGCTTGTTCATCGGGTTATCATAGCACTTCTGAATGAGAGGGATCTTAACGGAGTCTTCTTGAATTTGTCCCAAGTTTCTGCTCCGCTAAATCCTTGTATGGCTTGGTTCGTTTTCCAATAGATAGAAGCACTTTGTGTAAAGTACTGAAGAGTGTGTGCCACTTCATATTTTCTTGAAATCAAACTGCTCGCGATGTGGTTCTCCATGTTCTGAATCCATTGTTCCATCTCCAAGTGAGTCATTGATCCAGAAAACACAACTCCATCTTCATTCATCATTTATTAGGTCCAAGGGGTTTGGGATGAGATGGGTAAGGGAGAGAGGGATAGAGGGAGATACACACAATACAAACAATACTTTCAAGAATAGGCTTTATTTGTGGCTGTCGGAAAACACACATAAATTACGGCTCACAAATCATCGTGTCTAACATGGGTATATAACACGGGTTTGGACTTCTAATTGCCATATAAATATTGGAACGCTTCAGGGTCTTCGAATTCTTCGGGTCTTGGGAGTCTTCAGTTGACGCAGCTTCAATTCTTCAAATGCATGGTAAAATCCTCTTTACTTTGAAGTGAGACTCAGTTGATCCTTCATGTGTTCAAAGGGGAAAAGGGTGTTGTCTAACTATTTGAGGTGAGAGAGAACATTTGATGAAATCATAAGAGATGAGAAGTAAAGGATGTTCTTGGAAATAAAATTTTAGAGAGATCCTTTCCTAAGGGATTTCCAGTTTCTAGGGTCACGTCCTACAGTCAACATGTGCTCTGATACCATATCTGTAGCGACCCAACTCAAAACGAGTCAAGCCTCTGTGTATATGTGCCATCCCTGGATCAGTATGCTGGCACACACAGTACATCAATGTATATATCAAAGTGCAATCACATGTAAATAACGTAAAATTTGATATATACCTCAAAATCTCAGAGGAAACAGTCAAGGAAGTGGAGTCCCAATAAACACCAACGACAGGTTGAATGCAGACCGTAACCCTGAATCGTACTCTTACTCATCGAAGGAAGTATCTGCAACATAAGACATTGCAACCGTGTAGGTTAACATATTGAATATGCCAGCAAGTCACAAAAGAGATGGGTAAAATATCATCTATACTATGTGCATATATGACAGGTGGGGCGGTAGTTTAAGTTTTGCGTAAAGCAAATTTTTCCTACAACAAGAGAGAGGGTAAAAGAAAAATTTACTACATTGTTGGTTGTTAATGAGAAGGTTCCACCAACCATTTCTCATACCCAAGTTATCAATATTACGCACATCAATAAGATTTAATGGTGTTGAGAGTTCCTGATAGCTTCAGTTCCTTTGGCTCAAGTTGTCCATGACCGTGGACACGGCTAATCGATTAGGTTTGAGTACTCTGCAGAGTTTTGCACATGTTCCACACAAGATTTGATTGCCTCCGTTTAAGTCCTCGCACTTCAGGGTGTTTGAGAACCGGATGATCAAAACATGGTCTTTCAACGAGTTCCTCTGAGCCTTTGTAGGTGCCCATCCAATCCTACCGTTCTTCTACATCTCGTAGCACTGCCCGTCCAGAGTCACCACATTGTCCAACCAAGCCTGAGCCCATAATGACTTGTGGTTGTGCAGGTAAGCCTTGGGTCTTGAAACATCCATCCATGTTTTTGAGCCTGGGTGAAGCTTTCCGCAAGATGTCAAGGCGCTTCTCCATGCATCTTGGGTCCTTCGCTGGTTTTCCCAGGGAGCCCAGCTGAACCGTCCTTCACCCATAGGTATATTTCATTCTGAGGTCTTGCAAGTCTTGGAGTCTTCAGATCTTGATTATTAAGTTTCTCACAACACTCATGATAAACACTCAACCAAACCCCGTGTACTAGGAGCATAGCAAAATAACATCCCGACCAAAGTAACAAGGGTTTAGGGGTGCCTATCATAACATACTACTCAATAGCCAAAGTTTCCAAGTACCTACTTGCATGCAATGGGTGAAGAAGGTTGTAACTAATGCAATAAAACCATAGGTAAAAATATGATCAATGTGAACTTGCCTGGTATTACTTGATGAAGATAGTCGCTCTCATAATCCTGATAATTCTACTCGTCACACTCCGAGCAATCTATTGTAAACGAATAGCATTCAATAAACATCCATGCCAAAAGAAAGAACCAAAAGAACATAGAACAAAACATGTCTTTGTGCAAAATAACAACATACTAAGGTTTAATAAAAATAGGTTCTAAGTGTGTTGTAAAGTGAAGGTGCCGGAATGAGATCAAAAGAGTTAATGGACGATGAACTATTTATATATACGCTTAGGGTGGAGATACTATGAAAGACGATCCCAAGTATGCGGAGAACAACATGAATAACAAATAGCATAGGGCATAAGAATTCAGTTGCAAAAAAAAAAGAATTAATTCAAATGGAGCACTACAACGCAAGTTATAGTGAATTGAAGTATGAATAGAATTTGAATTCCATATAGCTCAAAAGTATTTGAATTGGAGCATGGTTGTTACGAATAGAAAGTACATAACACGAGTGTTTAAGGGCAAAATAAATCAATGGAAAGGTCTTACTGTTTGCAAGGTATGAACAAACGAAGGTTCGAATTCAAATTTGGATCACTCAAATTTGAAAGGTTCAAAGGTTGAAACTAATGAAGCTACTGCAAATGGGAGGTCAATATGAACATGTAGAAAAAAAAATTACTAGATTTCGAATAACGGATCAAAAGATATAAGTAATTCAATATGACATTGAATCTAGTTAGAACGCGGTGTGGCAACACTAATGTGGACTAGTGGAGTAATGACTATGATCGAAATTATACGTTGGAAAGATAACACTAATTTATACGAACAAAAATATTACTTTGCTACGAATTCAATGCAATTGGATTCATCTAAAACAGAGTTACGGATAAAAAGATATGATCAAAAGAAGTTTGAATATGAATCTGAACAAAATACGAAATTTGAAATTTTGAAAAGTTGGTTTGATAGGTTCTCTCGATAGGTGGGATGAAGACGAAACTCTAGGCGTTGGTTTCATGTAATTCGGATAAACGAGTAAAAAGTTATATCTATTTCAAAAATCAAGGCCAAGCTGTTTTACGAAAAAAAAAGTACTATGTCTAAAAGAATTTTAGGACTAATGTGTAAATACAGAGACTAATTCATAAATCTAATTACTCTACCGTATACTAGTGTAGGAATACTAGTCTAGAAGTAATAAACTACGGGAGTATAAAAGAAAAATACGAAGAGAAATACCTTTAGAATGCAGAGTGAGAATTAATTCCAAAGAGGAGACCACTTCCAGAAATCCCGCCGAAGAGAAAAAAATATTTTTATTTAATAAATCTAGTTAAACCAAAAGATTGGTTTAACCCGAAGTAGATTATTTTTGGATGCTCCTATGGATCTATATTTATAGATGGAAAGAAGGTCTAAATGTCAATAGATAGGCAATGTGAGACTACACATAGACGAAAAGAGGAGAAAAGAGAGAGAGGAGCCGCATGGGCCAAAAGGATTCGACCATCCGCATAGGAAAATCCGGCCAACTTTTTTTTTCTCCCGGGATGAATAGTACCGAGTGAACAGTGCCTTTTTTTATTTTTTGAAAATAAACAGCGAAAACAAATGTAAACAGAATTAAGAGGATATTTTATGTAGACATATTATATATCAAAATTTTCAGAATAAAATTTCCTATAACATGAACATATTTTCAAGACCAAATAAAATACTTTTTAAAAAATTTATTTTTTTCCAATAACTTTAAAACGAAAAGAAATTTGAATTTCAAACTAATTGCAAATACTTAAAATTTGAATCAAGACATTGTCTTTGATTTTGGAGTGTCATTTTTCTCCTCTCATTTGATTATTTTTATCAAAGGGTTTTGAAAATATTCAAACTCAAAATTGAAAAGGGGTTCAAAATAGAATTTTTTGGAAAAGTCATTTTATTCCCTCTCATTATTTTTTAAGAAGTTTCAAATTCCACTCAATTTCAAAAAATCAATAAATCCTAATTATTTATTTGTTATAACATTCCAAAATTTATAATTTTGGGATATTACACAGGTGGACTCCCTTGGTAGCACTCTTCCTCCTTTCCTTTTAAGCTTCCATGCCTTACCTCTTTTATCCCTATGCGCATAGGCCTTTAGAGAAGGCCTTGGCGAGCCTAATAAGGGATTGTCCACCTCCTCTAACAGCCAATGCACTCCTTTGGTCATCACACCCCTCCCGGGGGTCCTCCGCCACCCTCCCGACACTCCGAGTACACTACGATGAGTCCGAAACTTTTCCGGTGATCAAAACAGGACTTCCTATATATCAATCTTTACCCCTGGACCATTCCGGAGTTCCTCGTGATGTCCAAAATCTCATCCGAGACTCCGAAAAACCTTCAGTAACCACATACCATTCCCTTTACAACTCTAGCGTCATCGAACCTTAAGTGTGTAGACCCTACGGGTTCGGGAGACATGCACACATGACCGGAACATCTCTCCGGCCAATAACCAACAACAGGGTTTGGATATCCACACTGGTTTCCACATGTTCCACGATGATATCATAGGATGAACCACGCTATCAAGGATTCACTCAATCCCGTATGCAATTCCCTTTGTCTATCGGTATGATACTTGCCCGAGATTCGATCGCCGGTATCCCTATACCTTATTCAATCTCATTAGCGGCAAGTCTCTTTACTTGTTCTGTAACACATCATTCCATGGCTAACTCCTTAGTCACACTGAGCTCATTATGATGATGGATTACCGAGTGGGCCCAGAGATACCTCTCTGTCAGACGGAGTGACAAATCCTAGTCTCGATTCGTACAACCCAACAAACACTTTCGGAGATACCCGTAGTGCACCTTTATAATCACCCAGGTACGTTGTGACCTTTGGTACACCCAAAGCACTCCTACGATATCCGGGAGTTGCATTATCTCACTGTCTAAAGAAATGATACTTGACATTAGAAAAGCTTTAGCAGACGAACAACACGATCTAGTGCTATGCTTAGGATTGGGTCTTGTCCATCACATCATTCCCCAATGATGTGATCCCGTTATCAACGACATCCACTGTCCATGATCAAGAAACCATGATCATCTATTGATCAAAGAGGTAGCCAACTAGAGGCTCACTAGGGACACATTGTGATCTATGTATTCACAAATGTATTATGGTTTCCGGTTAATACAATTATAGCATGAATAATAGACAATTATCATGAACTGGAAATATAATAATAACAACTTTATTATTGCCTCTAGGGCATATTTCCAACACAAAATCGGTTCGGGGACCCATGAACTATGATAACTCAGTGGGGTACTTCGGCCAGATATCCTAATCCCGTTAACGTGGATTCTTATAAAATTCTATCCTATTTTCACAAGCCTCGTCCTCGGCTGAACTTTCCGAGATGAACCGAAAACTCCAAGTTTCTGATGAGGAACTTAGTCGACTTAATATTTGGCTAGACAAGAAACAAGGTAAGCTTAATGCATGCCATTGAGACTATTGTTGTAGTTTAATAGTTTAGTGTTGTCTAGCTTTTGTATATGACTTCATGATTTCGATTATGTCAGCACCCATGGTCATGGAGTTGGAGAAACTCTAGGCCAAATTGGAGAAGGCCAAGCAGGAGGCCGTCGCTCATAAGATGGTGGCGGAACAAACCTCCGCCAAGCTAAACTCGCTGAAGATAGATAGAGGTAGGCGCAAGGCTGGAGTGGTCGAGGTTCAGCTGGAGCTGCAAGATGCAAGTGCCAAGAGCGAGGCCTTGGAATAGAAGTTCGGGGAACAAGCGTCTCAGCTCTCCAAGCTATCCTCGCAGGTTAAATGAGAGCGGGTAGAGAGGCGCTTCTTCGAAGAATAAGTGTGTCATGCCAAGGAAATTGCGGATGGTAAGCCATACTTACTGCAAAGTGTCTTTGGTGAAAACAGGTTTGCCTTTCTTACATGACTATGGTGTTCCCAAGTGCCTTTATGGACTTCTCGCGGAGTGCAGCAAATGTGGCCAAGCACTACGTTGTTCACAACGGGGACGCCGAGCAGAGGCTTTTCTGGGAGCAATTTCGGACTACCGAGCCCAACCCCCTTCTTGTCAATCAGATGAAGCAGCTCATGGAGTTTCATAGGATGACGGATCCGGCCATGAAGGACCTCTGCATCCAGTTATGGCCTATCGAGCCTCTACCAAGAAGTTACTTTGGCTTAGTGTAGAAGTTGTGCGACGTTGGAACATCCCGATTGTCGGAATGTTTTAGAAAAAAATGCAAAAATCAGGGCGAGAAAATTTTGTTTGTTTTTTGGTTAACAAAGCTTAAATTAAGTTTTTATAAATTGAAGGATTTAATTTGAACTAGTGTGAACATAAATTAAATTTTGAGTCATGTTCTTCAATTTTAGTTGGATTTATTTTCTCATCTAAAGGATCTTATGTTATGGGCTTATGCTTTTCTTGGATATTCTCTTTTCAAAGTTCAGACGATTTTCAACGGATTCATGTTCATTTTTGTTGAATTCCTTAAAGGAAAATCATTTATTTTCCTATCTTAAAATCTAAACCAAATCTCTTAACCCAACATCTCTCTTCTGCCCTACGTGCAACCCATATCATTTTTATGTTTTTTAATCAAATGGGCCTAACCCATTTTCTTCACGTGATGGTTGAACGTTTCTTGTTCCAAACGTGTGCAAGAGAGAACCTCACCTACAAGGAACTCACTGAAGAAATGGCAATTGTCATCGCTGCCCACCTTAATTCCTCTCCATCGGCCTATCTTCATTGATCCATCTCCAAACGCATGGACAAGCTCTGCCCTCTCCCTTCCACCTCTCTCCAAGCACCCTCCATGAACTTTGAAGCTCCATGGATGCGAGGTCGTGATTCCAATGACTCGGACCATATCCATCCTACTCCTTGTGCCAGGATCTCTTCCCCCACGCCATGTTTCCATTCAGAGAAGAAAGGATGCGATCCGTCGACCACACACGAAGAATTCCGCAAGTCTGTGTATATTGTTCGTCAAGATCATCGAGCCATTCCATCAAACTCGGTGAGTTTCTACCCAATTCCTTTTGCTGGTGTACTCAACCATACTCAACTTATCTCCTAGACATCATAATTCGGCCTATATCTCTAGTTGTCCACGCGCATCCAAATTGGTGGCCATCCCATGACATCGTTAAGTTTCTTTAGTTTCTACTCATCATATGGCTTCATTTCCAACATATGAAATTCTATCTATGAGCATAGAAACCTAGTGGATGCGTTGTATTACATGTTTAGACAACTCGGTTTAACGTACATTTTATTGTAGTCATTTATGCCTAATGTCATATAGTGTTTGGAGTTCGGTAAAATTTTCTTGTGAGTCTATTATTTTTATTATACTGTGATATGCCTAGGAGTGCATCCTATGTGTCTTACAATTTCTGATGTGGCAAGTGACTTGTTTGATTTATCATTTTTTTACCGATTATAGTTTTTTGAAAATTATTGACATTTTATTTCATGTGTTATTTTTTTGATGTGGTAAGTAATCGCAGGATATATGCACATACAAGTCTTTGTAAGGATATTATTTATCTATTTAATTTAGTTTTGTAGTCCTCTCTTGTGCATGCGCACACAATTTTGTGAATGTTCGCCATGCTTATAGTTTCATAGAATTTTCATTGTTTTGTCTTGTTTCATCATAGAATAATTTGTCTTTTAGTTTAATTTATTTATGTTTAACATGCCAAATATATTAGATTATTTCATATATTTGTTCTCAATCATGTTGCATATGTGTTTTGTTTATGTGAGGTCATGGCATGTTATAGGTTAGCACTACCTAATTTATGTATGCTAGTTGTAATGAAACGATATGTTATCTTAGAACATATTCATATTCCTTGTTGTACGCATTTTTGTTTGCATTTAGGTGATGTGGTATATCATGGCTTGAGATCATTACTTGTGTATGGTTTGAGTGTAGCACATTATTGCGTAGTATTCCTCTTAGTTCATAGATGTTTGTTATGCAAGATCACATGGTTGGTTGTTTTATGGGCCACCTTCTATTTGTATTATATATATAGGATTAGTTCTTGTGGCATATATTCTTTGTAATGATCATGTATGCTCATTTGTCTTAGTTGATTGCCATGCCGTGTTAGCACTTGCTCAAAGTAGAATTCATGTTTTGCTTATATATTGCAATGTGATTAAATTGCTAGCTTGTACTATATGATGAGGTTAGCCTTCACTTGTAGATTTACATGATCATAGTTTATGATCTCATACATTTTAAATAAGTAGAAATTATTATGTTTGAGTATTATCATAACATGATGTTATTATTTCATGTGTTAGATCAAGACTAAGTTGTTTATCTATGTATTCACAAGTTTAGGTTGTACTACATAGAAATGCAGGACATGTTGTTACTTATGCTAGTATAGTATACTGCATGATATTGTTGATGGCATGCTTTAGTTGTTTAATTTATATACATGCTTAGTATGATATGTCCATGCTTTGCATGTTACAAACACCAATTGTTGTGTGCTCCTTTCTGTTAGAGCATATATCTCCATATGTGGTTTTGGTAATTGATGACAATTCCTACGGACTAATGGTTGCCTTAAGTTATATTTATAGGATTTGTCCATAGGCACTTCTTGAAGTCCATCTGTTGGGTTCAAGGAGTTTATATGATGACCAAGATGTTATTCAAGGTATTATCCAAAGAATGGTCATAGAGACACTAGGTTGATCAAGATCTCAGACAAAGAGTAAATCAAGATGATCAACACACAAAGCGTATAAGATTTACCGAGAGGGATCAAGTGATCCCATGGTATGGTAAGCATTGTCCATTACGTGTTTGTGTACTAACCCATGGTCTTTGTGAGACTCCTATGTGGCGGTTAGGTGTGCTTCCATTGGGCTTGCGTCAAAAGGAAGATCTCATACAACCCATGAAGGATGACGTCAAGTGGTGATCGTCATCAAGATTGTGGTGTGCAAGTTCAAGTGGATCGGCACGAATATATCATTGAAACTATTGTCAATGATCATGTGTTGATAAGGACAAGCTCATGTGCTAACAAGGACAAGATCAAGATAAGCATTCCTGAGCCTACATGCTTGATTCTTGTGGATGTTCACATGGTGGACAAATGAAGATGAATACATAAGCTAGGCTTTCCGCATTGTGTATGGGAGAGCTACTTGAAGACTTCATCATGTCTTGCTTTCAACTTGAGCCAAGAAGGAACAACAAGATCAAGCTCATGTGAAAGAGCTAACTCAAAGGTATTTGTTCCTTTGACGTTAGTGGTGCAGAGTGATGATCAGCGAATAAAAGTTTACACTCATGTATGGATCATCAGTACCCTTTTATGATTCTTGAGTCCTTAGGGATCCCTCACTATTAAGAGGGGATCACAGGTTTTGCGATGAACTTGCTGAAACTACATCTCCACTCTTTTGCTCAGACCACATCTTCACTGCTCTGCTGTTATCTGAAAACAGAACCAGTGCCTCGGACATCCGGGTTCCTCCGGACGTCCGAGGGCCGAACGACCGACTGCTTCGGAAATCCGGAATCCTATACCAGAGAAATCAGAGCCATATAACTCGGACTTCCGGCTCCCTCCGGACGTCTGAGGCCCGGACGTCCGACCAGCTTCGGAAATTCGGAACTATGCACCAGAGAAACTTGAGCCATATAACTCGGACTTCCGGCTCCCTCCGGACGTCCAAGGGCCGAACGTCCGACCAGCTTCGGAAATCCGGAGCTTTGCATTAGAAGAACTTGAGCCATATAACTCGGACTCCCGGCTCCCTCCGGACGTCCGAGGGCCGGACGTCCGTCCCCTTTCGGAAATCCGGAATCTTGCAGCAGTGAAGTTTGAGTCGAATAACTCGGACTTCCGGCCTTCTCCGGACGTCCGGTCCCTGTTCAACTCCACCGTGGTTCCAGATAAATTTACAGCCCTCGGACGTCCGACCCTTGTCGGACGTCCGACTCCTTGTGGTCGCCCGGACTTCCGTAAACTTCCGGACGTACAAACCCTGTGTGACTTAAAGTGTCCCCAACGGTTGTTTTTCTCTCCCCACTATAAATACCCCCTCCCACTTCGTGAGAGGGTGCCCAACACAGCCTTATCCTCATAAGAACACATTTCTACCTCACACACATTTGCCCAGACCAAATCTTAGATCCCAAGAGCATTTGTGAGCCCCTTTGAGAGTTGTTCCACTCAAAAGATAGATCGTCTCCCTCTCCTCCTCTCAACCCAAGCTATTTGAGATTTGAGCAAGTTTTGAGCATTCCCCGTGATCTTGTAACTCTTAGAGGTTGGAGACTCCTAGGCGGTAGGAGTTCTTCGGAGAGGAATCAATCCGTGTGATTTCCCCCGGAAAAGTTTGTGAGGGTTTGGAAGCCACCTCAAAGGCTTACCACTAGTGGTTGAGAAACGCCTTCGTGGTGTTATCTCAAAGGGAGAATAGGGTGAGCCTTCGTGGCGTTGGTGTGCCTTCGTGGTAACACCCACCTCTCTAACAGTGACTAGCTTCCCTCCAAGGAAGTGAACATCGGGATACATCTTCGTCTCAGTGACCTTGGTTATCCTTAACCCTAACTCCTTACTTGTGGTTTACTTGTGTTACTTGAGCATACATACATTACATATTGTTTGTGCTCATTATATTGTGTTGGCTATTTCTTGTACAAGATTAATCATTCAAGCATACCCTCTATATCCACACGTTCACACTTGCAGCTTTTGACATATCGTGTGATATAGTGTGATCTAGTATCTTGTGCCGTTCACCTACTTGTCGTGTGATATAGCTTAAGTAAGTTTGTGTAACTTACTTGTGCTTGTTAGTAACTGTATTGTGTCCATCTTGGTAGATCGTGTTGTTGATACACGTTGCAGTGCCTAGTGCATTTAGAATTTGTGCTTGACAAGTACCCTCTTAGTTTATTTCCGCATTAGGTTCAAGCCAAATCCGAAGAAGTTTTTAAATGGCCTATTCACCCCCCCCTCTAGGCGCCATCGAGGTCTTTTCACTTTCATGCTTCCATGTTCATACATGTCAACTAGTCTTCTAGAGTTATGTCATATTGTCATGCTTTATTTATGTTAGTAGATATCAACTAAGTTATGTTCTAGATATGTTGTATATTATATTTGTAACATATCACACAAATCATGTGGTGTTCATCCATGCTTAGCATTACATGTAGTTGTGCATTGTTGTATGTCTAGCTATTATTCATGCAAGTTATATTTCATGTATTATTATGTTCCATGTGCTAAGGTTGAGTAATTAGTCCTTTTGTTCGTTCAATATGATTTCCTTTGTCTCTTGCAAGTATTATAAATGTCTCACACTTGTCGCCATAGTTCATCACATGCTTAGGGTAGTTTATCTTTTCTGTTAGTCGAGTTGTGTTTTCCTCATATGCTTAGCGTATATAGCTTGCTAAGTTACTTCAACATGTGGTGGTAATCCTATTGCTAGTAGTTACTGATATTTAATGTTTCTTAGTATTAAGAGCATGTCCTAGTTTGGTATCTTCTCATGGTTACTCGTATGGTTGATGGTTGTTCTATTAGTTAACACTTCTTTATGATCCTATGCACAAATGCATAGTGTGAGATCTGTCTTATTATTAAGTTAATTAATTACTTTGTACCATAGTATTGGTTTGTCTTTGTTCTACAAATTCTTGTTAATTCTTATTATGGATGATGTTTGATTTTGCTTGTGGTGAACCAGTATAAATATTTAGAAGTATCTAAGTATTTATTTATAGTTAATTGTTACTCTTATTCATGCCATGTTCCTGCTTGTGGTATGATGAGGTTACACTAGGTTGTATTACCATGTCATGTATAGGAGAATTATTATTCATTTATTCGATGTGTTGTTATTGTTTTAGGACTAGATCTAGATTCAAATCGAATCATGTGTGTTGTATGATGTTTCATTGCTTAACTGGTATGAATTGTAATGTTAGTTTGGGTATCTTATGTGACACTTGCCTTTGAATTATTATATAGTTGATGTGCATATTTGGATGCTATTGATAATTATAAATATTTGGATTACATCTAAATATTTATTTGTGATTATCTCTTACATTTATCAAGTCATGTGTGATTGTATAGTTAAATGCATAGGATGGTTCCTTTCCATGTGTGTTGATGCCGTTGTGAATGTTATGTAGTATTTTCCTATAGAGTTGGCCGAGAGGTGTAGTGGACACTACTAGTGGTCGATATCATACACTTGTATCTAAACGTTACTCCTTCTCCCTAAGCCATCCTTAGTTGTGTCAACCTAATCCTATCACCTCATTGAATCATCTCTCGTACCTTCCTACCATGCTATCTCATTTTAGAATCTCTTTGGAATCATCATATTGATCAATATCTTGTTATCCATCCACCTTAAAAAAATTGGATGTTATTTGGAGTTACTATTTCTTTGGTATTTATTGTTTGTATTTTTCTATCGTTACGACGAGTAGGGAGTGACGATGTTGGACATGGAGATAGCCAGGTTACTGGAGGACTCAACAACGAAGGCATGCCTCCTTCTTTGATCATACTTATCCTATGTTTTAGAAATTGCATTGAGTTTTATGGTTACACCATGCATGTTCTTAATCTCGTATCTAGCGCGTCGATTGACACATTACCTTGATCCGCTTATCGCCTATCCATTTGACACCTGAGTAGAAGTATATAGTATTCCGGTAGACAAGAAATGCTTAGCGATGCTTATTACCCTATAGGTGCTTGTTGAATGACCTTTGAGTCATTGATACTTGAAACTTATAGCAGAGCTGACCAGTTGGCCATGGTGAACTTCTCTATCCTCTTCTACTCTGGGTGAAACTTACCATCTACATACTGGTGCGGGCGACAACTAAATCAAGGATTGAAGGAGCGATTGACTGCCCAATGTGAAGGGATCAATCAGACGTCTGTGTCGCATGAGGCCTAATAAGTCTTGTATTTGAAGATTGTGTAAACAGTACAACCACATGCTATATGGGCACTGGCTTGGTCAAGTAAGCTAGTCATCCTTAGATGTCGATGTCGTCGTGCCGCAGATGGGATAGCTGCCTTGCGAGGAGTATCCTTGGCACAAATGGGGGGACCAGTTTGAGGACGTACTCTCAATTCCGTGCGCCACACCCGGTGGGCATGTCACATCTTTGGGGGATCTAGTCTAAAGACCTCGTAACAATCTCCCTGTCGGTATACCAAATGGTGTACAATGCCAGCAGCCACTGGTGGCATCAAGACGAGATTGTGTCGTGTGGGTAAAGTGTATAACCTCTGCAGAGTGTAAAACTATTCGAATAGCCGTGTCCACGGTCATGAACGACACATGAATCTTTCTTGACATACGGGACCTATCTTGGTTATACCCTCTTTGCCCCAATTATTGGAACCTATGATGAGTGTGAGTTGATCGAGGATTCTCACTTTGATGAAAGTTATTCTGAATACAATCATGTTTTCAACAGAAACTACTTTTATCCAAATGCTACTGTTTTAAAATAAAATTAGCTTTTATGCAAATGAGCCATATAGCCTTCCTTTGAATCCACATGTAGATATTAGGACCTTCTCCGAGGGAGGCATGTTGAGTACGTAATGTACTCATGGCAATACTTTTGTTGACAACAGAGTTACATGAAGATGAAGGTGATGACTACGACTACTATGGCGATCCGTAGGAGTGAGGTAACGTGGACTACATCGACTGCCTGTGGCTGAGATGGAGTCACTACACATTGTATTTTCCGCTGTTTTCTGATTGTAATAAATGCCATGAGACATTTGTCAATGTATGCCCTAGGGCAATATGTAATGAAATAAGTTTACATATTGTGCAATGATACCATTTCATTGTGTTGTCAACAATGATCCCGGGGTTGACAAATATACACAGGAGGGTCTGGAAGTAAATTTCGGGTTCTCACAGACGTCGTGCCTCAGCTCGAGGTCCTGAAGCACTCTGTCTGCATAGAGGGATCTCGGATGGCCTTTGGGAGGACCATGATGCACTGGCTAGGAGTGAAGTCCCTGACGATGGCAAGTGCGCCTCCGCCTAGTGGAAAGGAACATAGGAGGCCAGAGCCTTATTTCTCTAACGCGCTGGAGGTTGCTCGAGCAATCGAAGCCCAATGTCCTAAAGATGTAATTTATGAGTAGGGATATTGTAATGTGCCTTGGAACAATCTTTCATTATGACACTTGTCCCAATGTAATGCACTTTGAATTCTTTTTTGAGTCCTGTTTTGGTTGTTTAATTTGAAAGTTTCCAGTCATCGGCTTCAACCCCCATGTAGAGACTACAAAGGGTGTTTCGACATCCGCACTTTGACCTTTAGCCGATGTATCGGCGCCCGGAGGAGGTAGTGTGTGAAGGAAACACTACAGGAATCAGCTTCTTTGCCGTCTGCCATCACAGACGGCAAAGAGTAAATCCCAGACGGCAAAGAGAATATCACAGACGGCAAAGAATCTCACGGCCGGAAAAAATTTTGCGTCAGCCTACGACGGCATCGTACCTTCTTTGCCGTCTGTCTCCCCAAAGAGGACGGCAAAGAGCTTTGTTGTTAGCTTTTCATAGGAGCAGTTGGCAAAGTGATCGAGACGGCAGCCGACAGGCGCTGCCTCCGTTAGGGGCTAACGGAGGCTTTGCCGTCTGCCTCCTCCTCCTCCCCCCTCCACTCTTTGTCATCTTCCTACCCCTCCCCCCTCCTCTGTGCCCTCTTCTTTGCCGTCTGTCCCCCTGGAAGCAGACGGCAAAGATACTATATGGCCAGCTGCTACTGCCCAGGTTGCACAGCTGGGCGCCACGTGGCACCTTTGTCGTCGGCCAGCTGACGGCAAAGGCCTTTGCCATCAGCTGGCAGATGGCAAAGAGCCTATATTGTCACATTTTTGTTTATTTTTCTATTTCACAGCACATATACATATAATTCATAGCACATATATGATAAATAGGTCACAACACATATATGATATACATATAAAGCTCATCAATGCCATTTGTTCATCAACGTACATCCCATATATCAAAAGAACCAACACATACAAAGTTTCATCCATATATATGTACATATAGTTGCACATATATTGTTCATCCATATATACATATACATATAGTTCCACATTATTCATCAACTCAAATAAAAACGGAAACTAAAGCACTCCAATGCCAACTTACATGCATGTAGTACATCCAATCTACAAAATGGGAATAAGAAAGTCAGAAGAAGAAGAACAACAACGTATATATGACAAATAAGCTAAATTGAAGAAGAAAGATAAGAAGGAAGAAGAGAACAAGGAGAATAAAAACAAGAAGGAGGAGGAGGAGGAGGAGGAGGGGAAGGGGAAGGAGAAGGAGGAGGAGAAGAAGAAAAAAGAAGAGAAGGAGAAGGAGAAGAAGGAGGAGAAGAAGGAGGAGAGAATAAGAAGGAGAAGAAGGAGGGCTCCTTCTCCTTCTTCTCCTACTTCTCCTTCTTCTTCTCCTCCTCCTCCTTCTTCTTCTCCTTCTCCTTCTCCTTCTCTTCTTCTCTTCTTCTTCTTCTTCCTTCTTTTCATTTCTCCTCTTCTCCTCTTCTTGGAGCTAAATTAGCTAACTATGTCTTTTTGGAGCTAAATGGGCTAATTATGTCATTATAGAGGAAAACAAGCTAAGCATATAATATTAATGAGCTAACCAAGGTTCTTATGCCATTTTGAGCTTATAATGTCTTTTAGGAGCTAAATTGGCTAATTATATCATTGTTGGGGAAATTAAGGCAAGGAGAATGTGAAAGAGGAGAAGAAAGAGGAGGAGCAGGAGAAGAAGAATAAATAAAGAAGAAGGATGAGAAGGAGGAGGAGGAGGAGAAGGACTAGAAGGTCCTTGGCCTTCTACTCCTTCTCCTCCTCCTCCTCCTCCTCCTTCTTCTCTTCTTCTTCTTCTTTCTTTTCATTTTTTCTATTTCTTCTCCGCTTCTCCTCTAACTATGTCTTTTTGGAGCTAAATGGGCTATTTATCCCATTTTAGAGGAAAACAAGCTAAGTATATAATATTAATGTGCTAACCAAGGTTCTTATGCCATTTTGAGGTTATTATGGCATTTTGGAGCTAAATGGGCTAATTATGTCATTGTTGGGGAAATTAAGGCAAGGAGAATATGAAATAGGAGAAGAAAGAGGGGGAGGAGAAGAAGAAGAAGAAATAAATAAGAAGGAGGAAAAGGAGGAGGAGGAGGAGAAGGACTAGAAGGTCCTTGGCCTTCTCCTCCTCCTTCTTCTCTTCTTCTCTTCTTCTTCTTCTTCTTTCTTTTCATTTTTCCTATTTTCTCCTCTTCTCCTCTTCTTGGAGCTAAATTAGCTAACTATGCCTTTTTGGATCTAAATGGGCTAATTATCTCATTTTAGAGGAAAACAAGCTAAGTATATAATATTAATGAGGTAACCAAGGTTCTTATGCCATTTTGAGCTTATTATGGCATTTTTGAGCTAAATGAGCTAATTATGTCATTGTTGGGGAAATTAAGGAAAGGAGAATATGAAAGAGGAGAAGAAAGAGGAGGAGGAGGAGAAGAAGAAGAAATAGAGAAGAAGGAGGATAATGAGGAGGAGGAGGAGAAGGACTAGAAGGTCCTTGGCCTTCTCCTCATTCTCCTCCTCCTCCTACTCCTCCTTCTCCTTCTTCTCCTCCTCCTTCTTCTCCTTCTCCTTCTCTTCTCTTTCTCTTCTTCTTTTTGTTCTTCCTTTTCATTTCTCCTCTTCTCCTCTTCTTGGAGCTAGATAAGCTAACTATGTCTTTTTGGAGCTAAATGGTCTAATTATCCCATATTAGAGGAAAACAAGCTAAGTATATAATATTAATGAGCTAACCAAGGTTCTTATGCCATTTTGAGGTTATTATGGCATTTTGGAGCTAAATGGGCTAATTATGTCATTGTTGGGGAAATTAAGGCAAGGAGAATATGAAATAGGAGAAGAAAGATGAGGAGGAGAAGAAGAAGAACAAATAAAGAAGAAGGAGGAGAAGGAGGAGGAGGAGGAGAAGGACTAGAAGGTCCTTGGCCTTCTCCTCCTTCTCCTCCTCCTTCTCCTTCTTCTCTTCTTCTTCTGCTTCTTTCTTTTCATTTTTCCTATTTCTTCTCCTCTTCTCCTCTTCTTGGAGCTAAATTAGCTAAATATGTCTTTTTGGAGCTAAATGGGATAATTATCTAATTTTGGAGGAAAACAAGCTAAGTATATAATATTAATGAGCTAACCAAGGTTCTTATGGTATTTTGAGCTTATTATGGCATTTTGGAGCTAAATGGGCTAATTATGTCATTGTTGGGGAAATTAATGCAAGGAGAATATGAAAGAGGAGAATAAAGAGGAGGAGGAGGAGAAGAAGAAGAAATAAAGAAGAAGGAGGAGAAGGAGGAGGCGGAGAAGGACTAGAAGGTCCTTGGCCTTCTCCTCCTTCTCCTCCTCCTCCTCCTCCTACTACTCCTACTTCTTCTCTTATTCTTCTTCTTTCTTTCTTTTCATTTTTCCTATTTCTTCTCATTTTCTTGGCACTAAATTAGCTAACTATGTCTTTTTGGAGCTAAATGGGCTAATTATGTCATTGTTGGGGAAATTAAGGCAAGGGCAATATGAAAGAGGCGAAGAGAAACTTACCGTAGTGGTCATCAAGGAGGAGAAATACCTGGAGAAGGGTCGTGCGATGCCGCTCGGGAGTTACTCTGCACAATAGATATTTTGCAATGTCTCAGTTAGCATGATGACACTAAATTATTAATACTAGTTTATAATGAAACTCACCGTGCCAATCGAAGAGAAGATGGGCATCGGTGGAGGGACTTGACCGCTCTTCTTGCACAGAGCGTGAAGAGTGGGTCGTATTAGTTACTAATGAAATAGACATTACACACATGATTTGGCTAATGTGACAAAAAACTTACCAAAAAAAGCTCGTACAGGGCCCGTTGACCCGCCTCATTCCGGGACCTCTCCTCCTCAATCAATCGTGCCGTGGTCTGGTCCCTCTCATCAAGAGCAGCCTGACTTGCCAATCTCTCTTTCTCAAGAGCAGCCTCAAGAGCACCCTGGCTTGCCAATCTCTCTTTCTCAAGAGCAGCCTGGTTTGCCAATCTCTCTTTCTCAAGAGCAGCCTGAAACACCATTCCTCGTTACCACAGTAATGATCTATGGTGACACACATAATGAAATGGATGAAAGTGTTCTTAGTCCGTACAACTAAACTCGATGGCAAGATCGACTGGCCGTGGACGACGCATTATCTCAGGACAGCTGCTGACTCGCGCGCCTTGATCTCCGGGAGAGTGAGTGGACAACGTATTATCCCATCTCCAATGGCTATCGAGCCATGGGGCCTCCCGCCACCAGATATCATCACCAGCTCTGGATCCAAAGGTTCCTGGCTAGGGTTAAAGTCATCCCCTTTCGTACCCTTCCCCGCGTCCCTGTATGCCACGAGCTTCTGGTGGGATGATATGTTGGTGAATTTATTGGGATCATCCAGGTCAGACTCAGAGAATGCCTTCGCCTTCTTGTACGAGGCAGTATGGGCCATGCCATAAAGGTCGTACAAGTGTGGCATCTCCGTCTTATTGTGATGCGCCTAAAAGAGAGGAACAAAATATTAGCATGAAGAATGAATTGCATGAATCATGAAGCAAATCACATACCCAGTTTCGTCCGAACTGAAGTAAGTTGGCGCTGCCTTGATGGTGTGGCACACCAACCATTTGGCTATGCCGATCCTTCGCATTCTCGTGGACGGCTCGCCAGCTGCCTGTGCACCACTTATCAACCAACGCCTCCCAACAATCCATCTTATCCGCACACCATCTTGTGGGCACCTGTAAGTTATTAGAAAGAATTTTCAGCGCTACGCCTATGAATGAAATCAAGACAACTACGTAGAAGGACTTAAGAATAGGTAATTACCTTCATGTATTGCTCCTTCTTCAGAAACTTTCCGTGGCAATCCTTCTTCTGCTTCTTAATACCACGTGTGGCGTAGTAATCTCGAATAGCCTACGGTCGAGCCTTGTGGCGCAAGTTATGTAGTAACCGCTTACACTCGGCCTCAAGAACCCTGGCCGCCTCCTCCTCATATCCATCCGCACACCTATAGAAGGTCTGCAATCAAACGTGAAAACACCGATTAGTACAATAATTAGCTATGTTGTTAATTTTAGATTCTATAAAAGGATAATTTACCCAAAAGCTCTTGATCACCATCTCGGCCCTCGTGTGGCACAGGACACCATCTATAATCTCCTCCGGCAGGGCTTGCGCAGCCTGGTAGTGCTCCCAGGAAAATCCTAGTGTAGGAACCTGACCCTCACCAGGCAACGTGACAAACCCCGGGAAATTTGTCCGGCAAAGCACACCAAGGACGGAGTTCGGCCTGCGTACTCCAAGAGGGTGTACCCATCCCCTGCAGTATGATAAGGTCAACGCATTAGATATTTGAACAAACTTGAAGGCAAAAGCTAAAAAAAGAGTAAATGTACTTACCTATCTCCTTCAGGTTTAATCACGGGCCTCCGCTCGTGGGTAGCCGGCGCGACCGGGATACGTGTACTACCATGCTTGTACACGGTGGCCCCGTCCACCTGCACATCGCCCTCACTATCCGTAAACTCATCCTCGCCATCCCCGCCCCTGAGCCACCCGGACCCTCGGGCCAATCCGGCAACTCGGTACGATCACGCCAGGTCTCCCATCCGGGCCTCTCCACGTCGGGTGAAGCCTCCGGAACCGTAGTCTCGTGGGCCGAATGCACCTCGACCCGAGGCTGCTCCTGGACCGGAGTCTCATCGGACGAATGCCCGTCAACACCAAGCTCCTGGAACGGAGTCCCCGTAGCCTCCTCCACGAACGGGTCGACCATAGTAGTCCTATGCTCAGGTGAATGAGCTGGTGGTGGTGGCGAGGACGGCTTAACAGTCCTCCTGGATCTTCCGCAGCCACCACCTCTCCCTGTACCCTTCCCCTTCTTCCCTACCCGACCAGCACCTCACCCAGTGGGCAATGCCACCGATGAAGAAGAACCCACGGGTGGTGTCAACAGACTGTCTGCCAAGGCTCTACGGAGAGATAGGGGTGGAAGGGAAGTACCACCCCTCGTGCGGGGCGCCTGGGAAGAACCCGTCGAGCGATCTGGACCAGCGCCCACCATCTTTCCACACCTGGTGACCTGCCACGATAAAGATTAAAAGAAATTAGTACAACATAAAAAAATTGAATAACTGACATGAATAATAATATGTACATGAATAATAAAGATTAAAATATATATAATTTAAGTTCTGAATCTTACAAACTAATAATCATCATCAATAAATGCATCATCATCATCACTATCACGCATTTCTTCATGAATGACGTGCTCGTCCGGTTCAACAGCGTGAAGTTGTGAAAGGCCTTCATTTAATCGTTGAAGCATTGACAGGTCATCCGCGTCAGTGACCTCTACGAGTTCCAGGTCTTCTGGTTCCGGCTCAGGGCTGGAGTCGGATTCAATGTAGTTGTCTACTTCCATGTTCTTGGGTGAAGCACGGCGGTTCTTGAAACATTTCTTGGAAAGACATGTTTCTTCGAAGAATTCTCCATCATATGTGTCTGGGTTAATGTGAGGTTCATAATCCTGTTCATTTGGGAGAGATGGTCTGACATGTGGCGGCACTTCATAAACAACATACCAACCTTCCAGATTCTTATCCGTTTGGCATGCCCACGGTAGATAGAAAACTTGGGTCGCCTGTTGAGCCGTAATATAGACATCGGGAACATCTAAATGGGTGTTTGGACTGATTTCGACTAGTCCTATATGTTCATGAGTCCTTCTAGGCTTCTTCGGCTGGAACCAATAACATTTGAAGACTATGACGTTTGGTGGGTTTTCACCATATAATTGAAGTTCATAAATTGCTTCAACTCTTCCATAATACTCGATAACACCTTCGCCAATAGCAGAGACACCACAATTTGTAGATTTCTGGTCGGGCATAGATAGCTCTTTGCCAAAGGTACGAAAGAGATACCCATTGATGTTGTATTTCTCAAATGAACGGACCTTATAGTCAAAACCATTAGCCACTTGTGTCAATTCGGCGTCATAGACTCTGAATTAGCCTACAAGTTTAATACGAAACGATTGTTGCATTAGCCGCAAGTTAGACCAAGAAATGAAATGGTTCATTATTGATAATTACCGTTTGTTTGAACCAAGAGATGAAACCGGGATAGCCGCCTCCTGTCTTTGACAGAAGCTCATACTCTTCGACGGAATCATTTTCGATCACTGCTCCATCCGAGAATTTGGCGACATAACGGCTGTTTGAAATATCTGGGAATAAGAGCAGTTCAAATGAATTAGAAGTTACGGGACAATGTGCCGAGAACTCACTCGATGTACGGCCGCACTTCTGTTAGGTTGTTGAAGATATACAATGAAATGTTCCTTCATTCTTCGACATCCAACGTTATTGGTTTCGAAGCACCGGCTGGTGCGAGCTTCCCTTTGAATAGGCTGAGGTTGGACCCACCTTTTTTAGGGTCTGCATCATTGTGCCGAGGCTTCGGATTATGCAAATGATGATTTTTGGCTTCGTGGTGTGCTGTCACAAAGTTTGCCACCTCCTCAGTAATGAATGCCTCAGCCATCGATGCTTCAATTTGTTGGAAATATGCCCTAGAGGCAATAATAAATTAGTTATTATTATATTTCTTAGTTCATGATAATCGTTTATTATCCATGCTATAATTGTATTGATTGGAAACACAATACTTGTGTGGATACATAAACAAAACATTGTCCCTAGTAAGCCTCTAGTTGACTAGCTCGTTGATCAAAGATGGTCAAGGTTTCCTGGCCATAGGCAAGTGTTGTCACTTGATAACGGGATCACATCATTAGGAGAATCATGTGATGGACTAGACCCAAACTAATAGACGTAGCATGTTGATCGTGTCATTTTTTTGCTACTGTTTTCCGCGTGTCGAGTATTTGTTCCTATGACCATGAGATCATATAACTCACGGACACCGGAGGAATGCTTTGAGTGTATCAAACGTCGCAACGTAACTGGGTGACTATAAAGATGCTCTACAGGTATCTCCAAAGGTGTTCGTTGAGTTAGTATGGATCGAGACTGGGATTTGTCACTCCGTGTGACGGAGAGGTATCTCGGGGCCCACTCGGTAATGCAACATCATACACAAGCCTTGCAAGCAATGTGACTTAGTGTAAGTTGCGGGATCTTGTATTACGGAACGAGTAAAGAGACTTGCCGGTAAACGAGATTGAAATAGGTATACGGATACTGACGATCGAATCTCGGGCAAGTAACATACCGAAGGACAAAGGGAATGACATACGGGATTATATGAATCCTTGGCACTGAGGTTCAAACGATAAGATCTTCGTAGAATATGTAGGATCCAATATGGGCATCTAGGTCCCGCTATTGGATATTAACCGAGGAGTCTCTCGGGTCATGTCTACATAGTTCTCGAACCCGCAGGGTTTGCACACTTAAGGTTCGACGTTGTTTTATGCGTATTAGAGTTATATGGTTGGTTACCGAATGTTGTTCGGAGTCCCGCATGAGATCACGGACGTCACGAGGGTTTCCGGAATGGTCCGGAAACGAAGATTGATATATAGGATGACCTCATTTGATTACCTGAAGGTTTTCGGAGTTACCGGGAATGTACCGGGAATGACGAATGGGTTCCGGGAGTTCACCAGGGGGGGGCAACCCACCCCGGGGAATCCCATAGGCCTTGAGGGTGGCACACCAGCCCTTAGTGGGCTGGTGGGACAGCCCAAAAGGGCTCTATGCGCCAAGGAGAGAAAATGAAGAGAGAAAAAAAAGGAGGAGGCGGGAAGGAAGGGGGACTCCCTCCCACCAAACCAAGTCCAACTCGGTTTGGGGGGGGGGGGAGTCCTCCCCCCTTGGACTCGGCCGACCCCCTTGGGGCTCCTTGAGCCCCAAGGCAAGGTCCCCTCCCTCCCACCTATATATACGGAGGTTTTAGGGCTGATTTGAGACGACTTTCCCACGGCAGCCCGACCACATACCTCCACGGTTTTTCCTCTAGATCGCGTTTCTTCGGAGCTCGGGCGGAGCCCTGCTGAGACAAGGTCATCACCAACCTCCGGAGCGCCGTCACGCTGCCGGAGAACTCTTCTACCTCTCCGTCTGTCTTGCTGGATCAAGAAGGCCGAGATCATCGTCGAGCTGTACGTGTGCTGAACGCGGAGGTGCCGTCCGTTCGGCACTAGATCGTGGGACTGTTCGCGGGATAGTTCGCGGGGCGGATCGAGGGACGTGAGGACGTTCCACTACATCAACCGCGTTCACTAACACTTCTGCTGTACGATCTACAAGGGTACGTAGATCACTCATCCCCTCTCGTAGATGGACATCACCATGATAGGTCTTCGTGCGCGTAGGAAAAAAATTTGTTTCCCATGCGACGTTCCCCAACAGTGGCATCATGAGCTAGGTTCATGCGTAGATGTCTTCTCGAGTAGAACACAAAAGTTTTTGTGGGCAGTGATGTGCTTTTTTCTGCCCTCTTTAGTCTTTTCTTGTTTCCGCGGTATTGTTGGATTGAAGCGGCTTGGACCGACATTACTCGTACGCTTACGAGAGACTGGTTTCATCGTTACGAGTAACTCCGTTGCTCAAAGATGACTGGCAAGTGTCGGTTTCTCCAACTTTTGTTGAATCGGATTTGACCGAGGAGGTCCTTGGATGAGGTTAAATAGCAACTCATATATCTCCGTTGTGGTGTTTGCGTAAGTAAGATGCGATCCTACTAGATACCCTTGGTCACCACGTAAAACATGCAACAACAAAATTAGAGGGCGTCTAACTTGTTTTTGCAGGGTATGCTTGTGATGTGATATGGCCAACGATGTGATGTGATATATTGGATGTATGAGATGATCATGTTGTAATAGATAATATCGACTTGCACGTCGATGGTACGGCAACCGGCAGGAGCCATAGGGTTGTCTTTATAACTAACGTTTGTGCTTGCAGATGCGTTTACTATTTTGCTAGGACGTAGCTTTAGTAGTAATAGCATGAGTAGCACGACAACCCCGATGGCGACACGTTGATGGAGATCATGATGATGGAGATCATGGTGTGACGCCGGTGACAAGAAGATCGTGCCGGTGCTTTGGTGATGGAGATCAAGAAGCACGTGAAGATGGCCATATCATGTCACTTATGAATTGCATGTGATGTTAATCCTTTTATGCACCTTATTTTGCTTAGAACGACGGTAGCATTATGAGGTGATCTCTCACTAAAATTTCAAGACGAAATTGTGTTCTCCCCGACTGTGCACCGTTGCTACAGTTCATCGTTTCGAGACACCACGTGATGATCGGGTGTGATAGACTCAACGTTCACATACAACGGGTGTAAAACAGTTGCGCACGCGGAACACTCGGGTTAAGCTTGACGAGCCTAGCATGTGCAGACATGGCCTCGGAACACATGAGACCGAAAGGTCGAGCATGAATCGTATAGTTGATATGATTAGCATAGAGATGCTTACCACTGAAACTATTCTCGACTCACGTGATGATCGGACTTGAGATAGTGGATTTGGATCATGTACCACTCAAATGACTAGAGAGATGTACTTTTTGAGTGGGAGTTCTTAAGTAATATGATTAATTGAACTAATTGTCATGAACATAGTCTAATGGTCTTTGTGAATTACGATGTAGCTTGCGCTATAGCTCTATAGTTTTTTATATGTTCCTAGAGAAAATTTAGTTGAAAGTTGATAGTAGCAAACTTTGCAGACTAAGTCTGTAAAACCGAGGATTGTCCTCGTTGCTGCACAGAAGGCTTATGTCCTTAATGCACCACTCGGTGTGCTGCACCTCGAGCATCGTCTGTGGATGCTGTGAACATCCGACATACACGTTTC
The DNA here is from genome assembly GCF_904849725.1 of Hordeum vulgare subsp. vulgare. Taxonomy (NCBI): domain Eukaryota; kingdom Viridiplantae; phylum Streptophyta; class Magnoliopsida; order Poales; family Poaceae; genus Hordeum; species Hordeum vulgare. The sequence goes on along the minus strand of NC_058520.1, from coordinate 186,211,266 downwards.
TGATGACTACACGATAGTTCAGTGCAAAATACTTAATGGCTTAGAAGCAAGGCACCGAAGACGTTTTGAAATGTCGCGGAACATAAGTGATGTTCTAAAAGGATGAAATTGTGATTTCATGCTTGTGCCCTTGTTAAGAGGTACAAGACCTCCGACAAGATTCTTTGTCCACAAATTAAAGGAGAAAAGCTCAATCGTTGAGCGTGTGCTCAGATTGTCTGAGTACGACAATCGCTTGAATCAAGTGGGAGTTAATCTTCCAGATGAGATAGTGATGGTTCTCCAAAGTCACTGCCACCAAGCTGTGAGAGCTTCGTGATGAACTATAACATATCAAGGATAGATACAATGATCCTTGAGCGATTCGCGATGTTTGACACTGCGAAAGTAGAAATTAAGAAGGAGCATCAATAGTTGATGGTTTGTAAAACCACCAAGTTTCAAGAAAGGCAACGGCTAGAAGGGATACTTCGTGAAACGGCAAAACAGTTGCTGCACTAATGAAGAGACCCAAGATTAAACCCAAACCCGAGACTAAGTGCTTCTGTAATGAGGGGAACAGTCACTGAGGCGGAGCAACTCTAGATACTTGGTAGATAAGAAGGCTAGCAAAAGTCGAAAGAACTGTATTTGATATACATGATGTTGATGTGTACTTTACTAGTACTCCTAGTAGCATGAGGGTATTGGATACCGGTTCGGTTGCTAAGTGATTAGTAACACGAAATGTAAGCTACGGCATAAACGGAGACTAGCTAAAGGCGAGGTGACGATACGTGTTGGAAGTGTTTCCAAGGTTGATATGATCAAACGTCGCACGCTCCCTCTACCATCGGGATTGGTGTTAAACCTAAATAATTGTTATTTGGTGCTTGCGTTAAGCATGAACATGACTGGATCGTGTTTATTGCAATACGATTATTCATTTAAAGAGAATAATGGTTACTCTATTTTCTTGAATATTCACCTTCAATGGTTTATTGAATCTCGATCGTAGTGTTACACATGTTTATGATATTGGTGCCAAAAGATACGAGTTGATGATGATAGTACCACTTACTTGTGGCACTGCCGCTTGAGTCATGTTAGTATAAATTGCATGAAGAGGCTCCATGCTGAAGGATCTTTATACTCACCTGATTTCGAATCACTAGTGACATGCAAATCATACCACATGAGCAAGGCCTTGTTTTCATTGAGATGAAACAAGATAGTAACTTGTTGGAAGTGATACATTTTGATGTATGCAGTCCAATGGGTGCTGAGGCACGCAGTGGATATCATTATGTTCTTACTTCACTGATGATTTGAGTAGATACAGGAGTATTTACTTAATGAATCACAAGTCTGAAATATTGAAAAGTTCAATTCCGTTTCAGAGTGAAGTTCGTCGTAACAAGAGGATGAACTGTCTATGATATGATCATAGAAATGAATATCTGAGTTACGAGTTTTGGTACACAGTTAAGACAATGTGGAAAATGTTTCGCAGTTCATGCCACCTGAAACATCATAGTGTGATGATGTGTCTGAACGTCATAGCCACGCACTATTTGGTGTGGTGCATACTATGATGTCTCTTATCGAATTACCACTATCGTTTATGGGTTATGCATTAGAGACAACCGCACTCACTTTAAATAGGGCACCGCGTATTTCCGTTGAGATGACACAGTATAGACTGAGGTTTAGAGAAATCTAAACTATCGTTTCTTGAAAGTTTGGGGCTTCGACACTTATGTGAAAAAGTTTCAGTCTGATAAGCTCGAACCCAAAGCGGATAATTGCATCTTCATAGGATATCCAAAACAGTTGGGTACATCTCCTATCTCAGATCCGAAAGCAAAGTGTTTGTTTCTAGAAACGGATCCTTTCTCGAGGAAAGGTTTCTCTCGAAAGAATTGAGTGGGAGAGTGGTAGAACTTGATGAGGTTATTGAACCATCACTTCAACCAGTGTGTAGCAGGGCGCAGGAAGTTGTTCCTGTGGCACCTACACCAATTGAAGTGGAAGCTGATGATGGTGATCATCAAGCATCGGATCAAGTTACTACAAGCCTTGTAGGTTGACAAGGTCGCGTACTACTACAGAGTGGTACGGTAACCATGTCTTGGAGGTCATGTTGTTGAGCAATAGTGAACCTACGAGTTATGGAGAAAGCGATGGTGGGCCCAGATTCCGACAAATGGCTGGAAGCCATGAAATCCGAGAGAGGATCCATGTATGAAAACAAAGTGTAGACTTTGGAAGAACTACTTGATGGTCAGAGGACTATTGAGTAAAGATGGGTCTTTAAAAGAAAGACAGACGATGATGGTGATAAATCACTATTAAGAAAAGCTCGACTTGTCGCAAAGATGTTTTCGACAAGATCAAACAGTTGACTATGATGAGACTTTCTCACTCGTAGCGATGCTAAAGGTCTGTTAGAATTATGTTAGTTGTTGATGCATTATTTATGAAATATTGCACATAGGATGTCAAAAACATTGTTTTCTCAACGGTTTCTTTGAGCAAACATTGTATGTGATACAACCAGAAGGTTTTGTCGATCCTAAAGATACTAGCAAGTATGCAAGCTCCAGTGATCCTTCAATGGACTGGTGCAAGCATCTCGGAGTTGGAATATACACTTTGATGAGATGATAAAAGATTTTGGGTTTGTACAAGGTTTATGAGAAACTTGTATTTCCAAAGAAGTGAGTGGGAGCACTATAGAATTTCTGATAGGTATATGTGGTTGACATATTGTGGATCAGAAGTAATGTAGAATTTCTGTAAAGCATACAAGGTTGTTTGAAAGAAGTTTTCAAAGGAGTACCTGTATTACGCTACTGGAACGTTGAGCATCAAAGATCTATGGAGATAGATCAAAAGCGCTTAATAGAAGTTTCAAGAAGATACATGCCTTGACAAGTTTTTGAAAGAGTTCAAAATAGATCAGCGAAGAAAGAGTTCTTGGTTGCATTGTAAGGTGTGAATTTGAGTAAGACTCAAAACCCGACCACGGAAGAATAAAGAGAATAGACAAAGGTCGTCTTCTATGCCTTAGCCATAGACTCTAAAGTATGCCATGCTGAGTACCGCACCTGATGTGTGCATTGCAGCAAGTCTGTTAAGAGGTACACAGAGTGATCCAGGATTGAATCACTGATCAGCGGTCAAAGTTATCCTTGGTAACTAAATAGACTAAGGAATTTTTCTCGATTATGGAGGTGGTTAAAGAGTTCGTCGTAAAGGGTTACGTCGATGCAAGCTTTGACACTAATCCGAATAACTATGAGTAGTGAAACGGATTCGTATAGTAGAGTAGATATTTGGAGTATTTCCAAATAGCACATAGTAGCAGCATCTATAAGATGACATAAGGATTCGTAAAGAACACACGGGTCTGAAAGTTTCAGAACCGTTGACTAAAACCTGTCTCACGAGCAAGACGTGATCAGACCCCATAACTATATGGGTGTTGGATTCGTTGGAATCACATGGTGATGTGAACTAGATTATTGACTCTAGTGCAAGTGGGAGACTGTTGGAAATATGCCCTAGAGGCAATAATAAATTAGTTATTATTATATTTCTTAGTTCATGATAATCGTTTATTATCCATGCTATAATTGTATTGATTGGAAACACAACACTTGTGTGGATACATAGACAAAACACTATCCCTAGTAAGCCTCTAGTTGACTAGCTCGTTGATCAAAGATGGTCAAGGTTTCCTGGCCATAGGCAAGTGTTGTCACTTGATAACGGGATCACATCATTAGGAGAATCATGTGATGGACTAGACCCAAACTAATAGACGTAGCATGTTGATCGTGTCATTTTGTTGCTACTGTTTTCTGCGTGTCAAGTATTTGTTCCTATGACCATGAGATCATATAACTCACGAACACCGGAGAAATGCTTTGTGTGTATCAAACCTCGCAACGTAACTGGGTGACTATAAAGATGCTCTACAGGTATCTCCAAAGGTGTTCGTTGAGTTAGTATGGATCGAGACTGGGATTTGTCACTCCGTGTGACGGAGAGGTATCTCGGGGCCCACTCGGTAATGCAACATCACACACAAGCCTTGCAAGCAATGTGACTTAGTGTAAGTTGCGGGATCTTGTATTACGGAACGAGTAAAGAGACTTGCCGGTAAACGAGATTGAAATAGGTATACGGATACTGACGATCGAATCTCGGGCAAGTAACATACCGAAGGACAAAGGGAATGACATACGGGATTATATGAATCCTTGGCACTGAGGTTCAAACGATAAGATCTTCGTAGAATATGTAGGATCCAATATGGGCATCCAGGTCCCGCTATTGGATATTGACCGAGGAGTCTCTCGGGTCATGTCTACATAGTTCTCGAACCCGCAGGGTCTGCACACTTAAGGTTTGACGTTGTTTTATGCGTATTAGAGTTATATGGTTAGTTAACGAATGTTGTTCGGAGTCCCGGATGAGATCACGGACGTCACGAGGGTTTCCGGAATGGTCCGGAAACGAAGATTGATATATAGGATGACCTCATTTGATTGCCGGAAGGTTTTCAGAGTTACCGGGAATGTACCGGGAATGACGAATGGGTTTCGGGAGTTCACCAGGGGGGCAACCCACCCTGGGGAAGCCCATAGGCCTTGAGGGTGGCACACCAACCCTTAGTGGGCTGGTGGGACAGCCCAAAAGGGCTCTATGCGCCAAGGAGAGAAAATCAAGAGAGAAAAGAAAAAAAAGGAGGAGGTGGGAAGGAAGGGGGACTCCCTCCCACCAAACCAAGTCCAACTCGGTTTGGGGGGGGGGAGTCCTCCCCCCTTGGACTCGGCCGACCCCCTTGGGGCTCCTTGAGCCCCAAGGCAAGGTCCCCTCCCTCCCACCTATATATACAGAGGTTTTAGGGCTGATTTGAGACGACTTTCTCACGGCAGCCCGACCACATACCTCCACGGTTTTTCCTCTAGAACGCGTTTCTGCGGAGCTCGGGCAGAGCCCTGCTGAGACAAGGTCATCACCAACCTCCGGAGCACCGTCATGCTGCCGGAGAACTCTTCTACCTCTCCGTCTCTCTTGCTGGATCAAGAAGGCCGAGATCATCGTCGAGCTGTACGTGTGCTGAACGCGGAGGTGCCGTCCGTTCGGCACTAGATCGTGGGACTGTTCGCGGGATAGTTCGCGGGGCGGATCGAGGGACGTGAGGACGTTCCACTACATCAACCGCGTTCACTAACGCTTCTGCTGTATGATCTACAAGGGTACGTAGATCAGTCATCCCCTCTCGTAGATGGACATCACCATGATAGGTCTTCGTGCACATAGGAAAATTTTTGTTTCCCATGCGACGTTCCCCAACACAATTCTACGCTTATTTTTACATTTAGCTCGAAGGGTCTTCTGCATCCTTTCAGTTGCATAGCACCAACGATCTTCCACGGGCCCACCCAATCTTGCCTCGGTCGGTAGATGTAAAATCAAATGTTGCATTGGATTAAAGAAGCCCGGTGGAAAGATCTTCTCTAACTTGCACAACAACTCCGGTGCAAAATCCTCCATGTCTTCTACCACGCCAGGCGACAATTCTTTTGCACAAAGAACACGGAAGAAATAGCTCTGCTCCGCCAGTACTAGCCATTCATCCTCAGGAATAAAGCCACGTAACATCATCGGCTTTACCCGCTCTAGCCATTTGTGCCAATCATGACTCTTGAGACCAAAGATTTTTATTTTTTCAAGACTCGCTCCGCTCTTTAGATTCGCTGCATACACATCGGGGAACATCAAGTGCATTTTGACCCCACAAGATAATTTCCCTCATAGCTGGCCATCCAAGATTGAACCAAGCCTTTGGCTTCAACCACTTTGCTTTCCTTTGCCTTCTCGCATGTTTTGTAACAGTCTACGACATAGTGTCTCTTCATCGACTCTAGCCTTAGTATTATCCTTTGTCTTCCCATCTATGTTGAACAATGTACCAAAAATAGCCTCTCCGATATTCTTTTCAGTGTGCATCATGTCGATATTGTGTGGAAGAAGGAGGTCTTTGAAGTAAGGCAGATCCTAGAAGCATGGCTTGTGAGTCCAGGCGTGTTTTGAATTATACCCCTTGAAATACCCTGGACGCTCTGGATCAGGCTCGAGGGCGTTTAACTGATCCAGGATCTGTTGGCCTGGGAACGCAGGTAGTGCCAAGTTTTTGACAACTTTACCTTTGGTAAAGTTCTTCTTGTCTTTTCTGAACTGATGGTCAGGATCCAGGAACTGTCTATGCAAGTCAAAGCAAGAATACTTCCGACCCTCCTGCAACCAATGAAACTGAAGAGCTGCCTTGCATTGGGGGCACGGGAACCTTCCATGCACACACCATCCAGAGAATAGCGCATACGTTGGCAAGTCATGCATAGAGTACATGTACCACACATGCATTTTGAAGTTTTCTTTTCTAGCAGCATCGTATGTCTTGACCCCATTATCCCAAGCTTCTTCCAATTCATCCTTAAGAGGTTGCAGGTACACATTCATATTCTTCCCCGAATAATTGGGCCCTGGAATTATCAACGTCAGAAATATGTTCTTTCTTTGCATAATCTGCCCAGGGGGGAGATTGAGTGGAATGACAAATACAGGCCAACAACTGTATTGGGTTGCCGTCATGCCGAAGGGATTAAAACCATCCGTGGTGGCGCAAACTCGAGGATTCCTTGGGTCTGTCGCTTTATCCTGATGCAATCCATCGAAATGTTTCCACGCTTCCCCATCCGATGTGTGTACCATCATCTTATTCCCATCCGCATCTAGTTCGGTTCTTTTGCCCAATTTGTGCCATGTCATCTGTCTGGCTGTCTCTTCGACCATGAAAATACGTTGAAGTCTTGGTACGATTGGCATATACCGAAGAACATGAACTGCGATTTTGGTCTGCCTCTTCTCACTCATACCGTTGTCTACCATAAGATACCTGCAAGACTCGCAATTGGGACAATAGTCCAAGTGTGCATACTCCTTCCTAAATAAGACACATCCTTTCTCACATGCATCTATATTCTCATAGGGCATCTTAAGTACACGAAGTATTTTGTCCGACTGGTACAGGTTTGCAGGCATGACATGGCCTTTGGGTAGGAAGCGTCCAAATAGTGTCATCATCGCGTCGTAGCATTCTCTTCCCAAGTTGAACTGAGCCTTAAGAGCCATTACTTGTGCAATTGCATCCAGCTGACAGAGCTCAGTGTGCTCATAGAGAGGACATTTTGAAGACTCCAACATTTCATAAAAGGCCTTTGCAGATTCCTCCATCTCATCTTCCGAATCCCGAGCATCATCAAAGTCTTGCACCATGTCTTCGATCCCGGTACCATGCTCGTCCGTGCGACGACGGACCACCTCAGCTCTTGTGCGTTGTATAGACTCACCATGAAATGTCCACACCGTATAATTAGGCTTAAAACCCTCCTCTGCAGCTGTTTAATCATTACAACCTCGGTCGTCTTTTTATAGTTGTCGCATCCACGACAGGGGCAATAGTTTCTTTCCTGGCCATTTGCGAATGCGGCTTTCACAAATTCCTTTGTGTTTACAAACCATTCTTTCGTCATCTCTTTCTGACTAGGGTTACCGGTATACATCCACGCACGATCACTCATCTTGCATAGCTACTAAAGACAGAAGAAATATATTTATATATAATTTAGCATTTATATTCATCGGTTAATCAGGTTCGCCATTTTTATTATGTTCAGGCAACCTACACGCTAATAGGTAAAGATAGGTCCTAATCCCACCCGAGTATGTGTAGATTGGGTTCGTTTTCCCATGCTCTGCTCCGGATCCAACGCAAAATTTCGGCAGCACCTCCCGCTGTTCTCCTGATACACGTCTCCGCAATAAACAGAGAGGATGTGCATCCGGAGAACAACAGGGAGGCACTGACGAAATTCCACATCGGATCCAGAGCACAGCATACGGGAAAACAAACCCAATCTACACATAATCGGGTTGTCCATGGATAAAGTTGGACAATTCGAAAGGATGGCGGTTATAAATATGCAAAGACATGCATATTTATAGATGTCGCCCTTTCGAACGGGAGACGCATACTGGTCATGCATACTGATAAATTAATTTATTTACCTAAATCTAGAAAGTTTCATCCGGAAACCGAGCCACAGTAAATGAAGGGGCGGGGAGGAGATGAAATTTGTACTGACCCACAGATGCAGGGGCGGAGCTCGTACAACGCACGGGCAGGTCTTCGCACAACAGACCTCACAGCAACGAGACAACTATCACATGTAAATCCACCCGATCAACACAAATATTCTAATTTTGTCATTTTAGAGGAAAACAAGTTAAGAATATAATATTCATGAGCTAACCAAGGTTTTTATGCCATTTTGTAGCTAAATGGGCTAATTATCTCATTGTTGGGGAAAATAAGGTCAGGAGAATAAGATAGAGGAGAAGAAAGAGGAGGAGGAGGAGAAGAAGAAGAAATCAAGAAGAAGGAGAAGGAGGAGGAGGAGAAGAAGGAGGAGAACAAGGAGGAGAACAAGGAGGAGGAGAAGGTATTCTTCTTCTCTTCTTCTCTTCTTCTTCTCTTCTTCTTTTCTTCTTCTCCTTCTTATTTTTGTCTTCTCCTCCTCCTCCTCTTCTTCTTCTTCTTCTTCTTCTTCTTCTTCTCCTCCTCCTATTCTCCTCTTCTCCTCCTCCTCCTCTTCTTCTTCTTCCTATTCTTTCTATTAAGCTAACTAACTAACTAACCTAACTAACCAAGCTAACTAAACCTATCGCTAAACCTTGATAGCACTAAACAGCAAAAAAAACAGAATCTACCACTAAGTAACTAAAAAAGAATCTAGCTACGACTAAATACCAAACAATAAAAAATCAACTTCTTCTTCTTTTTTCTCTTCTTCTCCTTCTTATTTTTTTTTCTTATTCTCTTCTTCTCTTCTTCTTCTCTTCTTCTTTACTTCTTCTCCTTCTTATTTTTTCTTCTCTTCTTCTTCTTCTTCTTCTTCTTCTTCTTCTTCTCCTTCTTATTTTTTTCTTCTCCTCTTCTTCTTCTTCTTCTTTTTCTTTTTCTTCTCCTCCTCCTCCTCCTCCTCCTCCTCTTCTTCTTCTCCTCTTCTCGTCCTCCTCCTCCTCCTCTTCTCCTCTTCTCCTCCTCCACCTAACTAACTAAGCTAACTAACTAACCTAAGTAAAACTACTAACCTAACTAAATCTACCACTAAAACTACTAACAATAATCTAGCTACCACTAATTAACAAAACAAAACTAAATCTATAAATTAGCAAAAAAAGAAAAGAAAAAAGGACTCACCGGAGGGGGGCGGCCGGGGAGGAGGAGGGTGCGGCGGTGGAGGAGACGGCGGTGGTGGTGGAGGGGTTGGTGGTGGAGAAGGGGCGAGCTCCGACGGCGGTGGTGGTGGAGGGGTTGGTGGTGGAGAAGGGGCGAGCTCCGACGGCGGTGGTGGATGAGGAGGTCCCGGGGAGGAGGAGGGGCGTGGTGGAGGAGGGGGCGCAGGGAGGAGGGACGCAGGGAGGCCGGAGGAGGGCGGAAGGACGCCGGAGGAGGAGGGGGCGGCGGTGCAGGGAGGCCGGAGGCCAGAGGAGGGAGGAGGAGCGGGTGCAGGAAGGCCGGAGGAGGAGGGGGCGGCGGCGCAGGGAGGCCAGAGGCCGGAGGAGGAGGGGCGCAGGGAGGCCGGAGGAGGAGGGGGCGCAGGGAGGCCGAAGGAGGAGGGGCGCAGGGAGGCCAGAGGAGGAGGGGCGGCAGCGTAGGGAGGCCGGAGGAGGGTGCGGCGGCGGCGGTGGTGTCGGGGATGAGAGAGAGGGGTGTGGGGTGGCCGTTAGGGGTGAGAGAGAGGCGCGTGGGGGTGGGGCTAACGGCCGTTAGGGGCGCACCCTCTTTGCCGTCCACCTCCCGACGGCACAGAGGAGAAAAGCAGACGGCAAGGAGAGAGGTCGTTACGAGGGAGAGAGGGGGTGCGGGGTGGGCCAGCCGAGTGCTTTGCCGTCTGCCTAAGTTAAGTTTGATGTGAGCCCAGATCTTTGATGTTAGCCTGAGTGGTGTTTGCCGTGAGCCAGCAGACGGCAAAGAAGCAGCAGATGGCAAAGACCCTCTTTGCCATCAACCTTCTCTTTGTTGTCTGGTTTCTGGTAGGTGATGGCAAAGAGGGTCTTTGCCACCAGCCAGCAGACGGCAAAGAAGCAGCAGATGGCAGAAAACTATTTTCTAGTAGTGAAACGAGGCAATTGGACTATTCGTCTTTAGTGCTTTCATTTAGCCTTATGAGCTTAAATTCGGGGGCTAGCCCCGAGTTTTGTGTTGTAGTAGGATGAACCGAATCTTTCAAATAGTTACCACCGGGTTTGCAAAGGTACAAACCTCTCCGTATAACACGGAATAAAACCTCCATCGATCTTTAGTACTTAAACTTGGATTGCAGACCGGTTCTCTCTTATTATGAGATTCATCTTTCGGCTTTCGGCTTTCTCCATCGAGGTATTTTTAGTCAGGCCAACTCGGAATACAATCGTAGTGGTTCACCCTTTACCCATTTAGCTGAACTAGCGGAACGTAAGGGGGTAAGAACAGGAGTGGGGCAACCCAACTATTGACCCAAGACATAAATCAGAGCCGATGCTTATAAAGCAATATCCAAGAAAATGAACACTGAAAAAGGTAGTGACGAGATAGTGCTCGGGCGGTATTTATTCAAGACCCCGGTCTATTAGCTGATCACACTTGATACGTATTAAAAAATCTACCCTTATGTGCCAATGAACATAACACGTATATATGTAAAGATACTATAAAAGAAGTATATGAATAATATTTACTATAATTCATGGTGCCAAGGAAGCTGCTACAGGGAACTATTGTTCTGATCGACATATTTCAAGGTGACCTTTTCTCCATGGCCTATCATGGGTGACTTGACGTCCGGCCTGCTTGCAGCTACGCAGATTCTCCTATGCTTCTTAGAAGGGATGGTAGTATACTTTAAAGGTGGTTATTGTCGGCATGCGGACCTTGAATAGGGGTCTTGTGAAGCTCTCGTGATATAGGTGAGCTTGACGCTTGAGAGATCCTTAACAACATCTCGTACTTGTGTGTGAAGACATTTGGGCCGCAGTTTAGTCGAACCGAACATATGGTCCTTGGTTGTGGATCCCCACAGCTGCCCATGGTATTTTGAGAATGAAATTGTGTCTACGAGGAACATACCTTATGGGTGACAGGGATTTGCTGTGGGAAGCGTATCCCTATTTGTTTGGGCCGGATAGGTTTCCAGGGGATCCGATTGAGCTTCGGGTCGCTTGCCCGCTTGTCGTGCCTCGATGGCGAGCTTGTTGCTTGATGCTTCGGTGTTGTATTGGCATTTGGCTGCCAAGGCCGTTGTGTGTTCCTTGGTCCAAATGGATCGCTCTGTATTACCACTGATAGTGATGACACCTCTGGGTCCAGGAATCTTGAGCTTTAGGTAAGCGTAATGAGGCAAAACATTGAAGCGGGCGAATGTTGTGCGGCTGAGTAGAGCGTGGTACCGCTGCGGAAACGGACGATGTCGAATAGTAAGTCCTCGCTGCAGAAGTTGTCGGGTGAGCCAAACACAACATCCAGCGTTACCGTGCCAAAGCAGCGGGCTTCGACATGTGGGATGACTACTTTAAAGTCAGTGTTGTTGGCTTTATTTCTTGATGGTCTATGCCCATCTTTTTCTTCATATCTGAGTAAATCAGATTAAGGCTACGTCCTCTATCCATAAGGACTCTGGTGAGTACAAGGGCAACACACCCTCCATGACGGATACTGGTCAGGTGATCCCTACGATCGAAGGAGTTCGGGCAAGTCGACCATGGGTTGCACTTCAGGGCTACTGGCTCTACGGCGTATACCAACCGAAGGGCTTGTTTCCTTTCCTTCTTTGGTATGTGGTAACACATATCATGTTCACAAATTTCCCTTCTGGGTGGAACTGTTTCTGGCCCCCCGTGTTCGGACCACAGGAATCTTCATCGTCCTCGCTTCATTGATCCTTGCCTTGTTCCTCAGCTGCTAGTTTGCTTGCTTGTTTAAACACCCAACAAATATGGTTGGTGTGGGTGGCAAGTTTATCTTGGGTGCCATGTATCTGGCTGGGCCTTTCCAAAATTTTATCTAATGGAGTCGGTCCATCCCTGTTCCCTTTCAAGGGTTTCTTCCGCTGTCTAGATTTTCAATTGCGGAAGACGACATTTATGGATGTGACATCGGCGTCGTCGTTACGGTTGCGACATTTGCTCTTGTTTCGCCTTGGCTTGTGGTTCCCATCCTGAACTTCAAAGGTACCAGGGTTGTCTGCATTATTGCTGCGCTGAGCTAGCCAATTATCCTCGCCCGCGCAAATGCGGGTCATGAGGGAAGTGAGAGCGGACATTGTTCTCGACCTATCCTGGCTGAGCTGGCGAGCCAGCCATTCGTCTCAAATGTTGTGCATGAACGAGCTATTGCCTTGGCATTTGGATTGTCCACTATCTGGTTCTTCTTGGTTAGGAACCTATTCCAAAATTCTCTGGCCGACTCGCCCACCTTTTGGACGACGTTGCTGAGGTCGGAGGAGTCCGGGGCCGGACGTAGGTTCCTTCAAAATTAGACAGGAAGGCTTCCTCGAGCTCTTCCCAACTTTTGACAGAATCTTCAGGTAAGCTGTTTAGCCAGTGTCGTGCTGGCCCTTTTAGATTTAGGGGCAGGTACTTGATGGCGTGGAGGTCGTCTCACCTGGCCATATGGATGTGGAGAAAGAAATATTCTATCCACACGGGGGGTCCGTAGTCCTGTCCTATTGTTCTATGTTTACATGTTTAAACCCTTCTAGGAATTAGTGTTGCATGACCTCATCTATGAAGCATAGTGGGTAAGTGGTGCCTCTAACCCGTGATATACTGTGCTGGAGATCGGTTGTTGGTTGTGCCCGGTACGATTCCCGATCACTGTTGTTGTGGGTGAGCCGATGTCGGTCTCCATCCCATCGAGTGGGAGAGTACCTTGTGGATCCATGGATGGATCTTTTGTGACCTGTTCTGTTCTCTAAGTCGTGACGTAGGTCGTGTTAGCCCCTGGGCCATATGTGTTCCTTTCCTTTCCTGCACGGAGGCTTGGGTCTATACTCGGTTTCTACGCCGCTCTATCGTGCCCTCGATCTGGTCGATTGGGCTGGTCGTACTGTGTTCGCGTGGGGGACGCGGGTTTTGGGGCCTCAACATTGAACTGAGGCAGCAGGCGATGACGTGGGTAGATTTTGTTTTGAGTCGGCCACTCGGTGCCATATCCTTCTTCGGCTGCCAATACAATTGTTCATATGTTTTTGATGGTTTCTTCTTCGACTTGAAGCTGTTGTTGCTTCATCTGGAGGCTGCAGGCGGTAGCAATGAACTGCTACCTCAATTGTTCCTGACCTTTAGGGTCCTTGGGAACTGTGAAGTGTTCAGCCTCCAAGCTATCCTCCACGTCATTGTAGTAAAATGATTGTAAAACATCCAAGAATGATAATATAACAGCATGGAACAAGCAAAAATTATAGATACGTTGGAGACATATCAATGATCAGCACTAAAACCACACTTCCATAATTCTAAAAATTCTAAAAAATTAAGAAAACCTGGGAAATTGGTATACCAATACCATGTGAAAATTTCAAATCAAAAAGATGTTCGAGTAAAATTAGTGAAATTCTGCACTGGACGTAAAAGTTTTTATTTTTACACATGATAATTTCTACTATCTTTCAAATCATCTCAAAGGCTTTACTTGGCGCAAACACTAACTAAAATATAAAAATGCAATAGTTACTATAGAAATAATCATATAAACATACAAAAATATAAAGTAAAATAAGAAAAATATTAAGATAACTATTGAGTTGCCTCCCAACAAGTGTTATTGTTTTATGCCCTAGCTAAGCATAATGCATAGTATCAAGTGTTGTTCCTTCATGTTCAGTACATAGATGGCCCTCATGATAGATTCATAAGGTGGTTTAATTATCTTTCTAGGCAAGTGTTACATCCCTTTCTTAATGGGGATCAGAATCTTATGTTGCCCTCCTTTATATCAATAATACAACCTATAGTCCGTAAGAAAGGCCTACCAAGAATTATTGGACAAGACGGATTGCATTCAATATCTAGCAAAATGAAATATACATGCTCATAATTTATATTGGCAAGAATAAGTACATCATTTATTCTATCCAAAGGTTTCTTGATAGTGGAATCCAGACGATGCATGTTAAGGGAACATTCATTTATATTAGTGAGACCTAGCACATCACATAGCGGTTTAGGTATAGTAGAAACACTAGCACCAAGGTAACAAAAAGCATTAAATTTAGAACCTTTAAGCTTAATTTTAATAGTGGGTTCCCATTCATGATGCAATTTTCTAGGTATTGAAACCTCTAGTTCAACTCCTCATTAGCTTTTACCATAGTTTCTAAGATATGTTTAGTAAAAGCTTTATTTCGTTCATAAGAATTAGATGAGCTAATCATGTATTACAACAACGAAATACATTCAAATAAAGAACAAATTTCATAATTAAATTTCTTTTAATCCAAAGTAGTGGTCACATCACTAGTTAAATTTTAACCTCTCTAAACCCACATCTTTCATTTTTATCGATCAGATCATCACCCTCCGAACAACCGGGGAACCTTCTACCTAAAGTTGACTCATCTCCAGCCCATTTTTAATATATTTTAATATTAGTAAACAAATATTCAATAGGGGAACACCAATCATTTTAATATCTTCATGATAATTATGGAAAAAACCAAGTGGAAGAGTTTTTTCTAGGAATCTCGCTTAGCTCTCAACCTAGCAGTCCTCTCCTTAATTTCAATAATAGATATTTTTAATATATTTGATGGAATCATTAATATCATGTTTAGGTGTAAAAACTTTACTTTTAAGAGCATCAACATCAAGAGCAATCATATCCATGTTTTTAGCAATATCGTCAACTCTATGTAGTTTTTCCTCTATCATAGTGTTGAAAATATTTTGAGAACTAATAAATTAGTTAATGGTATTCTCAATATCAAAAGGTATCCAATTATTATTAGAATAAGAATTTCCATAGTAGTTACCATAACTATCACAAGAATTACCGGGTATACAATCTAGGATTGGAATTTCCTCTATAAGCATTGTTGTTGAAATTATTTTGAGAGACAAAATTCACATCAATAGCATAATTATTTTGTTCGAGTAAAGTACATAGTTGCACATAATTGGGGTCAAGATGAGCATTATTAACAACCATATTCATAAGAGCATCCATTTTATCACTCAAAGTAGCGATTTCTTTGACATCGTTTACTTTCTTACCAGTTGGAGCTCGCTGGGTATGCCATTGACAATAATTTGTCATTATATTATCCAAAAGTGTTGTAGGTTCTCCCAATGTAACTTACATGAATGTACAACGTTCATACGTCTCAAATGTATGTATATTTTTTGATTGTTCCATGATGTTATATTATAATCCTAGGATACTTTTTGGGTCATAATTCATCAAATTATATTTATTTTGAGCACTAATCTATTAACCCACTATCCAGTACCAATTGTTGTTTTTTCTGTGTTTTTTTAGGTATTCAGTACCAAGCGAAGTCCAATTGCCGAGAGACTTTTTTACGATTTTTCTAGACGAAAAGAAGACGTGGAAGCTTCGGGAGGAGACCTTAAGCCACACGTGAGGCTCACATGGCAACATGGCGCATGTAGGGGGGTGTTCGCGCCCTGATGCCTTGTGATTCCCTTGTGGCCCCTCTTTCTCTGTTCTCTGGCCAATAAATTCATGAATATTCTAGAAGCCCTAAAGATATTCGCAAAACACTTCTTACGGTGCCGCAAGTCTCTGTTACATGGCGACCCCATATGGAGCTTCATTCCGGCACCCTGCCGGAGGGGTTGATCATGGAGGGTGTGTTCATCAACCTTGGTGCCGTCATGATGATGTGTGAGTAGTTCACCACTAACCTATCGGTCCATAGTTAGTATCTAGATGTCTCTCTCTCTCTCTTGATCTTCAATACAATGATCATCGCATCTTCGCTTTGATCTATTTGATGTAATTATTTTGTATGGTGTGTTTATTGGGATCCGGTGAATTGTGGGTTTATATTCAGACTATTCATGAAAAATATTTGAGTCTTCTCTGAGTTTTATGATTCTTATTTGCATGATCATCATAGCTTCACAATTCTCTCCGATCTATTGAATTGCTTTAGCCAACTAGTTTGGTATTTCTTTAGTGAATGGGGTGCGCTGTAATGGGTTCAACCTCGCAAGTTTCTATATCTCGGTGACACAAGGGTACAAGTTTCATCTTTGTGTTGCTGACACTAAGGATAAAACAATGGGATTTAATCATATTGGTTGAGTTTACTTTGTCTACATCATGTCATTGTTCTCCAATCATTATTCTGTTTTACTTAATAGTCTAGATGCATGGTGGATAGCGGTCGATGGATGGAGTAATAGTAGTAAGTATAGGAAGGAGTCTTCCTATTTTCTTATGGATGTGATGCCTATATACACATCATCATTTCCGTGAAAATCGCATAACTATACGATGTTCTATCAATTGCCCAACTGTAATTTGCTTACGCACCATATGTTGCTTTCATGAGAGATGCCACTAGAGAACAATATGGCGCATGGGTCCATTCACTTTATATTAAGAAAACTTATAATTTCCTTCTGTTATTATTTGTCTTTTATCTTATCTTGCAATCCACAACTATCTACAATTATATACACACCTCATTTGCTTGCAAATAGCGAGATCAAGGGGATTGACAACCTTCTTGCTTGTGTTGGGTGCAAGTTGTTTTCTCTTTTGTGCGCAGTTGGTGAATACGATATAGGATTGATATTCCTATTGGTTCGATAAACCTTGGTTTCTTAATTGAGCGAAATAATTACCTGCATTGTGCTGCGATTACCAGTTCCTCTTCACCAAAAACACAACGTATATCACAAGTATCGGGAAGGATTTCTGGCACCATTGCCGGGGAATATCATCACCAACTATCAAGTAACTACACACAAATTATCATTCACTTGTTCTTATTTTTATTTGTTTTTATATCTTTCTTGCTTTAAAAAATAAAAATACAAAAAATATTTACCTTTGATTGCCACTACTTTGCATCTTCGCTCTCTAGTTTACTTGTCCTCCTTGTTACTTTGCTTGCTCGATCACCATGTCTCAAGATGCTACTAAGTTGTGTGAATTCTCAAATATTAATAATAGTGATTTTATTAGTACTCCAATACCACCCTCCACTAGTGTGGATGCTTTTGATATTAATGTCGCATTGCTGAATCTTGTTATGAAAGAACAATTTTTGGGAAGTCCTAATGAGGATCCCCCTGCTCATCTTAATACCTTTGGTGAACATTGTGACATGAAAAATAAATAGTACATGGATAATGATATTGTGAAATTAAAATTATTTCCATTCTTGCTAAGGGATAAAGCTAAGGCTTGGTTTTCATCTTTACCATGTAATAGTATTGGAACATGGGATAAGTGTAAAGATGCTTTTATTGCCAAGTATTTTCCTTCTTCTAAGATCATCTCCCTTAGAAGTAAAATAATGAATTTTAAACATCAAGATCATGAACATTTTGCAAAACCTTGGGAGAAGATGAAATTAATGAGTATAAATTGCTCTACTCATGGTTTAAACTTGTGGATGATTCTCCAAAATTTATAGGCGGGACTAAACTTTGTATATAGAACTCTTCTAGATTCTGTCATAGGTGGTAGATTCATGGAGGTGACCTTAGGGGAGGCCCCAAACTTCTGGACAACATCATCACAAACTATTCTTAGTGTCATACCGAAAGAGCTCCAACTCGTAAGAAGGTAAATTATGTTGAGGAAATCACTACTTTGAGTGAAAAAGTGGATGCTCTTATGAATTTGGTTGCTAATAAAAATGCTCATGTTGATCGTAATGACATGCCCTTGTGTACTTTTATTGAGCAAAATAATTATGTCATTGATGTCAATTTTATCTCGCAAAATAATTTCAAGAACAATGCTTATAGGTGTAATTTCCATGCTAGGCCATATCCCAGTAATCCTTCGATTGGTAATGTTAATTCTTATGGAAATCATTCTACCAATAATAATAAATTATAATGTGATGTTGAAAACACCATTAAATAATTTATTAATTCTCAAAAGGTTTTCAATACTATGGTAGACGAAAAGATGCATACACACGATACTTTGCCTAAGAACATGGATAGAATTACTCTTGATGTAGAAAATCTTAAAAGTAAAGCTTTTCCACCCAAGCATAATTTTAGTGATACTATTAAATCTATCCAAATATCTTCGAATGAAAGTTGGGAGAGGACCGCTAAGTTGAAAGGTAAGCGGGAATTCCTAGAAAAAGCTCCCCCACTCGGTTTTTACCAAAATCATGATGAAGATCTTAAAATGATTGGAACTTCTCCTATTGAATATGTATTTACTTCTATGAATTCTAATGATAAAGGGACTAGAGATGAGTCCACTTTAGTTAGATAGTGTCTTGTTTGCTTGGAGGGAGATGATTCTAAAGCTAAAAATGAAAAAGTGGGTTTGGAGAGGTCAAAACTTTAACTTGTGATGTGCCGACTATCTTGGATCACAAGGACTTTAATTATGGGAGTTGCTCTTTAATATAATTTATTTACTTTTTGCAATCCATTATTAGCTCACCCAATGCTTATGAACAAAGCAAGGCTTTCACTAATCATATAGTGGAAGCGATGATAAAAGCATATGATGAGAAACTTGAACTTGAAGTTTCTGTTCCTAGAAAATTGCATGATGAGTGGGAACCTACTAGCAAAATAAAGATAAATAAATATGAATGCAATGCTTTGTGTGACCTTGGTGGTAGCGTTTCAACAATACCTAAATCTCTATCTGATGTGCTTGGTCTCACTAACATTCAAGAGTGTTCCCTAAACTTGCATCATACGAATTCTACCATTAAGAAAACCTTAGCTAGAATTAATGTTGTACTCATTATTGCAAATAAAAAATATGCGCCTCTAGATTTAATTGTGCTTAATATTGATTGCAATCCTACTTGTCCAATAATATTTGGAAGACTTTTCCTACGAACTATAGGTGTAATTATTAATACGAAAGAGGGACACATAAGGTCCCAATTCCCATTACAGAAAGGGATGGAACACTTACCTAGAAATAGAATCAAACCACCGTATCAATCTATCATGAGGGATACTTATGATTGAGTGTCAAAGATGACAACACTTGATCAAATGCATTATGCCTAGCTAGGGGCATAAAACAATAACCCTCGTTGGGAGGCAACGCAATAGCTATCTTAACTCTTATGCTTTTTACTTTCTGTCTTCGTGTGATAACATGATTATTGCCTCTATAATTATTGTGTTTTTATGTTTAAATTATTGTTTGTTCCAAGTAAAGCCTTTGGTATGACTTGTATGATAAGTATAATTAATACGGTGCAAAAACACAAACTTTGATGTCCAGTGCAGAATTTCTCTGATTTTACTGGAACGTCTTTCTAAGTTGAATGTTTTACATAGTATTTCTCTACAAATTCCTCGAGTTTTCCTAATTTATCATAATTTTTGGAGTTACATAAATATAGATTCATTACAGATTACTACAGACTGTTCTGTTTTAGGCAGATTCTATTTTTGCTTGCATAGTTTGCTTGTATTGATGATGTTATGGATTGTATTGGGAGGTATAAGCCATGGAGAAGTTAGAATACAGTACCTATTATGAAATAATGAAATATTGATCAATTTACAACAGTACCTAAGTATTTTACATGTTGCTTATACTAACGGACCTAGCGAAGTTCTGTTGAGTTTTGTGTGATTGAAGTTTTCAAGTTTTGGGTGTTATCGCGATGGACAATGGAATAAGGAGTGGCAAGAGACTAAACTTGGGGATGACCAAGTCACCCGAATGTAATATTCTAGGAAGACTCAAGCTTCTATGCTTGGGATGCCCCGGAAGGCATCCCCTCTTTTGTCTCAATCCACCGGTATGTCACTTAAAGCTACATTTTTATTCATCACATGATATGAGTTTTGCTTGGACCGTCGTTTGATTTTTATTTTTAGTTTACCACAATCATAATTTACTGAACACACCAACCTGAGAGAGAGACATATTTATCATGATTTGTTAGAGTACTCTATGTGCTTCACTTATATCTTTTGAGCTAAACAGTTGCTCTAGTACTTCACTTATTTCTTTTTGAGCATAGTGGCATGTAGATTTTATAGAAATATTTGAACTCGTGTTCTTCACTTATATTTTTTAGATTTAATAAAAACTAGCAGTAATTTGCATGGGTTATAAAGCTAGTACAAAAATAATAGGTATTCAATGAATGATAATCAAAGCCATCATATAGCACATAGAGAGAAATTGTGGGTTAATGATATTGATGTGGTTATATGAAAAAGGTGTGAGTGCATAATTGTTGATTCATAGAAGTAGCGGTATTGAGAGGTGTTAATTCCTTTTTTCTCTTAATATTAAAAATGCATGACGGGGATGTGTGAGCATTTCTATTCCTCGTTTAAATCCTAGTGTTGTTTCGATTCGGAGTCGTGCGATGGTCAACTCCTGTCAATCCTCTCCCTCGGGGCATGCGGGTAGTGCGTTGATTTGTTATGAAACTTAAAAACTTTGCAATAAGTATACGATTGCTTGACCACTAATGTGAAACCGTGGACATTGCTATGGCAACAAAAGACCTTCCCTGGCAACGGCGCCAGGAATCCTTCTGCTACGGGCTACGCCTATAGGGACTTCCTTGGCAAATATGCAAAGGATTCCCCCACGGCCTCGGAGCCTTGCGTTGGTGTTCCCTTGAAGAGGAAAGGGTGATGTAGCACAGCAGCAGTGAGTATTTCCCTCAGTTTGAGAACCAAGGTATCAATCCAGTAGGAGGATCGAGTCAAGTCACAAGTACCTGCACAAACACAAAGAGCTTGCACCCAACGCTATGAAGGGGTTGTCAATCCCTTATAGATTGTTTGCAAAGTGAGAACTGAAAGAAAAAAGGAAACAAAGCAAAGAAAAAGTAAAAGTGGAGACGATAGTTGTGAATAGACCCGGGGGCCGTAGTCTTCACTAGTGGCTTCTCTCATGCAAGCAAGTAGACGGTGGGTGAACGAATTACTGTCGAGCAATTGATACAACCGCGCAAAGTCATGACGTTATCTATGGCAATGATCATATCTATAGGCATCACGTCCAAAACAAGTAGAGCGATACTTTCTGCATCTACTACTATTACTCCACACGTCGACCGCTATCCAGCATGCATCTAGTGTATTGAGTTCATAAGAACAGAGTAACGCCTTAAGAAAGATGACATGATGTAGATGGACAATCTCAAATCTATGATGAAAGCGCATCTTGTTACCCTTGATGGCAACAAGATGATGCGTGCCTTGCTGGCCCTTCTGTCATTGGGAAAGGTCACCGCACGATATGAACCCAAAACCAAGCACTTCTCCCATTGCAAGAATCATAGATCTAGTTGGCCAAACAAAACCCAAGACTCAGAGAGACTTACAAGGATATCAAATCATGCATATAACAAATCAGCAAAGACTCAAATATAACTCATAGATAATATGATCACAAATCCACAATTCATCGGATCTCGACAAACACACTGCCAAAGAGGATTACATCGGATAGATCTCCATGAAGATCATGGAGAACTTCGTATTGAAGATCCAAGAGAGAGAAGAAGCCATCTAGCTACTAACTACGGACCCATAGGTCTGAAGAAGACTACTCACGACTCATTGGAGGGGCGATGATGTTGATGTAGGAGCCCTCCAGCTCCAAAGTCCCCTCCGAAAGGGCACCGGGAAGGGTCTCCAGATGAGATCTCGCGGAAACGGAAGCTTGCGGCGGCGGAAAAGTGTTTTCGTGGATGCCCAGATTTTTTCTAGGATTTTAGGGAATATATAGGCCAAAGAGATAGGGCAGGGGAGCGCCAGGGAGGCCACAAGCCTGGTCGCCGCGGGCCCCCCTTGCCGCGGCGTCAAGGCTTGTGGGCTCCCTGTGGGCCTCCTGCTGTAACATCCCAGATTTTGGAATGTTAATATAATTATTAAATTGTTTGTTTGTTTGCTTGAGTGATTAAAACTTGAGTGAAATTTGAAACTTTTCAAAACATTTGAATAAGAGGGAATAAAATGACTTTCCCCTTCTCCGGTAAATTCAAATTCAATCATTTAAAAACAAAGAGAGAAGATGACATGACTTCTTCAACTATAAAGAATTTGAACGGAATTTTGCAATTGAATTATTTCAAATATTTGCCCTTGCTTCTCTATTTTTCTTCCCCGAGAAATACCCCGAAAATAATTCTGGCCAAGCAAGAAAGAGAGGAGGAACATGACCCTCCAAACCGGGGATATTCCTTTGAAATATTTGGACCATAAAACCCAAGGTTTATTTGAAAAATATTTATAAAAAGAAAATAAACCAATTTAGGGATTTTCAAAAAAAACATTTTTTTGAAGTATTTATTTTGGTAGTAGAAAAATGCCCATCTTTTTGGATTTATTTTTCTGAAAATTTTAATATATTATACCCCTATATTCCGAGGAATATTCCATTTCCTTTTAATCGTTTTAATTCCCGTTTTAATAAAAATTGGAACGTGGTCTCTTATTAGGAAGGTACCTGGGCCACATTAGGAAACAAATCAGGCCCATTACTCCTCCTTCTCCTACCTCACGTTCATTCCTTTTGTGGCCATGGCAGAAACATCCCAGGAAGCTTCCCCTCCGGGATTCGCGAGCTTCTTTCCCTCCTAGCACCTCCCACCACCCCTATAAGAACCCCCTCGACCTCCTCTTTTGATTCCCCTAGAGAAATCCTCGTTTCCCCGCCCGTAGCCTCGGCGCCACCATCGCCATCTTCTCTGTCGACCAGAGCTCGGCAGGAGCTTAACCACCTCGCCCCCCCCTCCAGGAGCTCCCTGCCTCGCCCAGTGCCTTCCCCTACCCCCTACCGCGCCACCTCCAACACCCGTGGTACCCACAGCCCCCCTGCACCCCTCCCCATCCCCATGAGCTTCCTGCCAGGAACACCATCGCCAGGAACCCCCTGCCTCTCCCCATCGCCCCCCTGCGCCCCCCTTCCCTAAGCGCCCCTCTCTCCTCCACCGGCCCCCCTCCCAGGAGATCCCTCCCCTCGCCGGAGTGCCTCTCCACCCTCGCCGGAGCAGCCACCGGAGCTCCCAGCCTCCTGTGTCCACGGTGAGATCCCCTCCCTCCTCTAGTTTTTCTTTTTTTGTTTTTCCACCGTAGGATCTTAGATCAATGGGTTAGATTAGATCCAGCATACCCCTTCGGTTCTTTTAAAAGAACCGGCGGTTTTTCCTTATTAGTAAGTTTAGCCGAAGCGGTTCCTTATATAGCGGCCGTCCGCTGTTTAGCCTATGCAACACACACCCGACAACCAATCAGGTCTCGCCACGTCGTCGTTTTCGCTTTCAGATTAATTCCGTAACAGATTTAGTTCTGTTCTTGTTTAGCTTATAACTTCTCATCTAGAAGTCCAATGATGCTGATTCTTTTTGCGTTTGATCACAATTTCCTTGCAGTTTACGAAAATATATAATTTGTCTATGGTTGAAATTTTCAAATTTTAATTAGATCAGATTTAGTTTAAACCTTCTTGTGCTTATTCTGGGAGTTGAAAAATGGCTTTTAACTTGATTCCTTTTGCTACTGATCACTAGTGATCTTATTTATCAGTGGTAGAAGTTTCAGAATTTTTTGACTATTTTAGCTCACTACTTAATGTGAAACAATTTCAGTTTCACCTCTTTTCGGATTGTGACTAATTCTCTTTCTTTAGTTGTTTTTAAATTAATTTCTTTTATACTTCAGAAAGTTTATGTTTTGCTTCTATTAGTTAACAGTAGGTTTTCAACAAGTTTTTATTTTTCATTTTATTTGTTATTATGAAATCAATTCTAGTTCTCTAATAACTTGCAATTGATTTCTCTATTAGTTTAACTCCCATTTGAAAATACCTTCAAATAGTTTTATGAAAAATATTTTATTTTATCTCGGTTAAATATATATCTTAGTTCTCTGTTCTGTTAATGTTTTATTTTCAGTTAGAACAAAAACTATTTAGTGTTGATGTAGTAGAAGACTCCCTAGTTTTATTTGAAGTTTCTTTCGGATTCTTATTCGATCTCTCTTTTGTTTTGATTGCTAGAATGATTTCTAGTATGAGTGCTTATGTGAATGATATTTTTGTTATATAGATTTCATCAGAGAGTGACGAGTAGTCTATCAAGTTATTTCTCGAGAAATTCTTCTTCGTCAACATCACCAGGCAAGTCACTTTGATCATACTATCACATATGTTTTTCTATGCATGGTAGTTCCACCTTCCTATACCCAATTGCATGCTGAGTAGGTACTTGGAAATTATGGTTACATATTGTAGTATCATGTGGTAGGCACCCAACAACCCCGTTACTTGGCCCGGGACGACAAATTTCATATTGCTATGCTTGAGTAGACGGGATTCTGGTTGAGAGTTTATCACGAGTGATGCGGGAATAATTTAATAACCAAGACCGGTTAAGTCAAGACTTTTTCAAGACCTCGTGATGCAATGCAACTCTGGGTGAAGGACGGTTGATCGGCTCCCTGGAGAAACCAGTGGATGATCCGAGATGCTGGAGACGTGCCATGACATCTTGCGGAAAACTTCACCTAGGCTCAAAGAGATGGACGGATATTTTCAAGACCAAAGGCTTACCTGCACAGCCACAAGTCATTATGGGCTTTGGCTTGGTTGGACAACGCGGCGACTCTGGACAGGCGGTGCCAGCAGATGTAGAAGAACGATAGGATTTGGATGGGCACCGACAGGGATTCAGAGGGACCCGTTGAAAGACCATGTTTTGATCATCCGGTCTTCAAACACCCTGATGTGCAAGGACATACACGGAGGCGACCAAATCTTGTGGGGAACGTGTGCAAAACTCTGCAGAGTACTCAAACCTAATCGATTAGCCGTGTCCACGGTCATGGACAACTTGAGCCAAAGGAACTGAAGTTATCTGGAATTCTCAACACCATTATATATATTTGATGAGGGTAATATTGATAACCTGGGTATGAGAATTGGTTGGCGGAACCATCTCGTTAACAACAAACAACGTAGTAATATTTTTCTTTTAACCCTCTCTTGATGTAGGAGAAAACTTGCTTTTCGCCAAAAAAACTTATAGCCCCACCTGCCATATATGCATGTAGAATAGATGATTATTATTTTACCCCCTCTCTTATGTGACTTGCCAGCATATTCAATATGCTGACCTACACGGCTGCAACGTCTTATGTTGCAGATATTTTCCTCGACGAGTAAGAGTACGATTCAGGGTTACGGTCCGCACTCAACTTGCCGTTGGTGTTTATTGGGACTCCACTCCCTTGACTGTTTCCGCTGAGATATTTAAGGTATATATCAGTTTTACGCTATTTACATGTGATTGGACTTTGATATATACATTGATGTACTGTGTGTGCTAGCATACTGATCCAGGGATGGCACAGATACACACAGGCTTGACTCGTTTTGAGTCGGGTCGCTACAGAAATGGTACCAGAGCACATGTTGACTGTAGGACGTGACCCTAGAAACTAGAAATCTCTTAGGAAAGGATCTCTCTAAAATTTTATTTCCTAGAACATTCTTTACCTCTCATCTCTTCTAACTTCATCAAATGTTCTCTCTCACCTCCAATAGTTAGACAATACCCTTACCCCTTTGACCCCATGAAGAATCAACGGAGTTCTACTTCAAAGTAAAGAGGATTTCACCATGCATTTGAAGAATTGAAGCTACACCCATTGAAGACTCTCAAGACCCGAAGGACTCGAAGACCCCGAAACTTTCCAATGTTTATATGACCATTAGAAGTCCAAACCCTGTTATATATCCACGTTAGTTACGATGATTTGTGAGCTGTCATTGGTGTGTGTTTTCAGAAAACCACAAATAAAACCTATTCTCAAAAAATATTGTTTGTATTGTGTGTATCTCCCTCTCTCTTAACCGTCTCATCCCCAAAACCTCAACCCTACCAGATGGAGTATGAAGCTGGACTTGTAGTCTCTGGACCAATGACCCAGCTGGAGGCTGATATATGGATTCAAAACATGGAGAACCACTTCGGGAGCAACTTGATCTCAAGGAAGTATGAAGTGGAACACGCTCTTCAGTACTTTACACAAAGTGCTGCAATCTGGAGGAAAATGCATCATGCCATACAAGGATTTAGTGGACCAGAAACCTGGGACGAATTCAAGAAGACTTTGTTAAGATCCCATCTTATTCAGAAGTACTATGATAATCCGAAGGAGAAGACTTGTGCATGCAAGATCTGTGGAGAAATAGGACACACCCAGGAAGAACACAAGGATGGATGCACTCATTGTGAAGAAAATCACCCAGCTAAGGAGTGCCCAAGTAGTCAGGTGACTTGTTTCCTTTGTGAAGGAACCAACCACTATCCAACTCAGTGTCACATTTACCCCAAGGTGCAACAAGTTGTCCAACAGCAGAAAGAAGCAATGAAGCAAACACTCAAGAAGAAGATTCTAGAAAAGACGGTGATGAAAGAAAATATTGAAGACCCTAATGGACAAGGTCTGACCAGATTTTTCTCCAATGCATGCTACTCATGTGGAGAAGAAGGACATTATTCACAGGATTGCACGAAGGGAAGCCAAGAGTATCTGGGAAACTTCCCGACAGAAAAAGTGGAGTTTGATCCACTTGAAATAGAAGAACTGGCCAAAATAAAGGAGTCCAGAAAGAAAAAAAGGTACCCTCGGAAGAGCCAAATATCTGCAGATATAGACCTGAGTTATGTCAGATGTTACAAGCGTATGGAATTTGTCCACCACAAATACATGTGCTCAGGAAGGAAGCCGGAAACCCAAGGGGCAAAAGAAAACACTAAGACGCCTCGAGACTTGTCAGAACTCATTTGCTTTTGTTGCAAGGAAGAAGGACATTTTGCTAACGATTGTCCACAAAGGAAGAAAGCTAGAAAGGAGTAGTTAAGTTTTGACCGTGGCAATTAGTGTAATCTGAAGAACTCTTGTTTTTCATGAGATCATGGAGGGAATTTTTTTGTAACAGAAGTCCCTGAGATTGTAATAACATCATGAATAAATGGAATTTATTGTCTCATGATTGCCTATGTTGAAACTGTATGCGTTGTTTCTCTTCGAACAAAGATCTCTGAACAATTATGAGGATATGAGAAAATATGGTCTATGCAGGCATGAGTATAATTCATTTTAAGTGTGGTAGTAATCGGTAAACCCACAGGATCCACTGCGTAGGAATGTACCATAACTACCAAGGAGACATATACATTCCTCTAAGTACCTATTTACTGACACATGCAGATGACAACTCTCTACGAGTCATTCCTCAAGGGCCCAGAAACAATCATGACCCTGACCAGTGATCATGATTACCCGAAAATCCTGAAGGACATGATGAAGCACATTCATCTTGAAGGAGATGCAGTCTACAAAGGCTACCCATACATGGAGAATGGGGTGGAACTTTGGTATGTGGAAGTACATCTCCACCGTGTGAAAGGAGTTTCTCCAAAGACTATGGGGCAATACTTTTTCATTTCACGTGTACCACGAGCAACCTTCTTTGATGCTGTTCGTGAAGCTGCCATGGAAGCCATACGTCAGATTGGGGAAATACTTGAAGCAAGACTCCATCATACCCAGGAATACCTGAGTGAGGTATGTGTGGAGATGATGGAGATGAAGCTCATGTCCACCATGATGAGGCAAAAGATAGATGATTTCAATGAGCACCTCGAAAAGTTCCAGTGGGACTAAAATATCTCCAAGGGAGACGAATGAATAATGTTGGCAGAAATGCTCGACCATACCGAACAATGTGGATGGCAGCATTGTAATAGATTACTTTTGAATTGGAGTTTTTGAGAAGAAATTAAGGATGTAATAAAGGATTGAATATGAAATAAAATATGAATTATCGATGAGCAATATCTTCTTATGGTATCCCACAGAGTGGCGTGTGAACCAAAAATAAGTCCGAGGATTATTATATGATGGTTACCCCAAGAGTATGATGGAATGAAACACTATGGAAATTTTAAGGCGGAGTAATTCCAAGTATGACTGAAAACCCACAGCCCCCGGGACTAATAAGGATCAAGTACTATCTTTTTGGAGAAGGAAACTTGTTTCAGCAAACGTTTTCTTAGGAGCATACGAAAACCTGAGAGTTGTGAAGATACGATAGATGTTTTGTTCATCTGACAGAACCAATGGATTATCCGAACTTAGTTCATGGACAAGAGGAATTCTGCAATGCTTGTGAGGATGCCCAAGTGTTAGAATACGAGATTCACTAAGCCTTATACAAGGTAATGATTTCAGTGCGACATGGCTTGGCCACCATGACGACTTACTATTATCATTCTCTTGCTATTCGGAATGGTAAATCTGAGAGACTTGCCCATAGTGAGAGACGACGTTCTTTGAAGCTTTTGTTTAAGCCTTAGAATGGTATGCTGAAAGCCCCATGTACATGGCACTTGTTGTCACGCGTAAGAAATTTTACAGTGAGGATGAAGACAAGACCTCTCTCTCTGCAGGATA
Organism: Hordeum vulgare subsp. vulgare; assembly: GCF_904849725.1. Lineage (NCBI taxonomy): Eukaryota > Viridiplantae > Streptophyta > Magnoliopsida > Poales > Poaceae > Hordeum > Hordeum vulgare. The sequence continues at coordinate 186,182,481 of NC_058520.1, read as the reverse complement.
ACCACAAATGGTAGACCACCATGAGAATCGTCGATAGGTTATTTAGAAATTGACCACGAGACTGTCAGTTAAGAACACCCAGTAAAGGAAGAAGCTTATATCAACAGAAGGACCCTCGTTTTAATGGAAACGTTATGAATATAGCGGAAGATATGAAGACTGTGAGGAGTCAGATGTCAAAACCCGAGAGGACGTCTAAAATTTTGAGGACCAGTAGCTCTCATATTAAGTGTGATAGCATCACGCTTTGCCAGAGGTTGGATTTGTTAGAAGACCCCCAAACCCTAACCTTTCTTTCTAGCCCCTCCGAATCTCGAGGACGAGATTCATTTTAAGTGTGGTAGGTTTGTAACAACCCAAATTTTGGAATGTTAATATAATTATTATATTGTTTGTTTGCTTGCTTGAGTGATTGAAACTTGAGTGAAATTTGAAACTTTTCAAAAACTTTTGAATGAGAGGGAATAAAATAACTTTCCCCTTCTCCGGTAAATTCAAATTCAATCATTTAAAAACAAAGAGAGAAGATGACATGACTTCTTCAACTATAAAGAATTTGAACGGAGTTTTGCAATTGAATTCTTTCAAATATTTGCCCTTGCTTCTCTATTTTTCTTCCCCGAGAAATACCCCGAAAATAATCCTTGTCAAGCAAGAAAGAGAGGAGGAACATGACCCTCCAAACCGGGGATATTCCTTTGAAATATTTGGACCATAAAACCCAAGGTTTATTTGAAAAATATTTGCAAAAAGAAAATAAACCAATTTAGGGATTTTCAAAAAAAACATTTTTTTGAAGTATTTATTTTGGTAGTAGAAAAATGCCCATCTTTTTGGATTTATTTTTCTGAAAATTTTAATATATTATACCCCTATATTCCGAGGAATATTCCATCTCCTTTTAATCGTTTTAATTCCCGTTTTAATAAAAATTGGAAAGTGGTCTCTTATTAGGAAGGTACCTGGTCCACATTAGGAAACAAATCAGGCCCATTACTCCTCCTTCTCCTACCTCACGTTCATTCCTTCTATGGCCATGGCAGAAACTTCCCAAGAAGCTTCCCCTCCGGGATTCGCGAGCTTCTTTCCCTCCTAGCACCTCCCACCACCCATATAAGAACCCCCTCGACCTCCTCTTTCCATTCCCCTAGAGAAATCCTCGTTTCCCCGCCCGTAGCCTCGGCGCCACCATCACCATCTTCTGTGTCGACCGGAGCTCGGTAGGAGCTTAACCACCTCGCCCCCCCCCCTCCAGGAGCTCACTGCCTCGCCCAGTGCCTTCCCCTACCCACTATCGCGCCACCTCCAACACCCGTGGTACCCACAGCCCCCCCCTACACCCCTCCCCATCCCCACGACCTTCCTGCAAGGAACACCATCGGCAGGAACCCCCTGCCTCTCCCCATCGCCCCCCTGCGCCCCCCTTCCCCAAGCGCCCCCCTCTCCTCCACCGGCCCCCCTCCCTGGAGATCCCTCCCCTCGCTGGAGTGCCTCTCCACCCTCACCGGAGCAGCCACCGGAGCTCCCAGCCTCCTGTGTCCACGGTGAGATCCCCTCCCTCCTCTAGTTTTCCTTTTTTTTGCTATTCCACCGTAGGATCTTAGATCAATGGGTTAGATTAGATCCAGCATACCCCTTCGGTTCTTTTAAAAGAACCGGCGATTTTTCCTTATTAGTAAGTTTAGCCGAAGCGGTTTCTTATATAGCGGCCGTCCGCTGTTTAGCCTATGCAACACACACCCGACAACCAATCACATCTCGCCACGTCGCCGTTTTCGTTTTCAGATTAATTCCGTAACAGATTTAGTTCCGTTCTTGTTTAGCTTATAACTTTTGGTCTAGAAGTCCAATGATGCTGATTCGTTTTGCGTTAGATCACAATTTTCTTGTAGTTTCCGAAAATATATAATTTTTCTATGTTTGAAATTTTCAAATTTGAATTAGATCACATTTAGTTTAAACCTTGTTTTGCTTATTCTTGGAGTTTAAAAATAGATTTTGACTTGATTCTTTTTGCTACTGATTACTAGTCATCTTATTTATCAGTGGTAAAATTTTCAGAATTTTTTGAGTATTTTAGCTCACTACTTAATGTGAAACAATTTCTGTTTCACCTCTTTTAGGATTGTGACTAATTCTCTTTCTTTAGTTGTTTTTAAATTAATTTCTTTTATATTTCACAAAGTTTATGTTTTTCTTCTATCAATTAACAGTAGGTTTTCAACAAGTTTTTATTTTTCATTTTATTTGTTATTATGAAATCAATTCTAGTTCTCTAATAACTTGCAATTGATTTCTCTATTAGTTTAACTCCCATTTGAAAATACCTTCAAATAGTTTAATGAAAAATATTTTATTTTATCTCGGTTAAATTTATATCTTAGTTCTCTGTTATGTCAATGTTTTATTTGTAGTTAGAACAAAAACTATTTAGTGTTGATGCAGTAGAAGACTCCCTAGTTTTATTTGAAGTTTCTTTCGGATTCTTATTCGATCTCTCTTTTGTTTTGATTGCTAGAATGATTTCTAGTATGAGTGCTTATGTGAATGATATGTTTGCTATATAGATTTCATCGGAGAGTGACGAGTAGTCTATCAAGTTATTTCTCGAGAAATTCTTCTTCGTCAACATCACCAGGCAAGTCACTTTGATCATACTATCACCTATGTTTTTCTATGCATGGTAGTTCCACCGTCCTATACCCAATTGCATGCTGAGTAGGTACTTGGAAATTATGGTTACATATTGTAGTATCATGTGGTAGGCACCCAACAACCCCGTTACTTGGCCCGAGACGACAAATTTCATATTGCTATGCTGAGTAGACGGGATTCTGGTTGAGAGTTTATCACGAGTGATGCGAGAATAATTTAATAACCAAGACCGGTTAAGTCATGACTTTTTCAAGACCTCGTGATGCAATGCAACTCTGGGTGAAGGACGGTTGATCGGCTCCTTGGAGAAACCAGTGGATGACCCGGGATGCTGGAGACGTGCCATGACATCTTGCGCAAAGCTTCACCCAGGCTCAAAGAGACGGACGGATATTTTCAAGACCCAAGGCTTACCTGCACAGCAACAAGTCATTATGGGCTCTGGCTTGGTTGGACAACGTGGCGACTCTGGACAGGCGGTGCCAGCAGATGTAGAAGAATGGTAGGATTTGGATGGGCACCGACGGGGATTCAGAGGGACCCGTTGAAATACCATGTTTTGATCATCCGGTCTTCAAACACCCTGAAGTGCGAGGACATACACGGAGGAGATCAAATCTTGTGGGGAACGTCGCATGGGAAACAAAAAATTTCCTACGCGCACGAAGACCTATCATGGTGATGTCCATCTACGAGAGGGGATATTCGATCTACGTACCCTTGTAGACCGCACAGCAGAAGCGTTAGTGAACGCGGTTGATGTAGTGGAACGTCCTCACGTCCCTCGATCCGCCCCGCGAACCGTCCCGCGATCAGTCCCATGATCTAGTGTCGAACGGACGGCACCTCCGCGTTCAGCACACGTATAGCTCGACGATGATCTCGGCCTTCTTGATCCAGCAAGACAGACGGAGAGGTAGATGAGTTCTCGGGCAGCGTGACGGTGCTCCGGAGGTTGGTGATGATCTTATCTCAGCAGGGCTCCGCCCGAGCTCCGCAGAAACGCGATCTAGACGTAAAACCGTGGAGATATGTGGTCGGTCTGCCGTGGCAAAGTTGTCTCAAATCAGCCCTAAAACCTCCGTATATATAGGGGGAAGAGGGGGAGCCTTGCCTTGGGGTCCAAGGACCCCCAAGGGGTTCGGCCGAGCCAAGGGGGGCAACCCTCCCCTTCCAAACCGAGTCCAACTAGGTTTGGAAGGAGGAGTCCTTCCCCCTTTTCCCACCTCCTTTTTTCTTTCTTTTCTTTTTGATTTTCTTCCTATGGCGCATAGGGCCTTCTTGGGCTATCCCACCAGCCCACTAAGGGCTGGTGCGCCACCCCCAAGGCCTATGGGCTTCCCCGGGGTGGGTTGCCCCTCCCCCCTGGTGAACACACGGAACCCATTCGTCATTCCCGGTACATTCCCGGTAACTCTGAAAACCTTCCGGTAATCAAATGAGGTCATCCTATATATCAATCTTCGTTTCCGGACCATTCCGGAAACCCTCGTGACGTTCGTGATCTCATCCGGGACTCCGAACAACATTTGGTAACCAACCATATAACTCAAATACGCATAAAACAACGTCGAACCTTAAGTGTGCAGACCCTGCGGGTTCGAGAACTATGTAGACATGACCCGAGAGACTCCTCGGTCAATATCCAATAGCGGGACCTGGATGCCCATATTGGATCCTACATATTCTATGAAGATCTTATCGTTTGAACCTCAGTGCCAAGGATTCATATAATCCCGTATGTCATTCCCTTTGTCCTTCGGTATGTTACTTTCCCGAGATTCGATCGTCAGTATCCGCATACCTATGTCAATCTCGTTTACCGGCAAGTCTCTTTACTCATTCCGTAATACAAGATCCCGCAACTTACACTAAGTCACATTGCTTGCAAGGCTTGTGTGTGATGTTGTTTTACCGAGTGGGCCCCGAGATACCTCTCCGTCACACGGAGTGACAAATCCCAGTCTCGATCCATACTAATTCAACGAACACCTTCGGAGATACCTGTAGAGCATCTTTATAGTCACCCAGTTACGTTGCGATGTTTGATACACACAAAGCATTCCTCCGGTGTCAGTGAGTTATATGATCTCATGGTCATAGGAACAAATACTTGACACGCAGAAAACAGTAGCAACAAAATGACACGATCAATATGCTACGTCTATTAGTTTGGGTCTAGTCCATCACGTGATTCTCCTAATGACGTGATCCAGTTATCAAGCAACAACACCTTGTTCATAATCAGAAGACCCTGACTATCTTTGATCAACTCGCTAGCCAACTAGAGGCTTGCTAGGGACAGTGTTTTGTCTATGTATCCACACATGTATATAAGTCTTCATTCAATACAATTATAGCATGGATAATAAACGATTATCTTGATACAGGAATTATAATAATAACTATATTTATTATTGCCTCTAGGGCATAATTCCAACAGTCTCCCACTTGCACTAGAGTCAATAATCTAGCCCTCACATCATCATGTGAATTACATTGTAATAAATCTAACACCCATACAGTTCTGGTGTTGATCATGCTTTGCCCGTGGCAGAGGTTTAGTCAGCGGGTCTGCTACATTCAGATCCGTGTGCACTTTGCATATATTTACGTCCTCCCCTTCGATGTAGTCGCGGATGAGGTTGAAGCATCGTTTGATGTGTCTGGACTTCTTGTGAAACCGTGGTTCCTTTGCTAGGGCAATGGCACCCGTGTTGTCACAGAACAAGGTTATTGGATTCAGTGCGCTTGGCACTACTCCAAGATCCGTCATGAACTGCTTCATCGAGACACCCTCCTTAGCCACCTCCGAGGCAGCCATGTACTCCGCTTCACATGTAGAATCTGCTACGACACTTTGCTTGGAACTGCACCAGCTTACTGCACCCCCATTAAGAATAAATACGTATCTGGTCTGCGACTTAGAGTCGTCCTGATCTGTGTCAAAGCTTGCATCGACGTAACCCTTTACGGCGAGCTCTTCGTCACCTCCATACACGAGAAACATCTCCTTAGTCCTTTTTAGGTACTTCAAGATATTCTTGACCGCCGTCCAGTGATCCACTCCTGGATTACTCTGGAACCTGCCTGCCATACTTATGGCCAAGCTAACGTCCGGTCTAGTGCACAACATTGCATACATGATAGAACCTATGGCTGAAGCATAGGGGACGGTGCTCATATGCTCTCTATCCTCATCAGTTGCTGGGCACTGAGTCTTACTCAATCTTGTACCTTGTAAAACTGGCAAGAACCCTTTCTTGGACTGTTCCATTTTGAACCTCTTCAAAACTTTATCAAGGTATGTGCTTTGTGAAAATCCTATCACGCGTTTCGATCTATCCCTGTAGATCTTAATGCCTAGAATGTAAGCAGCTTCTCCTAGGTCCTTCATAGAAAAACTTTTATTCAACTAATCCTTTGTGCTCTCCAAAAACTCTACGTTGTTTCCAGTCAGCAATATGTCATCCACATATAATATTAGAAACGCCACAGAGCTCCCACTCACTTTCTTGTAAATACAAGATTCTCCAACCACTTGTATAAACCCAAATGCTTTGATCACCTCATCAAAGCGTTTGTTCCAACTCCGAGATGCTTGCACCAGCCCATAAATGGATCGCTGGAGCTTGCACACCTTGTTAGCATTCTTAGGATCGACAAAACCTTCGGGTTGCATCATATACAACTCTTCCTTAAGGAAACCGTTAAGGGACACCGTTTTGACATCCATCTGCCAGACTTCATAATCGAAAAATGCAGCTATTGCTAACATGATTCTGACGGACTTAAGCATCGCTACGGTGAGAATGTCTCATCGTAGTCAACTCCTTGAACTTGTGAAAAACCCTTTGCCACAAGTCGAGCTTTATAAACGGTCACATTGCCGTCAGCGTCCGTCTTCTTCTTAAAGATCCATTTGTTCTGAATAGCCTTGCGGCCCTCAGGTAGTACTTCCAAAGTCCATACTTTGTTCTCATACATGGATCCTATCTCGGACTTCATGGCCTCTAGCCATTTGTTGGAATCTGGGCCCACCATTGCTTCTTCATAATTTGCAGGTTCATTGTCGTCTAACAACATGATTGACATGACGGGATTACCGTACCACTCTGGAGCAGCACGTTGTCTCGTCGACCTGCGTGGTTCGACAGGAACTTGAACCGGAGTTTCATGATCATCATGATTAACTTCCTCCTCAACCGGCGTCGCAATGACAGAGGTTTCCCCTTGCCTTGCGCCACCATCTATAGGGATGAGAGGTTCGACAACCTCATCAAGTTCTATCTTCCTCCCACTCAGTTCTCTCGAGAGAAACTCCTTCTCGAGAAAAGCTCCGTTTTTAGCAACAAACACTTTGCCCTCGGATTTGAGATAGAAGGTGTACCCAACTGTCTCTTTTGGGTAACCTATGAAGATGCACTTTTCCGCTTTGGGTTCCAGCTTTTCAGGCTGAAGCTTTTTGACATAAGCATCACATCCCCAAACTTTAAGATACGACAACTTTGGCCTTTTGCCATACCACAGTTCGTATGGTGTCGTCTCAACGGATTTTGATGGTGCCCTATTTAAAGTGAATGCTGCTGTTTCTAATGCATAACCCCAAAACGACAGCGGCAAATCGGTAAGAGACATCATAGATCGCACCATCTCTAATAAAGTACGACTACGACGATCGGACACACCATTACGCTGTGGTGTTCCAGGTGGTGTCAACTGTGAAACAATTTCACATTGTCTTAAGTGAGCACCAAACTCGAAACTCAGATATTGATCCCCACGATCAGGCCGTAGGAACTTGATCTTCTTGTTACGATGATTTTCAACTTCACTCTGAAATTGTTTGAACTTTTCAAATGTTTCAGACTTGTTCTTCATTAAGTAGACATAACCATATCTACTCAAATCGTCAGTGAAGGTGAGAAAATAACGATATACGCCACGTGCCTCTACGCTCAACGGACCGCACACATCGGTATGTATGATTTCCAACAAGTCACTTGCACGCTCCATTGTTCCGGAGAACGGAATTTTAGTCATCTTGCCCATGAGGCATGGTTTGCACGTGTCAAGTGAATCAAAGTCAAGTGACTCCAAAAGTCCATCGACATGGAGTTTCTTCATGCGCTTTACACCAATATGACTTAAGCGGCAGTGCCACAAAAATATGGCACTATCATTGTTAACTCTAATTCTTTTGGTCTCAATGTTATGTATGTGTGTATCACTATCAAGATTCAATATGAACAATCCTGTCACATTGGGTGCATGACCATAAAAGATGTTACTCATAGAAATGGAACAACCATTATTCTCTGACTTAAAAGAGTAACCATCTCGCAATAAACAAGATCCAGATATAATGTTCATGCTCAACGCAGGCACTAAATAACAATGATTCAAGTTCATAACTAATCCTGATGGTAACTGAAGTGAAACTGTGCCGACGGCGATTGCATCAACCTTGGAACCATTTCCTACGCGCATCGTCACTTCATCTCTCGCCAGCCTTCGTCTATTCCGCAGTTCCTATTTCGAGTTGCAAATATGAGCAACAGAACTGCTATCGAATACCCAGGCACTACTACGAGAGCCGGTTAAGTACACATCAATAACATGTATATCAAATATACCTAATTTTTCTTTGGCCGCCTTCTTATCAGCCAGATACTTGGGGCAGTTGCACTTCCAGTGACCCATACCCTTGCAATAGTAACACTCTGTTTCAGGCTTAGGTCCAGCTTTGGGTTTCTTCGTCGGATTGGCAACAGGCTTGCCGCTCTTCTTTGAATTAACCTTCTTGCCTTTGCCGTTTCTCTTGAAACTAGTGGTCTTATTCACCATCAACACTCGATGCTCTTTACGGAGTTCAGACTCTGCGACTTTCAGCATCGCAAACAACTCGCCGGGTGACTTGTTCATCCCTTGCATGTTGTAGTTCAACACAAAGCCTTTATAGCTTGGCGACAGTGATTGAAGGATTTTGTCAGTGATAGCCTCTTGCGGGAGTTCAATCCCCATCTCAGCTAGACGGTTTGCGTACCCAGACATTTTGAGCACATGTTCACTAACAGACGAGTTCTCCTCCATCTTGCAAGCATAGAATTTATCGGAGGTCTCATACCTCTCAATCCGGGCGTTCTTTAGAAAGATGAACTTCAACTCCTGGAACATCTCAAATGCTCCATGACGCTCAAAGCGACGTTGAAGTCCCGGTTCTAAGCCATACAAGACTGCACATTGAACTACTGAGTAGTCCTCCTTACGTGTTAACCAAGCGTTCTTAACATCCTGGTCAGCCGTAGCGGGTGGTTCATCTCCTAGCGCAGCATTAAGGACATAATCCTTCTTCCCAGCTTGTAAGATTAGCTTAAGATTACGAGCCCAGTCTACAAAGTTGCTTCCATCATCTTTCAACTTAGCTTTCTCTAGGAACGTATTAAAATTCAGGGTGACTGTCGCGTGAGCCATGATCTACAAGACAAATATATTCAAAGTGGACTTAAACTATGTCCAAGATAATTAGAGTTTAACTTAATCAAATTACTCGCTAAACTCCCACTCAAAAAGTACATCTCTCTAGTCATTTGAGTGGTTCATGATCCACTTACACTAGCTCAAGTCCGATCATCACGTGAGTTGAGTATAGTTTCAGTGATAAGCATCCCTATGCTAATCATATCATCTATATGATTCATGATCGACCTTTCGGTATCATGTGTTCTGAGGCCATGTCTGCACATGCTAGGCTCGTCAAGCTTAACCCGAGTGTTCCGTGTGTGCAACTGTTTTGCACCCGTTGTATGTGAACGTTGAGTCTATCACACCCGATCATCACGTGGTGTCTCAAAACGACGAACTGTAGCAACGGTGCACAGTCGGGGAGAACACAATTTCGTCTTGAAATTTTAGTCAGAGATCACCTTATAATGCTACCGTCGTTCTAAGCAAAATAAGGTGCATAAAAGGATTAACATCACATGCAATTCATAAGTGACATGATATGGCCATCATCACGTGCTCCTTGATCTCCATCACCAAAGCATCGGCACGATCTTCTTGTCACCGGCGCCACACCATGATCTCCATCAACGTGTCACCATCGGGGTTGTCGTGCTACTCATGCTATTACTACTAAAGCTACATCCTAGCAAAATAGTAAACGCATCTGAAAGCACAAACGTTAGTTTAAAGACAACCCTATGCCTCCTGCCGGTTGCCGTACCATCGACATGCAAGTCGATATTATCTATTACAACATGATCATCTCATACATCCAATATATCACATCACGTCGTTGGCCATATCACATCACAAGCATACCCTGCAAAAACAAGTTAGACGTCCTCTAATTTTGTTGTTGCATGTTTTACGTGGTGACCATGGGTATCTAGTAGGATCACATCTTACTTACGCAAACACCACAACGGATATATATGAATTGCTATTTAACCTTATACAAGGACCTCCTCGGTCAAATCCGATTCAACTAAAGTTGGAGAAACTAACACTTGCCAGTCATCTTTGAGCAACGGGGTTACTCGTAGCGATGAAACCAGTCTCTCGTAAGCGTACGAGTAATGTCGGTCCAAGCCGCTTCAATCCAACAATACCGCGGAATCAAGAAAAGACTAAGGAGGGTAGCAAAACGCACATCACCGCCCACAAAAACTTTTGTGTTCTACTCGAGAAGACATCTACGCATGAACCTAGCTCATGATGCCACTGTTGGGGAACGTCGCATGGGAAACAAAAAATTTCGTACGCGCACGAAGACCTATCATGGTGATGTCCATCTACGAGAGGGGATATTCGATCTATGTACCCTTGTAGACCGCACAGCAGAAGCGTTAGTGAACGCGGTTGATGCAGTGGAACGTCCTCACGTCCCTCGATCCGCCGCGCGAATCGTCCCACGATCTAGTGTCATACGGACGGCACCTCCGCGTTCAGCACACGTACAGCTCGACGATGATCTCGGCCTTCTTGATCCAGCAAGACAGACGGAGAGGTAGATGAGTTCTCCGGCAGCGTGACGGTGCTCCGGAGGTTGGTGATGATCTTATCTCAGCGGGGCTCCGCCCGAGCTCCGTAGAAACGCGATCTAGAGGTAAAACCGTGGAGATATGTGGTCGGGCTGCCGTGGCAAAGTTGTCTCAAATCAGCCCTAAAACCTCCGTATATATAGGGGGAAGAGGGGGAGCCTTGCCTTGGGGTCCAAGGACCCCCAAGGGGTTCGGCCGAGCCAAGGGGGGCAACCCTCCCCTTCCAAAGCGAGTCCAACTAGGTTTGGAAGGAGGAGTCCTTCCCCCTTTTCCCACATCCTCTTTTTTTTTCTTTTCTCTTTGATTTTCTTCCTATGGCGCATAGGGCTTTCTTGGGCTGTCCCACCAGCCCACTAAGGGCTGGTGGAGCACCCCCAAGTCCTATGGGCTTCCCCGGGGTGGGTTGCCCCCCCCCCCCCCCCCCCGGGTGAACACCCGGAACCCATTTGTCATTCCCGGTACATTCCCAGTAACTCCGAAAACCTTCCGGTAATCAAATGAGGTCATCCTATATATCAATCTTCGTTTCCGGACCATTCCGGAAACCCTCGTGACGTCCGTGATCTCATCCGGGACTCCGAACAACATTCGGTAACCAACCATATAACTCAAATACGCATAAAACAACGTCGAACCTTAAGTGTGCAGACCCTGCGGGTTCGAGAACTATGTAGACATGACCCGAGAGACTCCTCGGTCAATATCCAATAGCGGGACCTGGATGCCCATATTGGATCCTACATATTCTACGAAGATCTTATCGTTTGAACCTCAGTGCCAAGGATTCATATAATCCCGTATGTCATTCCCTTTGTCCTTCGGTATGTTACTTGCCCGAGATTCGATCGTCAGTATCCGGATACCTATTTCAATCTCGTTTACCGGCAAGTCTCTTTACTCGTTCCGTAATACAAGATCCCGCAACTTACACTAAGTCACATTGCTTGCAAGGCTTCTGTGTGATGTTGTATTACCGAGTGGGCCCCGAGATACCTCTCCGTCACACGGAGTGACAAATCCCAGTTTCGATCCATACTAACTCAACGAACACCTTCGAAGAGACCTGTAGAGCATCTTTATAGTCACCCAGTTACGTTGCGACATTTGATACACATAAAGCATTCCTCTAGTGTCTGTGAGTTATATGATCTCATGGTCATAGGAACAAATACTTGACACGCAGAAAACAGTAGCAACAAAATGACACGATCAATATGCTACGTCTATTAGTTTGGGTCTAGTCCATCACGTGATTCTCCTAATGACGTGATCCAGTTATCAAGCAAAAACACCTTGTTCATAATCAGAAGACCCTGACTATCTTTGATCAACTGGCTAGCCAACTAGAGGCTTGCTAGGGACAGTGTTTTGTCTATGTATCCACACATGTATATAAGTCTTCATTCAATACAATTATAGCATGGATAATAAACGATTATCTTGATACAGGAATTATAATAATAACTATATTTATTATTGCCTCTAGGGCATAATTCCAACAGAACGTGTGCAAAACTCTGCAGAGTACTCAAACCTAATCGATTAGTCGTGTCCACGGTCATGGACAACTTGAGCCAAAGGAACTGAAGTTATCTGGAATTCTCAACACCATTATATATATTTGATGAGGGTAATATTGATAAACTGGGTATGAGAATTGGTTGGCGGAACCATCTCGTTAACAACAAACAACGTAGTAATATTTTGCTTTTAACCCTCTCTTGATGTAGAAGAAAACTTGCTTTTCGCCAAAAAAACTTATAGCCCCACCTGCCATATATGCATGTAGAATAGATAATTATTATTTTACCCCCTCTCTTATGTGACTTGCCAGCATATTCAATATGCTGACCTACACGGCTGCAACGTCTTATGTTGCAGATAATTTCCTCGACGAGTAAGAGTACGATTTAGGGTTACGGTCCGCACTCAACTTGTCGTTGGTGTTTATTGGGACTCCACTCCCTTGACTGTTTCCGCTGAGATATTTAAGGTATATATCAGTTTTACGCTATTGACATGTGATTGCACTTTGATATATACATTGATGTATTGTGTGTGCCAGTATACTGATCCAGGGATGGAACAGATACACAGAGGCTTGACTCGTTTTGAGTCGGGTCGCTACACCTGCCTTGGCCCTCAAGTCCTCCGATCTTCTTCTGTTCTGGAAAAATTTATTTCAGGGATTTTATTCCGTTTGGACTCCGTTCCAAAATCAGATCTGAAAAGAGTGAAAAACACAGAAAAACCAGGAACTGACACTTGGCACTAAATTAATAAGTTAGTCCCAAAAAAGATATAAAAGGTATATAAAACATCCAAAGTTGACAAGATAACAACATGAAACTATCAAAAATTATGGAAATGTTTGAGACGTATCAAGCATCCCCAAGCTTAACTCCTGCTCGTCCTCGAGTAGGGAAGTGATAAAGAATAAATTTTTGATGCTTTCATGCTACCTAGCATAGATGTCCTTTGTAACTCCTCTTATGTGACGTGAATGTTCAGATCCATTATATTCAAAACAATAGTCTCCTATTGACGTGGAGACAATAATACTTCAAGCAAACTAGCAAGGTAATCATGAACTTTCAAAATAACAAGGCCAAAAGAAAGTTATCCCTACAAAGTTATATAGTGTGGCTATGCTCTATCATCCTTGCACAACGAATTTAAATCATGCACAACCTCGGTATTTGCCAAGTAATTGTTTTCACACTTTACTTTCTCAAACTTTTTCAACTCTCACGCAATACATGAGCGTGAGCCATGGTTTTAGCACTAAAAGTGGAATGGAGTGTGGTGGAGGTTGCAAGGAAAACAAGGAGAAGATGGTCACATTGACTAGGCATATCAACGAGCTATGGAGATGCTCATCAATAGATATCAACGTGAATGAGTAGGGATTGCCATACAAATGATGCACTAGAGCTAAGAGTATGTGAAAGCTCTTAAAGAAAACTAGTGGGTATGCATCCAACTTGCTTGCTCACGAAGACCTAAGGCAATTTTGAGGAAGCCTATCACTGGAATATACAAGCCAAGTTATATAATGAAAATTTCCCACTAGCTATATGGTGGTGACAAATTGAGAGACTCTCAATCATGAAGATCATGGTGCTTAATAAGCACAAGTATGGAAGGATAGTAGCATTGTCCCTTCTCTCTTTTTCTCTCTTTTTTTGGTGGGCTTCTTTGGCCTCTTTTATATTTTTATTTTATTTTTATTTTTTTATTTTGGTGGGCATATTTGGCCTCTTTTTGTAAATGGGCTTCGCTGGCCTCTCTTATTTCTTCACATGCGACAATGATCCATCAATGATTATCATCACACTTACAACTCAAAACTTAGAGCAATGATGACTCTATATGGAATGCCTTCGGTAGTGTACCATGACAATGATCTAGCATGGCATAAAAATCAATGGAAACATCATGCTAGCTATCTTATGATCATGCAATGGAAATGTAGAAGTGGTGGCACATGTCATGGTGGTAGTTGCATGGCAATATATCTCAGAATAGCTTTGAAAAAGCCATAGTAGGTAGGTATGGTGGCTATTTTGAGGGAGGATAATGGTGGTTTTATGCACCGGCGAAAGTTGCACGGCACTAAAGAAGATAGTGATGGTGGAAGGTGAAAGTGCATCTAAACCATGGACTCGACATTAGTCATGGAGAACTCATATACTTGTTGCAAAAGTTTAGTTAGTAATCGAAAAAAAGCATTCAACGCATACTCCTAGGGGAAGGGTTGGTAGGTATAAACCATCGCGCGATCCCGACCGCCACACAAAGGATGACAATCAATAGACTAATCATGCTCAAACTTCATCACATAGAGGTTCACCATACGTGCATGCTACGGGAATCACTAACTTCGACACAAGTATTTCTAGATCCACAACACTTTACTAGTATAACTTCAATATTACCACAACCACAACTCAAAACTAATTGAGATGAATCAAACTTCTCTAACTATTCAATGCACATGAAGGTGGAAGTTTTCATATCCCTTTGGATAACTACCCCTTTTGAGACTACTTTCATAGCATAGATCAACTACCACGCCACACACTTCCGTGCTCTGAAAGATATAAGTAAAGCACACAGAGCAAAATCAACTAGCTCTAAACATATAAGTGAAACACATGTGAGCTGAATTGTCTAACCAAAGGATATAAGTGAAGCTCGACAAAATCATGGTGAGTGCATGTCTCTCTCTCTAGGTGTGCAGCAAGTATGATTGTGACACAACAAAAATAAAACACTCCTATGATACAAGACGCTCCAAGCAAAACACATAACATGTGGTGAATAAAAATATAGCCCCAAGTAACGTTACCGATGGATTGAAGACGAAAGAGGGGATGCCTTCCCGGGGCATCCCCAAGCTTAGGCTTTTACGGCATCCTTGAATAAACTTGGGGTGCCTTGGGCATCCCCAAGCTTGAGCTCTTGCCACTCTTTATCTCTTTGTCCATAAGAACTTCACCCAAAACTTGAAAACTTCACAACACGAAACTTAAACCGAAACTCGTGATAACATTAGTATAAGAAAGAAAACCACCACTTCCTTAGGTACTGTAGAAAACTTAAATTCTACTTATGTTGAGGTTGGGTTACTGTATTTTCAATCTTCCATGGCTAATACCCCCCGATACTATCCTTAGTTTCATCAAAAAAAGCAACCAACTCAACAAAAACAGAATCTGTTAACAGCAGACCAATGTGTAGCAATCTGTATACTTCGTATACTTGTGGTACTTCAAAAATTCCGAACAATTACGACAGTCTGAGGAATTTTCTTAGCCATCAGGAGAAAAAAGAATAAACTCAAAATCTCTTACAGAGAAAAAATGAAAATTCTTTTCGTGAGCAGAAAGTTTCTGTCTTTTCCAGCATGACCAAACGATCATCCCCAAGACTAATCATAACGGTTTTACTTGGCACAAACGCGAAAGAAACACAAAACACACAATTGTAACAGAATTATGAAAGTGTGGAAAACACAAAACAGAAAGAAAAAGGATAGATTCGTTGGGTTGTCTCCCAACAAGCGCTATTGTTTAACGCCCTTAGCTAGGCATAAGGTGACGGAATCACGTATAGTCATCTTTGGTGCTCAAACCATAAGTAGCCCTCATCATAGATTCATAAGGCAATCTTATTTTATTTCTAGGAAAATTCTCCATGCCCTTCTTTAGAGGAAATTTAAATCAAATATTCCCTTCCTTCATATCGATGATAGCACCAATAGTCCTTAGGAAAGGTCTACCAAGAATAATGGGACATGAAGCATTGCAATCTATGTCAAGTACAATGAAATCCATGGGTACATAGTTCTTAGTTGCAACAATAAGAACATCATAGATCCTTCCCATAGGTTTCTTGATAGTAGAATCCGCAAGATGCAAATTAAGAGAACACTCTTCAATCTCATGAAAACCAAGAATATCACATAAAGACTTTGGAATCGTGGAAACACTAGCACCCAAATCACACAAAGCATTGCATTCATAGTTTTTGATTTTGATTTTGATAGTAGGTTCCCACTCATCCTGAAGTTTTCTAGGTATAGAGACTTCTAATTCGAGTTTCTCTTCAAGAGATTTCATCATAGCATCTACGATATAAGCGGTAAAGGCTTTGCTTTGGCTATAAGCATGTGGAGAGTTCGCAATGGATTGCATCAAGGAAATGCATTCAAACAAGGAGCAACTATCATAATTGAATTCCTTGAAATCCAAAGTGGGAGTTTCATTACTACCCAATATTTTGATTTCTTCTACTCCACTCTCCACACCTTTATCGTCAAGATAGGTGGACTCCGAATCATTGGGGCATTTTTCAACCAAAGTGGATTCATATCCAGCCCCTTCATCAATAGGTTTGACACGAGAAAACCAAGATTCAAGAGGAGTCACGCCAAGCACTTTAAGATCTTCGTGATTTGCATCACTAGAACTCATACTTTTAAACCATTCATGCCTAGCGCGAATTTGGGCGGTTCTTTCATTGCTCTCATTCATGGAGACACACATAGCTTTTAAAGTTTCATCCAAGTTAACCTTGGGAGGAGCACATCTAACTTTCAAAGCATCAATATCACAAGACATCCTATCAACGCTCTTAGCCAAATCGTCTATTTTGAGTAGTTTTTCCTCTATGGACGCATTGAAAATATTTTGAGAGTTTATAAACTCTTTGATATTACTCTCTAAATCAGATGGTAATTTGTTATGATTTCCAAAAGTGTTGTTGTAGGAATTGCCATAATTGTTAGAGGATTTACTAGGAAAAGGCCTAGGAACATAGTTTCCTCTAAAAGCATTGTTGTTGCCAAAATTGTTCCTACCAACAAAATTAACGTCCAAACTAGCGTTGCTACTCTCAATCAAGGAAGATAGTGGCATGTCATTAGGATCTAAAGGAGCATTTCTACTAGCAACCAAATTCATCAACTCATCCATCTTAGCACTAAGCAAGTTAATTTCTTCTATAGCGTGTACCTTTTTGCTAGCAGGTGACCTTTCAGTGTGCCACTGAGAGTAGTTGGTCATGATATTGTCTAGGAGTTTTGTGGCTTCTCCTAACGTGATTTCCATGAACGTTCCACCAGAGGCAGAGTCCAAGATATTGCGAGAAGCAAAATTCTAAACAGCATAAAAGATTTGTATAATCATCCACAAACTCAAGCCATGAGCGGGACAATTTCTAATCATTAACATCATCCTCTCCTAAGATTGTGCAACGTGTTCATGATCAAGTTGTTTGAAATTCATGATATCGTTACGGAGAGAGATAATCTTAGCCGACGGAAAATACTTGGATATGTAAGCATCTTTGCACTTATTCCAAGAATTGATACTATTTTTAGGCAAAGAAGAAAACCAAGTTTTCGCACGATCTCGCAAAGAGAAGGGAAAAAGCTTCAAATTAACAACATCATTATCCACATCTTTCTTCTTTTGCATATCGCAAATTTCAATGAAAGTATTGAGATGGGATGCAGAATCTTCACTAGGAAGGCCAGAAAATTGCTCTTTCATAACAAGATTCAGCAAGGCAGCATTGATTTCATATGATTCCGCACTAGTGGCGGGAGCAATCGGAGTACTAATAAAATCATTATTATTAGTATTCGAGAAGTCGCAAATTTTGGTGTTTTCAGCCATGATGACTTCAACAAACCAACAAGAGCACAAGCAAGCAAGAAAACTGGCGAAGGAAAACGACAAAAGGCAAATAAAAACGGCAAAGGAGAAAGGCAAATGAAAACGGCAAATGTGAAGTGGGGAAGAGGAAAACGAGAGGCAATTGGCAAAAAAGGTAAATGCAAGAGATGATTTTGCGACACCTACTTGGATGAGTTCTTGACTTGATCTCTCCCCGACAACGGCCCCAGAAATACTTCTGCTATGGCAACAAAAGACCTTCCCTGGAAATGGCGCCAGGAATCCTTCTGCTACGGGCTACGCCTATAGGGACTTCCTTGGCAAATATGAAAATGATTCCCCCGCGGACTTGGAGCCTTGCGTTGGTGTTCCCTTGAAGAGGAAAGGGTGATGTAGCACAGCGGCGGTGAGTATTTCCCTCAGTTTGAGAACCAAGGTATCAATCCAGTAGGAGGATCGAGTCAAGTCACAAGTACCTGCACAAACACAAAGAGCTTGCACCCAACGGTATGAAGGGGTTGTCAATCCCTTATAGATTGTTTGCACAGTGAGAACTGAAAGCAAAAAGGAAACAAAGCAAAGAAAAAGTAAAAGTGGAGACGATAGTTGTGAATAGACCCGGGGGCCGTAGTGTTCACTAGTGGCTTCTCTCGTGAAAGCAAGTAGACGGTGGGTGAACGAATTACTGTCGAGCAATTGATAGAACCGCACAAAGTCATGACGTCATCTATGGAAATGATCATATCTATAGGCATCATGTCCAAAACAAGTAGACCGATACTTTCTGCATCTACTACTATTACTCCACACGTCGACCGCTATCTAGCATGCATCTAGTGTATTGAGTTCATAAGAACAGAGTAACGCCTTAAGAAAGATGACATGATGTAGATGCACAATCTCAAACCTATGATGAAAGCGCATCTTGTTACCCTTGATGGAAACAACATGATGCGTGCCTTGCTACCCCTTCTGTCACTGGGAAAGGTCACCGCACGGTATGAACCCAAAACCAGGCACTTCTCCCATTGCAAGAATCATAGATCTAGTTGGCCAAACAAAACCCAAGACTCAGAGAGACTTACAAGGATATCAAATCATGCATATAAGAAATCACCAAAGACTCAAATATAATGCATAGATAATCTGATCAGAAATCCACAATTCATCGGATCTCGACAAACACACTGCCAAAGAGGATTACATCAGATAGATCTCCATGAAGATCATGGAGAACTTTGTATTGAAGATCCAAGAGAGAGAAGAAGCCCTCCAGCTCCAAAGTCCCCTCCGGCAGGGCACCGGGAAGGGTCTTCAGATGAGATCACGCGGAAACGGAAGCTTGCGGCGGCGGAAAAGTGTTTTGTGGATGCCCTGATTTTTTCTGGGATTTTAGGGAATATATAGGCCAAAGAGCTAGGTGAGGGGAGCGCCAGGGAGGCCACAAGCCTGGTCGTCGCGGCCCCCCTGGCTGCGGCGTCAGGGCTTGTGGGCCTCCTGCCTTGGCCCTCAAGTCCCCCGATCTTCTTCTGTTCTGGAAAAAATTATTTCAGGGATTTTATTCCGTTTGGACTCCGTTCCAAAATCAGATCTGAAAAGAGGAACTGGCACTTGGCACTGAATTAATAAGTTAGTCCCAAAAAAGATATAAAAGGTATATAAAACATCCAAAGTTGACAAGATAACAGCATGAAACTATCAAAAATTATAGATACGTTTGAGACGTATGAGACATACGCAATCTCCCCTCCTCATATTTTGCTAGCCTCTTCAGTACCGTGCATTGCCCATTCTCACCTCGAGGATTGGTGCAAACTTCGCCGGTGCATCCAAACCCCGTGCCATGATATGCTTTGTCACACATAAACCTTTCTTTATCTTCCTCAAAACAGCCACCATACCTACCTATCATGCCATTTCCATAGCCGTTCCGAGATATATTGCCATGCAATTTCCACCGTTACATCATATGACTAGTCTATTCATCATCATATTGCTTTGCATGATCATGTAGAGCTGACATACCATTTGTGGCAATGCCACCATTCATTATATTGTTGATACATGTCACTATAGATCATTGCACATCCTGGTACACTACCATAGGCATTCATATTGAGTCATAGTTCTAAATATCGAGCTTTCATGAGTTGTAAGTAAATAAAAGTGTGATGATCATTGTCTCTGTGAGGAAAAGATGATGGAGACTATGATTCAGTCACAAGTCAGGAAGAGACTCCGAACGAAAAATCAAAATGGGGAAGGCCAAACGATACCACCATAAAAAAGAGAGATGAAAAATTGAATGAGAGAAAAAGAGAGAAGGGATTTTGCTACTATCCTTTACCACACTTGTGCCTCAAAGTGGCGCCATGTTCCTCATATAGAGAGTCTCATGATATGTCATTTTAATATGCTAGTGGGAATCATATTATCATTATTATAAACTTGGCTTGCATATTCCGATGATGAGCTTCCTCAAATGCCCGAGGTCTTCATGAGCAATCAAGTTTGATGCACACCACACTTAGCTTCATTTGAGCTTACATGCACTTATAGCTCTAGTGCATCATTTGCATGGCAATCCCTACTCCTTGCATTGACATCTACCGATTGGCATCTCCATAGCCCGTTGGTATGCCGAGTTGATGTGAGACTATCTTCTCCACTTTTACCCCTTTGATATCTACCACCATATTCTATTACACCTTATGTTATGTCCATGGCTCACACTCATGTATTGGGTGAAGAATAAAAATTTGATTCGCTTTGAAAAGTTATGATCCACTTTCCTGACTTGTACACGGTGGTTCTTAACATTTGAATCAATGTGGTGAAGACAGAGCAATGCTTTGCTAATATGAAAGATTAATGGGGGTAAACATTCTTTTAGGATCGCATACTTTGAAAGATTGATGGTTTTGTTGCTTGTGCTTATAATTATTACTATGTTGAGGTTTTTTAATTCATATTTATTAATGAGCATACATGCAAAATATTGCATATTGGATAGCATGTCACATCAAAAAATCTATTTTTATCATTTACCTACTTGAGGACGAGCAGGAATTAAGATTGGGGATGATTGATACGTATCCAACGTATCTATAAGTTTTGATTGTTACATGTTGTTATATTATCATCCTAGGATACTTTTCGGGTCATAATTCACCAATATATATTATTTTTTAGCACAAACTTATTAACCGAGTGCCCAGTGCTAGTTGTTGTTTTCTACATGTTTTTTTATTTTTCAGGTTGTCAGTACCAAACGAAGTCCAATTGCCACGAAACGTTTTTATGATTTTTTTTCCTGGACCAAAAGAAGACCTGAAAGCTTTGGGAGGAAATGTGAATCCACACGTGGGGCCCACAAGGCAACAGGGTGCAACTAGTGGGTGGTTGTTTTCGGTGTGAAAACCGGCCGATCTCGGCTAGGGGGTCCAGACTATGGATCTAGGGTCGTTGGGTAACAAGAGACGCTAGGGACGGTGTTTTACCAGGTTCGGGCCCTCTTGATGTAGGTAAAACCATATGTCCTGCTCTTCTTATTATTGATGAGATAGTATAGAGTACAAGGTTGATCTACTATGAGATCAATGTTGTGGTCTAAACCCTAATCATAATGAACTTGATCTACCCTCCGAGCTGTTTGAAGTATGCCCTAGAGGCAATGATAAAATAGTTATTATTATTATCCATGCTATAATCGTATTGAATGAAAGCATAGATACATGTGTGGATATAGAGACAAAACAATGTCCCTAGTAAGCCTCTAGTTGGCTAGCCAGTTGATCAAGGATGGTTAAGGTTTTCTGACCACATGCAAGTGTTGTCACTTGATAACTGGATCACATCATTAGGAGAATGATGTGATGGACGAGACCCAAATTATAAACGTAGCATGTGGTCGTGTCATTTTGTTGCTATTGTTTTCTGCGTGTCAAGTATTTACTCCTATGACCATGAGATCATGTAACTCACTAACGCCGGAGGAATACCTTGTGTGTATCAAATGACACAACATTACTGGGTGACTATAAAGGTGCTCTACAGTTATTTCCGAAGGTGTCCGTTGAGTTAGCATGCATCAAGACTCGGATTCGTCACTCCATGTGACAAAGAGGTATCTCGGGGCCCACTCGGTAATACAACATCAAAATAAGCCTTGCAAGCAATGTGACTCAAGTGTTAGTCACGGGATCTTGTATTACGGAACGAGTAAAGAGACTTGCCTATAACGAGATTGAAATAGGTATAGGGATACCGATGACCAAATCTCGGGCAAGTAACATACCGAAGGACAAAGGGGATGTTATACGGGATTGTATGAATCCTTGGCACAGAGGTTCAACCGATAAGATCTTCGTAGAATATGTTGGATCCAATATGGACATCCAGGTCCCGCTATTGGATATTGACCCGGGAGTGTCTCATGTCATGTCTACATAGTTCTCGAACCTGCGGGGTCTGCACACTTAAGGTTCAGTGACGTTTCGGTATAGTTGAGTTATAGGTGTTGGTGACCGAAGGTTATTCGGAGTCCCGGATGAGATCACGGACATCACGAGGGTTTCCGGAATGATCCGGAAACGAAGATTTATATATAGGATGGTTTCATTTGGTCACAGGAAAGATTTAAGGCATTACCGACAGTGTACCGGGAGTGACGAATGGGTTCCTGGTTTTCACCGGGAGGGGCCCACCCACCTGAGAGTGAGCCCAGTAGTCCTAGGGTGGCGCGCCGGCCCTTAGTGGGCTGGTGAGGCCAGCCCAAGTGGTCTATGGCGCTAGAAGAAGAAAACCAAAAGAAAAGAACAAAAAGAGAGGGAGGTGGGAAGGGAGAGGAGGACTCCTCCTTCCCCAAACCGAATTGGAGTTCGAGTCCTCCTTTCCACTTTGGCTGGCGCCCTAGGGGCTCCCTTGAGCCCCAAGGCTAGCCCCTCCCCTCCTCCTATATACACTAGAGGTTTTAGGGTTTTTGAGACACAACTTTTCCACGTGCAACTCAAACCTATACCTCGTAGTTCTTCCTTTAGATCGGATTTCTCCGGAGCTCTGGCGGAGCCCTGTAGGAATAGATCATCACCATCACCGGCGCGCCATCACACTGCCGGAGAACTCATCTACTTCCCCGTCTCTCTTGCTGGATCAAGAAGGTGGAGATCGTCATCGAGCTGTACGTGTGCTGAACGCGGAGGTGCCGTCCGTTCGGTGCTAGATCGGGACGGATCGTGGGACGACGGTGATTTGAATCACGAAGATGTACCACTACATCAACCGCGTTTCTTAACAGTTCCCGCTTAGCGATCTACAATGGTATGTGGATACGATCTCCCTCTTGCAGATGAACATCACCATGATAGGTCTTCGTGTGCGTAGGAAAATTTTTGTTTCCCATGCAACGTTTCCCAACGGTGGCATCATGAGCTAGGTTCATGCGTAGATCTAATCACGAGTAGAACACAAAATATATTGTGGGCGTTGTTGTTCGATTTGTTGCCCTCCTTATTATTTTCTTGATTCGGCGGTATTGTTGGATTGAAGCGGCCCGGACCAACATTACTCGTACGCTTATGAGAGACCGGTTTCATCGATCAACATGCAACTCGTTGCATAAAGATGACTGGCGGGTGTCAGTTTCTTCAACTTTAGTTGAATTGGATTTGACCAAGGAGGTCCTTGGAGAGAGGTTAAATAGCAATTTTCACATCTCCGTTGTGTTTTTTGTGTAAGTAAGATGCGATCATACTAGGTACCCATAGCAGCCACGTAAAACATGCAACAACAAATTAGAGGACGTCTAACTTGTTTTTGCAGGGTATGCTTGTGATGTGATATGGCCAAAGACATGATGTGATATATTGGATGTATGAGATGATCATATTGTAATAGTTAATATCGACTTGCACGTCGATGCTACGGCAACCGGCATGAGCCACAGGGTTGTCTTTAAACTAATGTTTGTGTTTGCAGATGCGTTTACTATATTGCTAGGTTGTAGCTTTAGTAGTAATAGCATAGATAGCATGACAACCTCGATGGCGGCACGATGATAGAGATCATGATGATGGAGATCATGGTGTGGCTCCGGTTACGATGAAGATCATGCCGGTGCTTTGGTGATGGAGATCAAGAAGCACAAGAACATGGCCATATCATGTCACTTATGAATTGCATGTGATGTTAATCCTTTTATGCACCTTATATTGCTTAGAACGACGGTAGCATTATGTAACGCCCACGATGCGATCCTATCCTAAATTTGGCACGAGGGACTCGTCAGGGATAGAAGCGCATCTCGTTGTTTCGCAAGAATGGATATCGTTACAAGTACATGTACTGAAAAGATGAGATATATGGAATTGGCTTAAATTCGCCACAAGCTAGATCGGAGTATCATCAGTACAATACATAAACAACACGAAGAAGAGCAGGGTCCGACTATGGATGAAAAGAAACGATAAAAGAACGACGTCCATCCTTGCTATCCCAGGCTGCCGGCCTCGAACCCATCCTAGATCGACGATAAAAAAGAAGAAGCAACTCCAAATGAACAATCAACGTGCTCGCGTTAAGTAACCTTTACCTGTACCTACAACTGGTGTTGTAGTAATCTATGAGCCACAGGGGACTCAGCAATCTCATTTCCAAAGGTATCAAGACTAGCAAAGCTTAATAGGTGAGGTATGGTTAAGTGGTGAGGCTGCAGCAAGCGAGTAAGCATATATTTGGTGGCTAACTTACGAGTACAAGAATAAAGAGGGGGATGATCTATGCATGATGGACGGGAACTACTGATGATCAAATGAATGATCCTGAACACCTACTTACGTCAAACATAACCACACTGTGTCCTCGATCGCAGAAGGAACTCACGAAAGAGATAGTCATGGTTGCGCACTCAGTTGGCATATTTTAATTAAGTTAACTTCAAGTTATCTGGAACCAGTGTTAAACAAAGTTTCCACGTTGCCACATAATCGCGGGCACGACTTTTTGAAAGATTTAACCCTCTAGGGGTGGTCCAACTAGCCCATCACAAATTACCACAAGCCGCATAGAAATCCTCGTTGGATTCCTTAGTGGAAAACCTCAACTCTGAGATTACCCAAAGCATCACCGGAATCCCGATGCACAAGATATCTCGTAAAAGTAAAACAAATCCAGCAAGGCCACCCGGTGTGTCGACGAACCCGATAGGAGCCGCATATCTCGTTCTCAGGACACACCGTCTATGCATAGTGGACGGTAGCCAAACGCTCGAGTTTCCCCGAGGTGGCACTGCCGACTGCTAGGTAGGTGGACCAACACTCATGCAGAGCACTGGCCCGGGGGTAGATTAATTATCCTCGGGGTCCGGAAAGTCCCTATGTATTTTATTAGGTTATTAGGCAAATGTAAAACCAAAGTTGGGCCTTGCCAGACCAGCTTTAATCTAAAACAAATTATCAAGGGGGTCCCCATAACAACCCCGATCGTGTTAGGAGCGCTCAATTATGGAACATAACATCGGTAGCCGAAACTAAGGGGGCAAAGGTGGAACAAAACACCAGGATAGAAAGGCCGAGCCTTCCACCTTTTACCAAGTATATAGGTGCATTAAATTAATTAGAATTAATAAGGTGATATAACAAGAAACCCATGTTGTCACATGGAAGCATTTGCACCTGCAATTAGCAACGCTAACACATGGTTAAGCAAGCGGTAACATAGCCAATCAGTAGTTTGCTAGGTTGTGTACTGGTTGAAGGTTTTCATGGTACTGTTGGGGAGGCTGATATTTAACATGTGGTAGGCAACGAGACATAGCGACAGAAACAATAATACTAGCATGGCAATGATAGTAATGGTATCGGGGGAAATGGTCATCTTGCCTGAGATCCCGCTTGGAAGAAGAACGACTCCGTGAAGCAGACGAACCGATGTAGTCGAACGGGTCCTCACTTTCCGACACGCTTGCGGAACTCTATCGAGACGAAGCAAACCGGAAACAAGTATCAACACATGATATACACCGCACGATGCACAACACACATGATGCATGAACGGTTGTATATATGCAAGACATGGCATGTCAATTCACAACAATCAACCACTACACATTAAGTGAAGTTCAATATGCAACGAATTGCATATTGACGAAACTACACATACGACTTATTTAGTTCTATCCCGATTAGGTACACGGCAATATTAAATGTGGTTAAACATGGCAAGAGGTGAAGCGTAATTAGTCTACCTATCTAGGCATTTTAAATGAGGTCGGAAATGACATATAGCACCTCCGAAACGACCTCACATGTTAATTTACA
Source organism: Hordeum vulgare subsp. vulgare (assembly GCF_904849725.1). Classification (NCBI taxonomy): domain Eukaryota; kingdom Viridiplantae; phylum Streptophyta; class Magnoliopsida; order Poales; family Poaceae; genus Hordeum; species Hordeum vulgare. The sequence continues at coordinate 186,156,279 of NC_058520.1, read as the reverse complement.
ATTCTGTCCAGATCTGAACTAACATGTTTAAATGTTTGTTAAAAAGCAAAATAAATAAGTTCACGTGATTCTACGCGTCGTTCCAATCAATTTACACATAGAGAACATCTCCAACCGAGCTACGGTTGAAAAGATACGAACACCGCAAGATATGATGGCATGAATGCAAAATGTGTGCAACGACAGTCACAAGCATTTCAAAACACACAACGAGCAAGATATTATGAAACTACACGAGATTCTAAGAAAGTTTCAAGTAGGGCACGATCAAAACGGAGCAACGGTTCAACAACTACGAGCTAAACAAGAAATCACTACAAACTGCCAGAATCAGCCACATAGCATTTTCTACACCCTCGAACAACTAGCTAGACAAATCCAAAATGCTCGAACAAGGCATGAGACCGTATAGGGCAAGATGCGCTACCACATACTACTAATGACATTTAGCATGGAAGCATGGATCGCTAGGAAAAGAACTCACAAAATGGCATCTCAGAACCAGTTTCAGACTTAGTGAAAATATCAGTTTTAGACAGTGCAGTTTTTGATCTGAAGGCATATTGACAGCAACAAAACTATATTCTACAGGTATCCAAATCGCATGAAAATTGACAGCATGCTAGATAATCTTAAGGTCTACAACTAACTCCATTGCACCAACCTCAAAAGAGCTACAAATCACCAGATAAAATCATGACAAGACAACAACAAAATATAACAGATTTCAGACAGAAATATTTCAGCATCTCCAAATCAGCACTATTTTCTAGCAAGTTTAGAACAAGAAAACTACACCTAAACATGGATTTCTATTGCAACAAAAATTACCAGGGGCTAGTATACATATCGAAGGACAAATCTCTAGTTGACAACTCATTCATATGATGCACGGATTAAAACCCACAAAATAAACAAAAGGGCAACATTGCAAAATATCACGCGCACTAACTTTCTCAAAAGCTAAAACTAAATGCACAGTTAAATTCTATGGATTTTTCTACCCCGAAAACATATATAACATGAGGGGTTGCAAAATAATAATATCGCCACATGTATATGCGAGAGCATGTCCTAAACACGATATAACAAACTAGCTACGGAACCTACATGCAAAAATGCAACCAACTACTCTAAAATACATGGCAAAAGGTCCCTAAAAACATGGGCATTTCATCTACGGGGTTTGAGCAATCCGGACACGCATGAAAATAATTACGGCATAAATCCCTATTAGGACAACACACAAAACTAGACATACGGAGTTCAAACTACTTCAAACATGCATGCAAGTTGCAAATTATGAATCTACTGGAAAAACTACACAAGTTTCATATATAAAACGTTCTGATCCGACAGACGGATAATAAACTACGGGCGTTTGAAAAACATGCAATTTTCTGGAATTAAATTAAATCTCCGGAAAATCCTAAAATCTAAATGGGCCGAAACAAAGCACGGGGCTACTTAATTATCCTACGCGCGGGCGACAAATATGGGGAAAAAGGGGGTGCTCACCCTGGGCTTGGGCCGGCTGAAGAGGAGTAGGCAGCCTGGCCTGGGGCAGTTTATGGGCCTCGCCTCGCTCCTGGGCTGAGGCGGTTGAGGCGAGGATGCTGGGCCAGGGCGCGCGGCCCAGGCGATGGCGTTGGTGTTGGCCTTGCCTCGTCGTGCACCTCCCGCGGGAGCGAGGGTAGCAGGGCACGGCGGTGCTCCAGCGAGGCAGAGGGACGGCGAGCTCGGGCGAAGGCGCAGGCGGGCGCAGGCGACCGGATCCGGCGGCGGCTTGCCGGATCTGGCCTTGGGGCTTCGTTCCCGGCGGTGGCGATGCACCGGCAGCGTGGGGCGACGGCGAGCTCAGGTCAATGTCGGGGCTCACGAGGCCATGGCCGGCTGGGGCGACGGCTCGCCGGGGCACCCAATCCCTGCGGCGGCGGGAGGCTGGCCGGCGAGGAGCGGGGCACGGCGCTAGGGGCACGAGAAGTGCGGCAGGCGGCGGCGGGAGCCAATGGCGCTCGGCCCGGGCAGCTCGGGAGCGAGGCAGGGGCATGGACGGCGGCTTGGGGGCGAACCGGGCTCGAGCGGGCCCCAGATGGGCTCCGGTGGGCCCGGTGGCTGAGAGGAGAGAGAGGGAGCTGCTAGGGTTTGAGAGGGGTGGCGCGGATTTTGAGGGAGAGAGAGAGTGGCTGTCTAAATAATGGCATGGGGTCTATTTATAACAATGGGGGGCAGGTTTAGCAGAATTTCTCCCGGGTTTCAACCGTACGATCGGAATCGAACGATCTCGAATGCGGGACGGGCTAAGTGACCGTGTAGAGTAGGTTAGCCGGAGATGAGAGGAAGAATGGGCACCCGACAATGTATTTTAAAACACTGATAAAACGTCTGACGATAGACCGAATATGGTGCCGCTATGGTCTATCGTTCGGGTACCAGACGGACTCCCATTGCGACAAAATTTGCAAGCGGTGTACCTATAATATATTAAGACCGCACGCCACGTCTCAACCCAATCAGAGGAAGTTCTATACACACTTTAAAAAAAAATTAACGATGCCGCGGGCGCGTGCGTGTGTGGTCGGGCTCAGAACGGGCAACGACGAACACGGAGAGAACTGGCAACTAATAACGGATGCAAGTTTTGAAAACTGGCAGCAACGGGGTGCCGATGCAATGCGGATGATGCGAATGATGCGATGATGATGCGACAAATAAAAATAATCATACGCCGAGAACGGAATAAAAGGGGGAATCTTCTGGAGTGTCGGTCTCGGGCTGTCTCAACTCTCCTACACTACAAGAGGATCTCGACCCGAGATCCAAGAATGAAAGGGGAAGAGGATGAGAAAGCAAGAGGTAAAACTTAATCGGTTCTTTTACAAATGAGTGAACCCAACGATCCTTGAAGGTTGCAAAGAGATGAGGAATGATATGAGAAACAAGCAACTATTCATGGAAAATTTCGGCAGCACTTCGGTAGGAAAAGGGGACAAAAAATCGATAAGATGGACAGATCTTGAGACAATTCACAACAAACTAACTAAATTGAACAAGGGAACAATATGATCTTGATATAACAACATGATTGACCCAAATGAGCAGCATCACCACAACTCTGGAACAAGAGAATATAAACTAGATCTTGGAAAGAGGGAACGAAGAAGAAAATGAGAACTACTACCACAAGAATCTTGGAGAACACCTTGAGACAAAGAATTGATATCATGAGAAACTCCGGAATAAGAATTCAAATCACTATGAACAAGAATAAGAAATATGTTAAGCTTATCCTTCATCAAGTTTAATTGATGACAAGGAACAGATTTAGAGTACCACTTATTCTTCTATAAATGATTGAGGGGAGATATGAGCACAAACTTGAAGCAGTCTTGAAGGAGACACCGGTAAGAATTGGATTGAATGGGGATTACGAGAATGAATGAAGATACATGAGAATGAAGAGATCATGATCCACCTGAGAGAAAACTCGAACAAGGCACTGGAATAATTGAGAGACGACCGAAGAGACAACAATTGAGAAGAATTTGAGAATAAAATATGAAAGCTGAGAACGAAGAAATCTTCTGAAATTATGGCCTTCGGAGGATCGAGAATGAGAACAATTCAAAAATGCACCGGATAGCAAGGGATCTCTCATGATCGAAAACAACTGAGAGGATAACACGAAGCTGAGATGATAACCTTCAAGAGAATAGACCAAGATTTGAGAGAAACACTCCTTCAATCTTCAAAGGAGAGAATGAAGAGGAGAACACCACCAAGAATTACTGAGACACTCCGGAATAAGAATCTGAAAACTTGAACCAATGATGAAAACAATTGTGATCAATCTTGAAGAAGGAAAATGACTGATGAAAATTCTTACTTCCACCGTAATTGAAAAGAATTAGAGGTCTCTGGGAAAAGATTAGAAGAGCCAGAAAAGATCCTGGGAAAGAACCTATGGGTAATGGGCCCACTCAAAGAAAACATCGGATGAATGGATTGCTTAGAAGAGAGATATTGCACCGGTACAAATGAAAACTAGATGAGGTGAGACCCTCGAAATAATTGAAAGGATTGAAAACAAGAAACTTCTGAGATATCTTCAACACTTTGGATAGAAAAGAGAGGAATGAATAAACAAGATAGGCTAATAATAATTTCCAACACAAAATCATTAGAGGATGAAAAAGGATATGATAAACACTGACAGCTTGAATTGAATCCACCGGAAAAGAGAACAAGAATGAAAAACGATGAACACAAAACTCCTGAGAATCTTCTCAATGAATCACCGGATACGAGAGAAAAGAAAAAGATAGCAGAAGCAATAATGGAAGGAAATGCACTTGGATGATAAACTAATCACTGAAGAAAAGGGCCTGAGGGCGGGGAAAAACAAAGACAACTTGGGACAGATGAGAGATACTCCGGACAGAAATGAGATAATGATCTTGCAAAAATTGGAGAGGATAGAATTACTTGAAGGGAAACACACCGGTTGGAAAAGAATTGATATGACGACTCCAGATGACAAGAATTGATAAGGCAACTTGATTAAGCAAAAAGATTAGCACTCTCATAAAAATATGAGAACACCTTTTGGTACAAATATGAATTCACCACTTGACATCGAAGAAACTCGAATTACCATACTCCAACAAAACAAAGGGGTGAGGCTTACAAAACAAGCCAGAACAAATTCATGAGAGAGATTTTGTCCGATATTTTCGTGGACAGGATCGCACGGGCTCGATCCTTACAGTAGCTATCACGTACAAGGCAGTGCACATGACATATGAAGCGTCCCCGAGTCGTAGCAAGCTACAACGACTCTTTTAGACATAGCGAGAACCGTTGTAAGTCGACCGTGAACAAACGAATCCACTAGATGTCGAACTCCAACCTAACATCATGCATTTGTTGGAAGATTGTCCTATAAGTAACTACTTGAATTCCCACCTAAGAACTCCCGAAATTTCTGGTCATGCAATCTGGTCCATGGATAAAAGGAGAAATTCACACAATTCCTATACTAACCAGTCCAGTGTATCACATCCGTCAACACATAACCAGAATCTCGAAACCTCATATATCTCAGACACTCGTAATCACAACTATACTAAGTATGGTGATACATCCGATACTCTCTGCACAAGTATTGTGGAGCCGGACTCCTCTCGCCACTACTAATATTAAAGCAATTTTGAACATCCTCCGTCCTGAGATACTAAGAAATCTGAATGATAACGATGTGCTCAAGAATCCCCTGGAGCTCAACTCCCTGGAAGAAATCAAGTCAGACAGGAGGCACCAATACAAAACTCCGTCACATCGACATCATATAGATTCCAAAAATATCCGCGTGATCCTAAAAAAAATTGAGTGAGAAGAGGAGTAGAATTAAAATTATTACGTCAGGATTCCTCACCAGAGCATAGAAGAGGAGAAAAAAGAATCCTACCCTTTGATATATAACTAGACTCAAAGCAATTTTTCACTAGACTCGACTCAGCCAAGTTCGATCAATCAAGGGGGCTCCTAGGTCGGAACCTCGCTCTGATTTCAACTTGTAACTCCCACGATGCGATCCTATCCTTAATTTGGCACGAGGGCCTCGTCAGGGATAGAAGTGCATCTCGTCATTTCGCAAGAATGGATATCGTTACAAGTACATGTATTGAAAAGATGAGATACATGGAATTGGCTTACACTCGCCACAAGCTACATCAGAGTATCATCAGTACAATACATAAACAACACAAAGAAGAGCAGGGTCCGACTATGGACGAAAACAAACAAGAAAAGAACGACATCCATCCTTGCTATCCCAGGCTGCCGGCTTGGAACCCATCCTAGATCAATGAAGAAGAAGAAGAAGAAGCAACTCCAAATGAACAATCAACGCGCTCGCGTCAAGTAACCTTTACCTGTACCTACAACTGGTGTTGTAGTAATCTGTGAGCCACACGGGACTCAACAATCTCATTTCCAAAGGTATCAAGACTAGCAAAGCTTAATAGGTGAGGTATGGTTAAGTGGTGAGGCTGCAACAAGCGACTAAGCATATATTTGGTGGCTAACTTACGAGTACAAGAATAAAGAGGGGGGTGATCTACGCACGATGGATGGGAACTACTGATGATCAAATGAATGATCCTTAACACCTACTTACATCAAACATAACCCCACTGTGTCCTTGATCGGAGAAGGAACTCACGAAAGAGACAGTCACGGTTACGCACTCAGTTGGCCTATTTTAATTAAGTTAACTTCAAGTTATCTAGAACGAGTGTTAAACAAAGTTTCCACGTTGCCACATAACCGCAGGCATGGCTTTCCGAAAGATTTAACCCTGCAGGGGTGCTCCAACTAGTCCATCACAAATTACCACAAGCCGCATAGAAATCCTCGATCACGACACTCGCGATCTCGTCGGATTTCTTAGTGGAAAACCTCAACTTTGAGATTACCCAAAGCATCACCGGAATCCCGATGCACAAGATATCTCGTAAAAGGTAAAACTAATCCAGCAAGGCCACCCGGTGTGTCGACGAACCCGATAGGACCCGCGTATCTCGTTCTCAGGACACACCGTCTATGCATAGTGGACGGTAGCCAAACGCTCGAGTCGCCCCGAGGTGGCATTGTCGACTGCTAGGTAGGTGGACCAACACTCATGCAGAGCACTGGCCCGGGGTAGATTAATTATCCTCGGGGTCCGGAAAGTCCCTATGCAATTTAAAACCAAAGTTGGGCCTTGCCAGACCAGCTTTAATCTAAAACGAATTATCAAGGGGGTCCCCATAACAACCCCGATCGTGTTAGGAGCGCTCAATTATGGAACATAACACCGGTAGCCGAAACTAAGGGGGCAAAGGTGGAACAAAACACCAGGCTAGAAAGGTCGAGCCTTCCACCTTTTACCAAGTATATCGGTGCATTAAATTAATTATAATTAATAAGGTGATATTATAATTAATATGGAAGCATCTGCACCTGCAACTAGCAACCTAACACATGGTTAAGCAAGCGGTAACATAGCCAATCAGTGATTTGCCATGTTGTGAACAGGTTGAAGGTTTTCATGGTAATGTTGGGGAGGCTGATATTTAACATGTGGTAGGCAACGAGACATAGCGACAGAAACGATAATACTAGCATGGCAATTATAGTAATGGTATCTGGGGAAATGGTCATCTTGCCTGATATCCCGCTTGGAAGAAGAACAACTCCGTGAAGCAGACGAACTGATGTAGTCGAACGGGTCCTCACTTTCTGACACGCTTGCGGAACTATATCGAGACGAAACAAACCGGAAACAAGCATCAACACATGATATACACCACACGATGCACAACACACATGATGCATGAACGGTTGGATATATGCAAGACATGGCATATCAATTCACAACAATTAACCACTACACATTAAGTGAAGTTGCATATTGACGAAAATACACATACGACTTATTTAGTTATATCCCGATTAGGTACACGGCAATATTAAATGTGGTTAAACATGGCAAGAGGTGAAGCGTAATTAATCTACCTATCTAGGCATTTTAAATGAGGTCGGAAATGACATATAGCACCTCTGAAACGACCTCACATGTTAATTTACAATTCTGTCCAGATCTGAACTAACACGTTTAAATGTTTGTTAAACAGCAAAATAAATAGGTTCACGTGATTCTATGCATCGTTCCAATCAATTTCACATAGAGAACATCTCCAGCGGAGCTATGGTTCAAAGGATACGAACACCGCAAGATATGATAGCATGAATGCAAAATGTGTGCAACGACAGTCACAAGCATTTCAAAACACACAACCAGCAAGATATTGTGAAACTACACAGGATTCTAAGAGAGTTTCAAGTAGGGCACGGTCAAAACGGAGCAACGGTTCAATAACTATGAGCTAAACAAGAAATGACTACAAACTGCCAGAATCAGCTACATAGCATTTTCTACACCCTCGAACAACTAGCTAGACAAATCCAAAATGCTGGAACAAGGCTTGAGACAGTACAGGGCAATATGGACTACAACATAGTACTAATGACATTTATCATGGAAGGATGGATCACTAGGAAAAGAACTCACAAAATGGCATCTCACAACTAGTTTTAGACTTAGTGAAAATACCAGTTTTAGACAGTGCAGTTTTCGATCTGAAGGCATATTGACAGCAACAAAACTATATGCTACAGGTCTCCAAATGGCGTGAAAATTGACAGGATGCTAGAGAATCTTAAGGTCTACAACTAACTCCATTGCACCAACCTCAAAAGAGCTACAGATCACCAGATAAAAGCATGACAAGACAGCAACAAAATATAACAGATTTCAGACTTAGAAATATTTCAGCATCTCCAAATCAGCACTATTTTCTAGCAAGTTTAGAACAAGCAAACTACACCTAAACATGGATTTATATTACAACCAAAATTACCAGGGGCTAGCATACATATCCAAGGACAAATCTCTAGTTGACAACTCATTCATATGATGAAGATTAAAACCCACAAAATAAACAAAAGGGCAACATGGCAAAATATCACGCGCACTAACTTGCTCAAAAGCTAAAACTAAATGCTCAGTTAAATTCTATGGATTTTCTACCCCGAAAACATATATAACATGAGGGGTTGCAAAATAATAATATCGCCACACGTATATGCGAGAGTATATCCTAAACACGATATAACAAACTAGCTATGGAATCTACATGCAAAAAATGCAACCAAATACTCTAAAATACATGGCAAAAGGTCCCTAAAAACATGGGAATTTCATCTACGGGGTTTGAGCAATCCGGACACGCACGAAAATAATTACGGCATAAATCCCTATTAGGACAGCACGCAAAACTAGGAATACGGCGATTCAAACTGCTTCAAACATTCATGCAAGCTGCAAATTATGAATCTACTCGAAAAACTACACAAGTTTCATATATAAAACATTCCGATCCGACATACGGATAATAAACTACGGGCGTTTGAAAAGCATGCAATTTTCTGGAATTAAATTAAATCTCCGGAAAATCCTAAAATCTAAATGGGCCGAAACAAAGCACAGCGCTACTTAGTTATCCTACGCGCGGACGGCAAATGTGGGGAAAAATGGGGGGGTGCTCACCTTGGGCTTGGGCCGGCTGAAGAGGAGTAGGCGGCCTGGCCTCGGGCGGTTTCTCGACCTCGCCTGGCTCCTGGGCCGAGGCGGTTGAGGCGAGGAGGCTCCTGGGCCGAGGCAGTTGAGACTCACATCAAATTACTAATTAATATGGTCGGGCGCACGGCACACGCGACGGCGCTCGCGCTGGCCTAGCCTCGTCGTGCACCTCCGGCGGGAGCGAGGGCAGGAGGGCACGGCGGCGCTCCAGCGAGGCACAGGTCCAGCGAGCTCGGGCGAACGCGCAGGCGGGCGCACGCGAGCGGATCCGGCAGCGGCTGGCCGGATCTGGCCTTGGGGCTTCATTCCCAACGGCGGCGACGCGCTGGCAACGCGGGGCGACAGCGAGCTCGGGTCAACGTAGGGGCTCACGAGGCCATGGCTGGCTGGGGCGACGGCTCGCCGGGGCAGCCAGTCCCTGCGACGGCCGGAGGCTGGCCGGCGAGGAGCGGGGCGCGGCGCTAGGGGCGCGGGAAGTGCGGCAGGCGGCGGCGGGAGCCGATGACGCTCGGCCCGGGCAGCTCGAGAGCGAGGCAGGGGCATGGGCGGCGGCTTGGGGGCGAACCGGGCTCGGGCGGGCCCCAGATGGGCTTCGGCGGGCCCGGCGGCTGAGAGGAGAGAGAGGGAGCTGCTAGGTTTTGAGAGTGATGGCGCAGATTTCGAGGGAGAGAGAGAGTGGGTGTCTAAATAATGGTATGGGGGTCTATTTATAACAATGGGGGGCTAGGTTTAGCAGAATTTCGCCCCGGTTTCAACCGTACGATCGAATCGAACGATCTCGAACTCGGGACGGGCTAAGTGACTGTGTAGAGTAGGTTAGCCGGAGATGAGAGGGAGAACGGGCACCCAGCAACGTATTTTAAAACACCGATAAAACGTTCGACGATAGACCAAATACAGTGCCGCTACGGTCGACCATTCGTGTACCAGACGGATTCCGCTTGCGACCCAATTTGGCAGGCGGTCTACCTATAATATATTAAGACCGCACGCCACGTCTCAACCCAATCAGAGGAAGTTTTATACACACTTTTAAAAACAAATATTTTAACGATGCCATGGGCGCGTGCATCTGTGGTCGGTCTCAGAACGGGCAACGACGAACACGGAGAGAACCGGCAACTAATAACGGATGCAAGTTTTAAAAACTGGCGGCAACGGGGTGCCGATGCAATGCGGATGATGCGAATGATGCGATGATGATGCGACAAATAAAAATAATCACATGACGAGAACGGAATAAAAGGGGGAATCTTCTGGAGCGTCGGTCTTGGGCTGTCACAGATTATAAGGTGATCCCTCAATAAAATTACAAGATAAAATTGTGTTCTCCCCGACTGTGCACCGTTGTGACAGTTCGTTGTTTCGAGACACCACATGATGATCGGGTGTGATAGACTCAACGTTCACATACAATGGGTACAAGATAGTTGCACACGCGGAACACTCGGGTTAAACTTGACGAGCCTAGCATGTGCAGACATGGCCTCAGAACACAAGATACCGAAAGGTCAAGCATGAATCGTATAGTTGATATGATTAGCATAGAGATGTTTACCACTGAAACTATACTCAACTCACGTGATGATCGGATTTGAGTTAGTGAATTTGGATCATGCCACACTCAAGTAACTTGAGGGGTGTCTATTTGAGTGGGAGTTTATTAGTAATTTGATTAGTTAAACTCTAATTGTCTTGAACATAGTCTAAGTCCACTTTGCAATATTTTATGTTGTAGATCAATGGCTCACGCAGTAACAACCCTGAATTTCAATACGTTCCTAGAGAAAGCTAAGCTGAAAGGTGATGGTAGCAACTTTGTAGACTGGGCTCATAATCTTAGGCTTATCCTACAAGCTGGGAAAAAGAATTATGTCATTGATGATGCGCTAGAAGATGAACCACCCGCTACGTGTGACCAAGATGTTTTGAATGCTTGGCAATCACGCAAGGAGGACTACTCGGTAGTTCAATGTGCAGCCTTGTATGGCTTGGAACCGGGACTTCAACGGTGCTTTGAGCGTCATGGAGCATACGGGATGTTCCTGGAGTTGAAGTTTATCTTTCAGAAGAACGCCCGAATCGAGAGGTATGAGACCTCCGATAAATTCTATGCTTGCAAGATAGAGGATAATTCGTCTGTCAGTGAACATGTGCTCAAAATGTCTAGGTATTCAAACCGTCTAGCTGAGCTGGGGATTGAACTCCCGCAAGAGGCTATCACTGACAGAATTCTTCAATCACTGTCACCTAGCTATAAGAGCTTTGTGTTGAACTATAGCATGCAAGGGATGAACAAGTCACCCGACGAGTTATTCGCAATGCTGAAAGTGGCAGAGTCAGAACTCCGGAAAGAGCATCAAGTGTTGATGGTCAATAAGACCACTTGTTTCAAGAGAAATGGCAAAGGCAAGAAGGATAACTCCAAGAAGAGCGGCAAAACTATTGCCAATCCGACGAAGAAACCCAAGGCTGGACCTAATCCGGAAATAGAGTGTTATTATTGCAAGGGGATGGCTCACTGGAAGCGCAACTGCCCCAAGTATTTGGCTGATAAGAAGGCGGCCAACGTAAAACCAGGTATATGTGATATACAAGTTATTGATGTGTACCTAACCAATTCTCGTAGTAGTGCCTGGGTATTTGATACTGGTTATGTTTCTCATATTTGCAACTCGAAGCAGGAACTACGGAATAAACGAAGGCTGGCGAAGGATGAAGTGACGATGCGCGTGGGAAATGGTTTGAAGGTTGATGCAATCGCCGTCGGCACAGCCTCACTTCAATTACCACCAGGATTAGTTATGAACTTAAATATTGTTATTTAGTGCCCGCGTTAAGCATGAACATTATATCTGGATCATGTTTATTGCGAGACGGTTACTCATTTAAGTCAGAGAATAATGGTTGTTCTATTTTTATGAGTAATATCTTTTATGGTCATGCACCCAATGTGAGGGGTTTGTTCATATTGAATCTTGATTGTGATGACACACATATACATAACATTGAGACCAAAAGATGTAGAGTTAACAACAATAGCACCATGTTTTTGTGGCACTGCCGCTTAGGTCATATTGGAGTAAAGCGCATGAAGAAACTCCATACCGATGGGCTTTTGGAGTCACTTGATTTTGAATCACTTGACACATGCGAACCATGCCTCATGGGCAAGATGACTAAGACTCCATTCTCCGGAACAATGGAGCGTGCAAGTGACTTGTTGGAGATCATACATACTGATGTGTGCGGTCCAATGAGTGTGGAGGCGCGCGGCGTATATCGTTATTTTCTCACCTTCACTGATAATTTGAGTAGGTATGGATATATCGACTTGATGAAGCACAAGTCTGAAACATTTGAGAAGTTCAAGCAATTTCAGAGTGAAGTTGAAAATCATCGTAACAAGAAGATCAAGTTCCTACGATCTGATCGAGGGGTGAATATTTGAGTTTCGAGTTTGGTACTCACTTAAGACAATGTGGAATCATTTCACAGTTGACACCGCCTGGAACACCACAGCGTAATGGTGTGTCTGTATGTTGTAATCGAACTTTGTTAGATATGGTGCGATCTATGATGTCTCTTACCGATTTGCCATTATCATTTTGGGGTTATGCATTAGAGACAGCTGCATTCACTTTAAATAGGGCACCGTCAAAATCCGTTGAGACGACACCATATGATCTATGGCATGGCAAGATGCCAAAGTTGTCGTTTCTTAAGGTTTGGGGATGCGATGCTTACGTCAGAAAGCTTCAGCCTGAAAAGCTGGAACCCAAAGCGGAAAAGGCGTCATCATAGGTTACCCAAAGCAGACACTTGGGTGCACCTTCTATCTCAGATCCGAGGACAAACTGTTTGTTGCTAAGAACGGAGCTTTTCTTGAGAAGGAGTTTCCCTCGAAAAATTGAGTGGGAGGAAGATAGAACTTGATGAGGTTGTCAACCTCTGCTCCCTCTAGATGGTGGCGCAGGGCAGGGGGAAACCTCTGTCGAGGCAACACCGGTTGAGGAGGAAGCTAATGATGATGATCATGAACCTTCAAATCAAGTTACTATCGGACCTCGCAGGTCGAGAAGATCACGTACTGCTCCTGAGTGGTACGGTAATCCTGTCTTATCTATCATGTTGTTAGACAACAATAAACCTGCGAATTATGAAGAAGCAATGGTGGGCCCGGGTTCCGACAAATGGCTGGAGTCCATGAAGTCCGAGATAGGATCTATATATGAAAACAAAGTGTGGACTTTGGAAGTATTACCTGAAGGTCGCAAGGCTATTCAGAACAAATGGATCTTTAAGAAGAAGACGGACGCGGACAGTAATGTGACCGTTTATAAAGCTCGACTTGTGGCAAAAGGTTTTTCACAAGTTCAAGGAGTTGACTACGATAAGACATTCTCACCGGTAGCGATGCTTAAGTCCGTACGAATCATGTTTGCAATAGTTGCATTTTTCGATTATGAAATCTAGCAGATGGATGTCAAAACGGTGCTCCTTAACGGTTTTCTTAAGGAAGAGTTGTATATGATGCAACCCGAAGGTTTTGTCGATCCAAAGAATGCTAACAAAGTATGCAAGCTCCAGCGATCCATTTATGGATTGGTGCAAGCATCTCGGAGTTGGAATAAGCGCTTTGATGAGGTGATCAAAGCATTTGGGTTTATACAAGTTGTTGGAGAATCTTGTATTTACAAGAAAGTGAGTGGGAGCTCTGTAGCGTTTCTAATATTATATATGGATGACATATTGCTGATTCGAAACAATGTGGAGTTTTTATAGAGCGTAAAGGATTAGTTGAATAAATGTTTTTCAATGAAAGACCTAGGACAAGCTGCTTACATATTAGGCATTAAGATCTATAGGGATAGATCGAGGCGCCTAATAGGATTTTCACAAAGCACATACCTTGATAAAGTTTTGAAGAAGTTCAAAATGGAGCAGTCCAAGAAGGGGTTCTTGCCAGTATTACAAGGTATAATGTTGAGTAAGACTCATTGTCCAGTAACTACGAAAGATAGAGAAAACATGAGTACCGTCCCCTATGCTTCAGCCATAGGGTCTATCATGTATGCAATGTTGTGCACAAGACCGGACGTCAGCCGGGCCATAAGTATGGCAGGCAGGTTTCAAAGTAATCCAGGAGTGGATCACTGGACGACGGTCAAGAATATTCTGAAGTACCTGAAAAGTACTATGGAAATGTTTCTCGTTTATGGATGTGACGAAGAGCTCGTCGTAAAGGGTTACGTCAATGCACGCTTTGACACTAATCCGGATGACTCTAAGTCTCAAACTGGATACGTATCTATTCTTAATGGGGGTGCGGTATGCTCGTGCAGTTCCAAGCAAAGTGTCGTAGCACATTCTAAATGTGAATCGGAGTACATGGCTGCCTCGGAGGCACCTAAGGAGGTTGTCTGGATGAAGCAGTTCATGACGGATCTTGGAGTGGTGCCGAGCGCACTAAATCAAATAACTCTGTTCTATGACAACACTGGTGCCATTCCTTTAGCAAAGGAACCAAGGTTTCACAAGAAGACCAGACACAGCAAACAACGCCTCAACCTCATCCGCGACTAAATCGAAGGTCAGGACGTAAATATTTGCAAAGTGCACACGGATCTGAATATAGAAGATCTGCTGACTAAACCTCTTCCACGAGCGAAGCATGATCAACACCAGAATTGTATGGGTGTTAGATTCATTCCAATGTAAATCGCATAGCAATGTGAGACTAGATTATTGACACTAGTGCAAGTGGGAAACTGATGGAAATATGCCCTAGAGGCAATGATAAAATAGTTATTATTATATTTCCTGTTTCAAGATAATTGTTTATTATCCATACTATAATTATATTGAATGAAAGCATAGATACATGTGTGGATATATAGACAAAACAATGTCCCTAGTAAGCCTCTAGTTGGCTAGCTAGTTGATCAAGGATGGTTAAGGTTTTCTGACCATATGCAAGTGTTGTCACTTGATAACTGGATCACATCATTAGGAGAATGATGTGATCGACAAGACCCAAATTATAAACATAGCATGTGTTCTTGTCATTTTGTTGCTATTGTTTTCTGTGTGTCAAGTATTCACTCCTATAACCATGAGCTCATGTAACTCACTGACGCCGGAGGAATACATTGTGTGTATCAAACGTCACAACATTACTGGGTGACTATAAAGGTGCTCTACAGGTATCTCCGAAGGTGTCCGTTGAGTTAGCATGGATCAAGGCTGGGATTTGTCACTCCGTGTGATGGAGAGGTATCTCGGGGCCCGCTCGGTAATACAACATCACAAATAAGCCTTGCAAGCAATGTGACTCAAGTGTTGGTCATAGGATCTAGTATTACGGAACGAGTAAAGAGACTTGCCGGTAATGAGATTGAAATAGGTATAGGGATACCGACGATCAAATCTCGGGCAAGTAACATACCGAAGGACAAAGGGAATGTTATAGGGGATTAGATGAATCCTTGGCACAGAGGTTCAACCAATAAGATCTTCATAGAATATGTAGGATCCAAAATAGACATCCAGGTCCCGCTATTGGATATTGACCGAGGAGTGTCTCAGGTCATGTCTACATAGTTCTCGAACACGTAGGGTCTGCACACTTAAGGTTCGGTGACGTTTCGGTATAGTTGAGTTATAGGTGTTGGTGACCGAAGGTTGTTCGGAGTCCCGGATGAGATCACAGATGTCACGAGGGTTTCCGGAATGGTCCGGAAACGAAGATTGACATATAGCATGGTTTCATTTGGTCACCGGAAAGATTTCGGGCATTACCGGTAGTATACACGGAGTGACGAATGGGTTCCGGGTTTTCATTGGGAGGGGCCCACTCACCCAGGAGTGAGCCCAATAGTCCTAGGGTGGCGCACCAGCCCTTAGTGGGCTGGTGAGGCCAGCCCAAGTGGGCTATGGCGCTAGAAAAATAAAACCAAAAGAAAAGAAAAAAAGAGAGGGAGGTGGGAAGGGAGAGGAGGACTCCTCCTTCCCCAAACCGAATTGGAGTTGGAGTCCTCCTCTCCACTTTGGCCGGCGCCCTAGGGGCTCCCTTGAGCCCCAAGGCTAGCCCCTCCCCACCTCCTATATATACTAGAGGTTTTAGGGGTTTTGAGACACAACTTTGCCACATACAACTCAAACCTATACCTCGTAGTTCTTCCTCTAGATCGGATTTCCGCGGAGCTCGTGCGGAGCCCTGTAGGAATAGATCATCACCATCATCGTCGCGCCATCAAGATGCGAGAGAAATCATCTACTTCCCCGGCTCTCTTGCTGGATCAAGAAGTTGGAGATCGTCATCGAGTTGTACGTGTGCTGAATGCGGAGGTGTCATCCGTTTGGTGCTAGATCGGGACGGATCGTGGGACGGATCATGGGACGATGGTGATTTGAATCACGAAGTTGTACCACTACATCAACATCGTTTCTTAACGCTTCCCACTTAGCGATCTACAAGGGTATGTGGATCCGATCTCCCTCTCATAGATGAACATCACCATGATAGGTCTTCGTGTGTGTAGAAATTTTTTTGTTTCCCATGCAACATTTCCCAACACGAGCTATGACCCCCTCGCTTATATAGACGCGAGGGGTGTCAAGATTTATAGAAGGTCGGTTACAACAGAAAAGGAGTATGATGATGTCCATATCTCCTTGGATTGCACACCAAGTCTTTGGAAGATTCCATCTGGAATAAAACACTTCTTTCAAGGGTCGAACTACTGAGAAAAGCCCGACCCAAATGGATTGGTAAGCGGCCCAAGGACCCCTAATCCTGGATTCCCTTAGTAGACCCTAAACTAGCCTCGGATACCTAAATCCTCCTCCATAGTTGACGCCATGGGATACAAGCTTATGAGGCGAGTTCCTCCTTTATTCTTCGACCGAAGCTAGCTTGGCTCTTGACGATTCCTCCCCTTCTAAACATGAAGTCAAATACATAGATTTTTATCCCTAGGCCTACTAATTTAACAACGGGCGGCATCTTTCCTAAACCGAAAGACCACTGTTCTTTTGAACGACCGGCTCGAGACAGTTTTATTTGGCACGTCCCATCGTGGAGATCGTGCCCCCCTTTTCAAGGATATGGTTTATGGCTTGGTATTATCCCATGCACCCATAACCGCGAGTTTATCGGGAAGTGGCAGAGTTTACGTTACGACAGTGAGGCCTTCCGTAGTCTAGCAAGTCATAAAAGATAAAAATGGTCACCTAGGCCTCCTCTCGCACCTGAGATCTCGCCTGGCATCGTCATTCCCCCTTTCTGCAAACTCCAGCGCCCTAGTCCCTTCTTCTCCTCTCAAGCTATCGAACCCTCTCACCAGTGTGGAATGGCCAGCGCTGGTTCCAAGGGCAAGTGGGAGGTCTCCTCCGTCTCTGGAAAAGACATCTTGGAGCTGAAGAGTCGTGCCTATCTCCGAGACAACATAGACCACCACACGCCGGAGGAGGAGCAAGTTATCCCCACCCCAAGGGATGGGGAAAGAGTGGTTTTTATCCCCCATTTCATTAGAGGTTTAAGCTTCCCCTTTCAGCCATCTGTTTGAGGCATCATGTTTTACTATGGTCTCGACTTTCACGATCACCCCTGTGACATCCTCAACTTTTGCTACAGTGATCCCTGTAATTAAGCTACAGTAATCTTATGCTAATGATTCCACATCACCGTGATTACTGTTGTTAAACTCGCGTTTGTTCAAACCCCGTTCAAATTCAAATTTAAAATAAAGTCAAGCGAATAAAGCTTTCAAATGTCAAAACAAAAATGCTCAAAGTGTGGAAACTATTCTGTGGATATTGTCATGTTGAAAACCACATTTTTATAAAGTGTTTTAGATGCACTATAATAATTAAAAACAGCAGCAAAATAATTAAATAAATTCCTTTTATATTTTATAAAACACTAGACTATTTGTATTTGGGATTAAACCTTTTTGTGGAAGTGATATAAATATTAAAACTAAATTAGGAACTAGTTACATATTGTATAAAACAAAATTTAAAAAGAAACTAAAACAAAACATAAAAGAGATAGTTAGAACAAAAGTTATAAATAAAACAAAATAGAAAACAGAAAAATAAAAAAAATAAAAGGAAAAGGCCCCTCTCCCCCGGCCCAACTCGGCCAACCGGCTTAGCCGGCCACCCGAGCCCACCTTACTTGGGGGGTATATAAACCCCCCCCCCCACCCACCTAAACCCTAACCCACCCCACAGCCACCACACTCCCTCCTCCCAACCGCCACATTCATAAACGAGGGGAGCCAGCCCCCTCGTTCCCCCACTCCCCCTTGAGCGCACTCTCTCCCTCGCCCCATCTCCCCTCGCCAGCCCCAGCACCACCCTCGGCCTCCTCCTCCTTACTGTCGCCGACTCACATGCAACACCCCCGCCGTCGGCCTCCCCGGCCATCCCCTCCACCTCTATCGCCCCAGCGCCGCTCGCCGGTTCCCCCTCACCCCTGCCCTCGCGGCCCGACACCGGAGCCACCCCGCCGGACCAACCGCCAGCTCGACGCCCAACGCACCATCGGCGCCTCCCGGGGCCACCCCACCGAGCCCCCTGGGGCTCCACCTTCCCTGCACCCACGGCCTCGCTGGCCATCGTTGGAACGTCGCCAGCGTCGCTTTGCTCCAGCACCGGCCACGAGCACACCGCATCGACCACCCCGGCTCCCCTAGACCCCTCCACGTCAACGCGGTGAGCGACGCTCGAGGCATCGGCCTTCTCTCCCCCTCCTCATCCCTTCTTCTCCTCTGGCGCCCTCCCCTTGCTCCGGCGAGCCCAGCTGTGCCCCGGCACCGTGCCCCCTTCCATCGCGCCACTACACCCCCTCCTCACAGCTGTTGTTGCTGCTACTCGCTCCAGGCGCCCTCGCGCATAACGTGCTCTCGCCGCGTAGCCCTACTTCCCCGTGCGCTCACGTGCGCCAGCGGGCCGGCCCATGCTCGCCTATGTGACATCGCTGCCGGCTCCACTAACCGCCCGGCCATGGCCTCGGTCTGGCCTGGGCCGAAACCCATGGCCCCTCCGTGTTAAAACAATGGGGATTAACAGCCCCCCCCCACTCACCCCATTTTCCCTAGCCTATGACAAGTGGGGCACACCCCGCTTAAAAACATTTAAAATAATAATGATAACCATAAATAGAATAAATAATATAAAAAATCAATTATTTAGATAATTAATTAACTCGTAAGTAATTAGTCAACTAGATTAACTATTGATTAATCTGCCTCATTAATTAGGTTAATTAAAGTCAATCTCTTAATTAAATAGGAGGGTATGACTTGTGGACCCCGCCTACTAATTAAACATGTTTATTAGTTATTTAAAAATGAATTAAAATGTGTGAATGGCCTATGGGACATGTCGTGGTTTTGTCACGGCAGATGTCCTCATAGAAGGACTTGATGATGGAGCCATCGCACCTTGGTGTCGTCTGCTGGTTTGAACTTGAGGGGCGGCTCAAAATCAATAGTCGGCTTTTTGAGCGGCGTCATGTCTGCCGGGTCGACGCGGGATTGGTGAAACTTAAGCTCCTCGGCCGTCCAAGCCGACTCGGCATAGGCGGCATCTCCTTCCTCGCATTCTTGGGCTATTTTCCTGTTGCCGTTGACGGTGATGGGACCCTTGGGTCCAGGCATATTGAGCTTGAGATAAACATAGCACGGGCGGGCTATGAACTTGGCGTAAGCCGGTCGTCCAAACAGCGCATGGTAGGGGATCTTGATCTTGACTACCTCGAACAAGAGAGACTCGCTCCTGTAGTTTGATTCCGTTCCAAAAGCCACATTAAGTTTGATCCGCCCAATGGGGTATGCCGACTTACCAAGCACAATACCGTGGAAAATCGTGGATGATGGCATCAGTTCCTTCTCGAGGAGGTTCATCCTCCGGAAAGTGTCGAAGTATAAGATGTTGATGTTGCAGCCCCCGTCCATAAGGACTTTGGAAAGGGTGTATCCTCCGACTTGGAGAGCCACGGCCAGGGCTAAGTCGCCAGGGTTGTCGACTCAGGGTGGATGGTCTTCCCGGCTCCAAGTTATGGGTTGCTCTGACCAGTGAAGGTATCGAGGAAGCGCCGGCTCAGCTACCAAAGTTCTATGCTTTACCTTGCGGTCCCGTTTACAGGTGTTAGTGGTGAACACGTGGTACTGCCTGCTGTTCAACTACTTGGGATTGTTTTGGAACCCGCCCCGGTCCTCCTGTCGCTGGGGGTCCCCTTGCGGGGGGGTGGAATATTCCCGGCGGGTGATATTGCTGGTTATGAACTTGGTATTGACCGGGATTGTGCTGCGACCCGCCCTGTGGTCCTTGGTTGGGGAAAACCCCGAATGTGACCTGTCGCGACCCGGATGGGCCGGGTTTCTCCTGCCGCTGGCCCTGCTCGCCGCCTTGGCTCCTTTTGAGCGCCTCAGCCCGGAACTCTTGCATCACATAGCAATCTTCCCATGAGTGAGTCGTCGGTCCATTAGTTGTGGCGTGCTGTGGGCATGGGCCCTTAAGCATTTCATGGTAGTTACGTGGTTTCTTCCCACTAAAGCCCCGTTTCTTCTGACGCGGGTTTGCGTTGCCAGTATTAGTATGAGCTACAAATTCCATAGGACCCTCCTGCTGCCGTTTCTTGCCATGCCCGCCATGGTGGTTATTTCCCCGATTCTGGAACTGGGATTGGCTCTTTTGTGACTCGCCCTTGCGGATAGCTCCAGTTTTATCGTCGCCCTCCCCGGGATCCTTAGTGTCATCCGACTCAGCATATCTGGTAAGCGCGTCCATTAGCTCGCCCATGTCATGTACCTTTCGCTTAAGTCTCCCTAGTTTCAGCACCAGAGGCTCCTAGTGGCAATTTTTCTCCAGGATCAGCACCGCCTGAGCCGCCGAAATACCTTCCGACGAGTGAATGACTTTCGCGACTCGCCGGGTCCAGTGGTGGGCCGACTCATCTGGCCGCTGAAAGAAGTGGTGTAAGTCGACGATGGTCATCGGGCGTTTGCGGGTCACTCTGAAGTTCTTGATGAAGCGCTCCTTCAGTTCCTCCCAAGTGTTGATAGAGTTGGGCGGCAGATTTTTCAACCAAGTGTGTGCCGTCCCTTCGAGCATCATGGTGAAGTACTTCACGCAAACCGCCTCGCTAACGTCCAGCATATCCATCGCGAGTTCATAGCTCTCGATCCATGACTCGGGCTCGAGATCTGGCGAGTAGTTGGGAACCTTCCTGGGTCCTTTGATGTCCTTTGGCATGTGCTCGTTGCGCAAGGCCGGCGCGAGACACGATACTCCAATGTGTTTGCCTCCACCATCCAGGGGCGTGGGCGACGGTGGTACATAGGCTGGATAGACCTAACACGCCATGGTCGTTGGCTCCATGTGCCGTGCGGTTCGTGCTGCGTACACAATGTCCTGGCCTCGTGTGTCAGGCATCCCAAGCAGATCATGTTGTGGGAGTCGCCGTGGCCCGCTGGTCACTGAGGGGAAATCCTCGTGGCGACTTCTCGTGTGACTCGCCTGAGGCGTAGAGTGGAGCCGATCAAGGCTATGGGAATATTGCGTGTGCTGGACCACGGCCGTTTTCAGCATCTCGATGGTGTTTCTAGCTTCTATGTTGGCCGGGGTGTTTCCGTAAATCGGAAGAGACTCCAAGTGGCGGGTTGCAGCCAGCACGTTGTCGATGGGGTTTGAGAGTGACCCTGCGGTGTCTGGAATCGTGTCGTATGAGCGTCCATGGGCTGATCCGGCGGCGGATTGGGTGGTGGAATTGTTCCTCCCCTCGGGGTGGCTTGTGGAGGCCGATCAGGACCAGCCCCAGGGGTGCGTGGAGTGTCAAAGAGGCGAGTTGGGTGTAAGTCGTCCGGGACGCGCCCGCCGTGTCTTCTTTGGTGAACGGCGTCGGACGCGCGTTGCTGTATCCCGAGCCGCCAGCCTTCGGTGTTTAGCAAGAACACTTACCAGAACACCTTCTTCCTCACTCACTCTTGCCTACACCCAATCTTAGATCCCAAGAGCATTTGTAAGCCCCTTTGTGTGTTGTTCCAATCAAAAGATAGATCGTCTCCTTCTCCTCCTCTCCACCAAAGCGATTTGTGATTTGAGCAAGTTTTGAGCAATCCCCGTGATCTTGTTACTAGTGGAGGTTGGAGACTCCTAGGAGGTAGGAGTCTTCGGAGAGGAATCAAACCATTGTGATTACCCCCCGAAAAGTTTGTGAGGGTTTGGAAGCCACCTCAAGGCTTACCACTAGTGGTTGAGAAACTCCTTCGTGGTGTTGTCTCAAAGGGAGAATAGGGTGAGCCTTCGTGGTGTTGGTGTGCCTTCGTGGTAACATCCGCCCCTCCAACGGTGACGTAGCTTCCCTCCAAGGAAGTGAACATCGGGATACATCCTTGTCTCTCTTGGAGTTGTGGTTATCCCTAACCCTAACTCTCTACTTGTGTTAATCCTTATTACGTACTTGCGTTTGATTATAGTTTATCGGTTGCCTTACTTTACTCTAAATAGCTTACTCTTTGTCTTTGCAATTTTTAGGCTCACTCTCATATTCCGCACCATTGCCTAAAATTGCTAAGTAACTATCAAAATTTGGAACTGTACCTATTCACCCCCCTCTAGGTCCATCTCGATCCTTTTCAGTTTGGACGTTCCTCCGGTCTCGTTGTTGCCAGTCGGGTTCTGAGGAGGCTGTGTTGACCCCGCCATGTAGATGGCGATTTTCCGGCGAGATCTCTTGAGGACTTTGGGATCCATCGCCAGTGATAGCCCCCCGAGCTGCGCTTCCTCAAGGGGGTGGATCGACGTCGTCTCGCCCATGGATGACTCGCCATCGGAATTGACGGGGTGCCGTCCTGGCCCACCTCTTCGTCTTGCGAGTCGCCTCCCTGCGTAAAGCCGACGAAAACCTGGCGGCTCTTGTTCTGCCGTGTGACGGGGAGAACGTACCTGGCCGGCTCGACGATGTTGATGGAGGCGTCCGGCTCAGGAACAGGCGTCCCAATCATGCCAATGAAGATGTTGATCTTGCCGAAGGGGACTCGGTAGCCAGATTTGATGGAATCGGCCTCCGATTCCCATAGTGAGTTGTCGATGTAGTACTTCCCACGGCGACTCTTGGTAATGATGCTGACCACGTAGCTTTCTAACCCTGATAGGGCTCCCTTCGAGAAGTCAACTCCACCGTGCGCTAGCCCCACGGTGGGTGCCAACTGTCGTGGTTTTGTCACGGCAGATGTCCTCATATAAGGACTTGATGATGGAGCCATCGCACCTTGGTGGCGACTCAAATGGGGTGAGAGAAAGCGAGACTCGGGTTTACCCAGGTTCGGCCCCTCGTGAGGAGGTAAAAGCCTACGTCCTGCTTGATGTAGATTAATGGTGGTTTGGATTACAAGGAGGGCGTAACTCGCCTGACCTAGCTCTCGATTCTCTCTAACTCTCATGACCTTTCCCTGGAACTCGCCTTTATATACAGGTCGAGGCCCTAGGGTTTACAAAGTCCTGCCATCCTACTCCTGGTAGTTTTCCTTATCTCTAAGTCGTCGTGCTCCCCACGACCAGGAGCTTCATTGACGTTCCATCATCCGCACGGTCTTCTTGAACCGTCCCACAACTCCTGGGCCATTGGACGCATGGCCAAAGGTGAGTCACCCCCTTTGGCGACCCGGCCCATTAAGGGCGGGTTACCCACACGTAACATCCCCAACAGGACCGACCCTATTTAGCAAACCTAATTAAATTAAATTAACCGAATAAACACAGCACTTACACCCCCTTACTTGTACGACGTTGCAGAGCTACTATCGGGTACCGAGGGTGACACCTCGCGAAGTACTCATGATGATATCTCTGAAGTGCAGCTAGTTAGTCGTGGTTATTGAGGGTGATTCCTCCTTCACCACTCCCGACGATGACTCTGTCGTGCAACCCCTCAAGTGTGAGACCCTCGAGGGTGATTCCTCTTAGTCCACCTTGACGGTTACATCATTCGTAATCCAACTAGGGTGATACCTCGGATCCCCTGATGTTACAACCATATAGTTACTTGACCGTGTTACTAGGAACAATAATGAATAAATGTTAGGCGGGTGGATTCCCGCGTGGATGTTTCGATGAGTTAATTAAAATGTTAATGGATTTGGGTATTTAATCTGGGTTGGTCGGAGACCTTATTTCGCACTAACCGTCTACGTGGGAGGAGTTATGGGTACTCGACGTCGTGGTATCAGCCGAACCTCTTCAGACGTCAGCAATGGAGCGGTGCATGCCCGAGTGGTCCGGATAGGCATCGCGCTTCTAATAAGGGGTGCTAGGACTGACATCGTCCGCCCTCGCATCATGCACGAGTGCAAAGGGTGATGGGCCCATGACCCCTGCGTGCTTAGGATTTAGACCGGCGGGCTGGCCTCTCTGTTGAGTCTAGGTGGGGCTGCGACGTGTCGATGTTTCGAGGCCGGGCATGACCCAAGAAAGTATGTCCGACCAGAGTTTATCGAGCATGACGGGGAATATGTTGTGCACCCCTGCAGGGAAGAACTTATCTATTCGAATAGCCGTGTCCACAGTTACAGGACGACTTGGAGTTGTGCCCCGATCTTGTACAACTACAATTGCTACTTAACTGGAATGTTGCTCCGGGATTGCTTCCTCGCAGGGAGTCGAGGAAGAATCTTTGGGCGTGACCTCATATTAATATTGCTGCAACTATATGACTATTAATTGTGTTACCTGTTCTACTCTCTCCTATTGTTGCAAGACCCCTAAAGATGCTAGTCTTTGATAGGACCAGGCCTTCTCTCTCTATTCTCGCTTTGTTGCAGTCAGTCCACATATAACCCCCTTACCTTAATACTGATGCATACTTAGCATAGTTCTGATGTCAGTCTTGCGAGTACTTTGGATGAGTACTCACCATTGCTTTTCTCCCCCTTTCCCCCTTGATCCGTTACTGTGACCAGATGACGGAGCCCATGAGATGGCGTATCCCGCTGACGACGACTGCTACCCCGATGGTGCCTACTGCTACGTGGAGGCCGCTGAAGACCAGGAGTAGTTAGGAGGCTCCCAGACAGGAGGCCTCGCCTTGTTTGATCGTTGTATCTTTTGTGCTAGCCTTCTCTAAGGCACCTCATGTTTAATGTCTGTACTCGGATATTTGTTGCTTCCGCTAACTCGTGTGTTTATCGAGCTTCTGTATTCTAGCCCTTGAGACTCCTGGCTTGTAATATGAAGCTTGTATGTTTAATTTGTGTCTAAGGTTGTGTTTTGATATCTTCACGTGAGTCCTTGAGCTTGGTCGTACGCATTTGCGTGTATGATTAGTGTACGATCAAACCGAGGGTGTCAACCCCCGAACTCCATCACCCATCTCTCCGCTTGCATCATGGTTTGAAAGGCCTTCCTGTGGGTCCAACCCCAATTCGTCCTATGGCTGAAGGTCCTCAACGTCAATCCCAAAGTTGTCACTGACGAACACGCTGACTGCGGAGGGGCAATGATTGGTGAGCTCAGTGGGGCTACATGGCCAAAGGTCACATTCATTGATACTATCAAGTCATGTCAAAAGGAGTGGTTCTACATCACCGATCCATGCCACGCCGACGAGGTAGCTCCTCCTGCATTCATATCTGCCCCCCCCCCCTACACGCCTCACATCCTGGACGGAGAAGGCCCTAGATTAGGGGAGGCTGCTCACATGAAGGAGCTCACAAATTGGACCTACTGGAGAATATCGACCTTACCAATGTGCTACAGGTGATGCTGCATCACGGCCATCTCCCGTGCCAGCGATGGTCCATCCCGATGTGGGAGTATGATCTGGAGGATCCGGACAATATAGCTGGTCCGGTACGGAGTTTTTCTGTACCTCTCGAAAAGCTCTCGAAGGCTTTGTTCAAGTCGCAAAAGACTTGGCCCGACGAGGAGGAGGATGAAGGCCTTTCCCTCCCCAATCCGGCAGGACCGGTAACATTTTTATCGAATTGTTTTAACTTTCATCCCTCCTCTAATAAGGCACTTGCTGTAGCGACCCGACTCAAAATGAGTCAAGCCTCTGTGTATCTGTGCCATCCCTGGATCAGTATGCTAGCACACAAAGTACATCAATGTATATATCAAAGTGCAATCACATGTAAATAACGAAATAACTGATATATACCTCAAAATCTCAGCGGAAACAGTCAAAGGGAGTGGAGTCCCAATAAACACCAACGACAGGTTGAGTGCAGACTGTAACCCAGAATCGTACTCATACTCGTCGAAGAAAGTATCTGCAACATAAGAAGTTGCAGCCGTGTAGGTCAGCATATTTAATATGTCGGCAAGTCACAAAAGAGAGGGGTGAAAATATCATCTATACTATATGCATATATGGCAGGTGGGGCTGTAGTTTAAGTTTTTGCGTAAAGCAAATTTTTCCTACAATAAGAGAGAGGTAAAAGAAAAATTTACTACATTGTTGGTTGTTAATGAGAAGGTTCCACCAACCATTTCTCATACCCAAGTTATCAATATTACCCACATCAATAAGTTAATGGTGTTGAGAATTCCTGATAGCTTCAGTTCCTTTGGCTCAAGATGTCCATGACCGTGGACACGGCTAATCGATTAGGTTTGAGTACTCTGCAGAGTTTTGCACACGTTCCCAGGAAAATTTGATCGCCTCCACTCGCACTTCAGGGTGTTTGAGAACCGGATGATCAAAACATGGTCTTCCAAAGGGTTCCTCTGAGCCATTGTCGGTGCCCATCCAATCCTACCATTCTTCTACATCTCGTAGCACCGCCCGTCCAGAGTCACCACGATGTCCAACCAAGCCAGAGCCCATAATGACTTGTGGTTGTGCAGGTAAGCCTCGGGTCTTGAAGTATCCATCCATCTCGTCGTGCGTGGGTGAAGCTTTCCGCAAGATGTCATGGCACTTCCCCATGCATCACAGGTCATCCACTGGTTACTCCAAGGTGTCCATCTAAATCATCCTTCACCCAGAGGTGTATTGCATCATGAGGTCTTGGTAATCTTGAAGTCTTCATGTCTTGATTATTAAGTTCTCACAACACTCGTGAGAAACACTCAACCAACACCCCGTCTACTAAAAGCATAGGAATATAAAATTAACATCCCGGGCCAAGTAACAAGGGGTGATGGGTGCCTATCACATGATACTACATCAAGAACCAAATTTTCAAGTACATACTTTGCATGAAATGGGTGGAAAAGGTTGAACTAAGTTCATATAAACCAAAGGTAAAACATGATCAACGTGACTTGCCTGGTAAGGTTGATGAAGATAGATATCGCTCACAGGAAATAACTTTACAGAACTATTCGTCACTCTCCGATGAAATCTATATAATCAAACAAAGTATTCACATCAGCAATTATACTAGCAATCATTCTAACAAAAAATATCACAACAACAAATAAAAATTATCCAATAAATCAAATCAAAGAATAATCCAAAATAAACTTCAAAGAAAACTATGGAGTCTTCTATTACAACAATCACAAAAATACTTTTTGGTCCTAACTAAACTTAACAACAAATAAAACCCTAAAATAGTAAAATAACAGAAAACAAAATATAAAATAACTAAGATAACAGAAAGTATTTTTCATGAAAAAATTTATTAGCAAAAAGAAGTAATTGAAAAGTTTTTGTTAAACTCTACTTATGATCAAAACAATGTTAACCTTGAATTAAATCAAAACAATTTCAACTTCAATACAAATTGTTACTCATCTAAACAAAAGATAACAGAGAATAAAACTCATAAAACAATATATATAAAGTATTTTCAAATAGGAATTTAATTTGGCAATGAAATCAATTTGCAAGTTATTATTAAACTATAATTGATTCCTTGCAATAAAAATAAAAATAAATAAAAATAAAATTTTGTTGTTGTTCTTGAAACGTTACTGTTAAATAACAGAAAACACAATATAACTTGTAACAATTACAAAAGAAAACAAATTAAACCAATTAATACAAAAGAAAAAGCAATAAACCTAAAAAGAACTAAAACATAATTTGTTTTGCTTAAAACCCTAATTAAAAATATTCTAAAAATTCCGAAATTATACCTACTGATAAATAAGATCACTAGCGACGAGTAGCAAAAAGAATTAACTAAAAACCTATTTTTAACTCAGGATATTTAGAAAACAAGATTTGAATCAAATCTGTTTGAATTCAAATTTAACATATTTAAACATGGTCACACTTTATATGTACAGAAACTAGACAAAATTTGTGACATGATGCAAAAAACTTTCACTCAAAAATAATTTAAAACATAGAAGATATAAAGAAAACAAAAACAGAACTATTTTTGTTAAAGAATTAAAAACAAAAAAACAAAAGGATAACTAGCGCACGGGGGGCTACGTGGCGTGCTGTGAGTGGCTGAGAGGCCTGCGCTGCGGGGCTAAAGTGACGGACGGCCGCAAAGTAAAAAAATGCTTCGCCTAAAATAACTAAAAGAAAACGGTTTGGTTCACTTAAAATAGACCGAAGGGGTACGGGAATCTAATCGTAGCCGTTCTCCCAAGATCTAACTGTCAAAGAGGAGGAGGAGGTGCTCACAGGGGGTTGGTGAACTCCGGCGAGGTCTCCGGTGAGGCCGAGGCGGGGAGGTGGATGGGGACGGCACTCAAGTGGTCGAGACGACAGCGGAGAGGACCAGGCGATGGCGGCGGGCCTGCTGCGTCCGTTGGCGGCGTCAGAGGGCCTCAAGGGCGACGGGTTTGAGTGGCTCAAGCTCGTGGAGCTTCGGCCTCTGGTTGAAGTCCGGCGAGGTGGGGCAGGGCGCTGCGGTGGCTCTAGGGCTTGGGTGAGGGAACAAAGGGGTTCGGTGAGCTAGGCGAGGCCACTGGCTAGGGACGTCGGGAGCTAGCGGGGCGGGCAATGGCGCCGTGGGCGTGGCTAACTCCGGCGATGCGAGGCGGTGACGTTCTGGCTAGGGAAGCATGGGGGTTTGGGGAAAACGGAGAGAGGGGAGGCTCCTCTATTTATAGGCGGCCTCAAGAGGGTCGGGGAAGGAAAGGAGAGGGAGATCGATGCGAATTCCGACCGACTCCGGCGAAAGGAAGGAGAGGCGAGCAGGCAAGGAAGATGAGCGTTGGGGGGAGGAGCGGTCAGTGGGGTCGGGCGTTAGTGGAAGAGAAGAGGGTGAGGGGTGGAGCGGTGGCCGATCCGAAGGGATTCAGATCTGGCTAGGGAATCAATCGGGGAGAAACCTTCCTAGTGAGCTCCCTAGCGTTTTCCAAATAAAGGAAAAAAATCCTTTTTATTGAAAAAAGGAAATAAAACTAAATAAAGGAAATAAAATATACTCCGAATATAGGAGTATTATATATCAAAATTATCAGAAAAATAAACCAATAAGATGAACATTTTTCCACAGCCAAAATAAATACTTTAGAAAAAATTATTTTCAGAACGTTGCCTAAATGATTTGATTCCTTTTACAAATATTTTTCAAATGACCCCCTAAGTTTTAGGGTTTAAATATTTCTCAAAATGCCGCTGGTTTGGAGGGTCATGTTCCTCCTCTCACATTTTTTTAATATTTGAATTCATTAAAACTTTTAAGATAGAGCCAAAATGAAATAAATTCCAAAAAGATATGTTTTAGTAGTTTTCAAATCCAAAACATTCAAACTCTTTATTATGAAGAAGTCATGTTATCTTCTCTCAGTGGTTTGAAATTCAAAGAAAAGGGGAAAGTCATTTTATTCCCTCTCACTCAAAAGTGTCAAAGAGTTTTCAAATTTCACTCAATTTTTCAAATCACTCAATCAAACAATCAATCAATCTAGTAAATATTTTAGCATGCCAAAATTTGGGATGTTACAAACCTACCACACTTAAAATGAATCTCGTCCTCGAGATTCGAAGAGGCTAGAAAGAAAAGGTTAGGGTTTGGGGGTCTTCTAACAAATCCAATGTCTTGCAATGTGTGGGTGCTACCACACTTAAAATGAGATTTACCGGTCCCTCAAAATTTTAACAATCCTCTGGGGTCTTGGCATCTGGATCCTCACATTCTTCATGGTAAATCCTTTTGTGATGATCTTCCGTTATATTCATAACGTTTCCCTCAAAATCTGGTGTTCTTACGTTGATATAACCTTCTTCCATCACTGGGTCTTCTTAACTACCAAGTCTTGTGATCATTCTAAATAACTTATCAATAATCTCATGGTGGTCTACCATTTGTGGTTATCCTGTAGTGAAATGGGTCTTGGCATCATCCTCACTGTAAAATTTCCTACGCGTGACAACAATTGCCATGTACATGGGCTTTCATTATACATCCTAAGGCTTAAACAAAAGCTTCAAAGAACGTCGTCTCTCTCTGTGGGTAAGTCTCTCAGATTTTACCATTCCGAATAGCAAGAGAATGATAAGAGTAAGTTGTAGTGGTGATCAATCCATTCCGCGCCCAAATCATTACTCCGTATAAGGTTTAGCGAATCTCGCATTCTAACACTTGGGCGTCCTCACAAGCATTGCAGAATTTCTCTTCTACACGAACGAAGTTCGGATAAATCCAATGATTCTGCATGCTGAACAAATATCTATCGTATTCTTCACCACTCTTGGGGTTTCGTATGCTCCTAAGAAAACGTTTGCTGATCAGTCACAATTTATTCCTTCATGCTCTTGGGGCAACCTTCATAAAAAATTTGGGATGCATCCTTGGTACCGGTTGTATTCCTTGAACTCACTATTCCTTGCCATTGTATGTTTACCAATAAAAGTGTTTGTTCCTCATATTAAATCTCTCCTCAAATTTCCAATTCCAAGGTACATTATTCAACTGTTGTCACCCCCATAGTTTGATATGATCCAACATTTCCTTCAACAATATTCAGTGGATTTGGCTCCTTGGTATGCACAGTACATTCCATTTCTTTCGATCCTGTGGGTTTACCGATTACTACCACACTTAAAATAAAATATACTCAAGCCTGCATAGACCATATTTTCTCATATCCTAAAGAATGGTCAGAGATCTTGGTTCATACAGAAACAACTCAAAAAAATTCAACATAGGAAATCATGACACGATAAATTCCATTGATTCATGAAGTTATTACAATCTCTGAATCTCACATTACAAAATTCAACTCCATAATCTCGTGAAAACAAGAGTGCTTCATGTTACACTTGTTGCCATTGTCAAAACTTAACTACTCCATTTTAACTTTCTTCCCCTGTGGACATTTAGTAGCATAATGTCCTGCTTCCTTGCAACGAAAACAAATGACTTTATTCCTGTCTCGAGGCTTCTTAGTGTTTGCTTTTGCTCCTTGGGTTTCCTGCTTTCTTGCTAGGCACATATTGGCATAGTGGCATGAAGTCTTGCATTTCAAACATGGGATATGACTCAGGTCCTTATGTGCGGGGATTTGGCTCTTCCGGTGTACTTTCTCTTCTTTCTGGACTTCTTCATTCTGGCCAGTTCTTCTATTTCATGAGGATCAAACTCTACTTTTTCTGTCGGGAAGTCTCCCAGACACTCTTGGCTTTCCTTCATGCAATCCTATGAAAAATGTCCTTCTTCTCCACATGAGTAGCAGGCATTGGAGAAAAATCTGGTTAGGCTTTGTCCATCAGGGTCTTCTATATTTTCCTCCATCACACGTTCTTCTAGAATCTTGTTCTTGAGAGTTTCTTTCATTGCTTATTTCTGCTGCTTGACAACTTGTTGCACCTTGGGGTAAATGTGACACTGAGCTGGGTAGTGGGTGGCTCCTTCACACAAGAAACAAGTCACCTGACTAGTTGGGCATTCCTCTGTTGGGTGATTTTCTTCACAATGAGGGCATCCATCCTTGTGTTCTTCCTCGGTGTGTCCTATTTCACCACAAATATTACATGCACAAGGCTTCTTCATCGGGCTATCATAGCACTTTTGAATGAGACGGGATCTTAACAGAGTCTTCTTGAATTCATCCCAGGTTTCTGCTCCACTAAATCCTTATGTGGCATGATGCATTTTCCACCAGATAGCGGCACTTTGGGTAAAGTGCTGAAGAGTGTGTGCCACTTTATGTTTCTTGAAATCAAATTGCTCCCGAAGTGGTTCTCCATGTTCTGAATGCATATTTCTGCTTCCAGCTGGGTCATCGGTCCGGAGATTACTAGTCCAGCTTCATACGCCGTCTATTGGTTCCAAGGTTTTAGGGATGAGATGGGTAAGAGAGAGAGAGGAAAAGATAAACAAAAGGCACAGAGGTATCAAAACTCAAGTCCACACATTCATAAAATTCAATCAATAATACAGTATCGCCACCCACATAAGGTTGGTATGGTCGATCACACAATACGCAAAAATGTTCATCTTTATTTCTCTCATAGTGGGGCTACTACTACTAAGCTAGCTCATATCATATCTTCATCGTCTGTGGGCCTCTTTTGGTCAGGTTTGATCTTCTCAAGTTCTTTCGCGAGATATCCCTGTTGACGCAGAGTTTCCGATGTCGTCCTTGTAGTTCCACGAGTTGACTCTTGAGCTTTTGGATTTCAACATAGTCAGCATGTGCCATGGCTTGACTATTCTTCAAGTTTTGACGAAGCTTCTGAACCTCGGGATCGTGTTTCTTCACATTGGCTACCTTTAGTTTCTCAGTCTTGAGACTCTCACAGAGTGCGTCATTCTCAAATAATTCTGAGAGAAGGTCCATTTGAAGGTTCTTTATATAATGTTCCAGTTCTTGATTATACACCAGTACAGCTGAAAACTTCACCTTGTACTCGTCTTCAGGATGCTGTGTGCTCCCTCAGGCTTCTGCCATCCAAGTCTTCCAAAGTAGTGGGTACCTAACTCAACACGATGATGATAGCTCAAACTTGCGATAGCATCATGAACAGCAGTGTTCATGCCCATATCACAGTCATGGGTCAATGTGCCATAGTTGATGTCTTCAGTCTTGGTGTCTTCTTTACGTCCAAAATTTTAGTTCTGACACCCCCAAAATCTAGACTTCCTGTTAGTCACCTTGATCTTAGGTATCGGTAACTTCATCATCTGTATTAGATCCATGAGAAATGGGCCTCCGAGAACATCTCCGTAGTGCTTTCTTTCGTTCAGAGTGTTGCTCTCCATCTATAGTTTTGAAATAGGTAATGTTCAGTAAAAGAATCAAGAGGTATGAGAGTAGTGAAAACAAAAGTTGTTCCTATCAAGGTCTTCCTATTTCTAAGACATTTCCTAGGGTCACGTCCTACGATCAACATGTGCTCTGATACCATATTTGTAGCGAACCGACTCAAAACGAGTCAAGCCTCTATGTATCTGTGTCATCCCTGGATCAGTATGCTGGCACAAACAGTACAGCAATGTATATATCAAAGTGCAATCACATGTAAATAACGAAAAAAACTGATATATACCTCAAAATCTCAGCAGAAACAGTCAAAGGGAGTGGAGTCCCAATAAACACCAACGGTAGGTTGAGTGGAGACCGTAACCCTGAATCGTACTCATATTATCGAAGAAAGTATCTTCAACATAAGGCGTTGCAGCCTTGTAGGTCAGCATATTGAATATGTCGACAAGTCACAAAAGAGAGGGGTGAAAATATCATCTATACTATATGCATATATGGCAGGTGGGGTTGTAGTTTAAGTTTCTGCGTAAAGCAAATTTTTCCTACAATAAGAGAGAGGTAAAATCAAAATTTACTACAATGTTGGTTGTTAATGAGAAGGTTCCACCAACCATTTCTCATACCCAAGTTATCAATATTACCCACATCAATAAGTTAACGATGTTGAGAATTCCTGATAGCTTCAGTTCCTTTTGCTCAAGTTGTCCATGACCGTGGACACGGCTAATCGATTAGGTTTGAGTACTCTGCAGAGTTTTGCACACGTTCCCCACAAGATTTGATCACCTCCGTTGGAGTCCTCGCACTTCAGGGTGTTTGAGAACTGGATGATCAAAAGATGGTCTTCCAAAGGGTTCCTCTAAGCCACTGTCGGCGCCCATTTCTCCATTTCGTAGCACCGCCCATCCAGAGTCACCATGATGTCCAACCAAGCCACGACCCATAATGACTTGTGGCTGTGCAGGTAAGCCTTGGGTCTTGAAGTATCCATCCATCTGTTCAAGCCTGGGTGAAGCTTTCCACAAGATGTCATGGCACTTCCCCATGCATCCCGGGTCATCCACTGGTTACTCCAGGGTGCCCATCTAAACCATCCTTCACCCAGAGGTGTATTGCCTCACGAGGTCTTGGAAATCTTGAAGTCTTCATGTCTTGATTATTAAGTTCTCACAACACTTGTGATAAACACTCAACCAAAACCCCATCTACTAAAAGCATAGCAATATAAAATTAACGTCCCGGGCCAAGTAACAAGGGGTGATAGGTGCCTACCACGTGATACTACATCAAGAACCAAATTTCCAAGTACCTACTTTGCATGCAATGTGTGGAGAAGGTTGAACTAAGTGCATATAAACCATAGTTAAAACATGATTAGCGTGACTTGCTTGGTAAGGTTGATGAAGATAGGTATCGCTCATAGGAAATAACTTGACAAAACTATTCGTCACTCTCCGATGAAATCTATATAATCAAACATAGTATTCACATCAGAAATTATACTAGCAATCATTCTAACAATCAATATCAAAACAACAAATAAAATTTATCCAATAAATCAAATCAAAGAAGAATCCAAAAGAAACTTCAAAGAAAACTATGGAGTCTTCGACTACAACAATCACAAAAATAGTTTTTGGTCCTAACTAAACTTAACGGCAAATACAACCCTAAAATAGTAAAATAACAGAAAATAAAATATAAAATAACTAAGATAACAGAAAAAAATCATAAAAAAATTATTAGCAAAAATAAGTAATTGAGAAGTTTTTGTTAAACTCTACTTATGATCAAAACAATGTTAACCTTGAATTAAATCAAAACAATTTCAACTTCAATACAAATTGTTTTGATCTAAACAAAAGTTAACATAGAATAAAATTCATACAACAATATATATAAAGTATTTTGAAATAGGAATTTAATTTGGTAATGAAATCAATTTGCAAGTTATTATTAAACTAGAATTGATTCCTTGCAATCAAAATAGAAATAAATAAAAATAAAATTTTGTTGTTGTTGTTGAAAAGTTAATGTTAAATAACAGAAAACAAAATATAACTTGTCACAATTACAAAAGAAAAAAAATTAAAACAATTAATAGAAAAGAAAAAGCAATAAACCTAAAAAGAACTAAAACATAATCTGTTTTGCTTAAACCCTAATTAAAAATATTCTAAAAGATCTGAAATTATGCCTACTGAAAAATAAGATCACTAGTGACCAGTAGCAAAAAGAATCAACTAAAAACCTATTTTAAACTCAAGATATTTAGAAAACAAGATTTGAATCAAATCTGTTTGAATTCAAATTTAACATATTCAAACATGGTCACACTTTATATGTACAGAAACTAGACAAAATTTGTGACATGATGCAAAAAGTTTCACTAAAAAAAATTAAAACATAAAAGATTTAAAGAAAACAAAAACACAACTATTTCTGTCAAAGAATTAAAAACAGAAAAAGAAAACAAAAAGATAACTAGCGCACTGGCGGCTACGTGGCGTGCTGTGAGTGGCTGAGAGGCGTGCGCTACGGGGCTAAAGTGACGGACGGCCGCAAAGTAAACAAAAACGCTTCGGCCAAAATAACTAAAAGTAAACGGGTCGGTTCGCTTAAAATAGATCAAAGGGGTACGGGAATCTAATCGTAGCCGTTCGCCCTAGATCTAACGATCAAAGAGGAGGAGGAGGTGCTCACAGGGGGGTGGTGAACTCCGGTGAGGTCTCCGGTGACGCCGAGGCGGGGACGTGGACGGGGACGGCAGCAGAGAGGACCAGGCGACGGCAGTGGGCCTGTTGCGTCCGTTGGCGGCGTCAGAGGGCCTCTAGGGCGACGGGGTCGAGCGGCTCAAGGTCCTGGAGCTTCAGCCTCTGGCCGAAGTCCGACAAGGTGGGGTAGGGCGCTGCGGTGGCTCTGGGGCTCGGGCGAGGGCACAGAGGGGTGTGGTGAGCTAGGCGAGGCTAGTGATAGTGGCGACGGTGGTTGGCGACGTCGGGAGCGAGCGGGGCGCAACAATGGCGCGGTGGCCGTGTCTAACTCCGACGATGCGAGGTGGTGATGTTATGGTTAGGGGAGCGCGGGGGTTTAGGGAAAATGAAGAGAGGGGAGGCTCCTCTATTTATAGGCGGCCTTGGGAGTGTCGAGGAAGGAAAGGAGAGGGAGATCGACGTGAATTCCAGCCGGCTCCGGCGAAAGGAAGGAGAGGCGAGCACAGAAGGAAGATGAGCGCTCGGAGGAGGAGGAGCGGTCGGTGGGGCCGGGCGTTAGTGGAAGAGAAGAGGGCGCGGGTTGGAGCGGTGGCCGATCCGAAGGGATTCGGATCTGGCTAGCGAATCAATCGGGCTGAAACCTTCCTAGTGGGCTCCCTAGCGTTTTCCTAATAAAGGAAAATTTTCCTTTTAATTGAAAACAGGAAATAAAACTAAAGAAAGGAAATAAAATATACTCCAAACATAGGAGTATTATATATCAAAATTATCAAAAAATAAATCCAATAAGATGAACATTTGTCCACGGCCAAAATAAATACTTCAGAAAAAAATATTTTCAAAAAATTCCTAAATGATTTGATTCCTTTTACAAATATTTTTCAAATGACCCCCTAAGTTTTAGGGTTCAAATATTTCTCAAAATGCCCCTGGTTTGGAGGGTCATGTTCCTCCTCTCATATTCTTTTAATATATGAATTCATTTAAATTTTTGAAGATATAGCCAAAATGAAATAAATTCCAAAAAGAAATGTTTCAGTAGTTTTCAAATCCAAAACATTCAAATTCTTTATTATGAAGAAGTCATGTTATCTTCTCTTAGTGGTTTGAAATTCAAAAAAAAGGGAAAGTCATTTTATTCCCTCTCACTCAAAAGTTTCAAAGAGTTTTCAAATTTCACTCAATTTTTCAAATCACTCAATCAAACAATCAATCAATCTAGTAAATATTTTTAACATTCCAAAATTTGGGATGTTACACTTTCCCTTTCCTCCCTCACACCCACAGATCTAGTTGAAGAAATTTGGACGGATTAACTGTCCAGCGCCTCAGCCCGAGGATGCCATGACCCCTCTGCTGGCGGCAATGTTGGTTGAGAAGCCATACATGGCTCCGATGGAGAAGGAGGAGCACAAGAAAGGGAAGAAGAAGATCCCGCAGGACTTCGCTCGAAGGGTCCCCCACATACCAAGTTTGAAGAGACACTAGCTCCCTCCCACATGGAGGGAGAATAAGAGGCTCAGGAGGAGGAGGTGAGCGACTCCTCTCATACAAAAAAGAGAGCGGCATCCTGAGGGAGACCATGCTCCCATTGCTTCGAAGAAGCCGCGTAGGGCCCCTATGGCCGTATTCGATGATATTTCGGACTCAGACGAGGAGTCTACGGATGAAGCACCCATCTCTCGAAGGATCCTCAGGGTGAATCCCCAAGGCATAAGGTATGTACGAAAAATCCGAATACACCTTCTATCTAATTACAATGGTTCTAATTAGGCTCATTTTTTGTATTACAAACCGTAGCTTGATCTTCCCATCGATCAGATTTCGAAGGGGGATTCCCTGCTAGCTAACCTGGCTGAAAGTGGGACTAGATCTCCCTACTCACAACGCCCTATGGCCGAAGGGACCGGACAAGTGGTATCCAAGGAGGTCCTCCCTGAGCCGTATAACACGGTCGGGGTGACTATACTATGGCCGAGGCCAATACTTCGACCACCAAGGACCAAGAGGATGAACTCCCCCTGACGATGAAGGAGGGAGGGCCTGGACTCTCCGGGTCTCCTCCGAAGACTACTTTAGAGAATCCCCCTTCTCAAGTGCCAGCGTTAGTGGTCTCCACTTAGGGAGACTACTACGGCGCACTTGGAGCCATCCGCGACTGAGCTAGTCTGGACTGGATGGCGAGAGCTAGGGGAGGAAGGTCTAAATGACCCCTCCATTCCTGAAGAATGTCACACTCATCTGAGTGCGGTTTTGCAAAGTATTCAGACCGTTGATAGCGGTCTGAAAGGAGCTTTCGACGCAATGTTAGCGGGCATCAAGGTAATCCGCATGCATTTTGATTTATAACTATGTGTCCTCTAAAAGTTTTATTATGCCTCGTAGCCCCCAAGCCGTGTACGATTTGAAAGACTCGTGTAGGGTTTTGAATTATTTGTAAAACAATGCATGCAGCCGCCAAGGCTCTGGTGGGTTAACCAGAACGCATCCTGTCAAAAAGGATATTCGAAAATGAACACAATATGCACTTTTGTAGGCCTCTACATCAGCTGCAGCCCCAGCTCTCTGGAGTTGGAGGAAATGAATCGAAAATTAAGAGTTTTTGAAGAGGAGCTAGATTGCATCAACAAGCATTTTGAGGACGCTCAAAGTGAGTGTGTGAGCCTTAGCATTTTAATGGATTTATGTATATTTTTGCCTCTAAATGAGAGCTTTTCAACTGATTATCACAGTTGTAGCTACCAACATTTATCGGCTCAAGGCCGAAATGAGCCAAGCCAAGAAAGAGGCCGCCAAACAGAGGGCGGTGGTCGTTCATACTAAGGCCATTAGCGAGAAATCTGAAGCTCGGGTCAGCGAAGTTCAGCAGGAACTTAAGGAGGCCATCACGAAGAATGAGTATCTCAAGCAAAAAGAAAAAGAAAAATCGACTGAACTGATGTCAGTTACTACTACCTTTAAATAAGAGCGAAAAGAGGCACATGACCTCCAGAAGGAGGTTCATCAGATCAAACAAATCGCAATTGGTAAGAGGTATTTCTTGCAATGTACCTTTGGCGGGCGAAGATTTGTATCCCTTAACCGATTATGGATCTCTTCACGTGCGATGGCCGATCTGCCGAAGAATGCGGTCGAGGCCGAGAAGTACTATGCTTCTCACAAAGATGTGTTGCAGCAGAGGCTCTTCTGGGCACAGTTCCTGAATCCGGAACATCCTCCACTCACGTCCGACCAGTTGAAGCAGCGGATGGATCTACACAAGATGACCGAGCTAGCCATGAAGGACTTGTGCATCAGGCTTTGGCTGGCTTAACCTTTGCCCAACGGCTATTTCGGCTTGGTTCAGAAGCTAATTGTTGTGTAGCCTCAAATACACGTTGTGAAGCGCTCGGCCTACATCAAATAAGATCACATGGATTTTGTGAAAACAATGACACATTTACTAAAGTTGGAGCCCACGAAGATGGCCACTGCACCCCGCCGCCTGGGAAGGAGCACAAGCACCCTGAACGTTATTTTGATATTAATAGCGAGGGTGCCCGAGCTATAGAGGCACTATGTACGATGGGCATAATGTTTAAGTAGAGGATGCTATCCTGTAAAAATTATTGTATGATACAATGCCTTTCAATTTTTTCATGGTAGATTCTTGCCTTTGAATTGCAACTCTTATTTTGGTTATTTTAATCATGAAAGTTTTGTGCCATTGTCTTCAGCCCCCCGCCAGATTATAGCAAGGGTGTTTTCAACTTCCACATAGTTACCCTTAGCCAATGTCTTGGCACCATCAAGGTGGTAATGCAGGAGAAAACCAGGCAATAGGACCATTGTGATTTAATACTTTCATTTGAGAATAAGAGCGTGATCATGGGTGCTAAGTAGAACCCTTTTGAAAATTTGTGATTTTCGGCTTATACTGTGGTGTGAAAAAACATGTAATAACTTGGTTTGAATGCCTTCAAAACTTGTCACGAAAAGCGATGAACCCCTAATGGTTCCTTAGTTTGACACTTGTCTTCGGATCACGAACCAGTTCTCGTTTATCATGTCGGTCTGTTTTTGGATTCTCCCCTGAGGTACTTAAGCAGACGAACTAGAAATACAATCGCACTGGTTCTCCCTTTACCCTTTTAGCCGAACTATCACAACGTAAATGGGTAAACACAGGAGCGGGGCGACCCAACATTTGACCAAAGACATAATTCATAACCGATGCATATAGCGCAAATCCGAGAGCCCGCACAAGTGAAACAGCAATATAATGGTCTAAATGGGGTGGTTGGTGAAGACCAAGCCCCCCGTCAATGCAGCCAATGTGTGCATGTAGAAAGAGACTTGTGTAAGTATTCAGGAAGTATTTTGGTAAGGGGAGTAGGCAAAGAATTATTGTGAACCTCAAAACTAACAAAAAGCATTCCTTACTTCCGAAGAATTGCGAATTCTATAATTTGGACTTCACTAGTAGTTGTGTATGTATAGATGAATAAGAGAGTACAGAGTAGAGGTTTACACAAGGTTGGATATGACTAATTTGATATTCCTGTAAGCACCATGTTGCACGTGTGCGCCTTTACTCATTGAAGGACACCCCTTGGACAAGAGGGATCTTCGATGAACAGCTCTTGTGGTCGATGGTGGTCTTGAGAAGCCGTCGATCTGTATGTGTGCTTTACACATAAATTGGTCCTTGATGGCACATGTATATGTTTGGAGACTATATTGTCCATGGTTTGGTTTATTCGAATAGTAAGCCGTGTATCATTGGTCCTCATAGCTACACATGGTATCTTAAGCGCAAAGTTATGTCTTCGAGGTACATACTTTGCTATAGGCAAGGTGATGCTATGAGGGGCGTATCCCTATTTATCCGCCGAGGTATGAGACTGTGGTGGGCCGCGAGCCTGTTTATGTTCCTTAACGGATACTCTTGGGTTAGGAGTCGTGTCACTAGCCTATACTTCAGCTGCTAAGGCCGCAATTTTTTCCTCGGTACGAAGAGATTGTTCGGTGCTACCATTGACGCTGATAACACCTTCAGGTCCTGGCATCTTCACCTTGAAGTATGCATAATGGGGGACGGCATTGAAGTGAACAAACGATCCATGACCGAGGAGTGCATGGTACTCACTGCGGAAAGGGATGATATCGAAGATCAAATCTTTGCTTCTAAAGTTGTTGGGTGAGACAAATACTACCTCTAGGGTTATCGTGCCAGAACAGCAAGCTTCCACACCAGGAATTACTCCTTTGAAGGTGGTCTTACTAGGTTGAATTCGTGATGGATCAATACCCATTTTTCGCATTGTGTCCTCATACATATAGTTAAGGTTGTTGTCCCCATCCATGACGACTCATGTGAGGTGATACCCATAAATGATGGGATCAAGTACAAAGGCCACTGACCACCCCCCCCCCCCGGTGCCAAATACTGGCAGGGTGGTCTATGTGATCATAGTTGATCGAATAATCCGACCATAGATTGTACTTCGGGGCTACCGGCTCGATGGCATATACATCCCAAAGCGCGCGCT
Organism: Hordeum vulgare subsp. vulgare; assembly: GCF_904849725.1. Lineage (NCBI taxonomy): Eukaryota > Viridiplantae > Streptophyta > Magnoliopsida > Poales > Poaceae > Hordeum > Hordeum vulgare. The sequence goes on along the minus strand of NC_058520.1, from coordinate 186,114,715 downwards.
TCCTCTCCATTTTGAGCAGATGGGTGACATAGATCATGTTCACTATATTTACTTCAGGGGAAATGTGGGGACCCCGACTGGTAAGTCGAGATCGTCGTGCCCAGTGATCCCAAGGATCAATGCTCACTGAACACAGATACTGAATAATAGAGTCTTACATCCATACATACCGTTTGATACAATAAATGACCACTTCGGTCGAGTCTCACATACATAGGGCCTTATAGGCCAAAGCACCAAACTAGACCAATAGCGGAATTATTGGTTGAAAGCGTGAACCCATGCCATCAGCCTTAACCTACAGGCGTTCTGACTGGGAAGCATCCTAGCTCGCAAGAACGTCACCGAGTTAATCTTCACCATATCCTGTCTTTCACACCTGGTCAATGAAATAACCAGTGGCAAGCCAATGAGTACTTTGAATGTACTCGCAAACAGCCCATGATATGAACAATGAAATTGATGGATAACAATATCATGCATCTTTAGTATAACTCATCTGGGTGGAATGATCATGGATATGCATCAAGTTAAAGAATTACTTTTGAAGAACAGGTTACAGATATCGACATATCTGACAATGGTTGAACACACCGGGTTCACCCTATATGCCAAGTCATCGGACTTGTCATAACCTCAATATATTAATGTGGGCTAAACCATCCGGGTTTACCCTCTATGCCAAGTCATCGGACTTTTCATAACCTCAATATATTAATGAGGGCTAAACCATCCGGGTTTACCCTATATGCCAAGTCACCGAACTTGATCATATTATTGTGATTATCTTAACAACACCTTTTTAACACCACACACACACACTTTTGGTTTATGCGGAAACACTGGACGTAGTTTAAGAAGCACCACCCAACTGTCCTTGACCGTGGACACGGCTATTCGAATAGTTTACACTCTGCAGAGGTAGTATGCTGGACCCACGAGAAACGGGAAACTTCCGTGTCATCCACGACTCGCGGTATATCACATATACCCGAGGTAAGTACCCGATCATCATCTTTCCCCTGACGATACTAGACAAAGAGGTCTACTCGATTGGTACCCAGCCCACATGTTGTACGTCTTACGAGCACCGACTCTGGACTGTATCAACCATGCAGGGACCAACGGTGTGCCTGGAACTCATAATGATGGCATAGTCGTCCTACCTGGCACGACCCCATCACGAGAGTGACACCGATCACTCCCGCCACTAGTAATGTGGCTCTTTGCTAGTACCGACCACGGTAATCAACAAATCCCCGTCCCATAAAGGGGTATCGTGGTCGTACTGGTAAGGTTGGGACGGTCAACACATCATAAATCTAATCCCCTTTCCGAAACCATACTCACACAAAATCATCGGTGCATCACTTCACCAAAAGTGATCACCAACTCATCATCACCTTCGGGCATTAGTGGCACCCGACGGGGTTTTCATACATTCTTTATTTAACTCATCATCATGCTTGTGATAATATGCTTTATCATTGCTTGTCAACATGGAAATAACATGACCCTCACGGGGTAGGGTCAAGCTCAATGCAATGATCTTACTTTACTAGTCAACATGACAGTAGCATGATCCTCGTAGACAGTAGGGTCATCTCATCATGTTTGTGCTCCGAGGAGCCATGTGAATATCATTATCAACATGCAAGGGCTTGAAGAAGCCCCCGGTGCCATCACATCAATGAGGAACCGGCATCGTGATCACATGCAACGGGAAAAATACTTGCTATTCTAGCATGCATCATTTCATATGCTTAAGTCATGGCAAAAGGGTTGCTTGCCTTGCTCACGTAAGTCCTCGGGGTCTTCGACGTTTTCCGCTCCGTCCCTGAAAACTCCGTCTACCGTCAACTATCGTCGGAAATAACCATAGTAAGCCATACATCCAGCAGAATAAAAGTGTTCTATAAATAGAAATTATATTTTTCTTGGACCTCTCTGGTCATAAGAAAAATACCTGAAGCTTCTCACAGGAGATTTGAATCATCAAGGATTTTTGAATGGGTGAAAGGAGCAATAGGTGGCCATTGAATAAGCCAACAGAAATCTTTCTGTTAAAAATGATTGGAGGCACTCATTTAACAGAGAAGGATTTTAGAAATATTTAGGAAGTGGTTTCACTGGATTTGGAGATGGTATGAATATACTAGGAGTTTTCTAATGTGGAATAAATAGCAATAGGAAGCTATTTATTATAAGCAACAGAATGAAGTTTGATAAAAATGTTGACCAAGGCTCTAAAATTACGAAATGATTTAAGGAGGTTCTGGAAGTTTGAATCACTCCAATTGGAGTTGATTTGAAGCCTATAGGATTTTAAAAAGGTGGGCTAAATATATTCAAATCTGCATTTGAATAATAATACCACAGAAAGGTTTCTTGGAAAAATGTGCAAGGCACATATTCGGATAGTCCTTGATTTTAGGAACCTGCGGGAATTTGAATCAAATAAATTGGAGTTAAAATGAATTTTCTATTGATTTTCGAAGTTCACTGATAAATAAAAAAGGAAAGAGGGCCTCCAGAGAGTTATAACGCGCTCGGCGCGCTAAACAGACAATGGGCCGGCCCAGCTGGCTCGGCCTGGCTGACCGCGGCCACGCAGGAGGCGTATTGCAGTGTTTACGCCTTCGACGCGAGGAAGACGGCTCCAGGGAACCCGTCTCCACTTAAGACAGCTGGACCCATCCCTTTAGTCGCTGATAGGGGGCCCCGCTCGTCATGCCCTTCTTCTTCCTCCCGCTCGGGCAGGGAGGAGTAGAGGAGGAGGGGTAGCCGCGCTGGCCCGGTGCCTCCGGCCAGCTCCGGCCTAGGCGAGCGCACCGGCGGCTCGGGTGGGAACCGCACCGCAGCCACCGCCCACGCCTGGTGCGAGCAGGGGGGCCTCGGGGCAGTTGGCCCACGGCCGGAGCGGCTCTCCATTGACGTCCCCCAACGGCAGCCACTTGCGAAGCGAGGGAAGTGGTGGGGGAGGATCCAGGGAAGGTCTGAGGTCCTTGGGTCGGCTGTGGAAGGGTTAGGGAAGAGGGGAGACACCCCTAGGTGCTTGGTTTTGGAGGAGGCCGAAGATCTGCCCACGGCCATGGAGGGAGAATGAGGAGGGCCTGGGAGAAGGAGGGGCTCAAGGGTGGCTCCAGGGAGAGAGCGAGAGGGTTTGGAGGCTCAAGGCGCTCAGGGAGGAGCCATATGGAGAGGGGGAAGAGGAGGGAGCTCAGGAGCTCTTTGGAGCTCTGAGAGCACGGGTAGACAAGCATGCCAGACGGGTTTTGGAGGCAAGCTGGCGTCGGGGAGTCGTTGGACTGGTCAGATGAGATACCCCGGTGCTCTGAGATGTGAGGAAACGGTTGAAAACAGGCTGCAACAAGAGGACATGGCGCAGAGCACCCATACTGCAGGCCAGAGTGGTGGTCACCACCCCACCTGGTGTCCTGGGGCACCCCTTGGCCAGGCCAAGGTGGTAACCGTGCAAGGCATGCTTGCCACGATGCACTGGAGGAGTTTGGAAGCATCTGGGGCTGGTTTGAACTTGCTTTGACTGTTGTTAAGTTTCTAACAGCAAACTTATAGCTGATAAAAGTGGGTCTTAGGTGGGGAGACTTGGGGAGAAATTATGTCTGGCAGAGCTAGGCATGGAAGGACTTTAATACTGCAAAGTTTCAAATCAAACAAAGGATGATAGCTACTACTTGCTGTTCAAAGCCATGATTCAGCCAGAAACCTATTTGAAGAAGTGCTGCTCATTTTTCCCACATGAGCATGCCATAACTTGGTTCTAAATGAAGCCTTGGCATATATTAGGTGCTCTGGAAAGAGTTGGGGTGATAGCTTAAGCAGAAGAATGGGAAGAAGGGTAAAACAGTGCTGCCAAGGTAAAAATGAGAGAGAGTTACAAAGGGACCTTCTCCAACAATTGACCAATGGCCATGGGAATGTTACTGGAGGTGAAATGTAACTATGTGAGGCTGGGGTAGAAAGTTGAGCTCAAGGAATAAAGTAGAAGGGGCAATAGAAGCCAAATTAGTGAGTGCACACAAGGTGTTTGATCTGTGGTTAGGCTATTAGATGGATTCCAATGGCTGTGAAACTTAACAGGATCAAATAATAGATGAAAATAGGCTTGCACACCAAATTTGGGATTTGCTGGAGAAGTTTTCCAATGTAGACTTGGAAAACCCTACAAATGGGCAGAAATGAGTTTCTGCTTAGAACCCTATTCAAATAAATTCCCACAAATCCAATATTTGGTGTAGGGGCATTATTTGAGCATTAAGGCATGCACAAAAAGTTTGAGGTCAATTGGACAAACTTTATAATGTAAAGTTTGTCAAAGTCAGAAATCAACAGAGAGGGTTTTGAGGGTTTTAGGACAAGTTCCTCTATTCTCCTTGGTGTACCACTTGGTTTGGATGCCTCATTGGAGTACTGGAACATGTCCACCAAATTTGAGCACAATTGGAGACACTTCATAATGTAGAGTTGCTCAAATTTGATTCTGGACAGATATGGTTTTAGAGTGATTAGGGGAGTCAAATCAACTTGGATTGAAATGAAACTTAGCAATATCATCAATAATATCATAGATGACATGCTAGAATTTTACTGTAATTTATTGAGAATATTTCTTATAGAAATATTCCAAAAGCTTGAAATAGGCAGGAATGGTTTTGGAGGGGTTTGCCCAATATTTTGAACATGACCATGTGTTGAAACTCATAAATATGGAATAAATATATCCACTGAGTTTCCCTAAATTTTCTTAAATATTTTGAAAGCAATAAAAATAACTTCCTTCATAGGAGACCATTTCTGGCCTCACAGAAAGGCTTTTAAATAAAATAATAAAATAACTTTTAAAATAATAATATGGTGGTTTTTGAAAGTCATTTTGATAATGGTTTTAAGTAAAACAATTGGTGCAAAAAGGAACTCCCTAATTTGAGGACTTGTAGTACAAACCTCATCTCAGGGGTTTGAAAGTTTAATTCAAAGAAAAGCTTTTTGGTGAAAATAATATTTGGTAAAAATAGATATTTGACCTAAAAACATGGTATGATCATTAGGCACGAGATCATGGGATGAGAAGATGATTAAGAGAGTGACAGGATCTATTAGGTATCAAACACAATCATGCAAACAAGCAAGGCAACAATAGTCACTCCAAGCATCACAAGCATTCACAAAAATTTTAATTGGTCCTAAATTTTGAAATAAGTTACTTAATCAGGAAAGCCAAAAATTGGGGTGTGACAGACCTTACCCTCTTAAGAGAATCTCGTCCCCGAGATTCCTGGGCTAGGGGTTGGTGAGATACAGAATCTTGAGTTGGAGGTATTCTTCATGTCCCCAGGTTGTTGTGGTGGTCTTGAGGTGCTTGATGATACAACTTCGAACGTTCACAAATCCTTGACTGATCGTGAGCGGAATCTGGCAATAAGTTACGCTTGACCGAGGTCAAGGGCTTGGTAAGCTAAGTCCGTGCAAGGTTCTGGCTTGCGAGTGTATTCCAAATGAGAATACGTGGCAAGATAGTGTGTCTAGGATCTGGTCCTGGGGTCTCGCATGCCGGTTAGTGACATCAAGATGTCTCATGTTAGAACGCACTACCAAAGTCTTTGCATGGCTTCCCGCTTACAGGGGAGTCCTTGACTTCCTTTCGGCAGTCAAGCTAAGGTCACAAATAGTCTTCGTAGGCTTCTCGTGAAAGGGTCCGGGTTGGGTCTCACCTACGAGTCTAAGCTCGGAGGCTCAGAACAGGTCCTCACATCTTGAATCGTTGAGGCTTCTTGACGTCGTTGATGTAGTCGGTGCGCGGTCGGTGGTTGACTTCTGTTGCTTCATCGTCATTGTTGTGGCTTCCTCGTCACGGCGGTTCTTCGTCTTGACTTGAGTAGAATAGACTTCCGTTGTCTTGGGACTGCTTGAGAAGCCCACCTTCTCGAGATATCACGGTACCCTCGAGAGGTATAACAATCGGCGTTTCTGGGGTTCGTCCAAACACGACTAAGGTGTTCTTCCTCTTACTGGGTGAGTAAGTATGTCATCAGTGAGGATGACATCATACCTTCCCCAAACACGACATAAGCACAGTGCTCATGGGTCAGGCGAGGAGAACGGGGACTTGCTATGGGCGGGTACTGGCCACATTTTAACGACTTAGAGTCGTCTTCTATGGTCGTAGTCCGTCCATGTTGTGGCTCGGCGGAGCTTTAGGGTCTTAAGGAACTTAGGATGTGGGCGAACAGTTATCATCTTATCTCTAAGCACATTCCTTAGATGCCAATAGCTCGACTGCTAACTTGAGACAACATCACCTCATCTCATCAAGGATATTATCCTACGTGGGTCAACTCCACACCGCTGAAGCTAGTCAACTCCGGGTTGAGGGAAGAACTAAACCCAAACACTTACAAATATGGCGTAGCCCCAACTGTACATGCATTACTATGCAAGGACCTTGGGGAGACATACAGCTACCACAATCGAAACTGAGGCACAACAAATCCAATTGTCCACCTAAGTCATCCAATGGACAGTGTACTACACTACTATATTAAGGAAACACGTAGTAGACCAATCCAATATCTTGCTTCCCTTCCTATGAATCCGATCAAGTGATCCACCAATCCGATCAATCACCACTGGACGTGCCGCTCCTACAAATCCAACATAGATGGGGTTCTACATAGCCTCTTAGAGTCCCCATAATTCACATAATACTGCAAGAATTACGTCATAGTATATCCACCAACTTCAATAAACATGGCCATCTAATCTCCAAGGCCAACTACATAGGTTGTAAATCTATTTACAACTCCAAGTATACGCACTCTATATCCACCGAGAAACATGGTATCATGATCGAGATTAACGAGCTAAATCCAATTTACTCCGAACCATGCGGTCTTTGTCATCCTCAATACTCTATTTAGATTACCTATTTAAATCCAAGACTCAAATCCAATAAGAAGTCTACTTGATACTCCAAGTCATTATGGTAATTATCTCCAAACCATGCCAACTACTTGCTAAAGTCATGTATACCACCAAGAATAATGTTCACGATCATAATCATCCTACTAAATCCAATCTTACTCCAGATTATGCACGTTATACTACTGTATCGATTTGTTCCACCGATTTCACCTACTTTGTAAGTGTCTCATGATCCACCAAAATAGTCTAGCTATATCCTCAAGGAAACTATCATCATCACAACAATCTTAGTCTAATGCTCTCATATCGGAGATCGGTCCTCTTATGGCATCAAGGTTACAGTGCTAGCTTGAGATGGAAGGATACTTGTTCACGGTGATCACTTGTTCCATTGAGAACCCGGTGCTCAGCGGGGTTTATCGGGGACCTACACGTGTTCTGGCAAGTACGTGTACTAGACACGTGACCAGAAAATTTGAGCCGGAAAGGCTTGTGGAGGTTAGTCTGGTCTAGTGTGGTTTTCCAATCTCGAGGGGGAAAACACACTCCTATGGGTTGCATGTGGTTAAGGGTAGCACAGTCAGTGTCTTCCACGTCACCGTCCTTCGAAGTGGATCCTTGGTGCGTCTTGTCTTGCTGTCTTCAGTTGTCGAGAGAGGTGAGAGAAAGAGAGAGAGCACCAAGGGGAAGGTCTAAGGGTTTTAGTGCAATCAAACAAGCGTTGAAAAATGAACTCAAACAAGTGCAAAAAATATTTTAAACATCAAAATAAGACAAGTGATACAACCGCAGGCTTGTTGCCTAAGCAAAAGTGCGACTTATATCAAAGCACAAACAACAAAAACAAACAACACACAACATGGTCCATCTGAACCATTTCACGGACTCGACTTCGCATAGGGGATTCACGACTCACCCTATCCTTGGTTCAGGGACTCGATAGTTGTGCTTGCTTCTTGCTCCGGAGAGGACTCCACTAAGTCTTCTGGACCTTCTCAGGGTGTTGTCACACCTCTTGTTGTCGCTTGCTGAAGCAATTCGCTTGAGTTGTAAGGAACTCTGGTTGTCTTCTCGTCTGGGAAATTGCTGACGAAGGTGGTTCTTCATAGCTGTCATTGAAAGGATCTTCCTTGTCTTCATGATCTTGTCATCGTCTTCTTGTCTTCTGAGGTTTCGAGGCTCTCAAGTGGACACCTTCATGCACCGATATTTGCAAGACATGATAGAGTTCTGATTTGTCAATCATACTAATTGCGATATCGACACCTAGAGCGGGGGATGAAGAGAACCGTTTTCCTGCTCACTAAGGTGAGGCGGACCAAATGGCAAGGTTCTCATCCACCGGTGGTGGTCGACACAATTACTTATAACTGACAGGGTCGCTCTACTAGTGATGCAGATCAAGGTTTGCATATATTATGTCCATATTATCGTAGGTAAAAGTGGCATCACTCAGGAACAGGATCTAGGGTTTCACCATCTTCTAAGCCTCGATGTCCTCGTTCCTCTTAGAGGTACTACTGTTGGTGTCGTCCGGTCATAGAGTTGTCTTCTCTGTCCTTCAACACAGGTGTTTGCGTGGAAAGGTTACTTCCTTCCGGGCTGCCCACGAGGACTTCAATTTATCCCGTGGTCAGAAGGGCATAAGGTTCTAGCGACCATTAGCAAGTTTTGAAAAAGTAGGCGAGGAGCGTCAAGAAAATAAGAGTGGAAGAGTAGAGCATAACCTTCAATTTCTTTGAAGTTTTAGGACAGTTGAGAAAATATATAAGCTTTGTAAGTATTTTGAAGGATTTGGAAAGCAGTTTTATCCTAACTAATGTCCATGCTAACTAAGGGCTTCCTACAGTCAGGATGGCTCTGATACCAGCTCTGTGGGGACCCCGACTGGTAAGTCGAGATCGTCATGCGCATTGATCCCAAGGATCAATGCTCATTGAACACAGATACTGAATAATAGAGTCTTACATCCATACATACCGTTTGATACAATAAATGACCACTTCGGTCGAGTCTTACATACATAGGGCCTTATAGGCCAAAGCACCAAACTAGACCAATAGCGGAATTATTGGTTGAAAGCGTGAACCCATGCCATCAGCCTTAACCTACAGGCGTTCTGACTGGGAAGCATCCTAGCTCGCAAGAACGTCACCGAGTTAATCTTCACCATATCCTGTCTTTCACACCTGGTCAATGAAATAACCAGTGGCAAGCCAATGAGTACTTTGAATGTACTCGCAAACAGCCCATGATATGAACAATGAAATTGATGGATAACAATATCATGCATCTTTAGTATAACTCATATGGGTGGAATGATCATGGATATGCATCAAGTTAAAGAATTACTTTTGAAGAACAGGTTACAGATATCGACATATCTGACAAGGGTTGAACACATCGGGTTCACCCTATATGCCAAGTCATCGGACTTGTCATAACCTCAATATATTAATGTGGGCTAAACCATCCGGGTTTACCCTATATGCCAAGTCATCGGACTTTTCATAACCTCAATATATTAATGAGGGCTAAACCATCCGGGTTTACCCTATATGCCAAGTCACCGAACTTGATCATATTATTGTGATTATCATAACAACACCTTTTTAACACCACACACACACACACTTTTGGTTTATGCGAAAACACTGGACGTAGTTTAAGAAGCACCACCCAACTGTCCTTGACCGTGGACACGGCTATTCGAATAGTTTACACTCTGCAGAGGTAGTATGCTGGACCCACGAGAAACGGGAAACTTCCGTGTCATCCACGACTCGCGGTATATCACATATACCCGAGGTAAGTACCCGATCATCATCTTTCCCCTGACGATACTAGACAAAGAGGTCCACTCGATTGGTACCCAGCCCACATGTTGTACGTCTTACGAGCACCGACTCTGGACTGTATCAACCATGCAGGGACCAACGGTGTGCCTGGAACTCATAATGATGGCATAGTCGTCCTACCTGGCACGACCCCATCACGAGAGTGACACCGATCACTCCGCCACTAGTAATGTGGCTCTTTGCTAGTACCGACCACAGTAATCAACAAATCCCCGTCCCATAAAGGGGTATCGTGGTCGTACTGGTAAGGTTGGGACGGTCGACACATCATAAATCTAATCCCATTTCCGAAACCATACTCACACAAAATCATCGGTGCATCACTTCACCAAAAGTGATCACCAACTCATCATCACCTTCGGGCATTAGTGGCACCCGACGGGGTTTTCATACATTCTTTATTTAACTCATCATCATGCTTGTGATAATATGCTTTATCATTGCTTGTCAACATGGAAATAACATGACCCTCACGGGGTAGGGTCAAGCTCAATGCAATGATCTTACTTTACTAGTCAACATGACAGTAGCATGATCCTCGTAGACAGTAGGGTCATCTCATCATGTTTGTGCTCCGAGGAGCCATGTGAATATCATTATCAACATGCAAGGGCTTGAAGAAGCCCCTGGTGCCATCACATCAATGAGGAACCGGCATCGTGATCACATGCAACAGGAAAAATACTTGCTATTCTAGCATGCATCATTTCATATGCTTAAGTCATGGCAAAAGGGCTGCTTGCCTTGCTCACGTAAGTCCTCGGGGTCTTCGAGGTTTTCCGCTCCGTCCTCGAATACTCCGTCTACCATCAACTATCGTCGGAAATAACCATAGTAAGCCATACATCCAGCAGAATAAAAGTGTTCTATAAATAGAAGTTATATTTTTCTTGGACCTCTCTGGTCATAAGAAAAATACCTAAAGCTTCTCACAGGAGATTTGAATCATCAAGGATTTTTGAATGGGTGAAAGGAGCAATAGGTGGCCATTGAATAAGCCAACAGAAATCTTTCTGTTAAAAATGATTGGAGGCACCCATTTAACAGAGAAGGATTTTAGAAATATTTAGGAAGTGGTTTCACTGGATTTCGAGATGGTATGAATATAGTGGTTATTTTCTAATGTGGAATAAATAGCAATAGGCAGCTATTTATTATAAGCAACAGAATGAAGTTTGATAAAAATGTTGACCAAGGCTCTAAAATTAGGAAATGATTTAAGGAGGTTCTCGAAGTTTGAAATCACTCCAATTGGAGTTGATTTGAAGCCTATAGTATTTTACAAAGGTGGGCTAAATATATTCAAATCTGCATTTGAATAATAATACCACAGGAAGGTTTCTTGGAAAAATGTGCAAGACACATATTCGGATAGTCCTTGATTTTAGGAACCTGCGGGAATTTGAATCAACCAAATTGGAGTTAAAATGAATTTGCTATTGATTTTCGAAGTTTACTGATAAATAAAAAAGGAAAGAGGGCCTCCAGAGAGTTATAACGCGCTCGGCGCGCTAAACAGACAATGGGCCGGCCCAGCTGGCTCGGCCTGGCTGACCGCGGCCACGCAGGAGGCGTATTGCAGTGTTTACGCCTTCGACGCGAGGAAGACGGCTCCAGGGAACCCGTCTCCACTTAAGACAGCTGGACCCATCCCTTTAGTCGCTGATAGGGGGCCCCGCTCGTCATGCCCTTCTTCTTCCTCCCGCTCGGGCAGGGAGGAGTAGAGGAGGAGGGGTAGCCGCGCTGGCCCGGTGCCTCCGGCCAGCTCGGGCCTAGGCGAGCGCACCGGCGGCTCGGGGGGGTGGGGGAACCGCACCGCAGCCACCGCCCACGCCTGGTGCCAGCAGGGGGGCCTCGGGGCAGTTGGCCCACGGCCGCAGCGGCTCGCCATTGACGTCCCCCGACGGCAGCCACTTGCGAAGCGAGGGAAGTGGTGGGGGAGGATCCAGGGAAGGTCTGAGGTCCTTGGGTCGGCTGTGGAAGGGTTAGGGAAGAGGGGAGACACCCCTAGGTGCTTGGTTTTGGAGGAGGCCGAAGATCTGCCCACAGCCATGAAGGGAGAAAGAGGAGGGCTTGGGAGGAGGAGGGGCTTAAGGGTGGCTCCAGGGAGAGAGCGAGAGGGTTTGGAGGCTCAGGGCGCTCAGGGGAGAGCCATATGGAGAGGGGGGAGAGGAGAGAGCTCAGGAGCTCTCTGGAGCTCTGAGAGCACGGGTAGACAAGCATGCCAGAAGGGTTTTGGAGGCAAGCTGGCGTCGGGGAGTCGTTGGACTGGTCAAATGAGATACCCCGGTGCTGTGAGACGTAAGGAAACGGTTGAAAACAGGCTACAGCAAGAGGACATGGCGCAGAGCACCCATACTGCAGGCCAGAGTGGTGGTCACCACCCCACCTAGTGTCTTGGGGCACCCCTTGGCCAGGCCAAGGTGTCAACCGTGCAAGGCATGCTTGCCACGACGCACTGGAGGAGTTTGGAAGCATCTGGGGCTGGTTTGAACTTGCTTTCACTGCTGTTAAGTTTCTAACAGCAAACTTATAGCTGATAAAAGTGGGTCTTAGGTGGGGAGATTTGGGGAGAAATTATGTCTGGCAGAGCTAGGCATGGAAGGACTTTAATACTGCAAAGTTTCAGATCAAACAAAGGAGGATAGCTACTACTTGCTGTCCAAAGCCATGATTCAGCCAGAAACCTATTTGAAGAAGTGATGCTCATTTTTCTCACATGATCATGCCATAACTTGGTTCTAAATGAAGCCTTGGCATATATTAGGTGCTCTGGAAAGAGTTGGGGTGATAGCTTAAGCAGAAGAATGGGAAGAAGGGTAAAACAGTGCTGCCAAGGTAAAAATGAGAGAGAGTTACAAAGGGACCTTCTCCAATAATTGACCAGTGGCCATGGGAATGTTACTAGAGGTGAAATGTAACTATGTGAGGTTGGGGTAGAAAGTTGAGCTCAAGGAATAAAGTAGAAGGGGTAATAGAAGCCAAATTAGTGAGTGCACACAAGGTGTTTGATCTGTGGTTAGGCTATCAGATGGATTCCAATGGCTGTGAAACTTAACAGGATCAAATAATAGATAAACATAGGCTTGCACACCAAATTTGGGATTTTCTGGAGAAGTTTTCCAATGTAGACTTGGAAAACCCTAGAAATGGGCAGAAATGAGTTTCTGCTTACAACCCTATTCAAATAAATTCCCACAAATCCAATATTTGGTGTAGGGGCATTATTTGAGCATTAAGGCATGCACAAAAAGTTTAAGGTCAATTGGACAAACTTTATAATGTAAAGTTTGTCAAAGTCAGAAATCAACAGAGAGGGTTTTGAGGGTTTTAGGACAAGTTCCTCTATTCTCCTTGGTGTACCACTTGGTGTGGATGCCTCATTGGAGTACTGGAACATGTCCACCAAATTTGAGCACAATTGGAGACACTTCATAATGTAGAGTTGCTCAAATTTGATTCTGGACAGATAGGGTTTTAGAGTTATTAGGGGAGTTAAATCAACTTGGATTGAAATGAAACTTAGCAAGATCATCAATAATATCATAGATGACATGCTAGAATTTTACTAGAATTTATTGAGAATATTTATTATAGAAATATTCCAAAAGCTAGAAATAGGCAGGAATGGTTTTGGAGGGGTTTGCCCAATATTTTGAACATGACCATGTGATGAAACTCATAAATATGGAATAAATATATCCACTGGGTTTCCCTAAATTTTCTTAAATATTTTGAAAGCAATAAAAATAACTTCCTTCATAGGAGACCATTTCTGGCCTCACAGAAAGGCTTTTAAATAAAATAATAAAATAACTTTTAAAATAATAATATGGTGGTTTTTGAAAGTCATTTTTATAATGGTTTTAAATAAAACAATTGGTGCAAAAAGGAACTCCCTAATTTGAGGACTTGTAGTACAAACCTCATCTCAGGGGTTTGAAAGTTTAATTCAAAGAAAAGCTTTTTGGTGAAAATAATATTTGGTAAAAATAGATATTTGACCTAAACACATGGTATGATCATTAGGCAGGAGATCATGGGATGAGAAGATGATTAAGAGAGTGATAGGATCTATTAGGTATCAAACACAATCATGCAAACAAGCAAGGCAACAATAGTCACTCCAAGCATCACAAGCATTCACAAAAATTTTAATTGGTCCTAAATTTTGAAATAAGTTACTTAATCAGGAAAGCCAAAAATTGGGGTGTGACAGGAAACTACTTGTGACCCCCATTGTTCAGGCGACGGGCTGTTCATCTTCCTCGCTGCGTGGGCTTCTGACCTGGTCTTCGTCCATGCTTTTACCTGCTTCTTTAAACACCCAACAATTACGGTTGTTGTGCGTAGCAGGATTATTTGGAGTGCCATGTATGTGACATGGCCTCTAGAGTATTTTTTTCTGCGCGGTCGGCCCGTCCTGATTTCCCTCGAAGGATTTTTCTTGGGTCCAGGCCTAGAATTGCTTAATCCAGCATTGACTCCTGTGTCATCGGCTTCACCGCCGCTATGTCGACGCTTATTTTTGTTGCGCCGTGGTTTTGCATTGTTATCCCGGATTGTGGAAGTGACAGGGTTTGAAGGAGGATTATTTTGCCAAGCCAGCCAAGTATCCTCACCCGCGCAATGACGGCTCATGAGGGAGGTGAGGGCGGCCATTGTCCTCGTCCGTTCATATCCCAATGTTCGGGCGAGCCACTCATCCCGTATATTGTTGCGGAAGGAAGCCAGTGCTTCGGCATCCAAACAATGAATAATCTAGTTTTTCTTCATGAGGAATATGTTCCAGAATTGTTAGGAGGACTCATCGGGTTTCTGGATTATGTGGCTTAAATCATCGGACTCAGGTGGACGAACGTAAGTGCCTTGAAAGTTGTCTTAAAAGGCGTCATCATGGTCCTCCCAACTCCCGATAGAGTTTTCAAGGAGGTTGTTCAGCCAGTGCCTTGCCCGGCCTTTGAGTTTAAGAGGCAAGTACTTGATGGTGTGGAGATCATCTCCATGGGCCATATGGATATGTAGGAGGAAATCCTCGATCTAGACAGCCGGATTTTTCGTACCATCGTATTGTTCTATATTAACGGGTTTTAATCCTTCGGGGAAGTGATGTCGCATTTCTTCGGCAATGAAGCACATTGGGTGAGCGTCTCCCCTTATCTGAGTTGTATCATGCTGGAGATCGCTTGAGGTCCTACCACACTAAGCGTCTGGAATACCACCATTCTAGTTGGGACGATCTTGGTATCTCTTTGGTCTTGTGGGAGTGCGACTTCCGGATCCATAAATAGATCTGATTTGATCTGCTATTGAATTAATATTTCTACCGCACGTCATATCGGTCCTTGGTCTGGACCGACTCTTTTTGCTTATCCCGTCCTCGACGAGGATGGTGTGATTGATCATCTTGTGCGAAACGGGGTGGTGCGGACTCTGATAACCCACAAGTATAGGGGATCAATTGTACCCTTTCTCGATAACTAAGAGTGTCGAACCCAACGAGGAGCTAAAGGTAGGACAAATATTCCCTCAAGTTCTATCGACCATCGATGCAACTCTACGCACACTTTACGTTCGATTTACCTAGAACAAGTATGAAACTAGAAGTACTTTGTAGGAGTGATAGGATAGGTTTGCAAGAACACGTAAATAAAAACTAGGGTCTGGTTAGATAAAGGAACAATTACGTTAGTTTAACGAGTGTGCAAAAGTGGTGGTAGGAGTTGCGGAATTGTCCCTGAGCAATTGACTACGTTACTAGACCGATAGCAAGTTTTATGTGGGAGAGGCCACTACTAGCATGTCATCCCTTACTTGGAATTCTATG
Organism: Hordeum vulgare subsp. vulgare; assembly: GCF_904849725.1. Taxonomy (NCBI): domain Eukaryota; kingdom Viridiplantae; phylum Streptophyta; class Magnoliopsida; order Poales; family Poaceae; genus Hordeum; species Hordeum vulgare. The sequence continues at coordinate 186,099,088 of NC_058520.1, read as the reverse complement.
CACTTATGATTGGAACTATTAGTAAGCATCCGCAACTACTAACGTTCATTAAGGTAAAACCCAACCATAGCAATAAGATATATTGGTCCCCATTCAATCCCGTATGCATCAATTTCTATGCTAGGCTGAAGCTTCTGTCACCCTTGCCCTCCAATACATAGTCCTATCAACATACTACTAACACTATGGTGTGATCCACGCGCACGCTCATATGATGGGCACCAAAGGACAGCAATATAACCACAAGCAAATTAAATCAATCATAGCAATTCATCAATCACTGATAGGACAACGAAAATCTACTCAGACATCATAGGATGGCAACACACCATTGGATAATAATATGAAGCATAAATCACCATGTTCAAGTAGAGTGTACAGCGGGTTGCGGGAGAGTGGACCGCTGAATATAGATGGGGGAAGGTGATGGAGGTGTTGGTGAAGATGACGGAGGTGTTGGTGTAGATCGTCGTCACACGATGATGTCCCGGGCGGCGTTCCGGCGCCGTCGGGAGAGAGGGGGAGAGAGCCCCCCTTCTTCTTCTTCTTCCTTGACCTCCTGCCTAGATGGGAGAAGGGTTTCCCCTCTGGTCCATGGTCTCCATGGTGGCGGAGGGGCGAGAGCCCCTCCGAGATTGGATCTCTCTCTGTGTGTCCTTCTGTTTCTGCGCTCCCAGATTCTCGCCTTTCACCGTTTCTTAAACTATCGGAGATCCGTAACTCCGACTGGGCTGATATTTTAACACGATTTTCTTCCGGATATTAGCTTTCTTGTAGCCTGCCTTAGGGATTGGTCACAAGCCTGCCAGCCGCGCCCTAGGGGGCGCGCCTCCTGGGCTTGTGACCCCCTCGGGCATCGTTTCGCGTTGATTCTTCTTCCCAAAAATCATAAATATTCCAAAAAAAATCCATGTAGGTTTTTTATTGCATTCGGACTTCGTTTGGTATGGATATTCTGCGAAACAAAAAACATGCAACAAACATGAACTGGCACTGGGCACTGGATCAATATGTTAGTCCCAAATATAGTATAAAAAGTCGCCAAAAGTATATGAAAGTTATAGAATATTGGCATGAAACAATCAAAAATTATAGATACGACACAGATGTATCAGACTCCAAGGCATCATCTTCGAATTTTGGTAACAGGCGTCGACGTGGGTTGCTCTTGGTCAGACCCCATTGCTCCTGACCGTACCCTTCTTCCGTAGCCAAGACTTTGGTCCATCTTTCATTAATGGAGTCTTGTTCGGATTTGAGCTATCTCTGCTTTATCTTAAGGCTTGGAGCTGTGCTAATGAGCTATTCCGTGAACACTTCCTCATCCAGCGGGTCTTCAGGGACAATAAAGTCTTCGGCTCGGAGGCTTTTATCCTCCTCGATCGGAGGAATGTAGTTGTTGTCTTTGGAATCGTCGGGATCCTCGGGTAGGTCTGTATCCATGTAGCCTGGTAAATCAGTATTATACGCGGGGTCTGAGGGTTTTGGGGATTCGGCGAGACTTTCCGTGTCCTCGGGATCCGAGTGTTCCCCTGTGCCTGCATTGTTTTCCTTACCCTTACGAGCTTTAGGCTTTTTCACTGGCGACGGCGTTTAACAGGTTCGTCGCCACTATTTTTGGCTGGGGTCTCATCATCTCTTTTTCATTTATCACCTTCATCCCTCGGAGTGTCCATCATGAAGACATCATAAGTTGAGGTGGCAGTCCAGCGTACAGTGATGGGAGGGTCTGGTGATTGAATAGCCATGTCTATATCTTCGGCTTCTTCTAAAGAGAAGTCTAATAGATTGATTAGGTCTTCAATGGTAGTGACAAAGTGGGTGGTGGGCGGGGAATAAAGTTCCCCGTGTTGGAATTATGCCCTAGAGGCAATAATAAATATAGTTATTATTATAATTCCTGTATCAAGATAATCGTTTATTATCCATGCTATAATTGTATTGAATGAAGACTCATTTACATGTGTGGATACATAGACAAAACACTGTCCCTAGCAAGCCTCTAGTTGGCTAGCCAGTTGATCAAAGATAGTCAGTGTCTTCTGATTATGAACAAGGTGTTGTTGCTTGATAACTGGATCACGTCATTAGGAGAATCACGTGATGGACTAGACCCAAACTAATAGACGTAGCATGTTGATCGTGTCATTTTGTTGCTACTGTTTTCTGCGTGTCAAGTATTTGTTCCTATGACCATGAGATCATATAACTCACTAACACCGTAGAAATACTTTGTGTGTATCAAACATCGCAACGTAACTGGGTGACTATAAAGATGCTCTACAGGTATCTCCGAAGGTGTTCGTTGAGTTAGTATGGATCAAGACTGGGATTTGTCACTCCGTGTGACGGAGAGGTATCTCGGGGCCCACTCGGTAATACAACATCACACACAAGCCTTGCAAGCAATGTGACTTAGTGTAAGTTGCGGGATCTTGTATTACGGAACGAGTAAAGAGACTTGCCGGTAAACGAGATTGAAATAGGTATGCGGATAGTGACTATCGAATCTCGGGCAAGTAACATACCAAAGGACAAAGGGAATGACATACGGGATTATATGAATCCTTGGTACTGAGGTTCAAACGATAAGATCTTCGTAGAATATGTAGGATCCAATATGGGCATCCAGGTCCCGCTATTGGATATTGACCGAGGAGTCTCTCGGGTCCTGTCTACATAGTTCTCGAACCCGCAGGGTCTGCACACTTAAGGTTCGACGTTGTTTTATGCGTATTTGAGTTATATGGTTGGTTACCGAATGTTGTTCGGAGTCCCGGATGAGATCAAGGACGTCACGAGGGTTTCCGGAATGGTCCGGAAACGAAGATTGATATATAGGATGACCTCATTTGATTACCGGAAGGTTTTCGGAGGTACCGGGAATGTACCGGGAATGACGAATGGGTTCCGAGAGTTCACCGGGGGGGCAACCCACCCCAGGGAAGCCCATAGGCCTTGGGGCTGGCACACCAGCCCTTAGTGGGCTGGTGGGACAGCCCAAGAAGGCCCTATGCGCCATAGGAAGAAAATCAAAGAGAAAAGAAAAAAAAAAGGAGGAGGTGGGAAAGGAAAGAAGGACTCCACCCACCAAACCAAGTAGGACTCGGTTTGGGGGGGGGGACCTTCCCCCCTTGGCTCGGCCGACCCCCTTGGGGCTCCTTGAGCCCCAAGGCAAGGCTCCCCCTCTCCCACCTATATATACGGAGGTTTTAGGGCTGATTTGAGACGACTTTTCCATGACAGCCCGACCACATACCTCCACGGTTTTTCCTCTAGATCGCGTTTCTGCGGAGCTCGGGCGGAGCCCTGCTGAGACAAGATCATCACCAACCTACGGAGCGCCGTCACGCTGCCGGAGAACTCTTCTACCTCTCCGTCTCTCTTGCTAGATCAAGAAGGCCGAGATCATCGTCGAGCTGTACGTGTTCTAAACGCGGAGGTGTCGTCCGTTCGGCACTAGATCGTGGGACTGATCGCGGGACGGTTCGCGGGGCGGATCGAGGGACGTGAGGACGTTCCACTACATCAACCGCGTTCACTAACGCTCCTGTTGTACGGTCTACAAGGGTACGTAGATCACACATCCCCTCTCGTAGATGGACATCACCATGATAGGTCTTCGTGCGCGTAGGAAATTTTTTGTTTCCCATGCGACGTTCCCCGACAGTGGCATCATGAGCTAGGTTCATGCGTAGATGTCTTCTCGAGTAGAACACAAAAGTTTTTGTGGGCGGTGATGTGCATTTTGCTGCCCTCCTTAGTCTTTTCTTGATTCCGCGGTATTGTTGGATTGAAGCAGCTTGGACCGACATTACTCGTACGCTTACGAGAGACTGGTTTCATCGCTACGAGTAACCCCGTTGCTCAAAGATGACTGGCAAGTGTCAGTTTCTCCAACTTTAGTTGAATCGGATTTGACCGAGGAGGTCCTTGGATGAGGTTAAATAGCAACTCATATATCTCTGTTGTGGTGTTTGCGTAAGTAAGATGCGATCCTACTAGATACCCATGGTCACCACGTAAAACATGCAACAACAAAATTAGAGGATGTCTAACTTGTTTTTGCAGGGTATGCTTGTGATGTGATATGGCCAACGATGTGATGTGATATATTGGATGTATGAGATGATCATGTTGTAATAGATAATATCGACTTGCACGTCGATGGTACGGCAACCGGCAGGAGCCATAGGGTTGTCTTTATACTAATGTTTGTGCTTGCAGATGCGTTTACTATTTTGCTAGGATGTAGCTTTAGTAGTAATAGCATGAGTAGCACGACAACCCCGATGGCGACACGTTGATGGAGATCATGGTGTGGCGCCGGTGACAAGAAGATCGTGCCGGTGCTTTGGTGATGGAGATCAAGGAGCACGTGATGATGGCCATATCATGTCACTTATGAATTGCATGTGATGTTAATCCTTTTATGCACCTTATTTTGCTTAGAACGACGGTAGCATTATGAGGTGATCTCTCACTAAAATTTCAAGACGAAATTGTGTTCTCCCCGACTGTGCACCATTGCTACAGTTCGTCGTTTCGAGACACCACGTGATGATCGGGTGTGATAGACTCAACGTTCACATACAACGGGTGCAAAACAGTTGCGCACGCGGAACACTCGGGTTAAGCTTGACGAGCCTAGCATGTGCAGACATGGCCTCGGAACACATGAGACCGAAAGGTCGATCATGAATCATATAGATGATATGATTAGCATAGGGATGCTTACCACTGAAACTATACTCAACTCACGTGATGATCGGACTTGAGCTAGTGTAAGTGAATCATGAACCACTCAAATGACTAGAGAGATGTACTTTTTGAGTGGGAGTTTAGCGAATAATTTGATTAAGTTAAACTCTAATTATCTTGAACATAGTCTAAGTCCACTTTGAATATATTTGTGTTGTAGATCATGGCTCACGCGACAGTCACCCTGAATTTTAATACGTTCCTAGAGAAAGCTAAGTTGAAAGATGATGGAAGCAACTTTGTAGAGTGGGCTCGTAATCTTAAGCTAATCTTACAAGCTGGGAAGAAGGATTATGTCCTTAATGCTGCGCTAGGAGATGAACCACCCGCTACGGCTGATCAGGATGTTAAGAACGCTTGGCTAGCACGTAAGGAGGACTACTCAGTAGTTCAATGTGCAGTCTTGTATGGCTTAGAACCGGGACTTCAACGTCGCTTTGAGCGTCATGGAGCATTTGAGATGTTCCAGGAGTTGAAGTTTATCTTTCAGAAGAACGCCCGGATCGAGAGGTATGAGACCTCCGATAAATTCTATGCTTGCAAGATGGAGGAGAACTCGTCTGTCAGTGAACATGTGCTCAAAATGTCTGGGTACTCAAACCGTCTAGCTGAGCTGGGGATTGAACTCCCGCAAGAGGCTATCACTGACAGAATCCTTCAATCACTGTCGCCAAGCTATAAAGGCTTTGTGTTGAACTACAACATGCAAGGGATGAACAAGTCACCCGGCGAGTTGTTTGCGATGTTGAAAGTCACAGAGTCTGAACTCCGTAAAGAACATCAAGTGTTGATGGTGAATAAGACCACTAGTTTCAAGAGAAACGACAAAGGCAAGAAGGGTAATTCAAAGAAGAGCGGCAAGCCTATTGCCAATCCGACAAAGAAACCCAAAGCTGGACCTAAGCCTGAAACAGAGTGTTACTATTGCAAGGGTATGGGTCACTGGAAGCGCAATTGCCCCAAGTATCTGGGAGATAAGAAGGCGGCCAAAGAAAAATCAGGTATATTTGATATACATGTTATTGATGTGTACTTAACCGGCTCTCGTAGTAGTGCCTGGGTATTCGATACCGGTTCTGTTGCTCATATTTGCAACTCGAAACAGGAACTGCGGAATAGACGAAGGCTGGCGAAAGATGAAGTGACGATGCGCGTAGGAAATGGTTCCAAGGTTGATGCAATCGCCGTCGGCACAGTTTCACTTCAGTTACCATCAAGATTAGTTATGAACTTGAGTCATTGTTATTTAGTGCCTGCGTTGAGCATGAACATTATATCTGGATCTTGTTTATTGCGAGACGGTTACTCTTTTAAGTCAGAGAATAATGGTTGTTCTATTTCTATGAGTAACATCTTTTATGGTCATGCACCCAATGTGAGAGGATTGTTCATATTGAATCTTGATAGCGATACACACATACATAACATTGAGACCAAAAGAGTTAGAGTTAACAATGATAGCGCCATATTTTTGTGGCACTGCCGCTTAGGACATATTGGTGTAAAGCGCATGAAGAAACTCCATGCCGATGGACTTTTGGAGTCACTTGACTTTGATTCACTTGACACGTGCGAACCATGCCTCATGGGCAAGATGACTAAAACTCCGTTCTCCGGAACAATGGAGTGTGCAAGTGACTTGTTGGAAATCATACATACCGATGTGTGTGGTCCGATGAGCGTAGAGGCACGCGGCGGATATCGTTATTTTCTCACCTTCACTGACGATTTGAGTAGATATGGTTATGTCTACTTAATTAAGCACAAGTCTAAAACATTTGAAAAGTTCAAACAATTTCAGAGTGAAGTTGAAAATCATCGTAACAAGAAGATCAAGTTCCTACGGTCTGATCGTGGGGGTGAATATCTGAGTTTCGAGTTTGGTGCTCACTTAAGACAATGTGGAATTGTTTCACAGTTGACACCGCCTGGAACACCACAGCGTAATGGTGTGTCCGAACGTCGTAATCGTACTTTATTAGAGATGGTGCGATCTATGATGTCTCTTACCGATTTGCCGTTATCGTTTTGGGGTTATGCATTAGAAACAGTTGCATTCACTTTAAATAGGGCACCATCAAAATCCGTTGAGACGACACCATACGAACTGTGGTATGGCAAAAGGCCAAAGTTGTCGTTTCTTAAAGTTTGGGGATGTGATGCTTATGTCAAAAAGCTTCAGCCTGAAAAGCTGGAACCCAAAGCGGAAAAGTGCATCTTCATAGGTTACCCAAAAGAGACAGTTGGGTACACCTTCTATCTCAAATCCGAGGGCAAAGTGTTTGTTGCTAAAAACGGAGATTTTCTCGAGAAGGAGTTTCTCTGGAGAGAATTGAGTGGGAGGAAGATAGAACTTGACGAGGTTGTCGAACCTCTCATCCCTCTGGATGGTGGCGCAGGGAAAGGGGAAACCTCTGTCGTTGCGACGTCGGTTGAGGTGGAAGTTAATGATGATGATCATGAAACTCCGGTTCAAGTTTCTGTCGAACCACGCAGGTCGACGAGACCATGTGCTGCTCCAGAGTGGTACGGTAATCCCGTCTTATCAATCATGTTGTTGGACAACAATGAACCTGCAAATTATGAAGAAGCAATGGTGGGCCCAGATTCCAACAAATGGCTAGAAGCCATGAAGTCCGAGATAGGATCCATGTACGAGAACAAAGTGTGGACTTTGGAAGTACTGCCTGAGGGCCGCAAGGCTATTCAGAACAAATGGATCTTCAAGAGGAAGACCGACGCAGACGGCAATGTGACCGTTTATAAAGCTCGACTTGTGGCAAAGGATTTTTCACAAGTTCAAGGAGTTGACTACGATGAGACATTCTCACCCGTAGCGATGCTTAAGTCCGTCAGAATCATGTTAGCAATAGCTGCATTTTTCGATTATGAAATCTGGCAGATGGATGTCAAAACGGTTTCCTTAACGGTTTCCTTAAGGAAGAATTGTATATGATGCAACCCGAAGGTTTTGTCGATCCTAAGAATGCTAACAAGGTGTGCAAGCTCCAGCGATCCATTTATGGACTGGTGCAAGCATCTCGGAGTTGGAACAAACGCTTTGATGAGGTGATCAAAGCATTTGGGTTTATACAAGTGGTTGGAGAATCTTGTATTTACAAGAAAGTGAGTGGGAGCTATGTGGCGTTTCTAATATTATATGTGGATGACATATTGCTGATTGGAAACAACGTAGAGTTTTTTGGGGAGCATAAAGGATCACTTGAATAAAATTTTCTCTATGAAGGACCTAGGAGAAGCTGCTTACTTTCTAGGCATTAAGATCTATAGGGATAGATCAAAACGCCTGATAGGACTTTCACAAAGCACATACCTTGATAAAGTTTTGAAGAGGTTCAAAATGGAACAGTCCAAGAAAGGGTTCTTGCCAGTTTTACAAGGTACGAGATTGAGTAAGACTCAGTGCCCAGCAACTGATGAGGATAGAGAGCATATGCGCGCCGTCCCCTATGCTTCAGCCATAGGTTCTATCATGTATGCAATGTTGTGCACTAGACCGGACGTTAGCCTGGCCATAAGTATGGCAGGTAGGTTCCAGAGTAATCCAGGAGTGGATCACTGGACGGCGGTCAAGAATATCCTGAAGTACCTGAAAAGGACTAAGGAGATGTTTCTCGTGTATGGAGGTGACGAAGAGCTCGCCGTAAAAGGTTACGTCGATGCAAGCTTTGACACAGATCTGGACGACTCTAAGTCGCAAACCGGATACGTATTTACTCTTAATGGGGGTGTGGTAAGCTGGTGCAGTTCCAAGGAAAGCGTCGTAGCAGATTCTACGTGTGAAGCGGAGTACATGGCTGCCTCGGAGGCGGCTAAGGAGGGTGTCTGGATGAAGCGGTTCATGACGGATCTTGGAGTGGTGCCAAGTGCACTGAATCCAATAACCTTGTTCTGTGACAACACGAGTGCCATTGCCTTAGCAAAGGAACCACGGTTTCACAAGAAGTCCAGACACATCAAACGACGCTTCAACCTCATCCGCGACTACGTCGAAGCAGAGGATGTAAATATATGCAAAGTGCACACGGATCTGAATGTAGCAGACCCGCTGACTAAACCTCTTCCACGGCCAAAGCATGATCAACACCATAACTGTATGGGTGTTAGATTTATTACAATGTAATTCGCATGATGATGTGAGGGCTAGATTATTGACTCTAGTGCAAGTGGGAGACTGTTGGAATTATGCCCTAGAGGCAATAATAGATATAGTTATTATTATAATTCCTGTACCAAGATAATCGTTTATTATCCATGCTATAATTGTATTGAATGAAGACTCATTTACATGTGTGGATACATAGACAAAACACTGTCCCCAGCAAGCCTCTAGTTGGCTAGCCAGTTGATCAAAGATAGTCAGTGTCTTCTCATTATGAAGAAGGTGTTGTTGCTTGATAACTGGATCACGTCATTCGGAAAATCACGTGATGGACTAGACCCAAACTAATAGACGTAGCATGTTGATCGTGTCATTTTGTTGCTACTGTTTTCTGCGTGTCAAGTATTTGTTCCTATGACCATGAGATCATATAACTCACTAACACCGGAGGAATACTTTGTGTGTATCAAACGTCGCAACGTAACTGGGTGACTATAAAGATGCTCTACAGGTATCTCCGAAGGTGTTCGTTGAGTTAGTATGGATCAAGACTGGGATTTGTCACTCCGTGTGACGGAGAGGTATCTCGGGGCCCACTCGGTAATACAACATCACACACAAGCCTTGCAAGCAATGTGACTTAGTGTAAGTTGCGGGATCTTGTATTACGGAATGAGTAAAGAGACTTGCCAGTAAACGAGATTGAAATAGGTATGCGGATACTGACGATCGAATCTCGGGCAAGTAACATACCGAAGGACAAAGGGAATGACATACGGGATTATATGAATCCTTGGCACTGAGGTTCAAACGATAAGATCTTCGTAGAATATGTAGGATCCAATATGGGCATCCAGGTCCCGCTATTGGATATTGACCGAGGAGTCTCTCGGGTCCTGTCTACATAGTTCTCGAACCCGCAGGGTCTGCACACTTAAGGTTCGACGTTGTTTTATGCGTATTTGAGTTATATGGTTGGTTACCGAATGTTGTTCGGAGTCCCGGATGAGATCACGGACGTCACGAGGGTTTCCGGAATGGTCCGGAAACAAAGATTGATATATAGGATGACCTCATTTGATTACCAGAAGGTTTTCGGAGTTACCGGGAATGTACCGAGAATGACGAATGGGTTCCGGGAGTTCACCGGGGGGGCAACCCACCCCGGGGAAGCCCATAGGCCTTGGGGGTGGCACAACAGCTCTTAGTGGGCTGGTGGGACAGCCCAAGAAGGCCCTATGCGCCATAGGAAGAAAATCAAAGAGAAAAGAAAAAAAGGAGGAGGTGGGAAAGGAAAGAAGGACTCCACCCACCAAACCAAGTAGGACTCGGTTTGGGGGGGGAGACCTTCGCCCCTTGGCTCGGCCGACCCCCTTGGGGCTCCTTGAGCCCCAAGGCAAGGCTCCCCCTCTCCCACCTATATATACAGAGGTTTTAGGGCTGATTTGAGATGACTTTTCCACGACAGCCCGACCACATACCTCCACGGTTTTTCCTCTAGATCGCGTTTCTGCGGAGCTCGGGCGGAGCCCTGCTGAGACAAGATCATCACCAACCTTCGGAGCGCCGTCACGCTGCCGGAGAACACTTCTACCTCTCCGTCTCTCTTGCTGGATCAAGAAGGCCGAGATCATCGTCGAGCTGTACGTGTGCTAAACGCGGAGGTGTTGTCCGTTCGGCACTAGATCGTGGGACTGATCGCGGGACGGTTCACGGGGCGGATCGAGGGACACGAGGACGTTCCACTACATCAACCGCATTCACTAACGCTTCTGCTGTACAGTCTACAAGGGTACGTAGATCACACATCCCCTCTCGTAGATGGACATCACCATGATAGGTCTTCGTGCGCGTTGGAAATTTTTTGTTTCCCATGCGACGTTCCCCGACACCCCGCACCTAGTTCGAGGGCCGGAAAGGTCCTGACTAAGGGACCACTCGTCTGAATAGTCATCGATTCGTGCTTGGGTCTTAGTATCATTTGACCATGAGACATCTGCGAGAATGGCGATCGAAGCCTTGACGAGACTGCATTCCGACGCTCCGACGTATGAAGTTTATTCAGGCGGGATGACCCTCGTGCCTTTGACTTCTATAGATGGATCTTGTCTCGAGGCCGAATCGAGGTTAAAACCTATTCCGACTCCAAGTCTAGAGTAGGGTCCAAAGTTAAAGGTTTGGAGTCTCCGGGATTTTTGAACGCAGATGGATCCTCTGAAAAGATCAGATCGCCCCGAGCGTTGGCGACGAATTCCAGCTTGCCAAACTTAAATTCCTGCCCCGTAGTGATCCCATTGATCTGATAATGAGTTGCCTTGATGTGCCATGTGCAGCCAAAAGCAGAAGTTTGACTGGAGACAAAGGTATCTCCAGACTCAATGCCATCATTTGTGACCAAACGAGCCATCAATCCTTCTCATGATCATCCAGTGGAGCTCTCAATGGAAGCACCAATGTCGGTGCCAAAACAGGTCGATCTCGAGTAGGGGGTCCGAACTGTGGATCTAGGGTCGATGGGTAACAAGAGACAATGGGGACGGTGTTTTACCCAGGTTCGAGCCCTCTTGATGGAGGTAAAACCCTATGGCGTGCTCTTGCTGTTATTGATGAGATAGTACAGAGTACAAGGTTGATCTACTATGAGATTGATGGTGTGGTCTAAACCCTAATCGTAATGAGCTTGATCTACCCTGCCAGCTATGACCCCCTCGCTTATATAGACGCTAGGGGTGTCAAGATTTACACAAGGTCGGTTAGAATATAAAAGGAATATAAAAGGTGGTCCTTGGATTGACGCCAAGTCTACGGAAGAGTCCATCTGGAATACAACACTTCTATCAAGGGTCGAACTACTAAGAAAAGACCGGCCCATACGGATAGGTAAGAGACCCAAGGACCACCTAATCCCGGACTCCCTCAGTCGTGCCCTGATGCCTTGTGACTCCCATGTGTCCCCTCTTGCTCCGTTCTCTGGCCTATAAATTCACAAATATTCCAGAAAGCCTAAAGATATTCGCAAAACACTTTTTACGCAACCGCAAGTCTCTGCTCCCTAGCAACCCCATCTGGAGCTTCGTTTCGGCATCTCATCGGAAGGGGGATCGATCATGGAGAGCCTCTTCATCAACCTTGGTGCCTTCATGATGATGTGTGAGTAGTTCACCACAAACCTACGGGACCGTAGTTAGTATCTAGATGGCTATCTCTCTCTCTTGATCTTCAATATGATGATCATTGCATCTTCTCTTTGGTCTATCCGATGTAATTATTTTGTATGATGTGTTTCTTGGGATTCGATGAATTATGGGTTTACGTTCGTAATTCTCTCTGATCGATTGAATTACATTGGCCACCTAGTTTGGAGTTTCTTAAGTCATAGGGGTGTGTTGTAGTGGGTTCAACCTGGCGAGTTTTTATATACCAATGAACGAAGGGGACAAGTTACGTCTTTGTGTTGCTTCCACTAAGGACAAAATGATGGGGTTTGTTCATATTGGTTGAGTTTACTTTGTCTACATCATGTCATTGTTCTCCAATAATTACTCTATTTCACTTAATACTGAAAGTGCCTTATATCGACTAGAGGGGGAGTGAATAGGCGATTTTTAAAATTTCATCGCTGAGGAAATTCCTTGTGAGCAAATTCCTCAATGATGAATTAAGTGCACCGGAAATAGCGCAGGATCAGAAGTGCAAAGACTACTACAGCAGATTACTTGTTGAAGATTATGACAATCGGTCTGCACAATACGTAGGTACACAGAACGCAGGTGAAGATTAACTCGAGTGAAGAATTTGAGGTTGAGGAAATTCAGAGAAAGTCTTCAGACAAATTCTTCAAACAGCACGGATGAAATTCTTCAACATACAATTTTGAGGAAATGAAAGAGTTGAAGAAATAGAACCTGTAGCTCGATGAAGACAGTTGTTGATGACCCAGTTCCAACTACTATTGATACCAAAGGACACAGAGTCCCGGAACACACAGTCCCTACCATATTATCCTTGAGATAAGGACACACAGTCCTCGCTCAACACTCGTGGTAAGTCTTCACGGCAGACTTCCAAACCCTCACAAACTCGGTCACCCAGCGATCCACAATTGACTGCTGGATGCTCTAGACCATGACGCCTAACCGTCTGGAGGATGCACAGTCCTCAAAGGTAAAAGGCTTCAGTTCCACACAGGAACAAATTCTTCAATGATGCTCAATCACTTGGTTTTGGTTTGGGATTTTGTGTTTGGGGTATTTCCTCGCTTGGTGATTTTCTCTGGAAGACTCTAAGGAATTTGGGTTGCTCTAAATGACAAGTGTTAGTTTCTCTCGGAGCAGTCAACTAGCTAGTGGTTGGGGGGCTATTTATAACCTGGGAGCATCCCGACATGATTTGATATAAATGCCCTTAAATAATGTGACCGTTGGGTGGATAAGATTAGTGAGGTGGCGCATGTCGCGGCAACGGTCGGAACTTTCAACTGTGGAAGTCCGCGTGTCTCTCATATTCCTCATTTTGAGGCTTTGGTAGGTTTAGGCTTGGGTTGAGCATCATGAGGAAATTCATTCCATAGTACTTTGACCCCCTTTAATAGTACGGTGTCCCTATGACTCAAGAGTAAAGAAAATGAAACAGAAAGAGTAAATCTTCATGCTTCAAAGTCTTCATACAATTTTTCTTCACGACACACCGAATTCCTCATCTTCAATATCTTCATGAGGAATATCAATTTCATCGCAATTTCTTTGCGATCAAAGTCTTCAAGGTAAGACCAAAGTCCTCAGCCGAAGACATACATTTTTAGGGGTCGATATTCATCGTATAACTCAAACTCCTCAGCGACTTATAGAGCATGTGTACACTTACAAACACATTAGTCTCTTAACCTATAAGTCTTCAAATCACCAAAATCACTAAGGGCACTAGATGCACTTACAATCTCCCCCTTTTTGGTGGTTGATGACAATTAGGTTAAGTTTTCAACGGGGATAAAAATATGAAATGTAAGTACCGAGGTTGAGGAATTTGAAATGAAGATATCGAGAGACTCCTCGTGAAGATGTGCATATTTTGAGGAATTTGCTTTGTACAGCAGATGCACATTGATGGTTTATATCATGGAGATCTCCCCCTATTTCTTGTAAATCATGCATGTGTTTGACATATAATCCGAGGAATTGAAAATGCATGATGAAAAATGTTGTCTGACGAATTTCAGCATGCCTGCATTAATAGACTTTGAGGAATAAGCATGCGAAGAAAAACGATCAAAAGAGTCAGAGCACCATCAGGCTTAAGTTACAACTCATTACATCAAACACTTTAGAAGAGACAAAAGTTTGTAAGTTAATAAAGTTTATAAGCCCCAAAATAGATCCCGCTTGAAGACTAACTCTCAAATTTCTCCCCCTTTGTCATCAAGTGACGAAAAGGGCCAAAACTCAGGACTAACGCCCTTGAAGAAATTCACTTCTTGGTTGATGTAGAGGCATGAGGATTCTTGGAGACATGCTTCTTCCTTGGACGAGTTGCAGTGTCTTCTGGTTCTTTATCTGATTCAGGAGTGCGAAATGAAGAAAATGAACTGTCCTCCAAGTCAGGAACTGGAATTGGCTTGAATTTCTTCTTTGGAGGCCACGACTAGTCAAAGTCTTGAGTAAATTCCAATTCCTCAAGTTCCTCCGAAGTCTTCAGATGAGCCAAGGTGTCCAAGTGCGATCAAATACCTCATGAAGATAATAATGATTCTTCTTCACTACATTATGAGTCTCGTTGAGGGTTTTCACAATGGCACCAAAATGGTGTTTTACCCACTTGTGATTGCGATCGAACTTTTAATGAATACTGAGGAGAAGCTCTTTGTTAGTCATCACTGTGGGGCAGTTGGGTTTGGAGGATCTTGAGTAGCAGTGTCATCATATGAAGAATAAGAGTCAGCCTTGTGGAATTGGCCATCAAGAGGCCGATTTCCTTCATCTATCATAGACTTGCCTTTGCCTTCAACAGGTTCAAATGATTTCTTGATGACTTTGATTGGCGGCAGATATTCGAGGTGATTCTAAAAATCAGCTTGATAGTTGATGTCTGATCTGTTTCTGATGAATCTCTTGATCCAAGGCGCATAAATCTTCAACTCATATGGCGACAAAGCATTGTCAGCCAAAGTCCTCAAGAAGAAGTCATGAAGATTCATAGGTATGCCATGGATGACATTGAACGGGATATTCTTCATGATCCCTATGACATATTCTTCATCATTGTGGCCTTTGATAGACGCAATGGCATAAGACGGGATTTTGTACACTGTTCTGGGTTCATACTTCAAGTCTTGTACCAGAAATCGAGTCCTTGGGGGTTGTCCCTTGGCCAAAGGCTTCATGAGGACTTCCATGAGCTTGTTGGGCAGTTCTCGTTCATCATACATCAGAACTGCATCCTCTGAGGGAATTGAAATTGGGAGAGCTCGAAGCAATTCAGTGGCAGGAGCTTTATAGTGCATGTGCTGAGTCATCCAATCCAATACCCAAGTATTGACATCCTTTGGGTCACCTGAGATATGCAGTGTGGCGTAAAATTGAAGAATGATGTATGTGTTCCAATCACCGATATCAGTACAGAAGGGCAGCTTCATGAAGAACATTGAGGACTGGAGCAAAGCAAGGTATTTCCACCATATCACAGTGAGGAATATGGGTATGTTGAAATATCTTGTTTCTTCCACACAACACAGAAGCATAGTAGTTGAGCTGATTTCTTGTCCAGAACTTCCTGTGTCTCATGCGAAGCTTGTCATATGGATTCTCGCCAGTGAAGTACATTCGTTCTTTGTAGAATGCCTCTTTCTGAAACTTTGGCCTTTTGGAGAAAGGCTGATTTTGCTGCGGCTGAAGATTGTGTTGTTGTTCTTGAGGAGTAGCCACCACCATTGGTGTTTCTGTGTTCACCACGACAATAGCGGTTTCAGTGTTAGGTGCAGGAGCATTTTCTTCAGTTTGAGGATTCTCTTCAGCTTGAGGAATTTTCTTGTTGGAGGAGGCAGTTGCAGTATTTGATGCTGCATTTTCTTTAGCTGATGCAACTGATTCTTGAGCAGATTCCTCACGAATGTTTTTTCCGTCACAACCGGTGAGAATCTCAGTTGCAGCATGAGTTGGAGGGATTTGTGTTGACCTTGGTGAGCGTGGATGAGTTTCTTCCCAGAAATCATCATGGATTACAAGTGTGTTGCATTCATTTTCATCATCACCCTCCTGTTCTTCAGTGGTTTTCGGAGGTGCGGTGGACTAAGGAATATCATCTATTTGTATTTCCTTATCCATTTCTTCATCCTCTTCAGCGTCATTCATTTCTTCATCTTCTTCTAGAATGACATAATCCACTTCGAAGGGAACAATCATGTATGATGGTGCTACATTTAGAGGTGTAGCATCCACCGGGGCTGATGAAGATTCTGAATGCGTAATCTTCAAACGTTTGGCCTCTGAGCATTCTGATGCCATTGAAGCTTTTCTCTTTTTGGCTTCTTTCTCAGCCGCTTTGGTTTTCTTCATGTCTGATGCAGGCGGAGTCACTTTCTTCACCTTTGAGGGTTGCGGTGAAGGGGCAATTTCATCAAGCACTGGTTCAGTGTCAGGCCTGGCAGTTTCTTCAGTTGGAGCAGTTTCTTTAGCTGGAATATTTTGAGAAATTTCCTCAGGAGCTGGTTCATCAATTTCATCTTCCTCAGGTAGCTGAATGGTGTAGCTTGGCTAAGGTGGTGTTTGCTACTTTGGAGGGGCGGTTCTCTTGTTGTATTCATCAACAGCGGCTATTGCAACCTTGATGAATTTCACTTTGACACCTTGACGATCAGAGTGAAGACTTGTATACTTGTCTGTGAGGGTTTTGAGTTCAGCCTGAGTTGATACAAGTGCTTCAGGCGTCAGGTTGAGGAGATTCTGCTTGAGGAATTTCTCCTTTTTTTAATTTTGGCAGCCCTTGCTTGCTTGGCTTGCTGCTCTTTCCAATTTGCTTCATTGATCAAAGTAGCCACCATATGGTTGACACCAGGGGGAAGCTTCAAGTCATCAACCGGTGTGTTTGGATCTTCACACCAGAGGTTGATGAAATCTAGCAATACCTTCGGATCCATAGCAAGAGGAATGGAACTGCCAGAGGCATGTGCAACACGTTCCTGTTTGTTTCTGATGATTGCTTGGAGTGTTTCATCATCAAATTCTTCACTTCCTTCTGATGCAGAAGGAACGTTGATGACTTTGTTTGGACTTGGCCTGATGCCTCTACCAGTAGTCACTTTAGTCTTCAACAGAGTGGGTGAAGACTTTGAAGCGGAGCCAGTGCCAGATGGCACTGAGGAACTTGATTGTGCAGGTTGAAACTTACTAAGTTGCTTCTGTTGTGGGGGTGAAGACTGTGGTGTTGTTGAGGATTTTGCAGCCGTTGCAGCCTTCTAAGGCAATTGCTCTTGGGCGCTGTAGTTGAAGCTTTGGGTGTCTTCAACAAAGTCTTCTTCTGAGGAATTGCTGTAGCAGAGGCTTCAGCAGCTGAGGAAGTGGCAAGTGGCTGCAGCAGCAGAATCCTCATTGAATTTCTTCACAACTGCTTCTGACTTCTTCTACAACTTAGACAAATATTTGTCTTTCTCATCAGTATAATCCTCAATAGTTGCTACACTTGAGGGATGAGCTGCTTGTTGATCACCTTGTGGCGGCCTTTTGCAAGGTGGCTTGAGGGTGAATTTCTTGGCATATTTCGAAGTCACATATCTGTACTCCTTCCACTCCTTAGCCCACCTGCGTGCAATCTTTTGAAGCCTTATTTTGCGCTTCGCCATGGTCTCTTTACCATGTATTTACTCATCAGGAGTACAATAATTAGCATATATTTCTTGAAGTACTTGAAATGTTGTATTCTGTTCTAGCTTCTTTCCTCCTTTCTGCTTCCGATCATCCTCCATTTTCTTCAACTGAGGCTTTTGCTGAGGAATCTGAACTCTTGATGATTCTGAAGACACAGGTAAAGTTTCTTCGAGAAATGCTGCAAATGAGTTAAGTTGATGAGAACCTAGAGATTCATGAGCTGACCTTTTTGTACCTGTGAACACAGTATAGGTGTGAAGACTTTGGAGAGGTCATATGCGTTCTAAGATTTGAAGAAATTGAAATTTTTTAAAGGTTGAGGAATTTGACCAGTGAGTTGAGGAATTTGACTAAGCATTCTGATCTTGGGTTCCACAGTTGTGCACATTCGAGAATTTACACAATTGAGGAATCTCATGAAGAATTTTAGTGGCTTAGTGAAATTCATCAAGTGTTTGAGGAATGACTGTGCATGGCTGACAGACTTTCTGAGGAAAAACAGATTTTGCGAGTGTAAAGTGAATTAAAAGATCAATAGAGGCAGCAAAACAGGATTTTATTTACCCTATGCAAAGAACATGAAGAACTGGAGTAGTAAAAGGGAGAAGTTCCTCGGTTCAGATCTTCAGCGCCCTAACTTGGCAACTGAAATCAGCTACGGCGGCGGCGGAAGACGATTTTCTGCGGTCGGTGTGAGTACGGTGATGGCGAGGGCGAGGCAGCAAAGCTTTTCCTCACCGGCGAAGAGCATGCTAGCGGTGGCGCTAGGATTGAGCTGAAGCGGAGAAGATGAGAGGATGATGAGTTTTGACTGAGGGGGGTAAGGGTCTATTTATAGCTCAGGTGAAAAATTGTTCGGGTCAAAACTTTCGGACCGGACTGCCCTTGCCCCTTCGTCTCCGCATGACACGTGGTGCCGACGAGTGAAGCGGTGGAGTTCGTGGTTATCCGATCGTGAGAAGTGGGTCCCGTAACTGTGTAACATTATAAAAACATTTTTTGAATTTTTGAGGATTTTCATGCAAAGTCCTCAACTGACAAGGATACAGTGAAGATTTTGAACAAGTGTCAAGTAGAACGCATATGAAGAATTGAGAATAGACTGGGTTGAGCTTAGCATAGAGGGGGGTCGGGTCCGATCACATTCACTTAGAAGAAATATCAAATTGAAGACTGAGCTATAAGTGAATGTTGTTGAGGACTTTGAAAGCTCATTCTATATATATATATATATATATATATATATATATATATATATATATATATATATATATATATATATATATATATATATATATATATATATGCAAATGAAAATCATTAAACGTTTTGAAGAATTTGAAGATTCTGAAAATTTGAGGATTTTGTGACGAAGTGTCAAATTGATGAATTTCAACTTTGAAGAAAAACCAGCTTGAAGAATTTCAAAGTTGGGTGGTGGCGTGACCCACCGTATAACAATGATGATTTTAGGCGCCGCGTACAATTGTCGTAGGGTCCTGAGAACCAAATTCTTCATTAATTTCTTCACACTAAGAGTGATGTTCTTTATTGATTGAAGAAAACCATTTCTTCGTGTGTTGCACATCTAAGTCATCAATTTTGCATAAGTGTTATGATGTGTGCATGTTTTCACAAAACATTTGAAGACTCTAGGATATTTAGCTCACACCGCAACTTGCAAAACCTTCTTTCATCCAAGGGCTTTATGAAGATATCTCCTAGTTGATCGTCGGTCTTCACATGGTCGATGATGATATTGCCCTTGAGGACATGGTCCCGAAGAAAATGATGACGAATCTGGATGTGCTTAGTCTTTGACTATTGTACTGGCTTGTAGGCGATCTTGATTGCACTCTCATTGTCGCAGTATAGGGGCACATTCTTCATGTTGATGTCATAGTCTCTGAGGGTTTGCTTCATCCATAGCAGTTGAACACAGTAGGATCTAGCAGCAATATATTCAGCTTCGGCGGTGGAGAGATAAACACAGTTCTGCTTCTTTGAGGACCAGCAGACTAATGATCTTCCGAGGAAATGGCATATGCCTGATGTTGACTTGCGATCCAGACGGTCACCAGCATAATCAGAATCAGAATATCCAACAAGGTGAAGATTTGAGCCATTGGGGTACCATAATCCTAGTGTTGGTGTGTGAGCTAAGTATTGAAGAATATGTTTCACAGCCTTATGGTGTGATTCTTTCGGTTTTGCTTGAAAACGAGCACACATGCAAACACTAACATTATATTTGACCTAGATGCACACAGATACAATAAAGAGCCAATCATCGAGCGATATATGTGCTGATCGAAATCTTTACCATTTTCGTGAGTGTAGAGGTGACCGTTGGTAGGCATAGGAATCTTGACGCCTTTGCATTCATGCATGTTGAATTTACTCAGAACGTCCTTGAGGTATTTATCTTGAGATATGAAGATGCCATTGCATTGTTGATGAATTTGAAGAACTAAGAAGAATTTCAGCTCCCCCATCATAGACATCTGATATTCTTCACTCATCATGTAAGCAAATTCATCACTCTAACGTTTGTGAGTACAACCAAAGATAATGTCGTCGACATATATTTGGCACACAAATAGTTCATTGTCATAGGATTTTGTGAAAAGAGTAGGATCAAGTGAACCAGGTTTGAAGCCTTTCTTCACGAGGTATTCCTTCAAAGTGTCATACCACGCCCGAGGGGCTTGCTTGAGGCCATAGAGAGCCTTTTTGAGTCTGGAGACTTTGTCAGGATGCTTCGGATCTTCAAAACCTGTGGGTTGAGCAACATATACTTCTTCCTCAAGCTTACCATTGAGTAATGCACTTTTCACATCCATTTGATTAACGTAAGCAAGTAGTATTCGAATAGCTTCAAGTCTAGCAAGAGGTGCAAAAGTTTCATCGAAATCAATTCCTTCAACCTGTGTGTAGCCTTGTGCTACAAGCCGTGCCTTATTCCTCACCACTTGACCATCCTCATCTTGCTTCTTTCGGTATATCCACTTGGTGCCGATGATATTGTGCTTGCGAGGATTTGATCGTTTGACGAGTTCCCACACGTCATTTAGCCTGAACTGAAGAAGATCATCTTGCATGGCTTGAATCCACTCAGGTTCCATGAAGGCTTGATCAACTTTTGAGGGTTCTGTGATACACACAAAAGAGGAATGCCACAAAAGTTAACTAAATGTGAAGCTTTTGAGCGAGTGAGAGGACCTGGCGCATTGATGTCATCGAGGATTTTGTCAAGTTCCACTTCATTTGCAATCCTTGGATGAGCTAGTTGAAGACTTTGGTTGGGCTGAGGAATTTGATCTGGAGCCATTTCCTCAAGTGCACCAGTCTGAATTTCATCAGTGTTGGGGACGATTTCTTCAGCAATTTCCTCAGTAGGTATGATATCCTCAGTGGATTTGAGCTTGATTGCTTCCTTAGGAGGTAGTTTATCTGGCACAGGAGGTAATTGCTCTCTTTGCGAGCCATTAGTTTCATCGAACCGCACATCTACAGTGTCAACAACCTTGTTGTGATAGGTGTTGAAGACTCTGTAGGTGTGCGAGTCCTTTTCGTAACCAAGCATAAAACCCTCATGTGCTTTAGGTGCAAACTTTGAACTATGGTGAGGATCTCTAATCCATCATTTTGCACCGAAGACTTTGAAATAACTTACATTGGGTTTCTTGTCAGTGAGGAGTTCATATAAGGTTTTCTTGAGGAATTTGTGAAGATATACCCTGTTGATGATGTGGCAAGCAGTGTTGATTGCTTCGGGCCAGAAACGACGAGGAGTCTGATATTCTTCAAGCATAGTCCGTGCCATTTCAACCAGAGTCTTGTTCTTGCGTTCAATGACGCCATTCTGTTGAGGAGTATAAGGAGCAGATAATTCATGAGTAATACCAAGTTCATCAAGATAATCATCACGACTAGTGTTTTTGAATTATGTCCCATTGTCACTCCTGATGTGTTTGATCTTGAACCGAAGTTCGTCGAGGCCCTTGAGAAAAATCGTTTGAAAACTTCATGCACTTCGGTTTTATACATAATGGTATGCACCCAAGTGTATCGAGAATAGTCATCAACGATGACAAAGCAATATAAAGATGATGCATTGGTTAGAGTGGCATAATGAGTAGGTCCAAACAGATCCATGTGAAGCAATTCAAACGGGTGAGTAGTAGTCATGATAGTCTTCGAGGGGTGTTTGGATCTGGTCATTTTCCAGACTCACAAGCACCGCAGAGGTGGTCTTTGAGGAACTTGACTGATTCGATGCCAATGACATGCTTCTTCTTTGCCAGTATGTGCAAATTCCTCATGCCTGCATGACCCAGACATCGATGCCATAGCCAGCCTTGTGAGGTTTTTGTCAGTAAGCATCTGGCTGGTTGAGGACCTGTGGAAAAATCAACAATGTACAAATCTCCTCTCCTAAAGCCTTCAAAGACTTTGGATTTGTCAGATTCCATAATGACTACGCATCTGTATTTTCCAAATATAAGAACCATATCAAGATCACAAAGCATTGAGACTGACATGAGGTTAAACCCAAGGGATTCGACAAGCATGACTTTGTCCATGTGCCTGTCCTTGGAAATAGCCACTTTGCCTAGTCCCAATACCTTGCTTTTACCTTTGTCAGCATAAGTGATTTGCTTCAGTGGTGAGTCAGTGGCATATTCATCAACAAGCTTTTATCACCAGTCATGTGGTTTGTGCAACCACAGTCAAGAACCCACTCAGTATTCTTGGGTTTGTCATCCTGTAGATGAATTAGTAAAGCTTACCATCTCACATGCTTCAGACTTGAAGAATATGATTTCAATTTCATCAGATATGAATTTCATCATAAACAGTAAATTTGAGGACGTGTGAAATGTTATTATTTCATCAATTTTAGCTTGCGTCCAATCAAGCATTTTCCTCAGGTCTCGAGCAAATTCTTGAGATGATGACTTTCATCTGGAGACCTGACCTGCAGAAGTGATCAGTGCAATTTCTTCACCACCCACATTTGAAGGGGTGTCAAAGAGTTCATCATCCTGCGAGCACCATATCAGAAAGGGGGCATTGAAGTTAATGCACTTCTTTTCATAGTAGGGGGATTAGAGTACTCAAATGAATAGGCAGAGAAGTTCTTTGAGGATTTATGAACATAATGATTTGAGGAATAGTGCGCATATTCGTATCCCTTGTAATTTCCCTACATATCAGAAGCATTAGCACGAGTACGAGCATAGTTTTGACCATTTGAGGATTTCAATCCTCTTGAAGACTTTAGTCCACCTGAGGAATTTGATCTGGGGTTGAGGTTCTTCACAGGTGGTGTCATGAGGACATTCACCTGAAGATTTTCCAACCAACTTTTGCGGACCCAAATTTTCCTCAGGCGTGGTCCATTCCTGCAGTTAGCTCCAACATATCGAGCAAATACTTCACCACATTGATTTTTGAATAGTTTATAGTTGGAGTCAAATGACTCATCTGAGGAATAGGATAATTCACATGCAAAGCCTGTTAGAGTGGATGAACCGACGGGAGGGCCCTTAGCAGAAACCCATGAGGTTTTGGGATACTGCTCAGGTTTCCAGTATGATCCATTAGCATTCAATTTCCTCTCGAAGGCAATTCCTTCTTTCCTCGGGTTCCTGTTCAAAATCTGCTTTTTGAGCACATCGCAAAGGGTTTGATGCCCTTTGAGACTTTTGTATATGCCTGTCACATACAATTCCTTCAACCCTGCATTTTTGTCAGTAGCACTTGTGGTTTTCTCAAGTAAAGAATTTGATACCACTGGAGCAGTTGAAGAATTTGTAGCGATAGAAGCATTTGAGGATTCTGGTGAAGAATTGGCAGTTTCACGCATGATGCATTTGAGACATGGTGGGGGTGAATTCAACCTGAGTGGCACTGATCTGTTGAGCAAGCAATGAATCGTTTTCCATTCGAAGATCATCATGAGACATATTCAACTTCTCAAGATCAAGTTTCCTTTGAAGAAATTCATAGGAAAGTTTCTCATGATCAGCCAAGAGTGTGCCATAACGATCTTGAAGACTATCAAATCTAGACTGAAGACTTTCACATCTTCAGTGAGGACTTGAGTACGATTCATTTCATCATTCAACAGATCATCGCTTCTGTCTAGCAGCTTTTGAAGCTTTTCAATGGCACTTTGTTGTTTAGTTGCAATGTTGGCAAGTTTACTGTAACTGGGTTTTTTTATAATCATCAGGTTCACGGTCACTTGAGTCAGAGGAGGAAGTGTCATTCAATACCTTTGATCCTTTTTCCATGAAGCAATAGGTTGGAGCGAAGTCATCGGCATAGTCATCAGTGTAGATAGCGTTGTCATTTTCTTCAAGGTTGAAGATTGACTTGTTGATGAATGTGGTAGCCAGTGCAAGACTTGCCACACCAGACTATGAATCTTCTTCAGAACCTTCCTATTCAGCACATTCCTTAGATTCTTCCTCAGAATCCATTTCCTTGCCAATGAGTGCCCGAGCCTTTCTCAAACTAGTCTTCTTGTGCGATGAGGACTTTGAGGATGAGGATTTTGAAGATTTCTTCTTTTTCTTAGAGTCATCAGAACTTTCATCCTTGTACTTCTTCTTCTTTGATTCTTTCACCCAATGACGACAGTCAGCTATGTAATGACTAGATTTCTAACATTTGTGGCATGTTCTTTTCCTGTAGTCCTCAAGTGAAGATTCTGATTTCCTCTTATATCTTCTTGAAGATTTACCAAACTGGCCACGTTTTGTAAACTTCTGGAATTTCCTCACGAGCATTGTAAGCTCCTGTCCAAGTTCTTCATGGTCACCAATGCTGCAATCTAAGTCTTCTTCTTCAGATGAGGAAATCGCTTTAGCCTTCAGCACACGAGGTCTTGAGTAGCTTGGTCCATACAGATCTCTCTTTTCTTCCTGTTGGAATTCATGAGTATTGAGTCTTTCAAGTATATCAGCAAGATCAAGCATCTTATAGTCTCCTCTTTCTTGAATCATCAGAACCAGTGTATCAAATGATGGATCAAGAGATGTTAGCAGTTTCTTCACAATTTCATGGTGAGTGATGTCTCGAGCTCCCAGTGCTTGCAGTTCATTTGAGATGTCAGTGAGGCGATCAAAGGTATCTTGGCAGCTTTAATTGTCAAGCCTCTTGAAGCAATTGAAGAGATTGCGAAGAACATCAACACGAGAGTCACACTGAGTTGAAACTCCTTCATTGACTTTGGACAGCCTATCCCACATAAGCTCAGTTGTGCCCAAAGCACTCACTCTACCATACCGAGCTTTGCTCAGATAGCCACAGATGATATTCTTCGCTTGAGAATCAATTTGCTTGAATTTCTTCACATTAGCAGTAGAAATAGTACCAGTGATGGAAGGAATACCATGTTCCACAATGTACCAGAGATCATTGTCAATAGCCTAAAGATGCATCTGCATCTTGGTCTTCCAGTAGGGAAAGTCCTTTGCTTCGAAGGTAGGACATCCTGCAGTAACCTTGATCATACCTACGGTCGACATAACTAAAACTCCACGTGGTTAAACCAAAATCATACAGAACAAGGGAGTACCTTGCTCTAATACCAATTGAAAGTGTGTTATATCGACTAGAGGGGGTGCATATGCGATATTTAGAATTTCATCGCTGAGGAAATTCCTTGTGAGGAAACTCCTCAATGATGAATTAAGTGCAGTGGAAATAGCACAGAATTAGAAGTGCAAAGACTACTACAGCAAACTACTTGGTGAAGATTATGATGAACGGTTTGCACAGTATGAAGGTACAGAGAACGTAGGTGAAGATTAACTCGAGTGATGGATTTGAGGTTGAGAAAATTTAGAGAAAGTCTTCAGACAAATTCTTCAAACAGCACAGATGAATGTCTTCAACATACAATTTTGAGGAAATGAAAGAGTTGAAGAAATTGAACCCGTAACTCGATGAAGACAGTTGTTGATGACCTAGTTCCAACTGCTGTGACAGTTGTACGTCTGGTTCGGAGCGTCTTGGCATTGAAACCAAAGGACACACAATCCCGAGACACACAGTCCCTACCATATTCTCCTTGAGCTAAGGACACACAGTCTTCGCCCAACACTCGTGGTAAGTCTTCAAGGCAGACTTCCAAACCCTCACAAACTCGATCACCCGGCGATCCACAATTGACTGTTGGATGCTTTAGACCATGACGCCTAACCATCTGGAGGATGCACAGTCTGCAAAGGTAAAAGGCTTCAGTTCCACACAGGAACAAATTCTTCAGTGATGCTCAATCACTTGGTTTTGGTTTGGGATTTGGTGTTTGGGGTATTTCCTCACCTGATGATTTTCTCTCGAAGACTCTGAGGAATTTGGGTTGCTCTAAATGACAAGTGTCAGTTTCTCTCGGAGCAGCGAACCATCTAGTGGTTGTGGGGGCGGCTATTTATAGCCTGGGAGCATCCCGACATGATTTGACATAAATGCCCTTAAATAATGTGACTGTTGGGTGGATAAGATCAGTGAGGTGGCGCATGCCGCGGCAATGGTCAGAACTTTCAGTTGTGAAAGTCCTCATGTCTCTCATATTCCTCATTATGAGGCTTTGGTAGGTTTAGGCTTGGGTTGAGCATCAAGAGGAAATTCATTCCGTAGTATTACTTCGACCCCCTTTAACAGTATGGTGTTCCTATGACTCAAGAGTAAAGAAAATGAAACAGAAAGAGTAAATCTTCATGCTTCAAAGTCTTCACGCAGTTTTTCTTCAGGACACACTGAATTCCTCATCTTCAATATCTTCATGAGGAATATCAATTTCATCGCAATTTCTTCGCGATCAAAGTCTTCAAGGTAAGACCAAAGTCTTCAGCCGAATACATACATTTTTAGTGGTCGATATTCATCATATAACTCAAACTCCTCAGCGACTTATAGAGCATGTGTACACTTACAAACACATTAGTTTCTTAACCTATAAGTCTTCAAACCACCAAAATCACTAAGGGCACTAGATGCAGTTACAAATACTCAAGATGCATGCTGGATAGCAGTCGATGGGTCAAGTAATAGTAGTAGGTGCTAGCAGGAGCCGGACTATTTTCTCATGGACGTGATGCCTATATACACATGATCATTGTCGTGAAAATCGCATAACTATCCGCTATTCTATCAATTGCCAATAGTAATTTGTTTACCCATCATATGTTGCTTTCATGAGAGATGCCACTAGAGGACACTATGCCCCGTGGGTCTATTCCCTTATATATTCAAAAAACTTATAATTTACTCACATTTATTATTTGTCTTTTATTTTATTTTGCAAGCCACAACTATCTAAAATTATCTACACACCTCATTTGCTTGCAAATAACGAGATCAAGGGCATTGACAACCCTCTTCCCCGCGTTGGGTGCAAGTTGTTTGCTCTTCTGTGTGCATGTGATACTTGTGATCTGCGTTGGATTTTTCATGAACAGGAACAGGTTATCGCAACATAATGTGGGTAAGCATTTCCCTCAGTTATGAATCGAGGGATTATCAAACCAATAGGAATATCAACAACAACCATCTTCAGCGGTTGCACACAAAAGAACAAACAACTTGCACCCAACGCGGGCAAGAGGGTTGACAATCCCCCTGGTCTCGTTATTTGCAAGAAAGTGAGATGGGTAGATAATTAGATATAATTGTAAATTTAGAAATAAAATGAAAACAAGTAAATGGCATCAACGTATTGAAGGTTTTTAAGTATATGGTGAATAGACCTCGGGCATAGTTTTCCCTAGTGGCATCTCTCATGAAAACAACATGGGGTGTGTAAACAAATTACTATGGGAAATTGATAGAAAAGTGGATAGTTATGCGATATTCACAACAATGATTATGTGTATACAGGCATAACTCCATAAACAAATAGGTCAACTCCTGCCTGCACCTATTACTATTACTATTCTCATCGACCGCTATCCAGCATGCATCTAGAGTATTAAGTAAAACAAAGTAATGCATGGAGAACGATGACATGATGTAGACAAAGCAAACTCAGGCGATATAAATAAACCCCATTGTGTTATCCTTAGCAGAAGCAACATGAAGATGCATCTTGTTCCCTTCTATCACTCGGATAGAGAAACTCGCCACGCTGAATGTACTACAACACACCTCTCTCATCGAAGAAATATCAATCTAGTTGGCCAAACTATTTCAATAGATCGTAGAGAATTACGAAGCTATCATAATAATGCACATAAAAATCATATTAGAATTCATACAAGACTCACCTATTTATCATAAATAATCTGAACGTAAGCCCACAGTTCGTCGGATCCCAACAAACGCACCGCACAAAAGGATTACATCATATGGATCAAAGTGAAGATGCGGTGGTCATTGTATTGAAGATCAAGAGAGAGATATTGCCATTTAGGTACTATCCATGCACCAATAGGTCTGTGGTGAACTACTCACACATCATCATGAGGGTAGCAAGGTTGATGAAGAGTCCCTTCGTGATTGATCCCCCTCCTCTAGGGTGCCGGAACGAAGCTCCAGATAGCCGCCCAACGGAACAAAGACTTGCGGCGGCATAAAAAGTGTTTCGGCACTTCCTATATGGTTTTTGGGATATATGAGATTTTATAAGCCGGAGAATGGAGTCGGGAGAGCCTCGAGGGGCCCACAAGCCATGAGGGCGCCCCACAGGTCGTGTCGTGTTGGCTTGTGGGGTCCTCGTGTGGCCCCGAGCCTTCTTACAGTACTCATTGGTCTTCTTTTGGTCCAAAAAAATCTCCAAAAAGTTTCAGGTTAACTGGACTTCGTTTGGTACTGAAAACCTAAAAAGTGAAAAACATGCAAAAAACAACAACTAGCACTCGGTCAATAGGTTAGTGCTCAACAATAATATATATTGGTAGATAAATACCCCAAAAGTATCCTAGAATTATAATATATCAACATGGAACAATTAAAAATTATAAAATCATTGGGGACGTATGAAGCATCCCCAAGCTTAATTCCTGCTCGTCCTCGAGTAGGTAAATAATAAAGAGAAAATTTTCTATGTGACATGCTACCCATTATATAACCTTATGAAGGTATGCTTACTGAGAAATGATGAATTAACAGACATAAACATAGCAATACTTATAAGTATAAGCAAAAAATCATTAATCTTTCAAAGTATACGACCCTCAAAGATAGATTTACCCCCATTCATCGTCTTATATTAGCAAGGCATGGCTCCATCTTCACCACATTAATACAAATTTCAAGTAGCACAGTGCCAAAATGAGTCAATTGGATTGTACTTTTTTATATGCATCAACTTTTTATTCTTCACGCAATACATGAGCGTGAACCATTGGACATAGCACATATGTGGAATATAATATGGTGGTACGTGTTAAAAGGGGTAAAAAGTGGAGAAGATAGTCTCACATCAACTAGGCGTGCCAATGGGCTATGGAGATGCCCGTCGATAGATATCGATGCAAGGAGTAGGGATTGACATGCAAATGATCCACTAGAGATATAAGTGTATCAAAGCTCAACTGAAGCTAAATGGGTTGTGCATCCAACTTGCTTTCTCATGAAGACCTCGGGCATTTGAGGAAGCCCGTCATCAGAACATACAAGCAAAGTTTATGAAAAAGTGATTCTCACTAGCATATGAATGGTATAACATGAGACTCTCTATATGAAGAACAAGGTGCCACTTTGAGGCACAAGTGTGGTAAAGGATAGTAGCAAAGTCCCTTCTCTCTTTTTCTCTCATTCATTTTTTATAATTATGGTGGGCTCATTTGGCCTCCCATATTTTTATTTCCTCACTGGGACAATGCTCTAATAATGATGATCATCACACTTTTATTTGCTTACAACTCAATATGAAGACTGATAGATAGTAAGACTCTGTATGTATGCCTCTGGCAGTGTACCAGGATGTGCAAATATCTAGCATGACATGTATCAAAAATATGATGAACGACGACTTTGCCATAAATACTATGTCAGCTCTTTATGATCATGCAAAGCAATATGATGATGAACGAACTAGTCATGTGAAGAGACGATGGAATTTGCATGGCAATATATCTTGGAATGGCTATGGAAATGCCATGATAGGTAGGTATGGTGGCTGTTTTGAGGAAGATATAATGAGGCTTATGTGGAATAGAGCATGTCATGTCATGGGTTTGGATGCATCGACGAAAGTTGCACCGATCCTCGAGGTGAGAATGGGCAAGGCACGATACCGAAGAGACTAGCAAATATGAGGAGGTGAGATTGCGTATGTCCATGGTATCACATTAGTCATAAAGAACTCATATACTTATTGAAAACTTTTATTAGTTTTACCACAAATCAAAGTACTACTCGCATGCCCCGAGGGAGGGGTTGGTAGGAGTTAACCATCGCGCGCCCCTGACCCGAAACAACACTAGGATTTAAACGAGGAATAGAAATGCTCACACATCATCACCATGCCTTTTAAATTTTTAAACGAACAAGAAGTTAACATCTCTTAATATCGACACCTCTCTGAATTAATAATAATGAACTCACACCTTTTTCATATCACCACATCAATAACATTAACCCATAATTTCTCTATATGTGCTACATGATGGTTTTAATTATCACTCATCGAACACCTATTATTTCTGGTCTAGTCTTATGACCCATGCAAATTACCATCACTATTTGTTTAACTCTGAAACAAATATAAGTGAAGAACAAGAGCATAATATTTCTAGAGAATTTACACGCGACTATGCTCAAAACGATATAAGTGAAGTACTAGAGCAACTGCTAAGCTCAAAAGATATAAGTGAAGCACATATAGTATTCTAATAAATTATGATGATGGTGTGTCTCTCTGAAATAGGTGTGTCCAACAAATGATGATTGTGGGAAACTGAAAGTAAAAGTAAACAAAAGCAAACGACGCTCCAACCGAAACTCATATCATGTCATGAATAAAAATGTAGCTCCAAGTGACATATCGATGGATTGTGACGAACGAGGGGATGCCTTCCGGGACATCACCAAGCTTAGACGCTTTAGTCTTCCTAGAATATTACCTTGGGGTGCCTTGGGCATCCCCACGCTTAGGGATTTGCTGCTCCTCATTCCTTTGTCCATCAGAATAATACCCAAAAATTGAAAACTTTAATCACATAAAACTCAAGAGAACTTCATGAGATCTGTTAGTATAAGCAACATATCAAATACTTTATGTACTGTTATAAGTTGATTCATATTTTATTTTAGCATATGGTACTATATTCTAACGTTTCCATGGCTTATACCCCTTGATACAATCCATAGCATAATCATAGCATGCAAACTATGCAAGCAAAAAACAGAATCAGCTTAAAATAGAACATTCTATAAAGATACATTTAATTGCCATACTTTTCTAACTCAAAAAATTCTAAAAACTTATAACGACCTGAATAATTTGTATATCATTACTATGTAAAACATTCAACTAAAAAGACGTTCTAGTAAAATCAGAGAAATTCGGCACTGGACGTCAAAGTTTCTGTTTTTGCACCGTATCAATTCTACTCATGATACAAATCATCCCAAAGGCTTTACTTGGCACAAACTCTAATTAAGTCACAAAAATACAATCATTATAGTAGAAACAATCATGTTATCACAAAAAATAGAAAGTAAAATCAAAAGTAAAGATAACTCTTGGGTTGCCTCCCAACAAGCACTACTGTTTTACGCCCCTAGTTAGGCATATTGCATAGTTTCAAGTGTTGTCATCTTTGAGACTCCGCCCATAAGTAGCTCTCATGATTTATTCATAAGGTGGTATAATTCTCTTTCTAGGTAATTGTTCCATTCCGTTCTTTAATGGGAATTGGAATGTTATGTTTCCATCTTTCATGTCAATGATTGCACCTATAGTTCGTAGGAACGGTCTTCCAAGTATAATCGGACTAGTAGGATTGCAATCAATATCAAGCACAATGACATATACACACACATATTTTTTATTTTCAATGATAAGCACATCATTAATTCTACCTAAATGTTTCTTAATGGTAGAACCCACAAGATGCTAGTTTAGGGAACACTCTTCAATATTAGTGAGGCCAAGCACATCACATAAAGATTTATGTATAGTTAAAACACTAGCACCAAGGTCACACAAAGCATTGCATTAATATTTATTTATCTTAATTTTGATAGTAGGCTCCCACTTATCATGCAACTTTCTAGTAATAGAAATTTCAAGCTCAAGTTTCTCATCATAAGCTTTTACCATAGCTTCTACTATATGTTGAGTAAAAGCTTTGTTTTGTTCATAAGCATTGGGTGAGATAATGATGGATTGCAGCAAGGAAATACATTCTACTAAAGAGAAATTATCATAATTAAAGTCCTCGTAATCCTATATAGTGGGCACATCACTAGTTAAAGTTTTGACCTCTCCCAACCCACTTTTTCAGTTTTAGCATCAAAATCATCACCCTCCAAGCAAATGGGATGTTCCTTAACTAGAGTTGACTCATCTACAGTCCCTTTATCATTAATAGTAAGAGAAGTAGATAAATATTCTATAGGATAAGTACCAATCATTTTAAGATCTTCATCATGATTTCGGTAAAAAAACTGGTGGAAGAGCTTTTTCTAGGAATTCCCGCTTAGGTTTCAACTTAGCAGTCCTCTCCTTAATTTCATTACTAGAAACTTGGATAGATTTAATAGACTCATTAAAATTATTATTAGGATGCAAAGCTTTACTTTTAATAGTTTCTACATCAAGAGCAATTATATCCATGTTTTAGCCAAAGTATCGACAACATGCAATTTTTCCTCGGCCATAGTATTGAAAACCTTTTGAGAATTAATGAATTCCTTAATAGTGATCTCAAGATCATAAGGTATCCTGTTAGAATTTGTAGAATAATTTCCATAGTTGTTCGAGGAATTACTAGGATACGACCTAGGATTGAAATTAGCGATTTTTATTACAAGGACGTATCATTGGGATCAACATGAGTATTTTTATTAGCAACCAAATTCATAAGATCATCCACTTATTCACTTAAAGTAGCGATTTCCTCAACAAAATTTACCTTCTTGCCAGTTGGATCTCTCTTGGTATGCCATTGAGAATAATTAGTCATTTGTGTTGTCCATAAGTTTTGTGACCTCCCGTAAGGTCACGTCCATAAAGGTACCACATGCAGCAGAATCTAGAAGATTTCTAGACACAAAGTTTATTCCAGCATAGAAGTTTTGGATAATCATCCACAAGTTTAAACCATGAGTGGGGCAATTCCTTATCATCAATTTAATTCTCTCCCAAGATTGTGCAACATGTTCTTGATCATGCTGTTTAAAATTCGTTATTTGATTTCTAAGGGAGATGATCTTAGGAGGAGGAAAATACTAGGCAATAAAAGCATCTTTACACTTATCCCATGTCCAATACTATTACGTGGTAAATATGAAAACCAGGCTTTAGCTTTATCCTTAGTGAAAAAAGAAACAATTTTAATTTCACAATATCATTATCTATATCCTTTTTATTTTGCATATCACAAAGTTCAATAAAGGTATTAAGATGTGAACCTGGATCCTCATTAGGACTTCCCAAAAATTGATCTTTCATGATAAGATTCAACAATGCAACATTAATATCAAAAGCCTCCGCACTAGTGGCGGGTTGTATAGGAGTACTAATAAAATCATTGTTATTAGTATTTAGGAAGTCACAGAACTTAGCAGTATCTTGAGACATGGTGACCGAGCAAGCAAAGTAACAAGGAGGACAGGTAAACTAGAGAGTAAAGCAAGCAAAGAAGTAAACTAGTGATAAGCAAAGATACATTATTTTGTATTTTTTTACGATACAAAATAATATACCAGCAAATAAAAAGAGGAACAAGTGAATGACAATTTGTGTGAGGTTACTTGGTAGTTGGTGATGATATTCCCCGACAACGGCGTCGGAAATCCTTCCTGATACTTGTGATCTACGTTGGGTTTTCCGTGAAGAGGAACGGGTTATGCAGCATAATGTGGGTAAGTATTTCCCTCAGTTATGAAACCAAGGTTTATTGAACCAATAGTAATATCAACAACAACCTTATTCAATGGATGCACACAAAAGAACAAACAACTTGCATCCAATGCGGGCAAGAGGGTTGTCAATCCCCTTGGTCTCATTATTTCCAAGCAAGTGAGATGTGTAGATAACCGTAGATAATTGTAAATTGAAAAATAAAATGAAACAAGTAAATGGAAGAAAGGTATTGAAGGTTTTGCAAATATATGGTGAATAGGCCCAGGGCCATAGTTTTCCCTAGTGGCATGTGTCATGAAAACATCATACGGTGGGTAAACAAATTACTGTTGGGCAATTGATAGAAAAGCAGATGGTTATGCAATATTCACGGAGATGATCATGTGTATATAGTCATCACACCCATAAACAAATGGGACGGCTCCTGCTTGCACCTATTACTATTACTCCACTCATTGAACGCTATCCATCATGCATCTAGAATATTAAGTGAAAGAGAGTAATGCATGGAGAATGATGGCATGATGTAGACAAAGTAAACTCAAACAATATGAATAAACTCCATCATGTTATCCTTAGTATAAGCAACAAAAAGACGCATCTTGTCCCCTTCTGTCACTGGAATAAAGAAACTCACGAGGTTGAACCTACTACAACACACCTCTCTCGCTGAAAAATATCAATCTAGTTGGCCAAACTATTAGAACAGAGAGAATAACGAAGCTATCATACTCATGCACATAAGAATCATATTAGAATTCAGATTAGACTCAAATATTTATCATGAATAATCTGAACATAAACCCACAATTCATCGGATCTCAACAAACGCACCGCACAAAAGGATTACATCATATGGATCAAAGCGAAGATGTGATTATCATTGTATTGAAGATCAAGAGAGAGATTGCCATCTAGGTTGTATCCATGGACCCATAGGTTTGTGGTGAAATACTCACACATCATCATGAGGGTAGCAAGGTTGATGAAGATGCTCTCCGTGACCGACCCCCCTCCGACAGAGTGTCGGAATGGAGCTCCAGATGGCATCCCGTAGGAACAAAGACTTGCGGCGGCATAAAAAGTGTTTCGGTACTTCTTCTAGGGTTATTGGGATATATGAGAATGTATAAGCCAGAGAATGGAGGCGGGAGAGCCTCGAGGGGCCCACAAGCCATCAAGGCGCCCCAGGCCGCGTCGTGTTGGCTTCTGGGGCCCTCAGGTAGCCCCAGCCTTCTTCCGATACTCATTGGTCTTCTTTTGGTCCAGAAAAAATCTCCAAAAAGTTTCAAGTCAATTGGAATTTGTTAGGTATTGAAAACATGCAAAGTGAAAAACATGCACAAAACAACAACTGTCACTGGGCATTGGGTCAATAGGTTAGTGCTCAAAAATAATATAAATTGGTAAATAAATACCCAAAAAGTATCCTAGAATGATAATATATCACGATGGAACAATAAAAGATTATAGATACATAGGAGACGTATCAGCAGCCCCTGAACACGGTTGATGATTGATATTCCTATTGGTTCGATAAACCTTGGTTTCTTAATCGAGGGAAATACTTACCCGTTGGGGAATCTTGCATGGGAAACAAAAGATTTCCTATGCTCACCAAGATCTACCTATGGAGATCAACATCTACGAGAGGGGGAGTGCATCTACATACCCTTGTAGATTGCTAAGCGGAAGCATTGAGAAATGCAGTTGATGTAGTCAAACGTCTTTGCGATCCAATCATGAACCGTCCCGTGATCCAATCACGAACGTCCTAATCAAGTACCGAACGGACGGTATGTGCGCATTCAGCACACGTACAGCTCGATGACGCCTTCACAACCTCGATCCAGCGTGCGTGGGTGAAGTACTAGCTGAGTTCTCCGACAACAGGATGGCGTGGTGGTGTTGGTGGTGGTGCTATTCCGGTAGGGCTACGTCAAGCACTACCGAAACCGCAAACAGGGAGAAAAAGATCTAGGGAGAGAGAGGGGCACTAAGGGCTTGGTGTGTCCTCTTGGGGTGCCCCTCCCCTCTCTATATAGGTGTAGGGGCGTGGGGAACAACCCCTCCAAGCCATAGGGCGCAGCCAAGGTGGAATTAGGTGGAATCCTAGTCCTCCTCCTTCCCTTCCATACAAAGGTGGACTTTCCACTTTTCCCAACTACATGGGCCTTGAGGGAGGTGTGTGCCTGGCCCAATAAGGCCAAGACGCCTCCCCTCATATATAAATATGACTTCCCAGATATAAATATTTACCTCCGGATCATTCCGAAGCACCTCGTGACGTCCGAGATCTCACCAGGGACTCCAAACAACATTCGATCACCAACAAAATAACTCAATTATGTCTATATCGTCACCGAACATTAAGTGTGCACACCCTGCGGGTTCAAGAACTATGCAGACATGACCGAGACACCTCTACTATCAATAACCAATAGTTGGACCTGGATGCCCATATTGGTCCCCATACATTCTACGAAGATTTATATCGGTCGAACCAACGATGATAAGGATTCACTTAACCCCGTATGCAGTTCCCTTTGTCCATCAATATATTACTTGCCCGAGATTCGATCGTGAGTATCTCCATACATAGTTCAATCTCGTTATCGGAAAGTTTCTTTAATCGTTCCATAATACAAGATCATGTAACTAACTCCTTAGCCACATTTCTTACAAGCTTATTGTGATATTGTATTACCGAGTGGGCCCCTAGATACCTCTCTGTCGCACGGAGTGACAAATCCCAGTCTTGATCCATGCCAACTCCACACACACCCTCGGAGATACCTGTAGAGCATCTTTATAGTCACCTATTTACGTTGTGATATTTGATACACACGAGGCATTCCTCTGGTGTCAGTGAGTTGCATGATCTCATGGTCATAGAAATAGATACATTGACATGCAAACAGCAAAAGCAGTAAACTAGATACGATCAAACGCTATGCTTAAGGTTTGGGTCTTGTCCATCACCTCATTCTCCTAATGGTGTGATCCTATTATCAAATGAAAATTCATGTCTATGGCTAGGAAACCTTAGCCATCTTTGATCAATGAGCTAGTCCAGTAGAGGCTTACTAGGGACACTTTCTTGTCTATGTATCCACAAATGTATATGAGTTTCCAATCAATACAATTATAGCATGGATAATGAAAGATTATCATGAGCAAGGAAATATGATAATAACTATTTTATTGTTGCTTCTAGGGCATATTTCCAATAGGCCTATCCCACATGACACGGATAAATCGTCGGTGATGCCTCCGTCCGGTCACACGCGCCAGGCAAAAATAGAGCATGTGCGATTGGTAGGATGATACATCTCCAACGTATCTATAATTTTTGATGGTTCCATGCTATTATCTTGTCAAACTTTGGATGTTTTGTATGCCTTTTATATCTTTTTTGGGACTAACTTATTAACTCAGTGCCAAGTGCCAGTTCCTGTTTTTTCCGTGTTTTTGACCCTTTTCAGAGGAGAATATTAAACGGAGTCCAAACGGAATAAAACTTACGAAAAGATTTTTTCCGGAACAGAAGATACGCAGGGGGCGTGAGAACCAAGGCAGAGGCCACTAGGGGAGGCCACAAGCCCCCTAGGCGCGGCCAGCGGGCGCGCCTAGCAGGCTTGTGGGCCCCCCTGTGGCTTGTCTACCCTACTTCTTCCGCCTATAAATCCCCGAAAAATCCAAAACCACGGGAGAGATCCACGAAAATACGTTTCCACCACCGCAAGCTTCTGTCTCCGCAAGATCCCATCTGGGGCACGTTCTAGTGCCCTGCAGGGGGGGGATTCGGATACGGAGGGCTTCTTCATCAACACCATTGCCTCTCCGATGATGCGTGAGTAGTTCACCATAGACCTTCGGGTCCATAGCTAGTAGCTAGATGGCTTCTTCTCTCTCTTGGATCTTCAATACAAAGTTCTCCATGATCTTCATGGAGATCTATCCTATGTAATCTTCTTTTGTGGTGTGTTTGTCAAGATCCAATGAATTGTGGATTTATGATCAGGTTATCTATGAAACTTATTTGAGTTTCTTCTGATATCTTTTATGCATGATTTCATATCCTTGTAATTCTATTCGAGTTGTGGGTTTTGTTTGGCCAACTTGATCTATGATTCTTGCAATGGGAGAAGTGCTTGGTTTTGGGTTCATACCGTGTGGTGACCTCACCCAGTGACAGAAGGGGTAGCGAGGCACGTATCGTGTTGTTGCCATCAAGGGTAAAAAGATGGGGTTTACATCATTGGTTTGAGTTTATACCTCTACATCATGGCATCTTGCTTAAGGCATTACTCTGTTCGTCATGAACTCAATACACTAGATGCATGCTAGATAGTGGTCGAATGTGTGGAGTAATAGTAGTAGATGCAGACAGTATCGTTCTACTTTGTCTCGGACGTGATGCCTATATGTATGATCATTGCCTTAGATATTGTCATGACTTTGCGCGGTTCTATCAATTGCTCGACAGTAAGTTGTTCACCCACCATAATATTTGCTATCTTGAGAGAAACCTCTAGTGAACACTATGCCCCCCGGGTCTACTTCACATCATATTTTCAGCCTTACTCTTTTACTTCGTTGCACTTTCCGCCTTCAGATCTCACTTTGCAATCAATATTGAAGGGACTGACAACCCCTTTATAGCGTTGGGTGCAAGCTCGTTTGTGTTTGCGCAGGTACTCTTGACACTTGGCTTGATTCTCCTACTGGATTGATACCTTGGTTCTCAAACTAAGGGAAATACTTACTGCTACTGTGCTGCATCACCCTTTCCTCTTCAAGGGAAAAAACCAATGCAAGCTCAAGAGGTAGCATAGGACCACCACTTACAAACATATTGAAGAAGTCATGTGAGAAGTGCTATGCATCCCAAAGATACGTCTCCGTTTGTACTTCACATCACACACAATTTTCCGCATCACATCATTTGTGATAGGGGTGGCCATCACACACGATAGTCATAATTCTGTCGATTGTGTTAATCAATACATCCCTCACGGTGCCTAGAAGAAACAATTTGGCATTGGGTTGTCCATCACACACACCTATTATGTGAAAATGTTTGTGATAGAGTGGCCTAACGCACACAGTTGTTGACCGGAAGTCATGTGTGAATGTTCACTGATCCAACATGCTAACTTTCTAGAAATCGTGTGGTTTTGTTGAGGTCATCACCCACGGCGTTGTCTTAGAAACCGTCTGCAATAGGAACCACAATTATTAGCCTAATTACTTTATTACCTATAATCCATTTAGTAATCAAAATAACATTTCATATCAAGCACACGGTATATTTCGTATTCGTATTACTGCAACCAGGATTTCATAATTGAATTACATCTGGGTACAACATCATATAGGCATATACTACCTAGCTACCCAATTGCACAACATGACAAAGTTTTAAATGCAACATCTAAAACCTTTGGAAATTAAGTATTATTATAGATGGCAAATAGACAAATGATTCTCGTCTAGGAAATTGTTGAAGTGGAAGGCGAACATTGAGCCTTCAGTGATGTTGAAGGTACAACACTTTAGGCCAATGCATGTGGATGATTGACCGTCCATCCTTTGTCCTCATGAGGAAGACTTCAAGATTATGTCGTGGGTGCTGTATGATTACCTTCCTTGCCTCTTGACCATACATGTGGTTTGTGACGTAATCATCGATGAACTGCCTTGAAAAGGACTCAAAACAAACATATGCATAAATATCTTCGAAAATTTGAAATGGCACAAAGGGACAAGGACAAGGTGTAAGAGATGATACCATCCTATAGTCGACTGATGTCTTCTTCATTGTGCACACAAACATCTTGTTGTTTTTCATAGCTAGTTTCTTTATTTTGACAATCATTCCGAGTTTCTTGATTTGGCTGATACTAAAGGACACCTCATTTCCCCACATGCAAAAGGGTCGAACAGTGGGTCAAAAGCTCTTACAGCAGGACCTACATGTGCGAGAATAAATTATTAAAAATCTTAATATTAGAATGGTTCCTTCAATTGCACAATAATGTGCTATTAGCCAAAGGACCATGGATGTGCAATCCTTGATGGTAAACTTATGTGTCTCCCGTTGTTTCCCCTGCAACATATTTAAGATAAATATTGATTGGATTATAAGTGATATTTGGCATACTATCCATGAAATATGTTAATGAAAAATAAACACATTGCAGATCCAACAAATTAATTCGAGCCACATGGAAAAGTCAGTTATCTAAACCAAGCGTGCGAAGAACTAGGAAATATAGAAATTGTATATGTTTCACATGTATTTAGTACATCTAAATTTGATTTATTTCTCATATGCATAACAATACAAAATTTTACCAACAACAATCGAACATCACATTGCATAATTGAACTAAATACTTAAATGATCACCACAACAAATGAACGAAACAGTTAACTAAGCACCACATTGCACAATAGAACATATACTAGAAGGTCATATTGCAAGTAACATTACATTGGGCATTTCATTGGAATTTCTAAATGAAAGGCAGGAGCAGCACATGCAACGGGTACACCAAACAAGCTTAACCCGTGTAGCTAGCTGAACATAGATCCTTAGTGATAAAGCTAAGAAAAACAAGCTATTCCTCATCGTCAAAGATACCGTTGACGATGGGATTCTTCAACTTGGAAGAGGGTGAGGCCTCCACACCGTGGGTGCACCCCTTTTAGTGTTGAGTGGCCTAATCCCAACCTAGCATCAACATGCCAGCTCTGGAGATGAGGTAAGAACATGCACACTAAGAAAACACATCACAGTCTTAGTCGAACGCACCGGTGGTGCCCTTGAAAATAAGACCATGAGCTGTCGTTTATAGTAGTCAAACGCGTGGCAGCGTTCGCGCGTGAGGCATTGATGGTGGCCTCGACAACAAGGTGCTCCTCCAAGGTCTGAGGGTCGACACGTATGGCATCCATCACTCCATGACATCCTATCTATACTTTGTGCACCATGGATTTTGAAGGCAATTATTTGGAGGATGGGGTAGTGATTCGGGTGGAAGGTGTTGCGTCGGTGGTCGGGCCATGTGGGATAGAGGAGGAGGGGGTGGGAGAGAGGGGGTATTGGGAAGGTGTCAATTACCAGACTAGATGGACGAGGCCGAGCAGTAGGAAGTAGCATCGCAGGTGAGGAGGCAGCACTGCAAGCAATCAGTGAAGGTTTGAACTAGGAAAGGAACGAGGATAAGGGGGGATGTGGCTTTTGATTGGTACCGGGAGGGTGAAGGAGGTATATATTTCCGCGGTAGCCCAAACTTTTCGTTCGATGCAGCGAAAAATTGTCACGGGAAGTATCATCGGACATGGTCCCTTATTCAAAACTGTGTGCGATATCTGAACATCGCAAAGGAAACATGTACTTTACCCCCGTGTGTGATGAGCTTGAACGTGCAACTTATTCAAAGCAGTTTTTGATATTTATACATCACAAATGAAGCATGTACTATACCCTGTGTGTGATGAGCTTGAACGTGCAAATCTTTGTCTCCAAACTTCTGACATAAGATTGGATACTACATTGCACACGGTTAGTGACAACAAATTGTGTGTGAGGAAATTGAATTTCAATTTCAACTGGAAGACGTAATGGGGATATGGCGGCAGATTTTGGTCCGAATTTCCCTGGTTACAATGGTCATCCATGTCGTCGCATATTTTAACATCAATTACTAATTTTTGTACTACACAAAAGAGCCTACACCACAACCCGCACTTACTTAACCAAGCAATTAGACTGAGCTAATTGACCTTAACGTTACTCTAACAAAAGAACACTGCTCTAAACAAAGACTAATTATCAGCCCGACGCTCGTCGATCTCCGTTGCATCCTCCATGACCAACTCACGCTCGATGACCTCACGGGGAAGGGGATCCATGGCATCCATCACCACATACTCCACAAGCATCTCGCAGTCTACATCCTCCATATCTTTGGAAGAGGACGCCACTAGCCGGATGTGGGCGGTCGCGGTCCAGGGGTTGATGGC
Source organism: Hordeum vulgare subsp. vulgare (assembly GCF_904849725.1). Classification (NCBI taxonomy): domain Eukaryota; kingdom Viridiplantae; phylum Streptophyta; class Magnoliopsida; order Poales; family Poaceae; genus Hordeum; species Hordeum vulgare. The sequence goes on along the minus strand of NC_058520.1, from coordinate 186,057,264 downwards.
CTGCATCTCGACTAGGGAGGTTGCTGGCGAATGGATGGTTGCTCGAGCTCTCTCAATGATTGTCAACTTTTCGAACATAGGTTGCCGACCAGTGTCACAGAAGGCCGTTGTTTGTGCGGTGACCGACATGAGCTGGGCACGGGCGGCCTCAGCATAGGCGTGGGCATACGCCATCAGGGCTACGGCAGTCGCCGATGAATAGACAACTGTTGTGTCGTTCTCGTCATTTGTTATCCCGGTCGCGGATGTTGCTGCCACCATCTCAGCTGCAGCAGTGAAAGCACATATGCTCCCTTGGTGGTTTTGATATTTCATGACAACATACATTGTCTCTTGGACTAATAGTTTTATCTAGTTCATTTCAGATATATTCCACAAAGAGGATTGGCTAAGGATTGTGAGGAGAAGCCCCAAGTAAGGAGAAAGATAGGATTGGCCAAGCTACAAGCTTTAAGACTCTACATTTTGCTTTATGTGAGAAATCACAATTGATTCCATAGGAAAGTCAATACTATTAAAAGGGGATGAGGTATCTATGATGATCTCGTTGCTCAAGTGCTTAGAGTTAGCCACCAAATACCCTCATGAAATTCTCCTACAAATATTTTGTCCAAAGCCTAAACATTAAAATTTGGTGCCACCAATATTTCCAAATCGGCCCTACCGAGTTTTACCCTAGATAGATCCTATGTGAAATCCTAAGGTCTCGGTGACACCAAGTTCCATTTTTTTGAAACCGAAAACAGTGACCAACTTTTTGTTGTCTCATTTGTAAAACTCGGAATTTTTGAGTTTTAGGAATCGGTGACGCCGAAACTGGTAACTGCCTAGCCCAGCCAAAATGAGACCCATTGAGATTTATATATCGGTCTCACCAAAACGCCAAAAATTGCCACAATTTGCACTAGTCGGTGCATCCGAGTTTTTACTTTGGTTTCACCGAGTTGGGAAATAATGTTGTAACAGTTGAATTTTTGGAGATGCCTATATATATCCCTCCACATACTTCTCATTCGAAGAAGAAGCACTCACAACGAACCAACACTTGACCCATCCATTTTCTGAGAGAGAGCCACCTACTCATGTGTTGAGATCAAGATATTCCATTACTACCATAAGAATCTTGATTTTTATCCTCCCCAAGTTGCTTTCCAACCAATCAATCTCTTCTACCCAAGCCAAATATGTGAGAGTGATTGAGTGTTGAGGATACTATCTTTTGAAGCACAAGAGCAAGGAGTTCATCATACTACCGCATCTATTGCCTTTTGGAGAGTGGTGTCTCCTAGATTGGTTAGGTGTCGCTTGGGAGCCTCTGACTTTGTGTGGAGTTGAACCAAGAAGTTTGTACTGGCAAGGAGATCGCCTAATTCGTGAAGATCTACCCCAAGTGACGCTAGTCCTTTGTGTACATAAGCGATGGTGGAATAGACAAGGTTTCTTCTCCATGGACCCTTGGTGGGTGGAGCCCTCCGTAGACTCTCGCGGACGTTACCCTCCGTGAATTGAAGTCTACATCAATGTGGACGTACGATAGCAGCACCTATGGGGACCACAACAAAAATCACCGTGCCATCTTTGCGTTTGATCTTCCTACCTCTACGCCTTACTTACATGTGCATGTCTTTACTTTTCGCTACTATTCTCTTAGACTTTCACGTGTAGGATGTGCTTAACTTGGTATAATTGCTAAAATCTGCCAACCATTGAAATTGGAAAAAGGTTAGGTTTTAATTTTGTCAAGTAGCCTATTCACCCCCTCTAGACGTCTCTTCTAGTGAACCCACAATTGGTATCAGAGCTTTGGTATCTATAGCTTTGGTTTCATCACCATTGGAGGAAGATGGATGTGTCTAGTTTGGGGAGTCTTAGTTGTAGAGTACCTATTCTCAATGGGGAGTACTATAGTCAATGGAAATACATTATGTTTGATATATTTCATAAATTCCATTTGAGCAAGTATATTGAAAATCCTTATGTGTCTCCCATTGATCCCTTTTATCCTTCTCATGAGGAAGAAATTAATATGCTTTGCAATCTTAGAACTGTTAATCTTATCATTAGAGGATTGCCAAGAATTGTGCTTAATCAAATGAAGAACTTTGAGTGTGCATATACTTTGTGAAAATATTTGGAGAAAATATATCCTAATTACTCTATGAAAAATCTTGATGTAATTCTCCATAAATCTATAGCCTTTCACAGAGTGAAGCCGAATGATCCAAACTTTTATAATTACTTGTTTGACCTTCGTGACCTCATGCGTGCTAAAGGAGATATCATTACCATCAATAACATCATTGTCGAAAACATTCGCATTCATGAACTTGATCATTGTTATGGCCAAAATTCTAATAAATCTCTTGATTTTTGTGACGAGGATATTCCACTTGATAATGAAGATGTGGAACATGGCTACTATGATGAATATGAGAGGTTTGGCATTTAATAAGAGAAGACCATGAAGAGTCTAAGTCTTATGGCAAATTTCAAGGACTACATGGTCGGAGGAAAAGAGTGGATGATTCTCGATAGTGGATTGATACGTCCATTTTGCATCATGATTCCTTATTGATATTTGTGTTATTGTTGTCCATTATACCCTATTATCATACAATTATTATGCCCTTTCTTTCTAGATATGCAAGGTACATCAGAAAGAGAGAAATATCTCGAAACTGGAATTCTAGACGGGAAACCGAGAAAAAGACAAAAAAATCACCAGACTCCAAATGACCTAAAATTTCACGAAGAATTTTTATGGAATATTTAAGAATTATTGGGCCAAAGATATACCAGAGGGGGCCACCTGCTGGCCACAAGCCAACATGGCGCACCCACCCCCCGTGAGCGCACCCTGATGGCTTGTGGGCCCCCCTGCAAGCCTTCCATCACCCCTCATCTCATATATGGTGTGTTTTGACCTAGAAAAAAATCATAAGCAACCTTTCGGGACGAAGCGCCGCCGTCTCGAGGCAAAAACTTGTGCAGAGGTCCTTTTGCTCTCCGGGAGAGAGATTGTGTCGGGGAATTCCCCTTCCGGAGGGGGAAATCGAAGCCATCGTCATCACCAATGCTTTCTCCTTCGTGGAAGGACCAATATTCATCAACATCTTGACCAGCACCATCTCAGCTCCAACTCTTGTTCATCTCTTGTATGCAATCTTTATCTCAAAACCTCAGATTGGTACATGTGGGTTACTAGTAGTGTTGATTACACCTTGTAGTTGATGCTTGTTGGATTACTTGGTGGAAGATATTATGGTCCGATCCTTAATCATTATTATTATACCTCCGATCTCGAACATGTTGAAGAAATGTGAGTAGTTACTATTGTTCCTGAGGACATGGGAGAAGTCTTGTTATAAGTAATCATGTAAAGTTTGTATTCGTTCAATATTTTGATGATATGTATGTTGTTACTTCTCTTAGCGGTGTCATGTGAACGTCGACTACATGACAGTTCACCATGTTATGGGCCTAAGGGAAGTCATCATGGAGTAACAAGTAGATGATGGGGTTGCGGGAGTGATATAAGCTTAAACCCTAGTTTATGTGTTGCTTCATCATGGGGATGAGTTGGATCCACACGTTTAATGCTATGGTTAGATTGATCTTAATTCTTCTTTCGTAGTTGCGGATGCTTGCGAGATAGGGTAATCATATGTTGGTTGTTTGTTCAAGCAAGAACAACACCTTAACACCAATCCACCCACATATCAAATTATCAAAGTAGAGAACGCGAATCAACTCAACATGATGAATATGACTAGACTGAAATTCCCATGTGTCCTCGGGAGCGCTTGCTTAATATAAGAGTACGTTCAGGCCTGTCCTTTGCTACAAAAAATATTGTGCTACATTGATGCACCTTTGCTACGATTGTTACTTTTCATTTGTTACGAATTATCTTGCTACAAAACTATATATCACTGTTACTTACAACACTTGCAGAGAATACCTTGCTGAAAACCGCTTGTCATTTCCTTATGCTCCTTGTTGGGTTCGACACTCTTACTTATTAAAAGGACCATGATTGATCCGCTATACTTGTGGGGTCATCAAGACTCTTTTCTGGCGCCGTTGCCGGGGAGTCAAGCACCTTTGGTAAGTGGGAATTAGTAAGGAAACATTTTCTATACGTGTTGAAATTTATTGTTGCCTGTCACTATGAACATTCACCCTTTGAGTGGCTTGTTCGGGGCATATTCGCCTCGAACGATAGTTGAGAAAGTTGTTTCACAACCTACTGAACATACTGAAAGTATTTATTATGATATTCCTTCAGGTATGGTAGAGAAACTGTTGGCTAATCCTTATAACAGTTCAACTCATCCTGATTATCATTTGATATATGTCGATATGATTTGTGGATTGTTTAAGCTCTCAGGTCTACCCGGAGAGAAAGTTAAGAAGAAAAATTTTCCATTTATCTTTGGAGGGAAAAGCACTAATGTGGTACATGCTATTGGATGATATTGGATCATGGGACTGGAATCACTTCAGGCTGGAATTTCATCAGAAGTTTTATCCTATGCATCTAATTCATCGTGATCGGAACTTTATTTATAGTTGTTGGCCTCGTGAAGGAGAAAGTATCAATCAAACTTGGGGGAGGCTTAACACTTGCCCCGACCATGAGCTCTCGAGAGAAATGATTATACAAAATTTTTATGCTCGACTTTCTCATGATGATCAAGCATCACTCGATTCTTGTGCTACCGGTTCCTATATCAAGGAGACTATTGAATTCAAATGGGATCTTCTGAAAAGGATTAAACACAACTCTGAAGATTGGAAATTCGACGAAGGTAAAGAGTCAGGTATAAAGATTAATCTTGATTGTGTTAAATCTTTTATGGAAACTACTTCTTTCCATGAGTTTTCACAATAAATATGGTCTTGACTTTGAAATACTAGCTACTTTTTGTGAATATTTTGCTACCCATGTTGATCTTCCCAGAGAGAAGTGGTTTAGATATCATCCTCCCATTGAAAAACTATCTGAGGAACCTATTAAAATTAAGAAGGAAGAAATAATTGTTGCCAAATCTATAAGTCATGTGATGCCAACGCTTCTAATATGATGGTGATCTCTCTGGTGTGACCTTGATACATTCCTCGCAAACCTTTGGGGCACTTATTTCAGCGTCGATGCATGCAATCAATTAAACCGAGCATTCCTAGAGACCCTCTTGCCTCTCTAATAGCCAACAACTTCTCGTGTCCTGCACATTTGGTTCTCTCAGATACTCTGCTCCAAACACCACGACCACAACACGGGCGAACTTGATAGTAGTATTCCGGTATGTGCGCTCCCCATCTTGACCATCTCACCAACGACACGCCGCAGTATCAAGTGCAAGCATTCTAAGAGCAGTCGTGCACTTCTGCTTGACTGGGAAAGAGAGTTGACCTTAGCAATCCCCCGTGAGCTTGAAGTAGTCATCGTGTGCGTCCACTCCGTCCAAGTGTGTAAAAACAATGGTTTTCGCATGCGAAAAAAAGATGCCACCATGGATCATCCGGGAAAGTTGGGTTCGGAGCAAAGTAGTCCTTCTGCAGTAGCTTTGCTCTGGATACTCTATCCATATTGATCATCCCTCTCCCTTTGATTGAGCCCATGAAATTGAGAATATGCTCCACTTGTCGGTCCATTTCTTCTTGCGTACTCATAAGCATGATCATGTCCACTTCTTTGTCTGAATCCGACGAAGCGAAGAGCTGATTTTCAATCATTTGATCAAGCTCCATGGATTCATACACCCCGCGGGACGAAGCATCAGAATCCATCATTTTCCCTACAAAATCACAAAAAATCCGGCCAGACAATGTGCATCCAATGCAAGGCGGAGCTAGAGAGTTACCGGACGTATCACGGTGTCTTCCGAGCCGACAACGACGTCCCCCACAACGAGGATGGGACAGAAGACTGCTCTGCTGGAGCTGGCGGGGCAGAGGCTAGGAACAACTACGAAGTGCGCGTGGCGACAGAGCTGCGAGACGGACGACGCGGAGAAGGAAGAAGAGAGAAGGAGCAAATGAATCCGGCATTTCTGCCGGATGAATTTGGTGCAATTTGCGGTGGGGTCGGACTGTCGTGTCCGACGTGACGGGCGTGCACGGGCGCCCCTATATCTGACCTATTGGGTTGAATATGAGAGATGTTGGTCAGCCCATATATTTGAGGCCCGTTTGAGGCGTTCGGTAGGGTCAAAATTTCATGACTAGTCACTAACATGCGACCCAACTAGGTGTTTAAGACGGATATAAGGAGTTTGGTCGTAGATGCTCTTACTTTACAAAAAAAACATATGCTACTTGTTTTAAGAACGGAGCATAGCTTAGATGATCATGTTCCTTGTGGTGTGATGATCGTATTTATTTATTTATTTCAGGCCTTCTCGCGATGTATCCTTTGACAGGTTCTCGTCGATTATGAAAGTGTCTTTAAACCGCGATGACTTCGTCAATCTTAAAATGTTACGCTGGCTCGTATCTTAAAGGTTTTCATTGGGATGCGTGCATGCAATTACAGGGTTGATTGTATATGCGTGTCTGTGTTATATATATTTTTTATACTTTTACACTACATCTACTTTGCAAATCCTTGTGGCACCTCTCTCGCTAAAAGAAAAATATGGAGGGGCACCTCCTGCAGTCCTGCCGACCACCCGTACTGAAACCGACGCGCGGCGCGCCCACGGCCGCTGCGGCCGACACCTGACGGCTGACGCGCTAACGCCTGGCTGGTGCTCCCGCCGCACGGTGGCGAGGCGACTTTCCGCCCCTCCGCCCGCCCGCCCGGTCTCGCACGCCCCGCGTACGCCGCGAACGCGAAGGACTCTTCCCCCTCCCCCGCTCCGCTTTATCCCTCCTCCGCCTACCCCCACTAGGCCACCACCGCTCGGCTCTCTCAGCTGCCCCGCATTTCCTCCGCGGCTGCTCCTCACGGGGGATCCTTCCGAGAACGTGCGGTGCCTGGCGAGCGATCTCGGCGTGTCGTGTCGCCCGTCCTCGCCGGCGCCGAGAAGCGGGATCCTGACTCCCGAGGTGCGTGGCCGCCTCCTGCATCCCGGTTCCTCCTGTTCGACTGGCTCAGGCAGACGCGGGAACTGTTGCTGTGCTCTTTGGTTCTAGACTAGATAGAGGCCGGTTCGCTTGTAGATTTGCGGAGTTCTAGATCCCTCGGTTCTAGAACAAATTCTGTTTTGGTCGACTGGATGTGAGGAAATTTGGTAGATTTCGATCTGCCTCCCCTCGAATTCTAGCTATTCTTGCGCTGGTTACGCTCCTGGAAGATAGGAACCGCAGGTAGTTTTTTGGCGTTCACTTGATCTCGACCTGTTTGTTCTTCAGCCCACCGACAGCCGCGTGTAGCATCAGTAGATCCAGTTGTACAGAGAGAAACGTATCTAGATATTCCACAGTGTTATCGCGTCTTGATCGTTAGATGTTCCATCAGGCACCAATATTATAATCGACGTTACAGTGGAATTAGTGCCTTGCGCCTCTAGGTTCCTTCCATTTCAGAGGTTCCCATGGTTTATGGCTCATCCTGTTAATTTCCTCTCTTTTCTTTTCGTGGCTCTTGGAGCTGTGCGTTTTTTTATTATGAATTTCTTAGTTTTTTTTGTTCTATAAGTTACAAACCAGATTTTGTTAGTTTTGTACTACGTTGTTACCTGTATTTTCACTGGCTTAATGAGTTGTCATTCTGTTCCTTGGCCAGTTCTTTTCCCCATGCAAAGATGGAGATAATTTATGCGCAGTCATTCGTGTGATAATATTTTTTGCAGGTGTTTCAGTTACATATCTGATAGTCGTCCCCCTCTAGTTAGCAAAATGTCGTTTCTATGGAAGTCGAGCAATGGTGGTACAACAGAGAAAACCTTGACTCTGGAAGAACAGCAAGAGAAAGTAAGATACTATTCTTCAACTTTAGAGCTCTATTTGCCTCAACCGAAGTACTTAATCCTAAGGCCATTTGGCTGTTCTATTTACCGAGCAGATAAATGAGGTACGAAAGCAACTTGAAGAACCCTCGTCGCTAGCAATACAGGGTTTCCTTTCGGATGCCTCGATACTAAGATTCCTTCGAGCTAGAAACTGGAATGTGCAGAAATCGAGTAAAATGCTGAAATCAGCTGTGAAGTGGCGGGCAGCATACAAGCCAGAAATGATTTCCTGGGTATGTATGGCTTAACCAATTCTTATGTTTATGTTCGATTGTAGGTTCATGCATTTATTGGCAAAACAAAAGAGCAGTGTAATTAAAAATTGCCGAGAAATTGGAAGAGCGGGCAGTACTCAAGAAGCACGCAGAGTAAGTTTAGTATTGGAGGAATAAGCTTGCCAGTGACAGTAACACACCACTGTGCTGATTAAATGATATTGATATTGCTGAACTGTTGGCTGAAAACATTATAATGCGAAAGAAAACTGTTCTTGATACTTCAGAAGTTACTTGTATTTCCTGTTTTTCAAGGTAATATAAGCTTTTCATACTTTCAACATCCAGGAAGAAATTGCGCATGAAGCAGAGACTGGAAAGATATATAGGGCTGACTACAAGGACAAACTTGGAAGAACTGTTCTTGTTCTGAGGCCAGGCTTAGAGGTTAGCTCCTTCACTGCAGAGTAAATATCTGGAAATAATTTCATCATAAGATACTTAAGATGTATATTTGGTATTTCCATGAAGAAACATGATTATATATATTCATGTGCATATACCTCTGACATAATAATCTTTGGAATCATATTGGAGTTGCTTGATCTGAATAAATCGTAGAAGTGTGAAAAGGACATAGCGACTGTGAACCACAATTATGGAGCTATCATGTTAACCCTGCTGGTATGAGCCCCAGAGTGATCTATCAACCTTCAAGAAGTTCAAAATTCATACTCAAATACTCAATCATTGTTAGGAGATACGAGCACAAAAGATAATTTCACGTTTGTTTGTAAATCATACATGTTTTTCTTCTTCGTAATATGCATGAATCTTGGGAAGCAGTTTTTGTTACCTTTTCTGTTTTTGTTCTATGCCTATTTACTTTATTGTGTAAATTATGGGGATGCCTCTGTGTTTGTTTTCTACTAGTTTTGTGTTGACTCTCATCTCATCCTACATCACTCTGGAAGTCTGGAGTGGTTATTCTAACTGTGCTTGCTTAATGTTGAATATAACAGAACACTACCTCGGGGAAGGAACAGATTAAGTATCTTGTTTACTCTCTGGAGAAAGCGATTATGAATCTGACGGATGATCAGGAGAAGATGGTGTGGATGATAGACTTCCAGGGCTGGACCATGGGAAGCACACCGCTGAAGGTGACCCGGGAGACCGTGAGTGTCTTGCAAGACTGTTATCCCGAGAGATTGGGACTTGCAATCCTTTACAATCCTCCTAGATTATTTGAGTCTTTCTATAAGGTGAGCGGTTGCACAACCTCAATTATCATGATTACTCTGTGAACAACATTTATGCTTTTTGTTTTCTACATTCAAGAAGTACTATTGTGCCAGTATTCGACAGTTCTTTGCTTTATTGCTAATTCTGTAGTCAGATCACAGCTCTTTAGTTATCCCACCAATTTGTCTTCTTTTTAAAAATACCAATTTGTCTTTTCTAATTATGTTAGCTGTATTACTTCGTCATATTTGGCGGTCTCCTCTAAATCTCTAATATATCTTTTTTAGTGTGAATTAACCGTTAAAAATTCCATTGTGGTGTGCTGTGTTCCTTGATACAAAATCCAAACTGTGGAAGCACTTATAAACCACAACGTGGGCACGCTGGGAATATCATTACCGAGTCATATTTGTCAGTCTCATTTTCTCTTAGATAGATTGCAGTGGTTATTCGAGGTAAAAAAGAACGACCGCACTGGTAACTGTTATTCTTTATTGAGCTACTATATTGTTGTAAGATCAAACTGCCTAACTTACAAAATCCAATGGCAGATAGTGAAGCCATTCTTGGACCATGAGACTAGCAAGAAGGTGAAGTTTGTGTACTCCAACGATAAGGAGAGCCAGAAGATAATGGCGGATGTCTTCGACATGGACAAGCTCGACTCGGCATTCGGAGGAAGGAATCTAGCCACCTTTGAATACAGCAGCTACGCGGAACAAATGAAAGAGGATGACAAGAAGATGCAATCTAATGATGCGGCCTCTGACGCCTCAAGCGAGGCTTCCTTCTACAGCGGAACAGATTCCCCGAAGCACGGAGATGGAGAGCACGGAGCGAAGAAGGCCTGATCCACTTAGCTGCTAATAGTTGCTCCATTTGGAAGATGGGTAGTAAGAATATACACAATCATCTAACTAGACAGTTTCCGCCAGTGTTTATTAGCTGGTTAGAATCCTTTTGTTGGTCACATTTTCGGGTCCAAGGCTTCGAATGTTCTCTGACCGTGGTATCATAGAAGATGAGGAATAGAAGTTTGGGCCAGAACGTGTGATGCATTGACCTTCTATAATAAATGAGAAATCTTAAATGGCTGTCCTGATGCAGGCGTTTCTATATGAAATAATTTGATGTTCAGCTCATGTGTTGCCTCGGTTCTGATCTGTATTAACCTGGGGACTTCGGTCTTTCTCTCTTCTATAATGAATTGGCAGAACCCCTGCCGTTGCCGGTCAAAAAACTCGTGTTTCATGAGCAGACTAACCGATGTTCCCATTTGAGTGTTGCTGTGATTTACTGTATGTTTGAAGGCTGTTACTTTGCGGGCCTCTCTTGTGACAAGTAAGGCTGCAGGTGGGACTGTAGATGGATGTCCCACCTCAAATCCATTCCATCCCACCACTTTTTGTTGGTAGAAAGTGGACATCCCACTAACAAAAATTTAACGAAATAAGTGGGATTAAATGGGATTCCATTTACACATCTCATACAAGTATGCAATAACAAAATTCACAAAAAGCTGCAGCCTAGAATTGACATACACGTATGGAACATGCAACAAATGAATTAACATATTTTTTCTTCACCGCATACATGTAACCACATCATAGCATCATTTGCTTTGAAAATGAACATTACAAATGTCAAAAAAAAAAAAAAAACTGATGATTTTTTTGCTCTGGACATGGGTGACACACTGACATGAGACATCTTTTTCTTCCTGTTTTAAATCCTTTGGTCGTGTGGACGATAGCGCTCTTCCAAAGGAAGATCAAGTATGACAAAACCTGCGGCACAAAAGCAAATCAAACTTCTAAAAAACAAGAAAATCAACAACCAGAACTAAGAAGATCACAACTGCAAAATACAGTACTAGGCAATTCATTTTTTAGAATTTAAAGCATTGCCAGTTCATCGAAGAGCTTCTAGCTCAGGTTCAAACTTCAAAAGTTAATCCAATACATGAGAATTAAAGGGAACATGGAATAATTATCTAGGTGGTTCCAGCATCATCTTGATCGCCACTATGGTCTCCAACTGTTAGCTCCACCTTTTGGCTATCTAGAATATTGGAGGCATTCAAAATGAAACATTCAATAGGGATAATATTAAATAAAGTATGAAAATAACATGGATAATATTAAATAAAGTATGAAAATAACATATTACCGACTGATCGAAGCCAATCCTCGAGGCACATGAGCGTCTCAATGATACTCGGGCTCAAACTACTTCTATGTTCAGTGATGACCCTTCCAGCATTGTTGAATGCACCCTCCGCGAGCACTGTAGACCCGGACACTCCCAATATGTCCCGTGCTATAGTCGCAAGCACTAGATACTTTGGGGGAGTGGATTTCCCACCACTTCAAGATATGCAACTTTTGTCGACGAGGAAACAACTCTTCTTCGAGATATCGTTGTAGCTCATTCGAGTTGTGGGATCTTTTCAACCTCAAATGCTTATCCCAATCATCAAGCTGCAAGCTCATCACCTTCCTCACAAGTGTTTTCAAGTTCAGATGCATATTCGGCAAATAGGATCTTCATCGCACTATGTACATGGGTAAGATATTTCTCGGCTGAAAGGACGTGGATGTCGCCTAGAGGGGGGGGGGTGGTGAATAGGCGCTTTAAAATAATTACGGTTTAGGCTTGAACAAATGCAGAATATAACTAACGTTTAATTTGTCAAACACAAAACCTAAAACAACTAGGCACACGTATGTGCACCAACAACTTATGCTAAGCAAGATAAACAACTAAGTGATAGCAAGATATATGACAAGAAACAATATGGCTATCACAAAGTAAAGTACATAAGTAAAGGGTCCAGGTAAGAGATAATCGAGGCACGCGGTGACGACGATGTATCCCGAAGTTCACACCCTTGCGGATGCTAATCTCCGTTTGGAGCGGTGTGGAGACACAATGCTCCCCAAGATGTCACTAAGGCCACCGTAATCCTCACGCCCTCACACAATGCAAGATGTCGTGATTCCACTAAGGGATCCTTGAGGGCGATCACCGAACCCGCACAAATAAGGTTGGGGCAATCTTCACAACTTAATTGGAGGCTCCCAAGACCACCACGAAGCTTCACCACAATGGCATATGGCTTCGAGGTGACCACAAATGCTCGGGGCAATATCCACAACTTAATTGGAGACTCCGATGCTTGCTCGGAGCTTTACACCATGATGATTGAGCTTCGAGGCACCACCAAGCTTCTAGGACGCCAAAGCATCCACCAAGAACAATCTCTATGGGTACCAAGTACCCAAGGGTAATAAGCTTCTCAACTTCTCACTTCCACATATCACCGTGGAGAACTCAAACCGATGCAACTAACGCAATGGCAAAAACACACGAAGTGGTCAAGTCCCTCACACTCAAATCCCTCCACAAAAACAAAAGCTATGGAGAAATATGAGAGGAAGAACAAGGAGCTCACAAAGAACTCCAAGATCAAGATCCAAGGGGTTCCCCTCACATAGAGGAGAAAGTGATTGGTGGAGATGTGGATCTAGATCTCCTCTCTCTTTTCCCTCAAGAACTAGCAAGAATCATTGGAGTGATTGAGAGTTAGCATGCTCTAAGAAGGTCAACAATGTGGGAAGAACACGAACTCAACAGATGGATAAGATCCAATGAGGAAGAAGACCCCCTTTATATAGTGGGGGAAAGAATCCAACCGTTACCCCCACTCACAGCCCGAGCAGAGTGGTACTACCGCTGCTAGGAGCGGTACTACCACACGATAGGTTCACCAACCACGGTAGTAAAAAAATACTTCCGTGCCTACCACCGCTGAGGCTGCGGTTGTGCAAAAGTCCGACGGCATGGTAGTACCAGACGGTACTACCGCTAGAGAGCGGTAGTAAAAAACTACTACCGCTGGCCACTGAAACTGCCATAACTTTCGCATACGAGCTCCGAATCGACTAAACTCATGCTTGTTGGATTCAGGAAATCTTAAGAACATGCAGTTATGAAAATGCCAATGATATATAGATGTGATACCTCTATGAATGAAGAACCGACAAAAACTTCCAACATCGAAAACATCATAGAAGATGCATATGGACTCTGTTTTCGATGAACTCGAGCTTGTCATGAAGATGACCATAAGCTCTAAAACTCACAAAGATAAACACCAAACAAGAACCAAGATATGATGCAAGGATGCAAATGGTTTGAGATCTCAACGAATGATACTATCAAGCTACTCACTTGAGATCCCCCCTTGATAGTACGACAATCTATCCTAAAATAGAAGAACCTATCAAGGGCAAACCTATACCTTGCACCTAGTCCTCTTAAGCTAGATGACGATGATCTTGGCTTCCTCAAGATGGACCACCTTTCTTGATTGCGTTGGTTTGATGAAGACTAGTTGATTGCTCCCCCGTACTCACTATGGGTGAGCTACTCTTCATCACATCTTCACAAGTCCACTGCCACCACAATGGAAGGCAAGCTTCAAGCATGATATCTTCGTGATGCTCCACTTGAACTTGCACATCACAATCTTGATGACGATCACCACTTGATGTCATCCTTCATAGGTTGAATGATATCTTCTTCTTGACGCAAACCCATGGAAACACACCTAACCCCACATAGAATTCTCACGAAGACCATGGATTAGTACATGATGACAGAATAATGTATATACTTCTCGCTCCTCGTTGGTTACCCCAAGTGGAAGGTTGAGATGTAGTCAGCATCAAGTTTTCCCTCACACGTAGACTGTAAGGTTTATTGAACCAGGAGGACTCCTAGGATCAACAAGTAGGTGTCTTCCACCCTGGCGCTAGCAGAAGACGTGGACCTGCACACACAACAAATAACTTTGCTCCCAACGAGTACAGAGAGGTTGTCAATCTCTCCGGCCTTGTATTTTGCAAAGGATCAAAACACAAGCGGGAATAGTAGTAGTGATTGCAACGGAAAAGTAAATGAAAACGACAAATGATGAAGGTGTAAACAATGATGATTATATGGACCGGAGTCACATGATGTTCACTAGTGATGTCTCTCTCCCAAAAGACGATAAACAACTATGCTTGGGTAAACAAATCACAGTTGGGCAATTGACAGAATTATGAACGCACCACAATGCTAATTATGCTACTTGATAGTTAGAGGTTCAATAGTAATGGGAAGTACGCCAAGACAAGTAGGTCGTTTATTCATAAACATCTACTTACTAATCATCCACCTTGAGATATCTATCCAGAACATCTTGCCGGTATAAAGCTGCGAGCCCCACCCAAAGTGTAAACTCAAAGCAACAGACAACTGCATTAACGAACTATGCGTAAGGTAAATAATCCTTGCAACCGTGGTCACAAGCACCGTTGTTTTCTCCCTGGTGACAACAACACATCCCCTAGTCTCATGTTTCTGTCACTCAAGCTAGACATCGAGGGGCATGAACCCACAATCATGCATAACGCTCCCTCTTGGAGTTACAATCTACTACTCGGCCAAAGCAATAAATAGCAACGGAGAACATGCATGAATCACTAAGGAACATAATATAAAATGATAATCAAATATATAACTCATAACAATCTGAACATAATCATATAATCCATCGGATCCCAACAAACCGAGCATAGCAATAGCAAGAGAATTACATAGATGCCTTCATCATGTAGGGCAGCTCACAAGGACTAACCATTGAAGCACAAGATTGGAGAGAAGACATCAGATAGCTACTGGTCATGGACCCATGGTCCAAGGAGGACTACTCACGGCACGCCCGGGAAGCGTCCATGGCGGTGGAGAAGCTCCCGGAGGTCAATCCTCCCTCCGGCAGGGTGCCGGGAAGAGGTCTCCTGGCGCTCCTGATCTCGGAAGCGCTGCGGCGGCGGAACGATGGAGAAATTCGCGATTCTGGAAGTTGTGGAAGGGTTTTCTCTTGGAGGACTAAATATAGGCCGAATGAGGGCACCAGAGGAGGTGGGGCAGGCTGCGCCAGCAGGTCGCCTGGACGGCCCCTGGCCTCCTCTGAGCCATCTTCGGTGATCTAGAAGCTTCCATTACGCTGATTTTTTTTATATTTTCCCTGGAATTTTTCAGCCTTTGGAAAATTGGGTAAAAGCCCCTACAAAATAGACATCAGCAGACAGAAACTGGCACTGGGTGCACTGAGTTAGTAGTTAGTACAAATATGTGTAAAATGATATAAAAGTGTAGCAAAACATATAACATTGTCACCCAAAAGATCATGGAACAAGGAGAAATTATAGATACGTTTGGGACGTATCAACATCCCCAAGCTTAATTTCTTCAAGTCCTCGAGTAGATAAATGATAACACAATAATTTATGTGGTGACATGCTAACACACATATAAGAACTTCAAAGTAAAGCAAGTAAGATATGCAATTCAAGTCAAGACAATAACATGCAAGAGTTTATATGTAGTATTGAGGTTAGCAAAGTAAGAACATAAAGGTGCAAGAGCTCTCACTGTCCGTGACTCGAATGTCTCCAAATGGTGTTTGCGTGCAAGAAGTGGGAGATGGGTTGAGATCATAAAATATTTTTTAATTGAGAACTCAATCTACTAAACCTCACACTTGGTCTCCTTCGGAATCTTATTTTGACTCATCCCCAGACCACTAGTCAGGCACAGGTCAAAATGATCCTCTCCCTTTTGACTTTGAGCACTCATGCAATGGATGAGCGTAAGCAAGATATGTTGGCACTTAGGATGGCAAATAGAATAATGATGGAGAAGGAAGACAAAAAGGGTGTGAAAGGCTCACATCAATGAGAACAACCATAGGCGAGAGAAAGCCAAATGATAGATATGATGTGAGGAGTAGGGATTGCCATGTAACGGATGCACATATGAGCTAGGGTAAGCTCTCCAATGGAACTAGTGGGGGTGCATCCAACTTGTTTGCTCATGAAGACCTAGAGCTCATTTGAGGAGGCTCATCATTGGAATATGCAAACCAAGTTCTATAGTGTAAGGGTCCCCACATAGTTATGCATGAATGATAATCTCTATATAGTACAAATATAGCAATAGAGTACGAGTGTGGATCTTTTAAAGGAATAGTAGTGTTGCCCCCTTCTCTCTTTTTTTTCTCTGTTTTATTTTATTTTTTTGTGGCCTCTTTGGCTCTTTCTTTTTATCTCTCATTTTTCCTCTTTGGGATCTTTTGTTTGTCCTCTTTGGGATCTTTTCCTCACTTAAGGGCAACACTCTATGTTTTACATGAATAAAGAGAAGATCATCACACTTTATAAGGAGTACTCAACATAAAGACAAGTGAAAACTATCATTATGTATGCAAATGTATGCCTCTGCCAGGGTAGCAGGATATGCAATGATACTTGCGCGTCATGTAGCAATAATTGGGGCAAGGCCCAACTATCATGCGGCTCTACGATCAATCAAAAGCATGTATGACATGAAGATCAAGTCATGAGATGGTGGATGTTGCATGGCAATGTATCTTAGAAAGGCTATGGAAATGCCTTAATAGGTAGGTATGGTGGTTGTTTTGAGGAAAGATATAATGAGGCTTATGTATGACAGAGCATATCATGTCATGGGTTTGGATGCACCGATGGAGGTTGCACCAACTCTCAATGTGAGAAAGGGAAATGCACGGTAGCGAAGAGGCTAGCAAAATATGGATGGTGGAAGTGCCAACAATCAAATACTCACATTAGTTCGAAGAACTCATACACTTATTATCGGTAACTCTCTATCTATTTAGGAGATTCACAAAGAGACAAGTACCCCGAGGAGGAGTGTTTGGGGGTTTGGTTATCCTTGCGCATCCTCGACTCATGGTAACGTGAGGGCACTCTATATATTCCAACCCCTCCAGAGGTTAGCGATCAATTTAGTAGCTAGAGTTCCAAACTAATTTTTAGTTTTTGAAGAACACACGGATTTTCCAAAATATGACACCTATCACTAATAGGCTCAAGCTCTTGGCACCAATAGTCCAAACATTACTCAAATCAATACCTCAAAACTATTGCAAGTTACTACTATACTTAAATAGCAATCTTAATTACCTACTCATGCAAGACACACAACCCAGTGCAATGAGCCAACTCTATAAACAAGATAAGCATGATAACTCAAGAGAGTTCCGAAAGCAACCTAAATAAAAGCTCTTAAAAATATAAGCATCAAAACTAAGAGCTAAGCATGACAGCAGCTATGTAAAGATAAAGAACACACAAAAAGGATAAGCATGAAAACCTATGTTGTGTTCTAGAGTTAAATGGAGCGTGTTTCTCTCCCAAACAAGGAAGGCTAGGTTCCGACTTGTTATGAACAGCAAGCAAAACTAAAAAAACTAAAAATTAAATAGCGGGGCGCTCCAAGCATAGCACATAACATATGAAGTGATAAAAATATAGCATGGAGATGGACGAACTGATGATTTTGTTGGAGAAGGGGATGCACGGGGGCATCCCCAAGCTTAGACACTTGAGTCCCCTTGAATATTTCTTAGGGTGTATGGGGGCATCCCCAAGCTTGAGCGCTTGACACTCCTCGATCTTCTTTCATCATCTTCAATCGCATACTTGAAAACTCCCTTCATACGAAACGCCCATAATAAAATAATTTATTCCCTGCTGGAAATAAGGATTTTCATGAATAGCTATTGTTTCTCACGATTGCCAAAAGTTTTTTGCAAATGAAAAGTAAGCCTAGGATTTGCCAAACAATGAAAACGCAAAATAGGGCAGAATCTGTGAAAAACAGAATAACAGGTAGTAAATAACTTATTCGGGGCACTTCTGCAACTCAAATAAAAAAAACTCAGAACATATGCCAGAAAGGCAATTATATAGAGCATGTTGTCAAAATATTGCTGATCAAAAAGATGATCTCGTGATTTTTGGCGAATTTTCCCGTCAGGCAGACATAATCTGTTTCTGGACAGCATGTCACAATTTTTGAACTTTCTTGCAATCGGAGGCTAAAACTTGGCACAAAACTTGAAAATAAAGATACAATGATGTTGCTACAGTAGTAACAAGCATCAAGACCACTAAAACTGAAAGTAAAAACTCAAAGTAAAGATAACAAGGGTTGTCTCCCTAGAGCTCTTTCTTTATAGCCATAAAGATAGGCTTACGATTTTAATGACGCTCTCGTAGTAATAAGAGTTGTAGAACAAAAGAGAGCATCAAGAAGCAAATAACAAACCCATTTAAGTCTAACATGCTTCCTATGCATACGAATATTGCAATAGAATAATTCATTGAAGCACAAAGCAATAAGCATAGGAAGGCAAAACAAGTGCAGCTTCAAGACCTTCAACATAAAGAGAGGGAACTTGATATTATTGAAATAGCTATAAGCATATGTTCCCTTCTCATAATAATTTCAGCCGGATCATGAATAAAATCAACAATATAAGTATCATATAAAGCATTGGTACCATGATCCATATGAAAAAAGGTACTCTTACTCTCCACATAAGCATAATCTTTCTCATTGGTAATAGTGGGAGTAGGACTATCATAAACAACCTGAACACTATAGATTAATTGTGTAGTAGGGAGATGGTGTTTAGCAAGGGAGTAATTCCCTCCATGATTATGACAAGTTTCATAAGGATAATTTCTCCTTATGTCATAGGTATCTTTACAATCACTATAGATAGGAGTTATAACATCATCATGGTAGAGAAGAGCATTATTATTGCTAGCAACTATATTTGTAAACATGTTGTCTTTATTCTTACTAGCAAAAGAATTATCAATAATCACATCACTAATGGGTAAAGGACTTGCAATCCTATCATCCCCAAGCTTAGAGCTTTCCATATCATCATTTTCAAAGTTGGTACCAAAAAGATTTTCAAAATCATAAGTAGCATTATCATCATCTTCCCAATCACAATAAGTAACATGCATATCATAATCAAAATCATCTTCAATAGTACCTACAGACTTATCATCAAGATAATAACAATCAAGCTCACCATCCTCCAATTTTTTTGTCTGTTAGGATAAAAGTAGATGCGAGAAATATGCTCAGGCCAGGTTGATACCCATTCTTGTTCCTTATTGTTCCTCTTCCTCCTCTTCTTTTTCTTCTTCTCCACCTTAGGAGGGAGTGCTTGGAGAGGAAGCTTCTCCAAATATTCCGGTTTATCATTAGAAACAATAGTGGAAAATTGGGATAAACTCTCCTTTTTATTAGTGGAAACATAAGAGACATCTTTATGCTTTGTTAAAGTTCCCTCCTTTATAATCTTACTTATGTAATCATTTTCATGGCAATTAACAACACAATAAAGGTTGCATTTTTGCAAAGTGTTGTTTATTCCTAAGGCATTATCATCTAGCCAAGAAGTTTTTTCTGATAACTCTTCACACATCAAAAATAACATGAGTTCATCATAAATATCAGAAGTGATCATGTTATCACACAACTGGTTAACAGTTATGTTTTGAAAGTTCATGCGTTGAAAATTAAGGTGACCCTCTATACCACAAAGTTCACAAGTAAAAGGATAAAGGTCACACAATTCTCTAGCAATTTCATTTAAATTTCTAACCCAAGTGATTGTTCTTTCATGCTTATGTTGCTTACAATACTTCTATTCTTCAATCATAGGCCTTTCACAAGGTCTACCCACTCCACAAAAATTAACATGCTTATATAAAACTTCATTTTCAGGAACTGGATCATGCATGTTGCAATTAACATTAACAATTTCATTTTCTTTGCAAATCTCTTTAAATGGTTCATGATGCTTGATCCAATTATCCTTAGGCATATTAAGATGCGAATCAATAGATTTGAGGAAATCAACAAGGAGGTGAGAATCAAGCCCAAACTTAGCACTAAACTTATTAAAACTTGCAGTTTCAACAAAGGCCTTAATGCAATCATACTCATAATTTATACCTGACTCTTTACCCTTGTCGATCTCCCAATCTTCAGTATCGCGTTGAATTCTTTCAAGGAGTTCCCATTTAGCATCAATCCTTTCGTTTGTCAAAGAACCCATAGAGGAAGCATCGATAAAGTCTTTATCCTGTCGAGAGAGCCTCACGTAGAAATTAGTAATAATCATATCTTTGGGGAGCCCATGGTTAGAACATTTTAGCATTAAAGTTTTCAGTCTCCCCTAAGCTTGAGCTATGCTCTCTCTCTCATGAGGATAGAAATTATAAACATAATTCCTATTCTCATGGACTTCATGAAGAGGATAAAACTTGGAGCAAAAGAGAGACTGGATCTCTTCCCAATCCCGTAGGTGAGAATCATCTAGTAGACTATGCCATTCCAATGCTTTTCCTTTCAGTGACAAGGTAAATAATTTCCTCATGACTCCATCTCTTGTCAAACCTGAAATCTTGAACAACTCACAAAGTTCTGTAAGTTTCAACAAATGAATACTAGGACTGACTGTTCCATCTCCTGCATAACAATCCTTCCTAATTATTTCAATTATCTCAAGTGGTATTTTGAATGGGGTACATTCAGTAGGTGGAGGAGACTTCTCTACAACAGGTGTGGTAAGGTGGCCTTCCCCAAGCAGCGAACTAAGAGTGCAGTTTTCCAAAAGCCTAACTAGTGAAAATAAAAACAAGAAACGAAAAGATTTAATTGCAAGATCTAAAGATATACCTTCAAGCACTCACCTCCCCGGCAACGGCGCCAGAAATAGCTTGATGTCTATGCACGCT
Organism: Hordeum vulgare subsp. vulgare; assembly: GCF_904849725.1. Classification (NCBI taxonomy): domain Eukaryota; kingdom Viridiplantae; phylum Streptophyta; class Magnoliopsida; order Poales; family Poaceae; genus Hordeum; species Hordeum vulgare. The sequence goes on along the minus strand of NC_058520.1, from coordinate 186,036,147 downwards.
TCTATTCTTGTAGACTATGTTGGGCCTCCAAGCGCAGATGTTTGTAGGATAGTAGCAATTTCCCTCAAGTGGATGACCTAGGTTTATCAAACTCAGGGAAGTAGAGGTTGAAGATGGTCTCTCTCAAGCAACCCTGCAGTTAAGATACAAGAAGTCTCTTGTGTCCCCAACACACCTAATACAATTGTCAGTTGTATAGGTGCACTAGTTCGGCGAAAAGATGGTAAAATATGGGTGATAGGTGTGGCAAAGCAAGGTAATATAAATCTGAAATAAAAATGGCAGCAAGGTAGCAAGTGACAAAAGTGACCATAAACGGTGTAACGATGGTGAGAAACAAGGCCTAGGCTTCATAATTTCACTACTGGCAACTCCCAACAACATAACATAGTCTAATCACATTATATTTCCAGTAAAACATGCAATGGTGACGTACTCGGAGGTCATTCCTTTGTTATCAAGAGAGGACGAGAATTATGTAGGGCTACAAAAGCACACCTCACAGTTCGTAGTTCTCATCTATGGATTTCCCAATGTCACCGCGACCATCCAAAGAGAGTACCACAATCACCACAGCGTATCTCAAGGATAGTCAAAGACAAGCACCAAGAGTCTCTCAATCTTCAATCAATTCACAAAAGAGGAAATCACTCATGAAAATATTCTTCTAATACATGTCCAATAGACCGATGTCACCATGGCCCCGGGATTATACTAGATAAGATCAAGATCACATCATGGGAGAGAGAATTAACCACATAGCTACTGTAGAAGACCTCAACCCCGAGGAGGAACTACTCCTGCTTCATGGAGGGAGGAAGCATCGTGGATGGAGATGAATCCGGGGGCACTTCCACGTCCCGGCAGGGTGCCAGCACAGGAATTCTGTCCCCCGAAACTTGTCGGCGATGGCGGCGGAGATCGGAATTGCTTCTGGAGAAAAGGGTTCTGGAATCAGGATTTCCCGTCCGAGGGGTAAATATAGGTCAAAGGAGGGCACCAGAGGGCGTGGGCCTCACCCAGGCGACCTATGGGCGCGGCCAGGGGGCAGGCCGCGTCGGGAGGCCGCCTGGGCCAGCCCTGGCTCCCCTCTGGCCCAGCTTTGGTCCCCGTGAAGCTCCCGTCATGCTGATTTTTATATATTTTTCTCGGGATTTTTGGGACAATGTAAATTGGAGGAAAAGTCCATGCAAAAAAGAAATAAGAAGGCAGAAACTGGCACTGGGTGCACTAAGTTAGTAGGTTAGTCCAAATATGTGTGAAATGATATAAAAGTATAGCAAAACATATAACAATGTCACCCAAAAGAGCATGGAACAAGAAAAAATTATGGATACGTTTGGGACATATCATGCGTCAGCACATGGGGTGTGCTCGGACAAGGTTAACTCGTGATTTCTGAACGTAGAGGTCAGATCTGTGCTGAAGGCCAAATTTGAAGTAGGCACAGTCCCGGACGCGAGGTCGGGAGGGGACCCGAAGTCGAGGCTTTAGGATTTCTGGATTCTTCGGCTAAAGCCGAGGTACCAACAAGGGCCTGATTGCCTTGGGCATCGGCGATGTAAACCAAGTCACTGAACTTGATTCCCAGGCCCGGGGCAAACCCGTCGATCTGTACATGGTGACGAGTTGCTTTGACACGCGGGGCAGTGATGCCGAACGCGGAGAACGCTTCGGGGAGATAGATATACCCGGGGCTCACGCCTTCATTAGCGACCAAGCGAGCCATTGATCCTTCTAGCGATCCTTTAGTGGGACTCTCAATGAAAGCACAAATGTCGGTGTCTAAACAGGCTAATCTCGAGTAGGGGGTCCGAACTATGGGTCTTGGATCGATGGGTAACAGGAGACAAAGGAAACAATTTTACCCAGGTTCGGGCCCTCTTGATGGAGGTAAAACCCTATGTCCTACTCTTGTTTATATTGATGGTGGATTATCGAACAAAGATTTGATCTACCTCGACATCATATGTTGTGGTCTAAACCCTAGGAGTAATGAGCTTAATCTGTCCTATCAACTAAAGACCTCTGGTTTATATAGATACCAGGGATGTTAGGGTTACACAACGTCAGTTACATCAAGGAGGAAACATGCCGATCACCACGTGACCAGGGAGTACATGCCAAGTCTTCGGAAGAGTACGTCTCGAATATAACATCACTTTATTTATCCGGAGTCCAATGGTGATAGAACGACCCAGGAGTTCGGCCCACAGAAATAGGTAAGCGGCCCGAGTACCCTTTAGTCATGGACTCCCTCAAGCGGCACCCGGTACGACCACTCATACAAGTGGGTCGCGTTCATGACGACACCCTTCTCCTGTTGGGCGCACCTAGATGTATGGAAATGATCCTACGGATTATCCCCCATATGGCTTGGTTTTTCAAATAAAACCATTCCTTCCTACAATCAACAAAATAAACAAGGAGATTTACAAATCTTTGCTTTTAGTCTTCATTACTAGGTTAATCAAATAATAGTTTTAAAAGTCTTTAGAATATTCCATTTAAACACAAATAATAATGATTATAAAATCTACTCATTAGCGTCTTCACTCGATGTAGTCGAGGAAAAAAGGGTCACTTCTAGTCTGCATCTGCTCATCCAACCTCAAGCCAACAAATTTATGTGCGGACATCACCATGCCATTGTCCATGAGGACATGATCCAACCACAAAAACCTAAGCTCGTCAGAACCAGATGTCGAAAAGACGAGAGCCGACTGCTCCCTCGTGCAATCGTTAGGATAAACACCGAGGTGGGGAGAATAATGACAATTCATTCCAACACAACATTGCCATGTCTCCTTCATTGAAGCGACGCCTCAAAAAAATATTGATCCTAATCCTTCCCTAAGAGCAACTCCAACGGGGCGACCCATGTCGTCCGTCGCCGTCTGTTTGGGTCTGCGTGGACAAAAAGTTGGCCCAACACGCCGACCCAAACGGACGTGCGTTCGTTTTTTGTCCATGTGCCGACCCATTCTAGGCCCAATTTTGAGGCTGATTTTCGTTGGCATGGACACGAAGCGATGCACACGAAGCACACCCACTCCCCTCCCTGGCCCATAAGTCGGCAGCAAAGCGGCCACTTTTTCCCTCCATTTTCCCCAAACCCTCCCGTGCCCGCTCCCATCGCCATGGACGAAGACCTCAAGGTCGTCGCCAGCCTCGCCTCCCTCATCTCGTCCAGTGGGCCGCCGCAGCCAGAGGCAAGCCCTGCGCCCCCGCAAGGCCACCATGGCGCCCAAGAAGAAGAAGAAGGAGTTGACGCACGAATATCGGGCCGTGGAGTCAGCCAAGAGGAAGGGTCGGACGCACGCGCATGATGCAAGGGGTGAGGCAGCTGCCTTCGCCGCCATCACCGCCACCGCGCAGCAGGAAGACACCAATGAATGGGTGAAGGCGGCAACAAGGGAGGCCTTGTTGTACCTAGGGGTAAACCGTACCCAGTAGGGGCTTGTCAATGCTGCCGTTGCTGCAGCCGCGAGCAGCACGAGCTCGTCAGCATTGTTGGAAATATGGCCTAGAGGCAATAATAAAATGGTTATTATCATATTTCCTTGTTCATGATAATCGTCTATTTTTCATGCTATAATTGTATTAACAGGAAACAATAATAAATGTGTGAATAAATAGATCACAAAGTGTCCCTCGCAAGCCTCTAGTTGGCTAGCTCGTTGATCAATAGATGATCATGGTTTCCTGTGTTGGAATTATGCCCAAGAGGCAATAATAAATATAGTTATTATTATAATTCCTGTATCAAGATAATCATTTATTATCCATGCTATAATTGTATTGAATGAAGACTCATTTACATGTGTGGATACATAGACAAAACACTGTCCCTAGCAAGCCTCTAGTTGGCTAGCCAGTTGATCAAAGATAGTCAATGTCTTCTGATTATGAACAAGGTGTTGTTGCTTGATAACTGGATCACGTCATTAGGAGAATCACATGATGGACTAGACCCAAACTAATAGACATAGCATGTTGGTCATGTCATTTTGTTGCTACTGTTTTCTGCGTGTCAAGTATTTGTTCCTATGACCATGAGATCATATAACTCACTAACACCGGAGGAATACTTTGTGTGTATCAAACGTCGCAATGTAACTGGGTGACTATAAAGATGCTCTACAGGTATCTCCGAAGGTGTTCGTTGAGTTAGTATGGATCAAGACTGGGATTTGTCACTCCGTGTGACGGAGAGGTATCTCGGGGCCCACTCGGTAATACAACATCACACACAAGCCTTGCAAGCAATGTAACTTAGTGTAAGTTGCGGGATCTTGTATTACGGAACGAGTGAAGAGGCTTGCCGGTAAACGAGATTGAAATAGGTATGCGGATACTGACGATCGAATCTCAGGCAAGTAACATACCGAAGGACAAAGGGAATGACATACGGGATTGTATGAATCCTTGGCACTGAGGTTCAAACGATAAGATCTTCGTAGAATATGTAGGATCCAATATGGGCATCCAGGTCCCGCTATTGGATATTGACCGAGGAGTCTCTCGGGTCATATCTACGTAGTTCTTGAACCCGTAGGGTCTGCACACTTAAGGTTCGACGTTGTTTTATGCGTATTTGAGTTATATGGTTGGTTACCGAATGTTTTTCGGAGTCCCGGATGAGATTACGGATGTCACGAGGGTTTCCAGAATGGTCCGAAAACAAAGATTGATATATAGGATGACCTCATTTGATTACCGGAAGGTTTTCGGAGTTACCGGGAATGTACAGAGAATGACGAATGGGTTCCGGGAGTTCACCAGGGGGGGGGGGCAACCCACCCCAGGGAAGCCCATAGGCCTTGAGGGTGGCGCACCAGCCCTTAGTGGGCTGGTGGGACAGCCCAAAAGGGCCCTATGCGCATTGGAAGAAAAATCAAAGAGAAAAAAAAGGAGGAGGTGGGAAAGGAAAGAAGGACTCCACCCACCAAACCAAGTAGGACTCGGTTTGGGGGGGAGTCCTTCCCCCCTTTGGCTCGGCCGACCCCCTTGGGGCTCCTTGAGCCCCAAGGCAAGGTCCCTCCTCTCCCACCTATATATACGGAGGTTTTAGGGCTGATTTGAGACGACTTTTCCATGGCAGCCTGGCCACATACCTCCACGGTTTTTCCTCTAGATCGCGTTTCTGCGGAGCTCGGGCGGAGCCCTGTTGAGACGAGATCATCACCAACCTCCGGAGCGCCGTCACGCTTCCGGAGAACTCTTCTACCTCTCCGTCTCTCTTGCTGGATCAAGAAGGCAGAGATCATCGTCGAGCTGTACGTGTGCTGAACGCGGAGGTGCCGTCCGTTCGGCACTAGATCGTGGGACTGATCGCGGGATAGTTCGCGGGGTGGATCGAGGGACGTGAGGAAATTCCACTACATCAACCGCGTTCACTAACGCTTCTGCTGTACGGTCTACAAGGGTACGTAGATCACACATCCCCTCTCGTAGATGGACATCACCATGATAGGTCTTCGTGCGCGTAGGAATTTTTTTGTTTCCCATGCGACGTTCCCCAACATCCTGATCATGGACATTGGATGTCATTGATAATGGGATCGCATCATTAGGAGAATGATGTGATGGACAAGACCGAATCCTAAGCTTAGCACTAGATCGTGTTGTTTGTATGCTAAAGCTTTTCTAATGTCAAGTATCTTTTCCTTCGACCGTGAGATTGTGCAACTCCCGGATACCCTAGGAGTGCTTTCGGTGTATCAAACATCAAAACATAACTGGGTGACTATAAATGTGCACTACGGGTATCTCCGAAAGTATCTGTTGGGTTGGTACGAATTGAGATCGGGATTTGTCACTCCATGTGACAGAGAGGTATCTCTGGGTCCAGTCGGTAGAACATCATCATAATGAGCTCAATGTGACTAAGGAGTTAGTCACGGGATGATGTGCTACGAAACGAGTAAAGAGACTTGCTGGTAACGAGATTGAACAAGGTATAGGGATACCGAGGATCGAATCTCGGGCAAGTTCTATACCGATGGACAAAGGGAATTGTATACGGGATTGATTGAATCCTTGACATCGTGGTTCATCCGATGAGATCATCGTGGAACATGTGGGAACCACCATGGGTATCCAGACCCCGCTGATGGTTATTGGCCGGAGAGGTGTCTCGGTCATGTCTGCATGCCTACCGAACCCGTAGGGTCTACACACTTAAGGTTCAATGACGATAGGGTTATAGGGAATTGTTGTACGAGGTTACCGAAGATTTTCGGAGTCCCGTATGAGATCCCGGAAGTCACGAGGAGCTCTGGAATAGTCCGGAGATAAAGATTGGTATATAGGATGGATGGGTTTGGACGCCGGAAATGTTTCGGGCACCGGCGGCAATGTGCCAAGACCACCGGAAGGGTTCCGGGGGCCCACCGGGAGGGGCCGCCAGCCCCGGGAGGCTACATGGGCCAAGTGTGAGAGCGAACCAGCCCCTAGGTGGGTTGGTGCGCCCCCACACCCAGCCCAAGGTGCACAAGAGGGGAAGGGGGAAACCCTAGGCGCTAGTGGGCCTAAGGTCCACCTAGGGTGCCGCACCCTTTGGGGGTGGGAACCCTAAAGGGTGCGCCCCTCCCCTTCCCCCTATATATAGTGGAGGTTTTAGCCTTTGGAGATACACAATTTTTTCTCTCTCGGCGCGGCCCTGCTTCTCCTCTCCCTCCTCTCCCACGGTACTTGGCGAAGCCCTGCCGGGAGACCTCATCGCTCCACCACCACCACACCGTCGTGCTGCCGGAGCTCTTCCCCAACCTCTCCCTCCTCCTTGCTGGTTCAAGGCGCGGGAGACGTCACCGGGCTGCAGTGTGTTGAACACGGAGGTGCCGTGGTTCGGCACTAGATCGGAATCACACCGCGATCTGAATCGCAGCGAGTACGACTCCATCAACCGTGTTCTAGCAACGCTTCCGCTTAGCGATCTTCAAAGGTACGAAGATGCTTTCACCCCTCTCTCGTTGCTGGTTTCTCCATGGGAAGATCCATGAATGGCGTAGGAAAATTTTGAATTTTTGCTACGTTACCCATCAGTGGTATCAGAGCCAGGTTTTCTATGTGTAGATTCTTTGCATGATTAGAACACAAAGGTTGTGGGCGTTGATTTTGTCAATTGCTTACCACTACTAGTCTTATTCCTTTCCGACGGTATTGTGGGATGAAGCGGCCCAGACCGACATTACACGTACGCTTACGTGAGACAGGTTCCACCGCCTGACATGCACATGGTGCATAAGGTGGCTAGCGGGTGTCTGTCTCTCCTACTCTAGTCGGATTGGATTTCATGAAAAGGGTCCTTATGAAGGGTAAATAGCTTTGGCATATCAATGTTGTGGCTGTCACGTAGGTAAGAAGGCGTTCTTGCTAGAAACCCAAATCAGCCACGTAAAACTTGCAACAACAATTAGAGGACGTCTAACTTGTTTTTGCAGGGTATGACATGTGATGTGATATGGCCAAAGGATGTGATGTTACATGTGTGATGTATGAGATGATCATGTTCTTATAATAGGATTCACGACTTTCATGTCGATGAGTATGACAACCAGCAGGAGCCATAGGAGTTGTCTTAATTTACTATATGAGATGCACCGCCATGTGTTTACTACTTTTGCTTCATTGTTAACGGTTAGCTGTAGTAGTAGTAGTAATAGTTGGCGTGACAACTTCACGGAGACACAATGATGGAGATCATGGTGTCACGCCGGTGACGATGATGATCATGCGATGCCCGAAGATGATAATGGCCATATCATGTCACTATATGATTGCATGTGATGTTTATCATGTTTTTCATCTTATTGCTTAGAACGACGGTAGAATAATAAGATGATCCCTCATAAAATTTCGAGAATGTATTCCCCTAAGTGTGCACCGTTGCGAAGGATCGTTGTCTCGAAGCACCACGTGATGATCGGGTGTGATAGATTCTAACATTCGCATACAACGGGTGTAAGCCGGATTTACACACGCGAAACACTTAGGTTGACTCGACGAGCCTAGCATGTACAGACATGGCCTCGAATACGAGAGACCGAAATGTCGAACATGAGTCGTATGGTTGAACGCAATCAACATGGAGATGCTCACCATCGACGACTAGTCCATCTCACGTGATGATCGGACACAGGTTAGTCGACGTGGATCATGTAACACTTAGATGACTAGAGGGATGTCGATTTAAGTGGGAGTTCATACATAATTTGATTAGATGAACTTAGTTGTCATGAACTTAGTCTAAAAGTTGTCTTTACAAATATTGTAGATACGATGGCCAACGCACGTGTCAACCTCAATTTCAACGCATTCCTAGAGAAAAATAGGCTGAAAGATGATGGTAGCAACTATGCGGACTGGGTTCGTAACTTGAAGCTCATGCTCATTGCATCCAAGAAGGCCTATGTACTTGATGCGCTGCTAGGTGACCCTCCTGTTCCCACGGCAGGCCAAGACATTCCGAATGTCTGGCAAACGCGGAGTGATGCCTACTCTCTGGTTAGGTGTGGCATGCTATACAGTTTAGAACCGGGGCTCCAAAGGAGTTTTGAGCAACACGGAGCATATGAGATGTTCCAGGAGCTGAAACTAGTTTTTCGAGCTCATGCCCGGGTCGAGAGATATGAAGTCTCTGATAAGTTCTTTAGCTGTAAGATGGAGGAGAACAGTTTTGTTAGTGAGCATATACTCAGAATGTCTGGGTTGCACGGTCGTTTGACTCAGCTTGGAGTCGAACTTCCGGATGACGCTGTAATTGACATAATCCTCCAGTCTCTCCCACCAAGCTACAAGGGTTTTGTGCTGAACTACAACATGAAAGGGATGGAGAAGACCATTCCCGAGTTGTACTCGATGCTGAAATCTGCAGAAGTAGAAACCAAGAAAGATCATCAAGTGTTGATGGTCAATAAGACCACCAGTTTCAAAAAGGGCAAGGGTAAGAAGAACTTCATGAAAGACGGCAAAGCTGTTGCCGCGCCCGGTAAGCCAACTGTTGGGAAGAAGAAAAAGAATAGACCCAAGCCTGAGACTGAGTGCTACTATTGCAAGGGAAACGGTCACTGGAAGCGGAACTGCCCCAAGTACTTAGCGGATAAGAAGGCCGACAACGTCAAAGGTATATATGATATACATGTTATTTATGTGTACCTTACGAGCGCTCGTAGTAGCTCCTGGATATTTGATACCGGTGTTGTTTCTCACATTTGCAACTCAAAGCAGGAACTGCGGAATAAACGGTGGCTGGCCAAGGACGTGGTGACGATGCGTGTCGGGAATGGTTCTAAGGTCGATGTGATCGCCGTCGGCACACTACCTCTACATCTATCATCGGGATTAGTTTTAAACCTTAATAATTGTTATTTAGTACCAGCTTTGAGCATGAACATTGTATCAGGGTCTTGCTTAATGCGAGACGGCTACTCATTTAAGTCAGAGAATAATGGTTGTTCTATTTATATGAGTGATATGTTCTATGGTCATGCTCCGCTGGTGAATGGTTTATTCTTGATGAATCTTGATCGTGATGTTACACATATTCATAGTTTGAATGCTAAAAGATGTAAGGTTGATAATGATAGTCCCCCATACTTGTGGCATTGCCGCCTTGGTCATATCGGTGTCAAGCGCATGAAGAAACTCCATATTGATGGACTGTTAGAGTCTCTTGACTTTGAACCATTGGATACATGCGAACCGTGCCTCATGGGAAAGATGACTAAGACTCCGTTCTCAGGAGTAATGGAGTGAGCGACCGACTTACTGGAAATAATACATACTGATGTATGCGGTCCAATGAATGTTGAAGCTCGCGGTGGCTATCGTTATGTTGTCACTCTCACTGATGATTTGAGTAGGTATGGATATATCTACTTGATGAAGCACAAGTCTGAAACATTTGAAAAGTTCAAAGAATTTCAGAATGAGGTTGAGAATCAACATGACAAGAAAGTAAAGTGTCTACGATCTGATCGTGGAGGAGAATATTTGAGTCACGAGTTTGGCACACACCTAAGGAAATGTGGAATTGTTTCACAACTGACGCCACCTGGCACACCGCAACGTAACAGAGTGTCTGAACGTCGTAATCGCACTTTATTAGATATGGTGCGATCTATGATGTCTCTTACTGACTTATCGCTATCATTTTGGGAATACGCATTGGAAACTGCAGCATTCACTTTAAATAGGGCACCGTCTAAATCCGTTGAGACGACACCATATGAGTTATGGTTTGGCAAGAAACTTAAGCTATCGTTTCTAAAGGTTTGGGGCTACAATGCTTACGTGAAGAAACTTCAACCAGAAAAGCTCGAACCCAAAGCGGAGAAATGCGTATTCATAGGATACCCTAAGGAAACTATTGGGTATACCTTCTGTCTTAGGTCCGAAGGTAAAATCTTTGTTGCCAAGAATGGATCCTTTCTAGAGAAAGAGTTTCTCTCGAAAGAAGTAAGTGGGAGGAAAGTAGAACTTGATGAGGTAATTGTACCTCCTCTCGAACCGGAGAGTAGGCAGCGCGGGAAATTGTTCCTGTGGCGCCTACGCCAACTGAAGAGGAAGTTAATGATGATGATCATGAAGCTTCAGATCAAGTTGCTACTGAACCACGAAGGTCCTCAAGGGTACGTTCTGCACCAGAGTGGTACGGCAACCCTGTGATGGAGATCATGTTGTTAGACAACGGTGAACCTTCGAACTATGAAGAAGCAATGGCGGGCCCGAATTCCAACAAATGGCTTGAGGCCATGAAATCCGAGATAGGATCCATGTATGAGAACAAAGTATGGTCTTTGGTTGGCTTGCCCGATGATCGGCGAGCCATAGAAAATAAATGGATCTTCAAGAAGAAGAGTGACACAGACGGTATTGTGACCGTTTATAAAGCTCAACTTGTTGCAAAGGGTTTTCGACAAATTCAAGGAGTTGACTACGATGAGACTTTCTCTCCTGTAGCGAAGCTGAAGTCAGTCTGAATCATGTTAGAAATTGCTGCTTTTCATGATTATGAAATTTGGCAAATGGACGTCAAAACAGCGTTCCTTAACGGGTATCTTAAGGAAGAGTTGTATATGATGCAACCAGAAGGTTTTGTCGATCCTAAGAGTGCTAACAAGGTATGCAAGCTCCAGTGCTCCATCTATGGGCTGGTGCAAGCATCTCGGAGTTGGAACATTCGCTTTAATGAGGTGATTAAAGCGTTTGGGTTCATACAGGTTTATGGAGAAGCCTGTCTGTACAAGAAAGTGAGTGGGAGCTCTGTAGATTTTCTCACACTATATGTGGATGACATATTATTGATGGGGAATGATATAGAGTTATTGGAGAGCATAAAGGCCTACTTGAATAAGAGTTTTTCAATGAAGGACCTTGGAGAAGCTGCATACATATTAGGCATCAAGATCTATAGAGATAGATCGAGACGCCTCATAGGTCTTTCACAAAGTACATACCTTGACAAGATATTGAAGAACTTCAATATGGAAAACTCGAAGAAGGGGTTCTTGCCAGTTTCGCAAGGTATGAGATTGAGTAAGACTCAGTCACCGACCATGGCAGCAGAAAGAGAGAAGATGAGTACTGTCCCCTAAGCTTCAGCAGTGGGCTCTCTAATGTATGCCATGCTGTGTACCAGACATGATATAAACCTTGCCATAAGTTTGGTAGGGAGGTACCAAAGTGATCCCGGTATGGAACACTGGACAACGGTCAAGAATATCCTTAAGTACCTGAAAAGGACTAAGGAGATGTTTCTCATTTATGGAGGTAACGAAGAGCTCGTCGTAAAGGGTTACGCCGATGCTAGATTCGACACAGATCCGGATGACTCTAAGTCACAAACCGGATACGTGTATGTTCTGAATGGTAGGGCAGTGAGCTGGTGCAGCAGCAAGCAAGACGTCGTGGCAACATCTACATGTGAAGCGGAGTAGATAGCTGCTTCATAAGCAGCTCATGAAGGGATCTGGATGAAGGAGTTCATCACCGACCTTGGAGTGGTTCCAAGCGCGCCAGGTTCGATGACACCCTTCTGTGATAACACTGGAGCCATTGCCATAGCCAAGGAGCCTAGATTTCACAGGAAGACAAAGCACATCTAACGCCTCTACAACTCCATCCAGGACCAAGTCCAGAGAGGAGTCATAGATATTTGTAAAGTACACACGGATCTGAATATTTGAAGACCCGTTGACTAAACCTCTTCCACGAGCAAAACATGATCAACACCACAATGCTATGGGTGTTCGATTCATCACAATGTAACTAGATTATTGACTCTAGTGCAAGTGGGAGACTGTTGGAAATATGCCCTAGAGGCAATAATAAAATGGTTATTATCATATTTCCTTGTTCATGATAGTCGTCTATTGTTCATGCTATAATTGTATTAACAGGAAACAATAATACATGTGTGGATAAATATATCACAAAGTGTCCCTGGCAAGCCTCTAGTTGGCTAGCTCGTTGATCAATAGATGATCATGGTTTCCTGATCATGGACATTGGATGTCATTGATAACGGGATCACATCATTAGGAGAATGATGTGATGGACAAGACCCAATCCTAAGCTTAGCACTAGGTCGTGTTGTTCGTATGCTAAAGCTTTTCTAATGTCAAGTATCTTTTCCTTCGACCGTGAGATTGTGCAACTCCCGGATAACGTAGGAGTGCTTTGGGTGTATCAAACGTCAAAACGTAACTGGGTGACTATAAAGGTGCACTACGAGTATCTTTGAAAGTACCTGTTAGGTTGGTACGAATCGAGATCGGGATTTGTCACTCCGTGTGACGGAGAGGTATCTATGGGCCCACTCGGTAGAACATCATCATAATGAGCTCAATGTGACTAAGGAGTTAGTCATGGGATGATGTGCTACAGAACGAGTAAAGAGACTTGCCGATAACAAGATTGAACAAGGTATAGGGATACCGACGAACGAATCTCGGGCAAGTTCTATACCGATGGACAGAGGGAATTGTATACAAGATTGATTGAATCATTGACATCGTGGTTCATCCGATGAGATCATCGTGGAACATGTGGGAACCACCATGGGTATCCAGACCCCGCTGATGGTTATTTCGCCGGAGAGGTGTCTCGGTCATGTCTGCATGCCTACCGAACCCGTAGGGTCTACACACTTAAGGTTCGATGACGCTAGGGTTATAGGGAATTGTTGTACGAGGTTACCGAAGGTTTTTCGGAGTCCCGGATGAGATCCCGGAAGTCACGAGGAGCTCCGGAATAGTCCAGAGGTAAAGATTGATATATAGGATGGATGGGTTTGGACGCCGGAAATATTTCGGGCACCACCAGAAGGGTTCCGGGGGTCCACCGGGAGGGGCCACTAGCCCCGGGAGGCTACAAGGGCCAAGTGTGAGAGCGAACCAGCCCCTAGGTGGGCTGGTGCGCCCCCACACCCAGCCCAAGGCGCACAAGAGGGGAAGGGGGAAACCCTAGGCACTGGTGGGCCTAAGGTCCACCTAGGGGCGCGCCACCCCCTCTCCTCCCCTGGCCGCCGCCCAGCACCTCCCATCTAGGGCTGCCGCACCCTTTGGGGGTGGGAACCCTAAAGGGTGTGCCCCCTCCCCTTCCCCCTATATATATAATGGAGGTTTTGGCCTTTGGAGATACACAATTCTTTCTCTCTCAGTGCAGCCCTGCTTCTTCTCTCCCTCCTCTCCCACGGTGCTTGGCGAAGCCCTGCCGGGAGACCTCGTCGCTCCACCGCCACCACGCCGTCGTGCTGCCGGAGATCTTCCCCAACCTCTCCCTCCTCCTTGCTGGTTCAAGGTGCAGGAGACGTCACCGGGCTGCACGTGTGTTGAACGCGGAGGTGCCGTGGTTCGGCACTAGATCGGAATCACACCGCAATCTGAATCGCAGCGAGTACGACTCCATCAACCGTGTTCTAGCAACGCTTCCGCTTAGCGATCTTCAAAGGTACGAATATGCTCTCACCCCTCTCTCGTTGCTGGTTTCTCCATAGGAAGATCCATGAATGGCGTAGGAAAATTTTGAATTTTTGCTACGTTACCCATCAAGCATATCCTCGGATGATCGTGTTGGATTCGCCGCATGCGTCTTCCATGCAGCTGATTCCCGACTTTCACGTCTACTCGCAAGGCAGCTGCTTCTCTGGGGAAAGCTCACCGAAGGTGAGCACTGTGGCCCCTTCGATGCCCGCACCGGTGACCATCGACCTCAACGCCACTCCAGTGGCACGCGGATCATTGTCCAGAGGCAGGAGGAAACGCCACCGTGGGATGCCAACTGACATGCTCACGGGTGCCCGCAATCCGTTCGACGGAATGACGGCAGCCGTCGATGATGACACATCCAATTGTTTCCTTGAGAACATGATCTTCGAAGGCGGTGCACCGGCAGCTGGTGGTTACTCCGCACCTGCGTACAATCTCGATGAGACCCAAAGCTAGGACGGCCGAGCGCCATTCACGCAAGCCCCCAATAATCCACATGACACCTTCGTGCAAGATCAGGTCGGCCTAGAAGCCTTCACTCTCGACCATGAGTTCCCGAAGGACAACGTCCTTGAGGAGGATGATGATGACATGGACATCGACGATGAGCCTTTGTTCGAGGAGGAGCTCGCTAATCAAACGGTTGTCGGGGTGAAGCCGAAGTGCAAGAGCAAGCAAACAAAGGCATACACGTCAACCAAGGACAAGCTCCTTTGTGACTGTTGGAGGTAGATTGGGAAATACCCAAAGGTCGGCCCTGAACAAAAGTATTCAGCCTTATGGACTCGTGTTCATCGTGAGTTCCATGAGCACAAGAAGTTTCCCCCGTACCAAATGCAAAGCAAGTGTGGATGAGCGTCACTTTCGAAGCGTAGGAGGGTGATTCCATAAGAGTGCAATAAGTTTTGTGCCACCTCGGAGAGCATCAAGGCACGCCCCGTGAGTGGCCTTGGCATGCAAGACATGGTATGCATGCTGTCGTGGTTTTGTCACGGCAGATGTCCTCGTGAAAGGACTTAATGAAGGAGCCATCGCACCTTGGTGGCAACTCAAAGCGGGTGAGCGAAAGCAAGACTCAGATTTACCCAAGTTCGGCCCCTCGTGTGGAGGTAAAAGCCTACGTCTTTCTTTGTGTAGATTGATGATAGTTTCGATTACAAGGAGGGTGTAACTCGCCTGACCTGGCTCTCGATGATTTTTAACTTGCCCTATCTTCCCCAGGGACTCACCTTTATATACAGGTCGAGGTCCTAGGATTTACAAGAGTCCTAGCCACGCTACAGATCATGGTTTTCCCTATCTCTAAGCCACCGTGCTTTCCAAAACTGGAAATCTCCTTGGCGGCCTATCCTTTGTATAGCTCCTGAACCGCCATCCGGCTCCTGGCCCCCCTGGGCCAAGGCTTGTATTACCAAAGGATGAGTCGCCCCTTCAGTGACCCGGCCCAGTTAGGGCGGGTTACACCGCAGGTAATATCCCCAACATTAGGCCCCAGATTATCTTGAATTCATTCACGCCAATAAACTTCCACTCATTTTGGGGCGACTTGTATTACTCCTATCTTTTGACGAACGACAAGCCGCCATCCATCATGAATTGTTTGAGCCGCCACGCAGTTTTTGATGACATCACCTTATCCCTCCAATTTCGGGACTTAATGACACAACCACCCAACGGATCTTTCTCACCGCCATTTATTTATCCCGAAAATCCAAGCGCCATCATTGCAAATTTTCAGTTTGTCGCCTCTATTCCTGCGCCTGGCGCCTCGATTCCAGCACTTGGCCTTTAAATAACCGCAGGGGGGAGTGGGGGCACCGTCACCTACCCCCACTTTGACTTCCTCGTCAACCTTCGTCTTCCTCGTGCCAGCGCCCCCGTCTCCTCGCCGCTCCCGAAGCTTCGTCGCCAGCCATCGCGGCCCGGACGTCTCCAGGCCAACCGAAGGCGCAAGATCTGCTGCAAACCTTCCGCATCCTCTTCCGGGGATCGTCCTCTTTTCTCAGGTAAGCATTTTTCCCCATTAGGGTCAGACCTTGCCGCCATGTTCGTCTAAGTTTATCTCCGGAATGCAACAATGATCCCCTTTTTACTCTAGATCCATCAACCATATTTCCGGTAGATCCTTCGTAGTACTAAAGCACGGTAGCATCGCCACATCTGTTGGTCATTTTGATGTATTTACCTTATAGATTCATGAGGCACCCCTGTCGCTTTCGTGCGTTCGTAGTCTTCGCAGCTTCGTTTAGGCATTATCTCCTTAATTTGATCCACCCATAGATCCATATTTCATTGCTTGCTTTTAGAAACTTGTTTATCCCACTCCGGGAATATCCCTAAGGAAAGAATCTTTTCTGAATCACCACTCGCCATCTTCCACCACAGCGATTTAGAACATCGCCAAAGCTACTCTTTTGATCGCCGAAGGGCGAGTCATAACACCTTCGCATATATACCATAAATCGCTCAACTGGCGAGTTAGAATATCCTGATATCCATGTTTTTAGTCACTTAATGGCGAGCCATAGGGCCTTTACAGACATATCGTAGATCTCCAACTGGCGAGTTACCACGTTTTATGGTACTTGATGAGCCGCCTTGTTTCTTCTTTTTTGTAGTCATGGTTAGCATCTCAAAATGCGATTGGCTACCAACCAAGATTAATGACGCCTTTGTTGAGAAATTTGTCAAGTCGGGTCACCTTGATTGTAAGGAAGTCATTGGTTGGCGGACCGCTCCACGAGAGGTGATTCCCAATCCCGCCGAGGGGGAAGTAGTTATTTTCATTGACCATTTTGAACGGGGCTTCAAACCGCCCGGCTCAAAGTTCTTTAGGGACACTCTACATTTCCTCAATGTTCACCCTCAAGATCTGGGACCCAACTCCATCAGCAACCTCTGTCAATTTCAAGTATTTTGCGAGGCATACCTACAGATAGAGCCCACAGTTCCATTATTTTGGAAATTCTTCCATCTGAACCGCCAGACAGAATTTTCTAACGGGCCCAACTTGGAACTCGGGGGGGGGGGGGGGGTCAACATCCAGCGGCGCCGCGAACGTGGGTTTCCGTCTGTCCTCCTGCCCAGCCATCCCAAAGGCTGGGCCAATACTTGGTTTTATTGTCGTGACACTTCTCCTCCCGGTGAGAACCCACTTCCGGGTTATGGAGAAGATCGCTTACCCATGGATTTCAAGCTGCGAGAGAAACTTACCGAAGAAGAAGAATCGGAATTCATCCGCATCTTCTCCGAGCTGCGGTCTTTGACCAATAATGGGCTCACCGGGGTTGACCTATTTTGTGTCTGGGTGGAGTGGATTATTCTTCCTGTGAGTTGCCAGAATGGTCTGATGTGCGAATACGATGGCAGCGTGAACCATCCGCAATTCTTTCATCATAAAAGACTCCCCGAGAAAGACATTGTTGACATAATCAAGAAGTTAACCGGCGAGTCCTTGGAAAACTGTGCCAACGTCGGGCTCAAGCCTTTCTGCCTCACCAACCCGGCTCCACCGGTAACAATCTAAGTCGCCTCCTTCTACCTTTTTCAACATATGCGCCAGTGTTCCAGGTTTGAATTTTGATTCTATCCACCAGAAAGGTGATGCATTTTGGTCTCGAAGGCCAAAGGTGACTGCCCAGAAAACAACTAAGCCGCCACCGAAGAAGAAGAAAAAGAAGACGAGCAAGGGCAAAGCCGCCGTCAAGGATTCATCCGTCGTCGGCGAGTCCCAAGCCGACGAAGAACATTCAGAGGTAAAAATTTACCCTTTTGTTTATCATCATTGTGTTCCGACTTATGCTTATATCATGTTACCTTTATGCGTAGGACGATGACTATGAGAGCCAAGATGACGTGGTTGAGGTAATTTCTATTTCTTCCGGCTCAACTTCCTCTTCACCTAGGCCACCCAGGCGGATTTGTGGAAAAGTTCCCATGTCTCACCCAAATGCTTATCTAGACCCTGACTTCCTTTTGAAGAAGGCAAAGTATACTCCCAAACGTAAAACCCGGAGCCGCTCTGGCGACTTAGTTTCTGGGTTACCTGAAAATACAACCAATCGGAAGCGCACAAGTGAGGTATACTCCTGTTAAACACA
The DNA here is from genome assembly GCF_904849725.1 of Hordeum vulgare subsp. vulgare. NCBI lineage: Eukaryota > Viridiplantae > Streptophyta > Magnoliopsida > Poales > Poaceae > Hordeum > Hordeum vulgare. Next base: position 186,018,053 of record NC_058520.1, on the reverse strand, counting down.
CTCTCCTCCTTGTAGAAAATGTGATTCACAACTCATTCACTCTTTGAACTTTTATTCTTTCAGGTTTCTCCTCCTTCATCTGGCGACCCAGTGATGTCAGCTCTTCCGCCAATGATTTGTGTACAGGGGTAAGTTCTTTTATTAACCTTTTCCCTTCCCAATAATGATATTTGTTCTAACTTCGATGTCTTTACCTCAGAGCACAAGCAAAGAAGAGAAAACTGGTGACTTGTCTTCTGCTCCTAAGACGACTGAGGTGTTAGGCGTGAGCACCTCTGCCCCAAAGCTTGATGAGCAGCAAGCGGCGGCTCATGATGATCCTGCGGATGACATTCCTGACGTCCGGAATGACTCTCCACGCTCTTTAAAGTAAACCACTGACAATGTTAACCCGCCAAGCTCTTCCAAGGCGACTGAAGATCCACATATCGTAATTATCACTGGTATTGGTTACTCCAAACCTGCAGCGGTAGTGTTATCCAAAAACACATCAAAAGAATCCCATCCTTCCGCAGAACAAGATGTCACTAAGCTGAGGCTTCCCCATTATGAGAAGCTCAAATTTGACCAACTCTGCTCTGGCTTCGTAAGTCGCCTGGAGACGAGTTATGAAATGGAGAAGAGCTTGATCCACATGATGAGAGTCAAACATGAGGTATGTCCTTTATTATGTGTTCTTCCACCCATTAGCCTTCCAGGAGACTAGTCTTTCTTGATGAAATAATGTTTGTTGCAATATCTGGTAGACCCATATCTGTCCATAGCCCCCAAGGGCCGGCTCATCTTTTGAAAGATGAGCCGGGTCTTGAATTGATAGAAAAACTTCAACCTGTAGCCCCCAAGGGCCGGGTCATCTTTTGAAAGATGAGTCGTGTCTTTAATTGATAGAAAAACTTCAACCTATAGCCCCCAAGGGCCGGGTCATCTTTTGAAAGATGAACTGGGTCTTGCATTAGGTAAAAACTTCAACTTGTAGCCCCCAAAGGTCGGGTCATCTTTTCAAAGATGAGCCGGGACTTGCATTAGATAAAAACTTCAACCTGTAGCCCCCAAGGGCCGGGTCATCTTTTGAAAGATGAGTCGGGTCTTGAATTAGGTGAAAACTTCAACCTGTAGCCCCCAAGGGCCGGGTCATCTTTTGAAAGATGAGTCGGGTCTTGTATTTTGTATGACTTCGAATAAAATCATACATTAGCCCCCAAGTGCCAGGGATGTTGCTTGCAATAGTTCTGAAACTTGTCTCCCCAAAATTTGCTTGCAGGAATCTGTGACCCGGGCCGAGTCATCTCTTGCTGACTTGAAGAAAAGCTTAGCCGAACAACAAGATGCTCGGACTGCGTCTGAAGAAAAATATCAGTTGGCTCTGGCTGACATGGAGAAGATGAAAGCTGACCACAATTTTTTTGATAAGAAAGCCAATGTTGATCAAGCCGCCCTCCTCAAGCGGGCAGAACAAGCCGAGGCAAAGTTAGAGGCCGCCCTACAGGAGCTCTCTGGGTTAAAAAAGCATGTCTCCAACATGACCCAAGCCATCTTTGGTAAGGAGAAATTCCCTCTTTCGGAAGGAGAAGTCATAATTTTAGTTTGCAAATACTCATTGTCATTGTTTTATCCTTTGTAGGTCCACGAGCCGCCAATCTCCAAGACGAGTGCATCCTGAAGCTTAAGGCGATTTACACCTTTACGAAGCAGCTGTATAAAGGGAGCATGCTAACGATGAAGGAAGTAATGGGCAACACGGAACCAATCAAGTCCATCAAGAAAATGCTGGGTTGCTTGTCAACGTTGCCACCGCAAGTAGAGGAGCTAAAGAGGTCAGCCGCTCGCAAGGGAGCTCTACCACCCTAAGTCGATGCCTGGCGTATGCCCCTAAACTCAAGCCAGAAGAAGTAGCAGCTGGTTACCCTGAGCTGAAGGACGATGAGTCGGAGTTTACTGAAGACTATTACCATCGGGTTGTGAAAGAGTCCCGTGCCGCGGCGACTCAGCTGGCGGCCAGTTTGGACTTGAACAAATACCAGGCTGCATATGATGTCAACAACAAAAAGGTGACTCCTCCGTTTGGAATTACCAGCCTGACTCCTCGCCGGCCCAAGAATTCCTTCGACTTTGAAGCAGACCTATCTGTCTTTCTGAACGACGAAGATGAATTCGTCACCTTGTCCAAGTGCAACTAGAAACTCAGCGACTTACAAATTGAAGATGGAGAGAGCTCAAAGCAAGGCGACCCGGAGGCGGCTTAAGTCTAACCAGGGTGTAATCATTGCTGGAAAAACAATTTGATCTTTCCTTGACCGGGGGATGACGCCCGGTATGGCAGTGTGAGCCATGTAATAGTTATTAGGATTCAGGGAGACAATCTTCCATCCATGCCTTTTGCTTGACATTGCTGAACCGTTTATCCTTTTTGCGGATCATGAATCACCTTTACCAATCCTGATGCTTGAAAGTGTTCTTGTCGAATATCTTCTTCGACCCGTTTGTCAGGGAAAAAACACCATAGGCCGACTCAGTGAGTCGTGGCAAGAAATAAAACCAGCCCAGTGAGTCATGGCGAGTTATAAGCAAGGAGCCGACTTAGTGAGTCGCGGCGAGTCATATAAAGGTTTACGAAACCTTGCGGCAGTGCCACGAGGATAATCATAAAAATTGTCGGCTCGATGAGCTACGACAGGATATGACGAGTTTGCAAAACTCTAGTGCTACCCTAAGAAGGCTTTTGCAATAGCCCAAGTTTTTAGACGGGCTAATCAGGTGCGAGTCAGGCTTTAGTGAAACAGGTTCAGTGAACCAATGGTTTCTTTATTTTCCATGTGTGTCTCTGGCCGGTACCTTTCATGTTTTAACCAAGGTGAGTTCAGGAACCCAAGAAGCGGATTGACTCGCCAAGAGTACATGGGTCCATAGGGCAACTCGTCCAATACATAGTCCAATATAACCATTTGTAATGCGGTAATTTTTCGCTAGCCAAGAGGGTATTCAGGCTGAACTCGGTGAGTGGAAACCCCCAAGTGACATATGATTAGGGAAAAGTCAGACATAGGATTGCAGAAGCGTTTTACGCTCTTACTGCAAAACGACTTGGGAACTAGTAGCCCCCAAGTAAGCCGGCTTAATTCTCAAAACCATATATGGCGCCCATGTTTGAACCGTGCAGCGTGGCAACTTTGGTCCTCTTTGGCTTATCAGTACCCAGTTTTGAAATAAGTGCAGGGTGGCGACTTATGCTCTTTGGTACTGATAGCGTCCATGCTTGGATGACTCATAGAACAATAAAGACTCATGCTTTCCAGAAGCTGAAACGGCAAAGGACCCCGAAGTCCGTGGGTGCTGGCTTTATTGCTTTATAAATAAAAGATTACAAGTTCTGAGATTTGCAGAAAAGAAAGGATCCCATGGCTCTAAGTGTAATAAGGCCGCAGGTGGGCTATATTCTAGGGGCGAGTTGTCTCAACCTGTGTAGTTGGCCGATCAGGGCGAAGATCCACCAAGTAGCATGAGCCGTTCCGAAGATTCTTGCTGATGAGAAACAGTCCTTCCCATGGAGGTGATAGCTTATGCATACCAGTGTGGTCTTGAATCAACTGGAGCACTAAGTCGCCCTCTTGAAAAGTTCGGCTCTTGACGCGGCGACTATGGTAGCGTCGCAGGTCCTGTTGATAAATCGCCGATCGCGATGCAGCCAAATCTCGCTCTTCCTCCAAAGCATCCAACAAATCTTGTCGTGCCAACTCGTTGTCCTGTTCCACATAGGCGGCGACTTGCGGTGAATCATGTCTGATTTCACTTGGCAAAACCGCCTCTGCCCCGTAGACCAGAAAGAAAGGAGTAAAACTCATGGAGCGATTTGGGGTGGTCCTGATACTCCATAACACTGAGGGCAATTCTTCCACCCAACATCCTGGAGTACGTTCCAGAGGTACCATAAGCCCGGGCTTGATTCCTCACAATATATCCTGATTCCCCCTTTCTGCCTGTCCATTAGACTGGGGGTGTGCGACTGCAGAAACGTCAATCCGGATATGCTCTCATCCGCAAAACTCTTGCATTGCGCCCTTTGATAGATTAGTACCATTGTCAGTAATGGTACTATGAGGGTATCCGAACCGGAAGATCAACTTTTTCAAGAATTTGACAGTCGTGTCTGCATCACACCTACTAACGGGTTCTGCTTCAACCCACTTAGTTAACTTGTCAACCGCCACCAATAGGTGAGTCTTTTTATTGGATGGCATTTTAAAAGGGCCAACCATGTCCAGCCCCCAGACCGCAAATGGCCAAGTAATTGGAATCATTCGTAATTCTTGAGCCGGCACGTGCATCCGGCGTCCAAATTTTTGGCAACCATCACATCAACGAACTATTTCTTCCGCATTTGCATGAGCCATCGGCCAATAAAATCCGTGCTGAAAAGATTTCAAAACTAGGGAGCGTGACCCGGCATGAGGACCACAGTCGCTTGCATGAATTTCTTGAGAATCATACATCCTTCCTCGAAAGAGACACACCTTTGAAATACCCATGAAGTTCTTCGCTTATGCAGCTCGCCGTTATGTATGACCGTGGATTTGCATCGACAGACGATTTGGCGAGCCAATAATTCATCAGTGGGTAACTCGCCTCGTGTGAGATACATCATGTAGGGAATCGCCCAATCCGGGGTAGCACGAAGAGCCGCCACAAGCTGAGATTCAGGGTCCGGCACCGCCAAATCTTCCTGTGAAGGTAGCCTCACCGAGGGGTTATGTAACACATCCAAAAAGACATTCGGGGGAACCGGCTTACGCTATGAACCGAGGCATGAAAGAGCATCTGCTGCTTCATTGAGTCGCCGATCAATGTGATCCACTTGATAACTGCTACTTCTCAAACAACAACGCCAGAAATTGACACGTTGACGGAGACTTGCTTGCGTTGGTTTTCCCTTGAAGAGGAAAGGGTGATGCAACAAAGGAGCAGTAAGTATTTCTCTAAGTTTGAGGACCAAGGTATCGATCCAGTAGGAGGGTCTCGTCAAGTCCAGAGTACCTGCGCAAACACAAACGAGCTTGCACCCAACGCTTCAAAGGGGTTGTCAATCCCTTCAAGATTGTTTGAAAAGTGAGATCTGAAGGAGGAAAGTGCAAGGAAGTAAGAAGTGTAAGGCTGAAAATATGGTGAGTAGACCCGGGGGCCATAGTGTTCACTAGAGGCTTCTCTCAAAATAGCAAATATCACGGTGGATGAACAAATTACTGTCGAGCAATTGATAGAACCGCGCAAAGTCATGACGATATCTAAGGCAATGATCATACATATAGGAATCACGTCCGAGACAAGTAGACCGATACTTTATGCATCTACTACTATTACTCCACACATTGACCGCTATCGAGCATGCATCTAGTGTATTGAGTTCATGACGAACAGAGTAACGCCTTAAGGAAGATGACATGATGTAGAGTGATAATCTCAAACCAATGATGAAAACCCCATCTTTTTACCCTTGATGGCAACAACACGATGCGTGCCTCGCTACCCCTTCTGTTACTAGGTGAGGTCACCGCACGGTATGAACCCAAAACCAAGCACTTCTCCCATTGCAAGAATCATAGATCTAGTTGGCCAAACAAAACCCACAACTCGAAGAGAATTACAAGGATATGAAATCATGCATAAGAGAGATCAGAAGAAACTCAAATAAGATTCATAGATAATCTGATCATAAATACAGTATTCATAGGATCTCGACAAACACACCGCAAAAGAAGATTACATCGGATAGATCTCCAGGAAGATCATGGAGAACTTTGTATTGAAGATCCAAGAGAGAGAAGAAGCCATCTAGTTGCTAGCTATGGACCCGTAGGTCTATGGTGAACTACTGACGCATCATCGAAGAGGTCATGGTGTTGATGAAGAAGCCCTCCGTATCCGAATCCCCCTCCGATAGGGCACCAGAACGTGCCCCCCTGGCCGCACCATGAGGGCTTGTGGGGTCCCTGGTGGGCCCTGCCCTGATTCTCCGACTCTCCGATCTTTTTCTGTTGCAGAAAAAATCTTTTTGGCAGTTTCCTTCCGTTTGGAATCCGTTCAAAATCCTCCTTTGAAAGGGGTCAAAAACATGGAAAAACAGGAACTGGCACTTGGCACTGAGTTAATAAGTTAGTCCCAAAAAATATATGAAAGGCATGCAAAACATCCAAAGTTTGACAAGATAATAGCATGAAACCATCAAAAATTATAGATACGTTGGAGACGTATCAATAACCATGAAAGTGACCCGCCATGTCCGACATGGCTCGCGTGTAAGCCGCCATCAAGGGGTCTCTAGAATCTCAAGTGGCTGAAACCTGCTATGCCACTAGATCTGAGTCGCCCAAACATCTGACTCGAGTGAGGTTCATCTCTTTGGCGAGTCGCAACCCATGGAGCAGAGCTTCATACTCTGCTGCATTGTTGGTGCATGGAAATATGAGTCAGAGGACATAGAAAAATTTGTCACCCTGAGGTGAAGTTAACACCACACCAGCCCCCGAGCCTTCCCACTGCCTAGACCCATCGAAATAGATGGTCCAGTATATCTGATCGGGCCTATCTTCTGGAATCTGCAACTCGGTCCAGTCGTTGATGAAATCCACTAGTGCTTGAGACTTAATGGGTGTGCGGGGAGTATATCGCACGTGATGTGGTCCTAACTCGATGGCCCACTTAGCAATCCGTCCAGTCGCTTCTCGATTTTGTATAATGTCACTAAGGGGGGGGCAGAACTGACCACCATGATGGGATGCTCCTGCAAGTAGTGGTTCAGTTTCTGACTCGCCATAAACTCCCCAAAGACCAGCTTCTGCCAATGCGGGTAGCGTTGTTTGGAGAGGGTCAGGACTTCGCTGATAAAATACACGGGTCTCTGAACCGGATATTCCTTCCCTTCTTCCTTCCGCTCGACGACCACTGCCACACTTACCGCTTTAGAATTAGCCACGATGTACAAGAGCATAGGCTCCTTGTTCGTCGGAGCGGCCAATACCGACGACTTAGCTAGTTGTTGCTTCAAGGCTTCAAAGGCTTCGTTGGCTTCATCCGTCCAAACAAAATGATCAGTTTTCTTGAGCAACTGATAAAGAAGGATGGCTTTCTCCCCAAGGCGACTTATAAAGCGACTTAGAGCCGCGATACGACCCGCCATGCGTTGGACTTGATTGATATTGGCCGGCTTTCCCAGCGAAGTGATCGCTTCAATTTTGTCCGGGTTAGCTTCAAAGTCGCGTTCTGACACCAGAAAACCAAATAACTTTCCTGCGGGAACACCAAACACACACTTGGTGGGGTTAAGCCGCATCTGGTATACGCGCAAATTGTCAAAAGTATCCTTGAGATCCTCCAAGAGCGACTCTTTCTTGTGAGATCTGACTACGATATCGTCAACATAGGCGTGGACATTGCGTCCGATCTGGTTATGCAAACAATTATGGATGCAACGCTGGTAAGTCGCCCTCGCACTCTTGAGCCCGAACGACATAGACACGTAGCAGAAGGCTCCGAAGGGGGTTGTGAAGGACGTTTTATCCTGGTCTACCACAACCATCTTGATCTGGTGGTATCCTGAGTAAGCATCCAAAAAACACAAACGCTCACAACCCGCCGTCGAGTCAATGATTTGATCAATGCGGGGAAGGGCGAAGGGATCCTTTGGACATGCTGTGTTGAGGTCGGTGTAGTCGATGCACATGCGGAAAGTGCCATTCTGTTTGAGCACCAGGACCGGGTTAGCCAACCATTCAGGATGAAAAACCTCGATGATGAATCCGGTTGCCAAAAGCCGGGCGACTTCCTCTCCAATTGCCTTATGTCGTTCCTCATTAAACCTGCGAAGATACTGCCGAACTGGCTTCACTTTGGGGTCAGTATTAAGATGGTGCTCAGCGAATTCTCTCGGTACACCTGACATGTTAGAAGGTTTCCACGCGAAGATGTCCCGATTCTCACGGATGAATTTGATGAGCGCGCTTTCCTATTTGGGGTCCAGACCCATCCCAATAGTGAACGGCTTGGTTGAGTTGCCAGGCGTGAAGTCTATCACCTTCGTGTCGTCTTTTGGTTTTAATTTGAGGGGCGGCTCAGAGTCAATTGTCGGCCTCTTGAGCGGCATCATATCCGCCGGGTCAACATTGGCTTAGTGAAATTTGAGCTCCTCGGCCGCGCAAGCCGTCTTGGCATAAGCTGCGTCTCCTTCTTTGCACTCTTGGGCTATCTTCCTGTCTCAGCTGACCGTAATAGGCCCCTTAGGTCCAGGCATCTTGAGCTTGAGATAAACATAACATGGGCGAGCCATGAATCGAGCGTAAGTCGGCCTTCCAAACAATGCGTGGTAAGGGCTCTTGATTTTGACCACCTCAAACATGAGTGACTCGCTCGTGTAATTGGACTGTGTGCCAAAAGCCACGTTAAGTTTAATCCGCCCAATCGGATATGCCGACTTACCCGGAACAATGCCGTGGAAAACCGTGGACGACGGCATCAAGTCTTTCTCCAAGAGATTCATCCTTCAAAAGGTATCGAAGTATAAGATGTTTATGCTGCTGCCTCCATCCATAAGGACTTTGGAAAGGGTGTATCCTCCAACTTGGGGAGCCACGACCAAAGCCAAGTTGCTAGGGTTATCAACTCGGGGCGGGTGATCCTCCCTACTCCAGGTTATGGGTTGTTCGGACCAATGGAGGTACCTAGGGAGCGCCGTCTTAGCCACGCTGAAAGTTCTATGTTTCACCTTCTGGTCCCGTTTGCAGGTGCTGGTGGTTAACACGTGATATTGCCCACTATTCAGCTGCTTAGGGTTATTCTGAAAACCGCTACGATCATCCTGTCGCTGGAGATCTCCTTGCGGGGGTGGTTGCTGAAACACTCCCGACGGGTTATACCGCTGTTGGTTGTGAACTTGGTACTGTCCGCTATTAGGCTGTGACCCGCCCTGCGGACCCGGGTTAGGGAAACCGCCGAACGGGCTTTGGCGTGACCCGGGCGCGCCGAACTGCTCTTGTCGCTGGCCCTGATCACCTCATTGGCCTTTCTGGAGCGCCTCAGCTCGGAACTCCTGCATCACATAGCAATCCTCCCAGGAGTGTGTAGTAGGCCCCTCAGATGTAGCGTGCTGTGGGCAGGGGCCCTTGAGCATCTCATGATAGTTGTGCGGCTTCCTCCCACTGAAACCCCGCTTCTTGTGGCACTGGTTTCCGTTGCCGGCATTGGTATTGGTGACGAAGTTTGTGGGACCTTCCTGTTGTCTTCTTTTACCTTGCCCGCCATGGTTGTGGTTACCCCGTCCTTGAAACTGGGAGTGACCTTTTGACGACTCGCCTCTCCTGGCGGTGCTAACCTTTTCATCGTCCTCCCCAGGATCCTTGGTGTCATCTGACTCGGCGTATCTGGTGAGGGTGTCCATCAACTCGCCCATGTCGTGCACCTTACGCTTAAGTCGCCCCAGCTTCAGCACCAGAGGCTCGTAATGGCAATTTTTCTCCAGAATCAGCACTGCCTGAGCCGCCGAGATGCCGTCCGACGAATGAATGACCTCCGCAACTCGTCGTGTCCAATGATGGGCCGACTCATCCGGTCGTCGAATGCAGTGTTGTAAGTCAACGATGGTCATCGGGCGTTTGCAAGTCCCTTGGAATTTTTTGATGAAGCGCTCCTTTAACTCTGCCCAAGTGTTGATGGAGTTAGGTGGCAGGTTTTTCAACCATGCACGCGCCGTTCCTTCAAGCATCATAGTGAAATACTTGGCGCAAACCGCCTCATTCACGTCAAGCATGTCCATCGCAAGTTCGTAATTCTCGATCCATGACCTTGGCTCTAGATCTGGTGTGTAATTGGGTACCTTCCTTGGTCCTTTGAAATCCTTCGACATCCGCTCATTGCGTAGAGCGGGAATTAGACACGACACCCCGATGTGCCTGCCTCCGGCATCGAGCGGTGCGGGAGGTGTCTGGGTATAAGCTGGATAGCCCTGACCCGCCGCACCCACCGTCTCCATCAGGCGCGCAGCATGCGCCGCATCCACAATGTCTTGGGCTCGAGTGTCATGTACCCCGGGCGGGTTGGTCTGAGGCAAACACCGTTGCCCACTGGTCACCGCGGGTTGGTCCTCATGTCGACTCCTGGTGTGACTCGCCTAGGGCGTGGAGTGTAACCGGTCAAGGCTACGCAAGTATTGCGTGTGTTGGACCACTGCTGTCTTCAGCATCTCGATGGCGTTTCTCGCCTCCACCTCGGCCGGGGAGTTTCCGTAGATCGAGAGGGACTCCAAGTGGCGGGTTGCCGCCATCACGTTATCCACTTGATTTGAGAAGTGGCCTCGTGGTGTCTGGAAGCGAGGTGCATGTGCATCCGTTGGTTGAGGTGGTGGTGTGTTAGGCGGTTGAACCGGACCTCCCCCTGGAGCAGCCTGCAAGGGTCGATCGGGTCCCACCCCAGGAGTGCATGGGGTGTCGAAGAGGCGAGTTGGATGTAGATCGGCCGGGAGGCGCCCGTGATGCCTCCTCTGATGAATAGCATGGGATGCACGCTGTTGTCTCTCGAGCCGCCAGCCTTCGGTGTTCAGCCATTCCGTCTCTGTGGTGATCCAGGCCTACTGTGCCGTCATCCTGGCAGCTTCCGCTACCACGTCCCGCTGGGCTTTGGCAATCTCCTCCCACAGTTTCACCAGCTCGGCGCTGATTGTTTCCTGATTCTCTGCCATCACAACAGTTGTCATGAGTCTGGTGACCTCCACCGTCAAGTCCGCCATGGCTTGAGCCGGGGTTTTCGACGACTTGCGAGTCTCATTGTGATCGGCCGGGTTTGGGTGAGGTTGTGTCGCCCCCGCCATGTAGATGGCGATTTGTCGGTGGGATCTTTCGAAGACCTCGGGATCCATTGCCAATGGCAAATCTCTGAGTTGTCCTTTGTGCAGAGGGTGAATTGAATCTGTGTTGCCCATGGATGATTCGTCATCAGAGTTGATGGGGGTGACCTCGTGGACCGCCGGTTCGTCCTGTACGCTGGCTCCCTGCGTAAAACCAACGAAAACATGGCGTCTCCTATCCTGACGTGTGATGGGGAGGACGTACCTGGCCGGCTTAACGATGTCGGTGGAGGTGTCCGGCTCAGGCACGGGTGTTCCAATCATGCCGATGAAGATGTTGAACTTGCCGAAGGGGACTCTGTAACCAGATTCATCTGAATCGGCTTCAGGCCCCCACAGTGAGTTATCGATGTAGTACCTTCCGCGGCGGCTCTTCCTCATGATGCCGATCGCATAGCTTTTTGACCCTGGTAGGGATCCCTTTGAGAACTCAACTCCACCATGCACTAACCCCACGGTGGGCACCAACTGTCGTGGTTTTGTCACGGGAGATGTCCTCGTGAAAGGACTTAATGAAGGAGCCATCGCACCGTGGTGGCGACTCAAAGGGGGTGAGCGAAAGCGAGACTCAGATTTACCCAGGTTCGGCCCCTCGTGTGGAGGTAAAAGCCTACGTCCTGCTTTGTGTAGATTGATGATGGTTTCGATTACAAGGAGGGTGTAACTCGCCTGACCTGGATCTCGATGATTTCTAACTTTCCCTATCTTCCCAGGGACTTTCCTTTATATACAGGTCGAGGTCCTAGGATTTACAAGAGTCCTAGCCACGCTATAGATCGTGGTTTTCCCGATCTCTAAGCCGTCGTGCTTTCCAAGACTGGAAACCTCCTTTGCGGCCTATCCTCTATATAGCTCCTGAACCGCCATCCGGCTCCTGGGCCCTGCTACTTCTCAAACAATAGCGCCAGAAATTGACACATTGACGGAGACTTTCTTGCGTTGGTTTTTCCCTTGAAGAGGAAAGGGTGATGCAGCACAGGAGCACTAAGTATTTCCCTCAGTTTGAGAACAAAGGTATCAATCCAGTAGGAGAATCTCGTCAAGTCAAGAGTACCTGCACAAACACAAAAGAGCTTGCACCCAACGCTATAAAGGGGTTGTCAATCCCTTCAAGATTGTTTGCAAAGTGAGATCTGAAGGCAGAAAGTGCAACGAAGTAAAAAGTGTACGGCTGACAATATGGTGTGGAGTAGACCGTGGGGGCCATAGTGTTCACTAGAGGCTTCTCTCAAAATAGCAAGTATTACGGTGGGTGAACAAATTACTGTCGAGCAATTGATAGAACCGCGCAAAGTCATGACGATATATAAGGCAATGATCATATATATAGGCATCACGTCCGAGACAAGTAGACCGATACTTTGTGCATCTACTACTATTACTCCACACATCGACCGCTATCCAACATGCATCTAGTGTATTGAGTTCATGACGAACAGAGTAACACCTTAAGCAAGATGACATGATGTAGAGGGATAATCTCAAACCAATGATGAAAACCTCATCTTTTTACCCTTGATGGCAACAACACGATACGTGCCTCGCTACCCCTTCTGTCACTAGGTGAGATCACCGCACGGTATGAATTCAAAACCAAGCACTTCTCCCATTGCAAGAATCATAGATCTAGTTGGCCAGACAAAACTCACAACTCGAAGAGAATTATAAGGATATGAAATCATGCACAAGAGAGATCAGAAGAAACTCAAATAAGATTCATAGATAATCTGATATAAATCCACAACTCATCGTATCTCGACAAACACACCGCAAAAGAAGATTACATAGGATAGATCTCCATGAAGATCATGGAGAACTCTGTATTGAAGATCCAAGAGAGAGAAGAAACCATCTAGTTACTAGCTATGGACCCGGTGGTCTATGGTGAACTACTCACGCATCATCGGAGAGGTCATGGTGTTGATGAAGAAGCCCTCCGTATCCGAATCCCCCCTCCGGTAGGGCACTAGAATGTGCCCCAGATGGGATCTCACGGAGACATAAGCTTGCGGCGGCGGAAAAGTACTTTCGATGATCTCTCGATTTTTTGTGGAATTTTTGAGGATATATAGGCGCAAACCCTAGGGAAAAGGAGGTCCAGGGGCCCCACAAGCCTGTGGGACGCGGCCTCCCCCTGGCCGCGGGGTGAGGGCTTGTGGGGCCCCTGGGGCCCCTGCCTTGGCTCTCAAGTCTCCTGATCTTCTTCTGTTACGGAAAAAAATCTTTTCGGGGATTTTATTCCGTTTGGACTCCGTTTCAAAATCTCCTCTGAAAGGGGTCAAAAACATTGAAAAAACAGGAACTGGCACTTGGCAATGAGTTAATAAGTTAGTCCCAAAAAATATATAAAAGGCATGCAAAACATCCAAAGTTTGACAAGATAATAGCATCAAACCATCAAAAATTATAGATAAGTTGGAGACGTATCAAGCATCCCCAAGATTAACTCCAGCTCGTCCTCGAGTAGGGAAGTGATAAAGAATGAATTTTTGATGTGGAATGCTACCTAACATAGTTGTCCTTGGCAACTTCTTTCACGTGACATGAATGTTTAGATCCGTAAGATTCAAAACAATAGTTTGCTATTGACATGAAAACGATAATACTTCAAGCAAACTAGCAAAGTAATCATGAACTTTCAAAATAACAAGGCCAAGGAAAGTTATCCCTACAAAATGATATAGTCTGGCTATGCTCCATCATCCTCACACAACTAATGCAAATCATGCACAACCCCGATATTGGCCAAGTAATTGTTTTTGCACTCTTACTTCCTCAAACTTTTTATAACTATCACGCAATACATGAGCGCGAGCCATGGATATAGCACTATAGGTGGAATAGAGTGTGGTGGTGGTTGTGAGACAAAAAGGAGGAGATGGTCACATTGACTCGGCGTATCAAAAGTCTATGGAGATGCCCATTAATAGATATCAATGTGAATGAGTAGGGATTGCCATACAAGAGATGCACTAGAGCTATAAGTATGTGAAAGCTCAAAAGGAAAACTAGTGGGTGTGCATCCAACTTGCTTGTTCACGAAGACCTAGGGCAATTTTGAGGAAGCCCATCATTGGAATATACAAGCCAAGTTATATGATGAAGATTCCCACTAGCATATGATAGTGACAAAGCAACAAGCTCTCAATCATGAAGAACATGGTGCTATTATGAAGCACAAGTGTGGAAAAAGATAGTAGAATTGTCCCTTCTCTCTTTTCTCTTTTTTTATTTGGGCTCTTAGGCCTCTTTTTTTCTTTTCTCCTTTTTTTTATTTTTGGGCTCTTTGGCCTCTTTTTTTTATTTCCTCACATGGGACAATGCTCTAATAATGATGATCATCACACTTCTATTTACTCACAGCTCAAAATGATGATGACTCTATAAGAAATGCCTCCGACAGTGTGCCGGGATGTGCAACGATCTAGCATGCCGTATGACGTTGAAACATCTCGCTAGCTATCTTATGATCATGCAATGGCAATATGAGAGTGATGGCACAAGTCATGAGACGGAACGGTGGGGGTTGCATGGCAATATATCTCGGAATGGCTATGAAAATGCCATAGTAGGTAGGTATGGTGGCTGTTTTGAGGAAGGCATATGGTGGGTTTGTGCACCGGCGAGAATTGCGCGACACTAGAGAGGCTAGCAATGGTGGAAGGGGAAAGTGCATATATACCATGGACTCACATTAGTCATGAAGAGCTCACATACTTGTTGCGAATTCTTTTATTAGTAATCGAAACAAAGTGCTAAACGCATACTCCTAGGGGAAGGGTTGGTAGGTGTTAACCATCACGCGATCCTGACCTCAACACAAAGGATGACAACCAATAGATTAATTATGCTCCGACTTCCTAACATAGCGGTTCACCATACGTGCATGCTACGGGAATCACTAACTTCAGCACAAGTATTTCTAGATTCACAACACCCTACTAACATAGGTCTTAATATTACCAAATCCACGTCTCAAAACTAATTGAGAGGAATCAAGACTTCTCTTTCTACTCAATGCACATAGAGAAAAAGTATCTGGCTCAAAAGATATAAGTGAAGCACTATGAGCATTCTAGAAAAAATCATGATGAGTGCATGTCTCTCTCTCTCAAAAAGGTGTGCAGCAAGGATGATTGTGACACAACAAAAAGAAAAGACTCCTACGATACAAGAAGCTCCAAGCAAAACACATATCATGTGGTGAATAAAAATGTAGCTCCAAGTAATTTTACCGATGGATTGAAGACGAAAGAGGGGATGCCTTCCCGGGGCATCCCCAAGCTTAGGCTTTTTGGTGTCCTTGAATTTGGCTTGGGATGCCTTGGGCATCACCAAGCTTGAGCTCTTTCCACTCCTTATCTCTTTGTCCATGAGAACATCACCCAAAACTTGAAAACTTCACAACACAAAACTTAAACAGAAACTCGTGATAACATTAGCACAAGAAAACAAACTACCACTTCTTTTGGTACTGTAGCAAACTTGAATTCTATCTATATTGGTGTTGGGCTACTGTATTCTCACTTTTCCATGGCTAGTACTGTAATGTCCCAATTGTGTAACCTTCCCCTTTTGGAAACTTCTTATGTGGGTCCAACTTGTCAATGTCATGAGAGCTTTCAATGCATGTGATTCCATGTGTTGTCACCTTATTATTTCTTCCTTGCATGCATGCATGTCATATCATATCATTCCATGTGTGTCATGTGTTGTTGTTTGTTGTCACATAATTTCATGTGATGCTCGTGATCTTATGTGGTGATGTGAGAGGTGAAGATTGTGTGGAGTATACATGTGATAGTAGGAGTTGAACCTTGTGATTGTAGGTTTCAAAACCATCTTCTCCCCCTCTCTATTTCACCTCAACATCAAGATTCAATTGGTCCTTTTCTGTTTTTAAAATGTTCCTGTTTTAGCTCTTGTTTATGGTGAAATTGTGATGTGATTTTCTGTTTTAAAAGGTGTTGTAGATGGTGCAAGGAATTACAAAACAGACCCTATAATTCTGTTTTGTAAAATATTTACTTGCTCCTAAACTCTTGTTTCTATTTTTATTAAATAGGTCTTGATTTTTCATATCCACGGATGTGCTAGTGTTATTTTTAGCACCTGTAGATTTCCTTGTGCATTTATTTCCTTCTCTGTTTTCTTCCTGTATTAGAATAAACCTCCAGGGTTTGTATACACTATGTTGCGCCACCTGTGGGCTTACCCCCGCACAGCGTGGCCCATCTCCCCTCTCTCGCCGCGCTAGCCCATCTTCCACGATCTCCTTCGCTGTCAGACGTCGTTCCCCTCTTCCTTCTTCCGTCAGAGAGAGCGCTGAGTGTGTGTGAGAGGGCGTGTAACGCCGTGAGGTTCATGGACGTCGATGCCTCTATTTAACCTCGACGTGTGTGCCCTGCCTCTCTAGGGTTCCGTGTCCTCCCCTCCTAGCGCCGCCACCTCCATTCCCCATCTCTTCCCCTCTCCTCTGCAAGGTAAGCCCCGGTGAGACTCAGAGAGTGCAGAGGTGCAGTGAAGCGCGTCGTCGATCGCCGCCCCTCCCCTCGTCGCCGGCGCGTCTCCGTCGAGCCCAAGGCGCCCGCGAGGATGGGGACCTCCCCCCATTCCATTCCTGGCGCTAGCGGGGCCGGACCTCCTACCTGGCGTCCCCTCCACGTCGGTGTCGCCAGAGCAGCTGTCGTCGACAGGATCTGCTTCCCGTTCTTCCCCTTAGGTCAAGCAGAGCGAGCCCGAGGCTCCAGGGTGAGCAGCTCGACCCTCCTCCGCCTTCTCCCCCTCGCGCGTAGCTTCTCGGACTCCTAGCGCCGCCGTCCTGTCGCCATCGCCGCCGCATAGCCGTGCGTCGTGGAGGTGCCATAGTGGCCTTCCTCCCGCCGGGTTAGGCATGGGAATGAGACCCTGGTGGTCTCCTCTTCCTCCCCGCGAGCAGCCGCAGCTTGATTTGGCGCGCAACACCGTTGATTGCCGTCCCCTGTTTCGGCCGCCGCGATCTAGTGCAGGAAAAGAGGGGGGTTACCCCAAGAGGGTTACCTCCTCTTCTCTATCAGATATTGATCTGTAGCGTAGTGGTAGTGTGTCGTTGTTTCCTGTTGGAGGGCGCGGGTTCGATCCCCCTCGGCACCTTTTTGACTTATTTCTTCGGCGTAGTAGTATAGCGCAGCAGTGCAGCCTAACCTACTAGGTTGCTCTGTGGGCACAAGGGCACTGGCAGGGTGGTGTGCACCTGTGGGCAGTACCAGAGGGGTACAGGGTTCGATCCCTCCTTCCCCCACCTTTTACTTTTTTATCCTGTGCTTTGTTTTCCTAGTGTTGTTCACCTTGTCATGTGTAGTTGTAGCTTTGTAGTGATTTTGCACATGAGTGTTTTTATTTACCTCCTCTCAAACCAGCATGGGAGTTATGTGTATTGCTAGCTTTGTGAACCCATGTTGTTGCACTTGTGTGTGAGTGTGTAGGATTTCGGATGGGATTCCCCCTATCCACATACCATGTGTAAATCTGTGCATAGATAGTTTATCTTGGTGTGTGTGTGGTTGCACTAGTAGTGCATGGTAGATTTATCATGTATAGGTGTCCTTGGTAGAAGGCATAGTGTAGGTTGTGTGTGTGTGTGAAGGGTTTTTCCCTCCAACACACCTTGTATATATGTTAGTGTAGGTTTCTTGCAAGCATATGCATGTGGTTCTAGTCTTGTGCATGTGTGTGTGTGTTGCACTAGGAGGCATAGGTAGCTACATCATGTGTAGGAGAGGTTGTGTAGTATTTCATGTGTGAGTGCATTGTCGTTTGAGAGCATGTATATATAGTTTTGCTAGGTCCTATGTGAGTGTGTGGGTGCTCAAGTGAGTATGTCCGCACACACATCATGGCAAGCTAGGCCTTGATGGGCATGTGTGCAAGATTTCATGTGTAGGTGAGATTATTATGTTGAGCTTGTTGCTTGTGAGGGTGTGGTGATGTGCCAATGCACATAGGCATGAGGACTACCCCTCATGTACCCCCATTGATGTTGTGGACATGTGTATATGCTTATGTATGTTTTGCTCTAGTGATTTTGCACATGTGATGTAGCACTATTCACTATATAGGATTCTATGTAGTTTTTCTTTCCTAGTTGGTGCCCACTTGTTCCAAGCAAGTGCATATGTTTTATATATGCTTTTGGGGGCGAATCATCCCAGGAATCCATTGGTGAAATCATTTTTGCCATTGGAACATTTTCTGGAGATGACATATTTATGATTTGTTCCATGTTTTGAGCTTAGTTCCATGTGATGTGGTGAGCCCATGTGTTTGGTTCTTGCTTGTGGTAGTAGAGGGTGACCCCCTCTACCACATGTTGGTTTCATTTCATGTTTAGGAATCCATATGTGTAAGTTGTGCCCAATCAAAGTAGGCATGTGGCTGAAATTCCAGATTAGTGAAAATCTGAGATTTTTACAAATTCCGAGAATCTGTTTATATTTTTTTCTCCTGTAGATGAGCTTGTGCAGGTCAATGTGTTGTGATCTAGCCTTAGCTTTCAACTGTAAAGTTGAAGCTTATATGTTTGTATAGCTCCCTGTAAATTTTCATTCCATTTGGAGTCCTGTAGATGTTGTTTTGGCTGCTGTCAAAATGCTTCAGAGCATAAACAGATAGTGAGAATCTAGAGTTTTCATGAAGTCCCTGAAATCTGATATTTTTGGGCAAATGTGCAGTTGTGTAACTTTCTGTGATTAACTCCTTTGTGTGATATTTTTGCTTGTGCTTGTAGTACTCTTGGATAGCTACAGACACATATCTTATTTGACATGTTTAGGTGGGTGTAGGTGCTTTGCATGTAGCTCACAAAGTGCTATGATGCAGTTTATGGCAGATTGTGTAGTTTTGATGTTTTTATGATTGTGAGTGCTTAGTTGATGATGCGGTGTTCTTCTTTGCTCCACCCCATCCATGTTGGTTTCTTATATGTCTTCGCTACCAGGAAATACCAGAGTTGAGCCATTGGAGTGTGTGGTGATCAATTTGTCACGTAGGGCTTCATTTCTTGTTTCGTTGTTTTTCGTTGATCCGTAGCTCCGATTGAAATGTTCTTTATATGGATTTGCATCGTTTTCACGAGACGCATCTGTTCATGTCATTCTCATGCATGTCAAGATAGCTTAGGATGTAGTTCTATCTAGGAACATGTATTTAATTCTCATGCTTGTGCTAGTGATAGAAATAGTGATGCATGCTCATATTCATCTCATGCATCATGTGCTTGTTGCATCTTGAGGTGCTGTTGTTCATTGGATGTTATTCTTATGTTGGGTAGCACCGGGATCGGAGAACGAGTACGTGGATTCGGGAGAGTACGTGCAGGACGATCAAGAACAGTTCCAAGCTGAGGATATCACAGGCAAGATGATATGACCTTGATTCTATCTCTAGACTTGTTAGGCTAGATTACGTTTCTTTCATCATATAATCGCTGCCTACCACTGAAATAATTGCCTCCTGATATGCCATGCAACCCAAACACTTATCCCTTCCTAGCAAATCTTGAATGGCTAAGTAGGCTTTGCTCAGCTACTAATGTTAGTGTTGCTAGATGCAGGTGCTTTGTCTCATGTGATAACATGAGCTTGACATCATTATCTTAATTCTGTTATTTAATAAATGCATCTATATACTTGGTAAATAACGGAAGGCCTAGCCTTTTGCCAGGTGTTTTGTTCCGTTATTGCCGCCATAGTTACAAGCTACCGGTGTTTGATTCCATATTGATCGCTCCTAACATGTTCGGGGTTGTTATGGTGATCCCCTCGATAAATCGCGTAGTGTTAAGACTTGTCCGGCAGGACCCAACATTGGTGTTAATTTGCTAATCAATTAATAATAATCTGCATAGGGAATAGCTACGCCGAGGAACTTAATCAACAACCCGGGCCAGTGCTCCTCTTGAGTGTTGGTCCAACCCAGAGCAGCTTATCACGCTCCCCGGGGCAACTCGGTGTTTTGGCGTGGTAACCATCGCTCATCCGGCGTGTCCTAAGACTGAGATATGCGGCTCTTATCAGGGTCGTCGACACGTCGGGAGGTCCCACTAGTCTTGTCTTACCTTAGCGATATATCTTGCGTATAGGAATACCGGTGAAGCTTTGGCTCTCCCCAAAGTTGAGGTTTTCCTCTAAGGAATCCGACGAGATCACAAGATTCATGATAGAGGATTACTTTGCGGCCCGTGTATGTTTGTGATGGACTAGTTGGAGCACACCTGCAGGGTTTAATCTTTCGGAAAGCCATGCCCATGGTTATGTGGCAACTTGGAATATTTTGTTAACATCCGGGAATAGATAACTTAAACATAAGGTAATAAAATTGCCAACTGTGTGCGTAACCGTGAGTGTCCCCCTCGAAGATCTCTCTTCGACCGGGAACACGGTGGGGTTATGATTGACGTAGGTAGGTGCTCAGGATCACTTAGTGATCATCTATCTTTGACCGCTAGTATATACCACCTTCATATATGTTCTACGTAAGTTAGCCACCCCATAAAGCTTAGGATGCTACAACCTAAATACTCCACCTTTTCCCAACCTAATAACTTGACTAGTTCTGGCACCGAGGTCATAGATTGCTGAGTCCCCGTGGCTCACAGATTCCTTCACAACACCAACAGGTTCAGGTACCCCCCGGACAGGTGATCCCGACGGCATGCAGCTGGCGTGGCAGTACGATGAGGAGAAGGACCGCCTATACGTGAACTATCCCGAAGATAGAGGTGTGGTCATGATCGTGGGCCAGCAGGCAGGGTAGCATAGTCATTTCCCATGTTTTGTACTCCGTAGCGGAACTACCTTGATTGTATGCGTGATGTACTCTGATATATTTATGAGATGGCAATTGAATCCCTTATTGTCATTCTGTTGATATTATGTATGTGCTATGTTACCATGTTTGCGAAACGCTTAGATGCGCTTCTTTCCAATTCGGGGCCTCGTTCACCAGATCGGAAAGGACCGCATCTTAGTCGTTACGAATTGGTAATCAGAGCCTTACGACCATAGGAGCCTTTGTGTGATCGTACTTGGCCGAGCCGAGTCTAGTAAAATGTTTTGAGTCTTAGTTATATCGAAGAGTAGGATTCTTTTTTCTCCTCTTCGATGCTCTGGCGAGGTTCCCGACTTAGGAAATCTTAATTCTACTCCTCTTCTCGCTCAAAAAAAATTTAGGATCACGCGGGTATTTGTGAAATCTATATGATTTCGATGTGATGGAGTTCTCTCTTGGTGCCTCCTGTCTGCCTTGATTTCTTCCGGGGAGTTGAGCTCTAGGGGATTCTTGCGCACATCGCCATCATTCAGATTTCTGAGTATCTAAGAACGAAGGATGTTCGTAATTGCTTCAATACTAGTAGTGGCGAGATAACCCCGATGTCCCCAATACTGGTGCAGATTGTTCGGGAGTACTGCCATACTTGGTATCGTTGTGATCATGAGGGTCTGTTGTAGATGAAGTTCCGAGATGCTGGTTGTGTGTTGACGGATGTGATACAGGTGACGGGTTAGTATAGGAGTTGTGTGATATTACTCCTTGTATCAGTGTACCAGATTGTATGACCAGTTATTTCGGGAATTCATAGGTGGGATATCAAGTAGTATCTTATAGGACTATCTTCCTACAGATGCATGATGGAGGTTGGGATTCCATCTTCAGTGGGTGTGTTTGTTCACGGTCGTCTTACAACGGTTCTCGTTGTGTCTTAAAGAGTGCTTGTAGCTCGCTACGACTCGGGGATACTTCGTATGTCGTGTGCACTGCCTTGCACAGGATGGCTACTGTAAATTCGAGCCGGTGCGATCTTATCCACGAAGATATCGGATGAAATCTCAATCATATGTTTGTTCCGAGCAGTTCTAGCTCATACTTGTTTGAAGTGGTCTTAATTAGAATTTTGTCGACCGTCACTTTGAGGAAGCATTCTTACTATTTTGTTCGAGTGCAATTGCTATATTCCTGTTCAGATATTCCTGTCTTTTTGATTCAGCTATATCTTCAATTTATTCTGTGGGCTAATGTGTTGTCCGTCTTCAGGATGGCTCCACCAACTCGTCAAAACCCAGGGCGTGAGGATGTGCCGCCACCACCTCCTCCTTCGGAGAATCCTCCGCCGCCGCCGCCTCCTCCTATAGAGGCCTGGCAAGCGGTGATGGCTGCTACTAATGCTAACACCCAGATGCTGCTACAGTTGTTGCAAGAGAGAGCTAATCAGCAACAAGGCAATTTCCAGCATGGTGGCAATCAATTTGCTAATCTGAGTCAGTTCCTGTCGAATCAACCGAAGACTTTCACTTTCTGTGACCAGCCATTTGATGCCGATGATTGGATCCGTGATATGAACAAGCATTTCGAGTGTAGCAGTGTTCATCCTGGGGATTTCGTCAAATTTGCTACTTTCCAGCTGAAGGGGCAAGCATCTATCTGGTGGCAACAGTTGAAGGATTCCAGAGGAGCTAGAGTGATCACTTGGGATGAGTTCTACCGTGACTTCAGGTCCCACTACATTCCTTCTAGTTTTGTGGAGGAGATGCGTGAGAAGTTCAGGAGATTGAAACAGGGTGGTAATTCCGTGTACAAGTACAACATTGAGTTCCACGAGCTTGCCCGATACGCCTTGCAGGATATCCCTGATCAGAAGAGCAAGACTTATCAGTTCAGAGGTCGCTTGAAAGAAGATTTGCAGTTAGCTCTGGCTTTGCACGATCCTGATCAGTTCAAAAAAGTTCTACATTTAGCTCTCAGGGAAGAGGAAGCCTTTCTCAGGGTGGAGAATTCTAAGAAGCACTTCAGAGATTCCAGCTCTTCCTCTACTCAAGTGGTTCAGAAGCAACATAAGTTTTGGGTGTCTCCTCCTCCTCCTCGGCACTCGCAGCAGAGCAAGCACTCTGTTGGTCGTGGTTCTTCCCACCCACCCAACCCTGTCTTCCAGCAGAGATTCCAGCATCAGAAGCAAGGGCCTCCTCAGACTCAGTACCGATAGCCAACAGAGGTTACTTGTCACAAGTGTGGGCAGAAGGGTCAATATGCCAACAAGTGTACTTCTCAGCTTCGTTTGCCGCCTCCTCCTCCAGGCTAACCTCCAAGCAATGCTCTTGTCAAGTTCAACCCCAGATCAGCTCGAGTCAACATGGTGAATGCAGCTGAGGCAGAAAACTCGTCAGATGTGATCATGGGTAACCTCCTCGTCAATGATATTCCTGCTAAAGTGTTATTTGATTATTGTGCATCGCATTGCTTAATCTCCAAGCCTTTCATTGCTAAGCATGATATTCCTGCAATTCATTTGGATAGTCCTTTCCGTGTGGTTTCTCCGGGCATGCGTATGAGTTCTAACATGTTGCTCCCGGATGCTTCTGTCAAGATAGGAGTTATTCTTTTCTGCCGTCTCCTATTGTCTTGGGCAATTCCTACATTGACTTGATCCTTGGTATGGACTGGCTGGCCATGAACAAGGCGTCAATTGATTGTGAAGCTAAAGAAGTGAAGCTTACCCACTCTTCAGAGGACGTGATTATATTCACGGCGCGCGATGATACAATCCGTCTGTTCTCTTCGAATGAAAAGGGTGAGATCAATCCTATTTTGCAAGTCCCAGTGGTCTGCAAATATGAAGATGTGTTTCCTGAAGAGCTGCCAGGCATGCCTCTGCACAGAGAAGTTGAGTTTGTGATTGAGCTTGAGACAGGCACCGAGCCGGTGTGCAAACGGCCGTACAAATTGGGTCCAGAAGAATTGAAGGAACTTAAGAGGCAACTCGATGAGCAGGAGCGTTTGGGTCTGATCAGATCGAGCTCGTCTCCGTGGGGATGTGGAGTTCAGTTTGTCAAGAAGAAGGATGGCACGGACCGACTGTGTGTCGATTACCGTCCATTGAACAAGAAGACAATCAGGAACAAATATCCACTTCCGAACATAACTGAGTTGTTCGAACAGTTGAAAGGTGCTAAGGTCTTCTCCAAGCTCGATCTCAGAATGGGCTATCATCAAATTCGCATTCGTGAGGAAGATATTCCGAAGACTGCCTTCAGGACTAGTTTTGGCTCGTATGAGTATACGGTCGTGTCTTTTGGTCTGGCTAATGCTCCTCCGACATTCTGTCGATTGATGAACTACATATTCTCTCCGTTCAAGAATGACTTTGTCTTGCTCTATCTCGATGATATTCTGGTATTTTCTGAAACTGAGGAAGAACATGAAGAACATCTCAGATTGGTGCTTGATAAGCTGAGAGAGTACAAGCTGTATGCCAAGTTTTCCAAGTGTGAGTTATGGCTGAAAGAAGTGGTTTATCTTGGTCACATTATCTCTGCCGAGGGCATTAAAGTTGATCCGTCCAAGGTGCAGGCCATTGTTGAATGGGAGCCTCCACATAATGTGAAGCAACTTCGAAGCTTTCTCGGGCTTGCAGGCTATTGCAGAAGGTTCGTTGAGAACTTCTCCAAGATCGCCAAGCCGCTCTCAAGTCTTCTTCAAAAAGGGGTGAAGTATGCTTGGTCTCCAGAGTGTCAGTTGGCCTTCGACACACTCAAAGAGAAGCTCACCTCCACTCTAGTCTTGGTTCCTCCGGATGATTCCAAGTCTTACCAGGTGTTCTGCGACGCTTCTCTCAGGGGTCTTGGTGCAGTCCTGATGCAAGACAAGAAAGTGGTTGCTTATACCTCCACGCTGTTGAAGCCAGCGGAGAAGAACTATCCTGTGCATGATCTTGAGCTAGCAGCTGTGATACACGCTCTGATGACTTGGAGACACCTCTTGTTGGAACGTAAGGTTGAAGTTTTCACCGATCACAAGAGCCTCAAGTACATCTTCACTCAGCCTAACCTGAATCTTCGACAAACACGTTGGGTGGAAATGCTCCAAGATTTTAATCCGAGTGTTGAGTACACGACAGGCAAAGCTAATGTCGTGGCAGATGCCTTGAGCAGAAAGGTGTACTACAACAGTCTGATTCTGCAACCTCTCCAGCCTGGTCTTTGTGAGTCTTTCAGGAAGCTCAACCTTCAGTTAGTACCTCAGGGATTTCTTGGAAACCTTCAGATCTCTCCTACCTTGGAAGATCAGGTTCGAGCAGCACAACTTCTTGATGCTATGGTGAAGAAAGTCAAGATTGGCGTGGCAAAGAGTCTTCCCAAGTATAAGTGCTTCACAGTTGATGCCAGAGACACTTTGTTCTTCGAGGATCGTCTTGTCGTCCCGAAAGGTGATCTCAGAAAGGTAATCATGGAGGAAGCTCATAACTCTCTGCTCTCTATTCATCTTGGAAGCTCCAAGATGTACCACGACTTGAAACAGACCTTCTGGTGGATTCGTATGAAGCGTGAGATTGCTCAGTTAATAAATGAATGTGATGTATGTCGAAGGGTGAAAGCAGAGCATCAACGTCCAGCAGGTATTTTGCATGCATTGCCCATTCCCGAGTGGAAGTTCGATCATATTGGTATGGATTCGTCACCGGGTTTCCGAAGTCCAAGAAGGGTAATGATGCCATCTTCGTCGTCATCGACAAGTTGAGTAAAGTGGCTCATTTTCTTCCAGTCAAGGAATCCATTTCCGAAGCTCAGCTTGCAGAGTTGTACACCTCCAGGATTGTGTCGAGTTGTACACCTCCAGGATT
Source organism: Hordeum vulgare subsp. vulgare (assembly GCF_904849725.1). NCBI lineage: Eukaryota > Viridiplantae > Streptophyta > Magnoliopsida > Poales > Poaceae > Hordeum > Hordeum vulgare. The sequence goes on along the minus strand of NC_058520.1, from coordinate 185,992,521 downwards.
GTGTCTTTGCATGGTGTGCCTATGATGATCTCTTCGGATCGCGGAAGTATCTTCACTTCCAAGTTCTGGGACTCTTCTCAGTCTGCTATGGGCACGAAGATCCGCTTCAGCACAACGTTTCATCCTCAGACTAGTGGTCAAGTGGAGCGAGTGAATCAAGTTCTTGAGGATATGCTGAGAGCCTGTGTTATCTCTTTTGGCATGAAGTGGGAGGATTGTCTGCCTTTTGCGGAGTTCTCGTATGACAATAGTTATCAAGCTAGTTCTGGCAAGGCTCCATTTGAAATTCTCTATGGCAGGAAGTGTCGTACCCCGCTCAACTGGTCCGAGACAGACGAGCGTCAGATCCTTGGGAATGATTTGATAGAAGAAGCTGAGGAGATGTGTCGGGTCATTCGCGACAACCTCAGAGCAGCCCAGTCCCGTCAGAAGAGCTATTATGATAGCAAGCACCGTGACATGTCTTATGAGCTTGATGACTTCGTTTATCTCAAGGTGTCGCCTATTAAGGGTATGCAACGCTTTGGCATCAAAGGCAAGCTTGCGCCTCGTTTCGTTGGTCCTTTCAAGGTGGTTGGCAAGAGAGGCGACCTTGCGTACCAGCTTGAGCTCCCGTCAAACTTTGCAAATGTGCATGATGTGTTCCATGTTTCTCAGCTCCGGAGGTGCTTCAAGACCCCCGAGCGCACTGTTCATCTTCAAGACATCGACCTTCAGCCTGACCTATCTTATCGTGAGCATCCAGTTGCGGTTCTCTAGGCGACTGAGCGCAAGACCCGCAACAAGACTGTCAAATTTCTCAAAGTGCAGTGGTCACACCATTTCGATAAAGAGGCTACTTGGGAACGCGAGGATCACCTCCGTTCTGAATTTCTAGAGTTCTTTCAGGCATAGATCTCGGGGCGAGATCTTTTTGTAGTGTGGGAGAGTTTGTAATGCCCCAAGTGTGTAACCTTCCCCTTTTGGAACCTTCTTATGTGGGTCCACCTTGTCAATGTCATGAGAGCTTTCAATGCATGTGATTCCATGTGTTGTCACCTTATTATTTCTTCCTTGCATGCATGCATGTCATATCATATCATTCCATGTGTGTCATGTGTTGTTGTTTGTGGTCACATAATTTCACGTGATGCTTGTGATCTTATGTGGTGATGTGAGAGGTGAAGATTGTGTGGAGTATAAATGTGATAGTAGGAGTTGAACCTTGTGATTGCTTAGGTTTCAAAACCATCTTCTCCCCCTCTCTATTTCACCTCAACATCAAGATTCACTTGGTCCTTTTCTGTTTTTAAAATGTTCCTGTTTTAGCTCTTGTTTATGGTGAAATTGTGATGTGATTTGCTGTTTTAAAAGGTGTTGTAGATGGTGCAAGGAATTACAAAACAGACCCTATAATTCTGTTTTGTAAAATATTTAGTTGCTCCTAAACTCTTGTTTCTATTTTTATTAAATAGGTCTTGATTTTTCATGTCCACGAATGTGCTAGTGTTATTTTTAGCACCTGTAGATTTCCTTGTGCATTTATTTCCTTCTCTGTTTTCTTCCTGTATTAGAATAAACCTCCAGGGTTTATATCCACTATGTTGCGCCACCTGTGGGCTTACTCCCGCACGGCGTGGCCCATCTCCCCTCTCTCCCCGCGCTAGCCCATCTTCCACGACCTCCTTCTCTGTCAGACGCCATTCCCCTTTTCCTTCTTCTGTCAGAGAGAGCGCTGAGTGTGTCTGAGAGGGCGTGTAACATCGTGAGCTTCACAGACGTCGAGGCCTCTATTTAACCTCGATGTGCATGCCCTACCTTTCTAGGGTTCCGCGTCCTCCTCTCCTAGCGCTGCCACCTCCATTCCCCATCTCTTCCCCTCTCCTCTTCAAGGTAAGCCCCGGTGAGATTCAGAGAGTGCACAGGTGCAGTGAAGCGCGTCGTCGATCGCCGCCCCTCCCCTCATCGTCGGCGCGTCTCCGTCAAGCCCAAGGCACTCGCGAGGATGGGGGACCTCCCCCCATTCCATTCCTGGCGCTAGCGGGGCCGGACCTCCTACCTAGCGTGCCCTTCACGTCGGCGTCGCCAGAGGAGCTGCCGTCGACAAGATCTGCTTCCCCTGCTTCCCCTTCTTCCCCTCCGGTCAAGCAGAGCGAGCCCGAGGCTCCAGGGTGAGCAGCTCGTTCCTCCTCCGCCTTCTCCCCCTCGTGCGTAGCTTCCCGGACTCCTAGCACCGCCGTCCCGTCGCCGTCGCCGCCGCACAGCCGTGCGTCGGTGAGGCGCCATAGTGGCCTTCCTCCCGCCGGTTTAGGCACGGGAATGAGACCCTGGTGGTCTCCTCTTCCTCCCCGCGAGCAGCCACAACTTGATTTGGCACGCAACACCGTTGATTGCCGTCCCCTGTTCCGGCCGCTGCCGATCTGGTGCAGGAACAGAGGGGGGTTACCCCAAGAGGGTTACCTCCTCTTCTCTGTCAGATATCGATCCGTAGCTTAGTGGTAGTGTGTCGTTGTTGCCTATTGGAGGGCGTGGGTTCGATCCCCCTCGGCACCTTTTTGATTTATTTCTTCGGTGCAGTAGTATAGCGCAGAAGTGTAGCCTAACCTGCTAGCTTGCTCTGTTCTGTCGAGCACAAGGGCACTAGTAGGATGGTGTGCACCTGTGGGCAGTACGAGAGGGGTACAGGGTTCGATCCCTCCTTCCCCCACCTTTTATTTTTTTCCTGTGCTTTGTTTTCCTAGTTCTGTTCACCTTGTCATGTGTAGTTGTAGCTTTGTAGTGATTTTGCACATGCGGGTTTTTATTTACCTCCTCTCAAACCAGCATGGGAGTTATGTGTGTTGCTAGCTTTGTGAACCCATGTTGTTGCACATGTGTGTGAGTGTGTAGGTGTGTGGATGGGATTCCCCCTCTCCACATACCATGTGTAAATCTGTGCATAGATAGTTTATCTTGGTGTGTGTGTGGTTGCATTAGTAGTGCATGGTAGATTTATCATGTATAGGTGTCCTTGGTAGAAGGCATAGTGTTGGTTGTGTGTGTGTGTGAAGGGTTTTCCCCTCCAACACACCTTGTATATATGTTAGTGTCGGTTGCTTGCAAGCATATGCATGTGGTTCAAGTCTTGTGCATGTGTGTGTGTTGCACTAGGAGGCATAGGTAGCTATATCATGTGTAGGAGAAGTTGTGTAGTACTTCATGTGTGAGTGCATTGTTGTTTGAGAGCATGTATATATAGTTTTGCTAGGTCCTATGTGAGTGTGTGGGTGCTCAAGTGAGTACGTCCACACACACATCATGGCAAGCTAGGCCTTGATGGGCATGTCTGCAAGATTTCATGTGTAGGTGAGATTATTATGTTGAGCTTGTTGCTTGTGAGGGTGTGATGATGTACCAATGCACATAGGCATGAGGACTACCCCTCATGTACCGCCATTGATGTTTTGGACATGTGTATATGCTTATGTATGTTTTGCTCTAGTGATTTTGCACATGTGATGTAGCACTATTCACTATATAGGATTCTATGTAGTTTTTCTTTCCTAGTTGGTGCCCACTTGTTCCAAGCAAGTGCATATGTTTTATATATGCTTTTGGGGTATAATCATTCCAGGAATCCTTTGGTGAAATCAATTTTGCCATTCCAACATTTTCTGGAGATGACATATTTCAGATTTATTCCATGTTTTGAGCTTGGTTCCATGTGATGTGGTGAGCCCATGTGTTTGGTTCTTCGTTGTGGTAGTAGAGGGTGACCCCCTCTACCACATGTTGGTTTCATTTCATGTTTAGGAATCCATATGTGCAAGTTGTGCCAAATCAAAGTAGGCATGTGGCTGATTTTCACTAAGTCTGAGAATCTGTTTATATTTTCTTCTCTTGTAGATGAGCTTGTGCAGGTCAATGTGTTGTGATCTAGCCTTAGCTTTCAACTGGAAAGTTCACGCTTATATGTTTGTCTAGATCCTTTTAAATTTTCATTCCATTTCGAGTCCTATAGATATTGTTTTGGCTGCTGTCAAAATGCTTCAGAGCATAAACAGATAGTGAGAATCTGGAATTTACACTAAGTCCCTGAAATCTGATATTTTTGGGCAAGTGTGCAGCTGTGTAATTTTCTGTGATTAACTCCTTTGTGTGATATTTTTGCTTGTGCTTGTAGTACTCTTGGATAGCTACAGCCACATATCTTATTTGACATGTTTAGGTGGCTGTAGGTCCTTTGCATATAGCTCACAAAGTGCCATGATGCAGTTTATGGCAGATTGTGTAGATTTGATTTTTTGATGATTGTGAGTGCTTAGTTGATGATGCGGTGTTCTTCTTTGCTCCACCCCTTCCATGTTTGTTTGTTATAAGTCTTGGCTATCTAGAAATACCAGATTTGAGCCATTGGAGTGTGTGGTGATGAATTTGACACGTAGGGCTTCATTTCTTGTTTAGTTGTTTCCCGTTGATCCGTAGCTCCGATTGAAATGTTATTTATATGGTTTTGCATCGTTTTCACGAGACGCATCTGTTCATGTCATTCTCATGCATGTCAAGATAGATTAGGATGCAGTTCTGTCCAGGAACATGTATTCACTTCTCATGCTTGTCCTAGTGATACAAATAGTGATGCATGCTCATATTCATCTCATGCATCATGTGCTTGTTGCATCTTGAGGTGTTGTTATTCATTGGATGTTATTCTTATGTTGGGTAGCACTGGGATCGGAGAACGAGTACGTGGATTCGGGAGAGTACGTGCAGGACGATCAAGAACAGTTCCAAGGTGAGGATATCACAGGCAAGATGATATGACCTTGATTCCATCTCTAGACTTGTTATGCTAGATTACATTTATTCCATCATATGCTCGCTGCCTACCACTGAAATAATTGCCTCCTGATATGCCATGGAACCCAAACACTTATCCCTTCCTAGAAAATCTTGAATGGCTAAGTAGGCTTTGCTCAGCTACTAATGTTAGCGTTGCTAGATGCAGGTGCTTTGTCTCATGTGATAGCATGAGCTTGATATCATTATCTTAATTCTGTTATTTAATTAATGCACCTATATACTTGGTAAATAACGGAAGGCCTAGCCTCTTGCCGGGTGTTTTGTTCCGTTATTTCCGCCATAGTTACCGGCTACCGGTGTTTGATTCCATATTGATCGCTCCTAACACGTTCGGGGTTGTTATGGGGACCCCCTCTATAAATCACGTAGTGTTAAGACTTGTCCGGCAGGACCCAACATTGGTGTTAATTTGCTAATCACTTAATAATAATCCACATAGGGAATAGCTACCCCGAGGAATTAAATCAACAACCCGGACCAGTGCTCCTCATGAGTGTTGGTCCAACCCAGAGCAGCTTATCACGCTCCCCAGGGCAACTCAGTGTTTTGGCGTGGTAACCATCGCTCATCCGGCATGTACCGAGACTGAGATACGCGGCTCTTATCAGGGTCGTCGACACATCGGGAGGTCCTGCTAGTCTTGTCTTACCTTAGCGATATATCTTGCGTATAGGAATCCCGGTGAAGCTTTGGTTCTCCCCAGAGTTGAGGTTTTCCTCTAAGGAATCCGACGAGATCACGAGATTCGTGATAGAGGATTACTTTGTGGCCCGTGTACATTTGTGATGGACTAGTTGGAGCACCCCTGCAGGGTTTAATCTTTAGGAAAGCCGTGCCCGCGGTTATGTGGCAACTTGGAATATTTTGTTAACATCCGGTAATAGATAACTTAAACATAAGCTAATAAAATTGCCAACTGTGTGCGTAACCGTGACTGACCCCCTCGAAGATCTCTCTTCGATCGGGAACATGGTGGGGTTATGATTGACGTAGGTAGGTGCTCAGGGTCACTTAGTGATCATCTATCTTCGACCGCTAGTATAGACCACCTTCATATATGTTCTACGTAAGTTAGCCACCCCATAAAGCTTAGGATGCTGCAACCTAAATACTCCACCTTTTCCCAACCTAATAACTTGACTAGTTCTGGCACCGAGGTCATAGATTGCTGAGTCCCGTGGCTCACCGATTCCTTCACAACACCAACAGGTTCAGGTACCCCCGAGACAGGTGATCCCGACGGCACGCAGCTGGCGTGGCAGTACGATGAGGAGAACGACCGCCTGTACGTGAACTATCCCGAAGATTGAGGCGTGGTCGTGATCGTGGGCCAGCAGGCAGGGTAGCATAGTCATTTCCCATGTTTTGTAGTCTGTAGCGGAACTACCTTGATTGTATGCGTGATGTACTCTGATATATTTATGAGATGACAATTGAATCCCTTATTGTCATTATGCTGATATTATGTATGTGCTATGTTACCATGTTTGCGAAACACTTAGATGCGCTTCTTTCCAATTCGGGGCCTCGTTCCCCAGATCGGAAAGGACCGCATCTTATTCGTTACAAGTACCCCCCCCCCCCCGATACTAACCATAGTTTCATCAAAACAAGCAATCAACTCAACAAAAACAGAATCTGTCAAAAACAGACCAGTCTGTAGCAATTTGTATACTTCGTATACTTCTGGTACCTCAAAAAATTTGAAAAATTACGATGGCCTGGGAAAAACGCATATAAACCAGGAGCAAATAGAATCAACTCAAAATATCTGTCCGAATAAAAATGAAAATCATCTCGTGAGCAAAAAGTTTCTGTCTTTTTCCAGCAGGATCAAACAACGATTACCAAGACAAGTCATAAAGGTTTTTCTTGGCTCAAACACAAAAAGAAACACAAAAAACACAATGACAACAGAATTGTGATGGTGTGGACGCAACAAAACAGAAAGAAAAATATAAATTCATTGGGTTGCCTCCCAACAAGCGCTATTGTTTAACACCCTTAGCTAGGCATAAAAGTGATAGAATCACGTATCGTCGTCTTTGGTGCTCAAACCATAAGTGGCCCTCATCATGGATTCATAAGGCAGTCTTATTTTCTTTCTAGGAAAGTGTTCCATGCCCTTCCTTAGAGGAAATTGAAATCTAATATTCCCTTCCTTCATATCAATGATAGCACCGATAGTCCTTAGGAAAGGTCTACCAAGAATAATAGGGCATGTAGGATGGCAATCAATGTCAAGCACAATGAAATCCACGGGTACATAGTTCCTATTTGCAATAATAAGAACATCATTGATCCTTCCCATGGGTTTCTTAACAGTAGAATCAGCAAGATGCAAATTAAGAGAGAACTCTTCAATCTCATTAAAACCCAGAACATCACATAAAGACTTTGGAATTGCAGAAACACTAGCACCCAAATCACACAAAGCATTGCATTCATAGTTTTTGATTTTGATTTTGATGGTAGGTTCCCACTCATCATGAAGCTTTCTAGGGATAGAGATTTCCAATTCAAGTTTCTCTTCAAGAGATTTTATCATAGCTTCGACGATATGATCGGTAAAGGCCTTGTTTTGGCTACAAGCGTGTGGAGAGTTTAACATGGATTGCATCAAAGAAATGCATTCAATCAAGGAGCAACTATCATAATTGAATTCCTCGAAATCCACAGTAGTAATTTCATTACGACTCAAAGTTTTAACATCTTCTACTCCACTTTTAATGCTTTTAGCATCAAGATAGATGGACTACGAATCATTGGGGCACTTTTCAACCAAAGTGGATTCATATCCAGCCCCATAATCATTAGGTTTGACACAAGAAAACAAAGATTCAATGGGAGTCACGCCAAGCACTTTAAGATCTTCGTGATTCTCATCACGAGAACACGCCTTTTTAAGCCATTCATGTCTAGCACGAATTTGGGTGGTTCTTTCTTTGCTCTCAATCATGGAAACACGCATAGCTTTCAAAGTTTCATCCATGTTGATCTTGGGAGGAGCACATCTGATTTTCAAAGCATCAACATCACTAGAAATTCTATCAACGCTCTTAGCCAAATCGTCAATTTTGAGTAGCTTTTCCTCTATGGACGCATTGAAAATCTTTTGAGAGTTGATGAACTCTTTGATATCACTCTCTAGATCAGAGGGTAATCTATTGTAATTTCCATGAGTATTGTTGTAGGAGTTGCCAAAGTTATTAGAGGAGGTACTGGGAAAAGGCCTAGGAACATAGTTTCCTCTAAAAGCATTGTTGTTGCCAAAATTATTCCTACCAACAAAATTAACGTCCAAGCTAGCGTTGCTACTCTCAATCAAAGAAGACAAGGGCATATCATTAGGATCCAAAGGAGCAGTTCTACTAGCAACCAAATTCATTAACTCATCCATCTTAGCACCCAACGAGTTAATTTCTTCTATAGCGTGTACCTTCTTACTAGTAGGTGACCTTTCAGTGTGCCACTGAGAGTAGTTCGTCATGATATTGTCTAGGAGCTTTGTGGCCTCCCCTAACGTGATTTCCATGAATGTTCCACCTGAGGCGGAGTCCAAGATATTTCTAGAAGCAAAATTCAAGCCAGCGTAAAAGATTTGTATAATCATCCAAAGACTCAAGCCATGAGCGGGACAATTTCTAATCATTAATTTCATTCTCTCCCAAGATTGTGCAACATGTTCATGATCAAGTTGCTTGAAATTCATGATATCATTACGGAGAGAGATAATCTTAGTCGGCGGAAAATACTTGGATATATAAGCATCTTTGCACTTATCCCAAGAATCGATACTATTTTTGGGCAAAGAAGAAATCCAAGTTTTTGCACAATCTCGCAACGAGAAAGGAAAAAGTTTCAATTTAATCACGTCATTATCCACATCTTTCTTCTTTTGCATATCGCAAAGCTCAATGAAGATATTGAGATGGGATGCGGCATCTTCACTAGGAAGGCTGGAGAATTTCTCTTTCATAACAAGATTGAGCAAAGCGGCATTGATTTCGTATGACTCCGCACTAGTGGCGGGAGCAATCGGAGTACTAATAAAATCATTATTATTAGTATTCGAGAAGTCACAAAGTTTGGTGTTTTCACTCATGGTGACTTCAGCAAGCAAGCGAGCACACAAGCGAACAAAGAGGAAGCGAGGAAAAAGGGCGAACGAAAAGGCGAACGAAAAGGCAAACGAAAAAGGCAAATTGGTGAAGTGGGGGAGAGGAAAACGAGAGGCAACTGGCAAACAAAGTAAATGCAAGATATGAGTTTGCGACACCTACTTGGATGAGTTCTGGACTTGATCCTCCCTGATAACGGCGCCAAAAATCCTTCTGCTACGGCGATAGAAATCTTCTGTCGTCTCTTGAGCTTGCGTTGGTTTTTGCCCTTGAAGAGGAAAGGGCGATGCAGCACAGGAGCACTAAGTATTTCCCTCAGTTCGTCAGAAATTGACACGTTGACGGAGACTTGCTTGCGTTGGTTTTTCCCTTGAAGAGGCAAGGGTGATGCAACACAGGAGCAGTAAGTATTTCCCTCAGTTTGAGAACCAAGGTATCAATCGAGTAGGAGAATCTCGTCAAGTCCAGAGTACCTACACAAACACAAAAGAGCTTGCACCCAACGCTGTAAAGGGGTTGTCAATCCCTTCAAGATTGTTTGCAAAGTGAGATCTGAAGGAGGAAAGTGCAAGGAAGTAAGAAGTGTCAGGCTGAAAATATGGTGTGGAGTAGACCCTAGGGGCCATAGTGTTCACTAGAGGATTCTCTCAAAATAGCAAGTATTACGGTGGGTGAACAAATTACTGTGGAGCAATTGATAGAACCGCGCAAAGTCATGACGATATCTAAGGCAATGATCATACATATAGGCATCACGTCCGAGACAAGTAGACCGATACTTTCTGCATCTACTACTATTACTCCACACATCGACCGCTATCCATCATGCATCTAGTGTATTGAGTTCATGACGAACAGAGTAACACCTTAAGCAAGCTGACATGATGTAGAGGGATAATCTCAAACCAATGATGAAAACCCCATCTTTTTACCGTTGATGGCAAAAACACGATGCGTGCCTCACTACCCCTTCTGTCATTAGGTGAGGTCACCGCACGGTATGAATCCAAAACCAAACACTTCTCCCATTGCAAGAATCATAGATCTAGTTGGCTAGACAAAACCCACAACTCGAAGAGAATTACAAGGATATGAAATCATGCATAAGAGAGATCATAAGAAACTCAAATAATATTCATAGATAATCTGATCATAAATCCACAATTCATAGGATCTCGACAACACACCGCAAAAGAAGATTACATCGGATAGATCTCCATGAAGATCATGGAGAACTTTGTATTGAAGATCCAAGAGAGAGAAGAAGCCATCTAGTTACTAGCTATGGACCCGGAGGTCTATGGTGAACTACTCACGTATCATCGGAGAGGTCATGGTGTTGATGAAGAAGCCCTCCGTATCCGAATCCCCCTCCGGCAGGGCACCAGAACGTGCCCCAGATGGGCTCTTACGGAGACAGAAGCTTGCGGCGGCGGAAAAGTACTTTCGATGATCTCTCGATTTTTTGTGGATTTTTTGGGGATATATAGGCACAAACCCTAGGGAAAAGGAGGTCCAGGGGGCCCACAAGCCTATGGGCCGCGGCCTCCCCCCTGGCCGCGGGGTGAGGGCTTGTGGGGCCTCTGGGCCCCCTGCCTTGGCTCTCAAGTCTCCTGATCTTCTTCCGTTATGGAAAAAATCTTTTCGGGGATTTTATTCCGTTTGGACTCCGTTTCAAAATATTCTTTGAAAGGGGTTAAAAACATGGAAAAAACTGGAACTGGCACTTGGCACTGAGTTAATAAGTTAGTCCCAAAAAATATATAAAAGGCATGCAAAACATCCAAAGTTTGACAAGATAATAGCATGAAACCATCAAAAATTATAGATACGTTGGAAACGTATGAGGCCCCTTGGGCCAAGCCTTGTATTACCAAAGGATGAGTCGCCCCTTCAGTGACCCGGCCCAGTTAGGGTGGGTTACACCGTAGGTAATATCCCCAACACATGCTCTCTCATTCCCCTTTGGTGTCATGCATTTTTCCCATGGATTGCATGTACGTTTGCCCATATATGCTTGTTTGGTTTGAATTGTAGGTGTTCCAAGCTTTGGAGGCATTCAAGCTTCAACACGATGGTAATGCCTTCCATCTGTCCCATTTTTGGACTATCATCAGCGGGGAGGAGAAATTCAAGGCTCAATATGCCGCCCTATTGGCGCGTGGGGGAAAGAAGGTGTGGAGGAACATGGTGACGGCGAGAAGGTTCGGCCGGGGGGGAAGACCAACTCGAAGAAGGAGGACAAGAGGGACGCGACGTCGATCGCCTTGCTTGAAAAGGTGGAGGGCATGATAAGCAAGAAGGACTCGAGGGAGGAGAAGCGTCAGCAAGAAAAGGAAGAGGAAATGAACGCCTTCATGGAAATCGAGAGGAGGAGGCTCGAGATGGACGTGGAGAGGCAAGCCAAGATGCTTGAGTTGGAGGAGGCAAAGCAAGCCAAGATTCTTGAGTTGGAGGAGGCAAAGCAAGCCAAGATGCTCGAAATCGAGGCCACTAATTCCAAGACCAAGGCGAAAGAAGTGACCCTCGCAAGCATGAAGACGAGCATGGAGATCATGAAGGTTGATTTGAACACCATGTCATTGAGGAAGAGGCTATGGTTTGAGAAGATGCGGGCAAAAATGCTCAAGTTTGACCAGCTCTAATCTGCAACAGAGATCATGATGCCTTTTTTGTATGCCGGCAAGTGTGCTAGCATGACCACAACCCGACATGGCGTGGTAGAAATCCCGCCACTTTGGTGTGCTGGCATGTGTGTCGGCCGTTGGCAAGTGTGCCAGCATGAATAGTGTGGTGGTTTTCTGAGCTTGGCAATGTATGTCGACCGCTGCATGGTGCCGGCATGAACTCTTGAGCTTGGCATGATCTATGGCCGAAGGCCTTTTTAATCTAAATGTGCGAATATAAATGGGTTGCCCACATTGGGCACACGGCCGACCCAAAAAGAAAAGGGGCGGACGCGGAGTGTGCGGCCGACCCAAACACACAAAAAGCAGACAAAAGCATCATCCATTTGGGTCGACCGGTTGGAGTTGCTCTAACTGCACAATAGAGTCGATAGGTCAGGTTCCCCTTCCTCTCTTGTCTTTGATGCAGAAGACTGAGGAGGCGGGACCTACAACCTCACTCGCAAAGGCAGGGGCTAAACATTTTACCTCCCAAATTGCCTCACGAGCAGTAGGGAACGAAGCGGTTCCTTGCAAGTCTCGTCAATTTTTTTTACAAATGATGGATTTTATTAGCTTAAAATGGAGTATCAATGATATACATAACACAAAAAGCACACACGCTGCCTATGTATGGCTAGGACATACACAACAACATCAACTCACGCACATGCAAAAACACACCGACAACTGACAAAATTGTTAGGGCATATTTCTCTCTAAGTGGTTTTGATGATTGATGACAATGCATGTGCAGACTAATCGTGTGCATTGAGCATTTTAGATAATTGATGACTAGGCACAAGACGATTCAATGCCCCTCGGAGTCTTTCAAAGACGGTTGCTTTCTACATTTTTCTTTGGAGGATTTGAGTCGTTGGAAAGCCGTACTATTAAGAGGGGGTCCGCTTCGGAAAGGTTTGGGTGGAATCAACACATACACAATTCTATTGCACCACCTTTACCTTGCTTCAATCGAGCTCTAGCTTGCTTCTCCCTATCTATGCAAAAGGACCAGCGGTAGCATCGTTGGTGCCAGCGGTAGTACCGCAGGCACATTAGTAGCACCGCTCTCTGGCCGGTAGTAATTTTTTTACTACCGTTCCCTCGGACTTTTTGCGCATCCACAGCCTCGGCGGTGGTAGGCACGGTAGTAATATTTTACTACCGTGGTTGGTGAACCTACCGTGCGATAGTACCGCTCCTAGAAGCGGTAGTACCGCTCTGCTCGGGGGGTAACGGTTGGATTCTTTCCCCCACTATATAAAGGGGTCTTCTTCCTCGAGAAGGTTACCTCTTACCTCCCCAAGCTCTATTTTTTCTCCAAAGCTCATTTTCGCCTGATATCTCTCCCTGGCCAATCAAACTTGTTGATTTCCATGGGGTTGGTTGAGAAGGCCCTCATCTACACTGCCACCAAGAGATATTTGATCCACCCACTAATCCCTGGTGGATCTTGTTACTCTTGGGTGTTTGAGCACCCTAGACGGTTGAGGTCACCTCGGAGCCACATTCCATTGTGGTGAAGCTTCATGGTCTTGTTGGGAGCCTCCAAGCTTTGTGTGGAGATTGCCCCAACCTTGTTTGTAAAGGTCCAGTCGCCGCGTTTAAGGGCACCAATAATTGAATCACGACATCTCGCATTGTGTGAGGGCATGAGGATAATACGGTGTCCCTAGTGGCTTCTTGGTGAGCATTGTGCCTCCACACCGCTCCAACGGAGATGTACTTCCTCTCAAAGGGAAGGAACTTTGGTAACACATCCTCATCTCCACCGGTTCCACTTGTGGTTATCTCTTACCTTTACTTTGTACTTATTATTGTTGTGGTGTATTCCTTGCTTGCATTAGTTGTCGTTATTGTTAGCATCATATAGGTTGCTCACCTAGTTGTTCATCTAGAGATCCTTTTGTTGCTAACCCTAATTTGTTAAGAAGAACTAAAATATGGTAGTTTCCTATTCACCCCCCCCCCTCTAGTCAACCATATCAAGCCTTTCAATTGGTATCATAGCCACGTCCCTTTATCAGGGGTTTCACCACCCGAAGAGTATGGTTAATGATGGTGAGGTTGTGCATGAAGTGCCCGAGGCCGTGGAGTTGAGTTCGATCACACGAGACGACTTGAATGAGGCTATGGCCTCACTCAAGCGTCCATGACGACCGAAGTCAAGTCCATGCTTAAAGAATTACTTGAGGGGGTGAAGAATTCTCCCGAACCGTTGCTTGTGGCTAAACCCACCACATCGGACTCGGAGTCCAATTCTGAAAAGGAACCGGCTAAAGGTACTTGAAATTCTTCCCCTCTTGACAGGAATGGGACGGGAACCTTTGCCTCGGTTCCTCCTCCCCTGGACTATGGAGGACCGGTCCCTGCACCGCATATTAATAACCTTGGTCCTCCTCCTAAACTTGTTAAAGGTGATTCCGCTAATTGTGTCTTTTGCATCAAGTCTCATTTGAATCACGGCTCAACAAATATTTTGAGAATCATCAAACAAAGCTTCTACCCACATGATCCAAACAACCTCACTCCAAGATAAGAGGCGGACAATCAATACAATAATTCCGCTTTGTTCATCCTTCAATCAGCGGTTCCTCCCGAAGATCTATCTCACTTGCGCCCCTTCACCCGTGCAAAGGATTGTTAGGAGCACATCATGGTGGTGTACAAGGGGAGCTCAAGCATTCAACGGTCCAACTTTGAAGTGGTTCTAGATGAGGCCGATGAGTTTGTGATGCTAGAAGACGAGGACCCCCGTGATCTCTACCGGAGGGTCACTACTCTTGTCGTTGCTCTTCAAGATCATGGGAGCAAGGATACAAATGACACTTGGATCAACCGCAAGTTTCTCAAGGCCATCATGCCATTTAACAAAGCCATGTCCCCCGTCATTCGTCAAAGGCCGGATTTCCACACCATGAACTCAAGCGAAGTGTTGGATGAGTTCATTGCCATGAACATCTTGAACAAGATCGCCGACAATGCTCTTGCTCGTTTCCGATCAAACAAAGCCTCACCCAACCTTGCCTTGCGAACCAAGGTTATTTCGGATGAAGACGAAGAAGAGGAAGAAGATGGCTGCCCCGAAGACACAAAGTATGCTTATCACGAGAACATGGCTCTTGCATCAAGGCAATTTTGGGGCAACAAGAGAAACTCAAGGCCGAACTTCTCCAAGAACAATTCAAGTGGGTCCAAGAACAAGCAACGAGTAAGGACATGCTACAATTGCGACAATGTGAGTCACTTTGTGGCGGATTGTCCTTATGAGAAGAGGGAAGACAATGGGGGCAAGCTCATTCGCAAAGACAAAGCCAAGTCTTTCCCAAGCAAGAACATCTTCACCAAGAAGACTCCTCCAAGGGGTTTGGTATCCCATGAAGAGTACACCTGCGATGATGACGAAGATGATACATGCCGTGAGGGGATGTCAATGGCTACCGTGGCCATTGCCACTTCCTCCCCCAAGGTGTCTCTCTTCGGTGCCACCAACGAGAACCGAATCGCCAAGTGCCTCATGGCCAAAGGTATCAATAAGGTACCCCCCAACATAAAGACCACTATCACTACTTCTCCTTCATTGTTAGATTGTGTTGATGATAGTGAAGTAGTGGAGCTTGATGAGAATGAGTTTGAAAAATTCCTATGTAAGATCAAAGGTGAATCCAAGAAGCAGTTTGTTTCTCTTTTGGAACAACTTGGTGAGGCCAATGATCACATGGAGACTCATGAGAATACTATCTCCAAGTTGGAGGGACATAGTCGTGATTACTCCGATGAGATTGTGGAACTATCCATTGCTCTAGAGGAAGAGTGTGGTCTTCGTTTGGCTCTTGAGGAGTCACACAATGTTGATCATGCTAAATTTCAAAAAAGAGCGTGATCATGCTATTGTTCTTACCCGTGTGCTCAATTCTGAGAAAGTTGCACTTGGGGTTGGCTATGATAGACTCAAGGAAGAATTTGATAAATTTGACAAGGCCCACAAGGTCTTGAAAGGTGTTCATTCCTCTCTTAAGGAGTCTCATGATACACTCCAAGGAAAACTAACCAAGGAGATAGCTACTTGTCCTCCATTTGTTCTAATTGATAATGCTTGTGCTACTAACCCATGTTCTGAGCATGTGCATCTTGTGGAGGAGAATGCTAAGTTGAAAGAACAACTCGAAAAGGGCCTTGTGTCATGCATCCAAGGCGAGAAGAACCTAAATGACCTTTTGAGTAATCAAAAGGAAGTTGTAGGAAAGAAGGGACTTGGGTTTGCACCCAAGTCTAAGAAGAAAAAGAAGAACAAGACCAAGATATCTTCACCTCAGTGACAGCCCGAGACCGACGCCCCAGAAGATTCCCCTTTTATTCCATTCTCGTCGTGTGGTTCGTTTGTCTGCCGCAATCACCATCAGATCAGGCGCATCATCCACATTGCATCGTCACTCCGTTGTCGTCAGTTTTCAAAACCTGCATCCGTTATTTAGTTGTCGGTTCTCCCGTGTTCGTCGCTGACCATTTTGAGCCCGACCACACACGCCCGTGCCCGCGGCATAGATAATATATGGTTTTAAAAGGTGTCCAAAAAATATTCCCGGATTGGGTTGAAACTTGGCATGCGGTCTTATTTATTGTAGGTAGGCCGCCTGTCAAATTTTTCCCAATCAGAGTTCGTTTGGTACCCGAACGGTCAACCGTAGAGGCACCATCATCGGGTTATCGTCGGACGTTTTCGGTGTCTTAAATACTCTGTCACCGGGTTGCCTATTTTTCCGCTCGTCTCCACCTAGCCCCTCTCCAAAGTGCACCCACCTACCCACAACCTAGTCCGGAACGTCCCCCGGAATCGAACCACGCGGTCGTGACCGTTGGATCCAGATCAACCCCGTTTTACCGCAAAGTGTCATCAGTTTTTCAGTTGAACCCCATAACCTATTAAATCGTGACCGTCCAATTTAGATCGGAGGGTTCAAACCTAGTCAACCCCGCTATTTATTTACGAAACCCGAGCAAACCCTAGACCCTAGCCTACCAAGTCCCATCCGCTGCCACCACCGTTCCACCAAATCTCCCTCGGGTTCCAACCCGGACCAACCGGTGCTTCCCCTAGTCCATTCTTCCATCCAGCAGCCACGAGGAGCTTTGGCCTCCTGCAGCCGCGCCTCCGAGAACAGCAGCAGCAGTCCAAGCCCACCGAGGTGGTGCCTCCTCCCATGGCTCCTCGGCCTCCGTGCGAGCCCCGCGTCTGAGGGTGCCGTCGCACGCATGCCGCCCTACCGCATGGAGCTGCCCCCCAGCAGCCTCGAACCAGCTGCGCCTCCTTCTGGGCTCCTGGCTCGACCAAGAGGTCGCCCTCGAGCGCCACCCCTCGGCCAGCCTCGGTAGGCCACCCTCCTCTCCTCCCGTTGGCTCCTCTGGTGTCACGCCTCTGTGCATCTCCAGCACGCCCCGCCACCGCGAGAAGCTCAGGTCGCCGTCGGCGACCTCCCGCAGATGCAGCAGCAGCGAGTGAATATTCAGACGATCGGGAACCCGATGCCGACCCCAACAGCGCCTGGATCCTGCAGGAACCGAGCCCCGACGACCTCCTCATCCTAGATCCGGACTTCCCCAAGCTCTTCGCCACAAGCTGCGTCCAAGCCGCGCCGTTGACCTGTTGCAAGCTCCACGGTCGGCCGATCTGGCCCGAGGTGAGCCTCTCCCCGCGTCAACTCTTCTTCAGTTGAACCACATATAGAAAGAACATGTGTCCTAGTCCAACTGGCAGCCGAGCTAGCGCCTCATCCAGAGGGTCGTGGGTTCAAATCCCAGCTAAGCCCATATTATTTTACCATGTCATTTTTGTTGTTTTTCGCACTAGGGATTTTGCGAATTTCAGAAAGACCATTGGTTTTAAAACGCTTATAAATTTTTAACCGTGCCTCATATGCAAACACTGTAGATAAGTAAAACGTGTAGAATTTTACGTAGATTAATATTTTTCAACTTGAATGCATATTTAAGATTGTTAGCCTTAGTGTTTGCTTCGTTTTGCGTGACAACGTGTTAAAAATGATTTAACCGTAGCTCCGTTGGAGATGAGCCATATATGTAAATGGACTAGAATGACGAGTAGAATCACGTGATCCACTTTGTTTTTCTGTTTAACAAACATGAAAGGTGATTAAGAGAAATCTAGACAGATTTAGAATATAACGCGTGAGGTCATTTCGGAGATGCTATATGTCGTTTCCGACCTCATTTAAAATGCCTAGATAGGTAGATTAATATGTGCTTCACCCCGTGCTATGTCTAACAACATTTAATATTGTCGTGTACCTAACAGGAGTGAACTAAATAATGAAACATGGAGTTTCGTCAATATGCAACTCGTTGCATATTGAGCTTCACTTAATGTGTAGTGTTGCGTGATGTGAATCACCCTGCCATGCCTTGCATATTTGAAATGCTCATGCATCATATTAGGGTGTGCATCATGTTGTGCATGTGCCGTGGTCAATATCTGTGTTGATGCTTGTTTCCGGTTTTCTTCGTCTCGATAGAGTTCCGCAAGCGTGTCGGAATGTGAGGACCCGTTCGACTACATCGGTTCGTCTGTTTCACGGAGTCGTTCTTCTTCCAAGCGGGATCTCAGGCAAGATGATCATTTCCCTAGATACCATTATTATCATTGCCATGCTAGTTGTTTCGTTTCTATCGTTATGTCTCGCTGCCTACCACCGGTTAATTATCAGCCTCTCAATATTGCCATGAAAACCTTCAACCTGTTCAGAACCTAACAAAACCACTGATTGGCTATGTTACCGCTTGCTTAACCATGTGTTAGTGTTGCTAGTTGCAGGTGCAGTTGCTTCCATGTGATAACATGGGTTCCTTGTTATATCACCATATTTTTGCTAACTAATTTAATGCACCTATATACTTGGTAAAAGGTGGAAGGCTCGGCCTTTCTAGCCTGGTGTTTTGTTCCACCTTTGCCGCCTTAGTTTCGGCTACCGGTGTTATATTCCATATTTGAGCGCTCCTAACACGATCGGGGTTGTTATGGGGACCCCCTTGATAATTTGTTTTAGATTAAGACTGGTCTGGCAAGGCCCAACTTTGGTACAACATTTGCCAAGTAACCTAATAAAATTGCATAGAGACTTTCCGGACCCCGTGGATAATTAATCAACCCCCGGGCCAGTGCTCCGCATGAGTGTTGTTCCAAACTGGCAAACTACGGGGCCATCGCGGGGCAACCCGAGGTTTGGTTTACTCCTACTGTGACCCATCCGTCGTGTCCTGAGAACGAGATACACGGCTCCTATCGGGATCGTCGACACGTCGGGCGGCCTTGTTGGATTAGTTTTACCTTTGACGAAATGTCTTGTGCATCGGGATTCCGGTGATACTTTGGGTAATCTCAGAGTTGAGGTTTCCACCAAGGAATCCGAGGAGATCACGAGTTTCGTGATTGAGGTTTTCTATGCGGCTTGTGATAATTTGTGATGGACTAGTTAGAGCACCCCTGCGGGTTAAATCTTTCGGAAAGTCTTGCCTGTGATTATGTGGCAACGTGGAAACTTAGTTTAACATACGGTTCTAGATAACTTTTAGTAAGCTTAATTAATATGTGCCAACTGAGTGCGTAACCGTGATTGTCTATTTCGTGAGGTCCTTCTCCGATCGGGGACACAGTGGGGTTATGACTGACGTAGGTAGGTGTTCAGGATCATTCATTTGATCATCTTTGGATCACGTCCGTTTTACGTAATTCATCCCCTCTTATTCTTGTACTCGTAAGTTAGCCACTTTAAATAAATGCTTAGTCGCTTGTTGCAGCCTCACCACTTAACCATACCTCACCCATTAAGCTTTGCTAGTCTTGATACCCTTGGAAATGAGATTGCTGAGTCCCATGTGGCTCACAGATTACTACGACACCAGTTGCAGGCACATGTAAAGAGTTACTTGACGTGAGTGTGATGATTGTTCTATTTGGAGTTTCTTCTTCTTCATCATCGATCTAGGATGGGTTCCAGGCCGGCACCCTGGGATAGCAAGGATGGACATCGTTCTTTCATTGTTTGTTTTCGTCCGTAGACGGGCCCTGTTCTTCTTCATAATGATTGTATGGAATGTACTGATGTGACTCTGATGTAGCTTGTGGAAAGTGTAAGCCAACTTCTTGTACTCATCTTTTCAGTACATGTACTTGTAACGATATCCATTCTTGCAAAACGACGAGATGCGTTTCTATCCCTGTCGATGCCCTCGCGCAAAAATAAGGATAGGACCGCATCTTGGGCGTTACAAGTTGGTATCAGAGCAGTACCGACCTAGGAGCCCCCTTGATTGATCGAACTTGGCCGAGTCGAGTCTAGTGAAAAACTGCTTTGAGTTTAGTTATATATGGGAGAGTAGGATTCTTTTTTCTTCTCTTCTATGCTCTCGTGAGGAATCTTGACGTAATAATTTTAATTCCACTCCTCTTCTCACTCATTTTTTCAGAATCATGCGGATATTTTTGGAATCTATATGATGTCGATGTGACGGAGTTCTGTCTTGGTCCCTCTGTCTGACTTGATTTCTTCCGGGGACTTGAGCTCCAAGGGATTCTTGAGCACATCGTTATCATTCAGATTTCTTAGTATCTCAGGACGAAGGATGTTCGAAATTGCTTCAATACTAGTAGTGGTGAGAGGAGTCCGGCTTCCCCAGTATTGGTGTAGATAGGTCCGGATGTATCGCCATACTTAGTATCGTTGTGATTACGAGGATCTGAGATAGATGAAGTTCCGAGATTCTAGTTATGTGTTGACGGGTGTGATACACTAGACGGGTTAGTATAGGAGTTGAGAGATATATTACTCCTTGTATCCATGGACCCGATTGCATGACCAGAAATTTCGGGAGTTCTTAGGTGGGAATTCAAGTAGTTACTTATAGGACAATCTTCCAATAGATGCATGATGTGAGGTTGGGGTTCGACATCTAGTGGATTTGTTTGTTCACGGTCGTCTTACAGCGGTTCTCGTTATGTCTTAAAAAGTCCTTGTAGCTTGCTACAACTCGGGGACGCTTCGTATGTCGTGTGCACTTCCTTGTACATGATGGCTATTGTAGGATCGAGCCCGTGCGAATCTATCCACGAAAATATTGGATGGAATCTCTGTCATGAATTTGTTCCGGCTTGTGTTGTAAGCCTCATCCTTTGTTTTGTTGGAGTATGGTAATTCGAGTCGCTTCAATGTCAAATGGTGATTTCATATCTTTCCAAGAAGTGTTCTCATATTTCTATGGGAATGCAAATTATTTTGCTCAATCAAGTTGTCTTTTCAATTCTTTTAACCAGAGTCATCATGTCAATTCTTTTTCATCCGTTGTGCTTCTCTTCAAGTCAATTATATCCGTTTTAACAATTGCAAGATCAATCTCTCATTTCTTTCCGGAGTTCGTATCATCTGTCCCAAGTTGTCTTTGTTTTTCCCGCCCTCTCGCCGTTTTCTTCAGTGATTCAATTATCATCCAAGTCCATTTTGTTTCATTGTTGCTTCCTCTATCTTTTCTTTTCTCTCTTATCCATTGATTCTTTATGAATATTCTGAGGAGTTTCGAGTTCATCTTTAGTCATTCTTATGTTTTTTCTTTTCCGGTGGATTCAATTCAAGCTATGCGTGTTCATCATATCCTTTTCATCTTTCAAATTCTTTCTCATGTTGAAAAATCTTATAAGTCTTTTTTTGTTCATCTCTCTCTATTCTATCCGGAGTGTTCAAGATATCTCAGTTTCTTGTTTTCAATCCTTTCAAATAATTTGAGGTGCTAACCTCACCAAGTTTTCAGTAATACCGGTGCAATCTCTCTTTTTTGATCAATTGTTTCAATGGTGTTTTCTTTTAGTGGGCCCATAACCCATAGGTTCTTTCCCAAGATCTTATCTGACTCTTCTAATCTTTTCCCAGAGATCTCTATTCTTTTCAACTATGACGTAAGTATGGATTCCATCAGTCATGTTCATTCTCCATGATCCATTAGAATTAATTCTCATCTTTGGTTCAACTTTTCCTTCTTCATTATTCTGGAGTGTCTTAGTTATTCTTGGTGGTGTTCTCCTCATCATTTTATGCTTTGAAGACCGAAGGAGTGTTTCTCTCAAATCTTGTCCACTCTTTTGAAGATTCATCATTTCGGCTTTGTGTTATCATCTTGAATTGTTTTCCAATCTTGAGTAATCCCTTTCTTGCTATTCGGTGCATTTTAGAGTTGTTTTCATTCTTGATCCTCCGAAGGCCATCATTTCAGAAGATTTCTTCGTTCTCAGCTTTCAACTTTCATCCTCAAATTCTTCTCAATTGTTCTATCTTCGTTTGTCTCTCAATTATTCCGGTGCCTTGTTCAAGTTGTTCTCTCAGGTGGCTCGTGATCCCTTCGTTCTCATGTATCTTCATTCATTCTTGTTGTCCCCATTCATTCCAATTCTTACCGGTGTCTCCTTCAAGACTTGTTCAAGTTTGTGCTCATATCTCTCCCAATCTTTTCAAGAAGAATAAGTGGTATGCTAAATCCATGATTGTCATTAGTTTAACTTGATGAAGGATAAGCATAACATAATTTTTATTATTGTTCTCCCAAAGTGATTTAAATTCTTCTTACGGAGTGGCTCATGATATCAATTCTTTTCTCAAGTGTTCATCTTTTCCTTTCCGGAGTTCCAAATTCTCTTAAGTATCTCTTCGTGAAGCTTCATCTAAGTCATGGAGGGATTGAATCTTATTCTTTTCATTCTTCATATCTTTGCATCTTTCTTTTGTAAACGAAGGTTCGTCTTGGTGGTTCTTTAAGAATTCATTCATTCTCAAGTGTTCTTCAAGACCCTTGTTGGAGAACCTCAGATGTTCTTTCTATTGCATTCCAAAGAGCAAGTCTTTCCCCTTTATCCTTTCTGGTGGTGTTATAGCATTCTTGTTAGTGGAAGAGTCTCGAAGAGGAGTTGTCTCAAGAATGAGTTATTTAAACCCACCAATTCCTTCAATCATGGGATATTTTCAACCCATGGTTTCTTCATTGAGTTATCTTGGATTAGATTTCACCTAAATCTTTTCTATGGAGTTATTATGGTGTTGTCATTAATCCAAGTTTTCAATGTTTCCTCTTGGTGTAGGAAGTTTTGCCTTTCTTGTGGCAACCAACCAATTCTTGTTTTTGTTAGTGGCTGGTTGTCACCTCATTATTTTGGGATGATTTTCATAAGTCCACTACAAACTTGTTCTTTTTGTTGTTCTTTTTTCCAACAACTACGTTCAATTCTCCTTGTCCCGTGGCTCTTCTATTTAATTGTGGTAGTAGTTGTCCTTTTGTTCTTCATTCTTTCTTCGGAATGACATAGTTTCTATTCCCTTGTTCAGGAAGTTGCAGTGATGTTGCTCTCTTTCAATCTATCACCTTGTTCTATCAATATCATGTTCTCTCCTTGCTTGTTCAATTTAGTCAGTTTGTTGTGAGTCTTGTCTAGATCTTTCTATCTTATCACATTTTTCTCCCCTTTTCCTACCGAAGTGTTGCTGAAATTTCTATCAATTCTTGCTTTTTCTTCTTATCATTCTTCATCTCTTGCAACCTTCAAAGATTGTTGGTTTCATCTCTTGCAACCTTCAAAGAATTCCAGCTGTCTGAATTCTCCCTCTTCAAATAAACCTTGCAAAATAAGAGAGAAAAGGCATAAATATGGTACCACAAAGTAATATAACAGCCCAAAAAGCAATAAATATCAACATGAAAGCATGATGCAAAATGGACGTATCAACTCCCCCAAGCTTAGACCTCGCTTGTCCTCAAGCGAAAACGAAGTTCCATAAACATGTCCACATGTTTGGGGACGAAGGTGTCGATAAAACATAATACGGACATGAGGGCATCATGATCACACATAGAACAACAATACATCATAAAGATTCTTATGGGAAAGTAACAATTCCTTCACAAAGCAAAGCATGAAGAAAAAACCTTACCAAGAAGTAACCAACAATAATTCATAGTCATTGAAGCAATTGCAATTTATCACAACATCAGAAAGAGTCAAATAAGAGCTTGTAAGGCAAATCCACATACTCAATCATCTCTTTTGTTTTCCACAATTGTTACAACTCACGTGGTACTCATGGTGTCGAAGTTTCAGCTAGACACAGAGGAAGATAGGGGCTTATAGTATTGCCTCCCAACAGTTTACCTCAAGGGTAAAGTCAACAACAATAAAGCATAAGTACTCAACTCCAAGTTGATATATGAATATAGATCTTCCCAAACATGTGACGGGAGCCAAGACAAAGGCAAAAATAGGGAATTGGTGGAGATCACCATGACTCTTACAAGGGCAAAAAGTAAAGGTACAAGATAGGCCCTTCGCGGATGGAAGCATAGGTTGTCATGCGCTTTTGAGGTTTGAATGCATGTCCTCGTAGTGCGGAGGAACGTCACTTTATATTGCCTCCTGTGATAAAGAACTTTATTATGAAGTCTGTCGCTTTTATGTCTTCCTCATCACAGGTTCGTACAAAGCTTATTTTCCACACACTAATAGGTCATACATATTAGAGAGCAATTTTTATTGCTTGCACCGATGACAACTTACTTGAAGGATCTTACACAATCCATAGGTAGGTATGGTGGACTCTCATGGCAAAACTGGGTCAGAGGTTTATGGATGCACAAGTAGTATCTCTACTTGGTGCGGGAGTTTTGGCCAATATGAGGTGGAAGCAATCGTCACATGCTAAGGGATCTCTAATCATATAACATTGTTTGGAACCAAGCAAACACAATTCATTATGTTGTCTTCCTTGTCCAACATCTACTCCTAAGCATGTAATAGTTTGGTGAGTGTTCACAATTGTAAAAAGTTTCTAAGATGATATATTTATATGTGAATCTCTCTTTCCTTATTACTTCTTATTAATTGCAACAATGACTGAGGTCTATGTTGATTTATTCTCAACAAGTTTCAATCATCATACGTGTCATATGTGAAGCTATCACTTTCCATAAGATCGTCTCGTGATCTTTGATGCTATCGTTCTTTTCATACTTTTGATCATGGCACAAAGCAAAGCCCTTGACTAAGGCACTCTTTATTATATAGCTCGTAAGCTCGAATACATCGGGGGAGAGACAAAAGCAAAAGACTCAAACTAAAAATTAAAGACTTATTCCTCTAAGAGAAGAAATAAAAACTGAAAAGGAAAGAACAAAGGTAAAAGCAAAAGATATAAAGGTGATACGATACCAGGGCAACTCCCCCAAGCTTGGCAAAATTCAAGGGGATTGCCCATACCAATGCTTAGTTGTCTTCCTTCGGTGGTGATGGTGGTGGAGTTGTTAAAGCAGTCTTGAGCTTGTCTAATTTCCACTTGAGCAAAAAGTTCTGCTCCCTCAGATCGTCATTTTCCTACTCAAGCTTCAACACTCTATGGCAAAGTTCCTGTTTACTCTCCTGCAAGAAATGAGAAGGGATAAACAAGGTCTTAGGCTTCTTCCTATGGTCAGGGAGGCTTGACTTCTTGAAATCCACATGAGTGTGTCCAGGTTGAGGTAGAGGAGCCTCCTCTTCATCGGAACTCGTTTGTTCCTTCCCCTTGGCCTCATAGTCCTCTTCCTCGTCAGTGGTCGAGCCATATGGTTCCAAGTCCCCATTAATCCTAGAGTTAGCACGATCATCAGCCACATAGATCTATTCTTCTGAATCTTGAGAAGACATCTTGACCTAAATCTGCGGCAGACAACAAGCTCGAAACGAAAACAGAGGAAAACTACGCGATACGGAGATCAAAACCTTCGGACGAGTATATATTGATTTTTTCTGGACCAGAAGGAGTGCTCCGCAAGAAAACGGATTCCGGGAGGCACACAAGGTGCCCACAAGCTTGCCCTCCGCCACCAGGGGGTAGGGGGCGATGGAGGGCTTGTGGCCGCCTCGTGCGCTCTCTGGACTGCTTTTTATTTTTCTAATTTTCCAAAAATTCCAAAACAGAGGAAATTTCCTATTGGAAAAGCATCGGAGTCCAATTTCATACCGAAACAGATACCTCTTCATTTTCAGGGTCTGAAACATTGTGATAAACATCCCTTATGTACTCCTCTAAAGTTATGACATTGATGATATTGGTCTCAACATTTATGGGAGTACCAGAGATGTAATGCTTGATTCTTTGCCCATTTACCACTCTAGGAAAATTTCCTTCCGTGTTATTGATTTTGATGGCACCGGAACGATATACTTCCTCGATAACATAGGGACCTTCCCATTTAGAGAGAAGCTTGCCTGCGAAGAATCTCAAACAAGAATTGTATAGCAGGACATAATCACCTATATTGAACTCTCATTTCTGTATTCGTTTGTCGTGCCATCTCTTAACCTTTTCCTTGAACAACTTGGCATTCTCATATGCCTGGGCCCTCCATTCATCTAACGAGCTGATATCAAACAACCGCTTATCACCGGCAAGTTTGAAATCAAAGTTGAGCTCTTTGATTGCCCAATAAGCTTTGTGTTCTAGCTCAAGAGGTAAATGACAGGCTTTACCGTAAACCATTTTATACGGTGACATGCCCATGGGATTCTTATAAGTGGTCCTATAAGCCCATAGTGCATCGTCAAGTTTGCTAGACCAATTCTTTCGAGATCTATTGACGGTCTTTTGTAGGATCAATTTGATCTCCCTATTACTCTACTCCACTTGACCACTAGACTGAGGATGATAGGGAGATGCAACTCTATGGTTGACATCATACTTAGCGAGCATCTTGTGGAAAACACCATGAATGAAGTGTGAACCGCCATCAGTCATCAAGTATCTAGGGACTCCAAATCTTGGGAATGTGACTTCTTTAAGCATCTTAATAGAGGTGTGGTGATCAACATTTTTAGTGGGGATAGCTTCTACCCACTTAGTAACGTAATCCACAACAACTAAGATGTGAGTGTACCCATTGGAACTCGGGAAGGGTCCCATATAATCAAAGCCCCACACATCAAATGGTTCAATGACAAGTGAATAGTTCATAGGCATTTCCTGACGCTTACTGATATTCCTTATGCTTTGGCATTCGTCACAAGACAATACAAACTTACGGGCATCCTTGAAGAGAGTGGGCCAATAGAAACCTGATTGCAATACCTTATGGGCAGTTCTATCTCCAGCATGGTGTCCTCTGTAGGCTTCGGAATGACACTTCTGCAAGATCTGTCCCTGTTCATGTTCAGGCACACAAACTCTAATAACACCATCTACTCCTTCCTTATAAAGGTGAGGATCATGCCAAAAGTAGTGTCTCAAATCAAAGAAGAATTTCTTCTTTTGCTGATAGGTGAAACTGTGTGGTATGTATTAGGCTACGATATAGTTTGCATAATCGGCATACCACGGTGCACTATGTGAAGTGCGGATGACACTTAGTTGCTCATCAAGAAAGCTGTCATCAATAGGTAGTGGGTCATCAAGGACATTCTCTATCCTAGACAAGTTATCTCCTACAGGGTTATCAGCACCCTTTCGGTCAACGACGTGCAAATCAAATTCCTGTAGCAGGAGAACCCATCTGATTAGCCTAGGATTAGTGTCCTTCTTCTCCATAAGGTACTTAATAGCAGCATGATCAGAGTGAATAGTGACTTTGGAGTCAACTATATAAGATCTGAACTTTTCACATGCAAACACGACTGCTAAAAATTCCTTCTCCGTAGTGGCATAGTTTCTTTGGGCACTATCTAGAGTTTTACTAGCATAGTGAATAACATTCAACTTCTTGTCAACTTTTTGTCCTAGAACAGCACCAACAGCATAATCACTAGCATCACACATGATTTCAAAGGGCAAGTTCCAGTCAGGTGGTTGAACAATAGGTGCGGTTATCAAAGCCTTCTTAAGTATTTCGAAAGCTTCCTCACAATCCTCATCAAAAGCAAAAGGAACATCCTTCTGCAAGAGGTTGGTAAGAGGCCTAGAAATCTTAGAGAAGTCTTTAATGAACCTTCTATAGAAACCAGCATGACCTAGGAAACTTCGTATACCTCTGATATCTATGGGGCAAGGCATTTTCTCAATTGCATCAACCTTAGCCTTATCAACTTCAATGCCTCTCTCAGAAACTTTGTGTCCTAAGACGATACCTTCATTAACCATAAAGTGGCACTTCTCCCAATTCAAGACGAGGTTGGTATCTTCGCACCTCTGTAAGACTCGATCAAGGTTGCTGAGGCAATCGTCAAAGGAAGACCTGTAAACGGAGAAGTCATCCATGAAAACCTCGACAATCTTTTCACAAAAGTCAGAGAATATAGCCATCATACATCTTTGGAAGGTGGCAAGTGCATTGCATAAGCCAAAAGGCATACGTCTATAGGCAAAGGTACCGAAGGGGCAGGTGAAAGTGGTTTTCTCCTCATCAGATTGTGCAACAGGTATTTGCGAGAAACATGAATAACCGTCTAGAAAGCAGAAGTGTGTGTGTTTTGATAGCCTTTCTAGCATTTGGTCGATAAACGACAAAGGATAATGATCTTTCCTGGTTGCCTTGTTTAGTTTCCGGAAGTCTATCACCATCCTATAGCCGGTAATAATCCTTTGTGGGATTAGTTCACCCTTATCATTAGGAACGACGGTGATACCTCCCTTCTTAGGTACGCAATGTACTGGACTTACCCAATCACTATGAGCAACAGGATAAATGATTCCTGCTTCCAGAAGCTTTAATATTTCTTTTCTAACGACCTCTTTCATCTTAGGATTTAATCTCCTTTGATGATCAGCAACTGGTTTAAAGTCAGGATCGGTTTTAATCTTGTGCTGACATAGGGTAGGACTAATACCCTTAAGATCATCAAGAGTATATCCAATAGCAGCACGGTGCTTCCTCTCATCAAGATAGGCACTAATAGTAACTTCTTCTCTTCGTGCTCTGAAAGGAGGGCACTAATAATGACATGATATATCTCCCTCTCATCAAGATAGGCATACTTAAGAGTATGAGGCAACTATTTAAGCTCGAACACAGGATCACCCTTTGGTGGGGGAGGATCCCCAAGCAGTTCAACAGGCAGATTATTCTTGAGAATAGGATATTGTTCTAAGACAATTTTATCTATCTCATCTCTCTCCTCCATATGCATATCATTTTCATGCTCAAGCAGATATTGCTCTAAATGATCCGTAGGAGGTACGACAATAGAGGCAAGAGCAATAATTTCATCTCTACGAGACGACTCTTTTTCATGGGGTTGTCTTCCAAACTTGGAGAAGTTAAATTCATGAGACACACCCTCGAAACTAACTGTGACGTCTGCTTAATGCAATCAATGTGAGCATTGACAGTGTTGAGAAAGGGTCTACCAAATATGATGGGACAAAAGCTATCTTGTGCAGTAGCAAGGACGAGGAAATCAGTAGGATACTTCGTCTTACCAGACAGGACTTCTACGTCTCTCACAATTCCCAGAGGGCAGATAGTGTCTCTATTAGCTAGCGTAATAGTGACATCAATGGGTTCTAACTCAGCAGGTGCAATCTCATCTTTGATTTCATCATATAGAGAACGGGGTATTGCACTAACACTAGCTCCCATATCACATAAACCATGGTAACAATGATCTCCTATCTTGACAGAAACAATGGGCAAGCCAACTAGAGGTCCGTGTTTGTCTTTCGTGTGAGGTTTAGCAATTCTAGCGGAGTCCTCACAGAATTTGATAACATGCCCATCTATGTCTTCGGCTAAGAGATCTTTGACAATAGCAACACTAGGTTCAACTCTAATCTCCTCACGGGTGCAAGTGGTCCAATGTAACCCCTACGTATCACAGTTGGAACTTCAGAATAATCCTTTATCCTAGCAGGGTATGGTGGTTTCTCAGTGTAAGCACAAGGAACAACAGGATCACTAAAAGCAATGACTTTCTCCTCAACTAGATTGGTTTTTGCTATGTTGCTTTCTACAGGAGGATGATATTTAAACCACTTCTCTTTGGGAAGATCAACATGAGTAGCAAAAGATTCACATAGAGAAGCTACTATCTCAGAGTCAGGTCCATACTTAGCGCTAAAATCTCTAAAAGTGTTGGTCTCAACAAAAGATTTAACCCAGTCAAACTGGAAATTCATACCTGACTCCTTAACTTCCTCCAGCTCCCAATCTTCAGAGTTGCGTTTGATTCTTTCCAATAAATTCCACTTTTGATCAATATCCTTCTTCATAAAAGAATCGGTACAAGAAGTGTCAAGCATGGTACGATCTGCATGAGAAAGCCGAGCATAAAAGTTTTGAGTGATGATTTCTTGTGAGAGCTCATGATTGGGGCATGAATATAGCATTGATTTAAGCCTCCCCCAAGCTTGAGCTATGCTTTCCCTGTCACGAGGCCAAAAGTTATAAATAAAGTTCCGATCACGATGTACTAAATGCATAGGGTAGAACTTTTGATGAAATTTCAATTTCAACCGATTGTAGCCCCATGATCCAGTATCATCACATAGCCTATACCATGTCAACGCCTTATCCTTCAAAGATAAAGGAAAGACTTTCTTCTTTACCTCATCCTCGGGCAAACCTGCAAGCTTAAATAAACCACAAACTTCATCTACATAGATTAGATGCAAGTATGGATGTGAAGATCCATCTCCTGTAAAAGGATTAGCGAGCGGTTTCCCAAGCATACCCGAAGGAATTTCATAAAATATATTTTCAGTAGGTACCTCAGGTTGAGGAACAACTCCTCGTGCTTCCGTTCGTGGTGAAGATACCCCGAACAAACTCCTCAAAGGAACAGTTTCCATAGTGACAAGTGACAATAAATTTCAGCACAGTATAAAAATGTTTCCTCACCAATTTCCACTTACCAAAGGCGCTTCACTCCCCGGCAACGGCGCCAGAAAAGAGCCTTGATGACCCACAAGTATAGGGGATCAATCGTAGTCCTTTCGATAAGTAAGAGTGTCGAACCCAACGAGGAGCAGAAGGCTCTGATAAACGAATTTCAGCAAGGTAATAACTGCAAGCACTGAAAGTAGCGGTAACAAGTGATTGTGTAGCGAGGTGAAACGTAGCAAGCAAAAAGTAACAAGTAACAAGTAGTAGCAACGGTGCAGCAAGTGGCCCAATCCCTTTTGTAGCAAGGGACAAGCCTGAACAAAGTCTTATAGGAGGAAAAACGCTACCGAGGACACACGGGAATTTCTGTCATGCTAGTTTCATCATGTTCATATGATTCGCGTTCGTTACTTTGATAGTTTGATATGTGGGTGGACCGGCGCTTGGGTACTACCCTTACTTGGACAAGCATCCCACTTATGATTAACCTCTCTCGCAAGCATCTGCAACTACAAAAGAAGAATTAAGACAACGTCTAACCATAGCATTAAACTAGTGGATCCAAATCAGCCCCTCACGAAGCAACGCATAGACTGGGGTTTATGCTTCTGTCACTCCAGCAACCCATCATCTACTTACTACTCCCCAATGCCTTCCTCTAGGCCCAAATATGGTGAAGTGTTATGTAGTCGACGTTCACATAACACCACTAGAGGAAAAACAACATACATCATATCAAAATACCGAACGAATATCAAATTCACATGACTATTTTCAGCATGACTTATCCCATGTCCTCAGGAACAAAAGTAACTACTCACAAAGCATAATCATAATCATGATCAGAGGTGTAATGAATAGCATCAAGGATCTGAACATATTCTCTTCCACCAAGTAATCCAACTAGCATCAACTACAAAGAGTAATCAACACTACTAGTAACCTTACAAGAGATGAACTAGGGATTGGAGAGGAGATGGTGCTGATGAAGATGTTGATGAAGATGTCTCCCCTCCGACGAGAGGAGTGTTGGTGATGACGATGGCGATGATTTCCCCCTCTGGGAGGGAAGTTTCCCCGGCAGGATCGTCTTGCCGGAGCTCTAGATTGGATCTGCTCAAGTTCCGCCTCGTGGCGGTGGCGAAACCACGAAAAAGCTCCCGAATGATTTTCTCTGGACCAAAACCCTTCATATAGAAAAAGAGGGGGGCTAGTGGGCCGTCAGGGAGCCCACAAGCCCCCACTTCGCCACCAGGGAGGTGGCGGTGGCAGGGCTTGTGGCACCCTGGCAGCCCCCCTCCGATACTTCTTTCGCCCAGTATTTTTTATATAATCCCAAAAAAATCCACGTAACTTTTTAGGGCATTTGGAGATGTGCAGAATAGTGGACTAAGATTTGCTCCTTTTCCAGTCCAGAATTCCAGTTGCTTGAATTCTCCCTCTTTAAATAAACCTTGCAAAATAAGAGAGAAAAGGCATAAATATGGTACCACAAAGTAATATAACAGCCCAAAAAGCAAAAAATATCAACATGAAAGCATGATGGAAAATGGACGTATCAGTGATGTCCATCTATGAGGGGGATTTCAGATCTACGTACCCTTGTAGATCGCACAGCAGGAAGCGTTAATAAACGCGGTTGATGTAGTGGAACGTCCTCACGTCCCTCGATCCGCCCCGCGAACCGTCCGACGAACCGTCCCGCGATCCGTCCCACGATCCGCTCCGATCTAGTGTCGAACGGACGACACCTCCGTGTTCAGCACACGTACAGCTCGACGATGATCTCGGCCTTCTTGATCCAGCAAGAGAGACGGAGAGGTAGATGAGTTCTCCGGCAGTGTGACGGCGCTCCAGAGGTTGGTGGTGATCTTATTCCAGTAGGGCTCCGCCTGAGCTCCACACAAACGCGATCTAGAGGAAAAACCGTGGAGGTATGTGGTCGGCCTGCCGTGGCAAAGTTGTCTCAAATCAGCCCTAATACCTCACTATATATAGGAGGGAGGGGAGGGGCCTTGCCTTGAGGCTCAAGGAGCCCCAAGGGGTTCGGCCGAAGGGGGGGAGGAGGAATCCTCCTCCAATCCTAGTCCAACTAGGATTGGAAGGTGGAGTCCTTCCCTTCCTTCCCACTTCCCCTTTTTTTCTTTCTCTTTGATTTTTCTTATCTCCTGTGCAGGGGCCTTCTTGGGCTTGCCCACCAGCCCACTAAGGGCTAGTGCAGCCCCCTAAGGCCTATGGGCTTCCCCGGGGTGGGCTGCCCCCCCGGTGAACATCCGGAACCCATTCGTCACTCCCGGTACATTCCCGGTAATGCCGAAAACTTTCCGGTAATAAAACGAGGTCATCCTATATATCAATCTTCGTCTCCGGACCATTCCGGAAACCCTCGTGACGTCTGTGATCTCATACGAGACTCCGAACAACATTCGGTAACCAACCATATAACTCAAATACGCATAAAACAACGCTGAACCTTAAGTGTGCAGACCCTGCGGGTTCGAGAACAATGTAGACATGACCCGAGGGACTCCTCGGTCAATATCCAATAGCGGGACCTGGATGCCCATATTGGATCCTACATATTCTACGATGATCTTATCGTTTGAACCTCAGTTCCAAGGATTCATATAATCCCTTATGTCATTCCCTTTGTCCTTCGGTATGTTACTTGCCCGAGATTCGATTGTCAGTATCCGCATACCTATTTGAATCTCGTTCATCGGCAAGTCTCTTTACTCGTTCTGTAATACAAGATCCCGTGAATTACAATAATTCACATTGCTTGCAAGGCTTGTGTGTGATGTTGTATTACCGAGTGGGCCCCGAGATACCTCTCCGTCACACGAAGTGACAAATCCCAGTCTTGATCCATACTAACTCAACGGACACCTTCGGAGATACCTGTAGAGCATCTTTATAGTCACCCAGTTACGTTGCGACGTTTGATACACACAAAGAATTCCTTCGGTGTCAGTGAGTTATATGATATCATGGTCATAGGAATAAATACTTGACATGCAGAAAACAGTAGCAACAAAATGACACGATCAACATGCTACGTCTATTAGTTTGGGTCTAGTCCATCACACGATTCACAAAATGATGGGATCCAGTTATCAAGCAACAACAACACCTTGTACATAGTCAGAAGACCCTGACTATCCTTGATCAACTGGCTAGCCAACTAGAGGCTTGCTAGGGACATTGTTTTGTCTATGCATCCACACATGTATCTAAGCCTTCATTCAATACAATTATAGCATGGATAATAAATGATTATCTTGATACATGAATTATAATAATAACTTATTTATCATTGCCTCTAGGGCATAATTCAAACAGTCTCCCACTTGCACTAGAGTCAATAATCTAGTCCTCACATCGCCATGCGAATTACATTGTAATAAATCTAACACCCATACAGTTCTGGTGTTTATCATGCTTTGCCCGTGGAAGAGGTTTAGTCAACGAGTCTGTCACATTGAGATCCGTGTGCACTTTGCATATATTGACGTCCTCCTCCTCGACGTAGTCGCGGATGAGGTTGAAGCGTCGTTTGATGTGTCTGGTCTTCTTGTGAAACCGTGGTTTCTTTGCTAAGGCAATGGCGCCCTGTGTTGTCACAAAACGGGGTTATTGGATTTAGTGCGCTCGGCACCACTCCAAGATCCGTCATGAACTGCTTCATCCAGACACCCTCCTTAGCCGCCTCCGAGGCAGCCATGTACTCCGCTTCACATGTAGAATCAGCTACGACGCTTTGCTTGGAACTGCACCAGCTTACCGCACCCCCATTAAGAATAAATATGTATCTGGTATGCGACTTAGAGTCGTCCGGATCTGTGTCAAAGCTTGCATCGACGTAACCTTTTACGGCGAGCTCTTCGTCACCTCCATACACAAGAAACATCTCCTTAGTCCTTTTCAAGTACTTCAGGATATTCTCGACCGCCGTCCAGTGATCCACTCCTGGATTACTCTAGAACCTGCCTGCCAAACTAATGGCCAGGCTAACGTCCGGTCTAGTGCACAACATTGCATACATGATAGAACCTATGGTGAAGCATAGGGGACGGTGCTCACATGCTCTCTATATTTATCAGTTGCTGGGCACTGAGTCTTACTCAATCTCGTACCTTGTAAAACTGGCAAGAACCCCTTCTTGGACTGTTCCATTTTGAACCTCTTCAAAACTTTATCAAGGTATGTGCTTTGTGAAAGTCCTATCATGCGTTTTGATCTATCCCTATAGATCTTTATGCCTAGAATGCAAGCAGCTTCTCCTAGGTCCTTCATAGAGAAACTTTTATTCAAGTAATCCTTTATGCTCTCCAAAAACTCCACGTTATTTCCAATCAACAATATGTCATCCACATATAATATTAGAAATGGCACAGAGCTCCCACTCACTTTCTTGTAAATACAAGATTCTCCAACCACTTGTATAAACCCAAATGCTTTGATCACCTCATCAAAGCATTTATTCCAACTCCGAGATGCTTGCACCAGTCCATAAATGGATCGCTGGAGCTTGCACACTTTGTTAGCATTTTTAGGATCGACAAAACCTTCGGGTTGCATCATATACAACTCTTCCTTAAGGAAACCGTTAAGGAACGCCGTTTTGACATCCATCTGCGAGATTTCATAATAAAAAATGCAGCTATGGCTAACATGATTCGGACGGACTTAAGCATCGCTACGGGTGAGAATGTCTCATCGTAGTCAATCCCTTGAACTTGTGAAAAACCCTTTGCCACAAGTAGAGCTTTATAAACGGTCACATTACCGTCAGCGTCCGTCTTCTTCTTAAAGATCCATTTGTTCTGAATAGCCTTGCGGCCTTCAAGTAGTACTTCCAAAGTCCACAATTTGTTTTCATACATAGATCCTATCTCGGACTTCATGGCCTCCAGCCATTTGTTGGAATCCGGGCCCACCATTGGTTCTTCCTAATTCGCAGGCTCATTGTTGTCCAACAACATAATTGATAAGATGGGATTACCGTACCACTCTGGAGTAGTAAGCGGTCTCATTGACCTGCGAGGTTCGACGGGAACTTGATTTGGAGTTTCATGATCATCATCATTAACTTCCTCCTCAACCGGCGTCGCAACGACAAGGGTTTCCCCTTGCCCTGCGCCAACATCCAGAGGGATGATAGGTTCGACAACCTCATCAATTTCTATCTTCCTCCCACTCAATTCTCTCGAGAGAAACTCCTTCTCGAGAAAAGCTCCGTTCTTAGAAACAAACACTTTGCCCTCAGATTTGAGATAGAAGGTATACCCAACTGTCTCTTTCGGGTAACCTATGAAGATGCACCTTTCCGCTTTGGGTTCCAGCTTTTCAGGCTGAAGCTTTTTGACATAAGAATCACATCCCCAAACTTTAAGAAACGAGAACTTTGGTCTTTTGCCATACCACAGTTCGTATGGTGTCGTCTCAACGGATTTTGATGGTGCCCTATTTAAAGTGAATGCAGCTGTTTCAAATGCATAACCCCAAAATGATAACGGCAGATCGGTAAGAGACATCATAGATTGCACCATCTCTAATAAAGTACGATTACGATGTTCGGACACACCATTACGCTGTGGTGTTCCAGGCGGTGTCAATTGTGAAACAATTCCACATTGTCTTAAGTGAGCACCAAACTCCAAACTCGGATATACACCCCCACGATCAGACCGTAGGAACTTGATCTTCTTGTTACGATGATTTTCAACTTCACTCTGAAATTGCTTGAACTTTTCAAATGTTTCAAACTTGTGCTTCATCAAGTAGACATAACCATATCTACTCAAATCGTCAGTGAAAGTGAGAAAATAACGATATCCGTCGCGTGCCTCCACACTCATCGGACCACACACATCGGTATGTATGATTTCCAACAATTCACTTGCACACTCCATTGTTCCGGAGAACGGAGTTTTAGTCATCTTGCCCATGAGGCATGGTTCGCACGTGTCAAGTGAATCAAAGTCAAGTGACTCCGAAAGTCCATCGGTATGGAGTTTCTTCATGCGCTTTACACCAATATGACCTAAGCGGCAGTGCTATAAAAACATGGCGCTATCATTGTTAACTCTAACTCTTTTGGTCTCAATGTTATGTATATGTGTATTATCACTATCAAGATTCAATACGAACAATCCTCTCACATTGGGTGCATGACCATAAAAGATATTACTCGCAGAAATAGAACAACCATTATTCTCTGACTTAAACGAGTAACCGTCTCGCAATAAAAAAGATCCACATATAATGTTCATGCTTAACGCAGGCACTAAATAACAATTATTTAAGTTCATAACTAATCCTGATGGTAACTGAAGTGAAACTGTGCCGACGGCGATTGCATCAACCTTGGAACCATTTCCCACGCGCATCGTCACTTCATCCTTCGCCAGCCTTCGCTTATTTCGCAGTTCCTGTTTCGACTTGCAAATATGAGCAACAGAACCGGTATCGAATACCCAGGCACTACTACGAGAGCTGGTTAAGTACACATCAATAACATGTATATCGAATATACCTGATTTTTCTTTGGCCGCCTTCTTATCAGCCAGATACTTCGGGCAGTTGCGCTTCCAGTGACCCATACCCTTGCAATAATAGCACTGTTTCAGGCTTAGGTCCAGCTTTGGGTTTCTTCGTCGGATTGGCAACAGGCTTGCCGCTCTTCTTCGAATTGCCCTTCTTTCCTTTGCCGTTTCTCTTTAAACCAGTGGTCTTATTCACCATCAACACTTGATGCTCTTTACGGAGTTCTGGCTCTGCAACTTTCAGCATCGCGAATAACTCGCCGGGTGATTTGTTCATCCCTTGCATGTTACAGTTCAACACAAAGCTCTTATAGCTTGGCGGCAGTGATTGAAGAATTCTGTCAGTGATAGCCTCTTGCGGGAGTTCAATCCCCAGCTCAGCTAGACGGTTTGAGTACCCAGATATTTTGAGCACATGTTCACTGACAAACGAATTCTCCTCCATCTTGCAAGCATAGAATTTATCGGAGGTCTCATACCTCTCGATCCAGGCGTTCTTCTGAAAGATAAACTTCAACTCCTGGAACATCTCATATGCTCCATGATGATCAAAGCGACGTTGAAGTCCTAGCTCTAAGCCATACAAGACTGCACATTGAACTACTGAGTAGTCCTCCTTACGTGTTAACCAAGCGTTCTTAACATCTTGGTCAGCCGTAGCGGGTGGTTCATCTCCTAGCGCAGCATTAAGGACATAATCGTTCTTCCCAGCTTGCAGGAGCAACTTAAGATTACGAGCCCAGTCTAAAAAATTGCTTCCATCATCTTTCAACTTAGCTTTCTCTAGGAACGTATTAAAATTCAGGGTGACTATCGCGTGAGCCATTGATCTACAACACAAATATATTCAAAGTGGACTTAGACTATGTTCAAGATAATTAGAGTTTAACTTAATCAAATTACTTGCTAAACTCCCACTCAAAAAGTACATCTCCCTAGTCATTTGAGTGGTTCATGATCCAATTCCACTAGTTCAAGTCTGATCATCACGTGAGCTGAGGATAGTTTCAGTGGTAAGCATCCCTATGCTAATCATATCAACTATGTGATTCATAATCGACCTTTCGATCTCATGTGTTCCGAGGCCATGTATGCACATGCTAGGCTCGTCAAGCTTAACCCGAGTGTTCCGCGTGTGCAACTATTTTGCACCCGTTGTATGTGAACGTTGAGTCTATCATACCTGATCATCACATGGTGTCTCAAAACGACGAACTGCAGCAACGGTGCACAGTCGGGGAGAACACAATTTCGTCTTGAAATTTTAGTGAGAGATCACCTCATAATGCTACCGTCGTTCTAAGCAAAATAACGTGCATAAAAGGATTAACATCACGTGCAATTCATAAGTGACATAATATGGCCATCATCACGTGCTTCTTGATCTCCATCACCAAAGCACCGGCACGATATTCTTGTCACCGGCGCCACACCATGATCTCCATCTACATGTCGCCATCGGGGTTGTCGTGCTACTCATGCTATTACTACTAAAGCTACATCCTAGCAATATAGTAAACACATCTGCAAGCACAAACATTAGTTTAAAGACAACCCTATGGCTCCTGCCGGTTGCCGTACCATCGACGTGCAAGTCGATATTAACTAGTACAACATGATCATCTCATACATCCAATATATCACATCACATCGTCGGCCATATCACATCACAAGCATACCCTACAAAAACAAGTTAGACGTCCTCTAATTGTTGTTGCATGTTTTACGTGGTGATCATGGGTATCTAGTAGGATCACATCTCTTACTTACGCAAACACAACAACGGAGATATATGAATTGCTATTTAACCTCATCCAAGGACCTCCTCGGTCATACCCGATTCAACTAAAGTTGGAGAAACCGACACTCGCCAGTCATCTTTGAGCAACGGGGTTGCTCATAGTGATGAAACCAGTCTCTCGTAAGCGTACGAGTAATGTCGGTCCGAGCCGCTTCGATCCAACAATACCGCGGAATCAAGAAAAGACTAAGGAGGGCAGCAAATCGCACATCACCGCCCACAAACACTTTTGTGTTCTACTCGAGATGACATCTACGCATGAACCTAGCTCATGATGCCACTGTTGGGGAACATCGCATGGGATACGAAAAATTTCCTACGCGCACGAAGACCTATCATGGTGATGTCCATCTACGAGGGGGATTTCAGATCTACGTACCCTTGTAGATCGCACAGCATGAAGCGTTAATAAACGTGGTTGATGTAGTGGAACGTCCTCACGTCCCTCGATCCGCCCCGCGAACCGTCCCGCGATCCGTCCCACGATCCGCTCCGATCTAGTGCCGAACGGACGACACCTCCGCGTTCAGCACACGTACAGCTCGACGATGATCTCGGCCTTCTTGATCCAGCAAGAGAGACGGAGAGGTAGATGAGTTCTCCGGCAGCATGACGGCGCTCCAGAGGTTGGTGGTGATCTTATTCTAGCAGGGCTCCCCCCGAGCTCCACAGAAACGCGATCTAGAGGAAAAACCGTGGAGGTATGTGGTCGGGCTGTCGTGGCAAAGTTGTCTCAAATCAGCCCTAATACATCAGTATATATAGGAGGGAGGGGAGGGGCCTTGCCTTGAGGCTCAAGGAGTCCCAAGGGGTTCGGCCAAAGGGGGGAGGAGGAATCCTCCTCCAATCCTAGTCCAACTAGGATTGGAAGGTGGAGTCCTTCCCTTCCTTCCCATTTCCCCTTTTTTCTCTTTGATTTTTCTTATCTCCTGCGCAGGGGCCTTCTTGGGCTGTCCCACCAGCCCACTAAGGGCTGGTGCGGAACCCCTAAGGCCTATGGGCTTCCCCGGGGTGGGCTCCCCCCCCCCCCCGATGAACATCCGGAACCCATTCGTCACTCCCGGTACATTCCCGGTAATGCCGAAAACTTTTCGGTAATCAAATGAGGTCATCCTATATATCAATCTTCGTCTCCGGACCATTCCAGAAACCCTCGTGATGTCCGTGATATCATTCGGGACTCCGAACAACACTCGGTAACCAACCATATAACTCAAATACGCATAAAACAACGTTGAACCTTAAGTGTGCACACCCTGCGGGTTCGAGATCTATGTAGACATGACCCGAGGGACTCCTCGGTCAATATCCAATATCGGGACCTGGATGCCCATATTGGATCCTACATATTCTACAAAGATCTTATCGTTTGAACCACAGTGCCAAGGATTCATATAATCTTGTATGTCATTCCCTTTGTCCTTCGGTATGTTACTTGCCCGAGATTCAATCATCAGGATCTGCATACCTATTTCAATATCGTTCACCGGCAATGTTCTTTACTTGTTCCGTAATACAAGATCCCGTGACTTACAATAATTCACATTGCTTGCAAGGCTTGTGTGTGATGTTGTATTACCGAGTGGGCCCCGAGATACCTCTCTGTCACACGGAGTGACAAATCCCAGTCTTGATCCATACTAACTCAACGGACACCTTCGGAGATACCTGTAGAGCATCTTTATAGTCACCCAGTTATGTTGCGACGTTTGATACACACAAAGCATTCCTCCGGTGTCAGTGAGTTATATGATTTCATGGTCATAGGAATAAATACTTGACACGCAGAAAACAGTAGCAACAAAATGACACGATCAACATGCTACGTCTATTAGTTTGGGTCTAGTCCATCACAGGATTCACCTAATGATGTGATCCAGTTATCAAGCAACAAAAACACCTTGTACATAGTCAGAAGACCCTGACTATCCTTGATGAACTGGCTAGCCAACTAGAGGCTTGCTAGGGACATTGTTTTGTCTATGCATCCACACATGTATCTAAGTCTTCATTCAATACAATTATAGCATGGATAATAAACGATTATCTTGATACAGGAATTATAATAATAACTTATTTATCATTGCCTCTAGGGCATAATTCCAACATCGCTCACAAGAACAAGGAGAACACTGTCAATTGGGATGCTATTCTGCAAGCTGAGTTTATGATTCGCCGGAAGAGACACCCCTATATATGCCCTCTATAGGGTTCATCTCCAAGGATGTGAACTGTTCTGGTCCAAGCAACAGGCTCTCATTTATGAAGATGTGATCAAGACCAAGAAAAATATCTATGTACTGGGTCTGTGGATTGACATGGATCATCTCAAGAAGGACCCGACATACTTTGGTGAACCTCTAGACATGGTGGATCAGCTTGGGATTGCGGAGCTCATCTCGTTTCACCTTGACTTTGATCCTGAGATTGTGGCTCGGTTCTTTGTTACAGTCCACTTCCATAATGATGCGGAGTGCACTATGACTTGGATGACCAATGGGGAGAGGTTGTCTGCTACTTGGAAGGAGTTTATAGATATTCTGAACATTCATGATGAGGGACTTGAGAACCCAGTTGGTTTGCGCCCACACGCAAAGCCATCTGCTACACCTAAGGAAAAGTTGTTGCCCTACTTTATTGAGAAGGTGTCCCCATCTGGTGAGATCTCTCACGTGCCGAACCCATTCCTTGATGTCATGCACTCAATCTTTCGCAATACTCTATTTCCGTGCGTTGGCAAGAAGGACCAGGTTCATTCATATGTGGTGGATATGCTTTTGATGTGTTAGAAAGGGCAGGCTCGTGCTCCTAGACCGCTTGATGTGTCTCACGTCATGTGGATTGAGCTTCAGTCGACAGATTTTCACCGTAAGGTTCCCATCTATGGCCCTTTCTTGTTTTACTTGATACGGGATAAGTGTTTGGTGGCCTTTCCAGAAATAGAGTTTCATGCTCCCGGCTGGATCCGCCATGATCCTATTAAGCCGCTCAGGAGAACAAGTGGGCCAACACTACCACTATACCTGTTGCTGCCAATAGGGATACTGATGAGGATGAGGATGCGGCTGAGGATGACGACATTCCAGAGACACATGTGCCTTCCTCTGCCAAGCCATCTTGGACCAAGAAGCTCGAAGACTGGATGAAGACTTTGTTTTGCATGGAGGCAAAGGGGCAGTATATGACTCATGTTGCTCAGAAGGAGAGCCGTCAGCGCGACAAGTTGATTCTGTGGAAGCTCGACATGCACATCTCGAGTGGGTCTCAACAACACATTACTCCTGAAGCTGCTTTGGATGGAAAAGAAGAGTCTTTAGTGGGCCAAGTCTGATGAGGAGTTTGATGGCTGATTTCTATGCATTTATAGATACCACCTGTGTCTTAGGTGTCCTCTGTGCCTTTTTGGTGTCCCGATGCCAAAGGGGGAGAGAGTGTAGGATTTGCGAGTTTCTTCGTTTTTCGTGTCGCTTTGTTTGTTGAACTTTGGTTGGTTTTGTTTTGTGTGTGAGACCAGGAGACGTCGTACTCTATCATATGGTGTGAGACATATGCTATCACTCCTCTATATTTTTTTCTCATTATTATCTAGTATGTTACTAGCTTGTGAGTCTAATTATTATGTGCCCTTATCTTCATGCTCACATGCTATGCCTTGCTTCCATGCTTAGTGTTTATCCAGTTTGTTGCAACGAATGCCTCGTCTATAAAATCTAGGGGTAGTGCTATTCCTTGGTTGTGTGTTGTACAAACCATGACCTTTTTCTAAAATATGCACACATCCACGGGGAGCCTGTCTCTAGTTTATAGATTTTGGATTTGCATTTTTTTATATCCTTTAGTGCAAATCATGTATTTTCATCAATCCACCAAAAAGGGGGAGATTGTTAGGGCATATTTCTCCCTAAGTGGTTTTGATGATTGATGACAATGCCCGTGCGGAATAATCGTGTGCATTGAGCATTTCCGATAATTCATGACTAGGCACAAGACGATTCGGTGCCCCTCGGAGTCTTTCAAAGACGGTTGCTTTCTATGTTTCTCTTTGGTGGATTTGAGTCGTAGGAAAGTCATACTATTAAGAGGGGGTCTACTTCGAAAAGGTTTGGGTGGAATCAACGCGTACACAGTACTATTGCACCACCTTTCCCTTGCTTCAGTGGAGCTCCAACTTGTTTCTCCCTGTCTATGCAAAGTAGTACCGCTCTCTGGGCGGTAGTAGTTATTTTACTATCGCTCCCTCGGACTTTTTGCGCATCCACAACCTCAGTGGTGGTAGGCACTGTAGTAATTTTTTACTACAGTGGTTGGTGAACCTACCGTGCGGTAGTACCGCTCCTAGCAGCGGTAGTACCGCTCTGCTTGGGCTGTGAGTGGGGGTAACGGTTGGATGTTTCCCCCACTATATAAAGGGGTCTTCTTCCTCGAGAAGGTTACCTCTTACCTCCCCAATCTCCATTGTTGCTCCAAAGCTCATTTTCGCTCGATCTCTCTCCCTTGACAATCAAACTTGTTGATTTCCTAGGGATTGGTTGAGAAGGCCCTCATCTACACTTCCACCAAGAGATATTTGATTCCCCCCACTAATCCCTTGCGGATCTTGTTAATCTTGGGTGTTTGAGCATCCTAGACGGTTGAGGTCACCTCGGAGCCACATTCCATTGTGGTGAAGCTTCGTGGTCTTGTTGGGAGCCTCCAAGCTTTGTGTGGAGATTCCCCAACCTTGTTTGTAAAGGTCCGGTCGCCGCCTTCAAGGGCACCAATAGTGGAATCCCGACATCTCGCATTATGTGAGGGTGTGAGGAGAATACGGTGGCCCTAGTGGCTTATTGGGGAGCATTGTGCTTCCACACCGCTCCAACGGAGACGTACTTCCTGTCGAAGGGAAGAAAATTCGGTAACACATCCTCGTCTCCACCGGTTCCACTTGTGGTATCTCTTACCTTTACTTTGTACTTATTATTGTTGTGGTGTATTCTTTGCTTGCACTAGTTGTCATTATTGTTAGCATCATATAGGTTGCTCACCTAGTTGTTCATCTAGAGAACCTTTTGTTGCTAACCCTTATTTGTTAAGAAGAGCTAAAATTGGTAGTTTCCTATTCATCCCCCGCCCCTCTAGTCAACCATATCGACCCTTTCACAAAGTCATGTAAGATCGTAGCTATCTGTAGGCAAGAAAAAAACAGATTCATGAATGACAAACTATGGTAATACCTTATCCGCATCAACCATCTCATGGCACCACATGAGAGGTGGGGTTCTTCAAGAACACGCCTTCAGAAAGGGTGCGACACTCAAGTGTCGCCATCACCGGATCAAACTACCAATGACAGAATTTAGGTTTTCACCCTGAAGAACGAGCCGAGCATATTCGAACAATGCCTTAAACAAGATAACACCATAGTAAAACATCGTCATTGTCGGGTATAAGTACTCGCGTCTCACCTAGGCTTTTGCCTCGGAGCTCGAGACACCTTTGACGTATCTCATGTGTTGTCGCCACTAATTTTCCGTGATCCAAACAACAACATGCTAAGTGGCCGCATCCATTGCACAACCATCCGTCTTTCTTAGATTCTCGTCATAAGCAACATAGTCTCTCGATCTTAGTTTTATTATTTCTTCCAACTCACAAATAATACCCTCTATGGGTGGGTACTCACTGTTAACCCTATGATGATCAAATACATCTCTAGCTTCTT
Organism: Hordeum vulgare subsp. vulgare; assembly: GCF_904849725.1. Taxonomy (NCBI): domain Eukaryota; kingdom Viridiplantae; phylum Streptophyta; class Magnoliopsida; order Poales; family Poaceae; genus Hordeum; species Hordeum vulgare. The sequence continues at coordinate 185,948,032 of NC_058520.1, read as the reverse complement.
GAATTATATTACTAAATTCTTGAGAAAAAATATAGTAGCTAGACGTTTCGTGGAAGCTTCATGGATATTAGAGAATTCTAGGAACAACCATTGTATGAAAGGATGCATGTGCACAAATTGTCTTTCCAATTGTACTATAAGCAAAGATATAACATATGTGTAACTTGTAGTTATAGTAACAATAGAACCTCCTATCAGTGGTAATGACCCCACACAAGTGAAAAAATCTTGAATCACACTCTTTCCAATAATATTACCACTACCTATGCGGAGTTTCTTAGTTTGCATAATAGGTTCTACCTTAGAAGGATCATCATCTGGAAGATTATCAAGTTTTTCATTAGAAACTAACAACCGAATCAAAAGAGATAAACCCTTTCGATGACCATCGTTGTCGTGAAGTCGTAGGAAGTCGTTGCAGAACTGTTTGCAGTCACCATCAATCCATCGATCGGATCTGAATCACCACTACCAAGTCATGAACAATAGGATCACTGGTCGATCACCTTGACGTTCCCCACCTCTATCAACATCATGAATCGCGATGTAGATGTCGATATACCCCATGGTATCAGATGGAAACAAAGCTTTAGAACGCGAACCTTTGAAGCATCACGAGTTGATGTTTCAGGACGCGCATGATCGAACCCCATCTGACAAGTGGTGCATGAGTGCCATGCGCCAACCCATGAAGACCAAAGGTCCATATGCGGCGGCGGAGGAGTCCGGAACTCAGCGGCGGCCAAATCGAGGATGGATGACAGCCGAAAGAGCGGCGAGTTGAGCAGGAGAATACCACCAGGGTTACCGCACTACATCCTTTTCCCTGTTGGCGTCACCCCCACACAGGCCAATCTCCACCTTCCGCACCACGCCTGGTGGAACCCCACCTTCTTCGGAGATGGGTCCACCGCCACCGTGACAGAGGCCAGTAGAAGGGAAGACCATAGTGGACAACGGTTGGTGGCGGTGCTAGGGTTTGGCTCTTGGCATCGCGTGGGGAGCAACGTCTAGAAGCGATCAATCTTTTTTGGATTGGGGGTATTTTTCGTTCTTATCAATGCTAGGTTGCCCCAAAACCAAATATTCCATTAACTCACATCAATGCTAGAAATATACACTCTTCCGTCGGTCTCACGTTCGTCATAGTGCAAGTAACTTAGCTAGTAACATAGCGTTTTTCAAGAAAAGTTTACTTAGGTGGCATGCAGTTAATGAGAAGAGAAGGGTTTTTTAAGTAACATATATGTTACTGTAACATAGCGTTTTCCGAGATAAAATAAATCTATAAGATAATAAATGAATTCATCTATAACACTAGTATGAAGTTACTTTGCACTATAGAGGTAGTAACTTAAACTAGTGTGATATGCATGGGAAATACACTTTAGTTCCCGTTGTATCTGCACCCAATATGAGAATTTTTTTAAATAATTAATTAAAAAGATAAAATAGTTTCAAAGTATTTTAGATTAAACTTGACTTTGTTTTGTATTGGTATATAAATTTTCACGAAAAAAGTCAACATTGACTTCAGGGAAACAAAACAAAATTTATTATTATAGGTCACTATTCACACTATTTTGAACGAAAATTTGTCTTTTATAAAAATAAGTCAAACTACAATTTTCTTTTTGTGAAAATTTTCTTACAAGTACAATGAAAGGTCAAACTTATTTCAAAAATATTTTCAGATTTTTTTGACTTTTAATTGAATTGTTATTTTTTTTTTACTTATATGATGTACATACATCCAGGTTTTAAAAGTTTTCCTTTGATATGCATGACACTAGTCTAAATTACTCCCCATTATGACCAACCTTAGGGAATAACGGATTCCGCATTTAATTCATCTTGTTTTAAGAACTAGCTGGGTTTCCCGCGTATTTGCGCGGCTAGATTAACGCCTAAAAAATTTAATTTCCTTCACCAACTATATGCCCTTTCACTAAACAATATTTTTTATTAAATTTCCAGCAAGTATATGATATAGATATAAATAAAATTCCAATGAAACATGCAAGTACATTATAAGTTGTTAAATAAATTAGTTTGCATGTGAGGTTGGAACACCGATATAAAACCTTATGTGGGCTTCCATGCCAATCTTGGTGTTTTACCTCTTTTATCCACTACCTCTTTTGTATCATTGCTAAATAGATTTTCGAGCAATTCCCTACCATGACTTAAATCTAAACATGAAATTACCATATGTATAGGTCTTTTGTACCAGTGATATCAATCAATGGTCGCATTAGTTACTTTTCTTGATTAATGTTGCCTATCCACATATGTATCGAAAGAAGCACATCTTTTATGATAATATTCAAATTAAAAATTCTCGTTGCCTCATTCCCTTTAAAGCTTATTCATGATGATCATGCATGTCTTGTCTTTCATCATCTTTCATTTTTATATTTTCATTAATTACATGAATCATTTACAAATAATTATAGCACATCAAATATTTTTGAGTTTATTTGTTTATGAATGTCAAATGGAACGAAAATAGTATTTGGGAACTTCATACTATATTTATTGTGAATTTCATACATAAATTATGCTTACATTCTTTTTCTTGCGGCAATATGCTTATATTCTTCACGTAAATTTCGTTTTGTTAAGTTACTAAGTGTAACTGTACACTTTATATATATATATATATATATATATATATATATATATATATATATATATATATATATAACTATTTCGCCTCATTTCTACTTCTACACCGTTCTAATCCAGAATCACAATCATTGGTCCAAATATATCATCATTTATCAACAAATCATAGTGACTTATTCTTTGTGGTGTTCATATAAATTCAAAAAGACCATATTCTTTTGCACTGTATTTCTTTGTAGTGAGATCTATGGTTAATATACCACATATCATTTTTCAACCTAATATTGTGCCTTTTTCCTATCGGTCGTTTCACTATAATAGCTGATATATTGTCTAAAATCCCCTTTGGTGCTCGGGCTCACATGAGCCCGGTAAACAATACCGCAATTATAAATAGAAAAATAGGATAAAAATTTTGATTTTTTTGCAAGCAAGATGTGCATGTGCGTCGTATTCGTGCGAAATTTGGTGATGTATAGACATTCGAGTAGCGCGGGAAAGAAATAAATCCATGCATGAATAGTGATGTTTTTCAGATGTTTCTCTCATACTTGAATTTGTTTTTTACCAAGAGCTCCTCGTTGTTCAAACATATTAAAATTTCGCATGGACATCACGCACTCAAACATATTTCATGAGAAAAAAATATTATTTCTGAAATTGTTTACTATTTAAAAGCATGATATTGTTCATTCGAGCGCTCATCTGAGCGTGGGAGCCAAAATGTTGCTCTCATATATAGTCACCAAAATAAACTGATGATTAGTTTCACGTATTTCATTATCGCTTGGGTGTTTATGATGAGTCCGTATGAATGTTTCTTTCGGTTGTCTATAAACCTCCAAACGCACAATGACGGGTGTGTATTTTATTATTTTTTATCGACCCGTTTTACTATTTTGAGATATGGATAAATTCATTCAGTCTAACGTGATGCTTCTACCATTTAAATCATCTTATGGGATGCCTTATTACTGACAACAAATTACTACATCTTTGTACAACGGATCTACAATCCATTTCACGTGCATGGCTTTCTCAAAGAGGAGGTGACATAAACTATTTGGGTCCACTTGATCTATTGGGCGGTCAGTTTCAACTATTTTTCTTATGGCGCTGAATTAAAAACTTGAGTCTCAGTGCATGTGACTGGGAAATAATAATATAGGCAAACTGATGAAAACTGCATGACACGGAGGATGAAAAAATCTTGTACCCCATGTGCCTCGTGTCACGCTTGCATCCGTTTTTGCCTACTTGGGATCACCATCTATTCAGCTTCAAGGTCTTCCGACGCTGTCGATTTACACTGATGGATCCTACTTTTACTCGGACACATGCACAATGCTGCCGTGCTTAAGTCTAACACTGTGCCTTTCTTAATAAGAAAGAAAAAAAACTAAAATTTCCTTGGAGTACACGGACACAAATTTTTGTACATCTCTAAACATGTGGATTGCAGCCAACGCGCCCATCAATCTTTACCGTTCAAAAATCTTTAACTATAGCGTGATTAATTTGAATCGTTGTTTTCTATCGTTTTAATAATATAATAGATTTCATACATAAATTATGCTTGCATTCTTTTTCTTGTGGCAATATGCTTATATTCTTCACGTGAATTTCATTTTGTTAAGTTACTAAGTGTAACTGTACACTTTATTAATATATATATCTTTCTAACTATTTCGCCTCATTTCTACTTCTACACCGTTCTAATCTAGAACCACAATCATTGGTCCAAATATATCATCATTTGTCAACAAATCATAGTGACTTATTCTTTGTGGTGTTCATATAAATTCAAAAAGACCATATTCTTTTGCACTGTATTTCTTTGTAGTGAGATCTATGCTTAATATACCACATATCATTTTTCAACCTTATATTGTGCCTTTTTCCTATCGGTCGTTTTACTATAATAGCTGATGTATTGTCTAAAATCCCCTTTGGTGCCCGGGCTCACATGAGCCCGGTAAACAATATCGCAATTATAAATAGAAAAAAAGATAAAAATTATGATTTTTTTTTGCAAGCAAGATGTGCATGTGTGTCATATTCGGGCAAAATTTGGTGATGTTTAGACATTCGAGTAGCGCGGAAAAAAAACAAATCCATGCATGAATAGTGCTGTTTTTGAGATGTTTCTCTCAGATCTGAATTTGTTTTTTACCAAGAGCTCCTCGATGCTAAAACATATTAAAATTTGGTATGGATATCTCGCACTCAAACATCTTTCATGAGAAAAAAAATATTATTTCTGAAATGTTTACTATTTAAAATTATGATACTGTTCATTCCTGCGCTCATCTGAACGTGGGAGCCAAAATGTTGCTCTCATATATAGTCACCAAAATAAACTGATGATTAGTTTCACGCATTTCATTATCGCTTGGGTGTTTATGATGAGACTGTATGAATGTTTCTTTCGGTTGTCTATAAACCTCCAAACGCACAATGACGGGTGTGTATTTTATTATTTTTTATCGACCCGTTTTACTATTTTGAGATATGGATAAATTCATTCAGTCTAACGTGATGCTTCTATCATTTAAATCATCTTATGGGATGCCTTATTACTGACAACAAATTACTACATCTTTGTACAACGGATCTACAATCTATTTCACGTGCATGGCTTTATCAAAGAGGAGGTGACATAAACTATTTGGGTCCACTTGATCTATTGGGCGGTCAGTTTCAACTATTTTTCTTATGGCGCTGAATTAAAAACTTGAGTCTCAGTGCATGTGACTGGGAAATAATAATATAGGCAAACTGATGAAAACTGCATGACACGGAGGATGGAAAAATCTTGTACCTCATGTGCCTCGTGTCACGCTTGCATCCGTTTTTGCCTACTTGGGATCATCATCTATTCAGCTTCAAGGTCTTCCGACGCTGTCGATTTACACTGATGGATCCTACTTTTACTCAGACACATGCAGAATGCTGCCGTGTTTAACTCTAACACTGCCCCTTTCTTAATAAGAAAGAAAAAAAACTAAAATTTCCTTGGAGTACACGGACACAACTTTTTGTACATCACTAAACATGTGGATTGCAGCCAACGCGCCCATCAATCTTTACCGTTCAAAAATCTTTAACTATAGCGTGATTAATCTGAATCGTTCATTTTCTATCGTTTTAATAATATAATAGATTTCATAGATAAATTATGCTTACATTCTTTTTCTTGCGGCAATATGCTTATATTCTTCACGTGAATTTCATTTTGTTAAGTTACTAAGTGTAACTGTACACTTTATTAATATATATATATATATATATTTCTAACTATTTCGCCTCATTTCTACTTCTACACCGTTCTAATCTAGAACCATAATCATTGGTCCAAATATATCATCATTTGTCAACAAATCATAGTGACTTATTCTTTGTGGTGTTCATATAAATTCAAAAAGACCATATTCTTTTGCACTGTATTTCTTTGTAGTGAGATCTATGGTTAATATACCACATATCATTTTTCAACCTAATATTGTGCCTTTTTCCTATCGGTCGTTTTACTAAAATAGCTGATGTATTGTCTAAAATCCCCTTTGGTGCCCGGGCTCACATGAGCCCGGTAAACAATACCGCAATTATAAATAGAAAAAAAGGATAAAAATTATGATTTTTTTTGCAAGCAAGATGTGCATGTGCGTCATATTCGGGCAAAATTTGGTGATGTTTAGACATTCGAGTAGCGCGGGAAAAAAACAAATCCATGCATGAATAATGCTGTTTTTGAGATGTTTCTCTCAGATCTGAATTTGTTTTTTACCAAGAGCTCCTCGATGTTAAAACATATTAAAATTTCGTATGCACATCACGCACTCAAACATCTTTCGTGAGAAAAAATATTATTTCTGAAATTGTTTACTATTAAAAATCATGATATTGTTCATTCCAGCGCTCATCTGGACGTGGGAGCCAAAATGCTGCTCTCATATATAGTCACCAAAATAAACTGATGATTAGTTTCACGTATTTCATTATCGCTTGGGTGTTTATGATGAGTCCGTATGAATGTTTCTTTCGGTTGTCTATAAACCTCCAAACGCACAATGACGGGTGTGTATTTTATTATTTTTTATCGACCCGTTTTACTATTTTGAGATATCGATAAATTCATTCAGTCTAACGTGATGCTTCTACCATTTAAATCATCTTATGGGATGCCTTATTACTGACAACAAATTACTACATCTTTGTACAACGGATCTACAATCTATTTCACGTGCATGGCTTTATCAAAGAGGAGGTGACATAAACTATTTGGGTCCACTTGATCTATTGGGCGGTCAGTTCCAATTATTTTTCTGATGACGCTGAATTAAAAACTTGAGTCTCAGTGCATGTGACTGGGAAATAATAATATAGGCAAACTGATGAAAACTGCATGACATGGAGGATGGAAAAATCTTGTACCCCATGTGCCTCGTGTCACGCTTGCATCCGTTTTTGCCTACTTGGGATCACCATCTATTCAGCTTCAAGGTCTTCCGACGCAGTCGATTTACACTGATGGATCCTACTTTTACTCAGACACATGCACAATGCTGCCGTGTTTAACTCTAACAGTGCCCCTTTCTTAAGAAAGAAAAAAAAAACTAAAATTTCCTTGGAGTACATGGACACAACTTTTTGTACATCTCTAAACATGTGGATTGCAGCCAACGCGTCCATCAATCTTTACCGTTCAAAAATCTTTAACTATAGCGTGATTAATCTGAATCGTTCGTTTTCTATAGTTTTAATAATATAATAGAAGATATATTCCCCGTTTAATTCACATAGACTGGAATGCCGAAGTGGGAAGAAGGACCACCATTCCGGCGAGTTGCAGGTAGACGATCGCAGGGCATGGAGGCGCCGCGTTTCTCGCCAGCTCCGACAATCAGTTCGGGCGCGGCTCGCGCGGCGCATGGGCGGCCCATCCCTAGTGCTGCCTTTCAAGGAACAGCAACCGGCTGGAAGTGGAACGCCCCGGGGAAGACAAGAGAGATCGGACCGTGGCAGCTGACCGCTGAGGCGCCTGGGCGTGGCAGCCGCGCGGCCACGTAGGTTGCCACTGTGCGCAAGCTTCGGCGTATGCTTGTGTTTTTGGTGCCATCCGGCGGGAGCAGCAGCGCAGCAGCAACTGGGATGGATTGATTTTTTGTGCGCCTCCTCCATACCCGGTACACGCTGGTCGCGACACTTGGTCAGCTTATCCTGTGCTGGAAGCCCGGAACACACTTGTCCTGATCGCAACTCCTCAGGCAGGACATGTACAATGCAACGCATTGCACAGGACGAAGCACCGGGGAATCAATTTACTGTGATAAGCACATCGCATTGTACTCCCTCTGTTTTAGTAGTGATAAAGTTTTTATATTTCTTTACGGAAAGAGTACATGGTCTTACATGTTAGGAGGGTGTAACAAATTAATAATGTTATTTTGTATTTAGTTGTATAGTTTTGTTAATTCATACTTGGTTTATATTTGCAGATATCGGTTATTTAAAATTGCACACTTAACAACAGGAAATATATGAAAAACAAGATGATACCCATTCCACCGACTATTTGCGACGCTCCAATGCCAATAGCTACTCAAAACATCAAGGATATGCACACAACCAAAGAGGAGGAAGAAAAAGAAGAAGAAACAAAGCATCGCACGACCAACAACTTGCAACAGACCTACAGTAATTTACTGTTCACACATGGGCGAGGTGCTAGTTGTAAGATTTTAGAAAATCACTTGCAAATTATGAATAGACAAACGCCTAATTATATTGGCCATTTGGTATGTTGCACAAATATTTTCAATGTTCGTTCCTGAGAAAGTGTTACTGCCTTTGTTAACCTTCTCATATTCCTCCTTTTTTTCTTGAGCAAAATGTGGTATTCCTCCTCATTGAAAGGAATTCACACATCACACTTGCCAAAAGAGGTGTTTTCCTTCTTGACTTGAGTCAAAAAAAGGGGTTGTGGGCCTTTCCGTTGTCTTCAAATCATGGATTTGTAATGTGTGTTGCAACACCTAGCTTGCTACAAACTAGAGCTTAAGATTGTGCCTAAAGCCAAAAATCACTCTCGTGAGATCTACATTGAACGTCAACATAGGAATGATGTGTAATAAATAGAATTAATATTTATGCGATCTAACCTATTACACAAAGGGGCGAAGGAGCGAGGAACGTGAAACCAGAGTCGTGGAACGGGTATGAACTGGTTCTTCAAGGAAAAAAAATGAAATACTTGACATGAGTAAGCTAGTTCCTCCATTCCAAATAATTGAAGTTTTAAGTTTGTCCTAAGCAAAATGTCTTTAAGTTCGACTACATTAATAGAAAAAAAATATGTCAACATGTACAACACCAAATTAGTTCGTTTTTCAAGGAAAACATAGTTCTACTATAAAATATATGTTTGTATATAAGTGATTTAGATATTCGTATATTTTCCATAGTGGTCAAACTTTTTTTGCAAGTGGAGACGAAGATATCTTTTATTTGAAGGGTGTAATCTGAATAGAGTTTAACAATCTCTTAACCCGAACACAACCAGACTTCCAAACGGGGGTGGGGGAGGGGTGCGCATCACCCTAGTGCATCTAGGCAATGCCTTACATTATTCATATCTTTCATAACAATTTCTATGTTATGCTTCATACCGGAAAAGGAAGTGTTTGATTTCATTAATGAGAGGCGCGATCGGCCAGCGGTTTTAGAACAAAGTGTCTCGGATCATGTCCGCAGCAACTTAGCAATCTGTCTCAAGGATGAAAGGAGTGTGGCTTCACTCCAGCATGAGGGCGATGCCTTTCAAACATGTAGCAACTTCAACTTCAAGAACACTAGAGAATGTAATCAGGTACGAGTAGGAAGAGAAAATGATATGTCCCTCTTCATCGAAGTATCATTCCTGCACTCCCAATGCCATGGTTCTAAGACAAAGCCCACCAGAATTTAGTTTCACCCACCCAAGTGGTGGGGGTAGCCATTGGTTGGATGGTCATGCTTCTCTTTCACATGTGATAATAGCCTTGGTGTTGCACCCAGGTGGATCACATCTTCCCTTTCCCAAAGTCTCCTTGCGGGAATTATTGAATACCGAGAAGGGAGATGAAATAGCTCAGACGGAATCATCAAGAGGCCTTGGTGTGTGGTGCTAGCTTCTCATGTAAGACCTCATTGTGAACATGCCAACACTGTGAGAGGAGCATTAGGAGGCATCGGTGTTCATCATCTTTTATGTCAGCGAGGATCCCCCCCCCCAATAGCCAACCCGAGCCGGTGTTGAAGATCTAGTCGACGTCGGGAAGCATCCACACCATCGCGATTACATGCCAAAGCGCCTTAGCAACCATGCACCTGCAAAAATTATGGGATGTGTCCTTCCATTCATGTGCACCACATACAGGACACAAATAGAGCTTCTGGATGTTTGATAAATTTAGGATGAAGCTAGGGTTCCTGTTATTTGAAATGGGAGATCTGGTACGTGTAAGGAGACTGAAGCATGCCTTCATATATACTCCCTTTGTCCCATAATATAAGTGCATTTTTACACTAATAATTATACATTTATGCTGCAAGGCAATCGACGAATGTGCAATATTTTACTCATCATGGAATGTTTTCGGTCCTATGTCATGTAATAAGATAGCTCTTGAGGGGATGCCCAATTCTTCCATACCATGTGGCCCATGGGGGAGAGAGTCAAGGCCAAGGAATTGAGCTCTATATGCAGTGGCTCACCTCTAGATCCCATTATTCACATGCTTCCAAACAATGGCATCTTCTTTTTTCCCATCAAGTTGGAAGTCATGGACAAGCATCCAAAGTGTGAAAAAAATCATGAATATGGTCCCCGGAAACGGCGGTGTTGTGCTTGATTTTAAAAATCCAAGCATTCCCGTTTAGAGCCTCCCGCACTTTCCTGTTTTTCCTTCTCGAGACCTCGAAGATAAGTGGTGCCATATCCTTGTTTTTTCGCCCAAGTAGCTAGGGGGAGTCCCAAAATGGCGTTTTAGCACCGTCACCCATACTGATAGTAGTAGAGGCATAGAGAAACCCAAGGTCGTCTTCCATGCAACAGTTGCCCAATCCCACCCAAAGTTTGTGAGGCTATTTCCGCTCATACCAAAACCACCTTAGGTGCATCACATGTGCAAATTTACCACTATTGAATACCTCAAGGCCACCATACTTTGGCACACCGTTTCCCAATTAACCTTACACTTGGCACCCATCGTCTTCTCTGAACCAGACCAAAGAAAAACCCTCTTAATCTTGTTCAGGTTATGAAGTGAGCTTGGCAGCACAATGAGAGGTATAATGGAATACACCGCTTGTGATGATATAACTGACTAGACGAGGGTCGTGCGTCCCATAGTGCTGATGGTCAGCCCCTCCCAAGTGATCGATGTACCGGTGACTTGTCCTCAAGATATTGAAATTCCACCTTCTTGAGATGACATACTGATACGTCTCCATCATATCTATAATTTTTGATTGTTTCATGCCAATATTCTACAACTTTCATATACTTTTGGCAACCTTCTATACTATTTTTGAGACTAACATATTGATTCAGTGCCCAGTGCCAGTTCCTGTTTGTTGCATGTTTTTTGTTTCACAGAATATCCATACCAAATGAAGTCCAAACGCAATAAAAAAACCTACGGGGATTTTTTTTGGAATATTTATGATTTTTGGGAAGAAGAATCAACGCGAAATGATGCCCGAGGGGGTCACGAGCCCAGGAGGCGCGCCCTACCCCCCAGGCGCGCGTGACAGGCTTGTGACCAACCCCTAAGGCGGTTGGCGCCCTTCTTTCTCCGCAAGAAATATAATATCCGAAAGAAAATTGTGTTAAAAGGACACATCAATCGGAGTTATGGATCTCTCGGGATTTAAGAAACGGTGAAAGCCAGAATCTGGGAGCGCAGATACAGAAGGACACACAGAGAGAGAGAGATCCAATCTCGGAGGGGCTCTCGCCCCTCCACCACCATGGATACCATGGACCAGAGGGTAAACCCTTCTCCCATCTAGGGAGGAGGTCAAGGAAGAAGAAGAAGAAGAAGAAGGGGGGCTCTCTCCCCCTCTCTCCCGGCGGTGCCGGAACGCCGCCCGGAACATCATCGTGTGACGACGATCTACACCAACACCTTCATCATCTTCCCCCATCTATATTCATCGGTCCACTCTCCCGCAACCCGCTGTACCCTCTACTTGAACATGGTGCTTTATGCTTCATATCATTATCCAATAATGTGTTGCCATCCTATGATGTCTGAGTAGATTTTCGTTGTCCTATCGGTGATTGATGAATTGCTATGATTGGTTTAATTTGCTTGTGGTTATGTTGCTATCCTTTGGTGCCCATCATATGAGCGCGTGCGTGGATCACACCATAGGGTTAGTAGTATGTTGATAGGACTATGTATTGGAGGGCAAGGGTGACAGAAGCTTCAGCCTAGCATAGAAATTGATGCATACGGGATTGAAGGGGGAACAATATATCTTATTTCTATGGTTGGGTTTTACCTTAATGAACGTTAGTAGTTTCGGATGCTTGCTAATAGTTCCAATCATAAGTGCATAGAATTCCAAGTAAGGAATGACATGCTAGCAGTGGCCTCTCCCACATAAAACTTGTTATCGCTCTAGTAACGTAGTCAATTGCTTAGGGACAATTCCACAACTCCTACCACCACTTTTCCACACTCGTTAAACTAACGTAATTGTTTCTTTATCTAAGAAGCCCCTAGTTTTTCTTTACGTGTTCTTTATTATCTTGCAAACCTATCCTATCACACCTACAAAGTACTTCTAGTTTCATACTTGTTCTAGGTAAAGCGAACGTAAAGTGTGCGTAGAGTTGTATCGATGGTCGATAGAACTTGAGGGAATATTTGTCCTACCTTTAACTCCTCGCTGGGTTCGACACTCTTACTTATCGAGAAAGGCTAAAATTGATCCCCTATACTTGTGGGTTATCAAGACCTTTTTCTGGCGCCGTTGTCGGGGAAGCAATAGCGTGGGGTGAATATTCTCGTGTGTGCTTGTTTTCTTTATCACTAAGTAGATTTATTTGCTGTTCTAAGTTGTTATCAATCTTTAGTTATGGATATGGAACATGAAATACCAAAAAAATAGGTGTACTTGCTACTCATGGAGATGGGGAACCTCCTAAAACCCTCGATGGTCGTTATGTGGAAAATATTATGCACTTCTTTAATAATCCTGAGAAAACCCCATTCAATTATATAATGGGATACACGTTGGATCAACGTGAATACTTTAGGGATTATCACTTGACTCAAAAAGGGAAACTATTATGGGATCAAATTCATATGTTGAAATGGTATGCTTGGGAGCTATGCTCGAGATATGATATTACTTGTTGCTCTAGGATGAAGGCTAAACACCTTCCCTTTTCTTGTAAATTTAATGCTAATGAAACCTTGGCTTCTTATGCTAATGGTATATATGATTACTATGATGTGGAACAAATAGAAGAGTTTGTTGCTTTTATGGGTGCTTATGAAATTGAAGCTCTGTTTAAAAAGTGTGATGATAATGATGATGATGTTTACCGATCTAAAAATTTGGTTATGCTTCATTATTGTTATACTAATTATGAATATAATGCCCATATTTATCGATTTATGGAGAAATTCTTCACTCTCCAAGAAGAGAATAATATTTTGCAGGAAACTATGGAAGAAGAAAATGTTGAAACTGTGGGCTCATTAGATGAAAAAGATGACAAGGAGAGCGAAGAACAAAAGGAGGAAGAGCGGACTAGCTACCCGTGCCCACCTTTTAATGAGAGTAACTCTTCAACTCATACATTGTTTAATTTCCCTTTGTTCTTACCGAAGGATGAATGCTATGTTGATTGCTATGATCCCTTGGATTCGTTTGAAATATCCCTTTTTGATGAACTTGATGCTTGCTATGCTTGTGGCCATGATGCCAATAAGAATGATGCTTATGAAGATGAACTTGCTATAGTTACTTATGTTAAAATGAAATTGTTGCTATCGCGCCCACTTATGATAGTCCTATTATCTTTTTGAACTCTCCCAACTACACTATATCGGAGAAGTTTGCTCTTATTAGGGATTACATAGATGGGTTGCCTTCTACTATTACACATGATGATTTTGATGAATATAATATGCATGTGCTTGCTGCTCCTACTTGCAATTATTATGAGAGAGGAACTACATCTCCACCTCTCTATGTTTCCAATACGATAAAAATGCAAGAAACTGCTTATGCTATGTATTGGCCTTTACTTGATGTGCATGAATTGTTATTTTATGACATGCCAATGCATAGGAAGAGAGTTAGACTTCGTCATTGCATGATATATGTTACCTTGTGCTCACTACTAAATTACAAATCATTGTTAATTAAAATTGGCTTTGATATACCTTGGGATCCGGGTGGATCCATTACTTGAGCACTTTATGCCTAGCTTAATGGCTTTAAAGAAAGCGATGCCTGGGAGAAAACACGGAAGTTTTAGAGAGTCATTTATTTCTGTTGAGTGCTTTTATATAGTTTAAAAATAAAAAAATATAGAGGGGAACTTAAAACTTTTTCAAAAAAAGAAGCGATTGAAAGGTGATGCATTGCAGAAGTGAGGGTCGACCTTGAACACTTCTGTTCATGCTCATGGAAACAATGTAGAATTTTTCATGGAAGTTTCTCGCAAAAATAATTATCCCCTTGTACAATTCCATTGTATTATAAAAATAATGTGCCAAGTAAAGCCTTTATGATTAGTTTGGGTGATAGTTGTTTGATCATGCTGAAAAAGACAGAAACTTTGCACTCACGAAATCATTTCTTATTTCTATAAAGAGAGCGCTATTGAGTTGATTCTTTTTGCTGTTGATTGATATACAAATTGCCTTAATTATTATAATTGTTTCATTATTTTTGGAGTATCAGAAGTATGGTATACGTTCAGATTACTACAGACTGTTCTGTTTTTGACAAATTCTGTTTTCCATGCATTGTTCTCTTATTTTGATGAATCTATGGGTAGTATCGGGGGGTATGAACCATGGTGAAGTTGGATTACAGTAGATATAATGCTAATATGAATTTGGAATGAGTTCACAACAGTACTTAAAGTGGTGATTTACTTTATTATACTAACGGATCTCACAAAGGTTTTGTTGAGTTTTGTGTGATTGAAGTTTTCAAGTTTTGGGTGAGACCAGGATGGATGAAGGAATAAGGAGAGGCAAGATCCTAAGCTTGGGGATGCCCAAGGCACCCCAAGGTAATATTCAAGGAAGACTCAAGCGTCTAAGCTTGGGGATGCCCCGGAAGGCATCCCCTCTTTCGTCTACAATCTATCGATAATTTTACTCGGAGCTATATTTTGATTTGTCACATGATATGTGCAAATGCTTGGAGCGTCTTTTGTGTTTATTTTCCCTTTTTATTTTTTGCACCATGCTGGTATGAGATAGTCCTTGGTTTATTTATAGAATTCTATTTGCACTTCACTTATATCTTTTGAGTATGGCTTTATATAATGCTTCATGTGCTTCACTTATATCATTTGAAGTTTGGATTGCCTGTTTCCCTACACATAGAAAACCTCCATTTGTAGAATGCTATTTTGCTTCACTTATACTTGTTATAGCGGGGCATATATTTTGTAGAAAGAATTAAACTCTCATGCTTCACTTATACCTATTTAGAGAGTTAAACAAGAGTTGGTCATTCACATGGTTAGTCATAAAATCCTACATAAAACTTTTAGGTCACTGAATATGATATGTTTGATTCCTTGCAATAGTTTTGCGACATGAACATGTGATATTAGAGTCATGCTAGTGAGTAATTGTGTATTTGTAGAAATACTTGTGTTAAGGTTTGTGATTCCCGTAGCATGCACGTATGGTGAACCGTTATGTGACGAGGTTGGAGCATGATTTATTTATTGATTGTCATCCTTTGTGTGGAAGTCGGGATCGCGCGATGGTTAACTCCTACCAACCCTTCCTCTAGGAGCATGCATGTAGTACCTTGTTTCGATGACTAATAGACTTTCGCAATAAGATGTGAGTTCTTTATGACTAATGTTGAGTCCATGGATTATACGCACTCTCACCCTTCCACCATTGCTAGCATCTCTAGTACCGTGCAACTTTCGCCGGTGCATTACACCCACCATATACCCTTCCTCAAAACAGCCACCATACCTACCTATTATGGAATTTCCATAGCCATTCCGAGATATATTGCCATGCAACTTCCATCGTTCTGTTTATTATGACACGCACCATCATTGTCATATTGCTTTGCATGATCGTAAGATAGCTAGCATGATGTTTTCATGGCTTGTCCGTTTTTTGATGTCATTGCTACGCTAGATCATTGCACATCCCGGTACACCGCCGGAGGCATTCATATAGAGTCATATTTTGTTCTAAATATCGAGTTGTAAGTAAATAAAAGTGTGATGATCATCATTATTAGAGCATTGTCCCATGTGAGGAAGTAATAAAAGAGGCCAATGAGCCCAAATAAAAGAAAAAGAGGCCAAAGAAGCCCACCAAAAAAAAGGAAAAAAATGAGACAAAAGAGAGAAGGGACAATGCTACTATCCTTTACCACACTTGTGCTTCAAAGTAGCACCATGATCTTCATGATAGAGAGTCTCCTATGTTATCACTTTCATATACTAGTGGGAAATTTTCATTATAGAACTTGGCTTGTATATTCCAATGATGGGCTTCCTCAAATTGCCCTAGGTCTTTGTGAGCAAGTGAGTTGGATGCATACCCACTAGTTTCTTTTTGAACTTTCATACACTTATAGCTCTTGTGCATTTGTTGCATGGCAATCCCTACCCACTCACATTGATATCTATTGATGGGAATCTCCATAGCCCGTTGATACGCCTAGTTGATGTGAGACTATCTCCTCCTTTTTGTCTTCTCCACAACCACCATATTCTATTCCACCTATAGTGCTATGTCCATGGCTCACGCTCATGTATGCGTGAAAGTTGAAAAATTTTGAGAACACTAAAGTATGAAACAATTGCTTGGCTAAAACCGGGGTTGTGCATGATTTAAATACATTTTGTGGGGAAGATGGAGCATAGCCAGAATATATGATTTTGTAGGGATAACTTTCTTTGGCCATGATATTTTGAGAAGACATGATTGCTTTGTTATTATGCTTGAAATATTATTGTCTTTATGTCAAATGATAGACTATTGCATCGAATCGCTCGTGTTTTAGTATTCATCCCATGATTAGATTATATGATCAAGATTATGCTAGGTAGCATTCCACATCAAAAATTATCTTTTTTATCATTTACCTACTCGAGGACGAGCAGGAATTAAGCTTGGGGATGCTGATACGTCTCCGTCGCATCTATAATTTTTGATTGTTTCATGCCAATATTCTACAACTTTCATATACTTTTGGCAACTTTTTATACTATTTTTGGGACTAACATATTTATCCAGTGCCAAGTGCCTGTTCTTGTTTGTTGCATTTTTTTGTTTCACAGAATATCCATACCAAACGAAGTTCAAACGCAATAAAAACCTATGGGGATTTTTTTTGGAATATTTATGATTTTTGGGAAGAAGAATCAACGCGAAACGATGCCCGAGGGGGTCACGAGCCCAGGAGGCGCGCCATACCCCCCCCCCCCAGGCGCGCCTGGCAGGCTTGTGACCAACCCCTAAGGCAGTTGGGGCCCTTCTTTCGCCGCAAGAAATATAATATCCGGACAAAAATCATGTTAAAAGGACACCTCAATCAGAGTTACGGATCTCGGGGAATTTAAGAAACGGTGAAAGCCAGAATCTGGGAGCATAGAAACAGAAGGACACAAAGAGAGAGAGAGAGAGAGAGATCCAATCTCGGAGGGGCTCTCGCCCCTCCGCCACCATGGATACAATGGACCAGAGGGGAAACCCTTCTCCCATCTAGGGAGGAGGTCAAGGAAGAAGAAGAAGAAGGGGGCACTCTCCCCCTCTCTCCCAGCGGCGTCGGAACACCGCCCGGGACATCATTGTGTGACGGCGATCTACACCAACACCTCCGTCATCTTCACCAACACCTCCATCACCTTCCCCCATCTATATTCAGCGGTCCACTCTCCCGCAACCCGTTGTACCCTCTACTTGAACATGGTGTTTTATGCTTTATATTATTATCCAATGATGTGTTGCCATCCTATGATGTGTGTGTAGATTTTCATTGTCCTATCGGTGATTGATAAATTGCTATAATCGGTTTAATTTTCTTGTGGTTATGTTTCTGTCCTTTGGTGCCCATCATATGAGCGTGCGCGTGGATCATGCCATAGGGTTAGTAGTATGTTGATAGGACTATGTATTGGAGGGCAAGGGTGACAGAAGCTTCAGCCTAGAATAGAAATTGATGCATACGGGATTGAAGGAGGACCAATATATCTTATTGCTATGGTTGGGTTTTACCTTAATGAACGTTAGTAGTTGTGGATTCTTGCTAATAGTTCCAATCATAAGTGCATAGAATTCCAAGTAAGGGATGATGCTAGCAGTGGCCTCTCCCACATAAAACTTGCTATCGGTCTAGTGATGTAGTCAATTGCTTAGTGACAATTCCGCAACTCCTACCACCACTTTTCCACACTCGTTAAACTAACGTAATTGTTTCTTTATCTAAGCATCCCCTAGTTTTTATTTACGTGTTCTTTATTATCTTGCAAACCTATCCTATCACACCTACAAAGTACTTCTAGTTTCATACTTGTTCTAGGTAAAGGGAACGTAAAGTGTGCGTAGAGTTGTATCAGTGGTCAATAGAACTTGAGGGAATATTTGTCCTACCTTTAGCTCCTCGTTGGGTTCGACACTCTTACTTATCGAGAAAGGCTACAATTGATCCCCTATACTTGTGGGTTATCACATACCGAGAGTGGTAGGCCTAAGTATTTCATGGGGAAGGAAGAACGAGTCACCAAAATGCTTTGCAGGATGTGCCCAAGGTCCAAGTGATTGCAACGGATTGGAACAACTGAGCTTTTTTGAAAGTTGGTGCATAGGCATGTGACCTCACCCAAGCCTTGTAAGATCAAGGCAAGGTTTTCGATGTCCTTTTTGACCGGAGCCACAAAGAGCATTGAGTCATCCGCATAAAGAGAGGTCCTCACCATTTCCCATCGATCACGGATCTTGCGAAGCAGGCCTGGGTTGCCAAGTCTAGACTTTTATGAAAAGGGTTAATAGCAATGACAAACAAAGGAGGCGACACGGGGTCCACTTGCCAAAACCCATGACCATGCCTGATTGGAGGCCCACACAGTTCGTTTAGAAGGTTGTGTGATGAAGATGTTGATGGGAGCATGACGATCCAGGAGAGGAATTTTTTTTGGAACCCCATGCGTTGGAGAAGCTGAAAGATGTAATCCCATTTGACTGAGTCAAAAGCCTTTTTTATGACAAGCTTGAAAAGGAGGGCGGGGGTTTTGCACTTGTGGAGACGACGCGCAGAATTTGAGATGCACATATAATTATCATGGATAGTTCTCCTCTTAATGAAGGAACTTTGGGAATTGGAAACAAGGTCGTCCATATGGGGAGCAAACCACATTGAGAGGACCTTGGCAAGGATTTTGGCGATTGCATGAATGAGACTAATGGGCCTGTAGTCAGAGATGCCTTCCGCCCCTCTTTTTTGGGCAAGAGAACTACATTTGCAAAATGAAGCCATTGTAGATTTGAGGTGCAAAGTGAGTCAAAACTTTGAATAGCTACCATGACATTGTGCTTGGTTGGCTCTTCAAGATGGGATTTTGGATCGTCGACCTTCTCGAGAGGCGAGGATGGGAAAATTGTGGCCTTTGGTAACTTTGTAAAAGAGAACAAGAGACGGGGCCTCATCTTTTCTTCAAGTGTTGATACACGCTTCAAGTTTCGAGATCAATCATCGAGAAGGTTGGCCTTGCTCACTTGGACACCTTCGGATGGCACCATCATGAATCCGTTGATGAGTGGTGGGATATGCAAACCGACAACCATGTTCCCAACCAGCATGCCATGGCCTCTGTCACCATGCTTGTCTCTCGCACTATTTGGAATGGGAGGAATGCACGGGTGTTCCATCACAAGAGCGTGGAATTAATTGCAGAAGAAAATGACATTGAAGTCTAGGGTTGCACGAACCAGAATTTTATAGTTTTGGGCCAAAAACACTAATTTTGAGGCTATTTGTTGCAAAAAAACACTAGTTGACGGTTTTAGCCCATTTGATGATGATTATGACAAGTGGAGCCCACAAAAGGTAACGTGGCATAATGGATTGGGCTTGACGTCGTTAGACATTTTATGCCAAAAATCCAATTTAAAAAATCAACGAAAAAGTACAACCATCCCCGCCCCCATTCGTGCGTGCACATCGGGCCACTCGCACACCATCGCCCCTCGCTAGCATGCTACTTGCCCTGCCGCTAGAGTGCCGTCGCCCATCTCTCCCCGGGCTGCCACCGAATCCGGCCACATCGGGCCCCATCGATGCCAAGCCGCCCCCAGCCACATCAGGCCATGCCAAGCCACCCCCAACCACATGAGGTCGCGCCAAGCCACCCCCGACCACATCGGGCCGCCATCATGACCTCCATCTTGGCAAAGGATCCAGCAAGACACGTGAGCCTCGTGGTCGACCAAGGGTCTGGCCATCGCTTACTCGACCTCGTTGCCATGGGTAGCATGGCGGGAAGCACATCAGTGGACGTAGGAGGAGGTCAACGATAACGTGGCAGTGATCAGAGCACAATAAAGGCGAATGTCGACGGCAGCACGATAGCGCGCAGAGCTCACCGAAGGCGGAGGTCGACACCAAAGCAACCTGGATTTGGGAATCATCAAAGTCAGGGAGCAGGGGCGGGTCCTCTACGCCGCCGTCTGTTGGGGAACGTTGCATGGGAAACAAAAAAATTCCTACGCTCACCAATATCAATCTATGAAGACTAACATCTACGAGAAGGGGGATTGCATCTACATACCCTTGTAGATCGCTAAGCGGAAGAGTATATAACGCGATTGATGTAGTCGAACCTATTCGCGATCCAATCATGATTCGTCCCGCGATCTTATCACGATCCGTCCCGTGATCCCATCATGATCCGTCTTGATCTAGTGTCGAACGGACGGCACCTCCACGTTCAGCGCACATACAGCTCGATGACGATCTCCACCTCCTTGATCCAACAAGCGAGGGTGGAGAGGTAGATGAATTCTCCGACAACACGACAGCATGGCGGTAGCGTTGGTGGAGCTGATCTAGCAGGGCTTTGTCGTGCGCTACCGAATCAATCTAGAGGTGGAACGAACTAGTGGAGGGAGAGAGAGTTGTGTCATGGCTGGGGGTCAACTGCCTCTCTCCTCTCCACTATATATAGGAGGGAGGGGACGGGTGGTGCCCTAGGGAAAACCCCTAGGGTTGTCCGGCGGTAGGCCAATAGGAGGGTTCCTCCTCCGATTGGGGAGGTGAAGGCGCAAGGAGGAGTTCTCCTCCAATTCGGACTCCTTCCCCTCCTCACACTTCGGCGCATAGGCCCATAGGGGCTGGTCACCCAGACCACCACGGGCTGGTGCTCCACCTCTTAGGCCTATGTGGCCCCCAGGGGTGGGTGGCTCCTCCCGATGAACCCCCAGAACCCACTCTTCACTCACAGTACTTTACCGGCAGTGCACGAAACCATTCTGGAACCCGTATACCTCTTTCCTGTATATCAATTTTTGTCTTCGGACCACTCCGTAACTCCTCGTGACGTCCTCGATCTTATCTGGGACTCCGAACAACCTTCGATCACCAACATACATAATTCAACTATACCGAAACGTCACCGAACCTTAAGTGTGCAGACCCTGCGGGTTCGAGAACTATGTAGGCATGACCGAGACATTCTCCGGCCAATAACCAATAACGAGACCTGCATGCCCATATTGGTTCCCACATATTCTACGAAGATCTCTGTCGGTTGAACCACTATGTCAAGGATTCAGTTAATCCCGTATTGTAACGACTAAGATGCGGTCCTTTCCGATTTGGGGAACGAGGCCCCGAATTGGAAAGAAGCGCATCTAAGCGTTTCGCAAACATGGTAACATAGCACATACATAATAATATAGGAATGACAATAAGGGATTCAACTGTCATCTCATAATTATATCAGAGTTACATCACACATCCAAACAAGGTAGTTCCGCTACGGACTACAAAACATGAGAAATGACTATGCTACCCTGCATGCTTGCCCACGATCACGACCACGCCTCAGTCTTCTGGATAGTTCACGTACAGGCGGTCGTTCTCCTCGTCGTACTGGCAAGCCAGCTGTATGCCGTCGGGATCACCTGTCTCGGGGGTACCTGAACTTGTTGGTGTTGTGAAGGAATCTGTGAGCCACGGGGACTCAACAATCTATGACCTCGATGCCAGAACTAGTCAAGTTATTGGGTTGGAAAGGTGGTGTATTTAGGTTGCAGCATCCTAAGCTTTATATGGTGGCTAACTTACGTAGAACATGTAGGAAGGTGGTCTATTCTAGCGGTCGATGATTAACTGATCACTAAGTGATCCTGATCACCTACTTACGTCAATCATAACCCCACCATGTTCCCAATCGAAGAGAGATCTTCGAAGGGAACAGTCACGGTTACGCACACAGTTGGCAATTTTATTAGCTTATGTTTAAGTTGTCTATTACCGGATGTTAACAAATATTCCAAGTTGCCACATAATTGCGGGCACGGCTTTCCGAAAGATTAAACCCTGTAGGGGTGCTCCAACTAGTCCATCAAAAACGTACACGGGCCGCAAAGTAATCCTCTATCACGAATCTCGTGATCTAGTCAGATTCCTTAGAGGAAAATCTCAACTCTAGGGAGAACCAAAGCTTCACCGAGATTCCTATACGCAAGATATATCGCAAAGGTAAGACAAGACTAGCAGGACCTCCCGACGTGTCGACGACCCTGATAAGAGCCGCGTATCTCGGTCTCAGGACATGTCAGATGAGCAGAGCGTACAGTGGCCTGATAGACATCTCCCGAGTTGCCCCGGGTTGGCCCCGCACACCACTCTAGTTTGGACCAAGACTCATGAGGAGCACTGGCCCGGGTTGTTGATTAAAGATCCTCGGGGTGATCATTCCCTATGCATATTATTATTAAGTGATTAGCAAATTAACACCAAAGTTGGGTCCTGCCGGACAAGTCTTAACACTACGCGATTTATCGAAGGGGTCCCCATAACAACCCCGAACGTGTTAGGAGCGATCAATATGGAATCAAACACCGGTAGCCGGTAACTATGGAGGCAATAAGGAACAAAGCACCCGGCAAAAGGCTAGGCCTTCTGTTATTTACCACGTATATAGGTGCATTAATTAAATAACAGAATTAAGATAATGATATCAAGCTCATGCTATCACATGAGACATTGCACCTGCAACTAGCAACACTAACATTAGAAGCTTAGCAAAGCCTACTTAGCCATTCAAGATTTGCTAGGAAGGGATAACTGTTTAGGTTTCATGGCAATTCAGGAGGCAATTATTTCAGCGTTAGGCAGCGACCATATGACAAGGAAACATAATCTAGCATAACAAGTCTAGAGATGGAATCAAGGTCATATCATCTTGCATGTGATATCCTCAGCTTGGAACTGCTCATGTACGTCATGCACGTACTCTCCTGAATCCACGTACTCGTTCTCCGATCCCGGTGCTACTCAATATAAAAATAGCATCCAATGAACAACAGCACCTCAAGATGCAACAATCACATGATGCATGGGATGAATATGAACATGCATCTCTATTCTACTCACTAGCATAGGCATGAGAAGTAAATACATGTTCCTGGACAGAACTGCACCCTAAGCTATCTTGACATGCATGAGGATGACATGATCAGATGCGTCTCGAGAAGACGAATCAAAAGCATATAAAGAACATTACAAACGGAGCTATGGACCAACGGGAATCATCGAAACAAGAAATGAAGTGCTACGTGTCAAATTCATCACAACACCCCAATGGCACAACCCTGGTATTTCCAGGTTGCCAAGACATAAAACAAACCAACTTGGATGGGGTGGTGCAAAGAATATCACCACACCATCAACTATGCACTCACAAACATCAAAATACCAAAACTACATAATCTGCCATAAACAGCATCATAGCACTTTGAGAGCTACATGCAAAGCACCTACAGCCACCCAAACATGCCAAATAAGATATGTGGCAGTAGCTATCCAAGAGTACTACAATCACAAGCAAAAAGATAATGCAAAGGAGTTTCACACAGAAAGTTACACAGCTGCTAATTGCCCAAAAATATCAGATTTCAGGGACTTAGTGAAAATTCCAGATTCTCACTATCTGTTTATGCTCTGAAGCATTTTGACAGCACCCAAAACAATATATACAGGACTCCAAATGGAATGAAAATTTACAGGGAGCTAGAAAAACATGTAAGCTTCAACTTTCCAGTTGAAAGCTAAGGCTGAATCACAATACATTGACCTGCACAAGCTCATCAACTGGAGAAGAAAATATAAACAGATTCTCAAACTTAGTGAAAATCTCAGATTTTCACTAATCTGGAATTTCAGCCACATGCCTACTTTGAATGGGCACAACTTGCACATATGGATTCCTAAGCATGAAACAAAACCAACATGGGGTAGAGGGGGTCACCCTTAACTACCACAACCAAGAATCAAACTCTTGGGCTCACCAAATCTCATGGAACCAAGCTCCAAACATAGAACAAATATGAAATATGCCATCTCCAGAAAATGTTCCAATGGCAAAACTGACTTCACCAATGGATTCCTGGGATGATTCTACCCCAAAAACATATAAAATACCTATGTACTTGCTTGGAACAAATGAGCACAAACTAGGAAAGGAAAACTACATAGAAACATATCTAGTGAATAGTGCATCATCACATGTGCTATTCACTAGAACAACACCCACATAAGCATAAGCACACTCTCAACATCACCTATGTGCACATTAGGGGTAGACCTCATGCTCATGTGCCTTAGCACACCACCACACACCACACACATCAAGCACATGCAAAAACCACCTACACTTGCTATTATCACCACCACTAGCTACACACACATCATGACAAGAGCTCCTACACACACAAGGTAGGTGAGGGGTGAAACCCACACACACATCACATCACATTTTGCACAAGAGGTGCACAAGCATAACATCCTTGGTGCTTGCACCACACTCATGCACATGAACATCACCTCCACACCTTACCACAAATCTCATATACACACACTTGGAGGTATAGGCTAGTGCACACCACCAAGCTAAATCACAACTAACTTCCATAACTCACATGGCACAAGCATCACAAGTTGTGTTTTCACCACACCATCACATGACACTGCATATCACTACCACTATGAAATCTTCACATGCAGAGAAATAAAAGACACCACAAGGATGGAAATAAACTAGCCTACATATCCTGCCTCACAAGCACCAGCAACATGATGTGGCAAGCAACAAAAAAAATACACAACAAAAGAGAAAAATAGGAAAAAAATATAAGGGCTTGGGGGGTTCGAACCCAAGCCCCTCTGAACCTGTTTTGCTGCTCTTGCCACCCTGCTGCTGCCACTGCATTCGATAGAGAAGGGAGGCTTACAAAGATATCTCCTCTGCTGCAGCTATTCTATTGTCGACCGAAAAACAAATAAAAGGGGGGGTGCAACAACTGGGATTCGAACCCTGCACCTGACGCCAACACACACAACAGGCACACGCTGCTAGCCACTAGGGCACTGAACGGGATCTGACAGAGAGAAAGAGGTATGGTAGGTATACTAACATGCCACTCTGCTCTGCCCATAGATAGACGCCAGCGACAGGGAGGCCGCCGGGGCATGCTCTGCTAACGGGATTTGTACCGGTGGGAGTTCGCCGGGAACACGATGAAGACGAAGAGCTGGCCGTCGACGTGGTCATTCCCCGGCCTCACCGAGGTTGGGAATGGAACGCGGGGTGCTCTCCCGAGCCCCAGGGCATGGCGGCGGCGCCGGACGCCGACGGGAGCGGGGTAGACGCCGGCGAGGTGCTGCTCTCCTCTCTCTGTTTCGATCTGCAGAGACTTACCGGAGGGGGAAGGAAGAAGGAGGGAGGTGGTGGCGGCGCTAGATGGGGAACAGAGGAACCCTAAGGGGTTGGGCACGCACGCTGAGGTATTTAAGGGGCCTCGACGTTTGTGATGCTCATGGCGGCTCGCCCTCTCTCTCTGAGATAGGACGGAAAGCACGCGTTGGGTGGAACGGCGTCAGGTAGGAGAAGGGAGGTCGTGGGAGCTGGGCTTTAGCGCAGGGAGAGGGGGATCTGGGCCACCAGGAGGGAGGAAGCCCACCTGAGGCCCAGAGTAGAAGGAAAAAAATAATTCCCTGGTCTTTTCCAATTACAGAAAAAGACTAGAGAAGTAAAGAATGCACAGAGAAAACTATAAGTGCTAAAAATAAAACTAGCACACCCCTGGTCATGATAAATCATGGCCTATTTGAATAAATTGCAACAGGAATATTTGGGGCAAATAAATATTTACAAAACACCAATTGTTTGATCTGTTTTGTAATTATTTGCACCTTTAAAACATGTTTTCAAAATAGCAATTTCACCTCTCCATATCCAACACAAAACCTGCTAAAACATGGGCATTTTTAAATCAGGAAAGGAACAAGTGGAAAAATAAGCTAGAGATAATAAAGAGGGAGAAGTTTTGAAATCTTATGCAAACCACAAGGTTGTTCCTACTATCACATACATTCTCCACACAAGCTACACATCACCACCACACCATCATGGATAACAAGGCATCACATCACCTCATAAGAACACAATGCAACAACACAAGGACATGGACATGAAATAATATGGCATGCATGCATGCAAGGAAGAATAACAATGTGACATCACATGAAATCCTAAGCATGGAACTCTCTCATGTCAATGACAAGGTGGACCCACAAGGGAAGGTTCCAAATATGGAAAGATACACTCTTGGGGCATTACACGTATGTTGTTCCCTTTGTCCATAGGTATGTTACTTGTCCGAGATTCGGTCGTCGGTATCTCCATACTTAGTTCAATATCCTCACCCACAAGTCTCTTTACTCATTTCTTAATACAAGATCCCGTGACTAACTCCTTAGTTACATTGGTTGCAAGCTCATTGTGATGTTGTATTACCGAGTTGGCCCTAGAGATATCTCTCCGTCATATGGAATGACAAATCCGAGTCTCGATTCACGCCAACCCAAAAGACACATACGGTGATACCTATAGAGCACCTTTATAGTCACCCAGTTATGTTGTGAAGTTTGATACAGACAAGGCAATCCTCCGGTGCCCGGGAGTTGCATGATCTCATGGTCATGGAAACAGATACTTGACATGAAGAAAACTTTAGCAATAAACTCACACGGTCACATGCTACGTTCATAGTCTGGGTCTTGTCCATCACATTATTCTCCTAATGGTGTGATCCACTTACCAAACGATAGCTCATGTCTATGGTTAGGAAACCTTGACCATCTTTGATCAACGAGCTAGTCCTTAGAGGCTCACTAGGGACAGTGTGTTGTCTATGTACCCACACATGTATTTGAGTTTCCAATCAATACAATTACAATATGGATAATAAAAGATTATCATGAACAAGGAAATAATATAATAACTAATTTATTATTGCCTTGAGGGCATATTTCCACTAGTCTCCCACTTGCACTAGTGTCAATAATCAAGTTCACATCACTATATGATTCACACCCAATGAGTTGTGGGGTTTACCATGTTTTGCTTGTGAGAGAGGTTTTAGTCAACGGGTTTGAACCTTTAAGATCCGTGTGTGCTTTACAAATCTCTATGTCATACTGTAGATGATGCTACCACGCTCCATTTGGAACTACTCCAAACGACAGCTCCATTATACGAATTCGGTCTGCTACTCACAGTCATCCGGATTGCTGTCAAAGCTTGCATCGACGTAACCCTTTACGATGAACTCTTTTATCACCTCCATAATCGAGAAACAATTCCATAGTTCTCAAGTTAATAAGGATAATTTTAACCGTTGTCCAATCATCCATTCCTGGATCACTCTTGTACCCATTGACGGACTCATGGCAAGGCACACATTAGGTGCGGTACACAGCATGGCATTCTATAGAGCCTACGGCTAAGGCATAGGTGACTCCGTAACAGCAAACCTTCCCGTGCAACAGCACCAGAAGAATGCTGCTAGCACTCTCCAGCAATCGAAACTAGAAGAATGTTGTTGACGGCCCACCAGCGCGTGGGATCGTAGCAGTTTTCGAGGGTAGAGTATTCGACCCAAATTTGTTGATCGCCAAACAGGAGGTGAGAGGATACTCTCAAGTATTAGCAGCTGAATATGTCAGATTCAACCACACTTGAAAGATTAGTATGTGCAAGCAAAGTAGTAACAGCAAAGTAGTATGATAACAACGGTGTCAGAAACGATCTGTTGACGGCAGACTATTCCTAACGATTGTATCAATGGCGCCAAGTTGCCTCGTTGACGGAAATTGTCAGTTCCCGTAAACGACAAGCGAATCAAGATTATAGCAAGTAGCAGCAGTGTAACAAGCAATAGCAGCGGCAAGGAACATCAGTAGTGACAGCAGTAGCAATTAGCAACAGTAGCAAGCGACAGTAGTAGCAACAGTAGCTGCAGAGCAAGACAAGTAACAGCAGTAGCAACAGTAGTAACAGCAGAAGAGCAAGACAAGTAACAGCAGCAGTAGGACAAACTCGTAGGCAATGGGTCGGTGATTTTTTTGGATGATATTCATCATGCAACAGTTATAACACGAAGAGATATGTGGCTAGCTCCCGTTTGTCAATGTGATGTAGGCATGCATTCCGTGTGTTGTCATACGTGCTTAGGGAAAAGAACTTGCATGACATCTATTGTCCATCCCTCCCGTGGTAGCGGGGTCCAAAAGGAAACTACGGGATATTAAGGTTCTCCTTTTAATAAAGAAGCGGACCAATGCATTAGCACTTGGTGAACACATGAACTCCTCAAACTATGGTCATCACCGGGTGTGGTTCCGGTTATTGTCACTCCGGGGTTGCCGGATCATAATACATAGTAGGTAACTACAACTTGCAAGATCGGATATAAAGCACACATATATTGGTGACAACATAATAATTTCAGATCTGAAATCATGGCACTCGGGCCCTAGTGACAAGCATTAAGCATGGCAAAGTAGTAGCAACATCAATCTCAGAACATAGTGGATACTAGGGATCAATCCACATCAAAACTAACTCAATTACATGATAGATCTCATCCTACTCATCACCGCCCAGCGAGCCTACGAATAGATTACTCATGAACGATGAAGAGCTTCATGGAATTGGAGAGGGAAGAAGGTTGATGATGACGATGGCGACGATTTCCCCTCTCTGGAGCCCAAAACGGACTCCAGGTCTGCCCTCCAGATGAAGAACAGGTTGTGGCAGCGCCTCCGTATCGCAAACGTGATGAAATCTTCTCTTTTTATTTTTTCTGGGACGAAAGTGAACTTATAGACGTGAGATTGGGGGCGGCAGAGCCATGTGGGCCCCACAATCTTGCCCACGCCACGAGGGGGGTGGCGGAGCCAGGGCTTGTGGCCCACTGGCCCACCCCCTCAGGTGGAACTTGGCGCTGGTATTTTTCATATTTTCCAAAAATGCTCCCCGTAAATTTTCAGGACGTTTGGGGAACTTTGATTTCTGCACAAAAATAACACCAAGGCAATTCTGCTGAAAACAGCGTTAGTCCAGGTTAGTTCCATTCAAATCATGCAAATTAGAGTCCAAAACAAGGGCAAAAGAGTTTGGTAAAGTAGATACGATGGAGACGTATCAACTCCCCCAAGCATAAAACCTTGCTTGTCCTCAAGCAACTCAGTTGACAAACTGAGAGAGAAAGAAAAACTTTGACAAACCCTGTTTGATGTTGTTGTTGCAACTATGTCTAACTCATAACCAGAATTTCAGCAAGATCACAAGTTAACCACATAAGCAAGTGACACAAAGGTCTCACGGTAAACTAATATCAATGGCATAATCAGCTAACGAGCAAATAATAATGAGTTTCAAATACCAACACTTCAATCAGAACAAGCATGAAGCAATATGAATAGGTGGTATCTCGCTAGCTCTTTCTGAGACCGCAAAACATAAATGCAGAGCACTTTTAAAGATCAAGGGCTGACTAAACTTTCTAATTCATAGCAACGAAGATCCAGTCATAGTCATACTCAATATCAATCAAAAGCAAAGCATAAAAATGACAGAGGTGCTCTCTTATTGGTGCTTATAAAAGAGGAGGATGACTCAACAGGAAAATAAATAGACAGGCCCTTCGCAGAGGGAAGCATTGATTTGCAGAGGTGACAGAGCTCAAGCTTTGAAAACAGAGATAATAATTTTGGGTGGCATGCTTTCATTGTCAATGCAATGACCAAGAGTTCTCAATATCTTCCATGCTACTCATGCTATAGCCAGTTCCCAAACGAAAAGGTAACGTTTTAACTCCCCCACCACCAATCAATCACACTCCACGGCTAGCCAAATCCTCGGGTACCGTCCATACTAGCATCATTCCGGGGGGAGTCTTGTTTTACAGTTATGTTTTCGATTCAAGCGTGGAACTAGGCATTCCAATTACCGGACCCTTTCTCGTGAATGACAGTGAATAAACACATGTCGAGGATAACACTCCTAGCATGGAAGATACCAATATCCCCCTGTCACTACATGAGCGGTTCGGGCATGCAAAACATATTATTTCTTGAAGGTTTAGAGAGTGGCACATGCAAATTTACTTGGAACGACAGGTAGATACCGCAAATAGGTAGGTATGGTGGACTCTCATGGAAAAACTTTTGGGTTTATGGAAGTGGATGCACAAGCAGTATTCCACTTAGCACAAGTGAAGGCTAGCAAAAGACTGGGAAGCGACCAACTAGAGAGCGACAACAGTCATCAAGATGCAATGAGTTTGACTAACATTGAATGCAAGCATGAACAGGATATAAATCACCATGAACACGAACATCATAGAGGCTATGTTGATTTTGTTTCAACTACATGCATGAACATGCGCCAAGTCAAGCCACTTGAAACATTCAAAGGAGAATACCATCCTATCATACTACATCATAGTCATCTCAAAATCTATGTTGGCAATCAAGACAAACCATTATAAGCTCCTAGATAAATAAGCATGGCATCAGAAACTATGATCTCTAAGTTGTCATTGCAAACATGGTTCTCTCACAGCAAAGCTGAATCTAGGTCGACAAGCTAGTTATATTTACAAAAACAAAATAGATAGAGTTCATACCAGCTTTTCAGTCTCAGTCACTTCATCATATATCATCATTATTGTCTTTCATTTGCACGATCGAACGATGTGAACAATAATAAGCGCATTGGACTAAGCTGAATCTCCAGGAAAACACAAAGGAGAAGACAAAGTAATATGGCTCTTTGAAAGCTAAACAGGTAAGCATGCAAGAACCACTAAACACTGAAACCAATATCTTCTACCTTCACCCAAAGAAAAAGAAAACTATTTACACGGGAAAGCTCCCAACAAGCAAAAGAAGAAAGAAAAATCTTTTTGGGTGTTCTCAAAAGGACACAAAACAAGAAAACAAGAAAACGGAAATAAACTAGCACGAATAGTACAGTGGCAAAGTGTAAACACCGTCTAACAAAGTGAAAGCATAAGCATGAATGTAAGGTCGGTGAGAATACGTACTCCCCCAAGCTTAGGCTTTTGGCCTAGCTTGGTCTACTCCCAAGGTGGGAAATAACCAGCTCCGGGATACTCCGGAGCAGACTGTGGATGCCACTACTGTGTGAGCTCCTCTGGCTCCCACTAATAAACTGGCGTGGTACTCGGCTGGCGCCTCGGGCACGGGCGCCTGAGGTTGGGCCAAGCCCCAATATGCGTAGATGTCCGAGGGCATAATAGTGTACCTGCCTGCATGAACATCGAACAAAGAAGGAGCAGGCAAAGTAATAGTCTCTCGAGTACCCTGACTAAATACCAGATTATAAATCATCCGTCTACTAGCATCTCTATCCAGAAAATCATGGCGAACCATGCTGTCATAATCCAGATATTTCTCAGGGAGAAGCATCTCTCCTTCCTCTCCCAGTCTAATGGGTATCTCAAAGTGTCTGGCAAGACGGGTAGCATAGATACCTCCATAGACGACACCCTTGGAACGGTTGGTGTTCAACCGCTGGGCTACTATAGCACCTAGGCTATAAGTCTTATCGTTATAAAGGCCTTCGTGCAAAACCGCAAGGTCTGGAGAACTAAGTGATCCAGCCTCCCCACGGCCAATCAAACATTTTCCCACAAATAGTGAGAAGTACCGAAGCACAGGATAATGTATGCTAGCAATTCTAGCGTGAGACACTCCTCTCTCCTCTCCAACAACAATAGAACCAATGAAATCCTCCAAGTCCCGTGGAGGAGGGTCACGGATATCCCCAACATAAGGTAATTTGCATACATTGCAAAAATCCTATAGTGTCATGCACTGGGGGATGTCGTATATCATGAACTCAACCATGGGAGGATTCTTCCTCGGATAAAAGTTGAAGATTTGAACGAAAATATTGGTGAGGAGGAGGTATTGTGAGTACTTATCTTCAATGAACGCAGTAAGACCTGCGTTCTCCACCAAGTAATAAAAGTCTTCATAAAGTCCGGCGGCGCGCAAAAAATCATCACTTGGCCACTCGCACGCTTGAACTTCTATGACTCGAGGGACTATGTACTTGGGGTGGTTCTTCTCATCCTCCTTGGGGTTACGGCTTGAAGATCCTCCCAAGAACCTCTTCATCTTTTCCTTTTTCTTGCTCTGAAAAATTCTGAAATTTATAGAGACTTCGAAAGAAAAGTGAATAAAGATTAACCCAACTTGTAGCAACTACTCCTACTAGTGCCTAGAGACCATATCACGCGCTAAAACTACTTGGGACCAGCTAAAATCAACATTTCTAGCTCAAGAACAGGGTCACCAAGGTAGCAAGAATTCTCGAAGGATAAAGCACTAGAGCAAAAACTAATTGGACCAAGGGAAGAGTCACTTACCAAGGAGTAATTTCCACAAAACGGTTCAGAGAATGGTGCTTTGAGCAAGGAGATCGAAAATCACAGCCAAATGAGCAAGAACACGGGTTTGAGCTACGAAACAATTTTTTCTAGAGGTGGAAGAAGAGGCTGGGAGCTGGAATGAGTGGAGGGGGTCCCTGTGGGCCCCACAAGCTTGCACTCCGCCACCAGGGGGTGGCGGTGGCAGGGCTTGTGGCCCACTGGTCTGGCCCCCAGGCCAGCTCTCAGGCCCAGTAATTTTCAAAAATTCCAAAAAAAATCATACTAGATTTTCAGGACCATCGGAGAACTTTTATTTTCGAGGTATTTTTCTCCGGGACGCTAAAACAGAAAACAGGAAAAACTAAACTAATTCTATCATTTTTCTTCTAAGCAACAGGAAATGAAAGCCCAAAGCAGAGGTATGTGACTCTTTGATTCATCTGTTTCATGGTCATCGAAAGAAATCCGTCAATGGGTTGATCAAATCCTTATGACAAAACCTTCTCGGATCGCAAGAGAGAACGGAGAATTTTCGAATAGCCACTAAGTCACCTAAATGGGGATATATATCTCCCCAACAAGCAAATCATACTTCATCTTGACACGAGGAATAGGGCATTCAAAGCTCCCAATGAGAATCGATGAAGTCTTTTTGATAGCATTGATGCAATGTACTTGATATCGTTTCTTCGGAAAGTGCACGGTGTGCTCATTACCGTTGACATGGAAAGTAACATCACCTTTGTTGCAATCTATAACAACCCCTGCAGAGTTTAAAAAGGGTCTTCCGAGGATGACAGCCATGGCATCGTCCTCACGAATATCCAACATAACAAAGTCTGTTAAGATAGTGGTGTTAGCAACCACAACAGGCACATCCTCACAAATGCCGATAGGGAAAGCAGTTGATTTGTCGGCCATTTGCAGAGAAATTTCAGTGGGTGTCAACTTATCCAATTCAAGTCTACGATAAAGAGAGAGCGGCATAACACTAACACCGGCTCCAAGGTCACATAAGGCAGTTCTTACGTAGTTTCCTTTAATGGAGCAAGGTATAGTGGGCACTCCGGGATCACCAAGTTTCTTAGGAGTTCCACCTTTGAAAGTGTAATTGGCAAGCATAGTGGAGATCTCAAGATCTGGTATCTTCCGTTTATTAGTCACAATATCTTTCATGTACTTTGCATACGGAAACATCTTGAGCATATCAGTTAACCGCATCTGCACAAAGATGGGTCTTATCATCTCAACGAAGCGCTCAAAATCCTCATCATCCTTTTTCTTGGATGGCTTAGGAGGAAAGGGCATAGATCTCTGAACCCATGGCTCCCTTTCTTTACCATGCTTCCTAGCAGTGAAGTCATTCTTGTCATATTTCTTAGGTTGTGGGTTATCAGGATTAACCGTAGGTTCAATCTCCACATCCTCATCATTGCTAGGTTGAGCATTATTATGAACATCACTGTCCATATTGTCACCAGGTTCATGTTCATCGCCAGATTGTGTTTCCTCATCACACACAGAAATATCATTAGGTTCTTCAGGTGTGACAGTGTTTGGTGAACTGGCATGTAGGTTTCTATCATCCTTCTTCTTCTCCTTAGGATGACTGGGTGTATTAGCATTGATTCCTTGAGAATCTTGATCAATTCTCTTAGGATGACCTTCAGGATACAAAGGTTTCTGAGTCATTTTTCCTCCTCTAGTAATGACTCTGACAGAGTTGTCATTTAATTCATTGAGCAAGTCATTCTGAGCTTTAAGTACTTGTTCTACCTGAGTAGTAATCATAGAGGCATGTTTACTCAGAAGCTTCAGATCATTGAAATTTCTGTCTACACAAGCACTTAAATGGCTAAGCATACGAGTACTTTGTTCCAAATGTCTGCTAACATAATCATTGGAAATCTGTTGTTTGGCAACAAAGTTGTCAAATTCATCAAAGCATAGGCTAGCAGGTTTATCAAAAGGAATATCACTCTCATCAAACCTATGCAGAGAATTCACTTCTACTACGTGTATCGGGTTATCGAGATCATGGATCTCTTCGATAGGTGGTAGATTTTTGACATCTTCAGATCTAATGCCTTTCTCTTGCATAGATTTCTTGGCTTCTTGCATATCTTCGGGACTGAGGAATAGAATACCTCTTTTATTCGGAGTTGGCTTAGGAGGTGGTTCAGGAATAGTCCAAGCATTATCGTTGATCAAGATGTTATTCAGTAGGGTCTCAGCTTGTTCTATAGTTCGTTCCCTAAAAACACAACCGGCACAACTATCTAGGTGGTCTCTAGAGGCATCGGTAAGTCCGTTATAGATGATATCAAGTATCTCGCTCTTCTTAAGAGGGTGATCAGGCAAAGCATTGTGTAGCTGGACGAGCCTCCCCCAAGCTTGTGGAAGACTCTCTTCTTGGAGTTGAGCAAAGTTGTATATTTCCTGCAAGGCAGCTTGCTTCTTATGGGCAGGGAAATATTTCTCACAGAAGTAATAGACCATATCCTGGGACTACTCACACATCTAGGAGCAAGAGAGGTGAACCAGGCTTTAGCGTCATCCTTTAGAGAGAAAGGAAACAACTTAAGGATATAGTAGTGACGGATCTTCTCCTCATTAGTGAAAAGGGTGCCTATATCGTGTAGTTTGGCAAGATGTGCTACGACCGTCTCAGACTCATAACTGTGAAAAGGATCATATTCGACTAGAGAGATTATCTCAGGGTCGACAGAGAATTCATAATCCTTATCGGTGATAAAGATAGGTGAAGTGGCAAACTTCGGGTCGTATTTCATCCTAGCTTTCAGAGATTTTTCCTTCCACTTCACAAGTAATTTCTCAGCGTCATAGGCATCCTTACACGCAGGAAAATCCTCAACTATCTCTCCCTCCATAACGTAACCCTCAGGTATATCAGGAAATTCATATCTAGGAGAGCTAGATCTAGCAGGAGCAAAAGCAGGTTCTATCTCAATAGTATCGGTAGTATCAGTAGCATCACGAGCATTGGAAGTAACTCTAGCAATATGAGCATCTAGGAATACCCCTAGTGGAACATGAGGCAAAGTAGTATTTCTAGCAGTATCAAGCATAGCATCATCAGGCAAAATAGCATCTCTAGCATCATCAGGCAAAGCAGTATCAGGTATAGCATCTCTAGCATCATCAGGCATAGCATCTCCAGCAATATCAGGCAAAGCAGTATCAGGCATAGTATCAAGCATAGCATCTCTAGCAGTATCAGGCATAGTATCTCTTGCAGTAGCATCATAAGCATCATCAAGCACAGGCGACATATCAAGATTTCTCGCAGGAGGTGATATCGCAAACTTACTCATAACTGAAGGTGAATCAAGTGAAGAGCAAGATGGCAATTCCTTACCTCCCCTCGTAGTTGAGGGCAAGACTTTGGTCTTTGGATCCTTCAGATTCTTCATAGTGATCAGCAGATATAAATCCCACGTAACTCAGAGAATATAGCAATACCTCCCCGGCAACGGCACCAGAAAAATGTTGACTCCGTAACAGCAGACCTTCCCTTGCAACGGCACCAGAAGAATGCTGCTAGCACTCTCCGGCAATCGAAACTAGAAGAATGTTGTTGACGGCCCACCAGTGCGTGGGATCGTAGCAGTTTTCAAGGGTAGAGTATTCGACCAAAATTTGTTGATCGCCAAACAAGAGGTGAGAGGATACTCTCAAGTATTAGCAGCTGAATATGTCAGATTCAACCACACCTGAAAGATTAGTATGTGCAAGCAAAGTAGTAACAGCAAAGTAGTATGATAACAACGGTGTCAGAAACGATCTGTTGACGGCAGACTATTCCTAACGATTGTATCAATGGCGCCAAGTTGCCTCGTTGACGGAAATTGTCAGTTCCCGTCAACGACAAGCGAATCAAGATTGTAGCAGGTAGCAGCAGTGTAACGAGCAATAGCAGCGGCAAGGAACAACAGTAGTGACAGCAGTAGCAAGTAGCAATAGTAGCAAGCGACACTGGTAGCAACAGTAGCAGTAGAGCAAGACAAGTAACATCAGTAGCAACAGTAGTAACAGCAGCAGAGCAAGACAAGTAACAACAGCAGTAGTACAAACTCGTAGGCAATGGGTCGGTGATTTTTTTGGATGATATTCATCATGCAACAGTTATAACACGGAGAGATATGTGGCCAGCTCCCATTCGTCAATGTGATGTAGGCATGCATTTCGTGTGTCGTCATACGTGCTTAGGGAAAAGAACTTGCATGACATCTATTGTCCATCCCTCCCGTGGCAGCGGGGTCCAAAAGGAAACTACGGGATATTAAGGTTCTCCTTTTAATAAAGAACCGGACCAACGCATTAGCACTTGGTGAACACATGAACTCCTCAAACTATGGTCATCACGGAGAGTGGTTCCGGTTATTGTCACTCTGGGGTTGCCGGATCATAACACATAGTAGGTAACTACAACTTGCAAGATCGGATCTAAACACACATATATTGGTGACAACATAATAATTTCAGATCTGAAATCATGGCACTCGGGCCCTAGTGACAAGCATTAAGCATGGCAAAGTAGTAGCAACATCAATCTCAGAACATAGTGGCTACTAGGGATCAATCCCCATCAAAACTAACTCGATTACATGATAGATCTCATCCTACTCATCACCGGCCAGCGAGCCTACGAATAGATTACTCACGAACGATGAAGAGCTTCATGGAATTGGAAAGGGAAGAAGGTTGATGATGACGACGGCGATGATTTTCCCTCTCCGGAGCCCAAAACGGACTCCAGATCTGCCCTCCAGATGAAGAACAGGTTGCGGCGGCGCCTTCGTATCTCAAACGTGACGAAATCTTCTCTTTTTATTTTTTCTGGGACGAAAGTGAACTTATAGACGTGAGATTGGGGGCGGCAAAGCCGTGTGGGCCCCACAAGCTTGCCCACCACCACTAGGGGGTGGCGGAGCCAGGGCTTGTGGCCCACTGGCCCACCCCCTTAGGTGGAACTTGGCGCAGGTATTTTTCATATTTTCCAAAAATTCTACCCGTAAATTTTCAGGACGTTTGGGGAACTTTGATTTCTGCACAAAAATAACACCAAGGCAATTCTGTTGAAAACAGCGTCAGTCCAGGTTAGTTCCATTCAAATCATGCAAATTATAGTCCAAAACAAGGGCAAAAGAGTTTGGAAAAGTAGATACGATGGAGACGTATCAATAGGGGATGACCTTTGTCCTTTCTCTTTCTTTTTCCATGGTCGAGCTTTGAGTCTTACTCAAATTCACACCTTACAACACAGCGAAGAACTCCTTCTTTGTCTAATCTATTTTGAACTCCTTCAAAATTTTGTCAAGGTATGTATTTATTGAAAGTTTTATCAAGCGTCTTGATCTTATCTCTATAGATCTTGATGCCCAATGTTCAAGTAGCTTTATCCAAGTTTTCCTTTAAAAAACTCCTGTCAAACAACCCTATATGCTTTACACAAATCCTACATCATTTCCGATCAACAATACGTCAACCATATATACTTACCAGAAATTCTATAGTGCTCCCACTCACTTTCTTGAAAATACAAGTTTCTCACAAACTTTGTATAAACCCAAAAGCTTTGATCATCTCATCAAAGTGTATATTCCAACTCCGAGATGCTTGCTCTAGTCCATGGAAGGATCGTTGGAGCTTGCATACTTGTTAGCATCCTTAGGATCGACAAAACCTTCTGGTTGTACCACATACAACCTTTCCTTAAGGAAACAATGTTTTGACATCCATCTGCCAGATTTCATAATCGAAAATGCAGCAACTTCTAACATAATTCCAATAGACTTTAGCATCGCTATGAGTGAGAAAGTCTCATCGTAGTCAACTCCTTGAACTTGTCAAAAACCTCTTTGCGACAAGTCGAGCTTTCTAAATGGTGACATTTACCATCATTCTATGTCTTCCTTCTAAAGGTCCATTTGTACTTAATAGCCTTACGACCATCAAGTAGTTCTTCCAAAGTCAAAACTTTGGTTTCATACATGGATCCTATCTCGGATTTCATGGCTTCCAGCCATTTGTCAGAATCCGGGCCCACCATCGCTTCTTCATAGCTCGTAGGTTCATTAATGTCCAACAGCATGACCTCCAAGACAGGATTACCATACTACTCTCGAGTAGTACGTGTCCTTGTCGACCTCCGATGTTTGGTAGTAACTTGATCTGAAGCTTCATGATCACCATCATTAGCTTCCACTTCAACTGGTGTAGGCGCAACAAGAACAACTTCATGTGCCCTTCTACTCTCTGGTTGAAGTGACGGTTCAAAAACCTCATCAAGTTCCACCATCCTCACACTCGGTTATTTCTAGAGAAACTCTTTCTCGAGAAAGGACCCGTTTTCATCAACAAATACTTTGCTTTCGGATCTGAGATAGGAGGTATACCCAACTGATTCCTTTGGTTATTCTATGAAGATGCAATTATCCGCTTTGGGTTCGAGCTTATCAGGTTGAAGCCTTTTGATATAAGCATCATAGCCCCAAACATTAAAAACGACAGCTTAGGTTTTTGCAAACCATAGTTCATACGGTGTCATCCCAACGGAATTACGTGGTGCCCTATTAAAGTGAATGTGGTTATCTCCAATGTGTAACCCCAAAACGATACTGGTAAATTGATAAGAGACATCATATTATGCACCATATCTAATAGGGCACGACTACGACGTTCAGACACACCATCACACTATGGAGTTCCAGGCGGCATGAGTTGTGAAACAATTTCCACATTGTCTTAAATGTATACCAAACTCGCAACTCAGATATTTACCTCTACAAATACATCATAGACATATCATCCTCTTGTGACGATGATCTTCAACTTCACTCTGAAATTACTTGAACTTTTCAACACTTCAGACTCGTGATTCATCAAGTAAATACATATGTATATACTCAAATCATCAGTGAAGTAAGAACATAACGATATCCATGCTACCTCTTGAGCTTGTGATGGGTTTTCCCTTGAAGAGGAAAGGGTGATGCAACACAGTAGCAGTAAGTATTTCCCTCAGTTTGAGAACCAAGGTATCAATCCAGTAAGAGTATAAAGATGAGGCACCAATGTACCTGCGCAAAAACAAACAAACTTGCACCCAACGCTATAAAGGGGTTGTCAATCCCTTCACGATTATTTGCAAGGTGAGATGTGAAGGTGGAAAGTGCAACAAAGTAAAAGTGTAGATCTGAAAATATGATGTCAAGTAGACCCGGGGTCCATAGTGTTCACTAGAGGCTTCTCTCATGATAGCAAGTATTACGGTGGGTAAACGAATTACTGTCGAGCAATTGATAGAATCGCGCAAAGTCATGATGATATCTAAGGCAATGATCATATATATAGGCATCACGTCCTAGACAAGTAGACCGATACTGTCTGCATCTACTACTATTACTCCACACATCGACCGCTATCCAGCATGCATCTAGTGTATTGAGTTCATAAAAAACATAGTAACGCTTTAAGCAAGATGACATGATGTAGAGGGATAAATTCATGCAATATGATATAAACCCCATCTTTTTACCCTTGATGGCAACAACATGATGTGTGCCTCGCTACCCCTTCTGTCACTAGGTGAGGACACCGCACGGTATGAACCCAAAACCAATCACTCCTCCCATTGCAAGAATTATAGCTCAAGTTGGCCAGACGAAACCCACAACTCGAAGAGAATTACAAGGATACGAAATCATGCATATAAGAGATCAGAGGAGACTCAAATAATATTCATAGATAATCTGATCATAAATCCACAATTCATCGGATATCGACAAACACACCACAAAAGAAGGTTACATCGGATAGATCTCCATGAAGATCATGGAGAACTTTGTATTGAAGATCCAAGAGAGAGAAGAAGCCATCTAGATACTAGCTATGGACCCGAAGGTCTATGGTGAACTACTCACGCATCATCGCAGAGGCAATGGTGTTGATGAAGAAGCCCTCCGTGTCCAAATCCCCCCTCCGGCAGGGCACCAGAACGTTCCCCAGATGGGATCTTGCGGAGACAGAAGCTTGCCGCGGCGGAAAAGTATTTTCATGGCTCTCTCTGGTGGTTTTGGATTTTTAGAGAATTTATAGGCGGAAGAAGTAGGGCAAAGGAGCCACGGGGGGCCCACAAGCCTGCTAGGCACGACCCCCCCAGGCCGTGGCTAGGGGGCTTGTGACCTCCCCCGAGGTCCTTTTGTTGGGGAACGTCGCATGGGAAACAAAAAATTTCCTACGCGCACGAAGACCTATCATGGTGATGTCCATCTACGAGAGGGGATGAGTGATCTACGTACCCTTGTAGACCGTACAGCAGAAGCGTTAGTGAACGCGGTTGATGTAGTGGAACGTCCTCACATCCCTCGATCCGCCCCACGAACAATCCCGCGATCAGTCCCACGATCTAGTGCCGAACGGACGGCACCTCCGCGTTCAGCACACGTACAGCTCGACGATGATCTCGGCCTTCTTGATCCAGCAAGAGAGACGGAG
The DNA here is from genome assembly GCF_904849725.1 of Hordeum vulgare subsp. vulgare. Lineage (NCBI taxonomy): Eukaryota > Viridiplantae > Streptophyta > Magnoliopsida > Poales > Poaceae > Hordeum > Hordeum vulgare. The sequence goes on along the minus strand of NC_058520.1, from coordinate 185,906,633 downwards.
AGGTAGAAGAGTTCTACGGCAGCGTGACGGCGCTCCGGAGGTTGGTGATGACCTTGTCTCAGCAGGGCTCCGCCCGAGCTCCGCAGAAACGCGATCTAGAGGAAAAACCGTTGAGGTATGTGGTCGGGCTGCCGTGGAAAAGTCGTCTCAAATCAGCCCTAAAACCTCCGTATATATAGGTGGGAGAGGGGGGGCCTTGCCTTGGGGCTCAAGGAGCCCCAAGGGGGTCGGCCGAGCCAAGGGGAGAAGGTCTCCCCCCCCCAAACCAAGTTGGACTTGGTTTGGTGGGTGGGAGTCCTTCCTTCCCTTCCCACCTCCTCCTTTTTTTCTTTCTCTTTGATTTTTCTTCCAATGCGCATAGGGCCCTTTTGGGCTGTCCCACCAGCCCAGTAAGGGCTGGTGCGCCACCCTCAAGGCCTATGGGCTTCCACGGCGTGGGTTGCCCCCCCCCCCCGGTGAACTCCCGGAACCCATTCATCATTCCCGGTACATTCCCGGTAACTCCGAAAACCTTCCGGTAATCAAATGAGGTCATCCTATATATCAATCTTCGTTTCCGGACCATTCCGGAAACCCTTGTGACGTCCGTGATCTCATCCGGGACTCCGAAAAACATTCGGTAACCAACCATATAACTCAAATACGCATAAAACAACGTCGAACCTTAAGTGTGCAGACCCTGCGGGTTCGAGAACTATGCAGACATGACCCGAGAGACTTCTCGGTCAATATCCAATAGCGGGACCTGGATGCCCATATTGGATCCTACATATTCTACGAAGATCTTATCATTTGAACCTCAGTGTCAAGGATTCGTATAATCCCGTATGTCATTCCCTTTGTCCTTCGGTATGTTACTTGCCCGAGATTCGATCGTCAGTATCCGCATACCTATTTCAATCTCGTTTACCGGCAAGTCTCTTTACTCGTTCCGTAATACAAGATCCCGCAACTTACACTAAGTCACATTGCTTGCAAGGCTTATTGTGATGTTGCATTACCGAGTGGGCCCCGAGATACCTCTCCATCACAAGGAGTGATAAATCCCAGTCTTGATCCATGCCAACCCAATAGACACCTTCGGAGATACCTGTAGAGCACCTTTATAATCACCCAGTTATGTTGCGACGTTTGATACACACAAGGTATTCCTCCGTTGTTCGGGAGTTATATGATCTCATGGTCATAGGAACAAATACTTGACACGCAGAAAACAGTAGCAACAAAATGACACGATCAACATGCTACGTCTATTAGTTTGGGTCTAGTCCATCACAACATTCCATAACAAAACATGCGGAATGAGTTTTCCATAACAAAAGATACGCACTGGACTTGAGAACCAAGGCAAAGGTGTTGGAATTATGCCCTAGAGGCAATAATAAATATAGTTATTATTATAATTCCTGTATCAAGATAATCGTTTATTATCCATGCTATAATTGTATTGAATGAAGACTCATTTACATGTGTGGATACATAGACAAAACACTGTCCCTAGCAAGCCTCTAGTTGGCTAGCCAGTTGATCAAAGATAGTCAGTGTCTTCTGATTATGAACAAGGTGTTGTTGCTTGATAACTGGATCACGTCATTAGGAGAATCACGTGATGGACTAGACCCAAACTAATAGACGTAGCATGTTGATCGTGTCATTTTGTTGCTACTGTTTTCTGCGTGTCAAGTATCTGTTCCTATGACCATGAGATCATGCAACTCCCGAACAACGGAGGAATACCTTGTGTGTATCAAACGTCGCAACGTAACTCGGTGACTATAAAGATGCTCTATAGGTATCTCCGAAGGTGTTAGTTGAGTTAGTATGGATCAAGACTGGGATTTATCACTCCGTGTGATGAAGAGGTATCTCGGGGCCCACTCGGTAATGCAACATCACAATAAGCCTTGCAAGCAATGTGACTAAGGAATTAGTCACGGGATCTTGTATTATAGAACGAGTAAAGGGACTTGCCGGTAACGAGATTGAACTAAGTATGGAGATACCGACGATCGAATCTCGGGCAAGTAACATACCGAAGGACAAAGGGAATATCATATGGGATTAACTGAATCCTTGACATAGAGGTTCAACCGATAGAGATCTTCGTAGAATATGTAGGAGCCAATATGGTCATCCAGATCCCGCTATTGGTTATTGACCGGGGAGTGTCTCGGGTCATGTCTGCATAGTTCTCGAACCCACGGGGTCTGCACACTTAAGGTTCGGCGACGTTTTAGCATAGTTGAGTTATAGGTGTTGGTTGTTGAAGTTTGTTCGGAGTCCTGGATGAGATCATGGACGTCACGAGGAGCTCCGGAATGGTCCGGAGGTAAAGATTGATATATAGGAAGTCCTGTTTTGGTCACCCGAAAAGTTTCGGGCTCATCGGTAGTGTCCCGGGAGTGCGAGAAGGGTGACGAGGGACCATCGGGAGGGGTGTGACGACCCAAGAGTCTTGTGCGCTTTGAGAAGAGGTGGACCAGCCCCTGGTGGGCTGGCCAAAGCCTCTCTCAAATGCTCATGTGGCTAGGAGAAGAGATAAAAGGCAAGGAACTTTTAGAAGGAAGGGAAAGGAGGAGTCCTTCCAAAGTTGTCCACCTTCCCACAAGGAAGGTGGACTCCTCCTTGGTTCGGCCAACCCCTCTCCTTGGAGGAGAGGGCAAGGCATCCTCCTCTTCTCTCCTCCTATATATACTAGAGGTTTTGAGGGTTTTTGAGATACAATTTCAGCCACGTGTTGCCCTCTCTCTAGATCTGTTTCTCCTCTAGTCTAGTTTCACCGGTGCTTAGGCGAAGCCCTGCTGGAATAGTTCCACCACCACCACCACCATGCCGTCGTGCTGGAGAACTCATATACCTCTCCGCCCCCTCTTGCCGGATCAAGAAGGCGGAGATTGTCATCGAGTTGTATGTGTTCTTAACGCGGAGGTGCCGTCCGTTCGGCACTAGATCGGATGGATCGTGATGGGATCGCGGGACGGATCGTGATGAGATTGCGGGACAGGCTGCGATTTGGATCGCGAAGATGTTCCACTACATCAACCGCGTTATATACGCTTCCGCTTAGCGATCTACAAGGGTATGTAGATTCAATCTCTCCTCTCGTAGATGATCATCACCATGAATAGGTATTGCGTGTGCGTAGGAATTTTTTTGTTTCCCATGCTACGTTCCCCAATAGTGGCATCATGAGCTAGGTTCATGCGTAGATGACATCTCGACTAGAACACAAAAGAGTTTGTGGGTGTTGATGTTCAATTTGCTGCCCTCCTTAGTCTTTTCTTGATTCGGCGGTATTGTTGAATTGAAGCGACCCGGACCAACATTACTCGTATGCTTACGAGAGACCGGTTTCATCGACTAACATGCAACTTGTTGCATAAAGATGACTGGTGGGTGTCTCTTTCTTTAACTTTAGTTGAATCAAATTTGACTGAGGCAGTCCTTAGAGAAGGTTAAATAGAAATTTGCATATCACCCTTGTGGCTTTACGTAAGTAAGATGCGATCATACTAGATATCCATAGCAGTCACGTCAAATTTGCAACAACAAATTAGATGACGTCTAACTTGTTTTTGGAGGGTATGCATGTGATGTGATACGGCCAAAGACATGATATGATATATTGGATGTATGAGATGATCTTGTTGTAATAGTTAAATATCGACTTGCACGTCGATGCTACGACAACGGGCAGGAGCCATAGGGTTGTCTTTAAATTTATTTTGCGCTTGTAGATACTCTTGCTATATCGCTAGGTAGTAGCTTTAGTAGTAACAACATAGATAACGCAACAACCTCGATGGCAGCAAGATGATGGAGATCATGGTGCGGCGTCGGTGACGATGGAGATCATGTCGGTGCTTTGGTGATGGATATCTAGAAACACAAGTTCATGGTCATATCATGTCACTTATGATTTGCATGTGATGTTAATCCTTTTATGCACCTTATTTTGCTTAGGGCGACGGTAGCATTATAAGGTGATCCCTCACTAAAATTTCAAGATAAAATTGTGTTCTCCCCGATTGTGCACCGTTGCGACAGTTCGTCGTTTCGAGACACCACATGATGATCGGGTGTGATAGACTCAACATTCACATACAACGGGTGCAAAACAGTTGCACACGTGGATCACTCGAGTTAAACTTGATGAGCCTAACATGTACAGACATGGCCTTGGAATACAAGATACCGAAAGGTCGAGCATGAATCATATAGTTGATATGATCAACATGGAGATGTTCACCATTAAAACTAATCTCAACTCACGTGATGATCGGACTTGAGTTAGTGGATTTGGATCATGTGACACTCGAATGACTAGAGGGATGTCTATTTGAGTGGGAGTTCTTAAGTAATATGATTAATTGAACTCATTATCATGAACATAGTCAAAATGTCTTTACAAATTATGTTGTAGCTTGCATTGTAGCTCTACTGTTTTTGATATGTTCCTAGAGAAAACTTAGTTGAAAGATTATAGTAGCGAATATGCGGACTCGGTCCGTAAACTGAGGATTGTCTTCATTGCTGCACAGAAGGCTTATGTCCTTAATGCACAACTCAGTGTGTTAAACCCCGAGCGTCGTCTCTAGATGTTGCGAACATCTAACAAACACGTTTTTTATGACTACATGATAGTTCAGTGTGTAATACTTAAACGTCTTAGAAGTAAGGCGTCGAAGACGTTATGAATGTCACGGGACATATGAGATGTTCCAAGAGATAGAATTGGGATTTCAGGCTCGTGCCCGTGTTGAGAGGTATGAGACCTTCGACATGATTCTTTGCCTACAAAGTAAGGGAGAAAAAGCTCAGTCGTTGAGCATGTGCTCAGATTGTTTGGGTGCTACAATCGCTTTAATCGAGGGGGAGTTGATCTTGCAGATAAGATAGTGATTGACATAGTTCTCCAAAGTCACTGCCACCAAGCTACAGAGCTTCGTGATGAACTATAACATATCAGGTATTGAGTTGATGATCCTTGAGCTATTTGCGATGTTTGACACCGCGAAGGTAGAAATCAAGTAGGAGCATCAAGTGTTGATGGTTAGTAGAACCACTAGTTTTGAGAAGGGTAAGGGTTAAAAGGGATGCTTTATGAAATGGCAAAACAATTGCCACTCTAGTAAATAAACCCAAGGTTGAACCCAAACCTGAGACTAAGTGCTTCTAGTATGAGGGGAACGGTCACTAAAGCGGAAGTACCCTAGTTACTTGGTAGATGAGAAGGCTGGCAAAGTCGACAAAAGTATATTGGATATACATGATTTTGATGTGTACTTTACTAGTACTCCTAGTACCACCGGGGTATTAGATACCGGTTCAGGTTGCTAAGTGTTAGTAACTCAAAATAAAAGCTGCGAAATAAACGGATACTAGCTAAAGGCGAGGTGATGATGTATTGGAAGTGTTTGCAAGGTTGATGTGATCAACATCGCACGCTCCCTCTACTTTTGAGATTAGTGTTGAACCTAAATGTTGTTTGGTGTTTGCGTTGAGCATGAACATGATTAGATTGTGTTTATTGCAATACGGTTATTCATTTAAAAATAATAATGGTTATTCTGTTTACATTAATAATACCTTCAATGGTCATGCACCAATGTGAATGGTTCATTGAATCTCGATCGTAGTAATACACATGTTCATAATATTGATGTCAAAAGATGCAAAGTAGTAATGATAGTACCACTTACTTGTGGCACTGACATTTGAGTCATATTGGTGTAAAACGCATGAAGAAGCTCCATACTGATGGATCTTTGGACTCACTCGTTTTTGAATCGTTTGAGACATGCGAACCATGCCTATTGGTGTAAACGCATGAAGAAACTCCATGCAGATGGATCATTTGGACTCACTTGATTTTGAATCATGTGAGACATGCGAATCATGCCACATGGGCAAGACGACTGAAGGCCTCGTTTTCCATTGAGATGGAACAAGATAGTGACTTATTGGAAGCAATACATTTTGTTGTATGATGTCCAATGAGTGCTTAGGCACGCAGTGGATATCGTTATGTTCTTACTTCACAGATGATTTGAGTAGATACTGGTACATTTACTTGATGAGACACAAGTCTGAATTATTGAAAAGTTCAAGTAATTTCAGAGTGAAGTTGAAGATCGTCTTGACAGGAGGATGAAATGTCTATGATATGATCATAGAGATGAATATCTGAGTTGCGAGTTTGGTACACATTCAAGACAATGTGGAAATTGTTTCACAATTAAAGCCACCTGGAACACCATAGTGTGATGGTGTGTCCGAACAACATAGCCGCGCCCTATTAATATATGGTGCATACTATGATGTCTCTTATCGAATTACCACTTTTGTTTGAGGTTATGGATCGGAGACAACAACACTCACTTTAATAGGGCACCACGTAAGTTCCGTTGAGATGACACCGTATGAACTATGGTTTGGAGAAAGCTAAGTTGTCATTTCTTCAAAGTTTGGGGCTGCGACGCTTATGTGAAAAAGTTTCAGTCTAATAAGCTTGAACCCAAAGCGACTAAATGCATCTTCATAGAATACCCAAAACAGTTGGGTATATCTCCTATCTCTGATCCGGAAGCAAAGTGTTTGGTTCTAGAAACGGGTCCTTTCTTGAGAAAAAAGTTTCTCTCGAAAGAATTGAGTGGGAGGATGGTGGAAACTTAATGAGGTTATTGAACCGTCGCTTCAACCAGTGTCACTACTGAAATTCAGAAATTTGTCGTCTGCCAAGGCGGACGGCAAAGGGGGCTACCACGGACGGCAAAGGATTTGCCGTCGATCAGCAGACGGCAAAGTAGACGGTAAAAAAAAATCCGGTGAAGAGGCTCTTTGCCGTCGGCTTTCACAAAGCGGACGGCAAAGAATCTTTGCCATGAGGGGGCGGACGGCAAAATAAGTGGGACGGCATATATTGCAACGTCCCCGTTAAGTGTTAACGGAGGCCTCCCCCCTTTGCCTTCTGCCTTCCCCCTTTGCCATGTGGTGGCAGACGGCAAAGAGGGGAGAGAGGGGGGGCAGATTCCCCCCTTTGCCGTCTGCCTCCCCCCCTTTGCCATGTGGTGGCAGACGGCAAAGAGGGGAGAGAGGGGGGCAGATTCCCCCCTTTGCCGTCTGCCTCCCCCCCTTTGCCATGTGGTGGCGGACGGCAAAGAGGGGAGAGAGGGGGGGCAGATTCCCCCCTTTGCCGTCTGCCTCCCCCCCTTTGCCATGTGGTGGCAGACGGCAAAGAGGGGAGAGAGGGGGGCAGATTCCCCCCTTTGCCGTCTGCCTCCCGCCCTTTGCCATGCGGGGGCAGACGGCAAAGAGGGGAACCAGCCCCTTTTTTATTTGTTTTTTGTTATATCCAGCATTTTTAACAATAATCAGGATATATATATATATATTTGACATAAATAAATATCTTTCCGTACTCATAACCATATTAAAATAACTCTCATCCATAGTGCATACATATTATGGAAGTTACATCCGTACCAAACCATATATTACACTAGTTTCATCCACGTGCATACAAAGTTTCATATATTCATATACTACAATAGTTTCAATACAACACATGGTACAAGAAATCATCTTCAAGCATTCCATCAACCAAGCTTCCCGTGAAGTGAAGGTAATCTACAAAATGACAAATAAGAAAGTTAGAAAAATAATACTAGATGAAGTAGTGTATATATAGGTTATTTCGGAGAGAAATTAGCTAAGTATAGACCATTTAGGAGCTAACTAAGCTAATTATGTCATTTAGGTGGAACCCTAGCTAACTATAGGAGAAGAGAAAGAGAAGAAGAAGTAAAAGAAGGAGGAGGAGGAGGAAGAGGAGAAGAAGAAGAAAAAGGAGGAGGAGGAGGAGGAGGAGAAGGAGAAGGAAGAGGAGAAGGAGAAGAAGGAGAAGAAGGAGAAGAAGAAGGAGAAGAAGAAGGAGAAGGAGAAGGAGCGGGAGCTCCTTCTCCTTCTCCTTCTCCTTCTTCTCCTTCTTCTTCTTATCCTTTTGTCCCCTTCTTCTTCTCCTCCTCCCTCTCCTCCTTCTTCTTTTCCTTTTTCCTCTTCCTTGCTTTCATTTTCCTCTTTTTCTATTCTTGTCCCCTTCTTCGGGCTAAATTGGCTAAGAATGCCTTTTTGGAGCTAATTATGTCATTTCGAGGATAATTAGCTAAGTATAGGTCATTTTTTATTAAATAGGCCATTTTGGAGCTAACTAAGCTAATTATGTCATTTAGGTGGAACCCTAGCTAACTATAGGAGAAGAGAAAGAGAAGAAGAAGTAAAATAAGGAGGAGGAGGAGGAAGAGGAGAAGAAGAAGAAAAAGGAGGAGAAGGAGGAGGAGGAGAAGGAGAAGGAAGAGGAGAAGGAGAAGAAGGAGAAGAAGGAGAAGAAGAAGGAGAAGAAGAAGGAGAAGGAGCGGGAGCTCCTTCTCCTTCTTCTTCTCCTTCTTCTTCTCCTTCTTCTCCTTCTTCTTATCCTTTTGTCCCCTTCTTCTTCTCCTCCTCCCTCTCCTCCTTCTTCTTCTCCTTTTTCCTCTTCCTTGCTTTCATTTTCCTCTTTTTCTATTCTTGTCCCCTTCTTCGGGCTAAATTGGCTAAGAATGCCTTTTTGGAGCTAATTATGTCATTTCGAGGATAATTAGCTAAGTATAGGTCATTTTTTATTAAATAGGCCATTTAGGAGCTAACTAAGCTAATTATGTCATTTAGGTGGAACCCTAGCTAACTATAGGAGAAGAGAAAGAGAAGAAGAAGTAAAAGAAGGAGGAGGAGGAGGAAGAGGAGAAGAAGAAGAAAAAGGAGGAGGAGGAGGAGGAGAAGGAGAAGGAAGAGGAGAAGGAGAAGAAGGAGAAGAAGGAGAAGAAGAAGGAGAAGGAGAAGGAGAAGGAGCGGGAGCTCCTTCTCCTTCTCCTTCTCCTTCTTCTCCTTCTTCTTCTTATCCTTTTGTCCCCTTCTTCTTCTCCTCCTCCCTCTCCTCCTTCTTCTTTTCCTTTTTCCTCTTCCTTGCTTTCATTTTCCTCTTTTTCTATTCTTGTCCCCTTCTTCGGGCTAAATTGGCTAAGAATGCCTTTTTGGAGCTAATTATGTCATTTCGAGGATAATTAGCTAAGTATAGGTCATTTTTTATTAAATAGGCCATTTTGGAGCTAACTAAGCTAATTATGTCATTTAGGTGGAACCCTAGCTAACTATAGGTGAAGAGAAAGAGAAGAAGAAGTAAAATAAGGAGGAGGAGGAGGAAGAGGAGAAGAAGAAGAAAAAGGAGGAGAAGGAGGAGGAGGAGAAGGAGAAGGAAGAGGAGAAGGAGAAGAAGGAGAAGAAGGAGAAGAAGAAGGAGAAGAAGAAGGAGAAGGAGCGGGAGCTCCTTCTCCTTCTCCTTCTCCTTCTTCTCCTTCTTCTTCTTATCCTTTTGTCCCCTTCTTCTTCTCCTCCTCCCTCTCCTCCTTCTTCTTTTCCTTTTTCCTCTTCCTTGCTTTCATTTTCCTGTTTTTCTATTCTTGTCCCCTTCTTCGGGCTAAATTGGCTAAGAATGCCTTTTTGGAGCTAATTATGTCATTTCGAGGATAATTAGCTAAGTATAGGTCATTTTTTATTAAATAGGCCATTTTGGAGCTAACTAAGCTAATTATGTCATTTAGGTGGAACCCTAGCTAACTATAGGAGAAGAGAAAGAGAAGAAGAAGTAAAATAAGGAGGAGGAGGAGGAAGAGGAGAAGAAGAAGAAAAAGGAGGAGAAGGAGGAGGAGGAGAAGGAGAAGGAAGAGGAGAAGGAGAAGAAGGAGAAGAAGGAGAAGAAGAAGGAGAAGAAGAAGGAGAAGGAGCGGGAGCTCCTTCTCCTTCTTCTTCTCCTTCTTCTTCTCCTTCTTCTCCTTCTTCTTATCCTTTTGTCCCCTTCTTCTTCTCCTCCTCCCTCTCCTCCTTTTTCCTCTTCCTTGCTTTCATTTTCCTCTTTTTCTATTCTTGTCCCCTTCTTCGGGCTAAATTGGCTAAGAATGCCTTTTTGGAGCTAATTATGTCATTTCGAGGATAATTAGCTAAGTATAGGTCATTTTTTATTAAATAGGTCATTTAGGAGCTAACTAAGCTAATTATGTCATTTAGGTGGAACCCTAGCTAACTATAGGAGAAGAGAAAGAGAAGAAGAAGTAAAAGGAGGAGGAGGAGGAAGAGGAGAAGAATAAGAAAAAGGAGGAGGAGGAGGAGGAGGAGAAGGAGAAGGAAGAGGAGAAGGAGAAGAAGGAGAAGAAGGAGAAGAAGAAGGAGAAGGAGCGGGAGCTCCTTCTCCTTCTCCTTCTCCTTCTTCTCCTTCTTCTTCTTATCCTTTTGTCCCCTTCTTCTTCTCCTCCTCCCTCTCCTCCTTCTTCTTCTCCTTTTTCCTCTTCCTTGCTTTCATTTTCCTCTTTTTCTATTCTTGTCCCCTTCTTCGGGCTAAATTGGCTAAGAATGCCTTTTTGGAGCTAATTATGTCATTTCGAGGATAATTAGCTAAGTATAGGTCATTTTTTATTAAATAGGCCATTTTGGAGCTAACTAAGCTAATTATGTCATTTAGGTGGAACCCTAGCTAACTATAGGAGAAGAGAAAGAGAAGAAGAAGTAAAATAAGGAGGAGGAGGAGGAAGAGGAGAAGAAGAAGAAAAAGGAGGAGAAGGAGGAGGAGGAGAAGGAGAAGGAAGAGGAGAAGGAGAAGAAAGAGAAGAAGCAGAAGAAGAAGAAGAAGAAGAAGGAGAAGGAGCTCTCCTTCTCCTTCTTCTTCTCCTTCTTCTTCTCCTTCTTCTCCTTCTTCTTATCCTTTTGTCCCCTTCTTCTTCTCCTCCTCCCTCTCCTCCTTCTTCTTCTCCTTTTTCCTCTTCCTTGCTTTCATTTTCCTCTTTTTCTATTCTTGTCCCCTTCTTCGGGCTAAATTGGCTAAGAATGCCTTTTTGGAGCTAATTAATTATGTCATTTCGAGGATAATTAGCTAAGTATAGGTCATTTTTTATTAAATAGGCCATTTAGGAGCTAACTAAGCTAATTATGTCATTTAGGTGGAACCCTAGCTAACTATAGGAGAAGAGAAAGAGAAGAAGAAGTAAAAGAAGGAGGAGGAGGAGGAAGAGGAGAAGAAGAAGAAAAAGGAGGAGGAGGAGGAGGAGGAGAAGGAGAAGGAAGAGGAGAAGGATAAGAAGGAGAAGAAGGAGAAGAAGAAGGAGAAGAAGAAGGAGAAGGAGCGGGAGCTCCTTGTCCTTCTCCTTCTCCTTCTTCTCCTTCTTCTTCTTATCCTTTTGTCCCCTTCTTCTTCTCCTCCTCCCTCTCCTCCTTCTTCTTCTCCTTTTTCCTCTTCCTTGCTTTCATTTTCCTCTTTTTCTATTCTTGTCCCCTTCTTCGGGCTAAATTGGCTAAGAATGCCTTTTTGGAGCTAATTATGTCATTTCGAGGATAATTAGCTAAGTATAGGTCATTTTTTATTAAATAGGCCATTTAGGAGCTAACTAAGCTAATTATGTCATTTAGGTGGAACCCTAGCTAACTATAGGATAAGAGAAAGAGAAGAAGAAGTAAAAGAAGGAGGAGGAGAAGGAAGAGGAGAAGAAGAAGAAAAAGGAGGAGGAGGAGAAGGAGAAGGAAGAGGAGAAAAAGAGGAAGTCCCCTTCTTCTCCTTCTTCTTCTTATCCTTTTGTCCCCTTCTTCTTCTCCTCCTCCCTCTCCTCCTTCTTCTTGGAGCTAACTAAGCTAATTATGTCATTAGATGGAAGTCTAGCTATTTTGCAGCTAACTAAGCTAATTATGTCATTAGATGGAAGTCTAGCTATTTTTTATTAAAACACTAGAAATAACATACCTAAGTTAGGGTGAAGCACGGTGGCTCTGGCTTGTTTCACCTGGAGAAGGCCGCCCTGGAGAAGGCTCGACTGTAGAAGGGTCGTGCGATGCGTTTCGGGACATATTCTGCACCAAACATCGTTTGCAATGTGTAGTTAGCATGAGGACACTCTTAAGATCACTCCACTAAAATGAAACTCACCGTCCCCGCCACGTTAATGACTGGCATCGGCGGAGGGACTTGGCCGTTCTTCTCGCACATAGACTGTACATTTGGTTTCGACAAGTCAAACTTTTTATTTATTAATGAAACGGACATTCAAATGCAAGATTTGAAATAACATGAAGAAGAAACTTACCACGAAGAGCTCGTATATGGCCCTGGTAGACGCTTCATTCCGTGCCCTCTCCGCCTCCACCAATGCAGTCGTCCTCTCCTCCAGCTCCCTAATTTCCTTATCCTTCTCCGCCATAGCCGCCTGCATTGCCGCTCTCTCTTTCTGAATAGCAGCCTGCAACACAACTCATTGTTAGCAATGTAATCATATTGGTTCCAACGTACAACATAATGCGGAAAGATAGTTGAGTCCATTAAACTAACCTCGATGGCGAGCTCGACTGGCCGTGGACGACGTGTTATCTCCGGACAAGAGCTCGTTTGGCGTGCCTTTATCTGCCGGAGAGTGCTAGGACAACGTATAAGGCCGTCTCCAATGGCGAGCGAGCCATGGGGCCTCCCGTTGCCAGCTATCATCACCAGCTCTGGATCAATAGGCCCCTCGCTCGGGTTAAAGTCCTCCCCTTTCCTCGCCTTCCCGTGATCTCTGTACTTCACGAGCTTGTCGTGGGAGGAGATGTTGGTGAAGTTTTCTGGATGCTCGAGGTCAGACTGAGAGAATGCCTTGACCTTCTTGTACGAGGCAGTATGGGCCATCGCATACAGGTCGTACATCTGTGGCGCCTCCGTCTTATTGTGACGCGCCTAAAAGAGAGAGAGCAGAAAATTGTATTGGTAAAGGGCTCAAGATAGCATTAAGAATGAATTGCATGAGGCATGAAGCAAACCACATACCCAGTTCTCGCCAAATTGGATTAAGTTGACGCTCCCTTGATGGTGTGGCACGCCAACCATTTTGCCACGCCTCTCCTTGGCGTTGTTGTGGCTGGTCTCCCACGTTTCGGAGCACCACTGGTCCACCAAGGCCTCCCAACAATCCATCTTATCCACACACCATCTCGGGGGCACCTAAGTTAATAAAGAGAAAATTGAGTGCGTAAGAACCAAATCAAGGAAACTAACTACAAAGCCTTAATAATATGTAATTACCTTCATGTAATGCTCCTTCTCCATCTTAGCATCACGGCACTTCGCCTTATCAATCCTAATACGCCGCGTGGCATAGTAGTCTCGAACAGCCTGCACCCGAGCCTCGTGCCAAAAGTTTTGAAGTAGGCGGCGACATTCGGTTTCGATAACCTTTGCCGCGTCGTCCTCGTATCCCTCCTCACACCTGTAGAAGGTCTGCAAACGAGACAACACCGATTAGTACAATAAATAGCTATGGTTAATTTATAATTGTGTGAAAGAGAAATTACCCAAAACTTTCGGATCACCATGTCCGCCCTCGTGTCACACAAAACACCGTCGATCTCCACCTCCGGCGGGGCCGGGGCACCCAAGTAGTGCTCCCAGGTCATCCCTACCTCTCGCTCCCGACCGGGCAACGTAACAAACCCTGGGAAGTTTTGACGGCAAAGAACACCGAGGACACTGTTGGGCTTGCGGACACCCTTGGCAACAATCCAACCCCTACAGTATGACAAATTGAAGCCAAAACATTAGATATTTGAGAAAACGCGAAGGCAAAAGGTTAAATAAGAGTAAATTAACTTACTTGTCCCCATTTGGCCTAATCGACCACCTCTGGTCGGGGGTCGCTGGCACGAGCGGGAGCCCCGAACTACCACGCTGGTAGACGGTATCCCACTGGGTATCCCCCTCACCCAGCTCCTCGTTGCTACCAGCATGGCCAGTTGGCTCAGGCCAGGTATCCCACTGGGTCTCTTGGGACGTACCCTCATCCCTGCTGTGCTCCGCAGTCGTGTGGAAGGAAGCCTCTGGGACACGAGTCTCGTGGGTCAAAGGCTCGTCGACCTGAGGCTCGTCGACCCGAGGCTCGTGAACCGGAGACCGTGTAGCCTCCACCTCAGACGAATCCACCCTAGAAGTCCTCCTGTGCTCAGGTGAATCAGCTTGGGGTGGTGGCGGAGACCGTGTAGCCCTACCTCTCCCGCGGCCACGTGTACCTTTAGTACAACATAAATACCAACATGAGTAATAAAATACCAATATGCATACAACATGAGTACAACATAAATACCAACATGAATACAACGTGTACCTTTAGTGCCTCTCGGCTTCGCGGGTGGTCGACCTCCTCTCACGGGGGCCGCTCCTTGCATAGTAGAGAGCAACACTCTCCGAAGAGGTGAGGCAGGAATGGAAGTACCCATCCCATCACCCGCCGACGAAAAAGCAGTCGCGGCATGCTTTCGACCCTTTCCCACCATCTTTCAACACCTGTCATGACAAAGAGTAAATGAAATTAGTACAACATAAATACCAACATGACTAATAAAAATTGAATACCTAACATGAACTCAAAATTTATATATAGTATAATAGTTGAATACCTGACATGAACTAATAACAATCGTCCTCGTCTATATATGCTTCGGGGTCAATAAATGCATCATGATCATCACTATCATCAATAAATGCATCATCATCATCACTATCTAGAAGAACATGTGGAAGGCCACCATTATGTAATCGGTCAATAAGTGACAGGTCATCCGCAACAGTAACCTCTTCTTCTTCCAGCTCTTCCTGTTCGGGCTCAGGGGTTAAGACGGATTCACTGTCGCTGTCTACTTCAATGTTCTGGGGTGAAGTAGAGCGGTTCTTGAAACGTTTCTTGGACATACGTGTTTCTTGGAAGAATTCTCCTTCATATGTGTCTGGGTTAATGTGAGGTTTGTAATCCTCTTCATTGAGGGTAGGTGGTCTAAAATGTGGTGGCACTTCATAAACGACATCCCAACCTTTGAGATTTGGATCAGTTTGGCAGGCCCACGGTAGATAGAAAACTTGTGTCGCCTGTTGAGCCGTAATATAGACATCGGGAACATCTAAGTGGGTGTTTTGGTTGATTTCGACTAGTCCTATATGTTCATGAGTCCTTCTAGTCTCCCTCGGCTCAAACCAATAACATTTGAATACTACGACGGTCGGTGGGTTTTCACAATAGAATAGAAGTTCATAAATTGCTTCAACCCTTCCATAATACTCGATGTCTCCTTCGCCGATAGCAGAGACAGAACAATTTGTAGTCTTTAGGTCGGGCATAGATAGCTCTTTGCCAAAGGTACGAAAGTGATACCCGTTGATGTTGTATTTGTCAAATGAACGGACCTTATAGTCAAAACCATTAGCGACTTGTCTCAACTCGGCGTCCATAGACTCTGCATCAGCCTACAAGTTTAATACGAAAGAATGGATGCATTAGCCGCAAATTAGACCAATAAGTCAAATGGGCCCTTAATGGTAATTAATTACCCTTTGTTTGAACCAAGAGATGAAACCAGGATAGTCGCCTCCATGCTTTGCGAGAAGCTCATACTCTTCGACGGAATCCTTTTCGATGACCGCTCCATCCGAGAATTCGGCGACGTATCGACTATATCAAATATCCGGGAATAAGAGTGGTTCAAAGCAATTAGAAGTTGCGGAACAATAAATTACCGAGAACTTACTCGATGTACGGCCGCACTTCTGTTAGGTTGGTGAAGATATACAATGAAATGGTCCGCCATTCTTCGACATCCAACGATTTCCCTTTCGAAGCACCGGATGGTGCGAGCTTACCTTTGAATAGGCTGAGGTTGGATCGAACTTTTTCTCGATCGCCATCATTGTACCGAGGCTTCGGGTTATGCAAATGATAATTTTTGGCTTCGTAGTGTGCTGTCACGAAGTTTGCCGCCTCCTCAGTAATGAATGCCTCGTCCATCGATGCTTCAATTCTACGTTTATTTTTACACTTAGCTCGAAGCGTCTTCTGCATCCTCTCAGTTGAGTAGCACCATCGATTTTGAACGGGCCCCCCCATTCTTGCCTCGGTCGGGAGATGCAAAATCAAATGTTGCATTGGATTAAAGAAGCCCGGTGGAAAGATCTTTTCTAATTTGCAGACCAACTCCGGCGCCAACTCTTCCATTTCATCTAGCACGCCAGGCGATAGTTCTTTCGCACAAAGAGAACGGAAGAAATAGCTCAGCTCTGCCAGTACTAGCCATTCATCCTCAGGGATAAAGCCACGCAACATCACCGGCATTACCCGCTCAATCCATATGTGCCAATCATGACTCTTGAGCCCAAATATTTTCAATTTCTCAAGACTCGCTCCCCTCTTTAGATTCGCAGCATACCCATCGGGGAACATCAACCGCATTTTCACCCACAATAGCATTTCCCTCATAGCTGGCCTTTCAAGATTGAACCATGCCTTTGGCTTCGCTATGCTTTCCTTTCCTTTCCGTTGTCGCAAGTTTTGCAACGGTCTATCACATAGAGCCTCCAGGTCGATTCTAGCCTTAGGATTATCTTTTGACTTCCCCTCTATGCCGAACAATGTACCAAAAATGGCCTCCGCAATATTCTTTTCAGTGTGCATCACGTCAATGTTGTGTGGGCAAAGGAGGTCTTTGAAGTAAGGGAGATCCCATAAGCATGACTTGTGAGTCCAGGCGTGTTCCGTATTATACCCTTTGAAGTATCCTGGACGCAAAGGATCGGGCTCGAAAGCGTTTAACTGATCAAGGGTCTGTTGGCCTGTCAACGCAGCTGGTGCAGTGTTTTTGACAACTCTACCTTTGATGAAATTCTTCTTGTCTTTTCTGAACTTATGGTCAGGATCCAGGAATTGTCTATGCATGTCGAAGCAAGAATACTTGCGACCAGCCTGCAGCCAACGGAACTGAAGAGCTGCCTTGCATGTGGTGCACGGGAACCTTCCATGCACACACCAGCCAGCGAATAGCGCAAACGCCGGATAATCATGCGTCGAGTACATGTACCACACATGCATTTTGAAATTTGTTTTGGTAGCCGCGTCGTAGGTCTTGATCCCATTATCCCAGGCTTCTTGCAACTCATCCTTAAGCGGCTGCATGTACACATTCATATTCTTCCCCGGATAGTTGGGCCCTGGAATTATCAACGTCAGGAAAATGTTCTTTCTTTTCATAATCTCTCCGGGTGGCAAATTTAGTGGAATGACAAATACAGGCCAACAACTGTATTGTGCTGCCGTCATACCATACACATTGAACCCATCCGTGCTGATGGCAACTCTAGGTTGCCTTGGATCTTCCGATTTATCCTTATGTAATGCATCGAAGTGCCTCCACGCAAAACCATCTGAAGTGTGTACCAGCATCTTGTTCCCATCCGCATCTAGTTCGGTTCTTTTGCCCAATTTGTGCCATGTCATCTGTCTGGCCGTCTCTTCGACCATGAAAAGACGTTGAAGTCTTGGTACGATTGGCAGATATCGAAGAACACTAATGGGGATTTTGGTCTGATTCTTCTCACCCATGCCGTTGTCTACCACAATATACCTGGAAGAATTGCAAATGGGGCAATAGTTCAAGGCCGCATACTCAAGCCTAAATAAGGCACATCCATTCTCACAGGCATGTATCTTCTCATAGGGCATCTTTAGTACACGGAGGATTTTCTCTGACTGGTACAGGTTTGCAGGCAGTACATGGCCTTTGGGTAGAAAGCGTCCAAATATCGTCATCATCGAGTCGTAGCATTCTCTGCCTAGGTTGAATTGAGCCTTCAGAGCCATTACTTGCGCGATGGCATCCAGCTGACAAAGCTCAGTCTGCTCGTGGAGAGGACGTTTTGAAGACTCCAGCATTTCATAGAAGGCCTTTGCAGATTCCTCCATCTCATCGTCCGAATCCCGAGCATCATCAAAGTCTTGCACCATGTCTTCAATCCCGGTACCATGCTCGTCGGTGCGACGACGAATCACCTCAGCTCTGGCACGTTGGTCAGACTCACCATGAAAAGTCCACACCGTATAATTAGGCGTAAAACCCCACTTCTGCAAGTGTTTACCCATTTCAAACTCTGTCTGCTTTTTCCAGTTGTCGCAGTTGGGACAGGGGCACCATGTTTTTTGCTGGCCATTTGCAAATGCGGCTCTCACAAACCCCCTGGTTTTTGTTAACCATTCATGGGTCATGTCTTTCTGACTAGGGTGACCAGTGTACATCCAAGCACGATCACTCATGTTGCCTAGCTACCTATGGGGGCACAAGAAATAAATACATAATTCATCATCTATATTCATACGCTAATCAAGTTTGTCAGTTTTATTACGTCCATGCAACCTACACGCTAATAGGTAAAGATAGGTCCTAATCCCACCCGAGTATGTGTAGACTGGGTTCGTTTTCCCATGCTCTGCTCCAGATGCGACGCACAATTTCGGCAGCACCTCCCCGTTGTTCTCCTGATACACGTCTCGGCAATAAGCAGAGAGGATGTGTACCCGGAGAACAACAGGGGAGGCACTGACGAAATTCCGCATCGGATCCGGAGCACAGCATACGGGAAAACAAACCCAATCTACACATACTCGGGCTGTCCATGGATAATGTTGGACAATTCGAAAGGATGGCGGTTATAAATATGCAAAGAAATGCATATTTATAGATGTCGCCCTTTCGAACGGGAGACGCATACTGGTCACGCATACTCATGATTGAAGAAACCTATAGCTAGCAAGTTTCATCGGCACGAAGACCGGGACAGAGCAAATTAAGGGGGTAGGAGGAGAAGTCATTTGTGCTCACCAACAAACGTCCAACGCACGTGGAGGTCGTCGAACAACTGCACATTGAAATTCACCCGATCAACACAAATACGATGTTTTTATAATTAACATGATCGGAAAATATGTGACCTAACTCATAATTTTCAAAACTATGACCCCGTGGGCCTCTGGAAGGCCGAAAAGCACCTTCTCGTTCAAAAGAAGGCAGAAGAGGTGTCGGGGGTCGGGGCTTAGTGGCGTCGGGAGTCAGTGCCGTCGAGGGTCGGTGGCATCGGTGGTCGGGGGGTTAGTGGCGTCGGTTGTGGGGGGTCAGTGGCGTCGGGGGTCCAGGGTTAGTGGCGTCGGGGGTCCAGGGTCAGTGACGTCGGGTGTCAGTGGCGTCGGGGGTCGGGGGTTGGTGGCGTCGAGCGTCGGGGGTCGGGAGTCGTGGGCCGAGGGGCTGGGTCGGGGCAGTGGCGTCGGGGGTCGAGGGTTAGTGGCGTCGGGGGTCAGTGGCGTCGGGGGTCGGGGGTCGGGGGTCAGTGGCGTCGGAGGTCGATGGTCGGGGGTCAGTGGCGTCGGGCGTCAGGGGTCGGGGGTCGAGGGTCAGTTTCGGGGTGCCGGGGTTCCCTTTTCCTCTTCTTTCTTCTTCTCCTCTCTCCTCTTTTTCTTCTTCTTCTTCTTCTTCTTCTTCTTCTTCTTCTTCTTCTTCTTCTTCTTCTTTTTTCTCCTCCTACTCCCCCTCCTCTTTTTCTCCTTCTATTCTTTTTCTTCTTCTTCTTCTTCTTCTTCTTCTTCTTCTTCTTCTTCTTCTTCTTCTTTCTCCTCCTCTTTCTCCTCCTCCTCCTCTCCTCTTCTTCTTCTTCTTCTTCTTCTTCTTCTTCTTCTTCTTCTTCTTCTTCTTTTTTCTCCTCCTCCTCCTCCTCCTCTTCTTCTTCTTCTTCTTCTTCTTCTTCTCCTGCTTTTTTTCCTTCTGCTTTTTTTCTTCTAACCTAACTAACTAACCTAATTAGCCTAATAATCTAACCAAATAAACTAACTAAATTACCCTATATATAATAAAAAAACTAACCTAATAAACTAACTAAAGTAATTAACTTTTTTAAAAAGAAAAACAAAAAAAACTCACCGGCAGGGGGCGGCGGCAGGGGGCGCCGGCGGCACGGGGGCGCGCGGCTGGGGGCTCGCCGCAGGGGGCGTCGGCGGCCGGGGGCGGCGGCAGGGGGCGGCGGCGGCAGGGGGCGGCGCGCGGCAGGGGGCGGCGGCAGGGGGCGGCGGCGGCAGGGGGCGGCGCGCGGCAGGGGGCGGCGCGCGGCAGGGGGCGGCGCACGGCAGGGGGCGGCGGCGGCAGGGGGCAGGGGGTGGGTCGCCGCGGGAAGGGGGTCGCCGGGGGGGTGGGCTCGCCGGGGGGGTAGGCTCGCCGCGGGGAGGGGATCTCGCCGGCAGGGGTGAGAGCGGTCGGGGTGAGAGAGAGAGAGAGAGACAGTGAGCGAGGTGGGGGGTAACGGCCGTTATAGGGAGGCCCCTTTGCCGTCCGCCCCCCGACGGCAAAGGGACGTAAGGCAGACGGCAAAGGGCCGTACGGCTGACGGCAAAGGCCCGCGGACGGGAAAGGCCCCGGATTTCGGACACGGCAGGCATGGGGCCCACGCGTCCCCTTTGCCGTCTGCCCTGGGGCTCTTTGCCGTCTGCTGGCAGACGGCAAAGGACCCACACATGGCAAATAGTATTTTTGCCATGTGTCAGTTCTTTGTCGTCTGTATTGTGTCAACTGATGGCAAAGAGGTTCTTTGCCGTCAGCCAGCAGACGGTAAAGAACTGGCTGACGGCAAATTTCTGGATTCCAGTAGTGTGTGTAGCAGGGCACAGGAAGTTCTTCCTGTGGTGCCTAAACCAATTGAAGTGGAAGTTGATGATACTGGTCATGAAGCTTTGGATCAAGTTACTACAAACCTCGTAGGTCGACAAGGTCACGTATTGCTCCAGAGTGGTATGGTAACCCAAGATTTTAGTCCATCACATTGCACTGCAATAGAAAACTTTCAGTCTTCCTGTGCTTTGCTATGCTTGCTCGGTTGCTCTGTTCTGAACATTCTAACTTTTTGAACACTTGCACGTAGATTGTGAACTTTGAACTCTTCTTTTGCTAACATTCTTTCTCATTTCAATATTTTTTTATACTCACATGCAAACTATTTGAGAAGCACTCTTTCCATGAACTAACTGATTCTCCTTCTCTTGACAATACTTCAACTGGAGTACATAGAAGACAAGGTACAAAAATACATTCACGATGATGATGACACCCTTCCACTCAAGCTCAAAAACGACACTGTGAGTTGTGACAGTCGCTTGATGCGTCGAATTGACAAGAGGGCACCATCATGATGCACGGGTCATGGTTTCGTCACCGCGTCAACATCAAGGAGGGCTACATTTATGCCTTACATTTCAAGTGCAAGGAACGGCGTCACCTCTCCCTTACCATCCACCGCCAACGTCGTTAGTAGCACCTGTTGTCTATATATATGATTTATCTATTGTCCTTAACTAATCTCTAAGACTTGATAATTATGTGTTCTGATGGTTCGATGAACTTTGCTTCTCGTTTGGAGATCGCGTGCCTTTTGGAGCATATTAGGCCTCGAATTCAATTATGTGATGTGTTCTATTATCCATCTTGTAAGCATGTGACCTATCTTGTACTCCCTCTGTCTCGTAATAGAAGAATGTTTTTTAAGCTAAAACAGGGGCTTTAGTTTGAAACACGTTTTTATATTATGAAATGAACGAAGTAAT
Source organism: Hordeum vulgare subsp. vulgare (assembly GCF_904849725.1). Lineage (NCBI taxonomy): Eukaryota > Viridiplantae > Streptophyta > Magnoliopsida > Poales > Poaceae > Hordeum > Hordeum vulgare. Next base: position 185,885,142 of record NC_058520.1, on the reverse strand, counting down.
ATACATCTATTACCTTGCTATATTTGACAATTGAATATTCTTCTGCTAAGCTTGTGTTAACTTTATCTATAGTTTAACAATTAAGGTATTGTGTTATGCATATGCATGTACACACTACCCCAACAAGACAAATGCGCAAAGGACCGCTTATGAGGCGCGCGTCCCTACCACTAGTGGTACCTTGAAAGCAAAAGTTTTTTTTTGAATGGAGCGTATATGACAAATGCACAAAGGACTTATGAACCAAACAGGGTCATAGCCTCTCACGCATGCCAGTTAAAGAATGTGACTCCGCACTGTTTCATCAACCATCTCTGCGAGGACACAAGGCGCAAGTTGGTTAGTTGGTCCATCTCCTACCTGCTAGCGCCGCAATACAGGCCAAAAGGGGTTCATCCGCCGTCGTCCCGTCGCACTCGCACAACGCCGCGCGCATCATTTCCAGTCATGCACGCACATGACATAATGCATGCCTAGCGTGTCTGATGTAACTGGACGTGGGCATGGGAGGCCCGAATGTTCGTTGCATCACTTTAGCAGCAGCAGCATCAGGCTGGCTCTACATCAAGCAAACTCGCCTTCCACACTCGACATTTCAACATGATCGACCAACTCAGCCGAGCACCACGCTAGCTGGTTCGTTCGTTTTAAGCTGCTCCTAGTATAGTAGTAGTTGTTGGACCTTATCATATCAATCAATCGTGCGATCTGTCGACAATCCGAAAGTGATCGCTCACATAGCACATACGACTAAAGATCGATACATCAGATTTGCGGCAGCACGTTTTACTTCACAATAGTGTATAATGATATCATTGCTCATATATACTCTAACTAATTACAGATTTACAGTAGCTGACGACGTCATAGTCATGCACGCACGCGTCATGGAACAAACAAGAGAATTCTGTAGTAGCAGTGGCATCGATCACGTCCGCACCGGCATGTGGACGCGGCGGTTGTGGTACCGCGCGACGCCGCCGCTTTCCAGCCCCATCGCCGTCTTGTTGGCCGGGACCGCCGGCGGGCGGGCCACACGGACCGGGGTCGGCCCGACGCTCACGGCCTTCTCGCACCGGCAGCTGTCCAAGAACCCGCCGCCGCCTTTCTTGCGGCCGGCGCTTCGGGACATGGCGGCGGTGAAGCCATCGTGGCCGGCGGCGGACCCCGGTGGGACGAAGCGGAACTCGTCGACGCCGCAAGCGGACGCCGCGCTGGAGAAGTTGGCCACGCTGCCCGCGTCGTAGGCCACGCCCTCGGCCGTGGCCACGCTCCACACCACGCTCGCCTCGCTCGGCGCGTACATGCACTCGCTCAGCGCCGGCTCGGCGTTGGCGGCGGCGGCGTACGCCAGGTCGTCGTCCCCCGAGTTGCGCCGGCTGCTGCGCCCGCGGTACGTGGTCGGGTACGATGATGACGCCGCGAAGCTCTCCAGGTCGAAGAGGTCCGAGCTCGCGTCACTCATCGCGTCGTCGTCCATGGCCGATGCGACCGCCGGCGCGCGCAGAAAGCCGGCCGTGGCAAGGGGCGGCGGCGGGTCCACGAGCACCACCGAGTCCTCGTCGATGGGACGGAACACCTCCAGCGACTCGCGCGGCGGCTCGTCAACGACGGTGACCCTCGCCGTCGCCGGGCTGATCACCGGGAACGTGAAACCGCCGGAGCTCACGACGCGGCGGTCAACGTCGGGAGGGAAAGCGGGGAATGAAGCGCTGGTGCCATGATCTGGAGCCGGAGCGAGGATGCCGTTGGCGCGAAGCGGGAACGCGCAGCTCCCTGTCGTAAAAATCTTCATCACGCCAGGCTCGTCGTTGGGAGGCAGCCCGTTGGCCTTATAGACGGCGGTTTCCTCCCTGGGGCTGGGGTCGAACCTCGCGTGGACCCTCGGGGTGGTGGGCTCGGAGGCGACGTCGACGGTGACGGCCTTCCTGCCGGCGCAGGGGCAGTCCCGGCTGAAGATCCCCCAGCGCTGCCCAAAGCCGCCGGTGCCAGGCTTCCTTCCGCCGCGGTGGTAGTGGTACCGGTCGTCCCTCGTATCCAGGGCGGCGACGCCGTTGGCGCCGCTGCCATGGCCCTTGTCGCGCTGCCTGGCCGCCGCCAAGGACGACTGGTTGCTGATTAGCAGCCCGGAGCGGCTGTTCCAGCTGGCCTCCGACGAGGCAGCGGTGCGGCCGCTCTGGCTTGCCGCCGCATCCACGGCCAGCTGGCGCGGAGGGTCGTCCTCGTCCGCATGGACCGCGGCGGCGTTGAAGTAGCGCTCGGCCGTGAAGATGTCGAGCTCCCGCTCGGCGCCGCCCGAGCGCCGGGCCACAGCCGCGGGGTGCGGGTGGTGCTGGGTGGCGCCGGGGACGGGGAGGAAGACCGGGCGCGCCGGCGCCACTCTGTAGCGGTCCATGTATGTGGGAGGAGAGATAAGACGCCACGCTTGGGTCACTCGTTGAGTGCGCGCGAGAGAGTTGGCGGAGAGGGGATGGTCGAGCGCAAGAATTTGTAGGAGCGGGAGCGCGGGCAGAGCCAAGCGCGAGACAGGCTGGGCTAGACAGGGACGGCATCCGCTACGGGCGGGGAGGTGTAAGCGTCCGTGTCACGTTTAAAAATGTGCGTGGCATACGAGCCGGGAGGAGAGCTGCTGTGCGCCAGCGGCCAACCGCAGCTCGGGGACAAGGGGTGGGCACCAAGAGTGTGCCGGGCCGAGCGGTACATACAGCAGTGTTTTCTTTTTCGCGCCATCCTCTCGTCATCCTGCCTCTCTCATCGCCCAGTTCTCCTACAAATTCTCCGGGAGCATGCAGGACACTTCTTCACGCATGCTTCCAAGTTGAAATAACACCAACAGACCCCGAAACTGATTCCAATCGAGCTCCGGTTAGTTCATGGCAGGCATTGGTGGGTAGCCAGATGCATTGCACGTCGCAAGTGCACTGCATCATCATCGACAGGCGGAGTGCGTTTCCGATTCCTCACGAATGATGAGTTCCATGGCATCCAAAACCAAGCGCGACGATCCAATGAACGACACTCCTACAAGATACAGATACGTAGCTGCATGCAGTGTACGAACCGGGGAACGGCCAGGATCTACTACGTGGCGTCCAAACAAGCCACTACCACCGAATCGGCGACAGAATCAGCGGTGACAATATACCATCCACTGTTCTCGAGAAAAAAAAAAGACAATATACCATCCACTCTTCTCGCAAAAAAAAAAGACAATATACCATCCACTCAACTAGCAATCGCTTATGTAATTCTATCATTGGCAAACTAGGCCACGGTTTTCAAATCAAAGGAATGCAACAAGTAAAGGATTGGGATGCCATGCCCCACTCCTACGGAAATATATCCCCAAAAAAGTTCACAAACCAAAGGCCCAGTGTTTCAACCTTTAGGGCAAGCACATCTAGAACAATAGTAAATACGATACAAGCTAACAAATCACAAACAACTGCATTTACATAACTCATGCCCTATCAAATGTAATTCAAGGTTGAACAGTCATAGACCAACGCATGCTTGCATTTTGCAATAGAAAGTAACTGAACCTCAGGCTAGTTTAAGTTGCTTCACAACACCGCAATACTTATTTTAATACAAAAAAAAAAATAACACAAGACCGAGGGCATGACCTATACATAGAGATACATACCAAAAAAATAGAAGTGAAAGGAGCGCATGTCAGTCATCATCATTCTGCATGAACATCTTAACATTTACAAAAGCATCCCCTGTTATAAGGTGGCACAGATTTCTTAGATCACTACAATTCTGTGGTTGGTCTGTTGCACCAGTAAATTACAATGGCGAGGAGCCTCTGCTCTTGTGCATATCGTCGTGAGAAGCAGGGCGGGCAAAGGAGGGCGATGACATGGCAGCATGACAGGACGACGAAACCAGTTGCGCAACGGCTGGTATTGTACCAGCTGCAAATAGAATTGAAACTTTAGCTCATCAAATGCATATAACTGTTCATCAGATAACAGTCTAGCTCCATTATATCAAGGAAATAATCTACCAGCCATGATATCAAGGAAATAATAATAGAACACATTTTTAGATAGCAAAATTATAAGCATAAAATAGATATAAATATATTAAAATACAGAAGAGTGTTGCTTCACCTGCTAATCCAGCACACGCAGAAGAGAATACAACAACTGGAGGGGCCTGCAGGAGGAAAAGGGTCAGAACAAAGGACCTCGGATTGAACTAAAAACAGCATCCCCATGTAATCTTTGCACCAAATGCCCTGCATCATTTTAAAAATTCTCAAACAAAAGAATAAAAGGCGATAAATTCTCTTGGGATGCAACTGTAGCTGGCTGTACACTCAAGCAATGCTAATCTGGGAGGGAACCACTCCCAGTAATCAGGCCCGTACCGGGCAACTGTGCAGGGTGTGCGCCTGCACAGGGGCCCCAAACCAGCAGGGCTCCAAATCAGCCGGCGTAGTAGCTAACTAGGAGTATATTAGCAGGGAGTACTAGGTATGATCAAAGAAGGTAATGTGCTATGCTACTCTTCAAGCAATGAATTAACTCACCCAACTAGTATGCGTGGGAATTTGAACGAATTAATCATCCATCCTTTCCTCACACACGACACTCTCTTCCTCTTCGTCTTCCTCAAACACCAGGCATATTTTTCCTTCCTACTTAAAATATTAAATCATTAATGATCTTTCCAATCCACGTCTAATTAAACTCTAAGCGATTTTCTCAAAATAATCCATTGTGATAACAGCAAAATGTGTAACGCTCTACTCCCAATCACTCGTATATTTATTTGGTTTTATTCTTCCAAATACCAAATCTGCAAGTCTGCATATCAGTATTTCTCTCGACCTCCTTTGCTGACTGTTGTCGGCCGTGCAACCCATAAGCATCAGTAGGAGCCTTGACTGAAGTTGGAGATTTCGAGTTCTTGGTCGCCTAATGCTGGTTCATCGACATGAGCAGCCAAAGCGAGAGCAACACAAGCTGCTGGCCCGTAATCTTGCTTCCCAAATACATAAAAGGTTGCTTCATTCCTTTTTATCTATATAATTGAAGGCTGCTTCATTCCTTTTTATCTCCACATGTTCAGTTTTTAGTTCTTGATATTTGTCTCTTAGTTTTACTTCCCACAATGTGTTCTGGAACTAGCAAGTATGAGTCATGTCAGGATATGAAAATGTAGGAAAAATAAAAAATGTCAAGGGCCTATATTTGGATTTTGCTCCGGGCCACCGCCTTCTCGGGTATGGCCCTGCCAGTAATAAAATTGCTTACGTACGAATGGTATGAAACTCAGCACATGGACACAGTGAATATTCAGTGCTTTGTTTACAGACCAGACTACAGGACTGATGTGTGCTTAAAGAAATTTCAAGAAAACTAGAGCTTGATGACAAGTCAAGAAAAGAAAAAGAGAACTCCGCCTATTTTGTCTTAACATAGCCGGTTCCAACCGCGAGTAAAGGAGGAGGATTGTGATAGGCTTGACCAGACAACATCAAAACTCAGCCACTCTTGTGAAGATGAAACCCAATTGAAAATCGGGGCGTAGACCTGAAGGTTTTTGAGTTGATGAGTGGCTGGGGGGGGGGGGGGGGGGGGGGGACTCTAGACTAGTCGACGCGAGTTAAGCAGTAGGGAGCAGACCAGCAGCAGCCGGCGGCAACCAGCCAAGACCAGGCCACCAGGGGATGGGAGGAGCAAACAGAAGCAGCAGCAACCAGAGTATGAGCGGCAGGCAGCAGCAAGCCAGGGGCGGTGGTGGCAGCGGCTGCAGAAGAGGGTTGGGTCGGGGGGAGGGAACTGTTCGATCTAGGTTTACAGAGGGGGATGGGCAGGCAATATTGGCCCAGTAAGGCCCAATGAAACCCTAGCCTGCCTAGCTCAATCTTCACCGTCCATCTACTCTCTTCTATCTCTTTCTCTCACCTGCTCTCTTCCAGCCTCCAGGCATGCATCGACAGACGCAATGGCCTTGCTGCAGCTCCTGTTCCACGGCTTCTCTGCCTCGGTGCCTCCACCCCTCCCTCTCCGCCTCCCCCCTCCTTCCCTGCTCCGTTTCCTCCGCCAGGATCGTCTTCCATAATTCCATGACAGATCGATCGTGTCGCTCGACTCAAAAACCGCGACTAGTCGAGGCTAGTCGCGACTAGTCGATCGAATCGCTGGACTCATCCAATGATTCGAGTCGACAGGTTGAGTCGACCTTCATGTAACAACTCGTCGACTAGTCGATCGACTCGAAAACAGAGCCTGAAGGACTGGAATATCACCAAAGAACTAGCTATCCTCGTGCCAAAACCATGACTAGGTTTCGAGATCTTATTGGTTTCCACTCTAGCCTACCCCAACTTGTTTGGAACTGAAAGGCTTTCTTCTTGTTGTTGTTATCACTATGAATGGTTTGGGCAGTGGATGACCATTAGAGCATACAAATGTAACCATCAAGTGATACAAGAACATCTCAGAGCTGCATCACTCAAAATAAGTCATGCTAAAAAGATCATGGATATGATAATGTCAATATATGAAAAAGGAAAAATGGTCATTGTACTTACACCAACAAGAAAATGTATCCACATTGGCCCTTTTATGTAACGCCGAACAACAGGCATAGCTACATAAAAAAAAAAATCCAAAGTTAATGCTAATCTGAAGATACTATTATTATCTATATTAATTGTATAATACTAGCATAATTAAGTAGTTGGCAAAAAAAGCTAACTGATTTCATTCTAGATCCATTTGCAAAAATAAAAGCAGGCAAATCCACTTAACGTGAATAAAGTAGCCAATATCATGTGCAATAAATGGAGAAAAGAATTCCATGCATGTCAGCAAGTCCCGGGAGGTGCTTTACAAGAAAATAAATAATCATTTTTGATACAGCAACAAGCTACATGCATATCTGGATATTTTCCCGGGATTTGAAATGCTATTGAGGATCGCTATAACATAAATAACAGATATTGCAATGCCAACTAGCATCACAACTAAACAAACAAGGTGATGTGCTGCATAAGGAGTTATAGAATCTCGAACTAACTAAACTATATATAATTCAGCCAACACATGATGAAGAAAGCAAAACTATTTGTCACAACATAAGATATCAATTGTCATACAAATACACCAGCATGTGCTAAGTAACTGAAAATTTAGAAGAGCTGGATGTATCAATCAGTCATTGATCAAAAGGGTAGCCAGCATATACCATGATTAAATGCATAAAACGCGCCTGCAGTACCCCCAACAGCGGAACCAATCTGTTTCAATATGGACATATATATATATTAGTACACGAGTGGAAAGCAGAAAACAAAAGGCAATGCTTGGAAAGTTTCCAGTTTGGACTTAAAAAAACTCTTGCACTGGTGAGTAGTAAAAGCGATGGAACAAACCATTGAGAAGCTATCTCGAACCAATGGAGTCACGGTCCAGCTGCTAGTTTCCTTCATCAACCCAAAAACATTAATTAGCGCAATTGACCACACAAGTTGTCTTAGAAGGAAGCTATAACAGTATAAGCTCGCATCAGTACAAGCAGATGAAAAAACAGCTCAAAATTGCATCAGTTACATCAGTCCAATTATTTTTACAACAACGGGCGTTTGATTAGCAAACACAGACATAGCTGAACACGAACCAGCATACAAGCAATAGTCACACTATAATTCAGGAAAATTCTACAAAGAGGTGCAGACGTAGACGAAGATTCAACACTAGCAAAATCTACAAAGGGGTGGAAAACAATAGCGGCTGCAGCAGAGGCGGCCCGTCCGAGGATGTGAGGGAGGAGAAGGCGGTCACCGTACCATGTCCTTGGAGAGAGGCCCTGCGCAGTGGTGGCACCTCTTGGGTAGCTCCGGGGCGGCGTGCTCCGCCATGGCGCCCGCGAGAGATCAGAGATGGTCCGCCCGGTGGATGGATCCGCCCCGGTCCCGAGCTAGCGGGAGGAAGGGAAGCTCTGTCTGACCTGTCGCCGCAGCCGCAGGAAACAAGCCCCCCTTGGTTAAAACCCTTCGATTTTGGAGCGGCCGCGATTCGACCACCGCCTGGCCCCAGCCGTCCGATTTCTTCTTTCTTCGCCTCCAAGTCGTGATTCTTCGGCCTTAGCCGGATCGGGCCAAGGCCGGCCTGTCATGTTCATGGGCCAGGCTGATCTTGTCGTTCCTAGACAAACAGCTCTAGGCATGTTTAGCCTAAAAGAAAAAAACTCTAGGCATGTTTTCCTAAAAAAAAAAAAACTCTGGGCAGGTTTTTTTTCTTCTTCTAACAACTGAGCATTTTTTTCCTATGATATAAGGGGAAAAAAACTCCTACACACATGTTTCAACTCAAAATCGCATCGAAAATACGACACTTCACCCTAAAAAATGAAATTCAAGATTTTTGTAGCCTTGTAAAGTCATTGTGACAATGAATGCAGCCTTGCGCCTATAGTGCTACACCATCGACCAATAAGCAGTAAGGATCCTACACATCGGGACGATGACCAGCACCCAAACATCAACCACTCACGCTCTTCACTGTTAAGTACAACACTAGGTACATGTTGATGCATACATGTCATGTGATCTACTTGTTTCAGAATTTTAGTATTTTATTCTCTACAGCAACCCCTAACTTATTTCTCTTAGAGTTTCACATGGTATTGGCTCAATTATCACAAAATTTGACTTTATCCTATTACGAGGTTGCTCCAAAGGTGTTTTGTGGAGAAAATTATTTAGACACTTCTTAAAGCTGGTTTGTTTGCTTGCTTTTGGTTGCTGATTTTTGTTTAATGAGTTTGGTTGATGATCTTCTGATTTGATTCATGTGGATGAAAGAAGATTCTTTCAAACTATATTTCTGGGAAATTGTTGATGACGAGGGGCCAAGCTACGCGACATATCTAGTAAGCAAAGGATTCACAATGTGAGCAGGGTGGTGTGTTGGACAAGTGATTGAAGGAACAACAAAAGAGAAAGGTGCAAAGGAGGAGCTTGACAATGCGGTTCATCAGATCATGGACAAGCAATAATGGTTAGATAGCATTAGCGATAATGAGGAGATCGAAGAGCATGTAAAGATAATGGGCAAGATCGGTGCGCTCTATATGATGCTTGTCTCTGTATCTGCAATGTACGTACTACCCATGACACAGGTAGTCTAGACGACTCTACCAAGTGGAATAAACACCGCATTGGCCGCCAGTGTACGGGTCGGCTCACGCAGGGAACAGGCAACGGGTGATAGATGAGGTCTCCCCCAGACACGCCCTGAGCCGTGCGGCATGAATCCCTAAGTGGTTGGGTGTGTGACTTACTCGGCAATTGGTGTGTGTGCTAGATTGGGTTATCCTTTGCGCTATCACGGGCATGTTCACACACGTTGCTTTCTTGTTGCATTTTGCTAGACACTTTGGGTGTGCTGTCGGTTATTGGTTTACAACAGTGTTGGGTAGTTAGTCCTCATTATGTTCATGTGGACTTTTTGGTGCTTAGTTTGGTGTTATTGTTTTGTGAATGGTTTCGAAAAACATCATTCGAATAGCTTGCCTGGATTCTTGGTGAGGGCCAGCTCCATGACTTATTTGGTTGTTAGTGTGTGCCAGCTTGGGTCATGCTAGACACCTCTCATGCTTTGTTGCCATGGTTGTATACGGTCGTTGCTTTCCAGTTTCGGGTTCCAACCAGTTTGTTGTGTTGTATGTGGTCGGTTAGGTAGTTGTTCAGGAGGTTGGTGATGGTTCATTTTGAATCATCATTTTCTACTATAATTTATTATATTTTTATGATATATTTCATAATATTATATAACTCTATTGTCTTTTCACTCTTAAAATGCAAGTAATACAAAGAGAGGGGGTTGATGTAGATTTATGAATCAAGAACGAACGAGAGGGCATCCACCATGGGCACACATGCTCTAGGGTACGCTATGTGGCCATGCAGGGCCCACAAGGTTCCTCTTCCGACGTCCTTTGGTTATAAATTCTAATTTTCCCTAGAAAAATCATAGAAAATCCTCGGAACTTTATGCCTCCGTTTGCGAGGAGGAACTTGGGTAGATCACTTTTGACTCTGGCAGTGCGATTCTATTGGGGAAACTTCCTTCCGAGACGGGGAAGTCAAATTCTTCGTCATCACCAACACTCCATTCATCATGCGGATTGTCATCTTCATAAACATATTCACCAACACCATCTCATCTTCAAAACCTAGTTCTCTTGTGTTTAGTCTTTTTTATCAAATCTCAGATTGGTACCTGGGGGTGCTTGTAGTGTGATTACATCTTGCAAGCATATGATGGACCACACGCATCTTTGTTGAACATTTACAATTCAGTGGGCGCACTTTCTATTATTCATGTGGTTGAAAACTTTTGTCGTGTCATTCAATTTCCACATGATAGCAAAACATAGCTATGAGGGTGTGACGGGCACACTTTCGTTGGTTGTCACACCCCAACTAATGTCGCGGCTGGCACAGTGTCGCCGGTGGGAAGTAGGAAAACGCTTGATGAGTGTGGGTCCAAAGGCGGAGGTTTGCTGACAATGAAGAATGGTCGAATTAGAGGGTTTCCCGGGAGAAGGAGGGGGGCTTGAGTCCTTGCATTTCTATCTAACCATCTACGCTTATTCGACTGAACTAAACTTAAGGTTTTATTTTTCTCTCAAGCCCCTTTAGTTTGTCCGCACATGGTTCTTTTAAAGGGACGCATAGGATTTGCCTCATCCACTAATTAATAAGAAGTTGGAGTGTTAAAAAATCCTCTCATATTACGAAAAATGTTACTCTCCCGAAATTATTTTACCCAAATGATTTCCCCCTACTAAGGCCCAAAGCTTCATTTTTTTAGATAATGCCAAGAATGATAAAAGGAGTGGTGGATCGGTGTTGTAATACTCTAGCATTTCTTTCATTTCAAATTGTCAATTAACAAGCATTATGAGTGATGCCATGGCCAATGCACCAATCGTCCAGGGATCTCCCAACTGACCATGTGTAAGGCCCCATATGCGCTATTGTGTCAAATATAGAACCTAGCGGCCCATTTCTAGAATAGAAGCACATATAGAGTCATCGTCAGCATATGACTTCATATCATACACACATTGTCATATGCCATGAACTTTGATAGCACAACAATTCTACTACAAAATAGGCAATATAGGTATATATGAATAGGGCATATAAGTGCCACGATCCAATTTTCTCAAACACAAACTGCACAGTCCAACAAAACATAAACCACATCGGAAGTCAACAAAGCATGGGTACAAATAATACCCGAAGTGACTAAGAGGTTGTTGGAAATATGCCCTAGAGGCAATAATAAATTGGTTATTATTATATTTCCTTGTTCATGATGATCATTTATTATCCATGCTAGAATTGTATTGATTGGAAACTCAAATACATGTGTGGATACATAGACAACACACTGTCCCTAGTGAGCCTCTAATGGACTAGCTCGTTGATCAAAGATGGTCAAGGTTTCCTGGCCATAGACATGAGATGTCGTTTGATAACGGGATTACATCATTAGGAGAATGATGTGATGGACAAGACCCAAACTATTAACGTAGCATATGATCGTGTCAGTTTATTGCTACTGTTTTCTGCATGTCAATGTATCTATTCCTATGACCATGAGATCATGCCACTCCCGGACACCGGAGGAATACTTTGTGCGTGTGAAACATCACAACATAACTGGGTGACTATAAAGGTACTCTACAGGTATATCCGAAGGTGTATGTTGGGTTGGCATGAATCAAGACTGGGAATTGTCACTCCGTGTGATGGAGAGGTATCTCAAGGCCCACTCAGTAATACGACATCACAACAAGCCTTGCAAGCAATGTGACTAAGGAGTTAGTCATGGGATCTTGTATTAGGGAATGATTAAAGAGACTTGCCAGTACTGAGATTGAGCTAGGTATGGAGATACCGACGATCGAATCTCAGGCAAGTAACATACCGAAGGACAAAGGGAGCAACATGCGGGATTAACTGAATCCTTGGCATAGAAGTTCGACCGATAAAGATCTTCGTGGAATATGTAGGAGCCAATATGGGTATCCAGGTCCCGCTATTGGTTATTGACCGGAGAATGTCTCAGGTCATGTCTACATAGTTCTCGAACCCGAAGGGTGTGCACACTTAAGGTTCGGTGACGTTTCAGTTTTATTAAGTTATGTATGTTGGTGACCGAATGTTGTTCAAATTCCCGGATGAGATTCTGGACGTCACGAGGAGCTCGAGAATGGTTTGTAGGTAAAGATTGATATATAGGAAAGTGGTTTTTGAACTCCAGAAAAGTTTCGGGCATTTCCGGCAGTGTACCGGGAGTGACGAATGGGTTCCGAGGGTCCACCAGGTTGGCCCACCCACCCCAAAGGGTCACATGGGCTGTGGGAGGACATGGAACAGCTCCTAGTGGGCTGGCTGAACCCCCCCCCCTAAAGCCCAATGCGGCTAGGAGGTGGGAAGGAAAGAAACCCAAGTGGGGAAGGGAGGAATCCTACTAGGAGTAGGATTGGAGGTTGTCTCTTCCACCTCCTTCACTTCGGCCTAACCCTTTGTGGGTTTTGAGGCTGCCTCCTCCCCTCCCTCCCTCCTATATATACTAGAGGATTTCAGGTCAGCCCTAACCCTAATAAGCCATGTGACGCCCTCTCTCTCTTTAGATCGTTTTCCCTCTAGATTAGTTGAGTAGAGCTTGACAAAGCCCTGCCGGATTAGTTCACCACCACCACCACGATGTCGTGCTGGAGAACTCATCTACCTATCTGCCCCTCTTGCTGGATCAAGAAGGCAAAGATCGTCATCGAGTTGTACGTGTGCTGAACATGGAGGTGCCGTCTGTTCGGCACTAGATCATGATGGGGTCGTGGGACGCATCATGATGAGATCGTGGGATGGGTTGCGATTTGGATTGCGAAGATGTTCCACTATATCAACCGCGGTATATACGCTTCCGCTTAGCGATCTACAAGGGTATGTAGATACACTTACCCCTCTCGTAGATTGTCGTCACCATGGATAGATCTTGTGTGCGCGTAGGAATTTTTTTGTTTCCCATGCGACGTTCCCCAACAGTGGCATCATGAGCTATGTCTATGCATAGATGACATCTCGAGTAGAACACAAAGGAGTTTGTGGGTGTTGATATTCAGTTTGCTGCCCTCCTTAGTCTTTTCTTGATTTGGCATTATTGTTGGATGAAGCGGCCCGGACCAACATTACTCGTACGCTTACGAGAGACCGGTTTCATCGACTAACATGCAACTTGTTGCATAAAGATGACTGGCGGGTGTCTGTTTCTCCAACTTTAGTTGAATCGGATTTGACCGAGGCGGTCCTTCGAGAAGGTTCAATAGCAACTTGCATATCACCATTGTGGTTTTGAGTAAGTAAGATGCGATCATACTAGATACCCATAGCAGCCACGTAAAACATGCAACAACAAATTAGAGGACGTCTAACTTGTTTTTGCAGGGTATGTTGTGATGTGATATGGCCAAATATGTGATATGATATATTTGATGTATGAGATGATCATGTTGTAATAGTTAAATATCGACTTGCACGTCGATGCTACGACAACTGATAGGAGCCATAGGGTTGTCTTTAATTATTTTGCGCCTAGTGATGCTTTGCTTTATCACTAGTTCAGTAGCTTTAGTAGTAACAACATAGTTGGCGCAACAACTGTTGGAAATATGCCCTAGAGGCAATAATAAATTGGTTATTATTATATTTCCTTGTTCATGATAATCATTTATTATCCATGCTAGAATTGTTTTGATTGGAAACTCAAATACATGTGTGGATACATAGACAACACACTGTCCCTAGTGAGCCTCTAGTTGACTAGCTTGTTGATCAAAGATGGTCAAGGTTTCCTGGCCATGGGCAAGTGTTGTCACTTGATAATGGGATCACATCATTAGGAGAATGATGTGATGGACAAGACCCAAACTATAAACGTAGCATATGATCATGTCATTTTATTGCTACTATTTTTCTGCATGTCAATGTATCTGTTCCTATGACCATGAGATCATGCAACTCCCGGACACCGGAGGAATACCTTGTGTGTATCAAACGTCACAACGTTACTGGGTGACTATAAAGGTGCTCTACAGGTATCTCCAAAGGTGTATGTTGGGTTGGCATGGACCAAGACTGGGATTTGTCACTCCATGAGACGAAGAGGTATCTCGGGGCCCACTCGGTAATACAACATCACAACAAGCCTTGCAAGCAATGTGACTAAGGAGTTGGTTACGGGATATTGTATTACGGAACGAGTAAAGGGACTTGCTGGTAAAACTAGATTGAACTAGGTATGGAGATACCAACGATCGAATCTCGGGCAAGTAACATACCGAAGGACAAAGGGAACAACATAAGGGATTAACTGAATCCTTGACATAGAGGTTCAACCGATAGAGATCTTCATAGAATATGTGGGAGCCAATATGGACATCCAGGTCCCGCTATTGGTTATTGACCAGAGAGTGTCTCAGGTCATGTCTGCATAGTTCTCGAACCCGCACGGTCTGCACACTTAAGGTTCGGTGACGTTTCGGTATAGTTAAGTTATATGTGCTGGTGACCGAAGTTTTGTTCGGAGTCCCGGATGAGATCCCGGACGTCACGAGGGTTTCCAGAATGGTCCGGAAACTAAGATTGATATATAGGAAGTTGGTGTTTGGATTTCGGAAGGTTTTTGGGCATTACCGGGAGTGTACGAGGAGTGACGAATGGGTTTCGGGGGCCCACCTAGTGGCCCCACCACACCCCAAGGGGTCCACATGAGTTTATTGGATGCACAATAAGTCTTCATGGGCTGACAAGTCATCCAAGGAAATCCCATGAGGAAAAAGGTGGAAAATCCAAAATAGGTGGGAAATTTAGGAAGGAGTCCTAATCCAAGTGGGATTGGAGGAGGACTCCTCCCTCTTCCACTTCGGTCGAAGCCAAGAGGCTCTCCTTGAGACTCAAGGCTAGCCCCTCCCTCCTCCTATATATACTATAGGGTTTAGGGTTTTTGAGACACAACTTTGCCACGTGCAACCCTAAACCTCTACTTCGTAGTTCTTCCTCTAGATCGGATTTCTGCGGTGCTTAGGCGAAGCCCTGCAGGAATAGATCACCACCACCACCGGCGCGCCGTCATGCTGTCGGGGAACTCATCTACATCCCCGTCTCTCTTGCTGGATCAAGAAGGCGGAGATCGTCATCAAGCTGTACGTGTGCAGAACGCGGAGGTGTCGTTCGTTCGGCACTTGATCGGGACGGATCGTGAGACGGTTCGTGGGACGGATCGTGAAGACGTACCACTACATCAACCGTGTTTATTAACGCTTCCCGCTTAGTGATCTACAAGGGTATGTGGATCTGATCTCGCTCTCGTAGATGATCATCATCATGATAGGTCTTCGTGTGCGTAGGATTTTTTTTTCCATGCAACGTTCCCCATCGGTGGCATCATGAGCTAGGTTCATGCGTAGAAGATATCTCGAGTAGAACACAAAATAGTTTGTGGGTGTTGAAGTTCAATTTGCTGCCCTCCTTAGTCTTTTCTTGATTCGACGGTATTGTTGGATTGAAGCGGCTCGGACGAACTTTACTCGTACGCTTACGAGAGACCGGTTTCATCGACTGACATGGAACTTGTTGCATAAAGATGACTGGCGGGTGTCTGTTTCTTCAACTTTAGTTGAATCGGATTTGACCGAGGCGATCCTTGGATAAGGTTAAATAGCAATTTGCATATCACCGTTGTGGCTTTGTGTAAGTAAGATGCGATCATACTAGATACCCATACCAGCCACGTAAAACATGCAACAACAAATTAGAGGACGTCTAACTTGTTTTTGCAGGGTATGCATGTGATGTGACATGACCAAAGACATGATATGATATATTGGATGTATGAGATGATCATGTTGTAATAGTTAAATATCGACTTGCTCGTCGATGCTACGGCAACCGGCAGGAGCCATAGGGTTGTCTTTAAACTAACGTTTGTGCTTGCAGATGCGTTTACTATATTGCTAGGTTGTAGCTTTAGTAGTAATAACATAGATAGCACAACAACCTCGATGGCGACACAATGATGGAGATCATGGTGTGGCGCCGGTGACCATGAAGATCATGCCGGTGCTTTGGTGATGGAGATCAAGAAGCACAAGATCATGGTCATATCATGTCACTTATGATTTGCATGTGATGCTAATCGTTTTATGCACCTTATTTTTCTTAGAACGACAGTAGCATTATAAGGTGATCCCTCACTAAAAATTCAAGATAAAATTGTGTTCTCCCGACTGTGCACCGTTGCGACAGTTCATCGTTCGAGACACCACGTGATGATCGGGTGTGATAGACTCAACGTTCACATACAACGGGTGCAAAACAGTTGCACATGCGGAACACTCGGGTTAAACTTGACGAGCCTAGCATGTACAGACATGGCCTCGGAACACAAGAGACCGAAAGGTCGAGCATGAATCATATAGTTGATATGATCAACATGGAGATGTTCACCATTGAAGCTAAACTCAACTCACGTGATGATCGGACTTGAGTTAGTGGATTTGGATCATGTGCCACTCGAATGACTAGAGGGATGTCTATTTGAGTGGGAGTTCTTAGGTAATATGATTAATTGAACTCATTATCATGAAAATAGTCAAAAGGTCTTTGCAAATTATGTTGTAGCTTGCGCTGTAGCTCTACTGTTTTTAGATATGTTCCTAGAGAAAATTTAGTTGAAAGATGATAGTAGCAATTATGCGGAATGGGTCCATAAACTGAGGATTGTCCTCATTGCTGCAGAGAAGGCTTATGTCCTTAGTGCACCGCTCGGTGTGCGAAACCTCGAGCCTCGTCTGTGGATGTTGCGAACATCTGACATACACGTTTTTGATGACTACATGATAGTTTAATGCGTAATACTTAACGGCTTAGAATTGAGGCGTCGAAGACGTTTTGAACGTCACGGAACATATGATATGTTCTAAGAGATGATATTGGGATTTCATGCTCGTGCCCTTGTTGATAGGTATGAGACCTCCGACAAGATTCTTTGTCTACAAAGTAAAAGAGAAAAGCTCAATCGTTGAGCATGTGCTCAGATTGTCTGAGTGCTACAATCGCTTCAATCGAGGGGAGTTAATCCTCCAGATGAGATATAGTGATGGTTTTCCAAAGTCACTGCCACCAAGCTACTAGAGCTTCGTGATGAACTATAACATATCACGGATAGATATGATGATCCTTGAGCTATTCGCGATGTTTGACACCGCGAAAGTAGAAATCAAATAGGAGCATAAATTGTTGATGGTTAGTAAAACCACTAATTTCAAGAAAGGCAAGGGCAAGAAGGGATACTTCATGAAACGGCAAACTAGTTGCTGCTCTAGTCAAGAAACCCAAGGTTGAACCCAAACCCGAGACTAAGTGCTTCTATTATGAGGGGAACGTTCACTGAGGCGGAACTACCCTAGATACTTGGTAGATGAGAAGGCTGGCAAAGTCGACAAAAGTATATTGGATATACCTGATATTGATGTGTACCTTACTAGTACTCCTATGTGACAGCCCGATGCCGACGTTCCAGAAGATTCCCCTTCTATTCCGTTTTCGCCGGGTGTCTATTTTCTTTTGTCGCATCATCATCGCATCATGCGCATCATCAGCATTGCATCGGCATCTCCGTTGCCGCCAGTTTTCAAAACTTGCATCCGTTGTTAGTTGCCGGTTCTCGTCGTTGTCCGTTCTGAGCCCGACCGCACACGCACGCGCCCGCGGCATCGTCAAACCCTGTTTTAAAAGTGTGTTTGAAACTTTCTCTGATCGAGGTGAAACTTGGCATGCGGTCGTGATTAGTTATAGCTAGGCCGCCTGTCGAATTTTGTCGCGATTGGAGTCCGTCTGGTACCCGAACGGTCGACCGTAGCGGCACCGTATTCGGTCTACCGTCGGACGTTTGTCAGTGTTTTAAAATTCGTTGCCGCGCCGCCCGTTCTCCCTCTCGTCTCCGGATATCCACTCTACATGGCCACGTAACCGTTCGTGTGTTCGAAATCGTCCGAATCCGACCGCGCGGTTGGATCCGAAACGAAATTCCGGCTAACCTAGCCCCCCTTTTCTCTATATATAGACCCCCTCCTAAATTTTAGGCAGCCAACCCACCCTCTACCTCGTTTTCCGCGCCCACCTACCCTGAAACCCTAATTCTCCCGCATACTCTCTCTCCTCCATCACACTCTACGCAGCCGCCGGGCCCGCCAGGCCCAGATCGGGACTGGTCGAGCCCAGATCCGCTGCCGGCTCGCCAGCGCGCCTCTGCACCCGTGCTCGAGGGCAGCAGCCCGAGCCCCCGGATCTCGCCGTCTCCTCGTCGCTACCCCGCCGCCGGAAGCCTCCCTGCCGGAGCTGCAGCCGGCCGGTCCTTCATCGGTGCCTCGCCTCCGCGCCGCCGGATCCAAGTCGCCGCCACCTCGGCCCCTCCGTCCTTCGCCGGCCTCGAGCGGTAGCCGCCATGGAGACCCGCCGCCGGTCGCCGGTGCCCCGCTGTCCCCGAGATCTGGCCGGGATCGAGCCCTCAGCCTTGTCCCGCCGGTGCCTTGCCACCCGTCCCCCGTGCCCCGCCTCCTCGCCAGGATCCCCGCCGCCGCCGCCCTGGTTCTCGCTCGGGAGGAGCCCGACGGGAACTGCCCCGCTCCCGCACCGCGTGTGGCCGCTCGGCTGGGCCCCGAGCCGGCCCAGCTACGCGCCTCGAGCGCCCCGGCCCAACCGGCCTGGCTAGGCGAGGCCACCTGTGACGCCCTCGGCTTAATCGTACGCTAATCATACACGCAAATGCGTACGATCAAACCCAAGGACTCACGGGGAGATATCACAACACAACTCTAGACACAAATAAAATAACATCAGCTTCATATTACAAGCCAGGGGCCTCGAGGGCTAGAATACGAAAGCTCGATAAACACACGAGTCAGCGGAAGCAACAAATATCTGAGTACAGACATAAAACATGGGGTGCCTTAGAGAAGGCTAGCACAAAAGATACAACGATCGAACGAGGCGAGGCCTCCTGCCTGGGAACCTCCTAACTACTCCTGATCTTCAGCGGCCTCCACGTAGTAGTAGGCACCGTCGGGGTAGCAGTCGTCGGCGACGGGGACCTCCATCTCCTGGGCTTCATCATCTGGTCGCAGCAAACGGATCAAGGGAACAAGGGGGAGCAAAGCAGCGGTGAGTACTCATCCAAAGTACTCGCAAGTCTTACATCAGAACTATTCTAATAATGCATCAGTATCAAAGAAGGGGGTTATATGTGGACTGACTGCAGCAATGCGAGAAAAGAGAGAGAATGCCTAGTCCTATCGAAGACTAGCATCTTCAGGGTCTTGCAGCAATAGACGAGAGTAGAATAGGGGGGTAACACATTAATAGTCATATTGTTGCAGCAATATTAAAGTGAGGTCACGCCTGAAGATCCTCCCTCGACTCCCTGCGAGGAAGCAATCCCGAGGCAAACTAATTCCAGTTAAGTAACAATTGTAGTTGTATAAGATCGGGGCACAACTCCAAGTCGTCCTGTAACCGTGGACACGGCTATCCGAATAGTTAATTTCATCCCTGCAGGGGTGCACCACATGTCCCGTCACGCTCGATAACACTCTGGCCGGACATACTTTTCTGGGTCCTGCCCGGCCTCGGAATATCGACACGTCGCAGCCCCACCTAAGACTAATCAGAGAGGCCAGCCCGCCGGTCTAAATCCTAAGCACAAAGGGTTCATGGGCCCAGTTCCCCTTCACGCTCCTGCACGTGGCGTGGGCGGCCGACGTCAGTCCTAGCATCCCTTAATCACAAGCGCGATGCATCTCGGGACCACTCGGGCGCGCGCCGCTACACTGCTGGCATCTGAAAAGCTTCGGCTGATACCGCGACGCCGAGTACCCATAATTCTTCCCGCGTAGCCGGTTAGTGCGAAAAGGTCTCCGACCAACCCAGATCAAATACCCAAATCCATTAGCATTTTAATTAGGCCAACAACACAGTCTCGCGGGAATCCACCCGTCTTTCAACTAATCACCGAAGATCCCAGTAACATGGTCGAGTAACTGTGTGGTTGTAACATCGGGGGAATCCGAGGTATCACCCTCGTTGGATTCCGAACGATGTACCCGTCAAGGTGGGCTTCGAGGAATCACCCTCGGGGGTCCCACACCCGCGGGGTGGCACGACAGAGACGTCATCGGGAATGGTGAAAGAGGAATCACCCTCGATAACCACGACCGACTAGCTATACTACAGAGATATCATCAGGAGTACTTAGCGAGGTGTCACCCTCGGTACCCGATAGTATCTCTGTAGCGTCGTACAACAAGGGGGGGTGAATGTGCTGTGTCGGGTCTGGCTCGTCGATCAAAGATCGAGAAATGAAAACAAGCGGGGCAACTGAGCTACGGGGTCAGAGGGGATGACTGCTCCACCTATACTAAGCATATTAAAGGTACAGGACTGAAAGTAGCAGTTCATCAAAAACAGGCTATGCATCAGATATAGGAGCTAACTACAACAGTAGCAAAATACTAATGCAAGCAGTAGGAAGAAAGACATAGGCGATATAGGAATGATCAAGAGGGGGTTTGCTTGCCTTGCTGCTCTGCGGCAAAGGACTGATCGGCAGGGTCGTAGATGTACCCGGCAGCAGCGTCAGTCTCGGGGTCTACCGGTAAGAAGAGGGGGAAGAAACAATAAATAATAGCACCGATGCAACACAAAGCATGACATGGAAAAATGCAGGCTAGACATGAGCTAACGCAGCAACATCCGTCATAGACGGGTCGGAAGAATATCTGACGATATTTTCCGGGTCTCGGGCTACTACCGGTTACACTGGAAACGATGGAAAAGTTCCATGTTTGCTATGCTAGGGACGCATGACAGACGAACGGGCCGTGTATCCGGGTTCGTCTCGTTTTGCTGATCAACTTTCATGTTGAAATTATTTTGATCTGACTTACGGATTATTTAATATTAATTTTTAAAGTTTTATTAATTATTTAAGAATTAAAAACAGATTTAAAAGATTTAGTAAAATCCTATTATGACATCATCGCGATGTCAGGCTGACATCACATTTGACCGGTCAACTGACCAGCGGGTCCCGAACGTCATAGGCACAAGTTTTTATTAAGATTAATTATTTATTAATCAGATTAATTCAACGAGGGACCCACGTGTCATACTCTAATTATGTTAATTAATTATTTTAACTAATATATCTATTTATTTATTTATTTAAGAAAAACATTATTTTTAATTATCGCGTGGGGCCTCCCTGTCATTGACAGCGGTGCATTGGCCCCACCGGTAAGTGGCCTAAAGCTAATTTCTCATTTATTTTTATTAGATACCTATCCGTGCAAATACCGTATTTCTCTAAATATCCAAATACACAAATACATACATCACATCTCATACATACATACGGAATACAACCTTTGTTTTTTTTTCTTTTTTTTTCTCAAAAACTCTCATCTCTCATCTCTGTGTTTAACAGAGACAGAGAAGTTCTTTTGCTACTCCACCTAGAAGAACACAAACTTCGAATCCTTCTACCGGAGTCCACCGTCGACGGATCGAGGCCCCGTTTGCCGGAACGGAACCGTGACGCCGAGGGGAACGACAAGGTGGGAGGAGCCCGAGGAGGGGCTCACCGACGGTGACGTGACGGCCCGGTGAAGCCGGAGTTCGCACGTAGAAGACGGTGGAGACGGGTGTGGAGGCGGTGACGGTGACGGTGGTGGTGACGTGCCGGCGAGGAGGAGCCGGTGAGGAGGGCCCCGGTGAGGAGAGGCCCCCGGAGGTGGAGCCGCCGACGGGGAGGGGCGGCCACCGTAGAGAGGGCCGCCGGAGAGGGACCTCCCGGAAGGGGCCGGCCGCCGAGATGGGGGGGGCCGAGGTGTGGCCGCCGGGGGGGGGGGGGGGGGCTCGCCGGCGTGGTGAGGGGTGGCCGCCGGCCGGGGAGGGAGAGGGGCGAGGTGGAGGCGCTCTGGGGGGATAGGAGGTGGCGACGTGAGAGGGGATGGGGGGCTCTCGGTTGGTGGGGGGGCCGAGAGAGAGGGAGTGGAGGGAGTTACGGGATGGGAGGAGGGAGTGTCGGTGGGGGGTGGGGCCCCCCCACGAGGGGGTGGCTGGCGGCGGCGTACAGGGGAGGGGAGGGAGCTGGCGTGGGGAGGCTGCTCCCTCGCCAGGGGCTAGGGTTTGGCCGGTTGGGCCGGTGGGAGGCCCAGCTGGGCCGGGGGAGTGGGGTTGTTTTCATTTTTTTTTATTTTGTTTTTGTTTTACCTTTTCCTTTTCTTATTATTTCTTTCTTTCAGTTTTCTTTTCTTTCTTTTAGCATTATTATTTCTTTAATACTTTCCCCTTACATATATATCCCTTTAACACTTGTAATGAACCGATAAAGTGCTTCCCTTTGCTTTCAATTCATCGATCCGGACAGACGCGAATCCACGCGGGTCTGAGATGGGAATTCGATGACGTGGCATCATTAGCGGTTGATCACTGTAGCTTAATTACAATCACTACTGTAGCAAAAGTCGAGGATGTCACAATTCTCCCCTACTAACAAGAATTCTCGTCCCGAGAATTAAGAGGTAGATGGAAAGAGCCCGGGGTATTCATCACGAAGATGATCCTCGCGTTCCCAAGTGGCTTCATCTTCAGAGTGATTTGACCACTGCACCTTAAGGAACTTAGTGACCTTGCGACGAGTCTTACGTTCAGCTTGGTCGAGAATGCGGACCGGGTGCTCTTTATAAGAGAGGTCTTGTTGGAGCTCTAGCATATCGTGATCCACTGCTCGAATAGGGTCCTTGAAGCAGCGACGGAGCTGAGAAACATGGAAGACATCGTGAACCTGAGAAAGGTTCGCCGGCAGTTCCAATTGATAAGCCACTCTTCCACGCCTTTCGAGAACAGTGAAAGGACCAATATAACGAGGAGCTAACTTGCCCTTGATTCCGAAACGGTGTGCACCTCTCATTGGTGTGACACGAAGATAAGCCTTTTCGCCAGGTTGATAGACCATATCTTGATGATGACGGTCATACTGACTCTTCTGACGAGACTGAGCAGCCTTCAGATTCTCATGAATAATGCGGACTTGATCTTCGGCATGTTGAATAATATCCGGACCGAAGAGTGATCGTTCCCCAGTTTCTGACCAATTCAGAGGAGTCCGACACCTTCGCCCATACAATACTTCGAAAGGGGCCATCTTCAGGCTAGCTTGATAGCTATTGTTGTAAGAGAACTCGGCATACGGGAGAGATTCCTCCCATTTCTTACCGAAAGAAATGACACAAGCTCGAAGCATGTCCTCGAGAATTTGGTTGACTCGTTCAACTTGTCCCTGGGATTGAGGATGAAATGCAGTGCTGAAGGACAGATGAGTCCCCATAGCCTTCTGAAAACTTTCCCAGAATTTTGAAGTAAACAAGCTGCCACGGTCCGAACTGATTACCAACGGAATACCGTGAAGTGAAACAACTCTTGACATATAAAGATCTGCCAGTTGACTAGCATTAATCGTTTCTTTGACGGCCAGGAAATGTGCAACTTTGGACAGTCGATCAATGACGACAAGAATAGCATCATTACCTTTCTGAGACCTGGGAAAACCAGTGACGAAGTCCATTTCAACATGGTCCCATTTCCACTCGGGAATAGAGATAGGTTGCAGAGTTCCAGCAGGCTTTTGGTGTTCTGCTTTGATACGCCGGCATATATCACATTCTGCCACATAGCGTGCAATGTCTTGTTTCATATTGGGCCACCAGAATCTTTGCCGGATGTCTTGGTACATCTTGGTACTACCCGGGTGAATAGACAATGGTGTGTCATGAGCTTCTTCCATCACCTTCCCAGTCATCCTGAGATTTTCCTTCTTATTTGGAACGAATAGGCGACCCTTGAAATACAAGGCACCACCTTCATCAACAGTGAAAAAGGAGGGTTTACCCTTTGCAATATAGCTCTTAATCCTGTCGACATCATCGTCAAAGTTTTGTATATTCTTTATGGAGCTCACAAGATCTGGTTCAACCACTAGGTTACTGAGGGAACCCTGATTAACAACACGGAGGTTCATCTTCTGATACTCTTCAGGAGGGGGAACAAGGTAACCCTGAGGAACAATGTGGAGGTTCAGCTTACGGAATTCCTCTTGCAGACGATCGTGAACCTGATGAACCTGGAGGTGGTTGCAGTATGACTTGCGACTTAAGGCATCAGCCATTACATTAGCCTTGCCAGGGGTATATGATATACTACAGTCAAAATCTGCTATACGCTCCATCCATCTTTGTTGACGCAGGTTCAGCTCCGGTTGAGTGAACAAGTACTTCAGACTTTGATGGTCGGTGTAGATTTCACAGCGATTACCGACAAGGTATTGTCGCCATTCCTTCAATGCATGAATGACTGCGGCAAGCTCGAGATCATGAACTGGGTAGTTCTCTTCATGAGCACGCAGTTGACGTGAAGCATAAGCGATCACCTTGCGATCCTGCATTAGGACACAACCTATTCCTTGACGAGAAGCATCACAGTATATGACGAAATCCCTTTTCGTATCTGGAGGAGCAAGTACTGGAGCGGACGTCAGTTTGTCCTTGAGTGCCTGGAAACTTTCCTGACATTTATCAGTCCATTCATACTTAACACCTTTGTGAAGCAGGTTGGTTAAGGGCTTCGCAATCTTGGAGAAGTTCTCGACGAATCGACGGCAATAGCTGGCGAGTCCGAGAAAACTTCTGACTTGCTTGACATTCTTCGGGGGAGTCCAATCAAGAATAGCTTGAATTCGTTCGGGGTTGACCGCAATACCATCCTTGGAAATCACATGACCAAGGTAAGTCACTTCGTCTAGCCAGAACTCACATTTGGAATACTTCGCATAGAGTTTATGCTCCCGAAGCTTATCCAGTACAAGACGAAGATGTTCAGCATGCTCTTCTTTGTTCTTTGAAAACACCAGAATATCATCCAGATATACCACGACAAATTTGTCGAGGTAGTCCATGAATATATAATTCATCAATCGAGAGAAAGTTGCCGGTGCATTGGTTAAGCCGAAGGACATGACGGTGTACTCGTATGATCCATATCGAGTAACAAAGGCGGTCTTTGGAATATCCTCCTTGCGAACACGGATCTGGTGGTATCCCAATCTCAAGTCGAGCTTAGAGAAAACGGTGGAACCAGCAAGTTGATCATACAAATCATTTATCCGAGGGAGAGGATATTTGTTTTGAATAGTGGCCTGGTTGATAGGACGATAGTCTTGAACCAATCGATTTGTCCCATCCTTCTTCTTAACAAAGAGAGAAGGTGCTCCCCAAGCAGAGGAACTCGTACGGATGAAACCCAGACGGAGCGAGTTGTCAATTTCTTGCTTAAGTTCAAGGAGTTCATGTGGTGGCATTTTATAAGGACGCTTGGCAATAGGAGTGGTACCGGGTACCAAGTCAATGACAAACTCGACAGCTCGAGCAGGGGGAATCCCCGGAAGTTCTTCTGGAAAGACATCTTGGAACTCTCGGACCACTGGAATGTTTTCAATCCCTTCAAGAGGCGACGCATTTAATGCATTCAAGGCATACAGCCGTGCCTCAGCATCACGGACGAGATGAGCATGGTAGCTTACTAGTTCATCTGAAGGGTGTAGGAGGTGGACGGTTTTGGTGGCACAAACGATCGATGCCGTATGAGCTTTCAACCAGTCCATCCCCAATATGAGATCAATGTTGGATGACTTTAGTAGGATGGGGTTGGCAAGGAATTCTAATCCTTCAATTTCAACTGGAACATGGGGGCAAACCACAGAGGTTCGGCATTCGCCCCCAGGGGTGTTTACCACTATCGGGAGGTTCATCTCTTCGCTCCTAATGTCATGCATGTATGCAAAATTTTCTGACATAAAGGAATGCGATGCTCCTGTATCAAACAATACAGAAGCAGGTACTGAGTTAACGAGAAGTGTACCCATCACGGTAGCAGGCTGGTCTTGAGCTTGACCCATATCAATGTTGTTGGCCTGACCACGAACATAAGCAGGCTTAGTGTTGAAGTTGCGGTTCTGGTTGTTGCCACGGCCAGTTGCGGGAAGTGCGAGCTGATTCTGATTCTGCCTGCAGTCTCTAGCACGGTGACCTGGACGGCCACACTTGAAGCACAACCCGTCCTCAGGACGGGAAGGAGGAACTCGAGGCGGTGGAGCTGGGAGCCTCGGCTGCCTAGGCGGTGGAGGAGGCAGGCGAGGTGCAGCATAGGACGGCCTCGGAGTAGGAGCAGGTGCATGGTACATGTTGTTGGGAATCCAGATCTTCCGCTTCTGTGCAGATGAGCCCGAAGATGAGCCCATGTCACGGTTGCGCTTGCTGCTATCTTTGTATTCCTGCAGACCAGTCTCAACCTGAATAGCCTTGTTCACGAGGGTGGCGAAATCAGCATAGTCCTGAACGAGGAGTGTCAGCTTGATATCAGGGTGGAGGCCTTCACGGAACTTCTCCTGCCTGCGTGCATCAGTCGCAATGTCTTCTTCAGCATAGCGAGATAATTCCAGAAATTCCCGCTGATAAGCATCCACAGTCTTGTTGCCCTGGACTAAGTTGCGGAACTCACGCTTCTTCCGGTCCATGATTCCCTGGGGAATGTATCGAGCACGGAAAGCAGCCTTGAACTCTTCCCAAGTGATGATAGTTCCATCGGGCTGAGAGCGCCTGTGGCTGTCCCACCATTGAGCAGCGGGACCCTTCAGAAAGTAGGCGGCAAAGTTGACATAGCTCGCCAGGGGCACATTGGCAGACTCTAGCTCATAAGAAATGTCACGGAGCCAGTCATCAGCATCAAGAGGCTGAGTTGAGCTGCGGTAGATCGCAGGGTTGAGACGGCAGAAGTCTTGCAGTGTCACGCCTTGTGGTTGGTTCAGGTTCGGCCTTTGGAACTGATCCATGAGCCCTTGCATAAACTGGCGGTTCAGCTCAAACTGTTGGATCATCCCCGCCATATACTCAGGAGGCGGGGGTGGTGCATCGTTGGCACGGCCACGCGGGCGGCCAGCTGGTCTAACCATCCTGTTAAATATTTAGCAGGGGTAGTTTAGCTTAAAGTAATTGAAAGGCATCGCACGCATTCATGAAGTAACCAAGCATAACGAAAGGGAAATGCGATAGATACTCCATAGTAGCTGAGTTCAACATACAGACCCATACATAAGTTCGATTACAGACTAATGATTAAAAACTCGAAATTTGGCGATAGCCCGAACGCATTTGACGATACCCTGGACTCACTAGGCGGCGCGCAGGCACGCGATGGAAGAGTACCACAACGAGATGTAGCGATAAGACTACATCAACGTCGGAGAGGACGAACGAATCCTGGTAGCTGGCGGTGATAGAAGGTAGGGACAGGACCCTGTGTCCCGTTGTGACTCTGGTGACGGTACCGCATCCAGTCGAGGAGCTGAGGTCCAAGTGCAGGGGTTCTACCCCCAACATCTGTCCACTCGAGAGCTGATGGTAGCTCTGTCCTGCTCGGCTCGCGGATGCGCAAAGGGGGAACCCTCGGACAGTGTGATGGCTGCAGCTCTGTCAACGCGTCGTAAAGACGAGCGCGTGTAGCATACAACTCCACAGTCAGAGCTCGGAAAGCACGATCCATTGCCTCAGTGTACTGCACCAAAATCCGCGCGTCGTACCGACGCGTCACGTAGGGGGCGCAGACAGCGACGTAGGAACGGTCGTTGCGCTCCCGAACGTCAGAAGCGTAGGCAGTGAGATCAGACCCAGTCTCATCCCCAGCAGGAGCATGCGGGATGTATCTGAAAGGGCTCTCCTCCAGGTGAGGGTACGCTCCACGGAGACGGGTGATGGCGATGTAGGCCGCATCATGGACGACCATCTCGACCGACACTCCAATACCACAGAACACGTGGCGCTCGAGGGTCTCGCCGCCCCTCTGGTCGAAGATGCGAACCTCAGCCTGGTACTGGTACTGGTTGTACTCGCGGAAATCCTCGAACACAGTGTACTCGGGGTACCAGCGATATCCCAGCCTGGTCAGGAGATCGACCAAAATGGCCGGGAACCCAGTCGTCTCGTCGGCCTGTGTCAGGCGCACGTGCTGTCTTGCGGGACGCATCTGAAAATAAGATTGACGAATGTCAATGACAGTGTGTGTAATACATATTCACGAGAGAAAGAGTAGATAGTCCAGCGCTCCGGATTGATGTGATTCGAGAACCTAATGTTAGAGTTAGTAAAATCTTTGACCCGAAAGAGAAGAGAAAGTAGAGCCCAGAGTATAGGAAAGGAGTAAAAGGTACTAATACCACCCAATTGAGATGTGGGCCCGTAAGCCACAACATCAGCGTTAGTAAAGTTTTTCAAACACTAGACTCAACTTCGGCCAAGGAGTTGGAAAGGGGGCTACCTACAGGCAGTTGGCTCTGATACCAACTTGTGACGCCCTCGGCTTAATCGTACGCTAATCATACACGCAAATGCGTACGATCAAACCCAAGGACTCACGGGGAGATATCACAACACAACTCTAGACACAAATAAAATAACATCAGCTTCATATTACAAGCCAGGGGCCTCGAGGGCTAGAATACGAAAGCTCGATAAACACACGAGTCAGCGGAAGCAACAAATATCTGAGTACAGACATAAAACATGGGGTGCCTTAGAGAAGGCTAGCACAAAAGATACAACGATCGAACGAGGCGAGGCCTCCTGCCTGGGAACCTCCTAACTACTCCTGATCTTCAGCGGCCTCCACGTAGTAGTAGGCACCGTCGGGGTAGCAGTCGTCGGCGACGGGGACCTCCATCTCCTGGGCTTCATCATCTGGTCGCAGCAAACGGATCAAGGGAACAAGGGGGGAGCAAAGCAGCGGTGAGTACTCATCCAAAGTACTCGCAAGTCTTACATCAGAACTATTCTAATAATGCATCAGTATCAAAGAAGGGGGTTATATGTGGACTGACTGCAGCAATGCGAGAAAAGAGAGAGAATGCCTAGTCCTATCGAAGACTAGCATCTTCAGGGTCTTGCAGCAATAGACGAGAGTAGAACAGGGGGGTAACACATTAATAGTCATATTGTTGCAGCAATATTAAAGTGAGGTCACGCCTGAAGATCCTCCCTCGACTCCCTGCGAGGAAGCAATCCCGAGGCAAACTAATTCCAGTTAAGTAACAATTGTAGTTGTATAAGATCGGGGCACAACTCCAAGTCGTCCTGTAACCGTGGACACGGCTATCCGAATAGTTAATTTCATCCCTGCAGGGGTGCACCACATGTCCCGTCACGCTCGATAACACTCTGGCCGGACATACTTTTCTGGGTCCTGCCCGGCCTCGGAATATCGACACGTCGCAGCCCCACCTAAGACTAATCAGAGAGGCCAGCCCGCCGGTCTAAATCCTAAGCACAAAGGGTTCATGGGCCCAGTTCCCCTTCACGCTCCTGCACGTGGCGTGGGCGGCCGACGTCAGTCCTAGCATCCCTTAATCACAAGCGCGATGCATCTCGGGACCACTCGGGCGCGCGCCGCTACACTGCTGGCATCTGAAAAGCTTCGGCTGATACCGCGACGCCGAGTACCCATAATTCTTCCCGCGTAGCCGGTTAGTGCGAAAAGGTCTCCGACCAACCCAGATCAAATACCCAAATCCATTAGCATTTTAATTAGGCCAACAACACAGTCTCGCGGGAATCCACCCGTCTTTCAACTAATCACCGAAGATCCCAGTAACATGGTCGAGTAACTGTGTGGTTGTAACATCGGGGGAATCCGAGGTATCACCCTCGTTGGATTCCGAACGATGTACCCGTCAAGGTGGGCTTCGAGGAATCACCCTCGGGGGTCCCACACCCGCGGGGTGGCACGACAGAGACGTCATCGGGAATGGTGAAAGAGGAATCACCCTCGATAACCACGACCGACTAGCTATACTACAGAGATATCATCAGGAGTACTTAGCGAGGTGTCACCCTCGGTACCCGATAGTATCTCTGTAGCGTCGTACAACAAGGGGGGGTGAATGTGCTGTGTCGGGTCTGGCTCGTCGATCAAAGATCGAGAAATGAAAACAAGCGGGGCAACTGAGCTACGGGGTCAGAGGGGATGACTGCTCCACCTATACTAAGCATATTAAAGGTACAGGACTGAAAGTAGCAGTTCATCAAAAACAGGCTATGCATTAGATATAGGAGCTAACTACAACAGTAGCAAAATACTAATGCAAGCAGTAGGAAGAAAGACATAGGCGATATAGGAATGATCAAGAGGGGGTTTGCTTGCCTTGCTGCTCTGCGGCAAAGGACTGATCGGCAGGGTCGTAGATGTACCCGGCAGCAGCGTCAGTCTCGGGGTCTACCGGTAAGAAGAGGGGGAAGAAACAATAAATAATAGCACCGATGCAACACAAAGCATGACATGGAAAAATGCAGGCTAGACATGAGCTAACGCAGCAACATCCGTCATAGACGGGTCGGAAGAATATCTGACGATATTTTCCGGGTCTCGGGCTACTACCGGTTACACTGGAAACGATGGAAAAGTTCCATGTTTGCTATGCTAGGGACGCGTGACAGACGAACGGGCCGTGTATCCGGGTTCGTCTCGTTTTGCTGATCAACTTTCATGTTGAAATTATTTTGATCTGACTTACGGATTATTTAATATTAATTTTTAAAGTTTTATTAATTATTTAAGAATTAAAAACAGATTTAAAAGATTTAGTAAAATCCTATTATGACATCATCGCGATGTCAGGCTGACATCACATTTGACCGGTCAACTGACCAGCGGGTCCCGAACGTCATAGGCACAAGTTTTTATTAAGATTAATTATTTATTAATCAGATTAATTCAACGAGGGACCCACGTGTCATACTCTAATTATGTTAATTAATTATTTTAACTAATATATCTATTTATTTATTTATTTAAGAAAAACATTATTTTTAATTATCGCGTGGGGCCTCCCTGTCATTGACAGCGGTGCATTGGCCCCACCGGTAAGTGGCCTAAAGCTAATTTCTCATTTATTTTTATTAGATACCTATCCGTGCAAATACCGTATTTCTCTAAATATCCAAATACACAAATACATACATCACATCTCATACATACATACGGAATACAACCTTTGTTTTTTTTTCTTTTTTTTTCTCAAAAACTCTCATCTCTCATCTCTGTGTTTAACAGAGACAGAGAAGTTCTTTTGCTACTCCACCTAGAAGAACACAAACTTCGAATCCTTCTACCGGAGTCCACCGTCGACGGATCGAGGCCCCGTTTGCCGGAACGGAACCGTGACGCCGAGGGGAACGACAAGGTGGGAGGAGCCCGAGGAGGGGCTCACCGACGGTGACGTGACGGCCCGGTGAAGCCGGAGTTCGCACGTAGAAGACGGTGGAGACGGGTGTGGAGGCGGTGACGGTGACGGTGGTGGTGACGTGCCGGCGAGGAGGAGCCGGTGAGGAGGGCCCCGGTGAGGAGAGGCCCCCGGAGGTGGAGCCGCCGACGGGGAGGGGCGGCCACCGTAGAGAGGGCCGCCGGAGAGGGACCTCCCGGAAGGGGCCGGCCGCCGAGATGGGGGGGGCCGAGGTGTGGCCGCCGGGGGGGGGGGGGGCTCGCCGGCGTGGTGAGGGGTGGCCGCCGGCCGGGGAGGGAGAGGGGCGAGGTGGAGGCGCTCTGGGGGGATAGGAGGGGGCGACGTGAGAGGGGATGGGGGGCTCTCGGTCGGTGGGGGGGCCGAGAGAGAGGGAGTGGAGGGAGTTACGGGATGGGAGGAGGGAGTGTCGGTGGGGGGTGGGGCCCCCCCACGAGGGGGTGGCTGGCGGCGGCGTACAGGGGAGGGGAGGGAGCTGGCGTGGGGAGGCTGCTCCCTCGCCAGGGGCTAGGGTTTGGCCGGTTGGGCCGGTGGGAGGCCCAGCTGGGCCGGGGGAGTGGGGTTGTTTTCATTTTTTTTTATTTTGTTTTTGTTTTACCTTTTCCTTTTCTTATTATTTCTTTCTTTCAGTTTTCTTTTCTTTCTTTTAGCATTATTATTTCTTTAATACTTTCCCCTTACATATATATCCCTTTAACACTTGTAATGAACCGATAAAGTGCTTCCCTTTGCTTTCAATTCATCGATCCGGACAGACGCGAATCCACGCGGGTCTGAGATGGGAATTCGATGACGTGGCATCATTAGCGGTTGATCACTGTAGCTTAATTACAATCACTACTGTAGCAAAAGTCGAGGATGTCACACCACCTCAGGCCCCTTGGCCCCTCCAGCCACCTCCTCCCCTAGGCGCTAGAGACCATCACCAAGCCGCGGCTCAGCTCCTTTCGGCCCAAGGTGAGCCTGCCTCCCTAACCAACGCCCATGGCGCTTATAGCTATGTGATGCTCGCTGTGGTGTAGCCCATTAGGAATAGTTTCGGCCCGGTAGTTATTTTCGTTTAGGAATATTTAGGAATTAATTAAATTCTAGAAAAAAATATTCGTATATTAGATCGTCCGTAGTTTTTAATCCGTAAGTCGGATCGCGACGTATTGTATATGGTTTTGGTGTAGTTTTGCGCGTAGAATCCAATTATAAAACTTGCATATTTGTTTGACGACAATTAGCGTGCCGTATGCATAGTTTAACGTGTTGTTCTAATATGTTTGCGTCCCGTAATTATTTTTCGCGCATGTCCGGATAGCCCGTATGCCTTAGATAAAATGCCCATGTTTTAGGAACCATTTTCCATGTATTTTAGAGCAGTCATTTGTATTTTTGTGCGTAGGGATTTGCCCTAGTTTATTTTTCCATGTCTAGGTTATTATTTGCATTTTCGTGCGGCATTATTTTTGTTGTGCAACCCCACATATTATATATGTTTTCGGGGTAGAAAAATCCATGGGATTTTTCTGTGCAATTAGTTTTAGCTTTTGAGCAAGTTAGTTCGCGCGATATTTTGCCATGTTGCCCTCTTGTCTTTTTCGTAGGATTTATTCCGTGCTCCGTTTGATTAAGTTGTCAACTAGGGAGTTGCTCTTGGATGGTTAGTCTAGCCCCTCGTATTTTTGGTTGCAATAGAAATGCATGTTTAGGTGTGGTTTGTTTGCTCTCAAGTTACTAGAAATAGTGCTGATTTGGAGGCGCTGAAATATTTCTAAGTCTAGAATCTGTTATATTTTGTTGCTGTCTTGTCTTGCTTGTATATTTTGATCTGTAGCTCTTTTGAGGTTGGTCCAATGGAGTTAGTTGTAGCCCTTGTGTTTCTCTAGCATGTTTTGAACTTTCACGCCATTTGGAGTCCTGTAGCTATAGGTTTTGGTGCTTTCAATATGGCTTCAGATCGAAAACTGCACTTCCATGAAGTGTTATTTTCACTAAGTCTGAAATAGTGTGTGAGATGCCATTTTGTGACTTCTTTCCCTAGTGTTCCTTGCTGCCATGCTATTTGTTGTTAGTTGTTTGTAGTAGTGCTTCTTGCCCTCTTTCGTGTCATGCCTTGCTTGAGTTTATCGGAGTTGTGTAGCCCGTAGTTGTGGGGCGTAGAAAATGCTATGTGGCTGATTTTTGGCAGATTGTAGTGATTTCTTGTTTTGCTCGTAGCTTTTGATCCGTAGCTCCGATTTGATCGTGTCCTACATGAAACTTGCTTAGAATATCGTGTAGTTTCCTTTTCTCTTTCTGGTTGTATGTTTTGAAGTGCTCGTGACCGTCGTGGAACGCATATTGCATTCATGCCATCATATCTTGCGGTGTCCGTATCTTTTGAACCGTAGCTCCGTTGGAGATGATCTCTATGTGTAAATTGCTTGTCTCGACACGTAGAATCGCGTGAACCTATTTGTTTTGGTGTTTAACAACTAATTAAAGGTGTTATTTCAGATCTGGCCAGAATTGTAAATTAACATGTGAGGTCGTTTCGGAGGTGCTATATGTCATTTCCGACCTCATTTAAAATGCCTAGATAGGTAGATTAAATGCACTTCACCTCTTGCCATGTTTAACCACATTTAATAATGTCGTGTATCTAATCGGGATAGAACTAAATAATTAAATGTGGAGTTTCGTCAATATGCAACTCGTTGCATATTGAACTTCACTTAATGTGTAGTGTTTGTTTGTGTGAATTGTCATGCCGCGGCTTGCATATTCAGCTGCTCATGCATCATATGTGTTGTGCATCGTGTGGTGAATTCCGTGTGTTGATTTGTGTTTCCGGTTTGTTCGTCTCGATAGAGTTCCGCAGCGTGCCGGATTGTGAGGACCCGTTCGACTACATCGGTTCGTCTGCTTCACGGAGGCATTCTTCTTCCAAGTGGGATCTCAGGCAAGATGACCATTTCCCCAGATACCATTACTATCATTGCCATGCTAGTATTACCGTTTCTATCGATTATGTCTCGTTGCCTACCACATGTTAAATATCAGCCTCTCAACAATGCCATGATAACCTTCAACCTGTTCGACCTAGCAAACCACTGATTGGCTATGTTACGGCTTGCTTAACCCTGTGTAGCATTGCTAGTTGCAGGTGCAGTTGCTTCCATGTGATTACATGGGTTCCTTGTTATAACACCCTATTAAATGCTATTTAATTTAATGTACCTATATACTTGGTAAAAGGTGGAAGGCTCGGCCTTTCTAGCCTGGTGTTTTGTTCCACCTTTGCCCCCTTAGTTTCGGCTACCGGTGTTATGTTCCATAATTGAGCACTCCTAACACGATCGGGGTTGTTATGGGGACCCCCTTGATAATTAGTTTTAGATTAAAGTTGGTCTGGCAAGGCCCAACATTGGTACTACATTTGCCCAACATAATAATTCTGTTAAAATGAAATGCATAGGGAGTTAGCACTACCCGAGGAGTAATTCTACATAATACAGGGGGGCTAGTGCTGTTGGTGCTGGTCCAAAACTAGAGCCGTTTGCGGGCCAGCCCGGGGCAACTCGGGAGATTTCTATCAGGACACCGTACGCTGTGCTTATCCGTCGTGTCCTGAGAACGAGATACGCGGCTCCTATCGGGATCGTCGACACGTCGGGCGGCCTTGCTGGATTAGTTTTACCTTTGACGAGATATCTTGTGCATCGGTATTCTGGTGATGCTTTGGGTAATCTCATAGTTGAGGTTTTCCACTAAGGAATCCGACGAGATCGCGAGTGTCGTGATTGTGGATTTCTATGCGGCTTGTGGTAATTTGTGATGGACTAGTTGGAGCACCCCTGCAGGGTTAAATCTTTTTGGAAAGCCATTCCCGCGGTTATGTGGTAACGTGGAAACTTTGTTTAACACTGGTTCTAGATAACTTGAAGTTAACTTAATTAAAACATGCCAACTGTGTGCGTAACCGTGACTGTCTCTTTCGTGAGTTCCTTCTCCGATCGAGGACACGGTGGGGTTATGTCTGACGTAGGTAGGTGTTCAGGATCATTCATTTGATCATCAGTAGTTCACGTCCGCTATGCGTAGAGCTTCCCCCTCTTATTTCTTGTACTCGTAAGTTTAGCCACCAAATATATGCTTAGCCGCTGCTGCAACCTCACCACTTAACCATGCCTCACCCATTAAGCTTTGCTAGTCTTGATACCTTTGGAAATGAGATTGCTGAGTCCCCTGTGGCTCAGAGATTACTACAACACCAGTTGCAGGTATAGGTAAAGGTTGCTTGACGCGAGCGCGTTGATTGTTCATTTGGAGTTGCTTCTTCTTCTTCTTCTTCTTCATCGATATAGGATGGGTTCCAGGCCGGCAGCCTGGGATAGCAAGGATGGACGTCGTTCTTCTTTTATCGTTTGTTTTCGTCCGTAGTCGGACCCTGCTCTTCTTCATGATGAATATGTACTGTACTGTTGTGACTCTCATGTAGCTTGTGGCGAGTGTAAGCCAATTCTATATATATATATCTCTTCTTTTCAGTACATGTACTTGTAACGATATCCATTCTTGCGACACGACGAGATGCGCTTCTATCCCTGACGAGGCCTTCGTGCCAAATTGAGGATAGGGTCGCATCCTGGGCGTGACAAGTTGGTATCAGAGCAGTACCGACCTAGGAGCCCCCTTGATTGATCGAACTTGGCCGAGTCAAGTCTAGTGAAAAACTAGTTTGAGTCTAGTTATATATCGGAGAGTAGGATTCTTTTTTCTCCTCTTCCATGCTCTGGTGAGGAATCTTGACGTAATATTTTAATTCTACTCCTCTTCCCACTCAAAAAAATAAATTTAGGATCACGCGGATATTCTTGGAATCTATATGATGCCGATGTGACGGAGTTCTATCTTGGTGCCTCCTATCTGCTTTGAGTTTCAGGGGAGTTGAGCTCCAGGGGATTCTTGAGCACATCGCTATCATTCAGATTTCTTAGTTTCTCAGAACGAAGGATGTTCGTAATTGCTTCAATACTAGTAGTGGTGAGATAACCCCGATGTCCCCAGTACTGGTGCAGATTGTTCGGGAGTACTGCCATACTTTGTATCGTTGTGATCACGAGGGTCTGTAGTAGATGAAGGTCCGAGATTTTGGTCGTGTGTTGACGGATATGATACAAGTGACGGGTTAATATAGGAGTTGTGTGTTATTACTCCTTGTATCCGTGTACCAGATTGCATGACCAGATATTTCAGGAATTCTTAGTTGGGAATTCAAGTAGTTGCTTATAGGACAATCTTCCAACAAATGCATGATGTTAGGTTGGGGTTCGACATCTAGTGGATTCCTGTCCATGAAAATATCAGACGAAATCTTTCTCATGAGTTTCTTCTGGCTAATTGTAAGCCGCATCCTTTGTTTTGTTGAATATGGTAATTCGAGTTGCTTCGATGTCAAGTGGTGATTTCAGATCTTTTCTAAGTAGTGTTCTCATATTCATACGAGAGTGCTAATCCTTTTGCTTAATCAATTGTCTTATCAATTCTTGTCAACCCGAGTCGTCATGTTAATTCTTTTCCAACCGGTGTGCTTCTCTTCAGTAATTCCATCCTCTCCAATTTTTTTTGCAAGATCATTCTCTCATTTTATTCTGGAGTTCATCTCATCTATCCCAATTTCTCTTTGTTTTTCCCCGCCCTCCCGCCCTTTTCTTCAGTGATTCAACTTTCATCCAAGAGTTTTCTTTTCTTTGTGCTCCCGCTGTCTGTTCTTTTCTCTCTTAGCCGGTGATTCATTGTGAAGATTCTCAGGAGTTGTGTTCATTTGTATTAAGTCTTGTCATCTTTCCGGTGAATCCAATTTAATTATCCGTGTTCATCTTATCCTTTTCATACTTGTAAATTCTTTCCTATGTTGGGAATTCTTATCAGCCTATGTTGTTATTCATTTCTCTCTTTCTATCCGGAGTGTTAAAGATATTTCAGAAGTTCTGGTTTTCAATCCTTCAGTTATTTCGAGGTGCTAACCTCATGTAGTTTTCATTTGTACCGGTGCATTCAATCTATCTTTCAATCCTTTCAACGGTGGTTTCTTTGAGTGGGCCCATAACCCACAGGTTCTTTCCCAGGATCTTTCCTGGCTCTGTAATTTTTCCGGAGATCTCTATATTCTTTTCAACTATGACATAAGTATGAATTTCATCAGTCATATCCCTTCTTCAAGATCAATTTGAATTAATTCTCATATTTGGCTCAATCTTGCATTCTTCTTTATTCCGGAGTGTCTCAGTTATTCTTGGTGGTGTTCTCCTCATCATTCTCAGCTTGTAGTCTGAAGGAGTGTTTCTCTCAAAATCTTGGTCCATTCTCTAGAAGATTCATCATTTCAGCCTGGTGCCATCATCTTAATTGTTCCAATCATGAGTATCCCTTTCTTGCTATCCGGTGCATTTCTGAGTTGCTTTTATTTCTCGTTCCTCCGAAGGCCATCATTTCACAAGACTTTTTCGTTCTCAGCTTTCAGCTTTTGTTCTCTAATTCTTCTCAATTGTGGTCTCTTCGTTCGTCTCTCAGTTATTCTGGCGCCTTGTTCTAGTTTTCTCTCAGGGGTTTATGATCTCTTCATTCTCATGTATATCGATTAATTCGTGGTGTTTCCATTCAATTGTGAATTCTTACTGGTGCTTCCTTCAAATTTGCCTCAAGTGGTGCTTACCTATCTCTCTCTTCAAGTTTCTTTCAAGTATAATAAGTTGTATGCTAAATCCGTTGCTTGTCATCAATTAAACTTGATGAAGGATAAGCATAACATAATTCTTATTCTTGTTCATAGTAATCTGAATTCTTCTTCCGGAGTGGCTCATGATATCAATTCTTTTCTCAAGTGCTTATCTTTCTTTTTCGAAGTTCCAAGTCTATCAGTATCTCTTTGTGAAGCTTCATCTAAATCACTGCAAGGCCTTTAATCTTATTCATTTCTACCTTGATATCTTTGCATCATTCTTTTGTATACGGAGGTCCTTCATGGTGGTTCATCAAGGTTTCAATTCATTCTCAAGTGTTCTTCAAGATTCTTGTTGGAGAACCTCAAGTATCCTTTCTTTTGCATTTCAAAGTGCAATTCTTCCTCCTTATCATTTGAGGTGGTATTATAGCATTCTTGTTAGTGTAGGATCCTCGAAGAGTTTTCCTTTCAAGAAGAAGATAATTAAATCCACCAATTCTATGTTCATGAGATATTTTCAACCCATGATTCCTTCATTGAGCTATCTTGGTTTGGATTTCACCTAAATCTTTTCCTATGGATTGTTGCTATCATGGTGCTTGTCATTAATCCAAGTTCTCAATGTATCCTCTTGGTGTAAGAAATTGTTCATATCTTGTTTCTCTAAGTCAATCCTTGTTTCTGTTAGTGGCTGGTTGTCACTTCATTAGTTTGAAAAGGTTTCCATAAGCCCACTACTATCTCGTTCTTTTCGTTGTTGTTTTTCCAACAACTCCGTCAATTCTTCTCGCAAGGGTGCTTGCCAAGTGCATTTGAGATAATAGTTGTCATTCTTTTCTTCATTCTCTTCTTCCGTATGAGCTAGTTCCTATTCTATTGTTCCGGAGGCTTTGTGATGTTGCTCTTTTGGGTCTATTATGTTGTTCTACCAAGATCATGGCGTTCCCTTGTTCTATTTAGTTGTCGGTTATGAATATTGTCTATTTCTTCCATCTTAACGAATTTTTTGTCCCATTTTCCTACCGAAGTGCTGCCAAAATTTTCCGTGAATTCTTGCTTGTTTCTCGTATCATTTCTCATCGCTTTGCAACCTTCAAGGATCGTTGGTTTCACTCGTTTGTCAAAGAAGCAATTAATTTTTACCTCTTGTTCTTTCTCATCCTCTCCCCCTTTCACTCTTGGATCTTGGGGCGAGATCCTCTTGTAGTGTAGGAGAGTTGTGACAGCCTGATGCCGACGTTCCAGAAGATTCCCCTTCTATTCCGTTTTCGTCGTGTGTCTATTTTCTTTTGTTGCATCATCATCACATCATGCGCATCATCAGCATTGCATCGGCATCTCCGTTGCCGCCACTTTTCAAAACTTGCATCCGTTGTTAGTTGCCGGTTCTCGTCGTTGTCCGTTCTGAGCCCGACCGCACACGCACGCGCCCGCGACATCGTCAAACCCTGTTTTAAAAGTGTGTTTGAAACTTTCTCTGATCGAGGTGAAACTTGGCATGCGGTCGTGATTAGTTATAGCTAGGTCGCCTGTCCAATTTCGTCGCGATGGGAGTCCGTCTGGTACCCGAACGGTCGACCGTAGCGGCACCGTATTCGGTCTACCGTCGGACGTTTGTCAGTGTTTTAAAATTCGTTGCCGCGCCGCCCGTTCTCCCTCTCGTCTCCGGATATCCACTCTACACGGCCTCGTAACCGTTCGTGTGTTCGAAATCGTCCGAATCCGACCGCGCGGTTGGATCCGAAACGAAATTCCGGCTAACCTAGCCCCCCTTTTCTCTATATATAGACCCCCTCCTAAATTTTAGGCAGCCAACCCACCCGCTACCTCGTTTTCCGCGCCCACCTACCCTGAAACCCTAATTCTCCCGCATACTCTCTCTCCTCCATCACACTCTACGCAGCCGCCGGGCCCGCCAGGCCCAGATCGGGACCCAAACTCGAGGGCAGCAACCCGAGCCCCCGGATCCCGCTGTCTCCTCGTCGCTACCCCGCCGCCGGAAGCCTCTCTGCCGGAGCTGCAGTAGGCCGGTCCTTCACCGGTGCCCCGCCTCCGCGCCGCCGGATCCAAGTCGCCGCCACCTCGGCCCCTCCGTCCTTCGCCGGCCTCGAGCGGTAGCCGTCATGGAGACCCGCCGCCGGCCGCTGGTGCCCCGCTGTCCCCGGTATCTGGCCGGGATCGAGCCCTCGGCCTTGTCCCGCCGGTGTCTCGCCACCCGTCCCCGGTTCCCCGCCTCCTCGCCGGGATCCCCGCCGCCGCCGCCCTGGTTCCTGCTCGGGAGGAGCCCGACGGGAACCACCCCGCTCCCGCACCGCGCGTGGCCTCTCGGCTGGGCCCCGAGCCGGCCCAGCTACGCGCCTCCAGCGCCCCGGCCCAACCGGCCTGGCCAGGCGAGGCCACCTCAGGCCAGCTGGCCCCTCCAGCCACCTCCTCCCCTCGGCGCTAGAGCCCATCACCAAGCCGCGCCCAGCTCCTTTCGGCCCAAGGTGAGTCTGCCTCCCTAACCAGCGCCCATGGCACCTTATAGCTATGTGATGCTCGTTGTTGTGTAGCCCATTAGGAAAAGTTTCGGCCCGGTAGTTATTTTCGTTTAAGGATATTTAGGAATTAATTAAATTCCAGAAAAAAATATCCGTATATTAGATCGTCCGTAGTTTTAAATCCGTAAGTCGTTTTGCGCGTAGAATCCGATTACAAAACTTGCATATTTGTTTGACGACGTTTAGCGTGCCGTATGCATAGTTTAACGTGCTGTCCTAATATGTTTGTGTCCCGTAATTATTTTTCGCACATGTCCGGATATCCCATATGCCTTAGATAAAATGCCCATGTTTTAGGAACCATTTTTCCATGTATTTTAGAGCAGTCATTTGTATTTTTGTGCGTAGGGATTTGCGCTAGTTTATTTTTCCGTGTCTAGGTTATTATCTCGCATTTTCGTGTGTCATTATTTTTGTTGTGCAACCCCACATATTATATATGTTTTCGGCATAGAAAAATCCCATGGATTTTTCCTTGCAATTAGTTTTAGCTTTTGAGCAAGTTAGTTCGCGCGATATTTTGCCATGTTGCCCTCTTGTCTTTTTCGTAGGATTTATTCCGTGCTCCGTTTGATTAAGTTGTCAACTAGGGAGTTGCTCTTGGATGGTTAGTCTAGCCCCTCGTATTTTTGGTTGCAATAGAAATGCATGTTTAGGTGTGGTTTGTTTGCTCTCAAGTTGCTAGAAATAGTGCTGATTTGGAGGCGCTGAAATATTTCTAAGTCTGGAATCTGTTATATTTTGTTGCTGTCTTGTCTTGCTTGTATCTTTTGATCTGTAGCTCTTTTGAGGTTGGTCCAATGGAGTTAGTTGTAGCCCTTGTGTTTCTCTAGCATGTTTTGAACTTTCACGCCATTTGGAGTCCTGTAGCTATAGGTTTTGGTGCTTTCAATATGGCTTCAGATCGAAAACTGCACTTCCATGAAGTGTTATTTTCACTAAGTCTGAAATAGTGTGTGAGATGCCATTTTGTGACTTCTTTCCCTAGTGTTCCTTGCTGCCATGCTATTTGTTGTTAGTTGTTTGTAGTAGTGCTTCTTGCCCTCTTTCGTGTCATGCCTTGCTTGAGTTTATCGGAGTTGTGTAGCCCGTAGTTGTGGGGCGTAGAAAATGCTATGTGGCTGATTTTTGGCAGATTGTAGTGATTTCTTGTTTTGCTCGTAGCTTTTGATCCGTAGCTCCGATTTGATCGTGTCCTACATGAAACTTGCTTAGAATATCGTGTAGTTTCCTTTTCTCTCGCTGGTTGTATGTTTTGAAGTGCTCGTGACCGTCGTGGAACGCATATTGCATTCATGCCATCATATCTTGCGGTGTCCGTATCTTTTGAACCGTAGCTCCGTTGGAGATGATCTCTATGTGTAAATTGCTTGTCTCGACACGTAGAATCGCGTGAACCTATTTGTTTTGCTGTTTAACAACTAATTAAAGGTGTTATTTCAGATCTGGCCAGAATTGTAAATTAACATGTGAGGTCGTTTCGGAGGTGCTATATGTCATTTCCGACCTCATTTAAAGTGCCTAGATAGGTAGATTAAATGCGCTTCACCTGTTGCCATGTTTAACCACATTTAATAATGTCGTGTATCTAATCGGGATAGAACTAAATAATTAAACGTGGAGTTTCGTCAATATGCAACTCGTTGCATATTGAACTTCACTTAATGTGTAGTGTTTGTTTGTGTGAATTGTCATGCTGTGGCTTGCATATTCAGCTGCTCATGCATCATATGTGTTGTGCATCGTGTGGTGAATTCCGTGTGTTGATTTGTGTTTTCGGTTTGCTTCGTCTTGATAGAGTTCCTCAGTGTGCCGGATTGTGAGGACCCGTTGGACTACATCGGTTCGTCTACTTCATCGAGGCATTCTTCTTCCAAGCGGGATCTCAGGCAAGATGACCATTTCCCCATATAGCATTACTTTCATTGCCATGCTAGTATTACCATTTCTATCGATTATGTCTCGTTGCCTACCACATGTTGAATATCAGCCTCTCAACAATGCCATGATAACCTTCAACCTGTTCGACCTAGCAAACCACTGATTGGCTATGTTACCGCTTGCTTAACCCTGTGTAGCGTTGCTAGTTGCAGGTGCAGTTGCTTCCATGTGATTACATTGGTTCCTTGTTATAATACCCTATTAAATTCTATTTAATTTAATGCACCTATATACTTGGTAAAAGGTGGAAGGCTCGGCCTTTCTAGCCTGGTGTTTTGTTCCACCTTTGCCCCCTTAGTTTCGGCTACCGGTGTTATGTTCCATAATTGAGCGCTCCTAACACGATCGGGGTTGTTATGGGGACCCCCTTGATAATTCGTTTTAGATTAAAGCTGGTCTGGCAAGGCCCAACATTGGTACTACATTTGCCCAACATAATAATTCTGTTAAAATGAAATGCATAGGGAGTTAGCGCTACCCGAGGAGTAATTCTACATAATACAGGGGGCCAGTGCTGTTGGTGCTGGTCCAAAACTAGAGCCGTTTGCGGGGCCAACCCGGGGCAACTCGGGAGATTTCTATCAGGCCACCGTACGCTGTGCTTATCCGTCGTGTCCTGAGAACGAGATACGCGGCTCCTATCAGGATCGTCGACACGTCGGGCGACCTTGCTGGATTAGTTTTACCTTTGACGAGATATCTTGTGCATCGGGATTCCGGTGATGCTTTGGGTAATCTCAGAGTTGATGTTTTCCACTAAGGAATCCGACGAGACCGGGAGTGTCGTGATTGAGGATTTCTATGCGGCTTGTGGTAATTTGTGATGGACTAGTTGGAGCACCCCTGCAGGGTTAAATCTTTTCGGAAAGCCGTGCCCGCGGTTATGTGGCAACGTGGAAACTTTGTTTAACACTGGTTCTAGATAACTTGAAGTTAACTTAATTAAAACATGCCAACTGTGTGCATAACCGTGACTGTCTCTTTTGTGAGTTCCTTCTCCGATCGAGGACACGGTGGGGTTATGCCTGACGTAGGTAGGTGTTCAGGATCATTCATTTGATCATCAGTAGTTCACGTCCGCTATGCCTAGAGCTTGCCCCTCTTATTTCTTGTACTCGTAAGTTTAGCCACCAAATATATTCTTAGCCGTTGCTGCAACCTCACCACTTAACCATGCCTCACCCATTAAGCTTTGCTAGTCTTGATACCTTTGGAAATGAGATTGCTGAGTCCCCTGTGGCTCACAGATTACTACAACACCAGTTGCAGGTACAGGTAAAGGTCGCTTGACGTGAGCGCGTTGATTGTTCTTTTGGAGTTGCTTCTTCTTCTTCTTCTTCATCGATCTAGGATGGGTTCCAGGCCGACAACCTGGGATAGAAAGGATGGACGTCGTTCTTCTTTTATCGTTTGTTTTCGTCCGTAGTCGGACCCTGCTCTTCTTCATGATGAATATGTACTGTACTGCTGTGACTCTGATGTAGCTTGTGGCGAGTGTAAGCCAATTCTATATATATATCTCTTCTTTTCAGTACATGTACTTGTAACGATATCCATTCTCGCGACACGACGAGATGCGCCTCTATCCCTGACGAGGCCTTCGTGCCAAATTGAGGATAGGGTCGCATCTTGGGCGTGACATCCTAGTAGCACCAGGGTATTAGATACCGGTTCAGTTGCTAAGTGTTAGTAACTCGAAATTATAGCTACGGACTAAATGGATACTAGCAAGGGTGAGGTGACGATGTGTGTTTGAAGTAATTCTAAGGTTGATGTGATCAAACATCGCACGCTCCCTCTACCATCGGGATTAGTGTTAAACCTAAATAATTGTTATTTGGTGTTTGCGTTGAGCATGAACATGATTAGATCATGTTTATTGCAATATGATTATTCATTTAAAGAGAATAATGGTTATTCTATTTGCTTGAATAAATACCTTCAGTGGTTTATTGAATCTCGATCGTAGTGCTACACATGTTCATAATATTGATGCCAAAAGATACAAAGTAGTAATGAT
The DNA here is from genome assembly GCF_904849725.1 of Hordeum vulgare subsp. vulgare. Classification (NCBI taxonomy): domain Eukaryota; kingdom Viridiplantae; phylum Streptophyta; class Magnoliopsida; order Poales; family Poaceae; genus Hordeum; species Hordeum vulgare. The sequence goes on along the minus strand of NC_058520.1, from coordinate 185,840,454 downwards.
AGTACCACTTACTTGTGGCACTGCCGCTTGAGTCATGTTGGTATAAAATGCATGAAGAAGCTCCATGTTGATGGATCTTTGTACTCACTCATTTTTGAAACGTTTGAGAGATGCAAACCATACATATTGGTATAAACGCATGAAGAAACTCCATGGAGATGGATCGTTTGGACTCACTTGATTTTGAATCACTTGAGACATGCAAATCATACCACATGGGCAAGATGACTGAAGGCCTCGTTTTCTAGTGAGATGGAACTAGAAAGTAACTTATTGGAAGTAATACATTTGGATGTATGCAGTCCAATGAGTGCTGAGGCACGCAGTGGATATCGTTATGTTCTTACTTCATAGATGATTTGAGTAGATACTAGTGTATTTGCTTGATGAAACACACGTCTGGATTATTGAAAGGTTCAAGTAGTTTCAGAGTGAAGTTGAAGATCGTTGTGACAAGAGGGTAACATGTCTACGATATGATCATAGAGATGAATATCTGAGTTGCGAGTTTGATACACAATTAAGACAAATGTGAAAATTGTTTCACATCTCATACCCCCTAGAACACCATAGCGTGATGGTGTGTCCGAACGTCATAGCCGCGCCCTATTTGATATGGTGCATACTATGATGTCTCTTATCGAATTACCACTATTGCTAATGGGTTATGGATTAGAGACGACCACATTCACTTTAAATAGGGCACCACGTATTTCCGTTGAGATGACACCATATGAACTATGGTTTGGAGAAACCTAAGCTGTTGTTTCTTAAAAGTTTGGGGCTGCGATGCTTATGTGGAAAAGTTTCAGCATGATAAGCTCGAACCCAAAGCGGATAAATGCATCTTCATAGGACACCCAAAACAGTTGGGTATACCTCCTATCTTAGATCCGGAAGCAAAGTGTTTGTTTCTAGAAACAGATCCTTTCTCGAGGAAAAGTTTCTCTCAAAAGAATTGAGTGGGAGGGTGGTGGAACTTGATGAGGTTATTGAACCATCACTTGAACCAGTGTGTAGCAGGGCACAAGAAGTTGTTCCTGTGGCGCCTATGCCAATTGAAGTGGAAACTGATGATAGTGATCATTAAGCTTCAGATAAAGTTACTACAAACCTTGTAGGTCTACAAGGCCGCGTACTGCTACAGAGTGGTACGGTAACCCTGTCTTGGAGGTCATGTTGTTGAACAACAATGAACCTACGAGCTATGGAGAAGTGATGGTGGGCCCGAATTCTGGCAAATGGCCGGAGGCCATGAAATCCGAGAGAGTATCCATGTATAAAATAAAGTGTAGACTTTGGAAGAACTACTTGATGGTCGTAAGACTATTAAGTACATATGGATATCTAAAAGGAAGACAGACGATGATGGTGAAAAGTCACCATTAAGAAAAGCTCGACTTGTCGCAAAGATGTTTCCGATAAGTTCAAAGAGTTGACTATGATGAGACTTTCTCACTCGTAGCGATGCTAAAATTCCGTTGGAATTATGTTAGCAGTTGCTGCATTATTTATGAAATATTGCACATAGGATGTCAAAACATTGTTTTCTCGACGGGTTCCTTGAGGAAAGGTTGTATGTGATATAACCAGAAGGTTTTGTCAATCCTAAGGATGCTAACAAGTAAGAAATCTCCAGCAATCCTTATCTGAACTGGAGCAAGCATCTCGGAGTTGGAATATACGCTTTGATGAGATGATCAAAGTTTTTGGGTTTATACAAGGTTTGTGAGAAACTTGTATTTCCAAAGAAGTAAGTGGGAGCACTATAGGATTTCTGACGAGTATATGTGGTAGACATATTGTTGATCGGAAATAATGTAGAATTTCTAGAAAGCATAAAGGGTTGTTTGAAAGGTGTTTTTCAAAGGAAAGCCTGGATTAAGCTACTTGAACATTGAGCATCAAGATCTATAGAGATAGATCAAAATGCTAAATAGAACTTTCAATGAAATGCATGCCTTGAAAAGTTTTTGAAGGAATTCAAAATAGATCAGCAAAGAAGGAGTTCTTGGATGTGTTGTAAGGTGTGAATTTGAGTAAGACTCAAAGCCCGACCACGATAGAAGAAAGAGAAAGGACGAAGGTCGTCCCCTATGCCTTAGCCGTAGGCTCTAAAGTATGCCATGTTGTGTACCACACCTGATGTGTGCCTTGCCATGAGTCTCTCAAGGGGTACAAAGAGTGATCCAGGATTGAATCACTGAACAACGGTCAAAGTTATCCTTAGTAACTAGTGGACTTAGGAATTTTTCTCAATTATTGAGGTGATTAAAGAGTTCGTCGTAAAGAGTTACGTCGATGCAAGCTTTGACACTTATCCGAATAACTATGAGTAGTAAACCGGATTCGTATAGTGTAGCAGTCATTTGGAATAGTTCCAAATGGGACGTAGTAGCAGCATCTATAAGATGACATAGAGATTTGTAAAGCACACGCAGATCTGAAAGGTTGAGATCCATTAACTAAAAACCTCTCTCACAAGCAAGACATGATCGAACCCCAAAACTGTACGGGTGTTAGATTCATTACAATCACACATGGATGTGAACTAGATTATTGAATCTAGTGCAAGTGGGAGACTGTCGGAAATATGCCCTAGAGGCAATAATAAATTGGTTATTATTATATTTTCTTATTCATGACAACAGTTTATTTTCCATGCTAGAATTGTATTAATTGGAAACTCAAACACATGTGTGGATACATAGACAACACACTGTCCCTAGTGAGCCTCTCGTTGACTAGCTCGTTGATCAAAGATGGTCAAGGTTTCCTAGCCATAGGCAAGTGTTGTCATTTGATAATGGGATCACGTCATTATGAGAATGATGTGATGGACAAGACCCAAACTATAAACGTAGCATATGATCGTGTCAATTTATTGCTACTCTTTTTCTGCATGTCAATGTATCTGTTCCTATGACCATGAGATCATGCAACTCCCGGATACCGGAGGAATACCTATAAAGGTGCTCTACAGGTATCTCCAAAGGTGTGTGTTGGGTTGGCATAGACCAAGACTGGGATTTGTCACTCCATGAGACGAAGAGGTATCTCGGGGCCCACTCGGTAATACAACATCACAACAAGCCTTGCAAGCAGTGTGACTAAGGAGTTGGTTACGGGATCTTGTATTACGGAACAAGTAAAGAGACTTGCCGGTAAAACGAGATTGAACTAGGTATGGAGATACCGATGATCGAATCTCGGGCAAGTAACATATCGAAGGACAAAGGGCACATCATACGGGATTAACTGAATCCTTGACATAGAGGTTCAACCGATAGAGATCTTCGTAGAATATGTGGGAGCCAATATGGACATCCAGGTCCCGCTAAAGGTTATTAGACAGAGAGTGTCTCAGGTCATGTCTTCATAGTTCTCGAACCCGCAGGGTCTGCACACTTAAGGTTCGGTGACGTTTCGGTATAGTTAAGTTATATGTGCTGGTGACCGAAGTTTTGTTCGAAGTCCTGGATGAGACCCCGGACGTCACGAGGGTTTCTGGAATGGTCCGGAAACGAAGGTTGGTATATAGGAAGTTGGTATTTGGATTCCGGAAGGTTTTCGGGCATTACCGACATTGTACCGGGAGTGACGAATGGGCTCCGGGGCCCCACCTAGTGGGCCCACCACACCCCAAGGGGTCCACATGAGTTTATTGGATGCGCAATCAGGCTTAATGGTCTGACAAGTCATCCAAGGAAATCCCATGAGGAAAAGGTGGAAAATCCAAAAGAGGTGGGAAATTTAGGAAAGAGTCCTAATCCAAGTGGGATTGGAGGAGGACTCCTCCCTCCTCCAATTCGGCCGAAGCCAAGAGGCTCTCCTTGAGCCTCAAGGCTAGCCCCTCCCTCCTCCTATATATTCTAGAGGGTTTAGGGTTTTTGAGACACAACTTTGCCACGTGCAACCCTAAACCTCTACTTCGTAGTTCTTCCTCTAGATCGGATTTCTTCGGTGCTTAGGCAAATCCCTACAGGAATAGATCACGACCACCACCGACGTGCCGTCTCGCTGCCGGGGAACTCATCCACATCCCCGTCTCTCTTGCTGGATCAAGAAGGCGGAGATCGTCATCGAGATGAACGTGTGCGGAATGCGGAGGTGCCGTCCGTTCGGCACTTGATCGGGACGGATCGTGAGACGGTTCATGGGATGCTTCGTGGGACGGATCGTGAAGACGTACCGCTACATCAACCGCATTTATTAACACTTCCCACTTATCAATCTACAAGGGTATGTGGATCCGATCTCCCTCTCGTAGATGATCATCACCATGATAGGTCTTCGTGTGCGTAGGATTTTTTTGTTTCCCATGCAACGTTCCCCATAAACAACATCGATGGCAGCACAATGATGGAGATCATGATGATGGAGATCATGGTGTGGCGCTGGTGACAATGGAGATCATGTCGGTGCTTTGATGATGGAGATCAAGAAGCACAAGTTCATGGCTATATCATGTCACTTATGATTTGCATGTGATGTTAATCCTTTTATGCACCTTATTTTGCTTAGGACGACGGTAGCATTATAAGGTGATCCCACACTAAATTTCAAGATAAAATTGTGTTCTCCCCGAGTGTGCACTATTGCGACAGTTTGTCGTTTCGAGACACCACATGATGATTGGGTGTGATAGACTCTACATTCACATACAACGGGTGCAAAACAGTTGCACACGCGGAACACTCTAGTTAAACTTGACTAGCCTAGCATGTACAGACATGGTGTCGGAACACAAGAGACCGAAAGGTCGAACATGAGTCATATAGTAGATATGATAAACATAGAGATGTTCACCATTGAAGCTAACTCAACTCATGTGATGATCGGACTTGAGTTAGTGAATTAGGATCATGTGTCACTCTAATGACTAGAGGGATGTCAATTTTAGAGGGAGTTCTTAAGTAATATGATTAATTGAACTTGTTATCATGAACATAGTCAAAATGTCTTTGCAAACTCTTTTTGTTTTTTATATGTTCCTAGAGAAAAATTAGTTGAAAGATGATATTAGCAATTATACGGACCGGGTCCGTAAACTGAGGATTGTCCTCATTGTTGCACGTAAGGCTTATGCCCTTAATGCACCGCTCGGTGTGCTACCCCCTGAGCATCGTTTGTGGATGTTGCGAACATCTAACATACACGTTTTTGATGACTACGTGATAGTTCAGTAATGCTTAGCATTTTAGAATTGAGGCGCCAAAAATGTTTTGAACATCACAGAACATATGAGATGTTCCAAGAGCTGAAATTGGGATTTCAGATTCGTGCTCGTGTTGAGAGGTATGAGACCTCCGACAAGATTCTTTGCCTGCGAAGTAAGGGAGAAAACATCAATCATTGAGCATGTGCTCAAATTGTGTGGGTACTATAATTGCTTGAATCGAGTGGGAGTTGATCTTCGAGATAAGATAGTGATTAACATAGTTCTCCAAAGTCACTGCCACCAAGCCACTGGAGCTTCGTGATGAACTATAGAATATCAGGGATGCACAAGATGATCCCTGAGTTATTCCCGATGTTTGACACCGCAAAAGTAGAAATCAAGTAGGATCATCAATTGTTGATGGGTAGTAAAACCACTAGTTTCGAGAAGGGCAAGGGCAAGAAGGGATACTTCGCGGATGGCAAACCAGTTGCTGCTCTAGTGAAGAAACCCAAGGTTGAACCCAAATCCGAGACTAAGTGCTTCTATTATGAAGGAACGATCACTGAAGCGGAACTACCCTAGATACTTGGTAGATAAGGAGGCTGGCAAAGTTGACAAAAGTATATTGGATATAAGTGATATTGATGTGCACCTTACTAGTACTCCTAGTAGCACCGGGGTATTAGATACCGGTTCAACTGCTAGGTGTTAGTGACTCGAAATTAAAGCTATGGAATAAACGGATACAAGGGTGAGGTGACGATGTGCGTTGGAAGTAATCCCAAGGTATATATGATCAAACATCACACGCTCCTCTACCATAGAGATTAGTGTTTAACCTAAATAATTTTTATTTGGTGTTTGCGTTGAGCATAGACATGATTAGATCGTGTTTATTGCAATGTGTTTATTCATTTAAAGAGAATATTGGTTACTCTATTTACTTGAATAATACCTTCAATGGTCATGCACTAATATGAATGCTTTATCGAATCTCGATTGTAGTTATACACATGTTCATAATATTGATGCCAAAAGATACAAAGTAGTAATGATAGTACCACTTACTTGTGGCACTGCCACTTGAGTCATATTGGGATAAAACGCATGAATTAGCTCCATGCTGATGGATCTTTGGACTCACTCGTTTTTGAATCATTTGAGACATGTGAACCATGCCTATTGGTGTAAACGCATGAAGAAACTCCATGCAGATGGATCGTTTAGACTCACTTGATTTTGAATCACTTGAGACATGCAAATCATGCCACATGGGCAAGATGACTGAAGGCTTCATTTTCAGTGAGATGGAACGAGCAAGTGACATGTTGGAATTAATACATTTTTATGTATGCTTTCCAATTGCTGAGGCACGTAGTGGATATCGTTATGTTCTTACTTCACTGATGATTTGAGTAGATACATGTGTGTTTGCGTGATGAATCACAAAGTCTGAAACATGGAAAAGTACAAAAAATTTCAGAGTGAAGTTGAAGATCGACGTGACAAGAGGATAATATATCTACGATGTGATCGTGGATGTAAATATATACCTGAGTTGCGGGTTTGGTAAACATTTAAGACAATGTGAAAATTGTTTAACAACTCATGCCACCTGGAACACCATAGTAAGATGGTGTCTCCCAATGTCGTAGTCGCGCCCTATAGGATATGGTGCATACTATGATATCTCTTATCGAATTACCATTATCATTTTTGGGTTAGGCATTAGAGACAACCACATTCATTTTAAATAGGGCACCACGTAATTCCATTGAGATGACATCGTATGAACTATGGTTTGGAGAAACCTAAGCTGTCATTTCTTAAAAGTTTGGGGCTGCGACGCTTATGTGAAAAAGTTTTAGCCTGATAAGCTCCAACCCAAAGTGGATAAATGCATCTTCATAGGATACCCTAAAAAGTTGGGTATACCTCCTATCTCAGATCCAGAAGCAAAGTATTTGTTTCTTGAAATGGGTCCTTTCTCGAGAATAAGTTTCTCTTAAAATAATTGAGTGGGAGGATGGTGGAAACTTGATGAGGTTACTGAACCGTCACTTCAACCAATGAGTAGCACAACGCAGGAAGATGTTCCTGTGGCGCCTACACTAGTTGAAGTGGATAGTTGATGATGGTGATCATGATGTTTCGAATCAAGTTACTACCAAACCTCGTAGGTCGACAAGGAAACGTATTTCTCTAGAGTAGTAAGGTAATCCTGTCTTGGAGGTCATGTTGCTAGTCAACAATGAACCTACGAGCTATGGAGAAGCGATGGTGGGCCCAGGTTCCGAAAAATGGCTGAAGGCCATGAAATCCGAGACAGGATCCGTGTATGAAGACAAGGTGTAGAGTTTGGAAGAACTACTTGATGGTCGTAAGTCTATTAAGTAGAAGTGGATCTTTAAAAGGAAGACAGACAATGATGGTAAATGTCACCATTAAGAAAACTCGACTTGTTGCAAAGATGTTTCCGACAAGTTCAAGGAGTTGACTAGGATAAGACATTCTCACCCGCAGCGATGCTAAAATTTGTTGGAATTATGTTAGCAGTTGCTGCATTTTTTCAATTATGAAATCTTGCAGATGGATGTCAAAACATTGTTTTCTCGACGGTTTCCTTGAGGAAAGGTTGTATGTGATACAACCAGAAGGTTTTGTCGATCCTAAGGATGCTAACAAGTATGCAAGCTGGAGTGATCCTTCTGTGGACTAGAGCAAGCAGCTCGGAGTTGGAATATAGGCTTTGATAAGATGATCAAAGTTTTTGGGCTTATACAAAGTTTGTGAGAAACTTGTATTTCCAAGAAAGTGAGTGGGAGCACTAAAGAATTTCCGATGAGTATATGTGGTTGACATATTGTTGATCAAAAATGATGTAGAATTTATGGAAAGAATAAAGGGTTGTTTGATAGGAGTTTTTCTAAGGAAAACCCGGATTAAGCTACTTGAACATTGAGCATAAAGATCTATAGAGATAGATCAAGACACTTAATATAACTTTCAATGAATACATACCTAGACAAAATTTTGAAGGAGTTTGAAATGGATTAGTCAAATAAGGAGTTCTTGACTGTGTTGTGAGGTGTGAATTTGAGTAAGACTCAAAGCTTGACCATGACATAAGAAAGAGAAAGGACGAAGGTCGTCCCCTATGCTTTAGCCATAGGCTCTGTAGTATGCCATGTTGTGTACCGCACCTGATGTGTGCCTTGCCATGAGTCTGTCAAGGGGTACAAGAGTGATACAAGAGTGCATCACTGGACACCGGTCAAAGTTATCCTTAGTAACTAGTGGACTAAGGAATTTTTATTGATTATGGAGGTGATAAAAGAGTTCGTCGTAAAAGGTTATGACGATGCAAGCTTTGACACCAATTCGGATGGCTCTGAGTAGTAAACCACATTCGTATAATGGAGCAGTCGTTTGGAATTGTTCCAAGTGAAAGCATGGTAGAAACATCTACAGCATGACATAGAAATTTGTAAAGTTCACACAGATCTGAATGTTTTAGACCCGTTGACTAAAACCCTCTCTCACAAGAAAGACATGATCAAAACCCAAAATCGTATGGGTGTTAGATTCATTACAATCACATAGTGATGTGAACTAGATTATTGACTCTAGTGCAAGTGGGAGACTGTTGGAAATATTCCCTAGAGGCAATAATAAATTGGTTATTATTATATTTCCTTGTTCATGATGATCGTTTGTTATCCATGCTAGAATTGTATTGATTGGAAACTCAAATACACGTGTGGATACATAGAGAATACACTGTCCCTAGTGAGCCTCTAATGGACTATCTCGTTGATCAAAGATGGTCAAGGTTTCCTGGTCATAGACATGAGATGTCGTTTGATAACGGGATCACATCATTAGTTGAATGATGTGATTGACAAGACCCAAACTATGAACGTAGCATATGATCGTGTTAGTTTATTGCTACTGTTTTCTGCATGTCACTGTATTTGTTCCTATGACCATGATACCAAGCAATTCCCGGACACCGGAGGAATACCTTGTGTGTCAAACGTCACAACGTAACTGGGTGACTATAAAGGTGCTCTATAGGTATCTCCGAAGGTGTCTGTTGGTTTGCGTGAATCAAGACTGGGATTTGTCACTCCGTGTGACGGAGAGGTATCTCAGGGCCCACTCGGTAATACGACATCACAACAAGCCTTGCAAGCAACATGACTAAGGAGTTAGTCACGGAATCTTGTATTATGGAACGAGCAAAGAGACTTGCTAGTAACGAGATTGAACTGGGTATGGAGATACCAACGGTCGAATCTCGAACAAGTAACATACTGAAGGACAAAGGGAACATCATACGGGATTAACCGAATCCTTCACATAAAGGTTCGACCAATAAAGATCTTTGTGGAATATGTAGGAGCCAATATGGGCATCCAGTTCCCGCTATTGGTTATTGACCGGAGAATGTCTAAGGTAATGTCTACATAGTTCTCGAACTCGCATGGTCTACACACTTAAGGTTCGGTGACGTTTCAGTTTTATTTAATTATGTATGTTGGTGACCGAAAGTTGTTCGGAGTCACGGACGTCACGGGAAACTCCGAAACGGTCCATAAGTAAATATTGATATATAGGAAAGTGGTTTTTGAACTCCAGAAAAATTTCGGGCATTTCCGGTAGTGTACTAGGAGTGACGAATGAGTTCTGGGGGTCCACGAGGTGGGCCCACCCACCCGAAGAGTCACATGGGCTGTGGGTGGACGTGGACCAGCCCCTAGTGGGCTGGCGGAGCCCCCCACTAAATCCCAATGAGGCTAGGAGGTGGGAAGGAAAGAAACCCAAGTGTGGAAGGGAGGAACCCTAATTGGAGTAGGATTGGAGGTGGACTCTTCCACCTCTTCCACTTCGGCGAAACCCTTTTTGGGTTTTGAGGCTGCCTCCTCCCCTCCCGCCCTCCTATATACACTAGAGGATTTGAGGTCAGCCCTAACCCTAATAAGCCACGTGTTGCCCTCTTTCTCTCTAGTTCGTTTTTCCTCTAGATTAGTTCAGTAGAGCTTGGCGAAGCCCTACTGGATTAGTTCACCACCACCACCACCATGTCGTCGTGCTGGAGAACTCATCGACCTCGCCGCCCCTCTTGCTGGATCAAGAAGGTGGAGATCGTCATCGATCTATACATGTGCTGAACGCGGAGGTGCCATCTGTTCGGCACTAGATCGTGATGGGATCGCGGGACGGATCATGATGAGATCGCGGGACGGGTTGTGATTTGGATCGTGAAGATGTTCCACTACATCAACCACATTATATACGCTTCCTCTTAGCGATCTACAAGGATATGTAGATACACTTCCCCCTCTCATAGATGGTCATCACCATGGATAGATCTTGTGTGCAGGTAGGATTTTTTTTGTTTCGCATGCGACGTTCCCCAACAGAGGCATAAACATAAAGAAATGCCCCCATAACCTATTGGTTCCATGCTGCCGGTCGGGACCTGATTCTCTACTCGTCTTCATTGAAGAAATCCACGAAGAAACATCTTGTCTCAATATCCCAGTTGAATTAGTAACATGTACATGTTGTTGTGACAAGAGTGTGTACTTTGGGAACTCAAAAAGTCTCATTGCTAAAGGTATTAGAACTAACAATACTTTTAGCTGTGATAGGGGTCAAGGGATGAAGTTGCAGCAAGTGGCTAAGAAATATATTACACTTATGTCTATCAGATTCGAGATGAGAAGGCATACATGAAGGGGGTTGTAAACTAATGAGTTGTTCACCTGCCAACGCATTCATAGCACTACCTTGTCATCTCCTTTGGACTAATCCCCTCGAAGAAGAGACAATCAAGGCTTGCACGCGTTGGTAAATTTGGTAAGGTGGTTAAAGGTTTTTCTATGAACCAACATCGTGTTTCAATTCGTTCATAACCGTGGGCATGACTTTTTGAAAAGGTTTAACCCTGTAGGAGTGCGATGATATAACCGTTATAGGCTTCATATACATGTTTTTCACAACCTGAATCTACCCCTCATATACATGTTATACCCTTCTATGATCTAGCACTGGAAGTTCTAAGCAACACGAGAAAGCTTCCGCGACGACACCAATTCCTATGACCCATGACAAGCACAAAAAAATAGTTTCGAACGAATGATACTTAGTACGTTATACATCCTATTTCTAAAGACACTCGGTGGGTCGACAACCGAATCGAGAACTGGCATATCTCTAACCGAGCCCCAACCGGGTGTAACACCCTGGACACACCCGCCGACGGTTGTTACTCCTGGCGAGATCTAGACTGGATCCACATATAATTACTAGTCTTTTCTGCGCACTTTGTCCTCACTCATGCGCACCCGGGATCAACTTCCCGGTCGGTCACCCATCCTGGAGCTACTACAAGCCGAGCATGCTTAACCTGGGAGTTCTGTTCGTATGTGCTTGCGGAAAAGAAGGAATCCCTTATTGATATGAGTAGTCTATCATCCCTAATAAGCCAGGCTATCACATACACCACCACTCAGAGGAACCGACGTCCTCGTCGGGCCACAAGAGTGTTCCCTCTTGTCACAAACGTCTGCGCATCCAGTCCAGTACATGTGCCATGCCGTGTGCCACGATGGGTCACAAACGTCATGAACAACATGACCGCACACCTATCCGCAAACATCCGTATAACCACGAGGGTCGGCTCTGATACCAAACTTGTAACGCCCCGGACACACCCGCCGACGGTCGTTACTCCTGGCGAGATCTAGATTGGCCCCACATATCAATACGAGTCTTTTCTGCGCACTTTGTCCTCACTCATGCGCACCCGGGATCAACTTCCTGGTCGGTCACCCATCCTAGAACTACTCCAAGCCGAGCACGCTTAACCTGGGAGTTCTGTTCGAATGGGCTCCCGAAAAAGAAGGAATTCCTTATTGATATGAGTAGCCTATCATCCCTAATAAACCAGGCTATCACACGAGGCCACAATAGAAACGAGGTGGATAGTACTATTTCTCTGGTAGCCACTTAGAGCTACGCAAGTGCAAACCGACATGGATTTCTACCACATTGGCCCAAGTTATTTCGGAAGATCCACAAGGCATAGGTCCCTAACAAAGAAAACACAAGTTTCTAAAGGGAAAACCAACTCGTGACTCACGGATAATTTGCAATTATAGGAAGTGTCGAGGTGTGATACATCTCCAAAGTATCTATAATTTATGAAGTATTCATGGCATGTTTACAATTATTTTATATCATTTTTGTCACTTTTATATGATTTTTAAGAACTAACGTAATAACCTAGTGCCTAGTGCCAGTTTCTGTTTTTTTCCTATTTCTTGTCTCATAGAAAATCGATACCAAACGAAGTCCAAATGCCATGAAAATTTAGGGTGATTTTTTATGGACAAGAAGAGACCTACGAAGCATCGGAGAGGACCAAAAGGTGTCCACGTGGCACAAGCCTAGGTGGCGATCCACCTGAGCTTGTGGAACCCTCAGACATCTCCGGGTGTGATTCCGATGCTAAAAAATCCTATAAATTTCAAAAACAGAAAGAAACCTAGAACTTTTAGTCCACCGCCGCAAGCCTCTGTTTCGAAGCAATCTCATCCGGAGCTCTTTTCTGATGCCCTCTCGGAGGGGAAATCATTAGTGAAGACCATCTTCATCATCCGGACGGTCTCCATGATGAGGAGGGAGTGGTTCAGCCCCGGGGATGGGGTTATGTACGAGTAGCTATGTTTTTGATCTCTCTCTCTCTCTCTCTCGTGATCTTGATATACCATGAGCTTTGTTAATGTAGCAGAATCACATGATCTTCTCCCCTCTCTACCTTTGTTGTAATGAATTGAATCTCACCCTTTAAGGTTTCATTATTATCGGATTGAATATTATGGATTTGAGATCACTTGATGTATGTCTTGCATGTGGATACCCTGGTGACAATGGGGTATTCTATTGAGTCACTTGATTTATGTTTTGGTAATCAACTTGAAGATGGACGTAGTGACATTGTGCTAATCTAAGCACAAAGGTTGATACACGTTTTCATCCTACTTTATCGTATAGAAACTTTGGGGTACTCTTTGAAGTTCTTTGTATTGGATTGAATATTATGAATCTAAAATTGTTTGATGCATAATTTTGAGGTGGTTTGGTATCTACAACAATTTCATCTAATGTTCTCCGCTATTGATAAGATCTTTGGAGTGAATTTTTGTCGCACATTGAGGGATTTTATATGATTCAATTTTGTTAGCATTGTTGAGAGATTGCACTAGTAAAAGTAAGAACCCTAGGCCTTGTTCTTAAGAATTGGTATACCATTTTGCTCGCCATTTTCTACTTGTTACCTTGTTGTTTTTATTTATTTAGATTATAAAAGCCTATTTATACCATCCATATTACACTTGTATCTACATCTCTTCACTGAACTAGTGCACCTATACAATTCACAATTGTATTGGGTATTGGGGACACGAGAGACTCTTTGTATTTTGGTTAGAGGTTTGTCCTACACCTCCCACGGATTGATAAATCTTAGGTCATCCACTTGAGGAAAATTTGCTATTGTCCTACAAAACTCCGCACTTAGAGGACCAACAAAGTCTACAAGAACGAGGTTGCATTGTAGACATCAAGGGGACCCAAAAACACCCACGTATGGGTAGCACACTCATTTATGGAAAATAATAACCGGAACTCGGTACTTAGGACGCTCAAATGGAACAAAACACTAAGGCGTAAGGCCCAATGATACGTCTCCAACATATTAACAATTTATGAAGTATTCATACCATCTATACCTATACCTTATAATAAAATAGATATTCCTAGTCCATCATTAGCGTTTTATAGAAAAATCCCTCATGTCTTAAGGAATCAACCCGTAGTCCTCATGGCCTACACGTGGCCATCCTAGGTCTTAGCACGTCCCACGTGGTGGAAGCTAGCCCAAAATACAATGACGGTCGAGACCCATGATGTGGAAGAGAAGAGGCAAAAATGATAATTGTGGGTGTGTCTAAAAAAAGATAACTGTGGATCAGAGGGATCGAACTCGCGTCCTGCAACACAATGAGAAAGGCCACATCCAACTTACTAAGTCGTATTTGTGTGTAGGAAAGGATTCAGCAACTTTTTAAAGTACAACCTCGCTCCCTCAAATCTTTTCAATCAATTTATATAGTGTCCTTTATAAAGCTAAGCATATTGTCTATTAAATCCCTCAAAACTCCTACTACGTGTATGTCTTTTGTGTGCTCCCATAAGATTGATCATATTCTATAAAATATATATTATTTTACCATTGTTTCCACAATGTATCTCTCCATACACACACAAAATACCTTCTGAAAAGTTTAAATTTAGTTCAAAAGATAATGGAAAATCTCACATGGTCTCGCACAACAAAAGGTTACCAAGTACGGACATGCATCGAATAAAAGGGTATAAAGAAGCAAATCAGTTTGGATGAGTTAGACCAAGAAAATTTTAAAAACACAAAGTATTAGCTGACGCATAAGTTACCAATTTGATCAATTGGATTTACACAAGCGATGAGATGTTGATTAAGTTTAAACTACATACCGTAAGATTCAGACAAGTCTAAGTATGAGTCTACCTAAAAAACTTGACCACACACTTATAACATATATTTTTTAATCCTTTGAACCAATATAATGCATCGATCTATAATTCACGAATCACATGGTGTGTAGTTAGTTACAACCCGATTCCTCTCTGAAGTAAATGGTTAGGGTCTTGCTATTTTAGAATGTAGTGTTACACTAAATAAGAAAAATGTAATGCCAATATGAGTGTAGTGTTACAACCCGATTCCTCTCTGAAGTAAATATTGAGGATAAAAAATAAACCTAAAAATTTGTTGATATGCTACTCTCTTGTCACACACAAAATAAGAAGAATTATCAAATACTTAGCATTTAGCTAGGAAATCGAGTTGGACCGGTGAGTACTTAATTTAAGAAGAAGAAAATCACTGCATCCATCAGGAATATTGCAGAGGTTAGGTCCACGGTGGCGGCGTCAAGAATGGATGGTGGTTACGAGCTCGATCACTTGGATGATGGAAGAGACTATAGTGGATTAGAGCATGTCATGAAGCAGAAGAAGAGGGAGTCCGTTAACGTCACTACACACATACACATCTATCAACGTCAAGGACCTCAAGTCTACCTCGCCCACACCACTATCTCGCCAACGAGTTTGTATGTCTCATCGTTAATGGATCCTGATTGGCACTCTCTAGAAATGGTCAGACGAATGCTATTCTCGATTGCTCAACAATTATAAATTATCTTGCAATAACCCACCATTGCGTGGGATCGAGGCAGTTTTGGAGGATAGAGTATTCAACCCAAATTTGTTGACTCGCTGGACAGGAGGTGAGAGTATACTCTCAAGTATTAGCAGCTGAATGTGTCAGATTCAACCACACCTGGAAGATTAATATCTGCAAGCAAAGTATCAACAACAAAGTAATATGATAACAACGGTGTCAGAAACGATCTGTTGACGGCAGACTATTCCTAACGATTGTATCAATGGCGCCAGCCGTTGCCGGTAGACGAGAAATATTCTTTCTCGTCGTGCGAACAAGTATTGTAGCAGGTAGCAGCAGTGTAACAAGTAGCAGTAGTGGTAAGGAGCAGCAGTAGTGACAGCAGTAACAAGTAGCAACAGTAGCGAGTAACAGCAGTAGCAAGTAACAGTAGCAGCAATAGTAGTTACGGCAGCAGAGCAAAACAAGTAACATCAGCAGTGGGACAAACTCGTAGGCAATGGGTCGGTGATTTGTTTGGATGATATTCAGCATGCAACAGTCATAACACGGAGAGATATGTGGCTAGCTCCCGTTCGTCAATGTGATGTAGGCATGCATTCCGTGTGTCGTCATACGTGCTCAGGGAAAAGAACTTGCATGACATCTATTGTCCATCCCTCCTGTGGCAGCGGGGTACAAAAGGAAACTACGGGATATTAAGGTTCTCCTTTTAATAAAGAACCGGACCAATGCATTAGCACTTGGTGAACACATGAACTCCTCAAACTATGGTCATCACCGGGAGTGGTTCCGGTTATTGTCACTCCGGGGTTGCCGGGTCATAACACATAGTAGGTAACTACAGCTTGCAAGATCGGATCTAAAACACACACATATTGGTGACAACATAATAATTTTAGATCTGAAATCATGGCACTCGGGCCCTAGTGACAAGCATTAAGCATGGCAAAGTAGTAGCAACATCAATCTCAGAACATAGTGGATACTAGGGATCAATCCCCATCAAAACTAACTTGATTACATGATAGATCTCATCCTACTCATCACGGCCCAGCGAGCCTACGAATAGATTACTCACGAATGACGAAGAGCTTCATGGAATTGGAGAGGGAAGAAGGTTGATGATGACGATGGCGACGATTTCCCCTCTCCGGAGCCCAAAACGGACTCCAGATCTGCCCTCCAGATGAAGAACAGGATGTGGCGGCGCCTCCGTATTGCAAACGCGACGAAATCTTCTCTCTTGATTTTTTCTGGGACGAAAGTGAATTTATAGAGCTGAGATTGGGGGTGGCAGAGCCACGTTGGCCCCACAAGCTTGCTAGCCGCCACCAGGGGGGTGGCGGCTACAGTGCTTGTGGCCCACTAGCCCATCCCCTCCGGTGGATCTTTGCGCAGGTATTTTTCATATTTTCCAGAAATATTGTTTGTAAATTTTCAGGACGTTCTGAGAACTTCCATTTCTGCACAAAAACAACACCAAGGCAACTCTGCTGAAAATAGCGTCACTCCAGGTTAGTTCAATTCAAATCATGCAAATTAGAGTCCAAAACAAGGGCAAAAGAGTTTGGAAAAGTAGATACGATGGAGACGTATGAACTCCCCCAAGGTTAATACCTTGCTTGTGCTCAAGCAACTCAGTTGACAAACTGAGAGAGAAAGAAAAACTTTGACAAACTCTGTTTGATCTTGTTGTTGCAACTATGTCTAACTCATAACCAGAATTTCAGCAAGATCACAAGTTAATCACATAAGCAAATGACTCAAAGGTCTCACGGTAAGCTAATATCAATGGCATAATCAGCTAACGAGCAAATAATAATGAGTTTCAAATACCAACACTTCAATCAAAACAAGCATGACGCAACATGAATAGGTGGTATCTTGCTAGCTCTTTCTGAGACCGCAAAACATAAATGCAGATCACTTTCAAAGATCAAGGGTTGACTAAACATTGTAATTCATAGCAACGAAGATCCAGTCATAGTCATACTCAATATCAATCAAAAGCAAAGCATAAAAATGATAGAGGTGCTCTCTAATTGGTCCTTATAAAATAATAGGATGACTCAACGGGAAAATAAATAGACAGACCCTTCGCAGAGGGAAGCATTGATTTGCAGAGGTGCCAGAGCTCATGCTTTGAAAACAGAGATAATAATTTTGGGTGGCATGCTTTCATTGTCAATGCATTGACCAAGAGTTCTCAATATCTTCCATGCTACTAATGCTATAGGCAGTTCCCAAACAGAAAAGTAAAGTTTTAACTCCCCCAGCACCAATCAATCACACTCCACGGCTAGCCGAATCCTCGGGTACTGTCCATACTAACATCAATCCGGGGGGAGTCTTGTTTTGCAGTTATGTTTTCGATTTAAGCGTGGAACTGGGCATTCCAATTACCGGCCCCTTTCTCGTGAATGACAGTGAATAAACACATGTCGAGGATTACACTCCTAGCATGGAAGATACCAATAGCCCCCTGCCACCACATGAGCGGTTCGGGCATGCAAAACAGATTATTTCTTGAAGGTTTAGAGAGTGGCACATGCAAATTTACTTGGAACGGCAGGTAGATACCGCAAATAGGTAGGTATGGTGGAATCTCATGGAAAAACTTTTGGGTTTATGGAAGTGGATGCACAAGCAGTATTCCGCTTAGTACAAGTGAAGGCTAGCAAAAGACTGGGAAGCGACCAACTAGAGAGCGACAACAGTCATCAAGATGCAATGAGTTTGACAAACATTGAATGCAAGCATGAACAAGATATAAATCACCATGAACACGAACATCATAGAGGCTATGTTGATTTTGTTTCAACTACATGCATGAACTTATGCCAAGTCAAGCCACTTGAATCATCCAAAGGAGAATACCGTCCTATCATACTACATCATAGTCATCTCAAAATCTATGTTGGCATTCAAGACAAACCATTATAAACTCTCAGCTAGTTAAGCATGGCATCAGAAACTATGATCTCTAAGTTGTCAATGCAAACATGGTTCTCTCACAACAAAGTTGAATCAGGCATGACAAGCTAGTCATATTTACAAAAACAAAATAGACAGAGTTCATACCAACTTTTCCAGTCTTAGTCACTTCATCATATATCATCATTATTGCCTTTCATTTGCATGATCGAACGATGTGAACAATAATAAGAGCGCTCGTGCATTGGACTAAGCTGAATCTGCAGGCAAATACAAAGGAGAAGCCAAAGTAATATGGCTCTTTGAAAGCTAAACATGTATGCACGCAAGAACCACTAAACATTGTAACCAATATCTTCTACCTTGACCCAAAGAAAAAGAAAACTATTTACACGGGAAAGATCCCAACAAGAAAAAGAAGAAGAAAAAAAATCTTTTTGTGTTTTCTCAAAAGGACACAAAACAAGAAAACAAAAATAAACTAGCATGGATAATACAGTGGAAAAGTGTAAACACCGGCTAACAAAGTGAAAGCATAAGCATGAATGTAAGGTCGGTGAGAACACGTACTCCCCCAGTCTCAGGCTTTTGGCCTAGCTTGGTCTACTCCCAAGGCGGGAAATAACCAGCTCCAGGATACTCCGGAGCAGACTGTGGATGCCACTGCTGTGTGAGCCCCTCTGGCTCCCACTGATAAACTGGCGTCTGGTACTCGACTGGCGGCTCGGGCACGGGCACCTGTGGTTGGGCCAAGCCCCAATATGCGTAGATGTCCGAGGGCATAATAGTGTACCTGCCTGCATGAAGATTGAACAAAGAAGGAGCAGGCAAAGTAATAGTCTCTCGAGTACCCTGACTAAATAGCAGGTTATAAATCATTCGTCTACTAGCATCTCTATCCAGAAAATCATGGCGAACCATGCTGTCATAATGCAGATATTTCCCAGGGAGAAGCATCTCTCCTTCCTCTCCCAGTCTAATGGGTATGTCAAAGTGCCTGGCAAGACGAGTAGCATAGATACCTCCATAGACGACACCCTTGGAACGGTTGGTGTTCAACCGCTGGGCTACTATAGCACCTAGGCTATATGTCTTATCGTTATAAAGGCCTTCACGCAAAACCGCAAGGTCTGGAGAACTAAGTGATCCGGCCTCCCCACGGCCAATCAAACATTTTCCCACAAATAATGAGAAGTACTGAAGCACAGGAAAATGTATGCTAGCAATCCTAGCGCGAGACACTCCTCTCTCCTCTCCAACAGCAATAGTACCAATGAAATCATCCAAGTCCCGTGGACGAGGGTCACGGATATCTCCAACATAAGGTAATTTGCATACATTGCAAAAATCCTGTAGTGTGATGCACTGGGGGATGTCGTATATCATGAACTCAACCATGGGAAGTTTCTTCCTCGGATAAAAGTTGAAGCTTTGAACGAAAATATTAGTGAGGAGGAGGTATTGTGAGCACTTATCTTCAACGAACGCAGTAAGACCTGCGTTCTCCACCAAGTAATAAAAGTCTTCATAAAGCCCAGCGGCGCGCAAAAATTCATCACTTGGCCACTCGCACGCTCGAACTTATGTGACTTGAGGGACTACGTACTTGGGGTGGTTCTTCTCATCCTCCTTGGGGTTACGGATTGAAGAGCCTCTCAAGAACCTCCTCATCTTTTCCTTTTTCTAGCTCTGAAAAATTCTGAAATTTTTAGAGACTTCGAAAGAAAAGTGAATAAAGATTAACCCAACTTGTAGCAACTACTCCTAATAGTGCCTAAAGACCGTATCATGCGCTAAAACTACTTGGGACCAGCTAAAATCAACATTTATAGCTCAAGAACAGGGTCACCAAGGTAGCAAGAATACGCGAAGGATAAAGCACTAGAGCAAAAACTAATTGGACCAATGGAGGAGTCACTTACCAAAGAGTAATTTCCCAAAACGGTTCGGAGAATGGTGCTTTGAGCAAGGAGATCGAAAATCACAGCCAAATGAGCAAGAACACGGGTTTGAGCTGCGAAACAATTTTTTCTGGAGGTGGAAGAAGAGGATGGGAGCTGGAATGAGTGGAGGGGGTCCCTGTGGGCCCCACAATCTTGCTAGCCGCCACCAGGGGGGCGGCTGCAGGGCTTGTGGCCCACTGGTCTGGCCCCCAAGCCAGCTCTCAGGCCCAGTATTTTTCAAATATTCCAGAAAAACTCATATTAAATTTTCAGGACCATCGGAGAACTTTTATTTTCGGGGTATTTTTCTCCGGGACGCTAAAACAGAAAACAGGAAAAGCTAAACTAAATCTATCATTTTCCTTCTAAGCAACAGAAAATGAAAGCTCAAAACAGAGGTATGTGACTCTTTGATTCATCCATTTCATGGTCATCGAAAGAAATCCGTCAATGGAGTTGATCAAATCCTCATGACAAAACCTTTTCGAATTGCAAGAGGAAATGGAGAATTTTTGAATAGCCACTAAGTCATCTCAATGGGGATATGTATCTCCCCAACAAGAAAATCATACTTCATCTTGACACGAGGAATAGGGCATTCAAAGCTCCCAATAAGAATCGATGAAGTCTTTTCGATAGCATTGATGCAATGTACTTGATATCGTTTCTTCGGAAAGTGCACTATGTGCTCATTACCGTTGACATGAAAAATGACATTGCCTTTGTTGCAATCTATAACAGCCCCTGCAGTGTTTAAAAAGGGTCTTTCGAGGATGACAGCCATGGCATCGTCCTCGGGAATATCCAAGATAACAAAGTCTGTTAAGATAGTGGTGTTAGCAACCACAACAGGCACATCCTCGCAAATACCGATAGGGAAAGCAGTTGATTTGTCGGAAATTTGGAGAGAAATTTCAGTGGGTGTCAACTTATCCAATTCAAGACTACGATAAAGAGAGAGCGACATAACACTAACACCGGCTCCAAGGTCACATAAGGCAGTTCTTACGTAGTTTCCTTTAATGGAGCAAGGTATAGTGGGCACTCCGGGATCACCAAGCTTCTTAGGAGTTCCACCTTTGAAAGTGTAATTGGCAAGCATGGTGGAGATCTCAATATATGGTATCTTCCGTTTATTGGTCATGATATCTTTCATGTACTTGGCATACAGATACATTTTGAGCATATCAGTTATCCGCATCTGCAGAAAGATGGGTCTTATCATCTCAACGAAGCGCTCAAAATCCTCATCATCCTTTTTCTTGGATGGCTTAGGAGGAAAGGGCATAGGTCTCTGAACCCATGGCTCCCTTTCTTTACCATGCTTCCTAGTAGTGAAGTCATTCTTATCGCATCTCTTAGGTTGTGGGTTATCAGGATTAACCGTACGTTCAATCTCCACATCCTCATCATTGCTAGGTTGAGCATTATTATGAACATCACTGTCCATATTGTCACCAGGTTCATGTTCATTACCAGATTGTGTTTCTGCATCAGACGCAGAAATATCATTATGTTCTTCAGGTGTGACAGTATTTGGTGAACTGGCATGTAGGTTTCTATCATCCTTCTTCTTCTCCTTAGGATGACTGGGTGTATCAGCATTAATTCCTTGAGAATCTTTATCAATTCTCTTAGGATGACCTTCAGGATACAAAGGTTCCTGAGTCATTTTGCCTCCTCTAGTAATGACTCTGACAGAGTTGTCATTTAATTCATTGAGCAAGTCATTCTGAGCTTTAAGTACTTGTTCTACCTGAGTAGTAATCATAGAGGCATGTTTACTCAGAAGCTTCAGATCATTGACATTTTTGTCTACACAAGCACATAAATGGCTAAGCATACGAGTACTTTGTTCCAAATGTCTGCTAACATAATCATTGAAACTCTGTTGTTTGGCAATAAAGTTGTCAAATTCATCAAAGCATAGGCTAGCAGGTTTGTCAAAAGGAATATCACTCTCATCAAACCTACGCAGAGAATTTACTTCTACTACCTGTATCGGGTTATCGAGACCATGGATCTCTTCGATAGGTGGTAGATTTCTGACATCTTCAGATCTAATGCCTTTCTCTTGCATAGATTTCTTGGCTTCTTGCATATCTTCGGGACTGAGGAATAGAATACCTCTTTTCTTCAGAGTTGGCTTAGGAGGTGGTTCGGGAATAGTCCAAGCATTATCGTTGATCAAGATGTTATTCAGAAGGGTCTCAGCTTGTTCTACAGTTCGTTTCCTAAAAACACAACCGGCACAACTATCTAGGTGGTCTCTAGAGGCATCGGTAAGTCCGTTATAGAAGATATCAAGTATCTCATTCTTCTTAAGAGGGTGATTAGGCAAAGCATTCTGTAGCTGGACGAGCCTCCCCCAAGCTTGTGGGAGACTCTCTTCTTGGAGTTGAGCAAAGTTGTATATTTCCTGCAAGGCAGCTTGCTTCTTATGGACAGGGAAATATTTCTCACAGAAGTAATAGACCATATCATGGGGACTACTCACACATCCAGGAACAAGAGAGGTGAACCAGGCTTTAGCGTCATCCTTTAAAGAGAAAGGAAACAGCTTAAGGATATAGTAGTGGCGGATCTTCTCCTCATTAGTGAAAAGGGTGGCTATATCATGTAGTTTGGTAAGATGGGATACGACCTCAGACTCATAACCGTGGAAAGGATCAGATTCAACTAGAGATATTATCTCAGGATCGACAGAGAGTTCATAATCCTTATCGGTGATAAAGATAGGTGAAGTGGCAAACTTTGGGTCGTATTTCATCCTAGTTTTCAGAGATTTTTCCTTCCACTTGAGAAGTAATTTCTCAGCGTCATAGGCATCCTTACACGCAAGAAAATCCTCAGCTATCTCTCCCTCCATAACGTAACCCTCAGGTATATCAGGCAATTCATATCTAGGAGAGCTAGATCTAGCAGGAGCAAAAGCAGGTTCTATCTC
Organism: Hordeum vulgare subsp. vulgare; assembly: GCF_904849725.1. Taxonomy (NCBI): domain Eukaryota; kingdom Viridiplantae; phylum Streptophyta; class Magnoliopsida; order Poales; family Poaceae; genus Hordeum; species Hordeum vulgare. The sequence continues at coordinate 185,817,163 of NC_058520.1, read as the reverse complement.
AATAGTATTGGCAGTTTCAGAAGCATCACGAGCATTGGCAGTAACTCTAGCAATATGAGCATCAAGGAACACCCCTAGTGGAACATCAGGAAAAGTAGTGTCTCTAGCAGTATCAAGCATAGCATCATCAGGCATAATAGCATCTCTAGCATCATCAGGCAAAGCATCTCTAGCAGTATCAGGCAAAGCAGTATCAGGCATAGCATCTCTAGCAGTATCAGGCATATCATCTCTAGCAGTATCAGACAAAGCATCTCTAGCAGTATCAAGCACAAGCGACATATCAAGATTTCTAGCAGGAGGTGATGTCACCAACTTACTCATAACTGAAGGTGAATCAAGTGCAGAGCTATATGGAAATTCCTTACCTCCCCTCGTAGTTGAGGGCAAGACTTTGGTTTTCGGATCCTTTAGATTCTTCATAGTGATCAGCAGATATAAATCCCAAGTAACTCAGAGAATATAGCAATCGCCTCCCCGACAACGGCGCCAGAAAAATGCTGATTGGCACTCTTTGGCAATGGTCAGAAGAATGCTATTCTCGATTGCTCAACAATTAGAAATTGTCTTGCAATAACCCACCAAAGCGTGGGATCGAGGCAGTTTTCGAGGGTAGAGTATTCAACCCAAATTTGTTGATTCGCCGGACAGGAGGTGAGAGTATACTCTCAAGTATTAGCAGTTGAATGTGTCAAATTCAACCACACCTAAAAGATTAATATCTGCAAGCAAATTATCAACAGCAAAGTAATATGATAACAACGGTGTGAGAAACGATCTGTTGACGGCAGACTATTCCTAACGATTGTGTCAATGGCGCCAGCCATTGCCGGTAGACGGGAAATATTCTTTCTCATCGTGGAACAAGTATTGTAGCAGGTAGCAGCAGTGTAACGAGTAGCAGCAGTGGCAAGGAACAACATTAGTGACAGCAGTAGCAAGTAGCAACAGTAGCGAGTAACAGCAGTAGCAAGTAACAGCAGCAGCGAGTAACAGCAGTATCAAGTAACACCAGCAGCAACAGTAGTAACAGTAGCAGAGCAAAACCAGTAACAACAGTAGTGGGACAAACTCGTAGGCAATGGGTTGGTGATTTGTTTGGATGATATTCATCATGCAACAGTCATAACACGGAGAGATACATGGCTAGCTCCCGTTCGTCAATGTGATGTAGGCATGCATTTCGTGTGTCGTCATACATGCTGAGGGAAAAGAACTTGCATGACATCTATTGTCCATCCCTCCCGTGGCAGCGGGGTCCAAAAGGAAACTACGGGATATTAAGGTTCTGCTTTTAATAAAGAACCGGACCAATGCATTAGCACTTGGTGAACACATGAACTCCTCAAACTATGGTCATCACCGGGAGTGGTTCCGGTTATTGTCACTTCGGGGTTGCCGGGTCATAACACATAGTAGGTAACTACAACTTGCAAGATCGGATCTAAAACACACATATTGGTGGCAACATAATAATTTCAGATCTGAAATCATGGCACTCGGGCCCTAGTGACAAGCATTAAGCATGGCAAAGTAGTAGTAACATCAATCTCAGAACATAGTGGATACTAGGGATCAATCCTTGTCAAAACTAACTCGATTACATGGTAGATCTCATCCTACTCATCACCGCCCAGCGAGCCTACGAAGAGATTACTCACGAACGATGAAGAGCTTCATGGAATTGGAGAGGGAAGCAGGTTGATGATGACGATGGCGACGATTTCCCCTCCCCGGAGCCCAAAACGGACTCTAGATCTGCCCTCCAGATGAAGAACAGGATGTGGCGGCGCCTCCGTATCGCAAACGCGGCGAAATCTTCTCTCTTAATTTTTTCTAGGATAAAGTGAATTTATAGAGCTGAGATTGGGGGCGGCAGAGCCACGTGGGCCCCACAAGCTTGCTAGCCGCCACCAGGGGGGGTGGCGGCTAGAGGGCTTGTGGACCACTGGTCAATCCCCTCCGGTGGATCTTTGCGCAGGTATTTTTCATATTTTCCAAAAATATTCTCCGTAAATTTTCAGGACGTTCTGAGAACTTTCATTTCTGCACAAAAACAACACCAAGGCAATTCTGCTGAAAACAACGTCAGTCCAGGTTAGTTCAATTCAAATCATGCAAATTAGAGTAAAAAACAACGGCAAAAGAGTTTGGAAAAGTAGATTCGATGGAGACGTATCAGATCCCTCATCTTTGCCCACACCATCATCCACATCTATGTCGACTCAGCGTTATCTTTGTTGTGCCTTTGTTGGTTCATTATTGACATCTCTTGAGGTAAAAAATTTCTTCCGTTGCAACGCATGGGAATTTGTGCTAGTATTCACCTGTGTTTCCAATACTTCTATATGACGTTGATGCACTTTATATGATTTATTTAAAACTAAATTGGACTGACACTGTTTTCAGCAGAATTACCATGGTGTTGTTTTTGTGTAGAAAATAGAAGTTCTCGAAATCGCCCAATTTTTTTATAATTTTTCTGGGAAAAATAGGGAATACCGGAGAGAATAACCACCGCAGGGGGCACCTATGGGCCACAAGCCAACGGGGGGCGCCCAACCCCCTGGTCACGCCCTAATGGGTGGTGGTGCTCACATGGCTCCGTTTGGCGTGATTTCAATGCTGAAATATCATATACATACCAAAATCCTCAGAAATAAATGGAGACTCTCCGCCTTGCCGCTGCAACTCTCTCTATCGATGAAAAACCAATCTGGAGAGTAAAGAGTAGCGAAATCAAGAGAGAAACACAAAGAGTGATCCAATCTTAGAGGGGCTCTTGCCCCTCCAGGAGCCATGGAGGCCAAGGAATAGAGGAGAGAACCTCTCCCCATCTAGGGAGAGGCCATGGAGGAGGAAGTCTAAGGGGGGAGACTCTCTCCCCTCTCTCCGAGTGCCGCCAGAGTGCCGCCAGGGAACCATCGCCGCGGTGATCGTCTTCATCAACATCACCGTCTTCGTCAACTTCCTCATCTGTTTTCAGTGGTTCACTATCCTACACACCGCTGTAATACCCTACTTGAAAATGGTGTTTCATGCCACATATTATTATTCAATGATGTGTTTCCATCCTATGATGTTTGAGTAGATTTATGTTGTCCTTTGGGTTGATTGATGATCTTGATTGGTTTGAGTGTATGTTTTATTTGATGTTGTCCTATGGTGCCCTCTGTGCTGTGTACACGTGAGGGATTCTCGTTGTAGGGTGTTGCAATACATTCATGGTTCACTCACAGTGGGTTCTAGAGTGACAGAAGCTAACAACCGAGTAAGGGGATTGTTGTGTATGGGAGTAAAGGGGACTTGATGTTTAATGTTATGGTTGGGTTTAACTTAATGATTTCTAACAGTTGCAGATGCTTTCTAGAAGTCCAATCATAATTTCATATGATCCAAGTACGGAAAGTGTGTCATCTCATGCCTCTCACTCATATTAAATTGCAATAATGATTACCGATCTTGTTATTAATTGCCTAGGATGATTCCGCACACCATACCATAATTATTCCACACTCACTATTTGTAATATATTGTAATATATTCTAACTTTATTTAGGCAGTGATACGTCGATTTTGCATCATGCTTTTATGTTGATATTTATCGCTTCTTGGGCTGTTATTTCACTTCATGGTACAATACTTATGCCTTTTCTCTCTTATTTTGCAAGGTTTACATGAAGAGGGAGAATGTTGGCAGCCGGAATTCTGGCCTGAAAATGTAGCAAGTTTGAGATACCTATTCTGCACAACTCCAAACGCCGTAAAAATATACGAGGATTTTTTTCAGGATTTATAAAAAATAATGGGCCGAAGAAGTGCCAGAGGGGCGCCAGCAGGTGGCAACAAGCTTGCTAGGCGCGGCCACCCCCCTGGCCGCGCCTAGGGGGCTTGTGGGCACCCAGCTGGCCCTCTGGCTCCCCTCTTCCGCTATATGAAGGGTTTCGTCTGGAAAAAAAAATCAGGAGGAGGCTTTTTCGAGGATTCGCCGCCGCCATGAGGCGGAACTTGAGCAAAACCAATCTAGAGCTTCGGCAGGACGATCCTGCCGGGGAAACTTCCCTCCCGGAGGGGGAAATCGTTGCCATCGTCATCACCAACACTCCTCTCATCGGAGGGGACTCGTCACCATCAACATCTTCATCAGCACCATCTCATCTCCAAACCCTAGTTCATCTCTTGTAACCAATCTCCGTCTCCCGACTCAGATTGGTACTTGTAAGGTTGCTAGTAGTGTTAATTACTCTTTGTAGTTGATGCTAGTTGGATTATTTGGTGGAAGAGTTTATGTTAAGATCCTTGATGCTACTCATTACCTCTCTGTTCATGAATATGATTATGCTTTGTGAGTAGTTACTTTTGTTCCTGAGGACATGGGATAAGTCATGCTAATAGTAGTCATGTGAATTTGGTATTCGTTCGCTATTTTGATGTGTTGCATGTTGTTTTTCCTCTAGTGGTGTTATGTGAACGTCGACTACATAACACTTCACCATTATTTGGGCCTAGAGGAAGGCATTGGGAAGTAGTAAGTAGATGATGGGTTGCTAGAGTGACAGAAGCTTAAACCCTAGTTTATGCGTTGATTTGTAAGGGGCTTATTTGGATCCACTAGTTTAATGCTATGGTTAGACTTTGTATTAATTCTTCTTTTGTGGTTGCGGATGCTTGCGAGAGGGGTTAATCATAAGTGGTATGCTTGTCCAAGTATGGGCAGTACCCAAGCGCCGGTCTACCCACATATCAAACTATCAAAGTAACGAACGCGAATCGTGTGAACATGATGAAAACTAGCATGACAGAAATTCCCGTGTGTCCTCGGGAGCGTTTTTTCTCCTATAAGACTTTGTCCAGGCTTGTCCCTCGCTACAAAAGGGATTGGGCCACTTTGCTGCACCGTTTCTACTTTTGTGTCTTGTTTCTTGCTACGAATCATCTCACCACACAACTACTTGTTACAGATAATTTCAGTGCTTGCAGATATTACCTTGTTGAAAACCACTTGTCAGATCCTTCTGCTCCTCTTTGGGTTCGACACTCTTACTTATCGAAAGGACTACGATAGACCCCCTATACTTGTGGGCCAGCAAGACTCTTTTCTGGCGCCGTTGCTGGGGAGTGAAGCGCCTTTGGTAAGTGGAACTTGGTAAGGAAACATTCATATAGTGTGCTGAAATTTATTGTCACTTGTCACTATGGAAACTAATCCTTTGAGGGGCTTGTTCGGGGTATCTTCACCTTGAACGGAGCACAAAGAGTTGCTCCTCAACCTGCTACACCTACTGAAAATATTTGCTTTGAATTTCCTTCGGGTATGCTTGAGAAACTGCTGGCTAATCCTTTTACAGGAGATGGAACATCACATCCAGACTTGCATCTAATCTATGTAGATGAAGTTTGTGGTTTATTTAAGCTTGCAGGTTTGCCCGAGGATGAGGTCAAGAAGAAGGTCTTTCCTTTATCTTTGAAGGATAAGGCGTTGACATGGTATAGGCTATGTGATGATACTGGATCATGGAACTACAATCGGTTGAAATTGGAATTTCATCAAAAGTTTTATCCTATGCATTTAGTACATCGTGATCGGAATTATATTTATAATTTTTGGCCTCGTGACAGAGAAAGCATTGCTCAAGATTGGGGGAGGCTTAAATCAATGTTATATTCATGCCCCAACCATGAGCTCTCAAGAGAAATTATCATTCAGAACTTCTATGCTCGGCTTTCTCATGATGATCGCACGATGCTTGACACTTCTTGTACCGGTTCTTTTATGAAGAGACATATTGACTTCACATGGAATTTATTGGAGAGAATTAAACGCAACTCAGAAGATTGGGAGCTTGAAAAAGGTAAGGAGTCAGGTATGAATTTCAAGTTTGATTGCGTTAAATCCTTTGTTGAAACAAATACCTTTGGTGATTTTAGCGCTAAGTATGGACTCGACTCTGAGATAGTAGCTTCATTGTGTGAATCATTTTCTGCTCATATTGATCTCCCCAAAGAGAAGTGGTTTAAATATCATCCTCCCTTAGAAGTCAATGTAGTTAAACCCAATCCAGTTGATGAGAAAGTCATTGCCTATAATGATCCTATTGTTCCCAGTGCTTACATTGAGAAACCACCTTTCCGTGTTAGGATAAATGATCATTCTAAAGCTTCAACTGTCATACGTAGAGGCCACATTAGAACACCTACACCCCCTGAGCAAATTAGAGTTGAACCTAGCATTGCTATTATCAAAGATCTTCTGTCTGACGTTGTTGGGGGACATAATATTCACTTCTGTGAATATGCTGCTAGAATTGCTAAACCTCACGCTAGAGACAAACATAGGCATGTTGTTGGCACGCCTGTTGTTTCTGTTAAGATAGGAGATCATTGTTATCATGGTTTATGTGACGTGGGTGCTAGTGTTAGTGCAATACCTCAATCCTTATATGATGAAATCAAAGACGAGATTGCACCTATTGAGATAGAACCTATTGATGTCACTATTCAGCTTGCCAATAGAGATACTATCTGCCCTATGGGAATTCTTAGGAATGTTGAAGTCTTGTGTGGTAAAACAAAGTATCCTGCTGATTTCCTCATTCTTGCTACCGCACAAGATAGCTTTTGTCCCATCATATTTAGCAGACCTTTTCTCAATACCGTCAATGTTCATATTGACTTTGAGAAGCAAACTGTCACTGTTGGCTTTGAAGGTGTGTCACATGAGTTCAATTTCTCCAAGTTTGGTAGACAACCTCATGAAAAGGAGTTGCCTAGTAAGGATGAAACTATTGCCTTAGCTTCTATTGCCGTGCCTCCTACTGATCCTTTAGAGCAATACTTGCTTTAGCATGAAAATGATATGCATATGGATGAAAGGGATGAGATAGATAGAGTTGTCTTAGAACAATATCCCATTCTTAAGATTAACTTGCGTGTTGAACTGCTTGGGGATCCACCCCCACCAAAGGGTGATCCTGTGTTCGAGCTTAAACAGTTGCCAGATACTCTTAAATATGCTTATCTTGATGAGAAAGAGATATATCCTGATATTATTAGTGCTAGCCTCTCAGAGCATCAAGAAAAGAAGTTATTAAAAACTCCGAGGAAGCACCATGCTGCTATTAAATATACTCTTGATGATCTTAAGGGCATTAGTCCTACTCTATGCCAGCACAAGATTAAAACTGATCCTGATTCCAAACCAGTTGCTGATCATCAAAGGAGATTGAATCCTAAGATGAAAGAAGTAGTAAGAAAAGAAATACTAAAGCTCCTGGAAGCAGGTATTATCTATCATGTTGCTCATAGTGATTGGGTAAGTCCGGTGCATTGCGTCCCTAAGAAGGGAGGCATTACCGTTGTCCCTAACGATAATGATGAATTGATCCCACAGAGGATTATTACTGGCTATAGGATGGTGATCGATTGTAGGAAATTGAATAAAGCCACTAGGAAAGATCATTACCCTTTGCCTTTTCTCGACCAAATGCTAGAAAGACTGTCTAAAGACACAGTTCTGCTTTCTAGATGGTTATTCTGGTTTCTCCCAAATACCAGTTGCACAATCTGATCAGGAGAAAACCACTTTCACCTGCCCTTTCGGTACCTTTGCTTATAGACGTATTCCTTTTGGCTTATGTAATGCACCTTCCACCTTTCAAAGATGTATGATGGCTATATTCTCTGTCTTTTGTGAAAAGATTGTTGAGGTTTTCATGGATGGCTTCTCCTTTTACGGGTCTTCTTTTGATGATTGCCTCAGCAACCTTGATCGAGTCTTGCAGAGATGTAAAGACACCAATCTTCTCTTGAATTGGGAGAAGTTCCACTTTATCGTTAATGAAGGCATCGTCTTAGGTCATAAAATTTCTGAAAGAGGTATTGAAGTCGATAATGCTAAGGTTGATGCGATCGAAAAAATGCCATACCCCACAGATATCAAAGGTATAAGAAGTTTCCTTGGTCATGCTGGTTTCTATAGAAGGTTCATTAAAGACTTATCTAAGATTTCTAGGCCTCTTACCAATCTCTTGCAAAAGGATATTCCTTTTGTTTTTGACGATGATTGTGAGGAAGCCTTCGAAATACTTAAGAAGGCTTTGATAACTGCACCTATTGTTCAACCACCTGATTGGAACCTACCTTTTGAGATCATGTGTGATGCTAGTGATTATGCTGTTGGTGATGTCCTAGGGCAAAGATTTGATAAGAAGTTGAATGTTATTCACTATGCTAGTAAAACTCTAGACAGTGCTCAAAGAAACTATGCTACTACGGAAAAGGAATTTTAGCAGTCATGTTTGCATGTGAAAAGTTCAGGTCTTACATAGTTGATTCCAAAGTCACTATTCACACTGATCACGTTGCTATTAAGTACCTCATGGAGAAGAAGGACGCTAAACCTAGACTTATCAGATGGGTTCTCTTGCTATAAGAATTTGATTTGCACGTTGTCGACAGAAAGGGTGCGGATAACCAAGTAGCAGATAACTTTTCTAGGTTAGAGAACGTTCTTGATGACCCACAACCTATTGATGATAGCTTTCCCGATGAGCAATTGAATTTCATCAATACTTCTCGTAGTGCACCGTGGTATGCTGATTATGCAAACTATATTGTTGCCAAATATATACCACCTAGTTTCACATACCAGCAAAAGAAGAAATTCTTCTTTGACTTGAGACATTACTTTTTGGATGATCCTCACCTTTCTAAGGAAGGAGTAGATGGTGTTATTAGACGTTGTGTACCTGAACATGAACACCGACAGATCCTACAGAAGTGTCACTCCGAGGCCTACGGAGGACACCATGCGGGAGATAGAACTGCACATAAGGTATTGCAATCAGGTTTCTGTTGGCCCACTCTCTTCAAGGATGCCCGTAAGTTTGTCTTGTCTTGTGATGAATGTCAAAGAGTAGGTAATATCGGTAAACGTCGGGAAATGCCTATGAACTATTCACTTGTCATTGAACCATTTGATGTTTGGGGCTTTGATTATATGGGACCTTTTCCAAAATCCAACGGGTATACTCACATCCTAGTTGCCGTTGACTACGTCACTAAGTGGGTAGAAACTATCCCCACTAGTAGTGCTGATCACAACACCTCCATCAGGATGCTTAAAGAAGTTATTTTCCCTAGATTTGGAGTCCCTAGATATCTAATGACCGACGGTGGTTCACATTTCATTCATGGTGCTTTCCGTAAAACGCTTGCTAAGTACGATGTCAACCATAGAATTGCGTCTCCCTATCACCCTCAGTCCAGTGGTCAAGTAGAACTAAGCAACAGAGAAATTAAACTAATTCTTCAAAAGACTGTCAACAGGTCTAGAACGAATTGGTCTAAGAAGCTCGATGATGCACTGTGGGCTTATAGAACTGCCTATAAGAATCCCATGGGCATGTCTCCGTACAAAATGGTGTACGGTAAATCATGTCACTTACCTCTTGAGCTAGATCATAAAGCTTACTGGGCAATCAAAGAGCTCAACTTTGATTTCAAAGTTGCTGGTGAGAAGAGGTTATTTGATATTAGCTCGCTTGATGAATGGAGAACTCAGGCATATGAGAATGCCAAGTTGTTCAAAGAGAAGGTTAAGAGGTGGCATGATAAGAGGATACAAAAGCGTGAGTTCAATGTAGGTGATTATGTCTTGCTATATAATTCTCGTTTAAGATTTTTTGCAGGCAAGCTTCTCTCTAAATGGGAAGGTCCCTATATTGTTGAGGAAGTATATCGTTCCGGTGCTATCAAGATCAACAACACGGAAGGTAATTGTCCGAGAGTTGTAAATGGGAAGAGAATCAATCATTATATCTCAGGTACTCCCATAAATGTTGAAAGCAATATCATCAATACCACAACTCCGGAAGAATACCTAAGGGATATTTATCAACCTGTTTCAGACTCCAAAAACGAAGAGGTATGTGATTCGTTAAGAAAACAGACTCCAAAAATTTTCCAGTAGGAATTTTTCTCCGTTTTGGATTATTTGAAAAAATAGAAAAGTTGGAAGTAGTCCGGAAAGCGCGCGAGGAGGCGACAAGCCTGCCAGGCATGGGCCCACCCCTGGCCGCACCTGGGGGGCTTGTGGCCACCTCGTGTGCCTCTCGGACTCCGTTTTCATGCGGAGTACTCCTTCTGGTCTGGAAAAAATCATTATATATTCTCCCGAAAGGTGTGACCCTTGTATCACGCAGATTTCCTTTGTTTTCGTTTCGAGCCTGTTTCTGTTGCAGATCTAGATCGCTATGACATCGCCAAAAGCTCCGAAGGACAAGATCTTCGAGAAGGTCATCAATCCCTACCTCACGGGAGTGCTGCAACACCCTCAATCTATCGATATGCGTGAGGGGATGTTGCAGATCTGTGATGTTGAGGGGCCTAAGAAGACCGGGAGCGTGGAGGCGAGGCTCGAAGCAATGGAGCAACATGTCTTGAAGTGCCAAGGGATGGTGGAGCGTGGACTCAACGCCAACCACATAATAATCACGCAACAAGCACATGATTGATGCCAATGAAATTGGGAAGCACCTCTCCAGGCTCTATGACAAGATTGATCACCTCCAGGCCCAGATCTATGACCTGCAGAACCAAAACTGTGAGTATGAGTATAGATTTAAATCAATACGGTTGGCTGCAGATTTGAGTATTCTGGAGACTCGTTCATCTTTCCATGAAGGAGCACCTATGCCTTGGAAGACGGAGGATCAAACCCATGTTGCAACAACACCACCACCATCACCTCCAAAGGAAGACAACTGAGCATGGGTATGGGCAACCCCCTTGGCTTGTGCCAAGCTTTGGGGAGTTGCCCCGGTATCGTATCACCATCACATCTTTTGCCCTTACCTTTGTTTTAGTTTGTTCCTTTTCAATTTTCTTTTTCTCTAGTAGATTAAAAGTCTTAGTGTTTTAGTCTTGAGTTTTGCTTTGTGTCACCCCCCGATGTATTCGAGCTCGTGAGCCATATAATAAAGAGTGTCTTAGTTGAGGGATTTGCCTCTTGCCATGATCAAAAGAGTGAGAAAAGAACAAAAGCATGAACGGTCATGCAATGATCTTATGGGAAGTGATGGCTTCACATATAAAAAGAATGTTGATTGAAACTTGTTGAGGGTAGACAAACGTAGACCTTGGTCATTGTTGCAATTAATAGGAAGTGATAAGGAAGGAGAGGTTCACATATAAATATATCATCTCTGACCCCATCGATTGTGAACACTCACTAAACTATTGCATGCCTAGAAGTAGATGTTGGACAAGGAAGACAACATAATGAATTGTGTTTGCTTGGTTCCGAACAATGTTATATGATTAGAGACCCCTTAGCATGTGACGATTGCTTCCACCTCATATTAGCCAAAACTCCTGCACCAAGTAGAGATACTACTTGTGCATCCATAAACCTTCAACCCAGTTTTTCCATGAGATTCCACCATACCTACCTATGGATTGAATAAGATCCCTCAAGTAAGTTGTCATCGGTGCAAGCAATAAAAATTGCTCCCTAATATGTATGATCTATTAGTGTGTGGAAAATAAGCTTTGTACGAACCTGTGATGAGGAAGACATAAAAGCGACAGACTGCATAATAAAGTTCTTTATCACAGGAGGCAATATAAAGTGACGTTCCTTCACACTAAGAGGACACGCATCTAAACCTCAAAAGCGCATGACAACTTCTGCTTTTCTCTGCGAAGGTCCTATCTTGTACCTTTACTTTTTTCCCTTGAAAGAGTCATGGTGATCTTCACCAATTCCCTATTTTGCCTTTATCTTGGCTAATGTCATATGCTAGGGAAAGATCTATATTCATATGTCAACTTGGAAGTAAGTATTCATGAATTATTATTGTTGACATTACCCTTGAGGTAAGCAGTTGGGAGGCAAAACTATAAGCCCCTATCTTTCTCTGTGTTCAGCTGAAACTTTGATCTCATGAGTACCACATGAGTTGTAGCAATTGTAGAGAACGAAAAGATGATTGAGTATGTGGATTTGCTTTACAAGCTCTTATTTGACTCTTTCTGATGTTGTGATAAATTGCAATTGCTTCAATGACTAAAGGCTATCGGTTGCTAATTCTCGGTAAGGTTTTTGATCCGTACTTTACTTTGTGATGGAATTGTCACTTTAGCATGAGAGATTATATGTTCGTATTGCTGTTCTGATCATGATCATGATGCATTCATGTTCGTATTTTGTTTTGTCGACACCTCTCTCCCTAAACATGTGGTCATGTTTATTGAGCTTGGCTTTTGCTTGAGGACAAGCGAGGCCTAAGCTTGGGGGAGTTGATACGTCCATTTTGCATCATACTTTTATATTGATATTTATCACTTCTTGGGCTGTTATTTCACATCACGGTACAATACTTATGCCTTTTCTATCTTATTTTGCAAGGTTTACATGAAGAGGGAGAATGCCGGCAGCTGGAATTCTGGCCTGAAAATGGAGCAAGTTTGAGATACGTATTCTGCGCAACTCGAAACGCCGTAAAAATCAACGAGGATTTTTTTCGGGATTTATAAAAAATACTGGGCCGAAGAAGTGCCAGAGGGGCGCCAGCAGGTGGCCACAAGCCTGCTAGGCACAACCACCCCCTGGCCGCGCCTAGGGGGCTTGTGGGCACCCAGCTGGCCCTCTGGCTTCCCTCTTCTGCTATATGAAGGGTTTTGTCCAGAAAAAATCAGGAGGAGGCTTTTTCGAGGATTCGCCGCCACCACGAGGCGGAACTTGAGCAGAACCAATCTAGAGCTCCCGCAGGACGATCCTGCCGGGGAAACTTCCCTCCCGGAGGGGGAAATTGTTGCCATCGTCATCACCAACACTCCTCTAATCGGAGGGGACTCGTCACCATCAACATCTTCATCAGCACCATCTCATCTCCAAACCCTAGTTCATCTCTTGTAACCAATCTCCGTCTCCCGACTGCGATTGGTACTTGTAAGGTTGCTAGTAGTGTTAATTACTCTTTGTAGTTGACGCTAGTTGGATTATTTGGTGGAAGAGTTTATGTTCAGATCCTTGATGCTACTCATTACCTCTCTAGTCATGAATATGATTATGCTTTGTGAGTAGTTACTTTTGTTCCTGAGGACATGGGATAAGTCATGCTAATAGTAGTCATGTGAATTTGGTATTCGTTCGCTATTTTGATGTGTTTTATGTTGTTTTTCCTCTAGTGGTGTTATGTGAACGTCGACTACATAACACTTCACCATTATTTGGGCCTAGAGGAAGGCATTGGGAAGTAGTAAGTAGATGATGGGTTGCTAGAGTGACACAAGCTTAAACCCTAGTTTATGCTTTGCTTCGTAAGGGGCTGATTTGGATCCACTAGTTTAATGCTATGGTTAGACTTTGTCTTAATTCTTCTTTCATAGTTGTGGATGCTTGCGAGAGGGGTTAATTATAAGTGGGACTCTTGTCCAAGTAAGGGCAGTACCCAAGCGCCGGTCCATCCACATATCAAACTATCAAAGTGACGAACGCGGATCATATGAACATGATGAAACTAGCATGACAGAAATTCCCGTGTGTCCTCGGGAGCGTTTTTCCTCCTATAAGACTTTATCCAGGCTTGTCCCTTGCTACAAAAGGGATTGGGCCACATTGCTGCACCGTTGCTACTTTTTTTACTTGTTGCTTGCTACGAATCATCTCACCACACAATCACTTGTTACCGACAATTTCAGTGCTTGCAGATATTTCCTTGCTGAAAACCACTTGTCAGATCCTTCTGCTCCTCGTTGGGTTCGACACTCTTACTTATCGAAAGGACTACAATAGAACCCCTATACTTGTGGGTCATCAGGCAGCGACTATTTTCATATTTTTATTCTCCAATATCATGCAAAGCTATCCTCCTTATACCCACAACGCAGTTTTATTTCTCGTTACTAGATAGAAGCAAACGTTCGGTGTATGTAGTCGTATCGGTGGCAAATAGGACTTGACAGAATATTGATTTTACATTTAGCTCCTTGTGGGTTCAACACTCCATACTTATCACTTCCATCTTTGGAAATGCTATGTTGATTCCTTGCACTTGGGGATAATCAGGCACGTACAAGTGTCCCCTCACTCTCAACGACTTGTGCGCCGTGTACCCGCAACCAGGCGAGTCCCTCTACAAGTACATCCAACGCTTCAGCTAGGTGTGCAATAAGATTCCACATGAGTCCAATGTTGCGATCATCTCCACGTTCTCTTCGGGCATCACAGATGTAAAGATGTGCGAGAAGCTCGCCATCAATGACGAGCTCGACACTGTCGCCATGCTGTTCGATCTCGGTGACCCGTGCGCGAAGGCTAAAGAGGGCTGCCTTTTCATCCACAACGATCCAGACGTGGTCCTCGATGCTTCCAAGGCCAAGATCAAGGACATCAAGAACAAAGGCCCTGCCGTGCTTGCGACAGAGCCTCAACAGAAGCATGGCCGCGACCGTGAGGGAGCCCCCAAGAAACCGTTATGCGCCTATCATAACGGCGGCTGCCAAAATACCGAGGGCTATCACGAGATAAGGTTGCTTCGTGATCAGGGGCAGAACCTTTGTTCCAGCCGCAACGATCATAGCACAGGCCACAGTGGTGGTCATGCTGGTGGACGTTAGGGGGATCGCAACAACAAAGACGATGGAAACAATCGCGAGGGCCAGCGGGACCCACCCCAACATCCCAACCCTCAAGCTGACGGTCCTCCTCCACGCCCAACACCAACAACCACAACCTTCCTGACGAACATGCCGATGTCTATCAGGAGCCTCGTAGGAAGGCATGCATTATGGGCGGATCTCAGGCTCCAACGTCCAACAACTAGTTCAAGAAATTCTCTGAGGACCTCAGGCCTCAGGGTCCCTCAAGTGGTTATGGTATGCAATCACCTTTGATTCCAAGGACCACCCTAAGTACATGAGGACCGTGGGCCCCATTCCCATGATGTGTACTCCCACCACCAACAACGTTGGTGTCACCAAGACACTCATCGATGGTAGTGCATGACTCAACGTGTTCTCCATCGAGACCTTCGAGCAGCTCCAGGTGCCTTATGAGCGTTTGATGGCCACAAGGCCTTTCTCAGGCGTGACTGACGGGTCCACTCTGCCTTCGGGGAAAGTGCGGCTCCCCTTCACCTTCGACACCCCCACTGTGATGCCCTCAATTTAATCGTACGCTAATCATACACGCAAATGCGTACGATCAAACTCAAGGACTCACGGGAAGATATCACAACACAACTCTAGACACAAATAAAACAATATCAGCTTCATATTACAAGCCACGGGCCTCGAGGGCTAGAATACAGAAGCTCGATAAACACACGAGTCAGTGGAAGCAACAATATCTGAGTACAGACATAAAAAATGGGGTGCCTTAGAGAAGGCTAGCACAAAAGAAACACGATCGAACGAGGCGAGGCCTCCTGCTTGGGAACCTCCTAAATACTCCTGGTCTTCAGCGGCCTTCATGAGGAATACACCATCGGGATGGCAGACATCGGCAGGAAACTCCACTCCTGGGCTCCATCATCTGGTCGCAGCAACGGATCAAAGGGACAAAGGGGAAGCAAAGCAACGGTGAGTACTCATCCAAAGTACTCGCAAGACTTACATCAGAACTATGCTAAGTATGCATATGTATCAAAGAAGGGGGTTTATATGTGGACTGACTGCAGCAATGCGAGAATAGAGAGAGAAGGCCTAGTCCTATCGAAGACTAGCATCTTCAGGGTCTTGCAGCAATAGACGAGAGTAGAACAGGTGTAACACAATTAATAGTCATATTTTTGCAGCAATATTAAAGTGAGGTCACGCCCAGAGATCCTCCCTCGACTCCTTGCGAGGAAGCGATCCCGGGACAACTAAAATCTAGTTAAGTAACAATTGTAGTTTTATAAGATCAGAGCACAACTCCAAGTTGTCCTGTAACCGTGGACACGGCTATTCGAATAGATAAATTCTTCCCTGCAGTGGTGCACAACATATTACCTGACGCGCTCGATAACACTCTGGACGGACACACTTTTCTGGGTCCTGCACGGCCTCAGAATATCGACACGTCGCAGCCCCACCTAAGTTCAGCAGAGAGGCCAGCCCGCCGGTCTAACTCCTAAGCACAGAGGGTTCATGGGCCCACTTCCCCTCCGCGCTCCTGCACAATGCGAGGGCGGCCGACGTTAGTCCTTGCACCCCTTAATACAAGAGCGATGCATCTCGGGACCACTCGGGCGCGCGCCGCTACATCGCTGACGTCTGAAGAGATTTGGCTCATACCGCGACGTCCAGTACCCATAATTCTTCCCACACAAACGGTTAGTGGGTAATAAGGCCTTCCGACCAATCCAGATCAAATACCCAAATCCATTATCATTTTAATTAGGCCATCGACACAATCTCGCGGGAATCCACCCGCCTTAACAACTAATCACCAATGATCCTAGTAACATGGTCGAGTAACTGTGTGGTTGTAACTGATACGTCTCCAACGTATCTATAATTTTTGATGGTTTCATGCTATTATCTTGTCACACTTTGGACGTTTTGTATGCCTTTAATATATTTTTTGGGATTAACTTATTAACTCAGTGCCAAGTGCCAGTTCCTGTTTTTTCCGTGTTTTTGACCCTTTTCAGAGGAGAATTTTAAACGGAGTCCAAACGGAATAAAATCTTCGGAATGATTTTTTCCATAACAGAAGACACACGGGAGACTTGAGAACCAAGCCAGGGGACCTCCGAGGAGGTCACAAACCCACCAGGCCCGACCTAGGCGGGGGGGGGGGGGACTAGCAGGCTTGTGAGCTCCCCGTGGCTCCCATGCCCTAGGTTTTTCGCCTATATATTCCCTAAAATCCCCGAAAAAATCAAGAGATCATCGAAAGTACTTTCCGCCGCCGCAAGCTTATGTCTCCGCAAGATCCCATCTGGGGCACGTTCTGGTGCCCTGCCGGAGGGGGGATTCGGATACGGAGGGCTTCTTCATCAACACCATGACCTCTCCGATGATGCGTGAGTAGTTCACCATAGACCTACGGGTCCATAGCTAGTATCTAGATGGCTTCTTCTCTCTCTTGGATCTTCAATACAAAGTTCTCCATGATCTTCATGGAGATCTATCCGATGTAATCTTCTTTTGCGGTGTGTTTGTCGAGATCCGATGAATTGTGGATTTATGATCAGATTATCTATGAGTCTTATTTGAGTTTCTTCTGATCTCTTATATGCATGATTTCATATCCTTGTAATTCTCTTCGAGTTGTGGGTTTTGTTTGGCCACCTTGATCTATGAATCTTGTAATAGGAGAAGTGCTTGGTTCTGGGTTATACCGTGCGGTGACCTCACCCAGTGATAGAAGGGGTAGCGAGGCACGCATCATGTTGTTGCCATCAAGGGTAAAAAGATGGGGTTTCCATCATTGGTTTGAGATTATCCCTCTACATCATGTCAGCTTGCTTAAGGCGTTACTCTTTTCGTCATGAACTCAATACACTAGATGCATGCTGGATAGCGGTCGATGTGTGGAGTAATAGTAGTAGATGCAGAAAGTATCGGGCTACTTGTCTCGGACGTGATGCCTATATGTATGATCATTGCCTTAGATATCGTCATGACTTTGCGCGGTTTTATCAATTGCTCGACAATAATTTGTTCACCCACCGTAATACTTGCTATTTTGAGAGAATCCTCTAGTGAACACTATGGCCCCCGGCTCTACTCCACATTATATTTTCAGCCTTACACTTTTACTTCGTCGCACTTTCCGCCTTCAGATCTCACTTTGCAATCAATCTTGAAGGGATTGACGACCCCTTTATAGCGTTGGGTGCAAGCTCTTTTGTGTTTGTGTAGGTACGCTGGACTTGACGAGATTTTCATACTGGATTGATACCTTGGTTCTCAAACTGAAGGAAATACTTACTGCTCCTGTGCTGCATCGCCCTTTCCTCTTCAAGCGAAAAACCAACGCAAGCTCAAGAGATGACAGAAGATCTCTGTCACCGTAGGAGAAGGATTTCTGGCGCCGTTGCCGGGGAGGATAAGGTCAAGAACTCATCCAAGTAAGTGTCGCAAACTCATCTCTTGCATTTACTTTTTTGCCTCTTGTTTTCCTCTCCCCCACTTCTGAAAAATAAAAATTACAAAAAAATTTGCCTTTTTCGTTCGCCCTTCTTTCGCTTGCTTTCCATTCGCTTGTGTGCTATGTGCCTTCAATATGCTTGCATCTTCGCTTGCGGAAAATCTAGTGATATGGATCCTCATCGACTTGCTAATCTCTTTAAGAGATCCAATTATCTTGATCCAATTGCTAGTGAGTTTAGTGCACTTGACTTTCTTTATGGAGTTTTGCTTGAGATGCATGAATCTGAAGATCGTGATGAAGAAATTTATGAAGTGATTCACGAGGGCTCCTTGAATGATAAGCATGATTGCAATGGTTTCACTATAAATCGTATTAGTGACAATCATGCTAAAAATATGCAAAACCCTAAGCTTGGGGATGCTAGTTTTGCTTTGTCCGCTACTTGTTGCAATAATCATGATTGGGGTGATGATCTTTCTTATGATCTTGAAACTTTTTTTAAGCCTCATGATGAGTATGATATTTGCAATATTATTGAAAGTGGGTTTGGAGAAGTCATGACTTTAGTTGATGATAATCCCACTATTTTTGAAGAGCGTCAACTTTGCATGCATGTGGATCATGAAAATAATATCCTATGTGATAGTTACATTGTTGAATTCGAGTATGATCCCACATGTAATTGTTTTGAGAGAGGAAAATATTGTGGTAGGAACTTTCATGTTACCAAATTACCTCTCGTTATGTGGAGATTGCTATTGTCTCTTTCTTCTTCCTTGCATATGGTAACTATTGGTTGTCTTGACAATCTGTTTTCCTATAAAATGCCTATGCATAGGAAGTATGTTAGACTTAGATGTGATTTTCACATGCTTTATGATGTTCTCGTTGTGGTTCAATTCTTGTCTTTTGTGTGAGCATCATTGAATTATCAATGCCTAGCTAAGGGCGTTAAACAATAGCACTTGTTGGGAGGCAACCCAATGAATTTATTTCCTTTTCTTTCTGTTTTGTTGCGTCCACACCATCACAATTCTGTTATGGTTGTGTTTTTTGTGTTTCTTTTTTGTGTTTTATCCAAGCAAAAACTTTATGACTAGTCTTGGTGATGGCTGTTTAATCCTGCTGGAAAAAGACAGAAACTTTTCACTCACGAGATGATTTTTCATTTTTATTCAGCAAGATATTTTGAGTTGATTCTTTTTGCTGCTAGTTGATATGCCTTTTTCCCAGGCAGTCGTAATGTTTCAGAATTTTTGAGGTACCAGAAGTATACGAAGTATACAGATTGCTGCAGACTGGTCTGTTTTTGACACATTCTGTTTTTGTTGAGTTGGTTGCTTGTTTTGGTGAGGGGTACTAGCCATGGAAAAGTTAGAATACAGTAGCCCAACACCAATATAAATAGAAATCAAGATTGATACTGTACCTAAAGTGGTGGTAGTTTGTTTTCTTGTGCTAATGTTATCACGAGTTTCTGTTTAAGTTTTGTGTTGGGAAGTTTTCAAGTATTGGGTGATGTTCTTATGGACAAAGAGATAAGGAGTGGAAAGAGCTCAAGCTTGGGGATGCCCAAGGCATCCCAAGACAAATTCAAGGACACCAAAAAGCCTAAGCTTGGGGATGCCCCGGGAAGGCATCCCCTCTTTCGTCTTCAAGCCATCGGTAACATTACTTGGGGCTATATTTTTATCCACCACATGATATGTGTTTTGCTTGGAGCGTCTTGTATCGTAGGAGTCTTTTCTTTTTGTTGTGTCACAATCATCCTTGCTGCACACCTTTTTAGAGAGACATGCACTCATCATGATTTTGCTAGAATGCTCATCGTGCTTCACTTATATCTTTTGAGCTAGTTAATTTTAGTCTATGTGCCTCACTTAAATCTTTTAGAGCACGGCGGTGCATGACTTGGTAGATGGTTTATGCTATGAAAGTAGTACCAAAGGCGATAGGTACCTAAAGAGGATACAAAAACCTCTATCTTCATCTGCATTGAGTAGAAAGAGAAGTCTTGATTCCTCTCAATTAGTTTTGAGACATGGATTTGGTAATATTAAGAGTTATGTTAGTAGGGTGTTGTGAATCTAGAAATACTTGTGTTGAAGTTAGTGATTCCTGTAGCATGCACGTATGGTGAACCGCTATGTTAGGAAGTCGGAGCATAATTGATGTATTGATTGTCATCCTTTGTGTTGAGGTCGGGATCGCGCGATGGTTAACACCTACCAACCCTTCCCCTAGGAGTATACGTTTATCACTTTGTTTCGATTACTAATAAAAACTTTCGCAACAAGTATGCGAGTTCTTCATGACTAATGTGAGTCCATGGTATAGATGCACTTTCACCTTCCACCATTGCTAGCCTCTCTAGTGGCGCGCAATTCTCGTCGGTACACAAACCCACCATATTCCTTCCTCAAAACAGCCACCATACCTACCTACTATGGCATTTTCATAGCCATTCCGAGATATATTGCCATGCAACTCCCACCATTCCGTCTCATGACTTGTGCCGTCAATCTCATATTGCCATTGCATGATCGTAAGATAGCTAGCGAGATGTTTCAATGTCATACCCCAAGCTAGATCGTTGCACATCCTGATACACTGCCGGAGGTATTTCCTATAGGGTCATCGTCGTTCTAAGCTTTGAGCTGTGAGTAAATAAAAGTGTGATGATCATCATTATTGGAGCATTGTCCCATGTGAGTAAATAATAATAAAAAAAGAAGAGGCCAAAGAACCCAAATAAAAAAAGAGAGAAAAAGAGAGAAGGGACAATGCTACTAGCTTTTTCCACACTTGTGCTTCATAATAGCACCATGTTCTTCATGATTGAGAGCCTCTCGTTTCGTTAAGCTAGTGGGAATCTTTACTATATAACTTGGTTTGTATATTCCCATGATGGTCTTCCTCAAAATTGCCCCAGGTCTTCGCGAGCAAGCAAGTTGGATGCACACCCACTAGTTCTCCTTTTGAGCTTTCACATACTTATAGCTCTAGTGCATCATTTGTATGGCAATCCCTACTCATTCACATTGATATCTATTAATGGGCATCTCCATAGCCCTTTGATACGTCGAGTCAATGTGACCATCTCCTCCTTTTTGTCTCACAACCACCACCACACTCTATTCCACCTATAGTGCTATATCCATGGCTCACGGTCATGTATTGCATGATAGATATAAAAAGTTTGAGAAAGTAAGAGTGCGAAAATAATTACTTGGCCAATACCGGGGTTGTGCACGATTTAAATTAGTTGTGTGATGATGATGGAGCATAGCCAGACTATAGGATTTTGTAGGGATAACTTTCTTCGGCCTTGTTATTTTGAAAGTTCATGATTACCTTGCTAGTTTGCTTGAAGTATTATTGTTTCATGTCAATAGCAAACTATTGTTTTGAATCTTACGGATCTGAACATTCATGTCACATGAAAGAAGTTGCAAAGGACAACTATGCTAGGTAGCATTCCACATCAAAAATTCAGTCTTTATCACTTCCCTACTTGAGGACGAGCAGGAGTTAAGCTTGGGGATGCTTGATACGTCTCCAACGTATCTATAATTTTTGATGGTTTCATGCTATTATCTTGTCAAACTTTGGACGTTTTGTATGCCTTTTATATTTTTTTTGGGACTAACTTATTAACTCAGTGCCAAGTGCCAGTTCTTGTTTTTTCCGTGTTTTTGACACTTTTCAGAGGACAATTTTAAACGGAGTCCAAACGGAATAAAATCTTCGGAATGATTTTTTCCATAACAGAAGACACACGGGAGACTTGAGAACCAAGGCAGGGGACCTCAGAGGAGGTCACAAGCCCACCAGGCCCAGCCTAGGGGGGGGGGCTAGCAGGCTTGTGAGCTCCCCGTGGCTCCCCTTCCCTAGGTTTTTCACATTTATATTCCCTAAAATCCCCGAAAAAAATCAGGAGATCATCGGAAGTACTTTTCCGCCGCCGCAAGCTTCTGTCTCCGCAAGATCCCATCTGGGCATGTTCTGGTGCCCTGCCGGAGGGGGATTTGGATACGGAGGGCTTCTTCATCAACACCATGACCTCTCTGATGATGCGTGAGTAGTTCACCATAGACCTACGGGTCCATAGCTAGTAGCTAGATGGCTTCTTCTCTCTCTTGGATCTTCAATACAAAGTTCTCCGTGATCTTCATGGAGATCTATTCGATGTAATATTCTTTTGCGGTGTGTTGTCGAGATCCGATGAATTGCGGATTTATGATCAGATTATCTATGAATCTTATTTGAGTTTCTTCTGATCTCTTATATGCATGATTTCGTATCCTTGTAATTCTCTTTGAGTTGTGGGTTTTGCTTGGCCAGCTTGATCTATGATTCTTGCAATAGGAGAACTGCTTGGTTTTGGGTTCATACCGTGCGGTGACCTCACCTAGTGATAGAAGGGGTAGTGAGGCACGTATCGTGTTGTTGCGATCAAGGGTAAAAAGATGGGGTTTTCATCATTGGTTTGACATTATCCCTCTACATCATGTCATCTTGCTTAAGGCGTTACTCTGTTCGTCATGAACTCAATACACTAGATGCATGCTGGATAGCGGTCGATGTGTGGAGTAATAGTAGTAGATGCAGAAAGTATGGGTCTACTTGTCTCAGACGTGATGCCTATATGTATGATCATTGCCTTAGATATCGTCATGACTTTGCGCGGTTCTATCAGTTGCTCGACAGTAATTTGTTCACCCACCGTAATACTTGCTATTTTGAGAGAAGCCTCTAGTGAACACTATGCCCCCCGGGTCTACTCCACATTATATTTTCAGCCTTACACTTTTACTTTGTCGCACTTTCCGCCTTCAGATCTCACTTTGCAATCAATCTTGAAGGGATTGACGACCCCTTTGTAGCGTTGGGTGCAAGCTCTTTTGTGTTGGTGTAGGTACTATGGACTTGACGAGATTCTCCTACTGGATTGATACCTTGGTTCTCAAACTGAGGGAAATACTTACAGCTCATGTGTTGCATCGCCCTTTCCTCTTCAAGGAAAAAACCAACGCAAGCTCAAGAGACGACAGAAGATCTCTGTCGCCATAGCAGTAACATCGGGGGGAATCCGAGGTATCACCCTCATTGAGTTCCGAACGATGTATCCGTCAAGGTGGGCTTAGATGAATCACCCTCAGAGGTCCCACACTTGAGGGGTTGCATGACAGAGTCATCGTCGAGAATGGTGAAAGAGGAATCACCCTCGATAACCACGACCGACTAGCTATACTACAGAGATATCATCAGGAGTACTTAGCGAGGTGTCACCCTCGGTACCCGATAGTATCTCTATCGCGTCGTACAACTAAGGGGGGTGTATGTGCTGTGTTGGGTCTGGCTCGTCGATCAGGGATCGAGATTGGAAAGCAAAGCGGAGCAACTGGACTACCGGGGTAAGAGGGGATGACTGCTCCACCTATACTAAGCAGATTAAAGGTGCACTACTGAAAGTAGCAGTTCATCAAAAATAGGCTATGCATCAGATATAGCAGCTAACTACAACAGTAGCAAAATACTAATGCAAGCATGAGGGAGAAAGACATAGGCGATATATGAATGATCAAGGGGGTTTGCTTGCCTTGCTGCTCTGCGGCAAAAGGATGGTCGGCAGGGTCGTAGATGTAGCCGGCAGCAGCTGCAGTCTCGGGGTCTACCGGTAAGAAGAGGGGGAAGAAACAATAAATAACAGCAACAGATATGACACGATGCATGACATGGCAAGATGCAGACTAGGCATGAGCTAACGCAGCAACATCCGTCATAGACGGGTCAGAAAAATATCAGACGATATTTTCCGGGTCTCTGGCTACTTCCGGTCAGACGGAAAACGATGGAAATGTTCCATGTTTGCTATGCTAGGGACGCATGACAGACGAATGGACCGTGTATCCGGGTTCGTCTCGTTCTCGTGATCAACTTTCATGTTGAAAGTATTTTGATCTGACTTACGGATTATTTAATATTAATTTTTAAAGTTTTATTCAATAATTAGGAATTCAAAACAGATTTAACTAAATTGATTAAATGCAATTATGACATCAACGTGATGTCATGCTGACATCGGTAGTTGACTGGTCAACTAACCAGTGGGTCCCATTGGTCATAGACTCAGTTTTTAATTAGGGTTAATTATTAGTTAATCAGGTTAATTTAGTGGGGGACCCACGTGTCATACTCTAATTATTCTAATTACTCTATTTAATTAATTAACTAATTAATCAAATAATATATCTAATTAATTATTTATTTATAATAACATATATTTATTTTTATATTTTATTCTTATTTTTTTTAACAGCGTGTGGGGTCTCCGTGTCATAGACAGTGGGTGGGGCTGGCCCCACACGTAAGTGGCACACTAGCCACACACACACACACAAAACACACACACATCCACATATATGTAAACATAATGCATTATTTTATATACCTGCATACATACATAGTAATACATACATACATATCTAATACATACACATAATAATTATTATTTTCTCTCTTCTAACATCTCTCTGTTCATCTCTCTCTCAACCGAGAGAGAGGAGGCCATCTTCACCTACTCCTCTCACAAGAAAACGACGGTGCCAGAACGAGACGACGAACGTCGGAACGGAACCGAGACGGGGGGGGGGGAGGCGGATAGGTGGGAGGAGCCCGAAAAAGGGCTCACCGGCGTTACCGGGGAACGGGGCGGCGAGGATCGGTGGATCCGTGTAGGAGGAGGATGAGGAAGCCGGTGGTGCGGTGAAGGTCGCCGGAGGAGCTTCGGTGGGGGCGTCGGAGGTGACGGCGCCGTGGCGGTTCCGGTAGGAGAGGAGGAGGCGCCGAGTAGGAGGGGATCAACCGGCACGGGGCTCAAGGAGGCCGTAGAAGGATGGGGCTGCCGAAGGGCCGGTCGTGGCCGGAGGGCGACAACCCGGCGCGGGGCTGGCCCTGGCGCGGTGGGCGACGGGGAGGGCACTTGCGTCGTGGGGAGAGGCGGCGCGGTTAGGGAGATCCAGGAGGGAGGGGAGGCTCGGCCAGGGAGGGGTTGGCCGGCGAGTGCGTGAGGGGGGAGGGAGGTCGGCGCGGGGAGAGGGAGGCGGCAGTGAGAGGGCCGACGCTGTGGTGACGTGGGGGCCGCGAGGGGAAATGAGGGAGGCTCGCGGTGGGGGTTGACGGCGGCGTGGGGGCTCTCTTCCCCGATCGAGATCTAGATCGAGAGCGAGAGGGGCGCCCGAGGGAATGATCGTGTTTGTGTGTGTGTGTGTGTGGGGCGGGGGCAGTGGGGCGACGCCGCGTCGGGGAGTGGGAACGTGGGTTGGTGAGAGGGGGCCGCGCGGGATCTGAGGCGCTGCTAGCGAGGGCATCCCCCCGGCGAGGGGAAAGGATGACGAGGGCTCAGCCCTCATTTCTGGCGACGGCAGTAGGGATGGGGGTGCCGCGGGGAGGCGCTAGGGTTTGCCCACGCGCGGGTTGAGCCGGTAGATGGCCAGCTGTGCCACTTGGCCCAGTTCGACCAAGGGTGTTTTTTTAATTACTTTCTTTCATTTACTTATTTTACATAAAGCTTCTGTTTTAAATATATAGAGATTATCAATAATTTCAAAAGTGCCCGATTCACATCTATAATTCGCTAGGGATTTTTTTATAACTCCCTGACATTTTTATTTTAGCATTATAAAACTTTTCTGGTTCGACTTTATTTTTAAGTTTCGAATTTTGATTTGGTTTCAACTAACACGGGATCAACGATACGATTCATGGTGACATGGCATCACTAGCGCTGGATCACTGTAGCTTAATTACCTACATTACTGTAGCAAAAGTTGAGGATGTCACAACTCTCCCCTACTAACAAGAATTCTCGCCCCAAGAATTAACAAGTAGAAGGAAAGAGCTCGGGGTATTCATCACGAAGATAATCCTCGCGTTCCCAAGTGGCTTCATCTTCAGAATGATTTGACCACAACACTTTAAGGAACTTGGTGACTTTGCGACGAGTCTGACGTTCAACTTGGTCGAGAATACGGACCGGATGCTCTTTATAAGAGAGGTCTTGTTGCAGCTCAAGCATATCATGATCCACCACTCGAATAGGATCCTTGAAGCAGCAGCGGAGTTGAGACACATGGAAGACATCATGAACCTGAGGAAGGTTCGACGGCAGTTCCAATTGATATGCCACTCTTCAACACCTTCCGAGAATGGTGAAAGGACCAATACAGCGAGGAGATAACTTGCCCTTGATCCCAAAACGATGTGCACCTCTCATTGGTGTGACGCGAAGATAAGCCTTTTGGCCAGGTTGATAGACCATATCTTGATGACGACGGTCATACCGACTCTTCTGACAAGACTAAGCAGCCTACAGATTGTCATGAATAATGCGGACTTGATCCTCAACATGTTGGATAACATCTGGACCGAAGAGTGATCGTTCCATAGGACGGTGGCTCGGGAATTCCATACGGAGCCAAGTGCAAAGGATACCTTGGAGTCAAAGATGTACTGGAGAGTCAGGTTTCAATCCTATGGAACTTTGGGTTATGGGTCGACCATGTGGGCCGAGAGTAGGCAGAGGGGTGACATATTATATGGTCTTGGTAGCAAGACATGTCAGGGGATAACCTGTCAGTTATGTTGGCAACAACATCGGTACCAAGGGCGGGGGACGACTAGAACCATTTTCCTGCTCGTTGAAACGAGGCGGACCAATATGCAAGGTTCTCGTCCACCGGTGGCTACTGGAATGTTATCCACAGTAGTAACAGGGTCTTAATAATAGAGTTGTATACCGAGAATTTTACCTAAGCAGGGAACTAACATTGCTTAGATAAGTTATGCCACAAGAAAATTTAAACAGACCAATGGGAAGGAAAATGTGTTCACACACACAAGTATTTAAAGTATACCATTCCCGGGGAACACATAGAGTATGATATACATGATAGGTCATCCAGTACATAACCATTTAGACAAAAAGGCAAGAAGAACCATGATGTTTACCCATACCATACGGTTTGGATAATTGATTAGGAACAATTTAGCATTGCGCTTCCAATGTTCCCGTTGAAATTTGAAGTACCACATCCGTGCTTCGAGGTAGCATCGACATGGTCATCAGGTAAGGGTCGGACCAATGGGTCCAAAAAGAGGATTCATGAGGAACAACTTATGAAATAAGTCATATAATTTCCGCATGAAAGGATGGCGAATCTTACATATGGAAGAATTTATAACAATAGGTCCTTCGGCCCGGTGCATTGGAAAGATAGCACCGTACTAATTTACCTAAAGACCAAAGTTATAATTATTGGAAATGTTCCAACCATCATATCTGCCCGAGATTCAGATCTGATTGGTGTCAGGACACCTCAGGCTCAAGATGCTTGAGAAGAAATATGAAGATGCAAGATTCCCAAGATATGAACTACACAAGCAATTCTTGAATCATGAGTTCGATTATAAGACACATGAACACCACGTCAAGACATTTGTGCCCACGTGGAATTCTTATGTCAAAATGCGACTGAGTTGTCTTTTGGGGACCATCATCGAGGATAACAAAGTTCCATGTGTAAGTCTCGATTAGCTCTTATGAAGGAACTTCTTTTCCCTTGATCAAATCAGTTAGTGGCTTGGCATGCTAAGAGAAGTTATATGAAGTGGAGATAACAAATCTTCAAAACATATAACACTTCGCACATGCGTGAATAATTTGGTATGATCCTAGAGGAAGCAAAACAAAACTTTCATATATTCACGGCGATAAGAATGTACATGAACTTTGGGAAAACATTTCTGCTATCAAACACATTATTCACGAGCTAGGCACAAGTATAATGCTTTCAAGAGCTTCATCGTGGAACATGAAGAAGCTGAGGGTGTGGTTGATGGGCTCAACAACAATCCTCCAAGATTTTGACAGGGATGAATTTCCAAAATTATAATATCAAGGAGATAGCATTTGTCGAATGAAATGGTATAATGTCGTATGCTCGGGTGAACAACAACAATTAAACATTGGTCAAGGGGTGCACTCGGGCTGAATGAGTAGCACGACCATTGCTAGAATGGTGAGCCATCAACCAACACACCAAGAATGAAACAATCAGTTGTTAACCTCAAGGCAATAGGGTTGCCAAAAGTATTGGGATCACACATCAGAGCTCACTTGTTGGTATTCCGGTTTGAAATGACACGGAACTAAGAAATGAATGGTGATGGCGAGAAGTATCACTATATCAAGAATTCTGAAGAGATGCAATGATGCTCACAACATTCTTGACATAAAGATGGTAATACTCCAAGGTAGAAGATAACGTAAGCTGAGTAGCAAGGATCTTAAAGGACAACACAAAACATGAACACGTTTGTGTTGGAGGGAGGGCAACAAGGATGTCGTTGATAATACTATTCATCAAGGGGGAGGGATGGTATCTCTCATCATGCATTCAGTCGATACCCTGTAAGAGCTCGGGATGCTGATGATGATCACGACACATGTAGCGACCCGACTCAAGACGAGTCAAGCCTCTGGTGTTTCCGTACCATCCCAAGATCATGCTGGTACACACTCAGCACATAATGTATATATTCAAGAGTTCAATCACACAGCTTTATTAATCCAAATCTCATAAAGAGTACTTTATTACAATAAAGGATTACAATAAAGTGGCTGACGACCATCTCATGAGATATCTAACGAAGACTAGCGGAAGCATCAGGTAGACGAGTCCATCCGACTCCAAGGGCATGTCGCTGAGCGTAGATCGTAGCCTCACTCCTGGTCAGAAAAGTACCCTGCAACATGATACGTTGCAGCCGTGTAGGTCAGCATATTGAATATGCTGGCAAGTCATCAAAGAGAGGAGCAAAAATAATAATCAACTATCTCTACATGCATATTTGGCCGGTGGGGCTAAGTTTTGCATAAAGCCAGTTTTATCCTACAACAAGAGGGGTTGGAAGAAAAATATTACTACATTGTTTGTTGTTAACGAGATGGTTCCGCCAACCAATTCTCGTACCCGAATAGTTGTTAACACCCACATCATTATTAAGCTGTGTCGAGAGTTCAGGGGAAATTCAATGCCTTCGGCTCAAGTTGTCCATGACCGTGTACACGGCTAATCGATTAGGTTGGGCACTCTGCAGAGTTTTGCACACGTTCCCCACAAGATTTGATCGCCTCCGGGTTTGTCCTCACACTTCAGGGTGTTTGAAGACCGGATGATCAAAACATGGTCTTTCAACGGGTCCCTCTGAATCCCTGTCGGTGCCCATCCAATCCTACCGTTCTTCTACATCTGCTAGCACCGCCTGTCCAGAGTCGCCGCGTTGTCCAACCAAGCCAGAGCCCATAATGACTTGTGGCTGTGCAGGTAAGCCTTGAGTCTTGAAGTCTCCGTCCGTCTCTTCGAGCCTGCGTGAAGCTTTCCGCAGGATGACATGGCCTCTCCAGCATCCCGGGCATCCACTGGGTTCTCCAGGGAGCCGATCAACCATCCTTCACCCAGAGTTGCATTGCGTCCGAGTTCTTGAAAATCTTGTCTTAGCCGGTCTTGATTATTTAATCAACCTCGCATCACTCGTGATATGCACTCAACCGAAAACCCGTCTACTCAAGCGTAGCAAATAAAATTGTCGTCCCGGGGCCAAGTATCGGGGTTGTTGTGTGCCTACCACATGATACTACAACTTATACTAAAGTTTCCAAGTACCCAGGCAGCATGCAATTGGGGAAAGAAAGGTGATCTACCATGCATCGAAAACATAGGAAAATAACATGATCAAAATGACTTGCCTTGATATAATTGTCTTGCTCGAGCGCTTCTAAGTAACACGCTTCGCACTCCGGATGATCTACCAATACAAACACAAAACACACCATAAGCACTTCAATCATGCAACAAGTAAAAATAACATCACAAGTAAGGATTTGCTAAAGCCTAAATAAAAGAATTCAACACGCGTCACTAAGGCAGAAACTTGTTTCTGTTGAAAACACCAGTAAAAATACTATAATTTTTTTTGAAACTTCTACCACAGTAAGATTTAGTCACTAGGAAGCAGTAGCAAAAAGAATCAACTCAAAAGCATTTTTTAAACTCCTGGAATAGGCAAAACAAGTTTTAAACTAAATCTGATCTAACTTATATTTGAAAATTTCAAACATAGACACATTATATGTTTTTAAAAACTACAGACAAATTGCAGTCTAGTGGAACAAGAATCAATATCATTGGACTTCGGGATCAAAAGTTGTGGCCAAAACAAAACAGAAACTTTTCTGTTTTTGCAATTAGACAGAAAAAATGAAGTTGACTAGCTAACAAATAGGGGGTAGACGTGGCACGCTACGATAGGCTGCGGTGTGTGTTTCTTGCAAGGTTAGGAGCAAACGTCCGAGGCTAACAAAACTTGCTGGTTAAATGAATAAGTGAATTAAAAACTGCCGGTTTTGTAATCTAAACCGAAGAGGTATACTAAGATCTAATCTGAACCATTGAATAAAGATCTAAGGGCTATAAAAGAAAAAAAGAAAAACAATAGAGGGAAGAGGAGCTACCGTGGCTGTGAGAGGCTACTCCGGCGAGGAAGGTGGTCCCCGGCGAGGGGGAGGGGCTCCGGGGGGCGGTGGAGAGGACGGGGCGGCGGCGGCGGCAGTCCTCCACCGAGGGGAGGCGTCGGGCGGAGCGGGGGCGGGTCGGGTGCTGCTCCGAGGGGGCGGCCGAGAGCTGCAGGAGCTCGGCTCCGATGGGCTGCGGCAGGGGGCGGCTCGGGCGGCGGCTCGTCGAGGACGGGGTGGGAACGGGGGCGGCCGGGGGCGGGGGTACTTATAGGCCAGGGAGGGGGAGTGGGAAGGAAGGAGGAGAAGGGATCGGGGAGGATCCCGAGTTCTGGGGGGGGCTCGGCTCGGGCTCGGGCAGCATTTTGGAAAGAGGAAGAAGATGGCCGACGGGGTGGAGTGGCTCGGCCAGTGGGGTCCGCAGGGAAGTGAGAGAGAGCGGGGAAGGAAGGGGCGGTCGGCCGCAATGTAAGGGATTCATTCCCTGGCGGCGGGGGATTCGGCCCATGGCCTTATAATGCGCTCGGGTGGCGGCTTCCAAAGGAAAAGATACTTTCCTATTTTTAAACCTTTTTCCGAAACAGAAAACAAAAGCGAATAAAAGGAAATAAATAAAAATATTTAATATAGGGTATTATATACCAAAAAAATCATAAAAATATCCTCTACCCGAATAACATTTTTCCAAAGCAAAAATAAAAACTTAAAAAAAATGTTTTTTTCAGAAATTCCTCAAAATGCTTTATTTTGTTTTTGTAAATATTTTTTGCAAATAAAATTTGTATTTTCTTGGCTCAAATATTTCAGAAATTTCCCGCACTTTGGAGGGTCATTTTCCTCCGCTCTCTCTCTTGCGTGCAAGAGAGTATTTCTCCAGGCATTTCTCGTGCGAGGAAAAATGGAAATGCAAATCAAAAGACGAAAGAATTTCAAGTGCTAAATTTATTTCAACCAATATGCCTAGATGCTTAACTACAACGTAAAACATTCCCAATTAGGAAAAATTGGGATGTTACAAACCTACCCACCTTAAGATGAATCTCGCCCTCGAGATTCGGGTTGGCTAGAAAACACGTGCGGGTGGTCTCGACGAAGATCCTCTTCTCGTTCCTAGGTGGCTTCTTCCTCGGTGTGGTGGCTCCACAACACCTTGCTGAACTTGATGATCTTGCTGCGGGTAACTCTGTTGGCAGTCTCGAGAATCCTGACGGGTTTCTCCTCATACGTTAGATCACTGTCAAGCTGTATGGCCTCTAGGGGCACTGTATCTCTCAACGGAACATCGGCCATTTCAGCGTGGCATTTCTTCAACTGGGAAACATGGAAGACATCATGAACTCCGGACAATCCTTTCGGCAGTTCCAGTTTGTATGCAACTTTGTCTCTACGTTCAAGAATTTTGTAGGGGCCAATGAAACGAGGTGCTAATTTTCCTTTCACACCGAATATCTTGATTCCTCGAAGTGGAGACACCCGAAGATATGCTCGGTCGCCTACTTCGTACGTTACTTCCTTGCATTTGCTGTCAGCATAACTCTTCTGCCTGGACTGAGCTATCTTGAGTCGGTCACGAATTAGCTTGACCTTCTCTTCAGATTCTCGGATAAGGTCGGGACCAAAAAGCTGTCGGTCTCCAACTCCATCCCACATGAACGGTGTTCTGCACCTCCTTCCGTATAGAGCTTCGAAAGGGGCCATCTTCAGACTGGTCTGGTAGCTGTTGTTGTATGAGAACTCGGCATAAGGTAAATTGTCATCCCAACTAGACCCATAGTCTAGTGCGCAAGCTCTCAACATGTCCTCCAGAATCTAATTGACTCTCTCGGTCTGTCCATCTGTCTGCGGGTGAAAAGCTGTGCTGAACTCTAATCTCGTTCCCAAGGTTTCATGCAGTTGGTGCCAAAATTTGGATGTGAACTGAGTCCCTCTATGTGACGCAATGCTCTTCGGTACTCCGTGCAGACATACGATCCTCGTCATATATATCTTGGCCAGCTTGGCACTCGTGTAAGTAGTCTTCACCGGAATGAAGTGAGCTACCTTGGTCAAACGATCGACCACAACCCAAA
Source organism: Hordeum vulgare subsp. vulgare (assembly GCF_904849725.1). Lineage (NCBI taxonomy): Eukaryota > Viridiplantae > Streptophyta > Magnoliopsida > Poales > Poaceae > Hordeum > Hordeum vulgare. The sequence goes on along the minus strand of NC_058520.1, from coordinate 185,784,429 downwards.
TAGAATCATAGCCAGAACGGGTCCGAGGTAATCCTGTGATGAAGTCCATACCAAGCTTTTCCCATTTCCACTCGGGTATCGGCAGAGGTTGGAGAAAACCTGTTGGCTTCTGATGCTCGGCTTTTACTCGCTGACAAACATCGCATATTGCTATGAACTCGGCAATGTCTTTCTTCAATCCTGTCCACCAGAAACTTTCTTTCAGATCCAGATACATCTTGGTGTTGCCGGGGTGTATTGAGTACGGGGAATCATGGGCCTCGTGAAGTATCAACTTCCTGAGTTCGGGATCATTGGGCACATAGATGCGATCCTCAAACCATAAAGTTTCGTGTTCATCCTCACGAAAACCTTTAGCCTTCCCGTCTTCCATTTTCTGCTTAATCTCAGCTATCTCCTTGTCTGATTTCTGTGCTTCACGGATCTTTTCTGTGAAGGTGGACTGAATTTCCAGTGTGGCAACAAATCCTCTTGGAATTATTTCCAATTTGAGCTCTCGGAGGTCATCGACTAATTCCTGGGGTAATCCTCCAGCTGTGAGTGTGTTCACATAACTCTTGTGGCTCAACGCATCGGCTACAACATTTGCCTTGCCTGGGTGATAATGCAATCTCATGTCATAGTCCTTGATCAAATCTAGCCATCGCCTCTGTCTAAGGTTCAACTCCTTCTGCGTGAAGATATATTTCAGGCTCTTGTGATCAGTGTAAACATCACAACTATTTCCGATCAGGAAATGTCTCCAGGTCTTGAGAGCGTGCACTAGGGCTGCTAGTTCCAAGTCATGTGTGGCATAATTCAACTCATGAGGTCTGAGTTGTCTGGATGCATAGGCTACAACTTTGCCTTCTTGCATGAGTACTCCTCCGAGTCCTTAACGGGAAGCGTCACAGTAAACCTGGAAATCCTTCTGAATGTTCGGCAATATCAGCACTGGGGCTGTAACAAGACGTTTCTTCAGTTCTTGAAAACTGGTTTCACATTCCTCAGTCCAAATATACTTGGATTCCTTCTTCAATAACTCTGTCATGGGCTTGGCAATCTTTGAGAAATTCTCAATGAACCTCCGGTAATATCCGGCAAGTCCGAGGAAACTGCGGATCTCCTTGACTGTAGTGGGTGCTACCCATTCGGTGACTGCTGCGACCTTGGCAGGGTCCACTGCTATTCCTTCTCCTGAGATGACGTGTCCGAGGAATCCGACTTCATTCAACCAAAACTCACATTTGCTGAACTTTGCATATAGCTTATGCTCTCGAAGTTTCTCCAGAACTAGACACAGATGTTCCTTGTGTTCCTCTTCGTTCTTGGAGAATATCAGTATGTTATCAATGAACACCACGACAAACTTGTCCAAGTATTCCATAAATACCTTGTTCATCAGATTCATAAAATATGCCGGAGCATTAGTCAGTCCAAATGACATGACCGTGTACTCATACAAGCCGTACCGAGTGGTGAAGGCTGACATGGGTATATCCCGTTCACGAATTTTCAACTGATGATACCCGGATCGAAGATCGATCTTTGAGAATACGCGAGCTCCAACTAACTGATCAAACAGATCATTGATCATCGGCAAGGGGTACTTGTTCTTGATGGTCACATCGTTCAATGCACGATAATCGACAACCATTCTCAAGGATTTGTCCTTCTTTTCAACCAAGAGCACTGGGGCTCCCCAAGGTGAAGAACTTGGGCGAATATACCCTTTGTCCAATAACTCCTTAATTTGCTTCTTGATTTCTATCAAGTCATTCGTGGGCATCCGATAGGGTCTCTTGGATATCAGGGCTGTTCCGGGTAATAGCTCAATCAAGAACTCAATCTCTCTATCGGGTGGCATGCCCGGCAATTCCTCCGGAAATACATCTGGGTACTCCTGAACAATTGGTACTTCCTCCTGGACTACTCCTGTGAGAGAGTTTACTCGCTTACTCCGTGTCGGGCGCTGAGACACGTACTTAATCCGTTTCTGCTCGGGGGTGGTGAGCAAAATAGACTTAAGGGAACAATCAATATTCCCTTCATACTTGGCCAACCAATCCATGCCTAGGATTACATCCAATCCCTGGGACTCTAATACGATGAGGTCGGTGGGAAAATTATGGTTCCCGATGTTGAGACTCAAAGCATGGCATCCTATCCCGGCTGTCATCATGCCTCCTGGGGAACTGACCTTAATAGGCTGGCTGAGGGTTCTAGTTGGCAAACTATACTTTTCCACAACTACCCTTGATATGAATGAATGTGTTGCACCAGAATCAAAAAGTACCAATACTGGACGTGAATTTAGCAAAAACTTACCAACCACAGTATCGGGGTGATCATAGACCTCTTCAACATCAATGTGGTTCACCTGAGCTTGAGGAAAAGGATTGGGCTTCTTTGCTGCAGAGTTGCCGTTGCCGTTTCCATTTCCCTGCTTGTTCTGGGGACATTCAGTGGCATAGTGTCCCGTCTTCTGACACTTGAAGCATGTGATGTGAGTCAGATCCTTCTGAGATGGAGCTGAATGCTGCTGAGTGCCAGTACCGCCATTCTAGAAGTTGCTGTTGTTGTGGTGGTTCCCATTTCCTCCATGGTTGTGGCCTCCATGATTGTGCACCGGGTGGTTATGCCGAACGTGTCCTCCAAACTTACCGGATCCAGTCCCGGTATTCCATGAATAGGGGGTGTAGCGAGGCTTCTGCTGAGTGCCGGAGTTGAACTTTCCAACCCCATACTTTCGCTTGAGGTTCTCCATCTGCTGGTGTTTCCCCTCCACGATGAGGGCCTTATCAACCAGCTCCTGGTAGTTGTTGAAGGTGGCTACAGTCAACTGAATGCTCAGCTCATCATTGAGTCCTTCCAAGAACTTTTCCTACTTGGCCGCATCATCGACCACATCTCCAGGTGCATAACGAGCGAGCATGCTGAATTCATCGACGTACTGGGCCACAGAGCGATTCCCCTAGCGTAAGTTGCGAAACTCACGCTTCTTCAGACTCATTGCACCAGCTGAGACATGTGCAGTGCGGAAGGCTTGCTTGAATTGCTCCCAAGTGACTCCAGCAATGGGGTAAGTGGTGGTGTAGTTCTCCCACCAAGCAGCTGCAGGGCCTTCAAGTTGATGCGCGGCAAAACGCACCTTCTCAGCTTAAGTACAACCAGCAGTGATAAGTTCACGCTCCATCTTGCGGAGCCAATCATCTGCCACAATGGGCTCAATGCTGCTGGAGAAATTGGAGGGTTCAACCTCAAGAAACGGGTGAGATTGTCGGCCTGGGGTGGGTGACGGTTGTTGTTATTGTTCTGGTTCTAGATGATCAGCTGCATTAGGGTGTTTTGTTGCTGGATCAACTGGGTGAGTTCCGGCGGGAAATTGGACTCAGGGGCGCGTCTCGAAGGCATCTGATGTTTGTGGAGGGGTGAGATTAGCATAGAACAATGGTCTAAGAGTAATTACACTACCCATATGAAATGCAACAAACAAGTATCACACCACACATTTTATTCAATACCATCACAAAGGTTCACACGGGATACAAAATTCGATAATCCTTAACATCGGCCTAAAACGTATAACGATAAAATAAATTTGGTGGTCTAGTCTAAGTGTCCTCCTCAGAAAAGCATGGTGATGGGTCCCTCGGTGGAGCTTTCTTCATAGTCCTCGTCGTTGCTGATCAAGGGGGCTACGTCTCCTTCGGGATGAAGGTTCTCGCCCATGTCCAGTTCCTCCTCCAGGTATGCAACTCGAGCCTTCAGCTTCTCGATCCGCTCCAGAAAGTCCTTCGCCTCTAGTTCGTGCTCATAGTGGGCTTCCCGGGCTGCTTCTTCTAGTTCAAGCTCGCGGAGTGACAGTTGCTTGATCTTCCTGGCGTCCTTGATCACACGATGCTCCAGAGTCCCGCTGTGCTTCTCCAAGGTCTGGGCATAAGACAAGAGAGTGTCCTTGGTCTTGCTTGAGATGATTTCTCCGTCTTTGTTTCTCCGGGATACGGAGAATAGGTCTGGAGAAATAGGGCAGCCTTTGTATTTTTCCTTGATACGTCCGAGGGCACAATGGATCACCATGTCCCTTCCGAGAATCGAGTTGGGTGCGATGAACTTGAAATCCACCGGCTCAGTGCGCGGCTGGAATGTCCTTCCGGGAACGTGCACCTTGATCCTGTAGCGTGAATCCTCCGGGTAAGACGAAGTTGGCTTCCCTGTGATAGTCGGCAGAGCAATCCTCAAATCCTTGGTGATCTGCACCAGCTCCTTTCCGAACGGCATAGTGGCGTCGGGCTGGAAAAACTCCGTGAACTTAACAGGGATGAAGGTGGCCATCTAAAACATTGGAAAATGGGAGAGAAGTCAGAAATGATCAGAAGAGGGAATAGAAGATAGACATAAGAGAAAATAGTTTTCTTCCTAAGGCTTTTCCATTCCTAGAGGTTACGTCCTAAGGTCAGCGTGTGCTCTGAATACCATTTCTGTAGCGACCCGACTCAAGACGAGTCAAGCCTCTGGTGTTTCCGTACCATCCCAAGATCATGCTGGTACACACACAGTACATAATGTATATATTCAAGAGTTCAATCACACAACTTTATTAATCCAAATCTCATAAAGAGTACTTTATTACAATAAAGTGGCTGAAGGCCATCTCATGAGATATCTAACGAAGACTAGCGGAAGCATCAGGTAGACGAGTCCATCCGACTCCAAGGGAATGTCGCTGAGCGTAGATCGTAGCCTCACTCCTGGTCGGAAAAGTACCCTGCAACATGATACGTTGCAGCCGTGTAGGTCAGCATATTGAATATGCCGGCAAGTCATCAAAGAGAGGAGCAAAAATAATAATCAACTATCTCTACATGCATATTTGGCCGGTGGGGCTAAGTTTTGCATAAAGCCAGTTTTATCCTACAACGAGAGGGGTTGGAAGCAAAATATTACTACATTGTTTGTTGTTAACGAGATGGTTCCGCCAACCAATTCACGTACCCGAATAGGTGTTAACACCCACATCATTATTAAGTTGTGTCGAGAGTTCAGGGGAAATTCAATGCCTTCGGCTCAAGTTGTCCATGACCGTGGACACGGCTAATCGATTAGGTTGGGCACTCTGCAGAGTTTTGCACACGTTCCCCACAAGATTTGATCGCCTCCGGGTTTGTCCTCACACTTCAGGGTGTTTGAAGACCGGATGATCAAAACATGGTCTTTCAACGGGTCCCTCTGAATCCCTGTTGGTGCCCATCCAATCCTACCGTCCTTCTACATCTGCTAGCACCGCCTGTCCAGAGTCGCCGCGTTGTCCAACCAAGCCAGAGCCCATAATGACTTGTGGCTGTGCAGGTAAGCCTTGAGTCTTGAAGTCTCCGTCCGTCTCTTCGAGCCTGGGTGAAGCTTTCCGCAGGATGACATGGCCTCTCCAGCATCCCGGGCATCCACTGGGTTCTCCAGGGAGCCGATCAACCGTCCTTCACCCAGAGTTGCATTGCGTCCGAGGTCTTGATAATCTTGTCTTAGCCGGTCTTGATTATTTAATCAACCTCGCATCACTCGTGATATGCACTCAACCGAAAACCCGTCTAGTCACTCCCGGCCAAGTATCGGGGTTGTTATGTGCCTACCACATGATACTACAACTTATACTAAAGTTTCCAAGTACCTAGGCAGCATGCAACTGGGCAAAGAAAGGTGATCTACCATGCATCGAAAACATAGGAAAATAACATGATCAAAATGACTTGCCTTGATGATAGTTGTCTTGCTCGAGCGCTTCTAAGTAACACGCTTCGCACTCCGGATGATCTACCGATACAAACACAAAACACACCATAAGCACTTCAATCATGCAACAAGTAAAAATAACATCACAAGTAAGTATTTGCTAAAGCCTAAATAAAAGAATTCAACACGCGTCACTAAGGCAGAAACTTGTTTCTGTTGAAAACACCAGTAAAAATACTTTAAATATTTTTGAAACTTCTACCACAGTAAGATTTAGTCACTAGGAAGCAGTAGCAAAAAGAATCAACTCAAAATCATTTTTTAAACTCCTGGAATAAGCAAAACAAGTTTTAAACTAAATCTGATCTAACTTATATTTGAAAATTTCAAATATAGACAAATTATATGTTTTTAAGAACTACAGAAAACTTGGAGTCTACTGGAACAAGAATCAATATCATTGGACTTCGGGATCAAAAGTTGTGTCCAAAACAAAACAGAAACTTTTCTGTTTTTGCAATTAGACAGAAAAAATGAAGTTGACTAGCTAACAAATAGGGGGTAGACGTGGCGCGCTACGATAGACTGCGGGGTGTGTTTGTTGCAAGGTTAGGAGCAAACGGCCGAGGCTAACAAAACTTGCTGGTTAAATGAATAAGTGAATTAAAAACCGCCGGTTTTCTAATCTAAACCGAAGAGGTACACTAAGATCTAATCTAAACCATTGAATAAAGATCTAAGGGCTATAAAAGAAAAAAAAAAGAAAAACAATAGAGGGAAGAGGAGCTACCGTGGCTGTGAGAGGCTACTCCGGCGGGGAAGGTGGTCGCCGGCGAGGGGGAGGGGCTCCGGGGGGCGGTGGAGAGGACGGGGCGGCGGCGGCAGTCCTCCACCGAGGGGAGGCGTCGGGCGGAGCGGGGGCGGGTCGGGTGCTGCTCCCAGGGGGCGGCCGAGAGCTGCAGGAGCTCGGCTCCGGTGGGCTGCGGCAGGGGGCGGCTCGGGCGGCGGCTCGTCGAGGACGGGGTGGGAACGGGGGCGGCCGGGGGCGGGGGTACTTATAGGCCAGGGAGGGGGAGTGGGAAAGGAAGGAGGAGAAGGGATCGGGGAGGATCCCGAGTTCTGGGGGGCTCGGCTCGGGCTCGTGCAGCATTTTGGAAAGAGGAAGAAGATGGCCGACGGGGTGGAGTGGCTTGGCCAGTGGGGTCCGCAGGGAAGTGAGAGAGAGCGGGGATGGAAGGGGCAGTCGGCCGCAATGTAAGGGATTCATTCCCTGGCGGCGGGGGATTCGGCCCATGGCCTTATAATGCGCTCGGGCGGTGGCTTCCAAAGGAAAAGATACTTAAAAGGAAATAAATAAAAATATTTAATATAGGGTATTATATACCAAAAAAATCAGAAAAATATCCTCTACCCGAATAACATTTTTCCAAAGCAAAAATAAAAACTTAAAAAAAATGTTTTTTCAGAAATTCCTCAAAATGCTTTATTTTCTTTTTGTAAATATTTTTTGCAAATAAACTTTGTATTTTCTTGGCTCAAATATTTCAGAAATTTCCCGCACTTTGGAGGGTCATTTTCCTCCGCTCTCTCTCTTGCGTGCAAGAGAGTATTTCTCCGGGCATTTCTCGTGCGAGGAAAAATGGAAATGCAAATCAAAAGACGAAAGAATTTCAAGTGCTAAATTTATTTCAACCAATATGCATAGATGCTTGGCTACAATGTAAAACATTCCCAATTAGGAAAATTGGGATGTTACAACACATTTGTTGAGAAGCTTCACAAAGATGTAACCGTTCAGCGACGACATGAAGCAAGGAAATGATGAAGCAAGAGGTTGTCGGAATCACAGATAAGACTGCTAGCTTAGAATTGAGATTGCCTTTTAGGACAACTAACATGATGTGGAAAGCTCGATGTGAGCTTAACGCATAGTTGTAAATGTGTTCCAGAGGTGGAGGACATATTTAGCATGGTCAAGCTCCAACATGACGATGATGATGTAGCTTAATAGCTTGGAATGACACGATCGAGTACAAACTCATAACCAAGGAAGATTATTAAGAGTTGTGAAATCGTAAGGCGTACTCGATTCAGTTATCGATGTACTTGCGTGTCTAACAACTCAAAACACGAGGAAAACTGGAATTAATGAAAACATCATAGTTGACGAAGATCTCACAAGAAGTTATATAGCTATGTGATATCCTCGAGCTACAAGGGACAATACTCGGAGGTACATCAACATTAAGGTTTGGACCGATATATTGATATGAAGAAGACAAGTACTTTAACTCGTCTGAGAACGAAATCATGGTAGGACAACATGGTCGGAACCATGATTGCAAAGGACAAGATCACATATACCAGATTAAACCACATAATGAATGATTATTGATACGAGAAGTTTCTATGATAGGATCAACGTTGTTTCCATGGAATGAACACAAAGTTCAAGGTCGACTCCCACTTGATCAAGGCATCACCTGCCATTTACTCCTGGACTTTGATTAGGTTGTAATTTTGAAAGAATATTCGACAAAGCACCACAAGAGTAAGACTCATGAAAACTCGTCAGGTCATATTGATTTAGGAGGGCATAGGTTCAACCCATCGGTCATCTTAGGCACATATACCACAAACTTGAAGAGTAATTAACACATGCTTGACAACAGAGCATGGCCGACAAATCAGAAGGAGAGGACACAATTTGCCAATGGAATTATGTATCAAGGGAACAATATCACAAGAATTTTCTAAATGTAAGGGATGCCGTCGGATAATAACCCAACAATGGGTCTGGCAATCCACAAAGGACCTGATGTGAGTATCGGTACTCAATCAGAGGTAGATAGGATGCAATGCATCGGGTTATAGAACATCTGAAAAATACTGATACTTAATTGCCAAAGGAATTAGGATTTCCAGGTTGGTGTATCATAATCAGATGCTCCGATCAAATACAAGTAAGCTGAATGGATTTAGATGGACAACCACACAATTGATTTGTCGAGAACCAGCTCTGTCTAGAAGGACGTCTGAGCCGGAAGATAATTCATGAGTATCTGTAGATGATTGTGTGCATTCACACAAAGGGTAGAATCAATAAGATCATAGAAAAATCACAAATGATTTTAATGAATGCTGTTAGACATATGGATTTAACCATAATGCAAGCAGGTGAGAAAGGTCATGAACATTAGGCTACGGAGGATTTTGGAAGATCGAATAGTAATTCGAAGAACTTTCGAAACCCATGACAACTGATGATGGACGAATCCCCGATAAGATAATTCATTGCATCTCGTAAAACAAGAGCAATTGCAGAAGAAAGTAAGAACGACATTTGTATGTCGTCATCCATAGGGGTTGCCGGAGGAAGGGAAATCACAGAAGCGATGAGCACAAGTTCTGAAGAGAACATAGAAGAGTAACTGCAATCCTTCTAACGGATAAAGCCATCGTCCGTAATACGGGGCTCCCCGGGAGGGAATATTTACGAGAGCCTAATGTTAGAGTTAGCAAAACCTTTAACCCGAAGGAGAAGAGAGAGTAGAACCCAGAGTATAGAAAAGGAGTAAAAGATACTAATACCATCCAATTGAGATGTGGGCCCGTAAGCCACAACATCAGTGTTAGTAAAGTTTTTCAAATACTAGACTCAACTTCGGCCAAGGAGTTGGAAAGGGGGCTACCTACAGGCAGTCGGCTCTGATAACAACTTGTGACGCCCTCGATTTAATCCTACGCTAAACATACACGCAAATGCGTACGATCAAACTCAAGGACTCACGGGAAGATATCACAACACAACTCTAGACACAAATAAAACAATGTCAACTTCATATTACAAGCCAGTGGCCTCGAGGGCTAGAATATAGAAGCTCGATAAACGCACGAGTCAGCGGAAACAACAATATCTGAGTATAGACATAAAACATGGGGTGGCTTATAGAAGGCTAGCACAAAAGAAACAAGATCGAACAAGGAGAGGCCTCCTGCCTGGGAACCTCCTAACTACTCCAGGTCTTCGGCGGCCTCCATGAGGAAGACACCATCGGAATGGCAAACATCGGCAGGATACTCCACTCCTGGGCTCCATCATTTGGTCGCAGCAACGGATCAAAGGGACAAAGGGGGAGCAAAGCAACGGTGAGTACTCATCCAAAGTACTCGCAAGACTTACATCAGAACTATGCTAAGTATGCATCAGTATCAAAGAAGGGGGTTTATATGTGGACTGACTGCAGCAATGCGAGAATAGAGAGAAAGCCTAGTCCTATCGAAGACTAGCATCTGCAGGGTCTTGCAGCAATAGACGAGAGTAGAACAGGTGTAACACAATTAATAGTCATATTGTTGCAGCAATATTAAAGTGAGGTCACGCCCAGAGATCCTCCCTCGACTCCCTGCGAGGAAGCGATCCCGGGACAACTAAAATCCAGTTAAGTAACAATTGTAGTTGTATAAGATCAGGGCACAACTCCAAGTCGTCCTGTAACCGTGGACACGGCTATTCGAATAGATAAGTTCTTCCCTGCAGGGGTGCAAAACATATTCCCCGACGCGCTCGATAACACTCTGGCCGGACACATTTTTCTGGGTCCTGCCCGGCCTAGGAATATCGACACGTCGTAGCCCCACCTAAGCTCAGTAGAGAGGCCAGCCCGCTGGTCTAACTCCTAAGCACAAAGGGTTCATGGGCCCACTTCCCCTCCGTGCTCCTGCACGATGCAAGGGCGGCCGACGTAATTCCTAGCACCCCTTAATACAAGAGCGATGCATCTCGGGACCACTCGGGCGCGCGCCGCTACATCGCTGACGTCTGAAGAGCTTCAGCTGATACCGCGACGTCAAGTACCCACAATTCTTCCATGCAGACGGTTACTGCGTAATAAGGCCTTCCGACCAACCCAGTTCAAATACCCAAATCCATTATCATTTTAATTAGGCCATCGACACAATCTCGCGGGAATCCACCCGTCTTATCAACTAATCACCAATGATCCCAGTAACATGGTCGAGTAACTTTGTGGTTGTAATATCAGGGGGAATCCGAGGTATCACCCTCGTCGGGTTCCGAATGATGTATCCGTCAAGGTGGGCTTAGAGGAATCACCCTCGAGGGTCCCACACTTGAGGGGTTGCACGACAGAGTCATCGTCGGGAATGTTGAAAGAGGAATCACCCTCGATAACCACGACCGACTAGCTATACTACAGAGATATCATGAGGAGTACTTAGCGAGGTGTCACCCTCGGTACCCGATAGTATCGCTAGAGCATCATACAACTAAGGGGGGTGTATGTGCTGTGTCGGGTCTGGCTCGTCGATTAGGGATCGAGATTTGAAAGCAAAGCGGAGCAACTAGACTACGGGGGTTAGAGGGAATGACTGCTCCACCTATACTAAGCAGGTTAAAGGTGCAGCACTGAAAGTAGTAGTTCATCAAAAATAGGCTATGCATGAGATATAGGAGCTAACTACAACAGTAGAAAAATACTAATGCAAGCATGAGGGAGAAAGACATAGGCGATATAGGGCTGATCAAGGGGGTTTGCTTGCCTTGCTGCTCTGCGGCAAAAGGCTGGTCGGTAGGGTCGTAGATGTACCCGGCAGCAGCGTCAGTCTCGGGGTCTACCGGTAAGAAGAGGGGGAAGAAACAATAAATTACAACAACAGATGTGACAGGATGCATGACATGGCAAGATGCAGACCAGGCATGAGCTAACGCAGCAATATCCATCCTAGACGGGTCGGAAGAATATCACACGATATTTTCCGGGTCTCTAGCTACTACAGGTCATACGGAAAATGATGGAAATGTTCCATGTTTGCTATGCTAGGGACGCGTGACAGACGAATGGACCGTGTACCCGGGTTCGTCTCGTTCTGCTGATCAACTTTCATGTTGAAAGAATTTTGATCTTACTTATGGATTATTTAATATTAATTTTTAAAGTTTTATTCAATAATTAGGAATTAAAAACAGATTTAAGTAAATTGATTAAAAGCAATTATGACATCAGCATGATGTCATGCTGACATCGGCAGTTGACTGGTCAACTGACCAGTGGGTCCCATGCGTCATAGACTCAATTTTTAATTAGGGTTAATTATTAGTTAATTAGGTTAATTTAGTGGGTATCCACATGTCATACTCTAATTATTCTAATTACTCTATTTAATTAATTAACTAATTAATCAAATAATATATCTATTTATTTATTTATTTATTTATAATAACATATATTTATTTTTATATTTTATTCTTATTATCATTTTTTAACAGCGTGTGGGGCCTCCCTGTCATAGACAGTGGGTGGGGCTGGCCCCACAGGTAAGTGGCACAATGGCCACATACACACAAAACACACACAACCACATATATCTGTACATAATGCATTATTTTATATACCTGCATACATACATAGTAATACATACATACATATCTAATACATACACATATTTATTATTATTTTCTCTCTTCTAACATCTCTGTGTTCATCTCTCTCTCAACAAAGAGAGAGGATGCCATCTTCACCTACTCTTCTCACAGGAAAACGACGGTGCCGGAATGAGACGACGGACGTCGGAACGGAACCGGGACGCGGGGGGGGGGGGGGATAGGTGGGAGGAGCCCGAAAAAGGGCTCACCAGCGTTGCGGGGGAACGGGGCGGCGAGGCTCGGTGGAGCCGTTGAGGAGGAGGTCGAGGAACACGGTGGTGCGGTGAAGGTCGCCGGAGGAGCTTCGGTGGGGGCGTCGGAGGTGACGGTACCGTGGCGGTTCCGGTAGGAGAGGAGGAGGCGCCGAAGAGGAGGGGCTCGACCAGCACAGGGCTGAAGGAGGTCGTAGAAGGATGGGGCTGCCGAAGGGCCGGTCGTGGCCGGAGGGTGACAGCCCGACACAGGGCTGGCCCTGGCGCGGCTGGGCGACGGGGAGGGCACTGGCGTCATGGGTAGAGGCGGCGCGGTGAGGGAGATCCAGGATGGAGGGGAGGCTCGGCCAGGGAGGGGGTGGCCAGCGAGTGCGTGGGGGGACGAAGGTCGGCGTGGGGAGAGGGAGGCCATAGGGAGAGGGCCGGCGCTGTGGTGACGTGTGGGGCCGCGAGGGGAAATGAGGGAGGCTCGCGGTGGGGGTTGACGGCGGCGTGGGGGCTCTCTGCCCCGATCTAGATCTGGATCGGGAGCGAGAGGGGGCGCGTGAGGGAACGATGGGGGGGGCAGTGGGGCGATACCATGACGGGGAGTGGGAATCGTGGGTTGGTGAGAGGGGGGCCGTGCGGGATCTGAGGCGCTGCTAGCAAGGGCATCCCCCTGGCGAGGGGAAAGGCTGGGCTCAACCCTCGTTTCTCGCGGTGGCAGGTAGGGATGGGGGCGCCGCGAGGGGGGGGGGGGGCTAGGGTTTGCACAGGCGCGGGTTGGGCCGGTAAATGGCCAGCTGGGCCACTTGGCCCAGTTCGGCCAGGGGTGTTTTTTAATTACTTTCTATCATTTACTTATTTTACATAAAGCTTCTGTTTTAAATATATAGAAATTATCAATAATTTCAATAGTGCCCGATTCACATCTATAATTCGTTAGGGATTTTTTTATAACTCCTTGACATTTTTATTTTAGCATTATAAAACTTTTCTCGTTCGACTTTATTTTTAAGTTTCGAATTTTGATTTGGTTTCAACTAACACGGGATCAACGATATGATTCACGGTGATGTGGCATCACTAGCGCGGGATCACTGTAGCTTAATTACATACATTACTATAGCAAAAGTTGAGGATGTCACACCCACCAACTACCAGATGGAGTTCATCAACTTTGATGTGGTGCACATCGGCCTACCCTACAACGTCATCTTGGGTTACTCCGCGCTCGCCAAGTTCATGGTGCTCACTCACCATGCCTACAACACAGTCAAGATACCTGGTTGCAGTGGGATAATCACCATCCGTTGCGCTGAGAAGGAGGTTCTGCACCCCATTGAGAACGCCTACAAGGCTCCAGGCACTGTGTACCCCACAGAAAAGGATGACATGGAGCCTCCCGAGGCCGCAACCATGAAGAAGAAGCTGGTGTTCTCTCAAGAACGAGTTGAGACGAAGAAAGTTTTGCTGGACGACAGTGGCTCCGGGCCCACCATCACTGTCGGCAACGACCTATCCTCCAAATAGGAAGGTATATTATAGCCCACAAGTATAGGGGATCGCGACAGTCTTCACGAGTAGTATTCCACCCTAATTTATTGATTCGACACAAGGGGAGCCAAAGAATATTTATCGGCTGTAACAATGGAGTTGTCAATTCAACCGCACCTGGGATATCTCTCTGCAGGAAGGAATTAGTAGCACACCAAACGATAGTAGTAACAGTAACAGTGATAGCAGCAATTTGGTAACAGCAGTAACATTATCAATTGATTAGCAGGTGTGATTGCAGCAGCAACAATAGTAACTTAGCAAGATTCAGTACATGCAAAGCGTATGCACGTGGATCGGTGATGGATAATGATTTATATGACATTGATCATGTATCAGTTACACACTAGGGCGACATAGAACTAGCTCCAGTTCATCAATATAATGTAGCATGTATTCCATAAATAGTCATACGTGCTTGCGATAAGAACTTGCATGACATCTTTTGTTCTACCCTCTCGTGGAAGCGGGGTCCTATTGGAAGCTAAGGGATATTAAGGCTTCCTTTTAATAGAGAACCAGAACAAAGCATTAACACACGATGAATACATGAACTCCTCCAACTATGGCAATCACCGAAAATAATCCCAACTATTGTCACCTTGGGGTATGCAGATCAAGACACATAATAGGTAACTACAACTTGCAAGATAGGATCCAAATCACTCTTATATTCATGAAAACGTAATAGGTTCAGATTGGAAATCATGGCACTCAGGCCCTAGTGACAAGCATTAAGCATAACAAAGTCATAGTAACATCAATCTCATTACACAGTGGATAATAGGGATCAAGCCCTATCAAACTTAACTCAGTTACATGATCTATCTCATCCAATCCCACCACCATCCAGCAATCCTACAAAGGAATTACTCACTCCCGACGGTGAGCATCATGGCAATATTGATGGACAAGGGTTGGTGATGACGATGGTGACAAATCCCCCTCTCCGAAGCCCCAAACGGAGTCCAAATCAGCCCTCCGGAGGAAGAACAAGAGGTGGCGGCGACTCCGTCTCGTGAAATGCAATGAAAACTTCTCTCTGATTTTTTCTCGGGAAATGTAATTTTATAGGACTGGAATTAGGGTCGGAAGAGCCACATGGGCCCCACAAGCCATCAAGGCACGACCTTGGGGGGTCTATTGGCTTGTGCCCCCTCGCAACATTTCTCCTGAAAGTCTTTGCTCCATAATTCATCATAAATCCCAGAAATAATTCACAAAATGTTTCACCCAATTCCGAGTACTTCTATTTCTGCACAAAAATAACACCAAGGTAGTTTTGCTAAAAACAACGTTAGTCCACGTTAGTTTCATTCAATCATGCAAATTAGAGGTCAAAACAAGAGAAAAGGTGTTTGGAAAAGGGGATACGTTGGAGACGTATCTACTCCCCCAAGCCGAACCCATTTCTTGTCCTCAAGTAATTGAGTTGATAAACTGAAAGTGATAAAGAATTTTTTACAAACTCTTTTGTTCTTGTCGTTATACATATGCTTGGCTGGTGTCCAAGTTTTCAGCATAAATCATAAGTAACCACATCCATGATATGAGTTGAGCATTGTATTCAAATACATAACCAACTAGCAAACAATAATAAGATAACACACATGCCAACAATTAGTCAAAACAATCACGATATAATATGGCGACATGGTATCTCGCTAGCCCTTTATGAGACTGCAAAACATAAATGCAAAGCACCTCTAAGATCCAAGCAGTGACTAAATATTATAATACATAATAGAAAAGATCCTAGTCATACTTGTAGCCAACATTGACTAGACTTAATGCATAAAATGACAATAGTGCTCTAAAGTCTGGTGTTGTAGGTAAGAGAGTGATGTCTCAAAAGTAAGTAGATAGGCCCTTCGCAGAGGGAATCATTGATTTGTAGAGGTGCGAGAGCTCAAATTTTAAAGCGTGGTTGGAAATATAGTTTTTGAGTGGTCTTCATTATTGCCAATGTTACGACAAAGGTTTTCGGTATCTTCCATGCTAAACACATTATAGGTTGTTCCCAAACGGAATTGTAAAGTTTTACTCCTATCCACCATCCACACACAACCATGGATAGATGAATTCACGGGTGCCCTCCAACATATCAAATTTCCCAAGCAATTTTTTAATTTAATTTTGATTAAGCAGGACTTGGCACCCTTTTTACCAACCTCTCTCGTGCAATGACGGCAAATAAATGACCGTCCTGAGAGTAACTTAATTAGCATGGAAGATACTGATTGCCCATTAGCTCCGAGTGCACAAAATAAATGTTTATTTGAATATTTAGAGGTGGTACATGCAAATTTACTTGGAATAGCAGGGTAATACCGCATATAGGTAGGTATTGTGGACTCATGTGGAATAACTTGGTTTTAAGGATATTGGATGCACAAGCAGCATTCCCGCTTAGTATAAGTGGAGGCTAGCAAAAGATTGGGAAGCGACGAGCTAGAGAGAAACAACGGTCATGATCATGCTTTGAAAATAATCAACTCTGGATAAAGCATGAGTAGGATATAAACACTCTGAATTTAAATATCATGATGGTTGTATTGGTTTTGAATCAACTACATGTTTGCACATGGGCCAAGTCAAACTACTCGAATTACTCAAATGGAAATACCATACGACCATATCACATCATAACCATTTTAATGCATGTTGATACACAAGGTAAATCATTCTCAGCTCGTAGCTATTTAAGCATGACATGAAAGACTGTGATCTCTAATTTTCATCAAAAACATGTTCACTCATGATATACCGAATCAAGATCGAACGAACCAAAATATTTACAAAAACAAAAAAGAAGAAGAGTTCATACCTGTTTCCTTTGCCACGATCACTTCATCAAATATTGTCATTATTGTCTTTCACTTGCACGACCGAATAATGTGATAGTAATAATAAGAGTGCAAGGATGTCATGGACTATGCTGGAATCTGCAAGGCAGTTTTAAACAAAGGAGAAAACATGGTAATATTAGCTCTTTGTTGGATAAACAACGAAGCATATGGGATCCACTCATCATTTTCATCATGGTCTTCTCCTTTAATAACTTCAAAAGGGAAATAAATTCAGAGAAACACACTGAAATATTTTTGGAGTTTTTGTTTTTCTTAAGCAAGCAAAATAAACTAAGGGAAATTAAGAAGGGAAGGACTATTTACACAAGAAAGCTCCCAACATGCAAGAGAAAATCTTTTTGGGTTTTTATTTTAATACTACAACTAATTAAATGGGAAAGAAAAATGAAAAGAAGCGAGAAATAGTTTTGGATTTTCTAACAAAATTCAAACACACAAGAAGAAGGCAGAAAAATAAAGATTAACATGGATATACAATGAAAGAGGATGAACACCGAAAATTTGTATGAAGTGTGTGCACATGAATGAAATGTCGATGAGAAATACGTTCCCCCCAAGCTTAGGCTTTACCTAGATTGGTAATCAGCACTGATAGTGTGGAAAGTGGTTGAGATGGTAGCTTGTTGGGGCATTACCGGCTGCCTCCTCTGCCAAGCTTGTTGGGGCATTACCGGCCGATTGTTGTACTCCCACACTTCGTTCTCAAGAATGATGTATCTCCGGCGAGCCTGGAAATTAAAGAGGGAAGGTGCACGCAAAGTGACAGGCATAGGCATATATTTCTCAAATATTTAGTTATACGCATACCCTATAGCATGATTTACAATAAACTCATCATAACGCATAGCATCATAATATAAATATCTATCGAGCAAAATAGGATCATTAGTTTGGGTGACACTCCCAATTGTGCAGCTATGTGGGAGGCATAAATTCCTCCATACAACTCTCCATTGCTAGAGTTGGAATGCAACCTTCGGGCAATAATTGCACCAGGGTTATAACATTGTTTACCAGTCACATCAGTGTGGATAAGACTCAAATCAGGGGCCCATAACACACTACAACCTTCTTTCCTTACTACATATTTCCCATTAAATAATGCAAAGTAACGAATAGAGGGAAAATGAATCTTTTAATTCTATCCTCCGTTACTCCTCTATCTTCTCCAACGCAAACGCTCTCGAGGAACAAATTATAATCAATTTTTGATGGTTTCTCAAGTGAACCCAAAGTGGGAGCTTGCATGCGACAGTGAATTCTTCTAAACTCATGCTAAAGGCTTTATCATAAAGATTAAGTAACACTCTATAAGTACTAGAATGATAACGAAATCCATGTGTGAATGTATGAGTGAGGTTATAATGTTGAACACACTAATCTGCGAGTAAATCAGTAAGTCGGTGTTGTGAATGAAATGATCAAATTTCTCCTTGATACCTACATTCTTCATGAATTCATCGCTTGGCCATCGACAGGATTTGGCATCAGCCATGAGTATCTATTTAGCCCGTGGCTCAATGTAAGCTTGTCATATCGAGCCCTCATTCGATGATTCACCCGAAGTACACTTTCTCGAGGAGCTCCTCCTAAAGAAACCCATCTCCCTACGCACAAATTTCTGAAATTTTTAAGGAAAAAGATTATGTTCTACCGGCCAATCGTGCGCGGCTGTCCGCCGGCTCCGCGGCCATTCAATCGTGTGCCCTGCGTGTGTTGAAGCTTTTTTCATTTTCCTACAATTGACGTGCTGTTTCAGGATAGGCATTTCGGATAGTGGATATAAGTAGAGGTGTTTCTGGGCTCGTCTGGCTGTGAGGGCGAGCGACTAGATTTGGGATTTTTTCTTCAACATCCTTCTTGTTACGAGAAGAAATTATGCAACATTAGTTATGTTGCAGAACACTTTCCGTAACACCGATGTAAAGCTGAAAAAATCAGCAACATTAGCTCTGTTGCAGAAAAATTCCTGCAACAATATCTATGTTGCAAAAGTTCTGCAACACGGTCCCTATTGCAAACATCCGAACGCAACATTATGCTTGTTGCAAAAGTTGTCACCTCAATCTGTTAATCACCTTGTATTAAATCTTTGTGGTAGGAAAAAATTGTATAGCCGTCTACAGCTCTATCAGGGCCGAAACAAAGTGATTGTTTTCGCAACTGATATGTTGTTTCAAGAATTAATGTGTTGAGGGAGACGACCGAGTCATGTGTCAGGACTTAGATCGGATGGCTGCGGACGACTGCGCGTGCGAAGATTCGATGTCTATTGTGGTGGTGGATGTTTATTAGACATCTACCGGTGGATGTGTAGCGCTCCACAAATTGATGTTAATAACACTCTATGAGAATGTTATCAACTACTCATATCGATATTTAGAGGTTATATCAAGCATTCATACTACTTGGAACTGAAAGAACTTACCATGCAAGCTCAATTTCTGTAGCACCAAGTTAAGAAATTTATGCAATATATAAAACACTAAGGCAAAAACTAATTGGAGGGATGGAGGATTTACATACCAAGGAGCAATTTCCTCAAAACAGTTTCGAAAATGGAGTTGCGAGCAAAGAGATCAGACATTTCAGTTTCTAAAGGAAGAACATGGGAGAGAGAGAGCTGGGGAATTTTTTCTCGAGGTAGAGGATGATCTGAGCTGAAGGGATAAGGCAGGGGGCCTATGTGTTGGAAATATTCCCTAGAGGCAATAATAAATTAGTCATTATTATATTTCCTTGTTCATGATAATCAATTATTATCCATGTTATAATTGTATTGATTGGCAACTCAAATACATGTGTGGATACATAAACATCACACTGCCCCTAGTGAGCCTCTAAGGACTAGCTCGCTGATCAAAGATGGTCAAGGTTTCCTGACCATAGACATGAGTTGTCATTTGATAATGGGATCACATCATTAGGAGAATGATGTGATGGACAAGACCCAAACTATGAACATAACATATGACCGTGTCAGTTTATTGCTACTGTTTTTGCATGTCAATGTATTTTTTCCCATGACCATGAGATCATGCAACTTCCGAACATCGGAGGAATGAATTATGTATATCAGACGACATAATGTAACTCGGTGACTATAAAGGTTCTCTACAGGTATCTCTGAAGGTGTCTGTTGGGTTGGCGTGAATCGAGAATGGGATTTGTCACTCCATATTACGGAGGGGTATCTCTGGCCTACTCGGTAATACAACATCACAATGAGCTTGCAAGCAATGTGACTAAGGAGTTAGTCACATGATCTTGTATTATGAAACGAGTAAAGAGACTTGCAGGTAATGAGATTGAACAAGGTATGGAGATACCGACGATCGAATCTGGAGCAAGTAACGTACCGATGGGAAAATGGAACAGTATATGAGATTGATTGAATCCTTGACATCGTGGTTCGACCAATAAATACCTTCGTAGCATATGTAGGAGCCAATATGGGAATCGAGATCCCGCTATTGGTTATTGACCGGAGAGTGTCTCAGGTCATGTCTGCATAGTTCTAGAACTCGCAGGGTTTGCACACTTAAGATTCGGTGACGCTTCGGTATAGATGAGTTATGTATGTTGGTGACGGAAGGTTGTTCGGAGTCCCGAATGAGACCATAGACGTTATGATGAGCTCCGGAATGGTCCGGAGGTAAGTATTGATATGTGGGAAGTTCCGTGTTGGTCACCGAAAAAAAGATTGGGCGTCACCGGTAGCGTATCGGGTGTGGCGGAAGGGTTCGAGGGGCCATCGGAAGGGGCCCCCAGCCCCGGAGGGGCCACATGTGCTGTGACGGATGTGTACCAGCCCCTGGTGGTGTGGGCGCACTTCTACTGCAACAAAAGACCTTCCTCACAATCATGCTTTTATAGTCAATTGCAATCATGCTTTTCATACAATTTGTTCCTCGTGAATAACTTCATGAATTTCTTCCTCACAATTTTCAGATTCACGCATCTTACGCAAAACTCTAAAGAAATAGTCAATTGCCCTCAACTCACTAGCAATTTGTTCCACACGAGTGGGTCTCTTAAAGAGACTAGCAAGTGGATGAGGATCCATATCACTAGATTTTCATCAAGCGAAGATGCAAGCATATTGAGGGCACATGGCACACAAGCGAATAGAAAGCAAGCGAGAGAAAAGGGCGAACGAAAAAGGCAAAGGAGAAAACGACAAATGTGAAGTGGGGGAGAGGAAAACGAGAGGCAACTGGCAACAAAAGTAAATGCAAGAGAAGAGTTTGTGAGACCTACTTGGATAGATCTTGTTTTCTCCTCCCCGGCAACGGCGCCAGAAATACTTCTGCTACTGCAACAAAAGACCTTCCAACGGCGCCAGAAATAGGAGCGTTGCTTGATACTCCTCATCAACGGCACCAGGAATCCTTCAGCTGTGGCTACGCCTTAAGGGATTTCCTAGGCAAGTATGCAAAGGATTTCCCTCGTGGCCTTGGAGCCTTGCGTTGGTGTTCCCTCGTAGCGGAAAGGGTGATGTAGCGTAGCAGTGGTAAGTACTTCCCGCAGTTTGAGAACCAAGGTATCAATCGAGTGGAGGAGTATCTCAAGATCCTGCACAAACACAAAAGCTTGCTCCCAACGCTATGAAGGGGTTGTCAATCCCTTATAGATTGTTTACCAAGTGAGAACTGAAAGCAACAAAGTAACAAAGCAAAGTAAAAGGGGAGGTGTAAACGATGGATGTGAATAGACCCGGGGGCCGTAGTGTTTACTAGTGGCTTCTCTCATGAAAGCAAGTAGACGGTGGGTGACCAAATTACTGTCGAGCAATTGATAGAACCGCGCAAAGTCGTGACGATATCTATGCAATGATTATTTCTATAGGCATCACGTCCGAAACAAGTAGACCGATACTTTCTACATCTACTACTATTACTCCACACGTCGACTGCTATCCAGCATGCATCTAGTGTATTAAGTCCATAAGAACAGAGTAACGCCTTAAGCAAGATGACATGATGTAGAGGGATAATCTCAAACCTTGATGGCAACTACTTGATGTGTGCCTTGCTGCCCCTACTGTCACTTGGAAAGGTCACCACATGGTAGAACCCAAAACCAAGCACTTCTCCCATTGCAAGAATCATAGATCTAGTTGGCCAAACAAAACCCAAGAATCAGAGAGACTTACAAGGATATCAAATCATGCATATGAGAAATCGGCAAAGACTCAAATATATATCATAGATAATCTGATCACAAATCTACAATTCATCGGATCTTGACAAACACACCGCTAAAGAAGATTACATCGGATAGATCTCCATGAAGATCATGGAGAACTTTGTATTGAAGATCCAAGAGAGAGAAGAAGCCATCTAGCTACTAACTATGGACCCGTAGGTCTGAAGTGAACTACTCACGAGTCATTGGAGGGGCGGTGATGATGATGAAGAAGCCCTCCAACTCCAAAGCCCCCTCCGGCAGGGTGCCGGGAAGGGTCTCCAGATGAGATCTCGCGGAAACGGAAGCTTGCGGTGGCGGAAAAGTATTTTCGAGGCTCCCTTGGTATTTTGCGGAATATTTGGGAATTTATAGGCCAAAAACCTAGGTCAGGGGGCGGCCAGGGATGCCAGAAGCCTGCCCCCCGCCACCTCCCCCCTGGTGGCGGAGTGGGGGCTTGTGCACTCCCTGGAGCCCACCTGGCTTGGCCCAAATCCCCCTGGTCTTCTTCCGTTCGGGAAAAAATCATTTCAGGGTTTTTATTCCGTTTGGACTCAGTTCCAAAATCAGATTTGAAAAGAGTCAAAAACACGGAAAAAACAAGAACTGGCACTTGGCACTGAATCAATAAGTTAGTCCCAAAAAAGATATAAAAGGTACATAAAACATCCAAAGAACACAAGATAACAGCGTGAAACCATCAAAAATTATAGATACGTTTGAGACGTATCACGCACCTCCCCACCTGAGGCCCATGCGCTTGGGCTGGTGGGAGGTCAACCCTAAAGGGGGCGCCACCCTAACTTGGGGGCCAAGCCACCCCTAGGGCAGCCGCCCCACCTCTCTTGGCCGACACCCCCTAGGGTGGAAACCCTAGGGCGCAACCCCTCTCCCCTTTCCCCTATATATATAGATGGGGATAGAGTGTTGCAACCACCCAATGCCATGGCGTAGCCCTGTCTCTCCCATAGATCAGTTTTCTCTACTACGACCGTTTCCGATTTTGCTTGGCTTAGCTTTACCGGAACAACTCCACCAACACCGTCGCCATGCCGCCGTGATGATGGAGAACTCATCTACTGCTCCACCCTCTCTCTTGATGGATCAAGGAGGTGGAGATCGTCATTGAACTTTACATGTGCTGAACACGGAGGTGTCGTCCGTTCGACACGAGATCGGGATGGATCATGATTGGGTCGCAAACATGTTCGACTACATCAACCACGTTGTATACGCTTCTGCTTAGTGATCTACAAGGGTATGTGGATGCACTCCCCCTCTCGTAGATGTTAGTCTCCATAGATTGATCTTGGTGAGCGTAGTAATTTTTTTGTTTCCCATGCGATGTTCCCCAACAGTGTTATCAGAGCTAGGTCTATGCATAGATGGCGGCCACAAGCCTGCCTGCCTGCCCACCGCCGCCTCCCCCTAGTGGCGGAGTGGGGGATTGTGGGCTCCCTGGATCCCACCTGGCTTGGCTCAAAAGCCCCCTGGTCTTCTTCCGTCCGGGAAAAAATCATTTCGGGGTTTTTATTCCGTTTGGACTCCGTTCCAAAATCAGATCTGAAAAGATTCAAAAACACGGAAAAAAAGGAACTGGCACTTGGCACTGAATCAATAAGTTAGTCCCAAAAAATATATAAAAGGTACATAAAACATCCAAAGAAGACAAGATAACAACGTGAAACCATCAAAAATTATAGATACGTTTGAGACGTATCAAGCATCCCCAAGCTTAACTCCTGCTCGTCCTCGAGTAGGGAAGTGATAAGAATGAATTTTTGATGCTTTCATGCTACCTAGCATAGGTGTCCTTTGTAATTCCTCTTATGTGACGTGAATGTTCAAATCCATTAGATTCAAAACAATAGTTTTCTATTGACGTGGAAACAATAATGATTCAAGCAAACTAGCAAAGTGATCATGAATTTCAAAATAACAAGGCCAAAAGAAAGTTATCCCTACAAAAGCATATAGTCTGGCTATGCTCTATCATCATTGCACAACGAATTTAAATCATGCACAACCCTGGTATTGGCCAAGTAATTGTTTCACACCTTTACTTTCTCAAACCTTTTCAACTCTCACGCAATACATGAGCGTGAGCCATGGTTATAGCACTATAAATGGTGTGGAACGTAGTGGAGGTTGCAAGACAAAAAGGAGAAGATAGTCACATTAACTAGGCGTATCAATGAGCTGTGGAGATGCTAATCAATAGATATCAATGTGAATGAGTAGGGATTGCCATACAAATGATGCACTAGAGCTATGAGTATGTGAAAGCTCTTAAATAAAACTAGTGGGTGTGCATCCAACTTGCTTGCTCACGAAGACCTAAGGCAATTTTGAGGAAGCCTATCATTGGAATATACAAGCCAAGTTATATAATGAAAATTTCCCACTAGCTATATGGTGGTGACAAAACGAGAGATTCTCAAACATGAAGATCATGGTGGTTAATATGCACAAGTGTGGAAAAAGTGGTAGCATTGTCCCTTCTATCTTTTTCTCTCATTTTTTTTTATTTTGGTGGGCTCTTTGGCCTCTTTTTTATTTATTTATTTATTTATTTTGGTGGGATTATTTGGCCTATTTTATTTCCTCACATGGGACAATGCTCCATTAATGATGATTATCACACTTTCAACTCAAAACTTAGAGTAACGATGACCCTATATGGAATGCCTTCGGTAGTATACCGTGGCAATGATCTAGCATGTCATAGACATCAAGGGAAACATCATGCTAGCTATCTTACGATCATGCAAAGGAAAAGTAGACGTGGTGGCACATGTAATTGTGGTAGTTGCATGGCAATATATCTCGGAATGACTTTGAAAAAGCCATAGTAGGTAGGTATGGTGGCTGTTTTGAGGGAGGCTAATGGTGGGTTTTGTGCACTGGCAAAAGTTGCACGGCACTAAGAAGATAGTGATGGTGGAAGGTGAAAGTGTATCTAAAACATGGACTCAACATTAGTCATGAAGAACTCATATACTTGTTGCAAAAGTTTTATTAGTAATCAAAACAAAGCATTCAACGCATACTCCTAGGGGAAGGGTTGGTAGGTATAAACCATCGCGCGATCCCGACCGCCACGCAAAGGATGACAATCAATAGACTAATCATGCTAAGATTTCATCACATAGCAGTTCACCATACGTGCATGCTATGGGACTCACTAACTTCAACACAAGTATTTCTAGATCCACAACACCTTACTAGCATAACTTCAATATTACCACAACCATATCTCAAACCTAATTGAGAGGAATCAAACTTCTCTAACTATTCAATGCACATGAAGGTGGAAGTTTTCGTATCCCTTTGGATAACTACCCCTTTTGAGACTACTTTCAAAGCATAGATCAACTACCAAGCCACGCACCGTGTGCTCTAAAAGATAAAAGTGAAGCACAAAGAGCAAAAGTATCTAGCTCAAAAGATATAAGTGAAGCACATGTGAGCTGAATTGTCTACCAAAAGATATAAGTGAAGATCGACAAAATCATGGTGTGTGCATGTCTCTCTATATAGGTGTGCAGAAATGATGATTGTGACACAAAAAAAAGACTCCTACCATACAAGACTCTCCAAGCAAAAACACATAACATGTGGTGAATAAAAATATAGCTCCAAGTAACGTTACCGATGGATTGAAGACGAGAGAGGGGATGCCTTCCCGGGGCATCCCCAAGCTTAGGATTTTATAGCATCCTTGAATCTCTTGGGGCGCCTTGGGAATCCCCAAGATTGAGCTCTTGCCACTCTTTATCTCTTTGTCCATAAGAACTCCACCCAAAATTTGAAAACTTCACAACACAAAACTTAAACAGAAACTCGTGATAACATTAGTACAAGAAAGCAAACCACCACTTCCTTAGGTAATGTAGAAAACTTAAATTCTACTTGTGCTGATATTAGGTTACTGTACTTTCAATCTTTCATGCCTAATACCCCCCGATACTATCCATAGTTTCATCAAAATAAGCAACCAACACAACAAAAACAGAATCTGTTAACAGCAGACCAGTCTGTAGCAATCTGTATATTTTTTATACCTATGGTACTTCAAAAATTCTGAAAATTTACGACAGTCTGAAGAATTCGCGTAGCAATCAGCAGAAAAAGGAATCAACTCAAAAGCTCTTGCCGAAAAAAAATGAAAATTCGTTTCGTGAGCAGAAAGTTTCTGTCTTTTCCAGCATGACCAAACGATCATCCCCAAGACTAATCATAACGGTTTTGCTTGGCACAAACGCAAAAAGAAACACAAAAAACACAATCATAACAGAATTATGAAAGTGTGGAAAACACAAAACAGAAAGAAAAATGATAGATTCGTTGGGTTGCCTCTCAACAAGCGCTTTTGTTTAACGCCCTTAGCTAGGCATTCAATGATGCTCACACAAAAGACAAGAATTGAAGCACAATGAGAACATCCTAAAGCATGTGAAAATCACATCTAAGTCTAACATACTTCCTATGCATAGGCATTTTGTAGGAAAACAAATTGTCAAGACAACTAATAGTTGCCATATGCAAGGAAGAAGAAAGAGACAATAGCAATCTCAACATAACGAGAGGTAATTTGGTAACATGAAAGTTTCTACCAAAATATTTTCCTCTCTCATAGCAATTACATGTGGGATCATATTCAAATTCAACAATATAGCTATCCCATAGGATATTATTTTCATGATCCACATGCATGCAAAGTTGACGCTCTTCAAAAATAGTGGGATTATCATCAAATAAAGTTATGACTTCTCCAATCCCACTTTCAGTATTGTTGCAAATATCATATTCATCATGAGGTTTGAACAAATTTTCAAGATCATAAGAAAGATCATCACCCCAATCACGATTATTGCAACAAGTAGTGGACCAAGCAAACCTAGCATGCCCAAGCTTAGGGTTTTGCATATTTTTAGCATGATTGTCACTAATAGGATTTATAGTGAAATCATTGCAATCAAGCATTTCATACAAGGAGCCCTCATGAATCACTTCATGAATTTCTTCCTCACAATTTTCAGATTCACGCATCTTACGCAAAACTCCAAAGAAATAGTCAATTGCCCTCAACTCACTAGCAATTTGTTCCACACGAGTGGGTCTCTTAAAGAGACTAGCAAGTGGATGAGGATCCATATCACTAGATTTTCAGCAAGCGAAGATGCAAGCATATTGAGGGCACATGGCACACAAGCGAACAGAAAGCAAGCGAGAGAAAAGGGCGAACGAAAAAGGCAAAGGAGAAAACGGCAAATGTGAAGTGGGGGAGAGGAAAACGAGAGGCAACTGGCAACAAAAGTAAATGCAAGAGAAGAGTTTGTGAGACCTACTTGGATAGATCTTGTTTTATCCTCCCCGGCAACGGCGCCAGAAATACTTCTGCTACTGCAACAAAAGACCTTCCAACGACGCCAGAAATAGGAGTGTTGCTTGATACTCCTCAGCAACAACACCAGGAATCCTAGGCAAGTATGAAAAGGATTTCCCCCATGGCCTTGGAGCCTTGCGTTGGTGTTCCCTCGAAGAGGAAAGGGTGATGTAGTGTAGCGGTGGTAAGTACTTCCCTCAGTTTGAGAACCAAGGTATCAATCCAATGGAGGAGTATCTCAAGATCCTGCACAAGCACAAAAGCTTGCTCCCAACGCTATGAAGGGGTTGTCAATCCCTTATAGATTGTTTGCCAAGTGATAACTGAAAGCAATAAAGTAACAAAGCAAAGTAAAAGCGCAGGTGTAAACGATGGATGTGAATAGACCCGGGGGCCGTAGTGTTTACTAGTGGCTTCTCTCATGAAAGCAAGTAGATGGTGGGTGAACAAATTACTGTCGAGCAATTGATAGAACCGTGCGAAGTCGTGACGATATCTATGCAATGATTATTTCTATAGGCATCACGTCCGAAACAAGTAGACCGATACTTTCTGCATCTACTACTATTACTCCACCCGTCGACCGCTATCCAGCATGCATCTAGTGTATTAAGTCCATAAGAACAGAGTAACGCCTTAAGCAGGATGACATGATGTAGAGGGATAATCTCAAACCAATGATAAAACCCCCATCTTTTTACCCTTGATGGCAACTACTTGATGTGTGCCTTGCTGCCCCTACTGTCACTGGGAAAGGTCACCACATGGTAGAACCCAAAACCAAGCACTTCTCCCATTGCAAGAATCATAGATCTAGTTGTCCAAACAAAACCCAAGACTCGGAGAGACTTACAAGGATATCAAATCATGCATATAGGAAATCAGCAAAGACTCAAATATATATCATAGATAATCTAATCACAAATCCACAATTCATCGGATCTCGACAAACACACTGCCAAAGAATATTACATCGGATAGATCTCCATGAAGATAATGGAGAAGTTTGTATTGAAGATCCAAGAGAGAGAAGAAGCCATCTAGCTACTAACTACGGACCCGTAGGTCTGAAGTGAACTACTCATGAGTCATTGGAGGGGCGATGATGATGATGAAGAAGCCCTCCAACTCCAAAGTCCCCTCCGACAGGGTGCCGGGAAGGGTCTCCAGATGAGATCTTGCGGAAACGGAAGCTTACAACGGCGGAAAAGTATTTTCGAGGCTCCCCTGGTTTTTTGCGGAATATTTGGGAATTTATAGGACAAAAACCTAGGTCAGGGGGCGGCCAGGGAGGCCACAAGCCTGCCCACCGCCGCCTCCCCCTAGTGGCGGAGTGGGGGCTTGTGGGCTCCCTGGAGCCCACCTGGCTTGGCCCAAAAGCCCCCTGGTCTTCTTCCGTTCAGGAAAAAATCATTTCGGGGTTTCTATTCCATTTGGACTCCGTTCCAAAATCAGATCTGAAAAGAGTCAAAAACACGGAAAAAACAGGAACTCGCACTTGGCACTGAATCAATAAGTTAGTCCCAAAAAAGATATAAAAGGATCGTGATTGGATCGCAAAGATGTTCGACTACATCAACCACGTTATATACGCTTCCGCTTAGTGATCTACAAGGGTATGTGGATGCACTCCCCCTCTCGTAGATGTTAGTCTCCATAGATTGATCTTCGTGAGTGTAGTAATTTTTTTGTTTCCTATGCGATGTTCCCCAACAGTGTTATCAGAGCTAGGTCTATGCATAGATGGCATCACAAGTAGAACACAGAGGAGTTTGTGGGCGTTGATATTCAGATTTCTTACCTCCTTAGTCTTTTCTTGGTTCAGCGGTACTGTGGGATAAAGCGGCCCGGACCAACTTTACTCGTCCACGTACGAGAGACCGGTTCCATCGACTAACATGCAACTTGTTGCATAAAGATGGCTGGCGGGTGTCTCTCTCTCCCACCTTAGTTGAATCGGATTCTACAAAGGCGGTTCTTGTAGAAGGTTAAATAACAACTTGCATATCACCATTGTGGTTTTTGCGTAGGTAAGAAGCATTCTTACTAGATACCCATAGCAGTCACGTAAAACATGCAACAACAAATTAGAGAATGTCTAACTTGTTTTTGCTCGGTATGTTGTGATATGATATGGCCAAAGACATGATGATATATATTTAATGTATGAGATGATCATGTTTTAATAGTTAATATCGACTTACATGTCGATGCTACGGCAACCGGCAGGCGCCATAGGGTTGTATTTAATTATTGTAAGACCTGTGTGTCAATCATTAAGCGCTATGTAATGATTTACTTTATCGCTAAACGATAGCAAGGTGGTACAAACATGGTTGGTGCAACAACCTCGATGGCAACACAATGATGGAGATCATGGTGTGGTGCTGGTGATGATGGAGATCATGCCAGTGCTTTGGAGATGGAGATCAAAAGCACGAGTTCCTTTTTATGCACCTTGTTTTGCTTAGGATGACGGTAGCATCATAAGGTGACCCCTCACTAAAATTTCAAGATAAAATTGTGTTCTCCTCGAGAGTGCACTGTTGCCAAAGTTCTTAGTTTCGAGACACCACGTGATGATCGGTTGTGATAGATTCTATGTTCACATACAATGGGTGCAAGACAATTTTGCACACGCGGAACACTCGTGTTAAACTTGATGAGCCTAGCATGTACATACATGGCCTCGGAACATAGAAGACTGAAAGGTCGAACATGAGTCATATAGTAGATATAATCAACCTGGAGATGTTCACCATTGAAGCCACCTCATGTCACGTGATGATCAGGCATGGGTTGGTGAATGTGACAGCCCGATGCCGACGTTCCAGGAGATTCCCCTTTCCTTTCCGTTTCCGTCGTGTGGGTATTTTTTTGGTTGCATCTTCATCGCATCATTCGCGTCATCTGCATTGCATCGGCATCTCCGTTGCCGCCAGTTTTCAAACTTGCATCTGTTGTTGGTTGCCGGTTCTCGTCGTTGTCCGTTCTGAGTCCGACCGCACTCGCCCGCGCCCGCGGCATCGTTCGAATCTTGTTTTAAAAGTGTGCGTAAAACTTTCTCTGATTCGGGTGAGATTTGACGTGCGGTGTTATTTTAATATAGGTAGGCCGCCTCTCGAATTTCGTCATGATCGGAGACCGTCTGGTACCCGAACGGTCGACCGTAGCGACACCGTATTCGGTCTACCGTCGGACGGTCATCGATATTTTAAAATTCGTTGCCGCGCCGCTCTTTCTCCCTCTCGTCTCCGGATATCCACTCTACACGGCCTCGTAACCGTTCCCGCGTTCGGAATCGTCCGAATCCGACTGCACGGTTGGATCCGGAATGCGATTCCGGTTAACCTAGCCCCCCTTTGCCTATAAATAGACCCCCATGCTTATTTTCAGACATCACCCTCCTTTGCCTCAAAAAGCGTGCAAACCCTAGTCTCTCCCGCACCCTTTCTCTCTCCCCGCACCACCTCCTCCCCCCAGCTGTCGTGGCCCGCCGAGCCTAGATCGGGCCCGCCGAGCCCATCCGGCCACCGCCCATTCTCCCTGCGCTCGAGCTCCTCTCTCCCTGCCCCGAGCGCCACTAGCCGGAGGTCGCCGCCGCCATGGACCTAGCCGAAGCGCCGCCTCGCCGCCCCTCGTGCCATCCCTGTCGTCGGCCGCCGCCGCCGGGATCTCGCTGGATCCGGCCACCACACCCTCGCCTGCGCCGTCCGCCGCCGCAGCCCCTGCTCCCACGCTCCCCTAGCCGCGCCGACCCTACCTGCAACGCCGCCGCCGCGAGGACCTCGCCGGCCGGGATCTGCCGCCTCCGCCGCCCGGTGCTCCTCACCGCCTTCACCGGAGTCGGGCCAGCAGCAGCCGCCGCCTCCTCTCGATCCTGAGCTGGATCGGAACGAGGAGGGACGTGCGCCAGCGACGCCAACCGGCCTGGATCCCGCATTGCCCTCCTCCAGGCGTTGACCGCGGCCCAGCTTCCCCGGCCTACCTCAGCCTCTGCATCGACCGGCCCGACGGCCCAAGGTGAGCATCCCTCGAGACCCATCTATCCTCCGCCCTCTGCGCATCATAGCTTTTGTGCACGCGCGTGTTGAGTCCATTAGCATCAAATTCGGCCCGTGGGCGATTTCCTAATTAACCAGAGATTTAATTAATTTCAGGAATATTATCTGTTTTTCAAACGTCCGTAGAATTTTAACCGTGCATCAGATCGCGACGTATTATATATGTAACTCGTGTAAAATTTTGCGTAGATTATGATTTTACAACTTGCATGCATATTGGAGGTGGTTTGATCCGCTGTTTACCTAGTTTTGCATGCTGTCCTAATACGTTATATATCCCGTAGTTATTTTCGTGCGCGTCCGGATTGTTCAAACCCCATAGATAAAATGCCCATGTTTTAGGAACCTATTTTGCATGTATTTTAGAGCGGTCATTGGTATTTTTGCGTGGAGGGAATTGCCGATAATTTATTTTCCTACGTATAGGTTATTTTTTCGCGTTTATGTGTGGCATTATTTTTGTGTCGCAGCCCCACATATTTTATATGTTTCCGGGGTAGAAAAATCCATGGGATTTTTCTGTGTATTTAGTTTTAGCTTTTGAGCAAGTTAGTTCGCTCGATATTTTGTCGTGATGCCCTTTTGTTTAATTCGTAGGATTTATTCTGTGCGTCGTTTGACGGAGTTGTCAACTAGGAAGTTGTTCTTGGGTGTTTAGACTAGCCCCTGGTATTTTTGGTTACAATAGAAAAGCATGTTTAGGTGTGGTTTGACTGCCCTCAAGTTGCTACAAATAGTGCTGATTTGGAGGTGCTGAAATATTTCTAAGTCTGGAATCTGTTATATTTTGTTGCTGTCTTGTCTTGCTTGTATCTTTTGATCTGTAGCTCTTTTGAGGTTGTTCCAATGGAGTTAGTTGTAGCCCTTGTGTTTCTCTAGGATGCTGTGTATGTTCATGCCATTCAGAGTCCTGTAGCTATAGGTTTTGCTGCTGTCAATATGCCTTCAGATCAAAAACTGCAGCTTCAAAACTGCTATTTTCACTAAGTCTAAAATAGTGTGTGGGATGCCATTTTGTGACTTATTTTCCTAGTGTTTCTTGATGCCATGCTAGTTGTTGTTAGTTGTTTGTAGTAGTGCTTCTTGCCCTCTTTCGTGTCATTCCTTGCTTGAGTTTATCGGAGTAGTGTAGCCCGTAGTTGTGGGGTGTAGAAGATGCTATGTGGCTGTTTTTGGCAGATTGTAGTGATATTTTGTTTTGCTCGTAGTTTTTAAACCGTAGCTTCGATTTCATCGTGTCCTACATGAAACTTGCTTAGAATCTTGCGTAGTTTCATTTTCTCTTGCTGGTTGTATGTTTTGAAGTGCTGGTGACCGTCGTTGCACACATATTACATTCATGCCATCATATCTTGCGGTGCTTGTATCTTTTGATTCGTAGCTCCGTTGGAGATGTTCTCTATGTGTAAATTGCTAGTAATGATGCGTAGAATCACGTGAACTATTTGTTTTACTGTTTAACAACTAATTAAATGTGTTAATTCAGATATGGACAGAATTGTAAATTAACATGTGAGGTCGTCTCGGAGGTGCTATAAGTCATTTCCGACCTCATTTAAAATGCCTAGTTAGGTAGTTTAATTACGCTTCACCTCTTGCCATGTTTAACCACATTTAATATTGCCGTGTATCTAATCGGGATATAAGTAATAATTAAACGTGGAGTTTCCTCAATATGCAACTCGTTGCAAATTGAACTTCACTTAGACCATTTATGCATCATATGTGTCTTGCATCCTGTGGTGTATATTTGTGTTGATGATTGTTTCTGGTTTCCTCCGTCTCGTTAGAGTTCCGCAAGCGTGTCAGATTGTGAGGACCCGTTCGACTACATCGGTTCGTCTGCTTCACGGAGGCATTCTTCTTCCTAGCGGGATCTCTGGCAAGATGACCATTTCCCCAGATACCATTACTATCATTGCCATACTAGTTTTATTGCTTCTATCGATTATGTCTCGTTGCCTACCACATGTTAAATGTCAGACTCTCAACAATGCCATGAAAACCTTCAACCTGTTCAACCTAGCAAACCACTGATTGGCTATGTTACCGCTTGCTTAACCCTATGTAGCCTTGCTAGTTGCAGGCGCGTTTGCTTCCATGTGATAACATGGGTTCGTTGTTATATCCCCATATTAATGCTATTTAATTTAATGCACCTATATACTTGGTAAAAGGTGGAAGGCTCGGCCTTTCTAGCCTGGTGTTTTGTTCCACCTTTGCCCCCTTAGTTTCGGCTACCGGTGTTATGTTCCATAAATGAGCGCTCCTAACACGATCGGGGTTGTTATGGGGACCCCATTGATAATTCATTTTAGATTAAAGCTGGTCTGGCAAGGCCCAACATTGGTACTATATTTGCCCAACATAATAATTTGATAATACTGAAATGCATAGGGAGTTAGCGCTACCCGAGGAGTAATTCTACATAATACACGGAGGGCCAGTGCTGATGGTGCTGGTCCAAAATAGAGCAGCTTACTAACGCTATCCGGGGCAACTCGGCGTCTGGCGTGGTAACCATCGCTCATCCGTCGTGTCCTGAGAACGAGATACGCGGCTCCTATCGGGATCGTCGACATGCCGGGCGGCCTTGCTGGATTAGTTTTACCTTTGACGAGATATCTTGTGCATCGGGATTCCGGTGATGCTTTGGGTAATCTCAGAGTTGAGGTTTTCCACTAGGGAATCCGACGAGATCGCGAGCTTCGTGATTGAGGATTTCTATGCGGCTTGTGGTAATTTGTGATGGACTAGTTGGAGCACCCCTGCAGGGTTAAATCTTTTCGAAAAGCCGTGCCCGCGGTTATGTGGCAACGTGGATACTTTGTTTAACACTGGTTCTAGATAACTTGAAGTTAAGTTAATTAAAATATGCCAACTATGTGTGTAACTGTGACTGTCTCTTTCGTGAGTTCTTTCTCCGATTGAGGACACGGTGGGGTTATGTTTGACGTAGGTAGGTGTTCAGGATCATTCATTTGATGATCAGTAGACCACGTCCGCTATGCATAGATCTTCCCCCCTCTTATTTCTTGTACTCGTAAGTTTAGCCACCAAATATATGCTTAGTCGCTGCTGCAACCTCACCACTTAAGCTTGCCTCACCTATTAAGCTTTGCTAGTCTTGATACCTTTGGAAATGAGATTGCTGAGTCCCCTGTGGCTCACAGATTACTACAATACCAGTTGCAGGTACACGTAAAGGTTACTGAAGCGAGCGCGTTGATTGTTCATTTGGAGTTGATTCTTCTTCTTCTTCTTCTTCTTCTTCTTCTTCTTCTTCGATCTAGGATAGGTTCCAGGCCGGCAGCCTGGGATAGCAAGGATGGACGTCGTTCTTATTTTTCTCGTTTGTTTTCGTTCGTAGTCGGACCCTGCTCTTACTCTTGATGATTATGTAATGTACTGATGTGACTCTGATGTAGCTTGTGGCGAGTGTAAGCCAATTCTGTATATATCTCATCTTTTCAGTACATGTACTTGTAACGATATCCATTATTGCGACACGACGAGATGCGCTTCTATCCCTGACGAGGCCTTCGTGCCAAATTGAGGATAGGGTCGCATCTTGGGCGTGACAGTGAATTTGGATCATGTACCATTCGAATGACCAGAGGGATTTCAATTTGAGTGGGAGTTCTTAAGTAATATGATTAATTGAACTCGTTATTATGAACATAGTCAAAATGTCTTTGCAAATTATGTTGTAGATGATTAGCTTGCGCTGTAGCTCCCATGTTTTTGATATGTTCCTAGAGAAAACTAAGTTGAAAGATGATAGTAGAAATTATGCGGACTGGGTCTGTAAACTGAGGATTGTCCTCATTGCTGCATAGAAGGCGTATGTCCTTATGCACCGCTCGATGTGCTACCCCCGAGCATCGTCTTTGCATGTTGCGAACATGTGGCATACAAGTTTTTGATGACTACGTGATAGTTGAGTGCGTCATGCTTTACAGTTTAGAATTGAGGCACCCAAGACGTTTTGAACATCACATAACATATGAGATGTTCCAAGAACTGAAATTGGGATTTCAGGCTCGCACCCGTGTTGAGAGGTATGCGACCTATGACAAGATTCTTTTCCTACAAAGTAAAGGAGAAAAGCTCAATCGTTGAGCGTGCGCTCAGATAGTCTGGGTGCTACAATTACTTGAATTGAGTGGGAGTTGATCTTCTAGATAAGAAGGTGATTGACATAGTTCTCCAAAGTCACTGCCACTAAGATACCGAGCTTCATGATGAACTATAGCATATAAGGGATGGAGAAGATGACCCCTGAGCTATTCGTGATGTTTGACACCGCAGAGGTAGAAATCAAGAAGGAGCATCAAGTGTTGATGGTTAGTAAAACCACTAGTTTTAATAGGGGCAAGGGAAAGAAGGGAAACTTTGAGAATGACAAGTTAGTTGTCACTGCAATGAAGAAACCCAAGATTGAACCCAAACCCTAGAATAAGTGCTTCTATGGTGAGGGGAATGATCACTGAGGCAGAACTGCCCTATACACTTGGTAGATAAGAAGGTTGGCAACGTCAACAGAAGTATATTAGATAAACATCTTATTGATGCGTACTTTACTAGTACTCCTAGTATCACATGGGTATTAGATGCCAGTTCAGTTGCTAAATGTTAGTAACTAGAAATGAAAGCTACGGAATAAACGGAGACTAGCTAAAGGCAAGGTGACGATGTGTGTTGAAAGTGTTTCCAAGGTTGATGTGATCACCATCGCACGCTCCCTCTACCTTCGGGATTGGTGTTAAACCTTAATGTTGTTTGGTGTTTGCGTTGAGCATCAACATGATTGGATCGTGTATATTGCAATATGATTATTCATTTAAAGAGAATAATGGTCACTCTGTTTGCTTGAATAATACCTCCAATGGTCATGTACCCAATATGAATGGTTTATTGAATCTCGATCATAGTGATACACATGTTCATAATATTGATAACAAAAGATACAAAGTAGTAATGATAGTACCACTTACTTGTGGTACTGCCGCTTAAGTCATATAGGTATAAAACACATGAAGAAGCTCCATCCCGATGGACCTTTGGACTCACTCATTTTTAATCGTTTGAGACATGCGAACCATGCCTATTGGTGTAAATGCATGAAGAAACTCCATGAAGATGGATCTTTTGGACTCACTTGATTTTGAATCACTTGAGACATGCAAATCATGCCACATGGGCAAGATGACTGAAGGCCTCGTTTTCCAGTGAGATGGAACGAGCAAGTGACTTATTGGAAAGAACACATTTTGATGTATGCAGTCCAATGAGTGTTGAGGCACGCAGTGGTTATCATTATGTTCTTACTTCACAGATGATTTGAGTAGATACAGGTGTATTTACTTGATGAATCATTGGTCTGAATTATTGAAAAGTTCAAGAAATTTAGAGTGAAGTTGAAGATCATCGTGAGAAGAGGATGATATGTCTACGATGTGATCGTAGAGATGAATATCTGAGTTGTGAGTTTAATAAATATTTAATACAATGTGGAAATTGTTTCACAACTCATGCCACGTGGAATACCATAGTGTGATGGTGTGTCCGAACATCGTAGCTGTGCCCTATTGGATATGGTGCATTCTATGGTCAAATTACCACTATTGTTTTGGGGTTACGCATTAGAGACAACCACATTCACTTTAAATTGGGCACCATTTAATTCCGTTGAGATGACAACGTATGAACTATGGTTTGGAGAATCCTAAGCTGACGTTTCTTAAAAGTTTGGGGCTACAGTGCTTATGTCAAAAGGCTTCAGCCTGATAAGCTCGAATCCATAGCGGATAAATGCATGTTCATAGTATACCCAAAATAGTTGGGTATACCTCCTATCTCAGATCTGAATGTAAGGTGTTTGTTGCCGTAAACAGGTCCTTTCTTGAGAAAGAGTTTCTCTCAAAAGAATTGAGTGGGAGGATGGTGGAACTTGATGAGGTTTTTGAACCGTCACTTCAAATAGAGTGTAGCAGGGCACAAGAATTTGTTCCTATGGCGTCTACACAAATTAAAGAGGAAGCCAATGATGATGATCATGAAGCTTTAGATCAAGTTACTACCAAACCTTGTAGGTCAACAAGGACACATACTACTCTAGAGTGGTATGGTAATCCTGTCTTGGAGGTCATGTTGTTGGACAACAAGGAACCTACGAGCTATGGAGAAGCAATGGTGGGCCCGGATTCCGTCAAATGTCTAGAGGCCATAAAATCCGAGATAGGATCCATGTATGAAAACAAAGTGTGGACTTTGGAAGAACTACTTGATGGTCTTAAGACTATTAAGTACAAATGGATCTTTGAAAGGAAGACAAACAATGATGGTAAACGTCACCATTGAGAAAGCTCAACTTGTCGCAAATAGGTTTTCGACAAGTTCAAGGAGTTGACTACGATGAGACTTTCTCACCCATAGCGATGCTAAAGTATGTTGGAATTATGTTAGCAATTGCTGCATTTTTCGATTATGAAAACTTGCATATGGATGTCAAAACATTGTTTCCTCGACGGGTTCCTTGAGGAAAGGTTGTATGTGATACAACCAGAAGGTTTTGTCGATTCTAAGGATGCTCACAAGTGTCCAAGCTCCAGCGGTCCTTCTATGGACTGGGGAAAGCATCTCGGAGTTGGTATATACACTTTGATGAGATGCTTAAAGCTTTTGGGTTTGTACAAAGTTTATGAGAAACTTGTATTTCCAAGAAAGTGAGTGGGAGCACTATAGAATTTCTGATAAGTATATGTGGTTGACATATTGTTGATCGGAAATGATGTAGAATTTTGTAAATCATATAGGGTTGTTTGAAAGGTGTTTCAAAATGAAAACCTGGATAAAGCTACTTGAACATTGAGCATCAAGAGCTATAGAGATAGATCATGACACTTGATAAAATTTCAATGAATACATACCTTGACAAGATTTTGAAGGAGTTCAAAATAGATGAGTCAAAGAAGGAGTTCCTGGCTGTGTCGTAAGGTGTGAATTTGAGCAAGACTCAAAGATCGACCACGACAGAAGAAAGAGAAAGGACGAAGGTCATCCTCTATGCCTTAGCCGTAGGCTCTATAGCATGCCATGCTGTGTACCGCACCTAGTGTGTGCCTTGCCATGAGTTTGTCAGGGGGTACAAGAGTGATCCAGGAATGGATCACTGGATAGCGGTCGAAGTTGTCCTTAGTAAATAGTGGAGTAAGGAAATGTTTCTTGATTATGGAGGTGATAAAAGAGTTCGTCGTAAAGGGTTACGTCGATGAAAGCTTTGACACTAATCCGGATGTCTGTGAGTAGTTAACCGGATTCGTATAGCAGAGCAGTCATTTGGAATAGTTCCGAGTGGAGCGTGGTAGCAACATCTACATGATGACATAGAGATTTGTAAAGCACAAACACATCTGAAAGGTTCAGACCCGTTGACTAAAACCTCTCTCACAAGCAAAACATGATAAACCCCAGAACTCATTGGGTGTGAATCACGTAGTGATGTGTACTAGATTATTAACTCTAGTGCAAGTGGGAGACTGTTGGAAATATGCCCTAGAGGTAATAATAAATTAGTCATTATTATATTCCCTTGTTCATGATAATCGTCTATTATCCATGCTATAATTGTATTGATTGGAAACTCAAATACA
Organism: Hordeum vulgare subsp. vulgare; assembly: GCF_904849725.1. Classification (NCBI taxonomy): domain Eukaryota; kingdom Viridiplantae; phylum Streptophyta; class Magnoliopsida; order Poales; family Poaceae; genus Hordeum; species Hordeum vulgare. The sequence goes on along the minus strand of NC_058520.1, from coordinate 185,745,365 downwards.
TGTGTGGATACATAGACAACACACTGTCCCTAGTGTGCCTCTAAGGACTAGCTCATTGATCAATGATGGTCAAGTTTTCCTAAGCAAAGACAGGAGTTGGCATTTGATAACGGGATCACATCATTAGGAGAATATGATCATGAGCAAAGGTAGAAGTTTATTGATCATGAGAATATGAATATGATCACATCAAGTTTTCCTGAGCAAAGATAGAAGTGATGGAAAAGATCTAAACTATAAAAGTAGCATATGATCGTGTCAGTTTATTGGCACTGTTTTCTGCATGTCAATGTATCTGTTCCTATGACCATGAGATCATGCAACTTCCGGACACTGGACGAATGCCTTGTGTGTATCAAACGTTACAAAGTAACTGGGTGACAATAAAGGTGCTCTATAGGTATCTGCTATCCCACAGAAAACAGCGCCAGAAATTGACACGTTGACAGAGGCTGGGCTTGCGTTGATTTTTCCCTTGAAGAGGAAAGGGTGATGCATCACAGGAGCAGTAAGTATTTCCCTCAGTTTGAGAACCAAGGTATCGATCCACAAGGAGGGTCCCGTCAAGTCCAGAGTACCTGCGCAAACACAAACAAACAAGTCCAGGGTGATGCATCAACGCGCTCGCTTCAAAGGGGTTGTCAATCCCTTCAAGATTGTTTGCAATGTGAGATCTGAAGGCGGAAAGTGCAACAAAGTAAAAAGTGTAAGGCTGAAAATATGGTGTGGAGTAGACCCTGGGGGCCATAGGGTTCACTAGAGGCTTCTCTCAAAATAGCAAGTATTATGGTGGGTGAACAAATTACTGTCGAGCAATTGATAGAACCGCGCAAAGTCATGACGATATCTAAGGCAATGATCATACATATAGGCATCACGACCGAGACAAGTAGACCGATACTTTCTGCATCTACTACTATTACTCCACACATCGACCGCTATCCAGCATGCATCTAGTGTATTGAGTTCATGACGAACAGAGTAACGCTTTAAGCAAGATGACATGATGTAGAGGGATAATCTCAAACCAATGATGAAAACCCCATCTTTTTACCCTTGATGGCAACAACACAATGCGTGCCTCGCTACCCATTTTGTCACTAGGTGAGGTCACTGATAACCCACAATTATAGGGGATCAATTGTAGCCTTTCTCGATAAGTAAGAGTGTCGAACCCAACGAGGAGCTAAAGGTAGGACAAATATTCCTTCAAGTTCTATCGACCACCGATACAACTCTACACACACTTTACGTTCACTTTACCTAGAACAAGTATGAAACTAGAAGTACTTTGTAGGAGTGATAGGATAGGCTTGCAAGAAAGTAAAGAACACGTAAATAAAACTAGGGGCTGGTTAGATAAAGAAACAACTACAAGTGTCTAACGAGTGTGGAAAAGTGGTGGTAGGAGTTGCGGAATTGTCCCTAAGCAATTGACTATGTTACTAGATCGATAGCAAGTATCATGTGGGAGAGGCCTCTGCTAGCATGTCATCCCTTACTTGGAATTCTATGCACTTATGATTGGAAATATTAGCAAGCGTCCGCAACTACTAACATTCATTAAGGTAAAACCCAACCATAGCAATAAGATATATTGGTCCCCTTCAATCCTATATGCATCAATTTCTATGGTAGGTTCGAAGCTTCTGTCACTCTAGCCTGCCAATACATAGTACTATCAACATACAACTAACCCTATGGTGTGATCCGAGCGCGCGATCATATGATGGGCACCAAAGGACAACAACATAACCACAAGCAAATTAAACCAATCATAACAATTCATCAATCACCAATATGACAACGACAATCTACTTAGACATCATAGGATATCAACACATCATTGGATAATAATATGTAGCATAAAGCACCATGTTCAAGTAGAGGGTACAGTGGGTTGCGGGAGAATGAACCGCTGAATATAGATGGGGGAAGATGATGGAGATGTTGGTGAAGATGACGGAGGTGTTGGTGTAGATCGCCGTTACACGATGATGTCCCGGGCGGCGTTCCGGCGCCGCCGGGAGAGAGGGGGAGAGAGCCCCCCTCCTTCTTCTTCTTCCTTGACCTCCTCCCTAGATGGGAGAAGGGTTTCCCCTCTGGTCCATGGTCTCCATGGCGGCGGAGGGGCGAGAGCCCCTCCGAGATTGGATCTCTCTCTCTGTGTACTTCTGTTTCTGCGCTCCCAGATTCTGCGTTTCACCGTTTCTTGAATTGCCGGAGATCCATAACTCCGATTGGGCTGAAATTTTAACACGATTTTCTTCCGGATATTTTATTTCTTGCGGAGCAAGAAGGGCTCGAACCGCCTTAAGGAGTGTCCACAAGCCTGCTAGCCGCCGCCGTACCTCCTGGTGGCTGCTACAGGGCTTGTGGGCCCTTCGTGCATCGCCTCGTGTTGATTCTTCTTCCCAAAAATCATAAATATGCCAAAAAAAATCCCCATAAGTTTTATTACGTTTGGACTTCGTTTGGTATGGATATTCTGCGAAACAAAAAACATGCAACAAACAGGAACTGGCAGTGGGAACTGGATCAATATGTTAGTCCCAAAAATAGTATAAAAAGTTGCAAAAAGTATATGGAAGTTGTAGAATATTGGCATGAAACAATGAAAAATTATAGATACGACGGAGACGTATCAGCATCCCCAAGCTTAATTCCTGCTCGTCCTCGAGTAGGTAAATGATAAGAAAGATAATTTTTGATGTGGAATGCTACCTAGCATAATCTTGATCATATAATCTAATCATGGCATGAATACTAAAACACGAGTGATTCGAAGCAATAGTCTATCATTTGACATAAAGACAATAATATTTCAAGCATACTAACAAAGCAATCATGTCTTCTTAAAATATCATGGCCAAAGAAAGTTATCCCTACAAAATCATATAGTCTGGCTATGCTCCATGTTCCCCACACAACGTATTTAAATCATGCACAACCACGGTTTTAGCCAAGCAATTGTTTCATACTTTAGTGTTCTCAAACTTTTTCAACTTTCACGCAATACATGAGCGTCAGCCATGTACATAGCACTATAGGTGGAATAGAATATGGTGGTCGTGGAGAAGACAAAAAAGGAGGAGATAGTCTCACATCAACTAGGCGTGTCAACGGGCTATGGAGATGCCCATCAATAGATATCAATGTGAGGGAGTAGGGATTGCCACACAACGGATGCACTAGAGCTTATATGTTTATGAAAGCTCACAAAAGAAACTAGTGGGTGTGCACCCAACTTGCTTGCTCACGAAGACCTAGGGAAATTTTGAGGAAGCCCATCATTGGAATATACAAGCCAAGTTATATAATGAAAATTTCTTACTAGTATATGGAAGTGACAACATATGAGACTCTGTGTCATGAAGATCATAGTGCTATTTGAAGCACAAGTGTGGAAAGAGGATAGTAGAAATTGTCCCTTCTCTCTTTTCTCTCATTTTTTGTGTGGGCTCTTTGGCCTCTTTTTTTTATTTATTTATTTTGGTGGGCATCTTTGGCCTATTTTTTGTAAATGGGCTTCGCTGGTCTCTTTTATTTCCTAACATGGGACAATGCTCTATTAATAATGATCATCATACTTACAACTCCATACTTAGAGAAATGATGACTCTATATGAAATGCCTTCGGTAGTGTACCATGACAATGATCTAGCATAGCAATGACATCAAAAAACGGACAAGCCATGGAAACATCATGCTAGCTATCTTACGATCATGCAATGACAATATGGAAGTGGTGGCACATGTCATGAGACGGAACGGTGGTAGTTGCATGGCAATATATCTCGGAATGGCTATGAAAATGCCATAATAGGTAGGTATGGTGGCTGTTTTGAGGGAGGCTATATGGTGGGTGTAATGCACCGGTGAAAGTTGCGCGGTACTAGAGAGGCTAGCAATGGTGGAAGGGTGAGAGTGCGTATAATCCATGGACTCAACATTAGTCATAAATAACTCACATACTTATTGCAAAGGTCTATTAGTCATCGAAACAAGGTACTGCACGCATGCTCCTAGGGGAAAGGTTGGTAGGAGTTAACCATCGCGCGATCCCGACCTCCACACAAAGAATGACAATCAATAAATAAATCATGCTCCGGCTTCATCACATAACGGTTCACCATACATGCATGCTACGGGAATCACAAACCTTAACACAGGTATTTCTAAAAATACACAATTACTCACTAGCATGACTCTAATATCACATATTCATGTCGCAAAACTATTGCAAGGAATCAAACATATCATATTCAGTGATCTGCAAGTTTTATGTAGGATTTTATGACTAACCATGTGAATGGCCAACTCCTGTTAACTCTCTAAATAGGTATAAGTGAAGCATGAGAGTTTAATTCTTTCTACAAAAGATATGCCCGCTCTAACAAATATAAGTGAAGCAAAAGAGCATTCTACAAATGGCGGTTTTCTATGTGTAGGGAAACAGGCAATCCAAACTTCAAAAGATATAAGTGAAGCACAAGAAGCATTATATAGAGCCAACCAAGGACTATCTCATACCAGTATGGTGCATAAAAGAAAAAGGGAAAATAAACACAAAAGACGCTCCCAGCATTTGCACATATCATGTGACGAATTAAAATATAGCTCCGAGTAAAATTACCGATAGATTGTAGACGAAAGAGGGGATGCCTTCCGCAGCATCCCCAAGCTTAGACGCTTGAGTCTTCCTTGAATATTACCTTGGGGTGCCTCGGGTCCCCAAGCTTAGGCTCTTGCCTCTCCTTATTCCTTCATCCATCGTGCTCTCATCCAAAACTTGAAAACTTCAATCACACAAAACTCAACAAAACTTCGTGAGATCCGTTAGTATAATAAAATAAATCACCACTTCAAGTACTGTTGTGAACTCATTCTAAATTCATATTAGCATTATATCTACTGTAATCCAACTTCACCATGGTTCATACCCCCAGATACTACCCATAGATTCATCAAAATAAGAGAACAATGCATAGAAAACTGAATCTGTCAAAACAGAACAGTCTGTAGCAATCTGTATATTCCGTATACTTATGATATCTCAAAAAATATGAAACATTACGAACGTCTGGAAAATTTGCATATAAATCATCAGCAAAAATAATTAACTCAAAATCTCTTCCACAATAAAAATGAAAATTAATTTCGTGAGCAGAAAGTTTCTGTCTTTTCTCAGCGTGATCAAACAACTATCACCCAAACTAATCGTAAAGGCTTTACTTGGCACACTATTTTTAAAAACAAAGGAATTGTACAAGGGGATTATTAATTTTGTGAGAAACTTCCATGAAAAATTCTACATTGTTTCCATGAGCATGAACACAAGTGTTCAAGGTCGACCCTCACTTCCACAATGGATCACCTTTTAATCACTTCTCTTTTTGAAAAAGTTTTAAGTTCCCCTCTATATATTTTTGTTTTTAAACTAAATAAAAGAACTCAACAGAAATAAATGAATCTCTAAAACTTCTGGGTTGTCTCCCAGGCAGCGCTTTCTTTAAATCCATTAAGCTAGGCATAAAGTGCTCAAGTAATGGATCCACCCGAATCCCAAGGTATATCAAAGCCAGTTTTAATTAGCAATAATTTGAAATTTAGTAGTGAGCACAAGGTAACATATATCAAGCAATGACGAAGTCTAACTCTCTTCCTATGCATTGGCATGTCATAAAAGAACAATTCATGCACACCAAGTAAAGGTCAATACATAGCATAAGCAGTTTCTTGCAATTTTATCGTATTGGAAACATAGAGAGGTAGAGATGTAGTTCCTCTCTCATAATAATTGCAAGTAGGAGCAGCAAGCACATGCATATTATATTCATCAAAATCATCATGTGTAACATAAGGAACTATAGCTAGCTCATCTTCATGAGCATCATTCATATTAGCAACATGGCCACAAGCATAGCATGCATCAAGTTCATCAAAAAGGGATATTTCAAACGAATCCAGAGGATCATAGCATTCATCCTTCGGTAAGAACGAAGGGAAATTAAATAATGTATGAGTAGAAGAGTTACTCTCATTAGAAGGTGGACAGGGGTAGCTAGTCCGTTCTTCCTCCTTTTGTTCTTCGCTCTCCTCGTCATCTTTTTCATCTAATGAGCTCACAATTTCAGCATTTTCTTCTTCCATAGTTTCCTGCAAAATAATAGTCTCTTCTTGGGTAGCATAGGATTTCTCCTTAAATCGTTCAATATGGGCATTATATTCATAATTAGTATAACAATAACGAAGCATAGTAAATTTTGAGATCGGTAAGGAGCATCATCATTATCATCATACCTTTTCAACATAGCCTCAATTTCATAAGCACCCATAAAAGCAACAAACTCTTCTATTTGATCCACATCATAGTAATCATATATACATTAGCATAAGAAGCCAAGGTTCTATGATCATTAAACTCATAAGAAAAGGGAAGGTGTGGAGCCTTCATCCTAGAGCAACAAGTAACACCATATCTCTTGCATAGTTCCCAAGCATACCATTTCAACAAATGGATTTGATCCCATAAAAGTTTCCCTTTTTGAGTCAAGCAATAATCCCTAAAGTATTCACATTGATCCAACGTGTATCCCATTATATAATTGAATGGGGCTTTCTCAGGATTATTAAAGAAGTATATAATATTTTCCACGTAACGAGCATCGAGGGTTTTAGGAGGTTCCCCATCTCCATGAGTAGCAAGTACACCTAATTTTTTGGTATTTCGTGTTCCATATCCATAACTAAAGATAGAGAACAACTTAGAACAGCAAATAAATCTACTTAGTGATAAAGCAAACAAGCACACACGAGGATATTCACCCCACGCTATTGCTCCCCGGCAACGGCGCCAGAAAAAGGTCTTGATAACCCACAAGTATAGGGGATCAATTGTAGCCTTTCTCGATAATTAAGAGTGTCGAACCCAACGAGGAGCTGAAGGTAGGACAAATATTCCCTCAAGTTATATCGACCACCGATACAACTCTACGCACACTTTACGTTCTCTTTACCTAGAACAAGTATGAAACTAGAAGTACTTTGTAGGAGTGATAGGATAGGCTTGCAAGAAAGTAACGAACACGCAAATAAAACTAGGGGCTGGTTAGATAAAGAAACAACTACGAGTGTCTAACGAGTGTGGAAAAGTGGTGGTAGGAGTTGCGGAATTGTCCCTAAGCAATTGACTACGTTACTAGATCGATAGCAAGTATCATGTGGGAGAGGCCTCTGGTAGCATGTCATCCCTTACTTGGAATTCTATTCACTTATGATTGGAACTATTAGCAAGCGTCCGCAACTACTAACGTTCATTAAGGTAAAACCCATCCATAGCAATAAGATATATTGGTCCCCCTTCAATCCCATATGCATCAATTTCTATGCGAGGTTTGAAGCTTCTGTCACTCTAGCCTGCCAATACATAGTCCTATCAACATACAACTAACCCTATGGTGTGCTCCACGCGCGCGATCATATGATGGGCACCAAAGGACAACAACATAACCACCAGCAAATTAAACCAATCATAGAAATTCATCAATCACCGATAGGACAACGATAATCTACTCAGACATCATCGGATAGCAACACATCATTGGATAATAATATGTAGCATAAAGCACCATGTTCAAGTAGAGGGTACAACGGGTTGCGGGAGAGTGAACCGCTGAATATAGACGGGGGAAGATGATGGAGATGTTGGTGAAGATGACGGAGGTGTTGGTGTAGATCACCGTCACACGATGATGTCCCGGGCGGCGTTCCGGCGCCGCTGGGAGAGAGGGGGAGAGAGCCCCCCTCCTTCTTCTTCTTCCTTGACCTCCTCCCTAGATGGGAGAAGGGTTTCCCCTCTGGTCCATGGTCTCCATGGCGGCGGAGGTGCATGTAATGCCCCAAGCGTGTAGTTGCCATATTTGGAACCTATCTTATGTGGGTCCACCTTGTCATGAACATGTTTGATCTTAATGCATGTATGATTTCATGTGGCACCTTGTTCTTCCTTGGTTGATTGTTATACTTTTTCTTGCCTGGTAAGTTTGTGCTTGAGATCATGTGGTGTTGGCCTTGTGATCCCATGTGATGATGGAGTGGGGAGTAGAGGTGTGGTAGTTAATTATTTGAAAACCCCTTTGTCATTTCAAACCCCTTTTCTTTCCTTTTAAATCTCATGTCCAAATTCCATCTTCTCCAAAGCTGGTTTTAAAATGTCCTGTGTTTAGAATATATTGTGGGATAAGGATGTGATAGTTTGGAGTTTTATTGTTTGACTTGAGGGTGCAAATAAATAACAAAACAGATTATTTAAATGCTGTTTTGGTATTTATTAAAGTAGCCCCATAAATACTTTTAGTATTTTACTTAAATAGTATGTTCATTTTCAGGTCCAGGGCCATTTTTGTGTCGATTTTATCTTCTTTAGTTTGCCCTGTACCTATTTTCTTTTCTCTGGTTTATTTTTAATAGGAATAGAGCCAGAGGGCCTCTCTCTTCTATCCGGTGCACTAAAAGGGCTCCCTCCAACTTAGCGGCCCATCTATCTCTCTCCTCGCGAGCCCGTGGCGCGTCCGTCATCGTCCTCCTCCTTTCGAGCTCGATAGTGGGTCCCTCCCGTCAGAATCTCCTTCGATCCCCTGTGTTCCACCGGAGAGAGCATGCACACATGGCCTCCCGCGCGTCCCTCGCTTCCCCCCTCGCTCTGTAAAGGGCCCCTTGGCGTTCATGCCTTGTTAGGGTTCCTCCCCGCAGCCGCTCCATCCAGATCCCTTCTCCCTCCTCTCTCTCTCGTTGCTGCAAGGTAAGAAGCGACCGGCTCCACCATGGCGGATCCGTGAAGCTCAACGTCCCCGTCGTCGTGGGGCAGCTTCTTCCTCATCGAAGGGTCCCACAGATCGCATGCATCTCCAGGAGTCCATTCCCGATGCTGGATCTTCGTCATCGACCCTGCTTCGTCTTCATCCCAGAGGCGCTCCTTCTCCGACGAGCTCCGCCGCTCCGCGCTCTTCTTCCACTACTTCCTCTACGGGTGCTCCTTCCTCGACCCGTACCTGAGGTAGTGATCCTCCTCCATCCTCCCTGTGCTAGATCGAGCGCCGTAGCTGCGTAATCGAAGCATGCATCATCTCTGTCGCCGGAGCCGCCGCTTGCCATGGATTCGTCGTTGTAGAGCCCCTCGGGCCATAGTTGAGATAGGAATGGAACCCCGGTTGCACCAGCAACCTTCCATGTAGAGCGCGTAGATCAATTGCTAGCACAACGTTGGCGATGCTCCTCCCCTGTTCCGGCTGGCCGTCGGGTAGCAGAGGTGCAGTAGGGGTACTACTTCAGAGTTGCTTCCCCTATATAGATAAGAACTGATTCGTAGCCTAGTGGTAGTAGGGTGTTGTTGCCTATTGAGAGGGCGCGGGTTCGATCCCCCTGGCAGTCTTTTGTGTTTCGTTTTACTTCGGTACAGTAGCCAACAGGGACTTGTTACCCTGTACACACCCCCTTCCCTGTCGATAGAATGGCTGTGGCAGAGTGGTATGGCTCTCTTGCTGTTACACAGGGATTCTGGGTTCGAATCCAAGGTACCCCTATTGTATTTTCGTCATTTCTTTTTATTTCTAATTCTTTTGCTTGTCCTACCATATTTGTGCCTAACCCATAGGCATTAAAGTGGACCATTTTGATTTCTTCTCCTGCTATGCATAGATAGAGGCAGGATATTTGGTTGGGTGTGTGTGTGCACACACTTGTGATAGTGCAAGTGATGTGTGTATGTGTGTATGTGGCTTAAGTGATAAGTGTCTCATGTGATCTTGCTAGTGTGTGTGGGTGTGTAGTTCTTGCAAAGTATGTGCATTGTGGAGTACGTGAGATGTGTGTGTGTTGAGGTGATGTGTGTGTAAGTAGTGCACACATAAGTGGTACCTAGTAGGAGTGTATGTATGTGTTGCTCCATGTTTACTTGCATAGTAGTTTTTCCTTCATGTTGTTCTTGGGATTAAGTGCTTGTGATGAGGTTGTTGTGATGATACGTGTGTGGTGAAAACAGCCCCATTTGCAACACTCGTGCACCTCCTCATGTTCATATGAGAGAGGGCATGATGTGTGTGTGTGTGTGGGTGATTTAGTGGTAGTTGTGCTTGTGGTGTTGATGTGCATAACACATACATGGGGTTCAAACCCTCATGTCACTATTGTCTTTGTGCACATGAGCATAACTATGTAGTGGTTGTTCTAGTGATAGTCACATGATATGTTGCACTATTCACTATACATGATTTGGAGTAGCTTCTTCCTTCTTAATTTGTGGTCGCTTGTTCAAAGTAAGTGCCCACATATTATATATGATTTTAGGCTAGAGTCTCCCAAAGAATCCATTGGTGAACTCAGTTTTTCCATTGGGATAATTTCTGGAGATGACATATTTTCATTTTCTTCTATGTTTAGAGCTTGGTTCCATGTGATTTGTTGAGCACAAAGGATTGCTTCTTGGTTGTGCTAGTAGAGGGTGATCCCTTCTACCTCTTGTTGGTTTAATCTCATGATTAGGATTCCATATGTGCAAGTTATGCCCACTCAAAGTAGGCATGTGGCTGAAATTCGAGATTAGTGTGTATATATTTTCTTCTCCTGTTGATGAGGTTGTGCAGGTCAATGTCTTGTGGTCTAGCCTTAGATTTCAACTAGAAAGTTGGACCTGATATGTTTTTCTAGCTCCCTGTAAAATTTCATGTCATTTGGAGTCTTGTAGATATAGTTTTGGCTGCTGTCAAAATTCTACAGAGCATAGACAGAAAGTGAGAATCTGGAATTTCACTAAGTCCCTGAAAACTAATATTTTTAGGCAAGTTTGCAACCTTGTAACTTTCTGTGTTTAATTCCTTTTTGTGTGATTCTTGCTTGTGCTTGTAGTATTCTTGGATAGCTACAGCCACATATATTATTTGTCATATTTGGGTGGCTATAGGTGCTTTGCATATGGCAGATTGTGTAGTTTTGTCATTTTGATGTTTGTGAGTGCTTAGTTGATGATGTGGTGTTCTTCTTTGATCCACCCCATCCATGTTGGTTTGTTTTATGTCTTGGCAACCTAGAAATACCAGAGTTGTGCCATTTGAGTGTGTGGTGATGATTTTGTCACGTAGGGCTTCATATCTTGTTTCGTTGATTCCCGTTGATCCGTAGCTCCGATTGTAATGTTCTTTATATGGTTATGCATCGTTATCACGAGACGCATCTGATCATGTCATCCTCATGCATGTCAAAATAGCTTAGGATAAAGTTCTGCCCAGGAACATGTTTTCACTCCATATGCTTGTGTTAGTGATAGAGATAGTGATGCATGCTCATATTCATCTCATGCATCATGTGTTTGTTGCATCTTGAGGTGCTGTTGTTCATTGGATGTTATTATTATGTTGGGTAGCACCGGGATCGGAGAATGAATACGTGGATTCAGGAGAGTACGTGCGGGACGAACAAGAACCATTCCAAGCAGAGGATATCACAGGCAAAATGATATGAACTTGATTCCATCCTAGACTTGTTATGCTAGATTACGTTTCATTTGTCATTTGCTCGCTGCCTACCACTGAAATATTTGCCTCTTGATATGCCATGAACCCAAACACTGATCCATTCCTAGCAAACTTGAATGGCTAAGTAGGCTTTGCTCAGCTACTAATGTTAGCGTTGCTAGATGCAGGTGCTTTGTCTCATGTGATAACATGAGATTGATACCATTATCTTAATTATGTTATTTAATTAACGCACCTATATAGTTGGTAAATAATGGAAGGCTCAGCCTTTTGCCAGGTGCTTTGTTCCGTTATTGCCGCCATAGTTACCGGCTACCGGTTTTTGATTCCATATTGATCGCTCCTAACACGTTCGGGGTTGTTATAGGGACTGCCTCGATAAATCACGTAGTGTTAAGACTTGTTCGACAGGACCCAACTTTGTGTTAGTTTGCTAATTACTTAATAATAATCTGCATAGGGAATAGCTACCTCGAGGAATTTAATCAACAACCCAGGCCAGTGCTCCTCATGAGTGTTGGTTCAACCCAGAGCAGCTTATTATGCTCCCCGGGGCAACTCGATGTTTTGGCGTGGTAACCATCGCTCATCCGGTGTGTCCTGAGACTGAGATACGCGGCTCTTATCAGGGTCGTCGACACATCGGGAGGTCCTGCTAGTCTTATCTTACCTTAGCGATATATCTTGCGTATAGGAATCCCGGTGAAGCTTTGGTTCTCCCGAGAGTTGAGGTTTTCCTCTAAGGAATCCGACGAGATCACGAGATTCATGATAGAGGATTACTTTGCGGCCCATGTACGTTTGTGATGGACTAGTTGGAGCACCCCTGTAGGGTTTAATCTTTCGGAAAGAAGTGCCCGCGGTTATGTGGCAACTTGGAATATTTTGTTAACATCCGGTATTAGATAACTTAAACATAAGCTAATAAAATTGCCAACTGTGTGCGTAACCGTGACTGTCCCCTCGAAGATGTCTCTTCGATCGGGAACACAGTGGGGTTATGATTGACGTAGGTAGGTGTTCAGGATCACTTAGTGATCAAGTATTCCTGACCGCTAGTATAGACCACCTTCAAAATGTTCTACGTAAGTTAGCCACCATATCAGGCTTAGGATGCTGCAACCTTAAACACTCTACCCTATCCAACCTAATAACTTGACTAGTTCTGGCACCGAGGTCATAGATTGCTGAGTCCCCGTGGCTCACAGATTCCTTCACAACACCAACAGGTTCAGGTACCCCAGAGACAGGTGATCCTGACGGTACGCAGCTGGCGTGGCAGTACGATGAGGAGACCGACCGCCTATACGTGAACTATCCAGAAGATTGAGGCGTGGTCGTGATCGTGGGCCAGCAGGGAGGGTAGCATAGCCATTTCCCTTGTTTTGTAGTCCGTAGTGGAACTACTTTGATTGTATGCGTGATGTACTCTGATATATTTATGAGAAGACAATTGAACCCCTGATTTTCTATCTGTTATTATCATGTATGTGTTGTGATACCTTGTTTGCGAGACGCTTAGATGCGCTCCTTTCCAATTCGGGGCCTCGATCCCCAGATAGGAAAGGACCGCATCTTACTCCGATTGGGCTGAAATTTTCACACGATTTTCTTCCTGATATGATCTTTCCTACAGCGAAAGAAGGGCTCCAACCGCCGTAAGGTTTGGCCACAAGCCTGCCAGCCGCCGCCGTACCTCCTGGTGGTGGCTACAGGGCTTGTGGGCCCTCCGTGCATCGCCTCACTTTGATTCTTCTTCCCAAAAATCATAAATATTCCCAAAAAAATCCCGATAAGTTTTTATTACGTTTGGACTTAGTTTGGTATGGATATTCTGTGAAACAAAAAAAATGCAACAAACAAGAACTGACACTGGGCACTGGATCAATATGTTAGTCCCAAAAATAGTATAAAAAGTTGCCAAAAGTATATGAAAGTTGTAGAATATTGGCATGAAACAATAAAAAATTATAGATACGACGAAGACATATCAGTCACCGCACGGTATGAACCCAAAACCAAGAACTTCTCCCATTGCAAGAATCATAGATCTAGTTGGCCACACAAAACCCACAACTCGAAGAGAATTACGAGGATATGAAATCATGCAAAAGAGAGATCAGAAGAAACTCAAATAAGATTCATAGATAATTTGATCATAAATCCACAATTCATCGGATCTCGACAAACACACCGCAAAAGTTGATTACATCAGATAGATCTCCATGAAGATCATGGAGAACTTCGTATTGAAGATCCAAGAGAGAGAAGAAGCCATCTAGTTACTAAATATGGACCCGTAGGTCTATGGTGAACTACTCACGCATCATCGGAGAGGTCATGGTGTTGATGAAGAAGCCCTCCGTGTCTGAATCTCCCCTCCGGCAGGGCACCAAAACGTGCCCCAGATGGGATCTTGCGCAGACAGAAGCTTGCGGCGGCGAAAAAGTACTTTCGATGATCTCCTAATTTTTTCTGGAATTTATGATAATATATAGGCAAAAGACCTAGGGCAAAGGGCGTCCAGGGGGCCCACAAGCCTGGATGGCGCGGCCTCCCCCCTGGCCGCGGGTTGGGGGCTTGTGGGGCCCCTGAGGCTCCCCTGCCTTGGCTCCCAAGCTTCCCGACCTTCTTCCGTTCTAGAAAAAATCTTTTCGGGGATTTTCTTCTGTTTGGACCCCGTTTCAAAATCTCCTCTGAAAGGGGTCAAAAACATGGAAAAAACAGGAGCTGGCACTTGGCACTGAGTTAATAAGTTAGTCCCATATAATTTATAAAAGGCATACAAAACATCCGAAGTTTGACAAGATAAAAGCATGAAACCATCAAAAATTATAGATACGTTGGAGACGTATCAAGCATCCCCAAGCTTAACTCCTGCTCGTCCTTGAGTAGGGAAGTGATAAAGAATGAATTTTTGATGTGGAATGCTACCTAGCATAGTTGTCACGTGACATGAATGTTCAGAACCGTAAGATTCGAAATAATAGTTTTCTATTGACATGAAAACAATAATACTTCAAGCTAACTAGCAAAGTAATCATGAACTTTCAAAATAACAAGGCCAATGAAAGTTATCCCTACAAAATCATATAGTGTGGCTATGCTCCATCATCCTCACACAACTAATGTAAATCATGCACAACCCCGGTATTGGCCAAGTAATTGTTTTCGCACTCTTACTTTCTCAAACTTTTTATAACTATCACGCAATACATGAGCGCGAGCCATGGATATAGCACTATAGGTGGAATACAGTGTGGTGGTAGTTGTGAGACAAAAAGGTGGAGATGGTCACATTGACTCGGCGTATCAATAGACTATGGAGATGCCCATTAGTAGATATCAATGTGAATGAGTAGGGATTGCCATACAAGAGATGCACTAGAGCTATAACTATGTGAAAGCTCAAAAGGAAAACTAGTGGGTGTGCAATCAACTTGCTTTCTCACGAAGACCTAGGGCAATTTTGAGGAAGCCCATCATTGGAATATACAAGCCAAGTTATATAATGAAGATTCCCACTAGCATATGGTAGTGACAAAGCAAGAAGCTCTCAGTCATGAAGAACATGGTGCTATTATGAAGCACAGGTGTGGAAAAAGATAGTAGCATTGTCCCTTCTCTCTTTTTCTCTCTTCTTTTTTTATTTGGGCTCTTAGGCCTCTTTTTTTTCTTTTTTTTCTCTTTTATTTTTTATTTTTGGGCTCTTTGGCCTCTTTTTTTTTATTTCCTCACATGGGACAATGCTCTAATAATGATGATCATCACACTTTTATTTACTCACAACTCAAATATCACAATGATGATGACTCCATAGGAAATGCCTTCGGCAGTGTACTGGGATGTGCAACGATCTAGCATGGCGTATGACGTTGAAACATCTCGCTAGCTATCTTACGATCATGCAATGGCAATATGAGAGTGACGGCACAAGTCATGAGACAGAACGGTGGGAGTTGCATGGAAATATATCTCGGAATGGCTATGAAAATGACATAGTAGTTAGATACGGTGGCCGTTTTGAGGAAGGAATTTGGTGGGTTTGTGCACCGGCGAGAATTGCGCGGCACTAGAGAGGCTAGCAATGATTGAAGGTGAAAGTGCATCTATACCATGGACTCACATTAGTCTTGAAGGACTCACATACTTGTTGCAAAATTTTTTATTAGTAATCGAAACAAAGTGCTAAACGCATACTCCGAGGGGAAGGGTTGGTAGGTGTTAACCATCGCGCGATCCCGACCTCAACACAAAGGATGACAATCAATAGATCAATTATGCTCCGACTTCCTAACATAGCAGTTCACCATACGTGCATGCTACGAGAATCACTAACTTCAACACAAGTATTTCTAGATTCACAACACCCTACTAACATAACTCTTAATATTGCCAAATCCATGTCTCAAAACTATTTGAGAGGAATCAAAACCTCTCTTTCTATTTAATGTACATGAAGATGGAGGTTTTTGTATCCTCTTTGGGTACCTATCACATTCGGGACTACTTTCATAGCATAAGACGACTACCAACTCACGCACCGCCTTGATCTAAAGATATAAGTGAAGCACAAGAGCAAAAGTACCTAGCTCAAAAGATATAAGTGAAGCACTATGAGCAAAAGTATCTAGCTCAAAAGATATAAGTGAAGCGCTATGAGCATTCTAGCAAAATCACGATGAGTGCATGTCTCTCTCTCTCAAAAAGGTGTGCATCAAGGATGATTGTGACACAACAAAAAGAAAAGACTCCTATGATACAAGAAGCTCCAAGCAAACCACATATCATGTGGTGAATAAAAATATAGCTCCAAGTAATG
Source organism: Hordeum vulgare subsp. vulgare (assembly GCF_904849725.1). NCBI lineage: Eukaryota > Viridiplantae > Streptophyta > Magnoliopsida > Poales > Poaceae > Hordeum > Hordeum vulgare. The sequence goes on along the minus strand of NC_058520.1, from coordinate 185,729,012 downwards.
TTACCGATGGATTGAAGACGAAAGAGGGGATGCCTTCCCGGGGCATCCCCAAGCTTAGGCTTTTTGGTGTCCTTGAATTTTGCTTGGGATGGCTTGGGCATCCCCAAGATTGACCTCTTTCCACTCCTTATCTCTTTGTCCATGAGAACATCACCTAAAACTCGAAAATTTCACAAAACAAAACTTAAACAGAAACTTGTGATAACATTAGTACAAGAAAAAAAACTACCACTTCTTTTGGTACTGTAGAAAACTTGAATTCTACCTATATTGATGTTGGGCTACTGTATTGTCACTTTTCCATGGCTAGTAGCCCCCGATACTAACCATAATTTCATCAAAACAAGCAACCAACTCAACAAAAAATAGAATCTGTCAAAAACAGACCAGTCTGTAGCAATTTGTATACTTCGTATACTTATGGTACCTCAAAAAATCTGAAAACTTAAGAAGGCCTGGGAAAAAACATATCAATCAGCAGAAAAAAAGAATAAACTCAAAATATCTTTCTGAATAAAAATGAAAAATCATCTCGTGAGCGAAAAGTTTCTGTCTTTTGCGAGCAGGATCAAACAACCATAACCAAGACTAGTCATAAAGGCTTTGCTTGGCTCAAACACAAAAGAAACACAAAAAACACAATCACAACAGAATTATGAAAGTGTGGACGCAACAAAATAGAAAGAAAAAGATAAATTCATTGGGTTGCCTCCCAACAAGCGCTATTGTTTAACGCCCTTAGCTAGGCATAGAAGCGATAGAATCACGTATCATCGTCTTTGGTGCTCAAACCATAAGTGGCCCTCATCATGGATTCATAAGGCAATATTATTTTCTTTCTAGGAAAGTGTTCCATGCCCTAGCTTAAAGGAAACTGAAATCTAATATTCCCTTCCTTCATATCGATGATAGCACCGATAGTCGTTAGGAAAGGTCTACCAAGAATAATAGGGCATGTAGGATTGCAATCAATGTCAAGCACAATGAAATCCACGGGTACATAGTTTCTATTTGCAATAATAAGAACATCACTGATCCTTCCCATGGGTTTCTTGATAGTAGAATCAGCAAGATGCAAATTAAGAGAACACTCTTCTATCTCATTAAAACCCAGAACATCACATAAAGACTTTGGAATCGCAGAAACACTAGCACCCAAATCACACAAAGCATTGCATTCATAGTTTTTGATTTTGATTTTGATAGTAGGTCCCCGCTCATCATGAAGTTTTCTAGGGATAGAGACTTCCAATTCAAATTTCTCTTCAAGAGATTTTATCATAGCTTCGACGATATGATCGGTAAAAGGCTTTGTTTTGGCTATAAGCGTGTGGAGAGTTTAACATGGATTGCATCAAAGAAATGCATTCAATGAAGGAGCAACTATCATAATTGAATTCCTTGAAATCCACGGTAGTAATTTCATTACTACTCAAAGTTTTAACATCTTCTACTCCACTTTTAATGCTTTTAGCATCAATATAGATGGACTCCGAATCATTGGGGCACTTTTCAACCAAAGTGGATTCATATCCAGCCCCATAATCATTAGGTTTGACACAAGGAAACAGAGATTCAATAAGAGTCACACCAAGAACTTTAAGATCTTCGTGATTCTCATCACAAGAAAACGCCTTTTTAAGCCATTCATGTCTAGCACGAATTTGGGCGGTTCTTTCTTGGCTCTCAATCATGGAAACACGCATAGCTTTCAAAGTTACATCCATGTTGATTTTGGGAGGAGCACATCTAACTTTCAAAGCATCAACATCACAAGAAATTCTATCAACGCTCTTAGTCAAATCGTCAATTTTGAGTAGTTTTTCCTCTATGGACGCATTGAAAATCTTTTGAGAGTTGATGAACTCTTTGATATTACTCTCTAGATCAGAGGGTATTCTATTGTAATTTCCATGAGTATTGTTGTAGGAGTTTCCAAAGTTATTAGAGGAGTTACTAGGAAAAGGCATGGGAACATAGTTTCCTCTAAAAGCGTTGTTGTTCCCAAAGTTATTCCTTCCAAAAAAATTAATGTCCAAGCTAGCGTTGCTACTCTCAATCAAAGAAGACAAGGGCATATCATTAGGATCCAAAGGAGCACTTCTACTAGCAACCAAATTGATTAACTCATCCATCTTCGCACTCAACGAGTTAATTTCTTTTATAGCGTGTACCTTCTTACTAGTAGGTGACCTTTCAGTGTGCCAGTGAGAGTAGTTTGTCATGATGTTGTCTAAGAGCTTTGTGGCTTCCCCTAACGTGATTTCCATGAACGTTCCACCTGAAGCGGAGTCCAAGATATTTCTAGAAGCGAAATTCAAGCCAGCGTAAAAGATTTGAATAATTATCCAAAGACTCAAGCCATTAACAAGACAATTTCTAATCATTAATTTTATTCTCTCCCAAGATTGTGCAACATGTTCATGATCAAGTTGCTTGAAATTCATGATATCATTATGGAGAGAGATGATCTTAGCCAGCGGAAAATACTTGGATATATAAGCATCTTTGCACTTATCCCTAGAATCGATACTATTTTTGGGCAAAGAAGAAAACCAAGTTTTTGCGCGATCTCGCAACGAGAAAGGAAAAAGCTTCAGTTTAATCACGTCATTATCCACATCTTTTTTCTTTTGCATATCGCAAAGCTCAATGAAGGTATTGAGATGGGATGCGGCATCTTCACTAGGAAGGCCAGAGAAATGCTCTTTCATAACAAGATTCAGCAAAGCGGCAGTGATTTCGTATGACTCCGCACTAGTGGCGGGAGCAATGGGAGTACTAATAAAATCATTATTATTAGTATTCAAGAAGTCACAAAGTTTGGTGTTTTCATTCATGGTGACTTCAGAAAGCAAGCAAGCACACAAGCAAACAAAGAGCAGGCGAGAAAAAAGGGCGAACGAAAAGGCGAATTGGTGAAGTGGGGGAGAGGGAAACGAGAGGCAACTGGCAAACAAAGTAAATGCAAGAGATGAGTTTGCGACACCTACTTGGATGAGTTCTTGACTTGATCTTCCTCCCCGGCAATGGCGCCAGAAATTCTTCTCCTATCCCGCAAACAACAGCGCCAGAAATTGACACGTTGACAAAGGCTGGGCTTGCGTTGGTTTTTCCCTTGAAGAGGAAAGCGTGATGCAGCACAAGAGTAGTAAGTATTTCCCTTAGTTTGAGAACCAAGGTATCAATCCATAAGGAGGGTCTCGTCAAGTCCAGAGTACCTACGCAAATACAAACAAGCTTGCACCCAATGTTTCAAAGGGGTTGTCAATCCCTTCAAGATTATTTGCAAAGTGAGATCTGAAGGCGGAAAGTGCAACGAAGTAAAAAGTGAAGGCTGAAAATATGGTGTGGGGTAGACCCTGGGGCCATAGTGTTCACTAGAGGCTTCTCTCAAAATAGCAAGTGTTACGGTGGGTGAACAAATTACTGTCGAGCAATTGATAGAACCGCGCAAAGTCATGACAATATCTAAGGCAATGATCATACATATAGGCATCACGTCCGAGACAAGTAGACCGATACTTTCTGCATCTACTACTATTACTCCACACATCGGCCACTATCCAGCATGCATCTAGTGTATTGAGTTCATGACGAACAGAGTAACGCATTAAGCAAGATGACATGATGTAGAGGGATAATCTCAAACCAATGATGAAAACCCCATCTTTTTACCCTTGATGGCAACAACATGATGCTTGCCTTGCTACCCCTTCTGTCACTTGGGGAGGTCACCACACGGTATGAACCCAAAACCAAGCACTTCTCCCATTGCAAGAATCGTAGATCTAGTTGGCCAGACAAAACCCACAACTCGAAGAGAATTACAAGGATATGAAATCATGCATAAGAGAGATCAGAAGAAACTCAAATAAGATTCATAGATAATCTAATCATAAATCCACAATTCATCGGATCTCGACAAACACACCGCAAAAGAAGATTACATCGGATAGATCTCCATGAAGAGCATGGAGAACTTTGTATTGAAGATCCAAGAGAGAGAAGAAGCCATCTAGTTACTAACTATGGACCCGTAGGTCTATGGTGAACTACTCACGCATCATCGGAGATGTCATGGTGTTGATGAAGAAGACCTCCATGGCCGAATCTCCCCTCCGGCAGGGCACCAGAACGTGCCCCCGATGGGATCTTGCGGAGACAGAAGCTTGCGGCGGCGGAAAAGTACTTTCGATGATCTCCTGATTTTTTCTGGAATTTATGGGAATATATAGGCAAAAGACCTAGGGCAAAGGGCGTCCAGGGGGCCCACAAGCCTGGATGGCGCGGCGTCCCCCCGGCTGCGGGGTGGGGGCTTGTGGGGCCCCTAAGGATCCCCTGCCTTGGCTCCCAAGCTTCCCGATCTTCTTTCCTTCCAGAAAAAAATCTTTTCGGGGATTTTCTTCCGTTTGGACTCCGTTTCAAAATCTCCTCTGAAAAGTGTCAAAAGCATGGAAAAAACAGGAACTGGCACTTGGCACTGAGTCAATAAGTTAGTCCCAAAAAATATATAAAAGGCATACAAAACATCCAAAGTTTGACAAGATAAAAGCATGAAACCATCAAAAATTATAGATAAGTTGGAGATGTATCAATATCTCTGAAGGTGTCTGTTGGGTAGGCGTGAATTGAGACTGGGATTTCTCACTCCATATTACGGAGAGGTATCTGTGGGCGCGCTCGGTAGTACAACATCACAATGAGCTTGCAAGCAATGTGACTAAGGAGTTAATCACATGATCTTTTATTACGAAACGAGTAAATAGACTTGCCGGTAACGAGATATAACTAGGTATGGAGATACCGAGGATCGAATCTCGGGACAGTAACATACCGATGGACAAAGGGAACATTATACGGGATTGATTGAATCCTTGACATGATGGTTCAACCGAAAAAGATCTGCATAGAATATGTAGGAGCCAATATGGGCATCCAGGTCCCGTTATTGGTTATTGACTAGAGAGTGTCTCAGGTCATGTGTGCATAGTTCTCGAACCCGCAGGGTCTACACACTTAAGGTTCGGTGACGCTTCGGTATAGATGAGTTATGTATGTTGGTGACCGAAGGTTGTTCTGAGTCCAAGATGATATCCCAGACGTTACGAGGAGCTCCAGAATGGTCTTGAGGTAAAGACTGGTATATGGAAAGTTCCATTTTGGTCATCGAAAAAAGCTCGGGCATCATCAGTAGCGTACTCGGGGTCCCTGAAGGGTTTCGGGGGTCCACCCGGAGGGGCCACCAGCCTCGTGAGGGGCCACATGGGCTTTGAGGGATGCGCACCAGCCCGTGGTGGGCTGGGCGCACCTCCCTTTTGGAAATATTTCCTAGAGGCAATAATAAAATAGTTATTATTATATTTCATGTTTCAATATAATCATTTATTATCCATGCCATAATTGTATTGAATGGAAACATAAATGCATGTGTGGATATATAGACAAAACAATGTCCCGAGTGAGCCTCTAGTTCACTAGCTTGTTGGTCAAGGATTGTTAAGGTTTCCTAGCCATAGACAAGTGTTGTCACTTGATGATGGGATCTCATGATTAGGAGAATGATGTGATGGATAAGACCCAAACTATAAACGTGGCATGTGATCGTGTCATTTTGTTGCTATTATTTTCTGCATGTCAAGTATACATTCCTATGACCATGAGATCATGTAACTCACTGACACCGGAGGAATGCCTTGTGTGTATCAAACGTCACAATGTTACTGGGTGACTCTAAAGATACTCTACAGGCATCTCCGAAGGTGTCCGTTGAGTTAGCATGGATCAAGACTGGGATTTGTCACTCCGTGTGACGGAGAGGTATCTCGGGGCCCACTCGGTAATACAACTTTGAAAACAAGCCTTGCAAGCAATGTGACTAAAGAGTTAGCCACGTGATCTTGTATTACGGAACGAGTAAAGTGACTTGTCGGTAACGAGATTGAAATAGGTATGGCGATACCGACATTCGAATCTCGGCCAAGTGACATACCAAAGGACAAATGGAATGATATATGGGATTGTGTGAATCCTCGACATAGAGGTTCAACCGATAAGATCTTCATAGAATATGTAGGATCCAATATGGAAATCAAGGCCCTGCTATTGGATATTGGCCGGAGAGTGTCTCGGTCATGTCTACATAGTTCTCGAACCCGTAGGGTCTGCACACTTAAGGTTCGGTGACGTTTTCGGTATAGTTGAATTACTGATGTTGGTGACCGAATGTTGTTCGGAGTCCCGGATGAGATCCCGGACGTCACGAGTGTCTCCGGAATGGTCCAGAAACAAAGATTGATATATATGATTGTTGCATTTGGCTTCCGGAAAGATTTCAAGCATTACCGATGAAGTACCGGGAGTGACGAATGGGTTCCGGGGTTTTACTGGGAGGGGCCACCCACGCTGGAGAGGACCTAATAGGCCCATGGGTGGCACACCAGACCTTTGCGGGCTGGTGAGTCCAGCCCCATAAGGCTATTACGGTTGAGGCAAAAATAAAGGAAAAAACGAAAAAAAGGAAGGAGGTGGACAAGAAGGAAATGCCACCTCCACCAAACTGAATTGGAGGAGCAGACCTTCCTCCTTGGCTCGGCTGACCCCTCCTACATGGAGTAGGAGGCAAGGCACCCTCCCCTTGGTTCCTCCTATATATAGTGGAGGTTTGAGTGGGTTTTTGCACCTCAAGCATTTGTGCAAACCTCTCTCTCTCCACTACTTCGTGACACCTCGTAGCTAGATCGGTACGACACGGCGAAGCCCTGCCGGGGTAGCTCCACCGTCATCACCGCCACACCATCGTGCTGCCGGAGAATTCAGGTACCTCTTCGTCTCTCTTTCTGGATCAAGAAGGAGGAGATCGTCATCGAGCTGTACGTGTGCTGAACGCGGAGGTGTCGTCTGTTCGGTGCTAGATCGCGACGGATAGTGGGACGGCGACGATTCGGATCGGGAAGATGTTCCACTACATCAACCGCATTTCTTAATGCTTCTCGCTTAGCGATCTACAAGGGTACATGGATCCGATCTCCCTCTCGTAGATGATCATCACCATGATAGTTCTTCATGTGCGTAGGAATGTTTTTGTTTCCCATGCAATGGTCCCCAACAGTGGCATCATGAGCTAGGTTCATGCGTAGATGATATCTCGAGTAGAAAGACAAAAAATTTTGTGGGCGTTGATGTTCAATTTGCTGCCCTCCTTAGTCTTTTCTTGATTCGGCGGTATTGTTGGATTGAAGCGACCCAGACCAACTTTACTCGTACGCTTACGAGAGACCGGTTTCATCGACTGACATGCAACTTGTTGCATAAAGATGACTGGCGGATGTCTATATCTTCAACTTTAGTTGAATCAAATTTGACCGAGGCGGACCTTGGAGAAGGTTAAATATAAATTTGCATATCACCGCTGTGGCTTTGCGTAAGTAAGATGCGATCATACTAGATACCCATAGCAGCCACGTAAAACATGTAACAACAAATTAGAGGACGTCTAACTTGTTTTTGCAGGGTATGCATGTGATGTGTGTATGGGCAAAGACATGATATGATATATTGGATGTATGAGATGATCATGTTGTAATAGTTAAATATCGACTTGCACGCCGATGCAACGACAATCGGCAGGACCCATAGGGATGTCTTTAACCTAACGTTTGTGCTTGCAGATGCTTTTACTATATCGCTAGGTTGTAGCTTTAGTAGTAATAGCATAGATAGCATGGCAACCTCGATGGCGGCACGATGATGGAGATCATGGTGCAGCGCCGGTGACGATGGAGATCATGCCGGTGCTTTGGTGATGGAGATCAAGAAGCACAAGTTCTTGGCCATATCATGTCACTTATGATTTGCATGTGATGTTAATGCTTTTATGCACCTTATTTTGCTTAGAACGACGGTAGCATTATAAGGTGATCCCTCACTAAAATTTCAAGATAAAATTGTGTTCTCCCCGACTGTGCACCGTTGCGACAGTTCGCCGTTTCGAGACACCACGTGATGATCGGGTGTGATAGACTCAACGTTCACATACAACGGGTGCAAAACAGTTGCACACGCGGAACACTCGAGTTAAACTTGACGAGCCTAGCATGTATAGACATGGCCTTAGAACGCAAGAGACCGAAAGGTATACAGTTGATATGATCAACATGGATATGTTCACCACTGAAACTATACTCAACTCACGTGATGATCGGACTTGAGTTAGTGAATTTGGATCATGCGACATTCGAATGACTAGAGGAATGTCCATTTGAGTGGGAGTTTATTAGTAATATGATTAGCTAAACTCAATTGTCTTGAACATAGTCTAAGTAATCTTTGCAAAATTTTATGTTGTAGATCAATGGCTCGCGCGGTAGCAACCCTGAATTTTAATACGTTCCTAGAGAAAGCTAAGTTGAAAGATGATGGAAGCAACTTTGTTGATTGGGCTCGAAATCCGAGGCTTATCCTCCAAGCTAGCCAAAAGCAATATGTGCTTGATGCTGCGCTAGGTAATGCACCACCCGCTATGGCAGACCAGGATGTTTCGAACGCTTGGCAAGCACGTAAGGATGACTAATCACTAGTTCAATGTGCAGTTTTGTATGGCTTAGAACCGGGACTTCAAAGACGTTTTGAACGTCATGGAGCATATGAGTCGAGGAGTTGAAGTTTATCTTTGAGAAGAATGCCCGGATCGAGAGGTATGAGACCTCCGATAAGTTCTATGCTTGCAAAATGGAGGAGAATTCGTCTATCAGTGAACACGTACTCAGAATGTCTGGGTACTCTAACCGTTTAGCGGAGCTCGGGATTGAACTCCCGCAAGAATTTTTCAGTCACTGCCACCTAGCTATAAGAGCTTCGTGTTGAACTATAACATGCAAGGGATGAATAAGTCACCCGGCGAGTTATTTGTGATGCTGAAAGTCGCTGTGTGAGAAATCCATAAAGAACATCAAGTGTTGATGGTCTATAAGACCACTAGTTTCAAAAAAACGGCAAAGGCAAGAAGGGTAACTCCAAGGAGAGTGGCAAAGCTGTTTCCCCTCCGACGAAGGAACTCAAGTGTGGAATTAAGCCGGAAACTGAGTGCTATTATTGCAAGGGGCTGGTCATTGGAAGCGCAACTGCCCAAGTATCAGGCCGATAAGAAGGCGACCAACGCCAAACAAGGTATATATGATATACATGTTAGTGATGTGTACCTCACCAGCTCTCATAGTAGTGTGTGGGTATTTGATACCGGTTCTGTTACTCACATTTTCAACTCGAAATAGGAACTGCGGAATAAGCGAAGGCTGGCGAAGGATGAAGTGACGATGCGCGTGGGAAATGGTTCCAAGGTTGATGCGATCGTCGTCAAGACGGTCTCACTTTAGTTACCATCGGGATTAGTGATGAACTTAAATGATTGTTATTTAGTGCCCACGTTGAGCATGAACATTATAACTGGATCTTGTTTATTGCGAGATGGTTTCTCATTTAAGTCATAGAATAATGGTTGTTCTATTTATATGAGTAATATCTTTTATGGTCATGCACCCAATGTGAGGGGTTTGTTCATATTGAATCTCGATTGTGATGACACTCATATCCATAACATTGAGACCAAAATATGTAGAGTTAACAATGATATCGCCACTTTCTTGTGGCACTGCCACTTAGGTCATATTGGTGTTAAGCGCATGAAGAAACTCCATGCAGATGGACTTTTGGAGTCACTTGATTTTGAATCACTTAACACTTGTGAACCATGTCTCATGGGCAAGATGACTAAGACTCCATTCTTTGGAACAATGGAGCATGCAAGTGACTTGTTGGAGATCATACATACTGATGTGTGCAGACCAATGAGCATAGAGGAGCGCGATGGATATCATTATTTTCTCACCTTCACTGACGATTTGAGTAGGTATGGCTATATCTACTTGATGAAACACAAGTCTGAAACGTTTGAAAAGTTCAGACAATTTCAAAGTGAAGTTGAAAATCATTGTAAAAAGAAGATCAAGTTCCTACGATCTAATCGAGGAGCTGGATATCTGAGTTTCGAGTTTGGTGCTCACTTAAGACAATGTGGAATTGTTTCACACATGACACCGCGTGGAACACCACATCGTAATGGTGTGTCCGAATGTTGTAATGGTACTTTATTAGATATGGTGCGTTCTATGATGTCTCTTACCGATTTTCCATTATCATTTTGGGGCTATGCATTGGAGACAGCTGCATTCACTTTAAATAGGGAACCATCAAAATCCGTTGAGACGACACCATATGAGCTATGGTATGGCAAGAAGCCAAAGTTCTTGTTTCTTAAAGTTTGGGGATGTGATGCTTATGTCAAAAAGCTTCAGCCTAAAAAGCTGGAACCCAAATCGGAAAAGTGTGTCTTCATAGGTTACCCAAAAGAGACAGTTGGGTATACCTTCTATCTCAGATCCGAGAGCAAAGTGTTTGTCACTAAGAACGAAGCTTTTCTTGAGAAAGAGTTTCTCTCGAAAGAATTAAGTGGGAGGAAGATAGAACTTGATGTGGTTGCGGAACCTCTGCTTGAACAAGATGGTGGTGCAGGGCAGAAAGAAATTTCTATCAAGGCAACACCAGTTGAAGAGGAAGCTAATGATGATGATCATTAAGCTTCAGATCAAGTTACTGTTGGACCTCGCAGGTCGACAAGAGCACGTACTGCTCTGGAGTGGTACGGGGGTCATGTCTTGTCAATCATGTTGTTGGAGAACAATGAGCCTGCGAGTTATGGAGAAGCAATGGTGGGCCCAGATTCCAACAGATGGTTAGAAGCCATGAAATCTGAGATAGGATCTATGTATTAAAACAAAGTGTGGACTTTGGAAGTATTACGTGAAGGTCGCAAGGCTATTCAGAACAAATGGATCTTTAAGAAGAAGACAGACGCAGACGGTAATGTGACCATTTATAAAGCTCGACTTGTGGCAAAGGGTTTTTCACAAGTTCAAGGAGTTGACTACGATAAGACATTCTCACCCGTAGCGATGCCTAAGTCCGTCCGAATCATGTTAGCAATAGTTACATTTTTCAATTATGAAATCTGGCAGATGGATATCAAAATGGCGTTCCTTAACGAGTTTCTTAAGGAAGAGTTGTATATGATGCAACCCGAAGGTTTTGTCGATCCAGAGAATGCTGACAAAGTGTGCAAGCTCGAGCGATCCATTTACGGGCTGGTGCAAGCATATCGGAGTTGGAATCAGCGCTTTGATGAGGTGATCAAGGCGTTTGGGTTTATACAAGTTTTTGGAGAAGCTTGTATTTACAAGAAAGTGAGTGGGAGCTCTATAGCGTTTCTAATATTATATGTGGATGACATGTTGCTGATTGGAAAGAATGTAGAGTTTTTGGAAATTATAAAGGATTACTTGAATAAAAGTTTTTCAATGAAGGACCTAGGAGAAGCTGCTTACATATTGGGCATAAAGATCTATAGGGATAGGTCAAGGCGCCTAATAGCTCTTTCACAAAGCACATACCTTGATAAAGTTTTGAAGAAGTTCAAAATGGAACAATCCAATAAGGGGTTCTTGCCTGTGTTACAAGGTATAAAGTTGAGTAAGACTCAATGTCCAGTAACTTCAGAAGATAGAGAAAAGATGAGTGTCGTCCTCTATGCTTCAGCCATAGGGTCTATCATGTATGTAATGTTGTGCACAAGACCGGATGTCAGCCTAGCCATAAGTATGGCAGGCAGGTTTCAAAGTGATCCAGGAGTGGAACACTGGGTGGGGGTCAAGAATATTCCGAAGTACGTGAAAAGGACTAAGGAAATATTTCTCGTTTATGGAGGTGAGGAAGAGCTCGTCGTAAAGGGTTACGCGATGCAAACTTTGACACTGATCCGGATGACTCTAAGTCTCCAACCGGATACGTATTTATTCTTAACTAGGGTGCGGTAAGCTAGTGCAGTTCCAAGCAAAGCATCATAGCTGATTCTACATGCGAAGCGGAGTACATAGCTGCCTCAGAGGCGGCTAAGGAGGGTGTCTAGATGAAGTAGTTCATGTCAGATCTTGGAGTAGTGCAAAGTCCACTACTCCAATCAATCTGTTCTGTGACAACACTGGTGTCATTGCTCTAGCCAAGGAACCAAGGTTTCACAAGAGGACCAGACACATAAAGTGACGCTTCAAAGCCATCCGCGATTACATCAAGGAGGGGGACATAAATATTTGCAAAGTGCACACGGATCTGAATGTTGCAGATCCCCTAACTAAACCTCTTCCACGAGCAAAGCATGATCAACACCAGAAATGTATGGGTGTTAGATTCATTACGTTGTAAATCACATAGAGATGTGAGGCTAGATTATTGACTCTAGTGCAAGTGGGAGACTGTTGGAAATATTCCCTAGAGGCAATAATAAAATAGTTATTATTAGATTTCCTGTTTCAAGATAATCGTTTATTATCCATGCTATAATTGTATTGAATGGAAACATAAATGCATGTGTGGATATATAGGAAAAGCAATGTCCCTAGTGAGCCTCTAGTTGACTAGCCTATTGGTCAAGGATGGTTAAGGTTTCCTAGCCATAGACAAGTGTTGTCGCTTGATGACGGGGTCTCATCATTAGGAGAATGATGTGATGGTCAAGACCCAAACTATAAACTAGCATGTGATCATGTCATTTTGTTGCTATTGTTTTCTGCATGTCAAGTATACATCCCTATGACCATGAGATCATGTAACTCACTGACACCGGAGGAATGCCTCGTGTGTATCAAACGTCGCAACGTTACTGGGTGACTATAGAGGCACTCTACAGGCAGCTCCGAAGGTGTCCGTTGAGTTAGCACGGATCAAGATTGGGATTTGTCACTCCGTGTGACGGAGATGTATCTCGGGGCCCACTCGGTAATACAACATCACAAACAAGCCTTGCAAGCAATGTGACTAAAGAGTTAGGCACGAGATCTTGTATTATGAAACGAGTAAAGAGACTTGCCGGTAACGAGATTGAAATTGGTATGGCTATACCGACGATTGAATCTCGGGCAAGTAACATACCGAAGGGCAAAGAGAATGATATACGGGATTGTGTGAATCCTTGACATAGAGGTTCAACCGATAAGATCTTCGTAGAATATGTAGGATCCAATATGGATGTCTAGGTCCCTCTAGTTGATATTGGCCGAAGAGTGTCTCGGTCATGTCTACATAGTTCTTGAACCCGCATGGTGTGCACACTTAAGGTTCGGTGACGTTTTCCGTATAGTTAAATTATTGATGTTGGTGACCGAATTTTGTTCGGAGTCCCGGATGAGATCCCGGACATCACTAGTGTCTCTGGAATGGTCAGAAAACGAAGATTGATATATAGGATTGTTGCATTTGGCTTCCGAAAAGAATTTGGAAATTACCGATCAACTACCGGGAGTGACGAATGGGTTCCGGGATTTAACCGGGAGAGGCCACCCACCCGGGAGAGGACCTAATAGGCCCATGGGTGGTGCACCAGCCCTTTGTGGGCTGGTGAGGCCATCCCATTAAGGCTATTTCGACTAAGGCAAAAATAAAGTAAAAAAAGGAAAAAAGGAAGGAGGTGGACAAGAAGGAAATGACTCCTCCACCAAACCGAATTGGAGGAGGAGACCTTCTTCCTTGGCTCGGCCGACGCCTCCTACTTGGAGTAGGAGGCAAGGCACCCTCTCCTTGGTTCCTCCTATATATAGTGGAGGTTTGAGAGGGGTTTTGCACCTCAAGCCTTTGTGCAAACCTCTCTCCCTCCACTACTTCGTGACATCTCGTAGCTAGATCAGTACGACACGACGAAGCCATGACGGAGTAGCTCCATGTAACGCCCAAGATGCGACCCTATCCTTATTTTGTCGCGAGGGCCTGTACAGGGATAGAAGCGCATCTCGTCGTTCGCAAGAGATGTACTGAAGATAAGAGTATAGGGAATTGGCTTAGATTCGCCACAAGCTACGTCAGAGTCACATCAGTACAATACATAAATATCACGAAGAAGAGCAGTGTTCGACTACGGACAAAAACAAACTAGAAAAGAACGACGTCTATCCTTGCTATCCCAGGCTGCTGGCCTAGAACCCATCATAGATCAACGAAGAGGAAGAAGAATAAACTCCAAATGAGCAATCATCGCGCTCACGTCTTAATATCCTTTACCTGCACCTGCAACTGGTGTTGTAGAAATATGTGAGCCAGATGGACTCAGCAATCTCATTTCCAAAGGTCTCAATACTAGCAAAGCTTAATGGGTCAGGTATGGTTAAGTGGTGAGGCTGCAACAAGCGACTATGCAATATATGAGGTGGCTAACTTACGAGTACAAGAATAAGAGGGGGAGATGATCTACGCATAGCGGATGTGAACTACTGATGATCAAATGAATGATCCCGAACACCTACTTACGTCGAACATAACCCCACCGTGTCCTCGACCGGAGAAGGAGCTCGCGAAAGAGACAGTCATGGTTACGCACTCAGTTGGCGAGTTTTAATTAAGTTAACTTTAAGTTGTCTAGAACCAGTGTTAAACAAAGTTTCCACGTTTCCACATAACCATGGGCATGGCTTTCCAAAAGATTTAACCCTGCAGTGGTGCTCCAAGTAGTCCATCACAAACTACCACACGCTATGACGGAATGACCTCGATTAGGGAACCCATGATGTCCTCGGATTGCTATTGGAAAACCTCAACCTCGAGTTAGCTCAAAGCATCCTCGGATTACCTCGCACGAGATGCTCGATAAAGGTAAAACAAGTCCAGCAAGGCCGCCCGGCATGTCGACAATCCAGATAGGAGCCGCGTATCCCATTCTCAGGACACGACACATGAGCAATACGTACGGTGGCTGGATAGAAATCCCCCGAGTTGCCCCGGGTGGCCCCGCAAGTGGCTCGGTTTTGAACCAACACCATCAGCGCTGGCCCTCGCTATATTATGTTGAATTACTCCTAGGGCAGCGCTAACTCCCTATGTTTTTTAGTATTAACAAAGTTATTATGTTGGGCAAATATAGTACCAATGTTGGGCCTTGCCAGACGAGCTTTATCCCAAAACAAGAATCCAGGGGGTCCCCATAACAACCCCAAGCATGTTAGGAGCGCTCATTTATGGAACATAACACTGGTAGCCGAAACTAAGGTGGCAAAGGTGGAAGAAAACACCAGGCTAGAAAGGCCGAGCCTTCCACCTTTTACCAAGTATATAGGTGCATTCTATTAAATAACAATTAATAGGGTGATATAACAAGGAACCAATGTTTTCACATGGAATCAACTGCACCTACAACTAGCAACGCTAACACATGGTTAAGCAAGAAGTAACATAGCTAATCAGTGGTTTGCTAGGTTGTGAACAAGTTGAAGGTATTTCATGGTATTGTTGGGAGGCTGATATTCAACAGGAGGTTGGCAACGAGACATAGCGATAGAAACAAAACAACTAGCATGTCAATGATAATAATGATATCTGGGGAAATGGTCATCTTGCTTGAGATCCCTCTTGGAAGAAGAATGACTCTGTGAAGCAGACGAACCGACGTAATCGAACGGATCCTCACTTACCGACACGCTTGCGAAACTCTATCGAGAAGAAGGAAACCAGAAACAAGAACCGACACACAATACTCACCGCGGCACATGCACAACATAATGCACAACACATATGTTGCACGAACGGTCTAATGCAAGGCATTACATGGCAATTCACTCCAATCAAACACTACACATTAAGTGAAGCTCAATATGCAACGAGTTGCATATTGACGAAACTCCACATATAGTTATTTAGTTCACTCTTGTTTAGGTACACAACAATATTAAATGTTGGTAAACATGGCAAGAGGTGAAGCATAATTAAACTGCCTATCTAGGCATTTTAAATGAGGTCGGAACCGACTTATAACATATCCAAACTGACCTCATACGTTAATTTATAATTCTATCCAGATCTGAACGAACACATTTTAATACTTGTTAAACAGCCAAATAAATAGGTTCACATGACTCTATGCGTTGTTCCAATCAATTTACACATAGAGATCATCTCCAACGGAGCTACGGTTCAAAAGATACGAACACCGCAAGATATGATGGCATGAATGCAATATATAAGCAATGATAGTCACAAGCATCCCAAAACATACAAACAGCAAGATAATATGAACCTACACGAGATTCTAAACAAGTTTCATATAGGACACGATCAAAACGGAGCAACGGTTCAACAAATACAAGTTATAAAAGAAATAGTCATAAGCTGCCAAAAGCAGCAACATGGCATTTCCTACACCCTAAAACAACAAGCTACATAATCCTAAAATGCTCAAACAATACATGAGGCAGTAGTGCTCAAGATGCACAACAACACCCTACTAAATACAACTAGGATGGAATCATGGGTCACTAGGAAAAGAACTCACAAAATGACATCTCACACACAGTTTCAGACTTAGTGAAAATAACAGTGTTGACAATGCAGTTTTCGATCTGAAGGCATATTGACAGCAGCAGAACTTTATGCTACCGCGCACCTAACGGCATGAAAATCTATAGCATGCTAGAGAATCTTAAGGACTACAAATAACTCCATTGGACCAACCTCAAAGGAGCTATAGATAACTAGAAAAACTCATGGCAAGACAGCAACAAAATATAACAGATTTTGGACTTAGAAATATTTCAGCATCTCCAAATCAACACGATTTTCTAGCATGTTGACAACAAGAAAACATCACCTAAACATGGATTTCTATTGCAACAAAAAATACCAGGGGCTAGCATGCATATTCAAGGGCATATCTCTAGTTCACAACTCATGCTTATCACGCACGGAATAAATCCCACGAAATAAACAAAAGGGCAACATGGCAAAATATCATGGACGCAAACTTACCCGGAAGGCAAAACTAAATGCACAGTTAAATTCTATGGATTTTTCTACCCCGAAAACATATATAATATCTGGGGTTGAAAAATAAAACTAATGCCACACATATATGCGAGAATATGTCCTAAACACGATATATCAAACTATTGACATCTCCTACATGCAAATAAATGCAACAACTACACGAAAATACATGGCAAAGGGTCCCGAACAAGTTGAACATTTTATCTATGGGATTTGAACAATCCGGACGTGCACAAAAATAGCTATGAAATAATTAACCTATTGGGACAACACACAATTCTAGACAAATGGCGAGTTAAACCACTTCAAACATGCATGCAAGTTGCAAAATATGAATCTATGCGAAAAACTACACAAGTTACATATATAATACGTCGCGTTCTGATGGACGGTTAATTATCTACGGGCGTTTAAATATCTATATTTTCCTGAACTAACTAAATTCGTGAAATGTAAAAAAACGGGCCAAAACTGATGGGCACAAGTTAGCTATCCTGCGCCACGGGCGAGGAATAGAGGGGCAGGGGAGGTTGCTCACCATGGGCCATCGGGCCGGTGGAGTGGCAGGTCGCTCGGGGCTGACTGGGCCGGGGATCCGGGGCTTGGCATGCCGCGGCCCACGGGAGGAGGCCGGCTGGGCGTTGCAGACGGGCCAGCCTCGCTGCTGGTCATCGGGGCTCGGGGTTGCATCCTCCTCCTCTCGTTTGCTACAGAGGTGGAGGCAGGGGCCATCGGTGGTGGCGCTCGCCATGGCCGACGACGAGGGGCGAGGGGCGACGGCACGACGGATCTGGCGCAGGACCTCCCGGATCTGCTCGTTCCCGAGGTGCAGATAGGCCTCGGTGGCGGGGTTGAGGTAGAGGCGGAGGTTGGTGATGGCGGTGGGAGCTGGGGAGCTGCAGCAGTGACCGGTGGAGCTGACGGCGGTGGGGGCTTCGGCGGCCAGCTGGGACTGCTGGGCGGGGCTGCGCGCGGGAGGAGCAGAGGAGGCGAGGCGGCACGCCATGGGAGCTCGGGCGGCGGCTGGCGGCGGTTGACCCGGGTCCAGATGGGCTTGGGCAGGTCTCTCTCGGGCCCGGGCGGGCCTGGCTCGAGGTGGGAGGAGGTTGTTGGATGAGGTTGGCGGCTGTTAGGGTTTGGCCACGGGAAACGAGGAGAGATTAGGTTTAGCTGCCTATTTATAGACAGAGGGGCTAGGGTTTGCAGTTTTTTGCCCCAGTTTCAGCCGCGCGATCTAAATCGGGCGGTCTCGAACGCGGGGACGGGCTAAGTGGGTGTGTAGCTACACGGAGAGGACAGGGAAAACCGACACCCGGCAACGTATTTCTGAACACCAAAAAACGTCCGACGATAATCAAAGATGGTGTCGGTACGGTCGACCGTTCGGGTACCATCCGGACTCCGATTATGATGAAAATTGGCAGGCGGCCTACCTACAACTAAATAAGACAACACGCCAAGTGTCATCCCAATCCAATAAATTTTTATACACACTTTTAAAAACAAGGTTTTGACGATGCCGCTGGCGCGTGCGAGTGTGGTCGGGCTCAAAACGGGCAACGACGAGAACGGAGAGAACCTGCAACTAATAAGGGACGCGAGCTTTGAAAACTGGCGGCAACGGAGTGCCGATGCAATGTAGATGATGCGCATGATGCGATGATGATGTGACAAATAAATTTAATTACAGACCAGCAACGGAAGAAAAGAGGAATCTTCTGGAGCGTCGGTCTCGGGCTGTCACAACTCTCCTACACTACAAGAGGATCTCGACCTGAGATCCAAGAATGAAAGAGGGAAGAGGAAGATAAAGAGCAAGAGGTAACATTTAATTGCTTCTTTGACAAACGAGTGAACCCAACGATCCTTGAAGGTTGCAAAGAGAAGAAGAATGATATGAGGAACAACCAAGAATTCAAACAAAATTTCGGCAGCACTTCGACAGGAAAAGAGGACAAAATTAGATAAGATAGAAGAACTAGACAAGATTCATAACAAACAACTAAATTGATAAGAAGGGAACAATATGATCTTGAAAAGACAAAATGATAGATTGAAAAGAGCAACATCACAAAGCCTCCGTTACAACAATAGACCTAGATCTTGGCAAGAAAAGAACGAAGAAGAAAAATGACACTACTAGCACAAGAATCTTCAAGAACATCTTGAGAACGAAGAGATCTTGAGCCGCCTAAGAGAAAACTGAACAAGGCACCGGGATAATTGAGATACGAAGAAAGAGACAACAATTGAGAAGAATGCAAGAACGAAAGCTGAAAGCTGAGAACGAAGAAATCTTCTGAAATGATGGCCTTCGGAGGAACAAGAATGAAAACAACTCAAAAATGCACCGGATAGAAAGAAAGGGATTTTTCATGATCGAAAACAAATGAGAGGATAACACGAAGCTGAGATGACAATCTTCCCAAGAATGGAGCAAGACTTGAGAGAAACACTCCTTCGGTCTTCCAAACTTTAAACATGGCAAGAGCACCATCAAGAATTAATGAGACACTCCGGAATAAGAACAAGGAAAAGTTGAGCCAATGACGAAAATAAATTTGAAGCGATCTTGAAGAAGGAATATGACTGATGAAATACATACTTACATCATTGTTGACAAGAATTAGAAATCTCCGGAAAAGATTAGAAGAGACAAATAAGATCTTGGGAAAAACCTATGGGTTATGGGCCCACTCAAAGAAACCACCGTTGGAAAGATTGCTCAGAAAGAGAGATATTGCACCGGTACAAATGAAAACTAGATGAGAGGCCCTCGAAATAATTGAAAGGATTGAAAACAAGAAACTCTGAGATAACTTCTACACTCCAGATAGAATAAAGAGAGATGAAAAAAAATACTTGACAAGAATTTTCAACATGGAAAATAATTTAAAGGGTGAAAAGGATATGATGAACATGGATAACTGAATAGAATTCACCTGAAAAGATAACAAGAATCTTCACAATGAATCACCGGAAATCACACGGAAGAGAATATAGCAGAAGCAACACTAAAAAGGAAGGCACTGGGATGAAAATTGCATCACTGAAGAAAAAGGGTGGGAGGGCGGGGAAAAACAAAGACAACTTGGGACACATGGTAGGAACTTTGGAAAGAAAAGAGAGATTGATCTTGAAAATATTGGAGAGGATTGAATTCACTGAAGCGAAGCACACCGGTTGGAAAAGAATTGACAAGACAACTTTGGTTGAAAGAATTGATAAGATAGTTGATTGAGCAAAAGAATTAGCGCTCTCATAAAAATATGAGAAGACCTCTGGGAAAGATGTGAATTCCCCACTTGACATCGAAGCAACTTGAATTACCATACTCCAACAAAACAAAGGGATGAGGCTTATGAAATAAGCCAGAACAAATTCCTGAGGAAGATTCCGTTCGATATTTTCATGGATGAGGCTCGCACGGGCTCTATCCTACAGTAGCCATCATGTACAAGGTAGTGCACACGACATACGAAGCGTCCCCGAGTCTCGTAGCAAGCTACAAGGACTCTTTAAGACACAACGAGAACCTCTATAAGATGACCGTGAACAAACAAATCCACTAAATGTCGAACCCCAACCTCACATCATGCATCCGTTGGAAGATTGTCCTATAAGTAGCTACTTGAATTCCCACCTAAGAACTCCCAAAATTTCTGGTCATGCAATCGGGTCCACGGATACAAGGAGTAATATATCACTCAACTCCTATACTAACTCATCCATTGTCTCACATCCGTCAACACATAACCAGAATCTCAGAACTTCATCTATCTCAGATCCTCGTAATCACAACGATACTAGGTGTGGCGATACATCCGGATCTATCTGCACCAGTACTCGGGAAGTCGGACTCCTCTCTCCACAACTAGTATTGAAGCAATTTCGAACACCCTTCGTTCTGAGATACTAAGAAATCTGAATGATAGCGATGTGCTCGAGAATCCACTGGAGCTCAACTCCCGAGAAGAAATCAAGTCAGACAGGAGGCACCAAGACACAACTCCATCACATCGACATCATATACATTCCAAAAATATCAGCGTGATCCTAAATTTTTTTTTGAGTGAGAAGAGGAGTAGAATTAAAATTATTACATCAAGATTCCTCACGAGAGCATAGAAGAGGAGAAAAAAGAATCCTACTCTCTGAATATAACTAAGATTCAAAATAGTTTTTCACTAGACTCGACTCGGCCAAGTTCGATCAATCAAGGGGGCTCCCAGGTCCGTACTGCTCCGATACTAACTTCTAACGCCCAAGATGCGACCCTATCCTTATTTTGGCACGAGGGCCTCGACAGGGATAGAAGAACATCTCGTTGTTTCACAAGAATGGATATCGTTACAAGTACATGTACTGAAGAGAAGAGTATATGGAATTGTCTTACACTCGCCACAAGCTACATCAGAGTCACATGAGTACAATACATAAATATCACCAAGAAGAGCGGGGTCTAACTACAAACAAAAACAAACTAGAAAAGAACGACGTCCATCCTTGTTATCCCAGGTTGCCGGCCTGGAACCCATCCTAGAACGACGAAGAGGAAGAAGAAGAAACTCCAAATGAACAATCATCGCGCTCACGTCTTAATATCCTTTACCTGCACCTGCAACTGGTGTTGTAGTAATCTATGAGCCACAGGGACTCAACAATCTCATTTCCAAAGGTATCAATACTAGCAAAGCTTAATGGGTGAGGTATGGTTAAGTGGTGAGGGTGCAACAAGCGACTAAGCAATATATGAGGTGGCTAACTTACGAGTACAAGAACAAGAGGGGGAGATGATCTACGCATAGCGGACGTGAACTATTGATGATCAAATGAATGATCCCGAACACCTACTTACGTCAAACATAAACCCGCCTTGTCCTCGATCGAAGAAGGAGCTCATGAAAGAGACAGTCATGGTTACGCACTCAGTTGACGAGTTTTATTTAAGTTTACTTTAAGTTGTATAGAACCAGTGTTAAACAAAGTTTCCACGTTGCCACATAACAACGGGCACGGCTTTCCGAAAGATTTAACCCTACATGGGCTCTCCAACTAGTCCATCACGAACTACCACACGCTGCGACGGAATGACCTCGATCAGGGAACCCCGTGATCTCCTCGGATTCCTATTAGAAAACCTCAACTTCGAGTTAGCTCAAAGCATCCTCGAAATCCCTCGCACGAGACGCTCAATAAAGGTAAAACAAGTCCAGCAAGGCCGCCCGGCGTCTTGACAATACCGATAGGAGCCGCGTATCTCGTTCTCAGGACACGACGGATGAGCAATACGTATGATGGCCGGATAGAAATCCCCGGAGTTGCCCCGGGTGGCCCCGCGAGTGGCTCGGTTTTGGACCAGCACCATCAGCACTGGCCCTCCCTGTATTATGTTGAATTACTCCTCGGGTAGCGCTAACTCCATATGTTTTTTAGTATTAACAAAGTTATTATGTTGGGCAAACATAGTACCAATGTTGGGCCTTGCGAGACGAGCTTTATCCCAAAATGAGAATCCAGGGGGTCCCCATAACAACCCCAAGCATGTTAGGAGCGCTCATTTATGGAACATAACATCGGTAGTCAAAACCAAGGGGGCGAAGGTGGAACAAAACACCAGGCTAGAAAGGCCGAGCCTTCCACCTTTTACCAAGTATATAGGTGCATTAAATTAAATAGCAATTAATAGGGTGGTATAACAAGTAACCCATGTTTTCACATGGAAGCAACTTCACCTGCAACTAGCAACGCTAACACATGGTTAAGCAAGCAGTAACATAGCCAATTAGTGGTTTGCTAGGTTGTGAACATGTTGAAGGTATTTCATGGCATTGTTGGGAGGCTGATATTTAACAGGTGGTTGGCAACAAGACACAGCGATAGAAACGAAGCAACTAGCATGGCAATGATAGTAATGATATCTGGGGAAATGGTCATCTTTCCTGAGATCCCTCTTGGAAGAAGAATGACTCCGTGAAGCAGACGAACTGACGTAGTCGAACGGATCCTCACTTTCCGACATGTTTGCAGAATTCTATTGAGACGAAGGAAACCGGAAACAAGAATCAACACACGATACTCACCATGGCACATGCACGACATAATGCACAACACACATGTTGCACGAACGGTCTAATGCAAGGCATGACATGGCAATTCACTCGAATCAAACACTACACATTAAGTGAAGCTCAATATGCAACGAGTTGCAGATTGATGAAACTCAACATATAATTATTAATTCACTCTTGTTTAGGTACACGGAAATATTAAATGTTGTTACACATGGCAAGAGGCGAAGCATAATTAAACTACCTATCTAGGCATTTTAAATGAGGTCGGAAACGACTTATAACATCTTCGAGCTGACCTCATACGTTAATTTATAATTATGTACAGATCCGAACTAACACGTTTTAATATTTTTTAAACAACAAATAAATAGGTTCACGTGATTCTACGTGTTGTTCCAATCAATTTACACATATAGATCATCTCCAACGGAGCTACGTTTCAAAAGATACGAACACCGCAAGGTATGATGGCATGAGTGCAATATGTATGCAATGACAGTCACAAGCATCCCAAAACATACAAACAGCAAGATAATATGAACCTACACGAGATTCTAAACAAGTTTCATATAGGACACGATCAAAACGGAGCAACGGTTCAACAAATACAAGCTACACAAGAAATAGTAATAATCTGCCAGAAACAGCAACTTGGCATTTCCTACACCCTAAAAAACAAGCTACATAATCCTAAAATGCTCAACCAAGACATGAGGCAGTAGTGCTCAAGATGCACAACAACACCCTACTAAATACAACTAGGATGGAAGCATGGGTCACTAGGAAAAGAACTCACAAAATGACATCTCACACACAGTTTCAGACTTAGTGAAAATAACAGTGTTGACAATGCAGTTTTCGATCTGAAGGCATATTGACAGCAGCAGAACTTTATGCTACCGCGCACCTAACGGCATGAAAATCTATAGCATGCTAGAGAATCTTAAGTACTACAAATAACTCCATTGGACCAACCTCAAAGGAGCTATAGATCACTAGAAAAAGTCATGGCAAGACAGCAACAAAATATTAGAGATTTCACACTTAGAAATATTTCAGCATCTCCAAATCAGCACTATTTTCTAGCATGTTGACAACAAGCAAACACCACCTAAACATGGATTTCTATTGCAATCAAAAATACAAAGGGCTAGGATGGATATCCAAGGGCATATATCTAGTTCACAACTCATGCATATCACGCACTAAATAAATCCCACGAGATAAACAAAAGGGCAACATGGCAAAATATCCTGCACGCAAACTTACCCGGAAGGCAAAACTAAATGCATAGTTAAATTCTATGGATTTTTCTACCCCGAAAACATATATAATATGTGGGGTTCAAAAATAAAACTAATGCCACACATATATGCGAGAATATGTCCTAAACACGACATAGTAAACTATTGACAGCTCCTACATGCAAAAAAATGCAACAACTACTCTAAAATACATGGCAAAGGGTCCCGAACAACTTGAACATTTTATCTATGGGATTTGAATAATCCAGACGCGCACAAAAATAGCTATGATATAATTAACCTATTGGGACAGCACGCAATTCTAGACAAATGGCGGGTCAAACCACTTCAAACATGCATGCAAGTTGCAAAATATGAATCTATGCGAAAAACTACACAAGTTACATAGATAATTCATCACGATCCGATACACGGTTAATTATCTACGAGCGTTTAAATATCTAAATTTTCCTGAAATAACTAAATTCGCGAAATCTAAAAAAAACTAAACGAGCCAAAAGTGGTGGGCGCAACTTAGCTATCCCGCGCCACGGGCAAGGAATAGAGGGGTAGGGGAGGTTGCTCACCATGGGCCATCGGGCCGACGGTGGAGAGGCATGTCGCTTGGGGCTGACTGGGCCGGGGATCCAGGGCTTGGCAGGCCGCGGCCCACGGGAGGAGGCTGGCTGCGCGCTGTAGATGGGCCAGCCTCGCTGCTGGTCAACGGGCTCTAGGTTGCATCCTCCTCCTCTCGCTCGCTACAGAGGTGGAGGCAGGGGCCATCGGCGGTGGCGCTCACCATGGCCGACGACGAGGCACGAGGGGCGATGGCATGGCGGATCTGGCGCACGACCTCCCGGATCTGTCCGTTCCCGAGGTGGAGATGGGCCTCGGTGGCGGGGTTGAGGAAGAGGCAGCGGTTGGTGATGGCGGCGGGAGCTGGGGAGCTGCAGCGGCGACCGGTGGAGCTGATGGGGGCGGGGGCTCCGGCGGCCAGCGGGGACTGCTGGGCGGGGTTACGCGCGGAGGAGCACAATAGGCGAGGCGGCACGCCATGGGAGCTCGGGCGGCGACTGACCCAGGTCCAGATGGGCTCGGGCGGATCTCTCTCAGGCTCGGGCGGGCCTGGCTCGAGGTGGGAGGAGGCTGTGAGCTGAGGTTAGTGGCTCTTAGGGTTTGGGCACGGGAAAAGAGGAGAGGTTAGGGTTAGCTGCCTATTTATAGACAGAGGGGCTAGGGTTTGCAGTTTTTTTCCCCGGTTTCAGCCACGCAATCTAAATCGGACGGTCTCGAATGCGGGGACGGGCTAAGTGGCCGTGTAGATTGGCTAGCCGGAGACGAGAGGGAAAACGGACACCCGGCAACGTATTTCTAAACACCGAAAAACGTCCGACGATAACAGAAGACGATGTCGCTACGGTCGACCGTTCGGGTACCACACGGACTCTGATTCCGATGAAAATTAGCACACGGCCTACCTACAACTAAATAAGACAGCACACGAAGTTTCATCCCAAACCAATAAAGTTTTATACACACTTTTCAAAACAAGATTTTGACGATGCCGCTGGCGCGTGCGAGTGTGGTCGGGCTCAAAACGGGCAACGACGAGACCGGAGAGAACCCGCAACTAATAACGGATGCGAGTTTTGAAAACTGGCAGCAACGGATTGCTGATGCAATGCAGATGATGCGCATGATGCGTTGATGATGCGACAAATAAAATAATCACACACCAGCAACAGAATAAAAGGGGAATCTTCTGGAGCATCGGTCTCGGGCTGTCACACTCCAGCATCATCACCGCCACGCCGTCGTGCTAGCGAAGAATTCAGCTACCTCTTCGTCTCTCTTGCTGGATCAAGAAGGCGGAGATCGTCATCGAGGTGTACGTGTGCTGAACGCGAAGGTGCCGTCCGTTTGGTGCTAGATTGGGACGGATCGTGGGACGGCGGCGATTTGGATCGCGAAGACGTTCCACCACATCAACTGTGTTTCTTAACGCTTCCCACTTAGCGATCTACAAGGGCATGTGGATCTGATCTCCCTCTCATAGATGATCATTACCATGATAGGTCTTCGTGTGTGTAGTAAATATTTTGTTTCCCATGCAACGTTCCCCAACACTCCCCACCTGTGGCCCATGCGGCTGTTTGGTGGGAGGCCAACCCTAAAGGGGGCGCCTCCATAAGTTGGGGGCCAAGCCACCCCTAGGGCAGCCACCCCACCTCTCTTGGCCGCCGCCCCCTAGGGTGGAAACCCTAGGTCGCAACCCCTCTCCCCTTTCCCCTATATATAGATGGGGAGAGAGGGATGCGAACACCCAATGTCCTGTCTCTCACATAGATGAGTTTTCTATGCTAAGATCTGTTTCGGTGTTGCTTGGCGAAGCCGTGCGGGAACAGCTCCACCAACATCGCCATCGTGCCATCATGCTGACGGAGAATTCATCTATTTCTCCACCCTCTCTCTTGCTGGATCAAGGAGGTGGAGATCGTCATCAAGCTGTACATGTGCTGAACGCGGAGGTGCCGTCTGTTCGGCACTAGATTGGGACGGATTGTGATGGGATCGCGGGACGGATCATGATGGGATCGCGGGACGGGTCATGATTGGATTGCGAAGACGTTCAACTACATCAACCATGTTATACACGCTTCCGCTTAGCGATCTACAAAGGGTATGTAGATGCACTCCCATGCGATGTTCCCCAACACTATGGGCCCCACAAGCCATCACGGCACAGCCTGGGGGCGCCTTGTTTGCTTGTAGCCCACAAGTGCGTCTATGTGCTGTTATTTTTACGCCACATTCTAGAAAAAAACATGTTAAAGTTTTGTGGCATGCTAAGACTTTTTATTTTGAGGTCATTTTCCTATGGTACGGAAAAATCAAAAAATACGGTACTCATGACATTTTATTTATCTTTAGCTAAGAGAACATGGAATAAATTTGGGATACACAGAGTTGTGTATAGTCAATTCATCAATCACATGTCTTTCAAAAAGGATCCATTAATAAGGTTGGTCAAGTCTTATTAATAGCCATTTTCGATTAACACGAAATCGAAGAATTTTTGTATATAACTAAGTTACCTCAATGGGGGTTTGCATCTCCTCAACAAAAGGATTATAGTAATTGTTTTTGGCAGTAGGTAGAGGGGTTGTAAAATCTCCAATGATGACCGAGGGAATAGGCTCAATGACATTACTATTGTTAACCAAAGTTTGCTTCTTTGGAAATTGCGCAATATGTTGCTTGCCATTAACATGAAAAGTGACCTTCCTTTTGTGGCAATCAATAACAACCCCTCCGATGTTTAGAAAGGGTCCACCAAGGAAGATCGACATATTGTCGTCCTTGGGCATATCAAGAATAACAAAGTGTGTTAAGATAGTAACATTTGCAGCCACAAGGGGAACGTCCTCACAAATTCCAATCGATAAAGCAGTGGATTTGTCAGCCATTTGAAAAGGTATCTTAGTGGGTGTAAGCTAGCTTATCCAATTCAAGTCTTTTATAAAAGGGAGAAAGGCATAACACTAACACTGGCTCCTAAATCACATAAAGTAGTTTGAACCTAATTTCTTTTAATAGAGCAAGGTATTGTGGGTATACCCTTATCTCCTAACTTCTCAGGTATTCCACCATCAAAATAGTAATTAGCAAGCATGGTACCAATTTTAGTTTCAGGTATATTTATTCTATTGGTAATAATATGCTTCACGTACTTAGCATATAGAGACATTTTCAATATATCAGTCAAGCGAGTGCGCAAAAAAGACATGTCTAATCATTTGAGAAAAATGTTCAAAATATTCATCATCCCTACTTTTGGACGACTTTTGTGGGAATGTCATGTGTTTTTGTACCCATGGTTCTCTTTCCCTTCCATGTTTACCACTACTACGTGTGTCGGGGTATCAAGTCCATGTATTTATTCAATCGTTGGTAGTTTCTTGACATCCTCAAATTCAATACCTTTCTCTCTCATAGATCTTTTTTTTGCTTCTTGCATATATTCACGGCCGAGGAATAGAATAGCTCTCTTATTTTGAATAGGTTTCGGTGGTGCTTCAGGGAGTGTCCAATCATCGGCATTTTGCAATATATTGTTTAGTAACTCTTTTTCTTGTCTGACGGTTCTTTCCTTGAAAACACAACCAGCACAATTATCTAGGAAATCCCTAGAAGCATCGTTTAGTCCATTATAAAAGATATCAAGAATTTCATTCTTCTCAAGAGGACAATCAGGCAAAGCTCTAAGTAGTTGGAGAAGCCTCCCCAAGCTTGAGGGAGATTCTCTTCTTTAATTTACACCAAGTTAAATATTTCTTGTAAATCGACTTGTTTCTTATGAGCACGCAAATATTTTTTGGAGAAATAATAAAGCATATCCCGGAGACTACGCATACAACCAGGAACAAGAGAAAGGAACCAATCCTTAGCCCCGCCTTTCAACGAGAAAGGAAAAAAGCTTAAGGATATAATAGTAGCGTATCTTTTCATCGTTGGTGAACAAGGCAACAGTATCATTCAATTTCATAAGGTGTTCAACCATAGTTTCATTTTTGTAGCCATGGGAAGGATCGGACTCTACTATAGGCATTAGTTCAGGGTCTATAGCAAATTCATAGTCCTTGTTAGTGACAAATATAGGAGAAGTAGCAAATTTAGGATCATGTTTCATTTTTTGCATGATAGATTTTTCTTTTAGTTTGCATAGTAATTTCTTCACATCATCTCTATTTTCACAAGAAATAAAATCCCTAGATACCTCACCATCCATAACATAACCTTTAGGTACATAAGACAATTCATACTTGTTCGGAGGACGAGGTTTAACAATTGATTTAAAGTTTTCATCGGTTTCAACATTTTCAAGTTTGTTAGCTCTAGCAATATGAGCATCAAGTAATTCACTCAGTTGCACGATTTCAGTTTGAACATGTGTATAAATAGTTGAAAGTGCGTTATATCGACTAGAGGGGGTGAATAGGAGATTTTTAGAATTTCATCACTGAGGAAATTCCTCACTAATGACTAACTTATAGCGGAAACAGTAAAGGATCAGAAGTGCAAAGTTTCACAACAGCAGTTTTTCAGAGTGAGGAATGTGAAAACAGATTGCATAGTGAGCAGGCACGCAGAAAACAGATGAGGATTAACTAGCGTGAAGAATTTGGGGTTGAGGAATTTCAGAGAAAGTTTTCAACAAATTCTTCAAACAGTAGAAGTAAAAGTCATCAACACATAATCCAAGGAAAGCAAGTAGTTGAGGAATTAGAACCCGTTTCACAGCGAAGACAGTAGTTGATGACCCAGTTCCAACTGCTGTGACAGTCGTACATCTGGTTTGGAGCGGCTTGGTATTGAAACCAAAGGACACACAGTCCCGGGACTGACAGTCCCTACCGTGTTCTCCTCGGGCTAAGAACACACAGTCCTCGCCCAACGCTCGTGGTAAGTCTTCAGGGGAGACTTCGAAACCCCCACAAACTTGGTCACCCGGCGTTCCACAATTGACTGCTGGATTGCTCTAGACCATGACGCCTAACCGTCTGGAGGATGCACAGTCCTCAAAGGTAAAAGGCTTCAGTCCAACACATGAACAACTTCTTAAGTGATGCTCAATCACTTGGTTCTAGGTTTATGGTTTCGGTGTATGGGGTATTTCCTCACTGATGAATTACTCTCAAAGACTCTAAGGAATTGGGTTGCTCTTATGACAAGTGTCAGTTCCTAACGGAGTAGCCAACCAGCTAATGGTTGTGGGGGCAGCTATTTATAGCCTGGGAGCATCCCGACATGACTTGACACTAATGCCCTTAAATAATATGACCGTTGGTGTGGATAAGACCAATGACTTTGCGTGGCTATCGAAACGGTCGGAACCCTCAACTGTGAGAGTCCTCATGTCACTCGTATTCCCCACTTGAGGCTTTTGGTAGGATTAGGCTTGGGTTGAGCATCATGAGGAAATTCATTCCAAAGTGTAACTTTGACCCCCTTTAACAGTACGGTGTTCCTATTACTCAAGTGTGAAGAAAATAAAACAGAAAGAGTAAATCTTCATGCTTCAAAGTCTTCATAATGATTTTCTTTAGGACACACCGAATTCCTCAATTTCAATATCTTCATGAGGAATATCGATTTCATCGCACATTCTTCGCGATTCAATTCTTCAGCTTCAGACCAATTTCTTCAACCGAAGATATATATTTTTAGGGGTCGATATTCATCAAATATCTCAAACTCCTTAGTGACTTATAGATCCTGTGTACACTCATAAACACATTAGATACTTAACCTATAAGTCTTCAAACCACCAAAATCACTAAGGGGCACTAGATGCACTTACAATCTCCCCCTTTTTGGTGGTTGATGACAATTATGTTAAGTCTTCAACAGGGATAAAAATATGAAGTGTAAATACTTATTTGAGGAATTTGAAATAAAGATTCAGAGAGACTCCCCCTGAAGATGTGCATATCTTGAGGATTTTGCTTTTCACAGCAAATGCACATTGATGATTTATATCATGGAGATCTCGCCCTGAGTCTTGTAAATCACGCATACATGTAACATATAATATGAAGAAAATGAAGATGCATGATGACAAATGGTATCTGACGAATTCCGGCATGCATGCATTAAAACTTGAGGAATAAGCATGCGAAGAAAAATGTTCAAAAGTGTCAGAGTACCATCGGGCTTAAGTTACAACTCATTACATAAAAACTTTAGAAGAGCCAAGAGTTTGTAACTTATATATAGTTCATAAGCCCCAAAACATCCCGCTTGAAGACTAACTCTCAAGTTTCTCCCCCTTTGTCATCAAGTGACAAAAAGGGAAAAACTGAGGACTAACGCCCGTGAAGACTTCACTTCTTGGCGGTTGATGAAGAGGTGTGATGCTTCTTGGCAGTAGTCTTCTTCCTTGGACCGGTAGCAGTGTCGAGTTGTTCTTCATCAGTTTCAGTAGTGTGGAATGAAGAAAAGGAACTGTCTTCAAGGTCTGGAACCGGAATGGGCCTGAACTTCTTCTTGGGAGGCCACGACCAGTGAAAGTCTCGCTCAAAGTCCATTTCTTCAAGCTTTGTCTGAGTCTTCAGATGAGCAAGTGTAGCCCAAGTGCGATCAAAAACCTCATGCAGATAGTGATGGTTAATCTTCACAGAGTTCTGTGTTTCAGTGAGGGTTTTCACAATGGCGCCAAACTGCCGTTTGACCCACTTGTGATTGCGATCCACCTTCTGATGAAGACTAAGGAGGAGCTCTCATGTATTCATCACGCGAGTAGGAACAGGGCTTGCCGGGTGAGTCTCAGTATCATCCCATGAAGAATAAGCTTCCGGCTCTGTGAACTGGCCATCAAGGGGCATGCGGCCTTCATCAATCACTGACTTGCCTTTTCCTTGAGCTGGCTCGAAAGTCTTCTTGTTGACCCTAATAGGAGGCATATAACCAACATGGTTGTTGAAATTAGTGTGGAAGTTGATGCTTGTCCTTGTCCTGATGAATCTCATGATCCATGGGGCATATATCTTGTGATCAAATGGACACATAGCATTGTCGGCCAAAGTCCTCAAGAATAAATCATGTATGTTGATAGGAATACCATGGATGATGTTGAAGAGGATATTATTCATGATGCCTACGACATCTTCTTCATCATCATGGCCTTTGATCGGCGCGAGCACACTGCAGAGGATTCTGTAAACAGACCTTGGTGTATATTTGAGCTCGTGGACGAGGAAGGTTTTTCTCGGTGATTGCCCTTCAGCCAAAGGCTTCTTGAGGACTTCCATCATCCCGTTGGGCAGCTCATGCTCACCGTGAAGCTTCACAGCCTCCTCTGAGGGAATTGATACGGGCAGTTCACGGAGGAGCTCAGTAGCAGGAGCCTTGTAGTGAGTGTTTTGTGTCATCGAGTCAAACACCTAGGTGTTAATGTCTTCAGGGTCGCCAGATATGTGAAGAGTGGCATAAAACTGAAGAATGAGCTCACTGTTCCAATCAGAGATGTCTGAGCACATTGGTAGTAGAGCAGCTTCATGGAGGACATTGAGGACTGGAGCTAGGCACGATATTGCTTCAAGTTCAACGTGAGGAATATGCCTGTGCTGGAATATCTTGTTTCTTCCACACAACACAGAGGCATAGTAATTCAGCCGTGTCCTCGTCCAAAACTTCAGATGTCTCATTTGAGGCTTATCATAGGGATTCTCTCCAATGAAGTACATGCGTTCTACAAGGAAGTTCTCCTTTGAAACTTTGGTCGCTTGGAAAATGGCTGACACTGCATTGGCTAAAGATTTAGCTGAGGAACAGGAGGGGAGACAACAATTGCAGTCTTGGGGTTGAGCACAACAAAGGCATTGTCTTGATCAGGTGCATTTCCTTCAGCATTGGCTTCGGGGTGAGGAATTTCATCAGCTGGGGCTTCAGGCTGAGGAGCTTGCTCATGTTGTGCATCATGTTGAAGAATGGGATCTGGCTGGGCATCAGGCTGAGAAATAGGTTCATCTTGCTCAGGTGGAGGAGTGGGGTCAGCCTGTTCCTCATCTTGAGGATTTTGCTCAGGACTTTGAATTTCATCAGCTTGAGGAATTTCACTTTGCTCTTCCTCAGCTGGCTTGGTGACAGAGGCAGTTTCATCAGCTGGTGCAGCTGATCCTTGTGCAGTGTCTTGCTGAGGAATGGAGTGCTGAGGACTGTCGTCAATACAAATTTCTTCGTCAGTTTGTTCTTCAGATGCGACATCCTTCATTTCCTCATATGTCCCTTTCTCTTGGTCTACAAGGATGACCATTTCATAGGACGGAGCGACGTTGAGGGGCACAAGGTCCAGTGGAGCATTATCTTCAAGCGCTTTGAGGCGCTTGGCCTCTGTTTCTTCTTCTGCTGAGGAGGCCTTTCTCTTTTGGGCTTCCTTCTCAGCAGCCCTGGTTTTCTTCACGTCTGATGCAGACGGAGTCATCTTCTTCACCTTTGAAGCTTTTGGTGAAGGGGTTCTCTCGACAGATCCATCAGCTGGCTTTGAGGAACCAGCTGGAGCAGAGTCATCAGCTTGCTTTGATGAAGCAGCTGGGTTAGGGGCAGTCTCACCAGCTGCAGCAGGTTCATCAGCTGGATTTTCCATGGTGATTTATTCAATAGCCGGTACATCCTCATGGCTTTCTTGGGGTATTTCCTCAGCTTGAGGAGTTTCCTCAGCTTGAGGAGATTCATCAGCTGGCTCTTCAATCAAGGGCTGAGGAGTTGGTGCTGGAGGGGCAGCCTTCTTGTTGTAGTCATCAACAGCTTTAGTGGAAAATTTGATGAAGCTGCTTTTGAGACTCTGATGATCAGATAGCTTGGAGTACTTATAAGTCAAAGTCTTCAACTCAGCCTGTGTTGACACCACTTCATCACGCGTCAAGTTGAGGAGATTCTGCTTGAGGAATTTCTCCTTTTTAAGCTTCGCAACCTTGGCTTGCTTGGCTTGCTGTTCTTTCCACTTGGCTTCATTGATGAATGTGGCCACCATGTGGTTGATGCCAGGGGGAAGTTTCAAATCATCAAGCGGAGTTTTTGGGTCCTCATACCAGATGTTTATGTAGTCTAGGAGGACCTTGGGGTCCATGGCCAGAGGAATGGCACTACCAGACGCTTGAGCTACCCTCTCCTGCTTGTTTCTGATTATTGCTTGCAGGGTTTGATCATCATATTCATCACTACCCTCTGATGCAGACGGGACTGTGATGATTTTGCTGGGGCTTGGCTGTGTAGCTCTTTCAGCAGACACCTGAGTCTTCACAGGAGGTGGTGCAGGCTTTGTCTCCGAGCTGGTTGCAGCCGGGAGTGAGGAGCTAGAGGTAGCGGTCAGTGGCTTCATGACCGGCTTCTGTACAAGTATCTCTTGAGGCTTTGGTGGTGGTGCTGAGGATTTTGGCGCTGAGGGTTTTGGCGCTGAGGGTTTTGTAACTGAGTAGTTTTCTCTTGAGGCTTTTGAAGCCCTTGGTTTTGATGGCACAAATTGTGGTTGAGGAATTGCTGAACCACAGGTCTCAGCAGGACAGGAAGTAGCCGCAGTTGAAGCAGCAGCTGAGGATTCATTGAATTTCCTCACCGCAGCATCTGCCTGCTTCTTAAGCTTAGCCAAATGCTTGTCCTTTTCATCAGGATAGTCATCAATGGTCTTGAGGCTTGAGGGGTGTGCTACTTGATGAGCCTCAAGTGGGGCCCGTTTGCTAGGAGGCTTCAGGGCGAATTTCTTCGCATACTTGGCAGTTACAAATCTGTATTCCTTCGAATCCTTAGCCCATCGGCGTTCTATCCTCTGAAGCCTAATCTTTCTCTTGGCCATTGTTTCATTTTCATCAGGTGTGCAATAGTCCAAGTAAATATCCTCAGGGATATCCAACGCTGTGTTCTCCTCAAGTTTCTTCCCTTCCTTCTGCTTCCTGTCATCCTCCATTTTCTTCAGCTGAGGATTTTGCTGATGAGATTGAACTCTTGAGGATTCTGATGAGACTTGAAGATTTTCTTCAAGAAACGCTGCAAATGAGTTAATGTGATGAGAACCGAGAGATTCATCAGCTGACATGTGTGTACCTGTGAACAGAGTATAGTTGTGAGGAATTTGGAGAGGTCATATGCGTTCTCAGGTTTGAAGAAAATGAAAAAGTTTGACAGTTGAGGAATTTAACCAGTGGTTGAGGAATTTGCCTAAGCATACTGTTCTTGGGTTCCAGAGTTGTACAGATCCGAAAATTCGCACAATTGAGGAATCTCGTGAAAATCTTAGATGCTTAGTGAAGTTCATCAATGGTGTGGTGATAGGCAGTGTTTGAGGAATCAAGTGCATATCGATTGTAGAGGAAAAACAGATTTCACATCGGAGATGTAAAATAGTAGATCTATCTTGCTGTAAAAATGGGGTTTTTATTTGCCCTTGAAGGTGCGCACGAAGAACACATAAAATTTGTGGAGAGAAGCTCTTCGGTTGCGTGTCCAATGCGCCCTAACCCGGCGGCAGAGGACGTCTACGGCGGCGGAGGACGAAGATGCTCCGACTCCGGCGTGGTTCCGGCGACGGAGAAGTCGAGGCAGTGAAGCTCTTCTTCACCGGCAACGAGACTTCCAGCGGTGGCACTAGGGTTTGGTTCTTTTTGCTGTAGCAGGAGAGCGATGGGGCGAAGAAGTGTTTGCCGAGGGGGATAAGGACATATTTATAGCCAGACAGTTACTATTGGCGCGAAAAATTCAGACTAAACAGCCCCTGCCTCTACGTCTCTGCAGGACACGTGTAGCTCCCAAACAAGGCGGTGGAGATAGTGGAGATCGTGGTTATCCGAACGTGGGAAGTGGGGGTTCAGTTACTGTGCATTAAAGAAACATTTTTGAAGAGTTTAGGATTTTGTTACATAATCATCAGCTGACAAGGACGCAGTGAGGATTTTGAACAAAGTTTCAAGTAGAACGCATATGAAGAATCGAATAGACTGGATGAGAATAGCATAGAGGGAAAGTAGGGTCCGATCACATTCACTTAGATGAAATATCAACTTGAAGAAATAGCTATAAGTGAATGCTATTGAGGACTTGAAATCACAGTCTATCTAGTCAAACGAAAGTCATCGAGTGTTTTTGAAAATATGAGTAACTTGAGGATTTTATGATAAATCGTCATAATGAAGAACAACTGTTTTGAAGAAAAACACATTTTGAGGAAATGGAACATTGAAGAAAATCAACGTGAGGAATTTGCACGTTGGGCGGTGGCGTGACCCACCATATAAGAATGTTGATTACAGACGCCGCGTACAATTGTTGTAGGGCCCTGAGAATCAATTTCTTCGTTGATTTCTTCACATTCCGAGTTACATTCTTCATCAGTTGAAGAAAATCGATTCATCATGTGTTGCACATCTAAGTCATCAATTTTGCATAAGTGTTAGGATATGTGCATGTTTATACAAAACATTTGAAGATTCTAAGATATTTAGCTCACACCGTAACTTGCAAAACCTTTTCTCATCCAAGGCCTCAGTGAAGATATCTGCCAGTTGATCATTAGTCTTCACATGGTCTATGAGGATATTGCCCTTGAGGACATGGTCCCGAAGAAAATGATAATGAATTTGGATGTGCTTAGTCTTCGAGTGTTGTACTGGGTTGTATGAAATCTTGATTGCACTCTCATTGTCACAGTAGAGAGGCACATTCTTCATGTTGATGCCGTAGTCCTTGAGGGTTTTCTTCATCCATAGTAATTGAGCACAGCATGAACCAGCAGCAATGTACTCAGCTTCAGCAGTGGAGAGCGATACACAGTTCTGCTTCTTTGAGGACCAGCAAACTAGTGATCTTCCGAGGAAATGACATGTACGAGAAGTTGACTTGCGATCCACACGATCACCAGCATAGTCAGAATCAGAATATCCTACCAGATGAAGATTGGAGCCCTTGGTATAACATAATCCTAGTGTTGGTGTGTGAGCTAAGTATCGAAGAATATGCTTCACAGCCTTATGATGTGATTCCTTCGGTTTTGCTTGAAAACGTGCACACATGCAAACACTAAGCATTATATATGGCCTAGATGCACATAGATACAATGAAGAGCCAATCATAGAGCGATATACCTGCTGATCAAATTCTTTACTATTTTCATCAGTGCCGAGATGGCTGTTGGTAGGCATTGGAGTGTTGGCACCTTTGCATTCATGCATGTCGAATTTCCTCAGAACATCCTTGAGGTATTTCTCCTGTGATATGAAGATTCCATTGCGTTGTTGACGAATTTGAAGACCTAAGAAGAATTTCAGCTCCCCCATCATAGACATATGATATTCTTCACTCATCATGTAAGCAAATTCATCACTGTATCGTTTGTCAGTACAGCCAAATATGATATCATCGACATATATTTGGCACACAAATAGCTCATTATCATAGGATTTAGTGAAAAGAGTTGGATCAAGTGAACCAGGTTTGAAGCCTTTCTTCTTGAGGAATTCCTTCAATGTATCATACCATGCCCGAGGGGCTTGCTTGAGACATAGAGAGCCTTTTTGAGTCTGAAGAGTTTGTCTGGATTCTTTGGATCCTCAAAACATGGGGACTGAGCAACATATACTTCTTCCTCAAGCTTACCATTGAGGAATGCACTTTTCACATCCATTTGATATAAGATGATGTTATGATGATTAGCATAAGCAAGTAGTATTCGAATAGCTTCAAGTCTAGCAACAGGTGCAAAAGTTTCATCGAAATCTATTCCTTCAACCTGGGTGTAGCCTTGGGCTACAAGTCGTGCCTTGTTCCTGACCACTTGACCGTCCTCATCTTGCTTGTTTCGGAAAATCCACTTGGTACCAATGATGGTGTGCTTGCGAGGATCTGGTCGTTTGACGAGATCCCATACATCATTCAGCTTGAATTGAAGAAGTTCGTCTTGCATAGCTTGGATCCACTCCGGTTCCAGAAAAGCCTCAGCAATTTTTGAGGGTTCTATGATAGATACAAAGGAAAAATGCCCACAAAAGTTAACTAAGTGTAAAGCTTTTGAGCGAGTGAGAGGACCTAGTGCGTTGATGTCGTTGAGGATTTTGTCAAGTTCTACTTCATTTCCAATCCTCGGATGAGCTGGTTGAGGATTTCGTCTGGGCTGAAGAAGTGGTTGTGGTGCAATTTCCTCAGGAGCATCTTCTTGATTTTCATCAGTGACGGGGATCGTTTCTTCATCAACTTCCTCAGTGGGAACAATGTCTTCAGTAGTTTTGAGCTTTATTGCTTCCTCAGGAGACAACTTATCTGGATCAGAAGGCAATTGCTCTCTTTGCGAGCCATTAGTTTCATCAAACCGCACATCTACCGTCTCAACAACTTTGTTGTGATAGTTGTTGAAGACTCTGTAAGTGTGCGAGTCCTTTCCATAACCGAGCATAAAACCCTCATGTGCCTTAGGTGCAAATTTTGAGCTATGTTGAGGATCTCTAATCCAACATTTTGCACCGAAGACTTTGAAATAACTTACATTGGGTTTCTTATCAGTGAGGAGTTCATATGAGGTTTTCTTGAGGAATTTGTGAAGATATACCCTGTTGATGATATGGCATGCAGTGTTGATTGCTTCGCCAAAAGCAACGAGGAGTCTGATATTCTTCAAGCATAGTTCTTGCCATTTCAACCAGCGTCCTGTTCTTCCTTTCGACGACACCATTCTGCTAAGGAGTATAAGGAGCAGATAATTCGTGAGTAATACCAAATTCATCAAGATAATCATCAAGACCAGTGTTTTTGAACTCTATTCCATTATCACTCCTGATATGTTTGATCTTGATGCCAAAGTTCATCGAGGCCCTTGAATAAAATCGTTTGAAGATTTCCTGCACTTCAGTTTTATATACTATGATATGCACCCATGTATATCTGGAATAATCATCAACTATGACGAAGCCATATAAAGATGCTGCATTGGTTAGTGTGGCATAGTGAGTAGGTCCAAATAGATCCATATGAAGCAATTCGAATGGACGTGTAGTAGTCATGATAGTCTTTGAGGGATGCTTGGATCTGGTCATTTTCCCAGATTCACATGCATCGCAGAGATGATCCTTGAGGAATTTGACTGATTCGATGCCGATGACATGCTTCTTCTTCGCGAGCGTGTGCAAATTCCTGATGCCTGCATGATCTAGTCTTTGGTGCCACAGCCATCCTTCTGAGGTTTTTGCTAGCAAGCAAGTGGCTGGTTGAGGACCTGTAGAGAAATCAACAATGTACAAATCCCCTCTTCTTACACCTTCGAAGACTTTGGATCTGTCAGATTCCATGATGACTACACATCTATATCTACCAAAGATAACAATCATATCAAGATCACAAAGCATCGAGACTGACATGAGGTTAAAACCAAGGGATTCAACAAGCATCACTTTGTCCATATGCCTATCCTTGGAAATAGCCACTTTGCCAAGTCCCAATACCTTGCTTTTACCTTTGTCAGCATATGTGATTTGCTTCAGAGGTGATGGAGTTAGTGGCATATTCATAAGAAAGCTTTTATCACCAGTCATGTGATGTGTGCAACCACTATCAAGAACCGACTCAGTATTCTTGGGTTTATCATCCTGCAGATGAATTAGTACAACTTACCATCTCATATGCTTCAGATTTGAAGAATATGATATCAATTTCATCAGATAAGAATTTCATCACAACAGAATTATAAGGACGTGTGAAATATTTCTATTTCATCAATATTAGCTTGCGTCCTATCAAGCATTTCATCAGGTCTCCAGCAAATTCTTCAGATGACGATTTTCATCTTGAGACCTGACCTGCAGAAGTGATTAGTTCAATTTCTTCACCACCCACATCTGAAGGGGTGGTAAAGCATTCATCATCCTGCAAGCACCATATGAGAAAGGTGGCATTGAAGCTAATGCACTTCTCTTAACAATAGGGGGTTAAAGTACTCATATGAATATGCAGAGAACTGGTTTGAGGATTTATGAACATAATGATTTGAAGAGTAACGCTCATATTCATATTCCTTGTAGTTTCCCTGCATGTTAGACGCATTAGCATGGGTACGAGCATAATTTTGACCAGTTGAGGATTTTGATCCTCTTGAAGACTTTGGTCCTCCTGAGGAATTTGATCTGGGGTTTAGATTCTTCATCGGTGGTGTCATGAGGACATTCACCTGAAGATTTTCAAGACAGCTTTTGGGAACCCAGATTTTCCTCAAGGGAGGACCATTCCTGCAGTTAGTTCCAACATATCGAGCAAATACTTCACCAGACTGATTTTTGAACAGTTTATAGTTGGAGTCAAATGACTCATCTGAGGAATAGGATAATTCAAATGAAAAGCCAGTTAGATTGGATGGATCAAAAGGAGGCCCGGTAGCAGCAACCCATGAGGTTTTTGGATACTGCTCAGGTTTCCAATAAGATCCATCAGCATTTAATTTCCTCTCAAAGGCAATTCCTTCTTTCCTCGGGTTCCTGTTCAAGATCTGCTTTTTGAGCACATCATGAAGGGTTTGATGTCCTTTGAGACATTTGTATATGCCTGTCACATACAATTCCTTCAACCCTGCATTTTCATCAGTAACATTTGTGTTTTCCTCAAGTGAGGAAATAGACACTAAAGGTGCAGTTGAAGAATTTGTAGCAATAGAAGCATTTGATGATTCCGGTGAAGAATTAGCAGTTTCGCGTTCAATGCATTTAAGACATGGAGGAATGAATTCAGCTTGAGCAGCGCTGATCTGTTGAGCTAGTAATGAATCATTTTCCATACGAAGATCATCATGAGAAATCCTCAGCTTCTCTAGATCAAGCTTCCTTTGAAGAAATTCATAGGAAAGTTTCTCATGATCAGCGAGGAGTGTATCATGACGATCTTGAAGATTATCAAATCTAGACTGAAGACTTTTCACATCTTCAGTGAGGATTTGGGTAAGATTCATTTCATCATTCAACAGATCATCACTTCTATCTAGCAGTGTGTGAAGCTTTTCCAGGGCAGTTTGTTGTTTAGTGGCAATGATAGCAAGTTTACTGTAACTGGGTTTTTTATAATCATCAGGTTCACAGTCACTTGAATCAGAGGAGGAAGCATCATTCGGTACCTTTGAACCATTTGCCATGAAGCAATAGGTTGGAGTGAAGTCATCAGCATAGTCATCAGCGTGGATGGTGTTATCATCTTCTTCAAGGTTGAAGATTGACTTGCTGACGAAAGTGGTTGCCAGTGCATGTCTAGCCTGTCCGGATTCTGAGTCTTCATCAGAACCCTCTTCTTCATCACATTCCTCTGATTCTTCCTCGGAATCCATTTCCTTGCCAATAAGTGCCATAGCCTTTCTGAAACTAGTCTTCTTGTGCGATGAGGGCTTTGAAGATGAGGATTTTGAAGATTTCTTCTTCTTCTTCGAGTCATCAGAACTGTCATCCTTGTATTTCTTCTTCTTTGATTCCTTTCCCCAACGGGGACAGTCAGCAATGTAATGGCCTGATTTCTTGCATTTGTGGCAAGTTCTTTTCTTGTAGTCCTCAGATGAAGATTCTGATTTCCTCATGTCTCTTCTTGAAGATTTACCGTACTGGCCACGTCGTGTAAACCTCTGGAATTTCCTCACGAGCATTGCAAGCTCCTGTCCAAATTCTCCAGGGTCACCAATGCTATCATCCGAATTTTCTTCTTCAGATGAGGAAATTGCTCTAGCCTTCAGTGCACGTGGTCTGGAATAGCTTGGTCCATATAGATCTTTCTTTTCTTCTAGCTGGAATTCATGAGTATTGATTCTTTCGAGTATATCAGCTGGGTCAAGCATCTTTTAGTCTGGTCTTTCTTGAATCATCAAAACTGAAGTATCAAATGAAGAATCCAAAGATCTCAGCAGTTTTCTTCACAACTTTGTGATCAGTAATGTCTCGAGCTCCCAGTGCTAGCAGTTCATTTGATATGTCAATGAGGCGATCAAAGGTGTCTTGGCATCTTTCATTGTCATGCCTCTTGAAGCGATTGAAGAGATTGCGAAGAATATCAACACGAGAGTCACGCTGGGTTGATACTCCTTCATTTACTTTGCACAGTCTGTCCCAGATCAGTGTTGCAGAGCCCAAAGCACTCACTCTTCCAAACTGGCCTGGGCTCAGATGGCCACATATGATATTCTTCACCTGAGAATCGAGTTGCTTGAATTTCTTCACATCAGCAGTAGAGACACTAGCACAGATGATGGGGACGCCATGTTCCACAATATACCAGAGATCATTATCAATAGCTTGTAGATGCATTTGCATCTTGTTCTTCCATAAGGGAAAGTTCTTTCCTTCGAAGGTAGGACATGATGCAGTCACCTTAAACATGCCTGCAGTCGACATAACTAAACCTCTAGGTGGTTAAACCAAAATCACACAGAACAAGGGAGTACCTTGCTCTGATACCAATTGAAAATGCGTTATATCGACTAGAGGGGGGTGAATAGGAGATTTTTAGAATTTCATCACTGAGGAAATTCCTCACTGATAACTAACTTACAGCGGAAACAGTAAAGGATTAGAAGTGCAAAGTTTCACAACAGTAGTTTTTCAGAGTGAGGAATGTGAAAACAGATTGTCTAGTGAGCAGGCACGCAGAAAACAGATGAGGATTAACTAGCGTGAAGAATTTGGGGTTGAGGAATTTCAGAGAAAGTTTTCAGCAAATTCTTCAAACAGTAGCAGTGAAAGTCATCAACACATAATTCGAGGAAAGGAAGGAGTTGAGGAATTAGAACCCGTTTCACAGCGAAGACAGTAGTTGATGACCCAGTTCCAACTGCTGTGACAGTCATACATCTGGTTTGGAGCGGCTTGGTATTGAAACCAAAGGACACACAGTCCCGGGACACACAGTCCCTACCGTGTTCTCCTTGGGCTAAGAACACATAGTCCTCGCGCAACACTCATGGTAAGTCTTCAGGGGAGACTTCCAAACCCTCACAAACTTGGTCACCCGGCGATCCACAATTGACTGCTGGATTTCTCTAGACCATGACGCCTAACCGTCTGGAGGATGCACAGTCCTCAAAGGTAAAAGGCTTCAGTCCCACACAGGAACAACTTCTTCAGTGATGCTCAATCACTTGGTTCTATGTTTGTGGTTTCGGTGTATGGGGTATTTCCTCACTGATGAATTACTCTCAAAGACTCTGAGGAATTGGGTTGCTCTTATGACAAGTGTCAGTTCCTAACAGAGCAGCCAACCAACTAATGGTTGTGGGGGGCCGCTATTTATAGCCTCCGAGCATCCCGACATGATTTGACACTAATGCCCTTAAATAATATGACCGTTGGTGTGGATAAGACCAATGACTTGGCGTGGCTATCGAAACGGTCGGAACCATCAACTGTGAGAGTCCTCATGTCACTCGTATTCCTCACTTGAGCCTTTTGGCAGGATTAGGCTTGGGTTGAGCATCATGAGTAAATTCATTCCAAAGTTTAACTTTGACCCCCTTTAACAGTACGGTGTTCCTATTACTCAAATGTGAAGAAAATAAAACAGAAATAGTAAATCTTCATGCTTCAAAGTCTTCATAATGATTTTCTTCAGGACACACCGAATTCCTCAATTTCAATATCTTCATGAGGAATATCGATTTCATCG
Source organism: Hordeum vulgare subsp. vulgare (assembly GCF_904849725.1). NCBI lineage: Eukaryota > Viridiplantae > Streptophyta > Magnoliopsida > Poales > Poaceae > Hordeum > Hordeum vulgare. The sequence continues at coordinate 185,685,625 of NC_058520.1, read as the reverse complement.
CAGATTCTTCGCGATTCAATTCTTCAGCTTCAGACCAATTTCTTCAACCGAAGATATATATTTTTAGGGGTCGATATTCATCAAATATCTCAAACACCTCAGTGACTTATAGATCCTGTGTACACTCATAAACACATTAGAGAATTAACCTATAAGTCTTCAAACCACCAAAATCACTAAGGGGCACTAGATGCACTTACAATAGTATCATGATTAATTTTAGAAGTAGCATCATCAAGTTCATGTGACATATCAGGACGATCAACAGGTGGTGGTGTAACAAGCTCATTCAAAACAGGGGAAGATCTTAGTTCAATTATCTTTCAGATTCTTCATAGTGGCAATTGGATATCGTCAAATCAACACAATAAATTAATGATTAAACAATCTTTGAGGATCGTGGATAGCATACTTTGAAAAATTAATGATTTGCTGCTTATACCTATATGTATGTCTATGTTAATATGTGTTAATTTATCATTTCTCAGGTAGCATACATACATAAGCTTACATCGTGGATAGCATGTCGCATAAAAAAATCTATTTTTATCATCTACCTACTTGAGGACGAGCAGGAATTAAGCTTGGCGACGCTTCATACATCTCCAACGTATCTATAATTTTTTATTGTTCCATGCTGATATATTATCATTATAGAATACTTTTGGGGGTATTTATATTACAAATTTATATTGTTTTTGAGCACTAACCTATTGACCCAGTGCCCAGTGCCACTTGTTGTTTTCTACGTGATTTTCACTTTTTAGGTTTTCCATACCAAACGAAGTACAATTGCCCTGATACTTTTTGGTATTTTTGTCTGGACCAAAAGAAGACCAACTAGCATCGGAAGAAGGTTGGAGGCCTCACAAGGGGCAGACAAGCCAACAGGGCGCGACCTAGGGGCGCCTTGATGGCTTGTGCCCCCCTTGTGGCCCTCTCAACTCTGTTCTTTGGCTTATAAATTCTCATCTACCCTAAAAACACCAGAAGGAGTCCCGAAACACTTTTTACACTGCTGCAAGTATCTATTCTGACGGGAGGCTGGTACGTCTCGAACATATCTATAATTTTTTATTGTTCCATGCTTTTATATTATCATTCTTGGATGTGTTATGATCATTTTATAGAAACTTTGTAACATTTTGGGACTGACCTATTAACATAGTGCCTAGTGCCACTTGTTTTTGTTGCTACTTTTTCCTTTGTAGAAAATCCATATCACATCAGGTCCAAATGCCACTAAACTTTACAGAGATTTTTTGGACCATAAGGAAACTTGGGAGCCAAGAATGAGTAGCAGACGAGGCCTAGGGGGGCCACTAGACATCATGGAACGCCAGAGGCCCCTGACGCGACATGGTGTCTAGTGGGGCCCTCGGGCGCTTCCTCCACCGCCTTTGAGCTCTATAAATACCCAATATTCAGAAAACCCTAGAGGAGTCGACGAAAAATTGTTTCAGCCGCCGCAGGTTGTAGAGCCACGAAATCCAATCTAGAGCCCGTTTCGAAGAGGAACACTATAACGGAGGGGTTCACCATCCTCCTTGGTGCTCTTCTGATGATGCATGAGTACTTTATATAAGACCTATACGGGTCTGTAGGTAGTAGCTTGATAGCTTTCTCTCTTGTTTTGTTTCTCACTACAATGGTATCTTGGAGATCCATATGATGTAACTCTTTCTTTTGCGGTGTGTTTGTTTGGATCCGATGAATTGTGAGTTTATGATCAGATCTTTGAAATCATATTCATGCTTGATTATTATAGCCTTGTATTTCTTGTCCGATATTTAGTTTTTGTGTGGCCAACTTGATCTTTTATCTTGCAATGGGAAGAGGTGCTTTGTGATGGGTTCGATCTTGCGGTGCTCAATCTCAGTGACAGAAAGAGACATGACACACATGTATAGTTGCAATCAAGGATAAAACGATGGGGTCAATTCCTACATTAATAGAGCTTGTCCACATCATGTCATCGTTCTTAAGGCATTACTCCATTTCTCCATGAACTCAATACACTAGATGCATACTGGATATTGGTTGCCGTATGGAGTAATAGAAGTAGATGCAGGCAGAAGTCGGCTTATGATTCCGTGACAGCAGACCTTCCCCTGCAACAGCACCAGAAGAATGCTGCTAGCACTCTCCGGCAATCAAAACTAGAATAATGTTGTTGATGGCCCACCAGCGCGTGGGATCGCAGCAGTTTTCGAGGGTAGAGTATTCGACCCAAATTTGTTGATCCGCACGACAGGAGGGGAGAGGATACTCTCGAGTATTAGCAGCTGAATTTATCAGATTCAACCACACCTGAAAGATTAGTATCTGCAAGCAAAGTGTCAGCATCAAAGTAGTATGATAGGAACGGTGTCAGAAACGATCTGTTGACGGCAGACTATTCCTAATTGTCGTATCAATGGCGCTAGAAGTTGCCCGTGGACGGAAAATATTCTTTCCCGTCGATGGAGCAAGAAAAAGTATTGTAGCAGGTAGCAGCAGTGTAATGAGTAATAGCAGTGGCAAGAAACAACAGTAGTGACAGCAGTAGCAAGTAGCAACAGTAGCAAGCGACAGTAGTAGCAACAGTAGCAGCAGAGCAAGACAAGTAATAGCAGCAGAGCAAGACAAGTAATAGCAGCAGTAGGACAAACTCGTAGGCAATGGGTCGGGGATTTGTTTGGATGATATTCATCATGCAACAGTTATAACACGGAGAGATATGTGGCTAGCTCCCGTTCGTCAATGTGATGTAGGCATGCATTCCGTGTGTCGTCATACGTGCTTAGGGAAAAGAACTTGCATGACATCTATTGTCCATCCCTCCCGTGGCAGCGGGGTCCAGAAGGAAACTACAGGATATTAAGGTTCTCCTTTTAATAAAGAACCGGACCAACGCATTAGCACTTGGTGAACACATGAAGTCCTCAAACTATGGTCATCACCGGGAGTGGTTCCGGTTATTGTCACTCCGGGGTTGCCGGATCATAACACATAGTAGGTAACTACAACTTGCAAGATCGGATCTAAAACACAAATATATTGGTGACAACATAATAATTTCAGATCTGAGATCATGGCACTCGGGCCCTAGTGACAAGCATTAAGCATGGCAAAGTAGTAGCAACATCAATCTCAGAACATAGTGGATTCTAGGGATCAATACCCATCAAAACTAACTCGGTTACATGATAGATCTCATCCTACTCATCACCGCCCAGCGAGCCTACGAATAGATTACTCACGAACGACGAAGAGCTTCATGGAATTGGAGAGGGAAGAAGGTTGATGATGACGATGGCGACGATTTCCCCTCTCCGGAGCCCAAAACGGACTCCAGATCTTCCCTCCAGATGAAGAACAGGATGTGGCGATGCCTCCGTATCGCAAACGCGACGAAATCTTCTGTATTTATTTTTTCAGGTACGAAAGTGAATTTATAGAGCTGATATTGGGGGCGGCAGAGCCACGTGGGCCCCACAAGCTTGCCATCCGCTACCAAGGGGTGGCGGCTACAAGGCTTGTGGCCCACTGGCCCACCCCCTCAGGTGGATCTTTGCGCAGGTATTTTTCATATTTTCCAAAAATATTCTTCGTAAATTTTCAGGACATCCTGAGAACTTTGATTTCTGCACAAAAACAACACCGAGGCAATTGTGCTGAAAACAACGTCAGTCCCGGTTAGTTCCATTCAAATCATGCAAATTAGAGTCCAAAACAAGGGCAAAAGAGTTTGGAAAAGTAGATACGATGGAGACGTATGAGTCTACTTGTCTTGGAAGTGATGCCTATATACGTGATCACTGTCTTGAATATCGTCATAATTATTTGCTTTTCTATAAATTTCCCAATAGTAAATTGTCTACCGAGTGTTTGTATTTCTCTAGAGAAGCCACTAGTGAAACCTACGCCCCCCGGGTCTACTTCACATCATCCATTTGCAATCTCTACTTTGCTATTTGCATTTCTGTTTTATTTGCTCTTTTATTTTCATATGCATATTATGAAAAAATCCAAAAATATCTTGATGCGGTCTATTTTATATCACTCCTATTTGCACCTATCAATCTATCCTTACTTTACCCACGAGGGATTGACAATCCCTCCACGCGTTGGGTTGCGAGGATTTGCTATTTGTGTGCATGTGCTTCTTACACAGTCTTCTGGATCTTCCTACTGGATTGATAACTTGGTTTCATAACTGAGAGAAATACTTCCCTTCACTGTGCTACATCACCCTTTAAGCTTGGATGGAAACCAATGCATCAGCGAGGAGTAGCAAGATTTCTAGCGCCGTCGCCGGGGAAGATCAAGTTAAGACCTATCAGGTTCCTACACACAAATCTCATTGCCTTGAAATTACATTATATGCCTTTTGCCTCTCATTTTCCGCTCCCCCACTTCACAATATTTGCCTTTTTATTTGCCTTCTTTCCATTTGCCTATTTCTTGCTTGCTTCTATTGCCTTCATGTCAACACTCGAAAAAGAACAGAAATATTAAAAAGATATGGATCCTCATCCACTTGAGCATCTTTTCAAAAGATCTAATTATCTTGAACCAATTGCTAGTGAGTTGAGTCCTCTTGATTATTTTTGTGAAGTGTTCCTTGAAGACCGTGAATCTGAATATTGTGATGAAGTTTTAAAAGAAGAAATTTATAATGTGATTCATGATATCTCCTTGAATGGAAAACATGATTGTGATGATGTTATTATAAATTATATTAATGTTAATTGTTCTAATAATATGCAAAACTATAAGCTTGGGGATGACAATTTTGTCATGTCCAATACTCATTGTAATGATCATGATTGGGGTGATGCTTCTTATGATCTTGAAGATTTATTCAATCATCATGATGAATATGATATTGATAATATGTTTGCAATAGTATTGAAAGTGGGATTGGAAGAGTTTTCAACTTTAGGTAATAATGATCCCACTATTTTGGAGAATTGTCTATTGATACGTCCATTTTGCATCATGCTTTCATGTTGATATTTATCGCTTTATGGGCTGTTATTACACTTCACGGTACAATACTTATGCCTTTTCTATCTTATTTTGCAAGGTTTACATGAAGAGGGAGAATGCCGGCAGCTGGAATTCTGGCCTGAAAAAGGAGCAAGTTTGAGATACCTATTCCGCGCAACTCCAAAAGCCGTGAAAATCAACGTGGATTTTTTTGGGATTTTTAAAAAATACTGGTCCGAAAAAGTACCAGAGGGGCGCTAACAGGAGGCCACAAGCCTGCTAGGCGTGACCTCCCCCTGGCCGAGCCTAGGGGGCTTGTGGGCTCCCACTTGGCCCTCTGGCTTCCCCCTTTTGCTACAAGAATGGTTTCATTCCAGAAAAAATCAGGATGAGGCTTTTCGGAGGATTCGCCACCGCCACGAGGCGGAACTTGAGCAGAATCAATCTAGAGCTCCGGCAGGACGATCCTGACGGGGAAACTTCCCTCCCGGAGGGGGAAATCATCGCCATCGTCATCACCAACACTCCTCTCATCGGAGGGGACTCATCACCATCAACATCTTGATCAGCACCATCTCATCTCCAAACCCTAGTTCATCTCTTGTAACCAATCTCCGTCTCGCGACTCCGTTTGGTACTTGTAAGGTTGCTAGTAGTGTTAATTACTCTTTGTAGTTGATGCTAGTTGGATTACTTGGTGGAAGATTATATGTTTAGATTTTTGATTCTACTCATTACCTCTCTGGTCATGAATATGATTATGGTTTGTGAGTAGTTACTTTTGTTCCTCAGGACATGGGATAAGTCATACTATAAGTAGTCATGTGAATTTGGTATTCGTTCAATATTTTGATGTGTTGTATGTTGTTTTTCCTCTAGTGGTGTTATGTGAACCTCGACTACATAACACTTCACCATTATTTGGTCCTAGAGGAAGGCATTGGGAAGTAGTAAGTAGATGATGGGTTCCTAGAGTGACAGAAGCTTAAACCCTAGTTTATGCGTTGCTTCGTAAGGGGCTGATTTGGATCCAATAGTTTAATGCTATGGTTAGACTTTGTCTTAATTCTTCTTACGTAGTTGTGGATGTTTGCAAGAGGGGTTAATCATAAGTGGGATGCTTGTCCAAGTAACGGCAGTACCCAAGCGTCGGTCCACCCACATATCAAACTATCAAAGTAGAGAACGCGAATCATATGAACATGATGAAAACTAGCTTGAGAGAAATTCCCATGTGTCCTGGGGAGTGCTTTACCTCCTATAAGACTTTGTCCAGGCTTGTCCGTTGCTACAAAAGGGATTGGGCCACTTTGCTGCACCATTGTTACTTTTGTTACTTGCTACTTGCTACGAATCATCTCACCACACAACTACTTGTTACCGATAATTTCAGTGCTTGTAGAGAATACCTTGCTGAAAACCACTTGTCAGATCCTTCTGCTCCTTGTTGGTTTCGACACTGTTACTTATCGAAACGACTACGATAGAACCACTATACTTGTGGGTCATCATCTATCTCATGATTTTTTCAACAAAAGTGGGTTTGGAGAGGTCATGACTTTGGTTAATGTTAATCCCACTACATTGGAAGATTATACGACTTTTATGCATGTGGGTCATGAAGATAATATTTTATGTGATAGCTATATTGTTGAATTTGAATATGATCTTACATGTAATTATTATGAGATAGATAAATATGGTTATAGAAATATTCATGTTACTAAATTATCTCTCTTCATGTTGAGATTGTTATTGTTTCTTTCTTCTTCCATGCATATGTTTGATATTTGTTGTCTTGATAATTTGTTTGCCTATGAGATGCATATGCATAGGAAGTATGTTAGACTTAAATGTGTTTGTATTATACTACATGATTCTCTCTTTGTGTTTCAACTACTATCTTTCATGTGAGCATCAATAAAATCTCATGCCTATCTTAATGGCTATAATGAAAGAGCTTGTTGGGAACCAACCCAATGAATAAAATTTATTTTCACTTTTGCTTTCTGTTCTTGAGTGTTTGCACAATTATTATACTATTATAATTTTTTATTTTGTCTTTTATTTAGTGTTTGTTCCAAGTAAAGCATTTGGGATAATGTGGAGTTAGTTGCTTTGATCCTGTTCAAAAACAAAAACTTTTGCGCCCAGTAGAAAAAATCCTAAAAATCACATAAATGTGAAAAGTCTGTGACTTTTTACACAAGGTTGATATACAATTTCCCTACGTTTTCCTAATTGTTCCAAATTTTGGAGTTATAGAAGTATGAGTAAAATTCGAATCTTTACACGTTGTTCTGTTTTGAACAGATTCTATTTTATTTGCGTTATGTGCTTGTTTTAATGATTCTACGGATTGTATCGAGGGGGGGGGGGTATAAGCCATGTTAAAGTTAGAATACAGTAGGTATAATGCAAATAAAAATTGGAATAGGTTTTCAACAATACTTCTAGTAAAGTTTGGTTTTCTTATACTAACGGATCTCACAAATGTTTTGTTGAGTTTTGTGTGATTGAAGTTTTCAAGTTTTGAGTGAGATCACGACGGACGAAGGAATAAGGAGTGATAAAATCCTAAGATTGGGGATTCCCCATGCCACTCCAAGTTCATATCTAAGGAATACCAAGCAAGTAAGCTTGGGTATGCCCCGGAAGGCATCCCCTCTTTTTTCTAAAACCCACCGGTAACCTTACTTGGAGCTATAGTTTTATTTGTCACATATCATGAGTTTTGCTTGGAGCATCTTGTATAATTTGTGTCTTTGCTTTCTTTGCTGTATAGTTTGTCATAATAAACTTTTCTGGACACACCCATTTGAGAGAGCTAAATTATGCTATTATTTGTTAGAATCACTCTTTATGCTTCACTTAATTTTTTTGAGCCATGGAATTGCTCAAGTACTTCACTTATATATCTTTTATCATGCTGGTGGTGTTATTTTGAATAAATTTGATCTTATGCTTCACTTATATTATTTTGAGAGTTGCTGAAATTTTGAAGAAATCCTCTCTTGCTTCACTTATATAATTGTGATAGTTGAAAATTTTAAAGAAACTTGCGCTCTCGTTCTTCACTTATATTTGTTTGAGAGCTTGTTATTTGCAATAGAAATTTGCTTTAAACGAAAATTAGTTCCAAAGTGATGAATCTCCAGGAAAGATATAATAAAACCTTTCATGAAGATCATTGGATATTAAGCTTGATTCTTTGCAATAGTTTTGAGATATGAAGATAGTAATATGTGAGTTATGTTGATATGTAATTATGCACTAGTAAGAATATTGGTGTTAAGCTTTGTGATTCCCTATGCATGCACATGAAGTCAATAATTATGCTATGATATTACATACTAGTTGTGTTGCATTACTCAGTGATAGTTTTGTTTAATGTTCACTTATGATGATTTTAGTTCCTTGGTTGGGCACTTATCAATCTATTGCTAGCCTCCACTTGTAGTAAGCGGGAATACTGCTTGTGCATCCAAATCCTAAGCCCAAAGTTGTGAAAAATGAGTTCACCATACCTACATATATGCGGTATTTCATCACCGTTCCAAGTAAATTTTCAAGTGCCAACTCTAATGGTCAAAATAAATTTCTGTTTTGTGTGCCCGTGCCGCTCATGAAGCGGCGAGGAGTGGTCGGTATCTTCCATGTTAAATAGGTTATTCTCAAGATGAGTGTTTATTAACTTGTCACTGCACAAGAGTATGGCGGTAATAGGGATGGTGGGTACCCAAAAGAAAAAATATATATTTTATGTTGTCAAATAATAAATTCCTTGGGAAGTGTTGGTATGGACGATACCCGTGGATACAGCTAGCCGTGGAATGTGAAAGAATGGCGGAAAAAGGAATTAACTTTATTTTCAGTTTGGGAACCGCCTATAATTTATTTATCATGGAGGATATTGGAAACTCTTAGTTGTTCTCGTTGACAAGAAAAACATGCCACCCTAAAAAAAATTATCTCTAAGTTTTTCACTTTGAGCTCTCGCACCTCTACAAATCCCTGCTTCCCTCTATGAAGGGTCTATCTATTTACTTTATGCAATTTTTATTTTGAATTTGAGTCTCCATCTTCTCTTATAAAGCACCAATTAAGGAACACCATTATCATACTTGAGCATTGGATGTAGTTAATATTTGAGTGTGTTGCATGAATGGAACAATGATAGAGCATGATGGGCTAGGGATAACGTTCTTTAGCACTGATATTTTGAAAGACTTGGTTGCTTGTTGATATGCTTGAGTATTGAAATTTTCATGTCAAACTATAGACTACTGCTTTGTATCATCTATAAGTCCATATGTCCATGCTAAAAATAAAAATAATATGATGAACATGTGAGGCAACATTCCACATCAAAAATTCTGTTTTTATCATTTACCTACTCGAGGATGAGCACAAATTAAGCTTGGGGATGCTGATACATCTCCAACGTATCTATAATTTTTTGATTGTTCGATGTTGTTATATTATCATTCTTGGTTGTTTGATGATCATTTTATAGCAACTTTTTATCATTTTTTGGGACTAGCCTATTGACATAGTGCCTAGTGCCAGTTGCTATTTTTTTGCTATTTTTTCCTTCATAGAAAATCCATATCACATCAGGTCCAAATACCATGAAACTTTACGGAGATTTTTTTGGACCAGAAGGAAATTTGGGAGCCAAGAATGAGCAGCAGACGAGGCCCAGGGGGCACTAGACATCTAGGCACGCCATAAGCCCCCGAGGCAGCCTGTTATCTAGTGGGGCCCTCGGGCGCCTCCTCTAGCGCCTCTGAGCTCTATAAATACCCCAATATTCAGAAAACCATAGAGGAGTTAACGAAAAATCGTTTCAACCACCGCAAGTTCTAGAGCCACGAAATCCAATCTAGAGCCCATTCCAGAGAGGAACACGATCACACAGGGGTTCACCATCCTCATTGGTGCTCGTCCGATGATGCGTGAGTAGTTCATATCAAACCTATGGGTTTGTAGGCAGTAGCTAGATGGCTTTCTCTCTCATTTTGTTTCTTAATATAATGGTCTCTTGGAGATCCATACGATGTAACTCTTTCTTTTGCGGCGTGTTTGTTGGGATCCGATGAATTGTGAGTTTACGATCAAATCTATGAAAACATATTCATTCTTGATTATTATAGCCACATATTTCTTCTCCGATATTTTGTTTTTATCTGGCCAACTTGATCTTTTGTCTTGCAATGGGAATAGGTGCTTTATGATGGGTTCGATCTTGCGGTGCTCAATCTCAGTGATAGAAAGAGACAAGACACGCATGTATAGTTGCTATCAAGGATAAAACTATGGGGTCTATTCCTACATTAATAGATCTTGGCTACATCATGTCATCGTTCTTAAGGCATTAGTCCTTTTCTCCATGAAATCAATACACTAGATGCATGCTGGATAGTGGTTGATGTGTGGAGTAATAGAAGTAGATGCAGGCAGAAGTCGGTCTACTTGTCTTGGACGTGATGCCTATATACACGATCATTGTCTTGAATATCGTCCTAATTATTTGCTATTCTATTAATTTCCCAACAGTAATTTGTCTACCCATCGTTTGCTATTTCTTGAGAGAAGCTATTAGTGAAACCTACGGCCCCTGGGTCTACTTCACATCATCTATTTGCAATCGCTACTTTCTATTTGCGTTTATATTTTATTTGCTATTTTACTTTCAGATATATATTATCAAAAAACCTAAAAATACCTTGATGTGTTCTATTTGCTATCACTCTTTTTTGCATATATTAATCTATCCTTAATTTACCCACGAGGAATTGACAACCCCTCCACGTGTTGGGTTGCAAGGATTTGCTATTTGTGTGAGGGTGCTGCTTACATAGTCTTGTGGATCTTCCTACTAGATTGATACTTTGCTTTCATAACTCTGGCAAAAACTTGTCGACGTTGTGCTACATCACCCTTTAAGCTTGGAGGGAAACAAACGCATTAGCGAGGAGTAGCAGAGGCCATCTAGAGCTCTGCTCTAGAGGGGGGATCAATCCTGGAGGGCCTCTACATCAACCTTGCTGCCCTCATGATGATGTGTGAGTAGTTCACCACGAACCAACGGCTCCATGGACAATACCTAGATGGATATTTGTCTCTCTTTGATCTTTAATACAATGCTCATCACATCTTCGATTTGATCCGCACGGTGTAATTCACTTTTGTGCGGTGCGTTTGTCGGGATGTGATGAATTATGGGTTTATGTTAATATTATTCATGATAAATATTTGATTCTTCTCTGAAATCTTATATGATTCTTATGTGCATGATTATCATAGCTTCGTAATTCTCTCTGATCTATTGAAATAGTTTGACCAACTAGATTGATATTTCTTCGGTGAGAGAGGTGCGTTGTGGTAGGTTCAACCTGGCGAATTTCTATATCCCAGTGATAGAAGGGGACAATATGCGTCTTTGTGTTCTTCTACTAAGGATAAAACAATGGGGTTTATTCGTATTGCTTGATTTTACTTTGTGTACATCATGTCTTTTTTCTCCAATCATTACCCTGTTTTAATTAATACTCTAGATGCATGCTAGATAGCGGTCGATGAGTGGACGTGATTCCTATATACACATGGGCATTGCCATGAATATCGCATAACTATCCGCTTTTGTGTCAATTGCCCAACAGTAATTTGTTTACCCACTATATGTTATTTTTCATGAGAGATGCCATTAGGGAAAGCTATGGCCCTGGGTTTATTCACAACTTATTAATAAAACCTTCAATACCTTGCTTTGATATATTTGTTTTATTTTTATTTTACAATTTACAATTATCTACAACTATCTACGCACCTGAATTGCTTGCAAATAACGAGACCAAGGGGATTACCAACCATCTTGCTTGCGTTGGGAGCAAGTTGTTTGTTCTTTTGTGTGCAGTCGCTGAAGATAGTTGTGGTTGATATTTCGATTGGTTCTATAAACCTTGGTTTCATAACAGAGGGAAATACTTACCCATATTGTGCTGCGATAACCCGCTCCTCTTCACAGAAAACCCAACGGCGATCACAAGTATCACATGGCGAGAGTCTTCACGGGTAGCATTTCACCTTAGTTTATTGATTCGACACAAGGGGAGCCAAAGAATATTTATTGTCCGTAACAGTTGGCTTTTCAATTGAACCGGACCTAGGATATATCTTTGCAGCAAGGAATTAGTAGCACAATAATAATAGTAGTAAAAGTAATAGTGATAGCATTAATTTGGCAACAATAGTAACACTAGCAATTGAGTAGTACGCATGACAACAACAACAACAGTAGTAACGTAGCAAGATTCAGTATATATAAAGCGCACGCATGTGGATCAGTGATGGGTAATGATTTAGATGACATTGATCATGTAACAGTTACACACTAGGGCGTCTGATACGTCTCCAACGTATCTATAATTTTTTATGGTTCCATGCTATTATCATGTCACCTTTGGATGTTTTATATGCATGAATATGATATTTTATATCTTTTTTGGGACTAACCTATGAACTCAGTGCCAAGTGCCAGTTTCTGTTTTTTCCGTGTTTTTGACCTTTTTCAGAGAAGAATATCAAACGGAGTCCAATCGGAATAAAACCTGCGGGATGAATTTTTCTATGACAAAAGATACGCAGGGGACTTGAGAACCAAGGAAGGAGACCTCGGGGGAGGTCACAAGCCCCCTAGCCGTGGCCTGGGGGGCGCCTACCAGGCTTGTGGGCCCCACCTGGCTCCTTTGACCTACCTCTTTCGCCTATAAATTCTCTAAAAATCCAAAACCACCAGACAGAGCCACGAAATTACTTTTCTGCCGCCGCAAGCTTCTGTCTCCGCAAGATCCCATTTGGGGACCGTTCTGGTGCCTTGTCAGGAGGGGGATTCGAACACGGAGGCCTTCTTCATCAACACCATTGCCTCTCCGATGATGCGTGAGTACTTCACCACAGACCTTTTGGTCCATAGCTAGTAGCTAGATGGCTTCTTCTCTCTCTTGGATCTTCAATACAAAGTTCGCCATAATCTTCATGGAGATCTATCCGATGTAACTTTCTTTTGCGGTGTGTTTGTCGAGATCCGATGAATTGTGGATTTAAGATCAGATTATATATGAATATTATTTGAGTCTCCTCTGATCTCTTATATGCATGATTTCATATCCTTGTAATTCTCTTCGAGTTGTGGGTGTCGTTTGGCCAACTTGATCTATAATTCTTGCAATGGGAGAAGTGCTTGGTTTTGGGTTCATACCGTGTGGTGTCCTCACCTAGTGACAGAAGGGGTAGCGAGGCACACATCGTGTTGTTGCCATCAAGGGTAAAAAGATGGGGTTTATATCATATTGCATGAATTTATCCCTCTACATCATGTCATCTTGCTTAAGGCATTACTCTGTTTGTTATGAACTCAATACACTAGATGCATGCTAGATAACGGTCGATGTGTGGAGTAATAGTAGTAGATGCAGAAAGTATCGGTCTACTTGTCTCGGACGTGATGCCTATATGTATGATCATTGCCTTAGATATCATCATGACTTTGCGCGATTCTATCAATTGCTCGACAGTAATTCTTTCACCCACCGTAATACTTGCTATCATGAGAGAAGCCTCTAGTGAACACTATGGACCCCGGGTCTACTTCACATCATATTTTCAGATCCACAAAATTACTTTGTTGCACTTTTCACCGTCAGTTCTCACCTTGCAAATAATCGTGAAGGGATTGGCAACCCCTTTATAGCATTGGGTGCAAGTTTGTTTGTTTTTGCGCAGGTACATTGGTGCCTCATCTTGATACTCCTACTTGATTGATACCTTGGTTCTCAAACTGAGGGAAATACTTATTGCTACTGTGCTGCATCACCCTTTCCTCTTCGAGGGAAAAAACAACGCAAGCTCAAGAGGTAGCAGCGTCACAGAACTAACTCCCATTTATTAATATAATGTAGATGTATTCCGTAAATAGTCATACGTGCTTGCGAGAAGAACTTGCATGGCTCTTTTGTTCTACCCTCCCGTGGCAGTGGGGTCCTATTGGAAACTAAGGGATATTAAGGCCTCCCTTCAATAGAGAACCGGAACAAAGCAATAACACATGGTGAATACATGAACTCCTCAAACTACGGCAATCACCGGACATAATCCCAATTATTGTCACCTTGGGGTATGCGGATTAAGACATGTAATAGGTAACTACAACTTGAAAGAAAGGATCCAAATCACTCTTATATTCATGAAAACATAGCAGGTTCAGATCAAAAATCATGGCTCTTCGGACCTAGTGACAAGCATTAAGCATCTAAAAGTCATAGTAACATCAATCTCAGAACATAGTGGATACTAGGGATCAAGCCCTATAAAACATAACTTGATTACATGATCTATCGCATCAAATCCTACCACCGTCCAACAATCCTACAAAGGAATTACTCACTCCTAGTGGTGAGCATCATGGTGGTGTTGATGGAGAAGGGATGACGATGACGACAACGAAGAATCCCCCTCTCCGGAGTCCCAAACGGACTCGAGATCAGCCCTCCGAAGGAAGAACAGGAGATGGTGGCGGCTCTGTTTCGTGTCACGCGATGAAAAATTCTCTCTGATTTTTTCTTCGAATATGTGATTTTATAGGACTGGGATTGGGGTTAGAGGAGCCATGTGGGCCCGACGAGCCATTAGGGAGCAGCCTGGGGGCGCCCTGTTAGCTTGTGGCCCCTGGCAGCATTTCTCCGATAGGTCTCTGCTCCATAATTCATTCTAAATCCTAGTAATAATTCAAAACAAGTTTCGTCCAATTCCGAGAACTTTTATTTCTTCACAAAAATAACACCAAGGTAGTTTTGCTGAAAACAGCGTCAGTCCGGGTTAGTTTCATTCAAATCATGCAAATTAGAGGTCAAAACGAGAGCAAAGGTGTTCAGAAAAGTGGATACGTTGGAGACGTATAAACTCCCCCAAGCTTAACTCATTGTTTGTCCTCAAGCAATTCAGTTGATAACCTGAAATTTATAAAGAAAGATTTACAAACTCTTTTGTTCTTTTCGTTATACATATGCTTATCTAGTGTCCAAGGTTTTGGCATAAATCATAAGTAACCACATCCATGATAACAATTAAGCATCATATTCAATCATGGCAATACATAACCAACTAGCAAGCAATAATAAGATAACTCACATGCCAATAATTTGTCAAAACAATCACGATATAATATGGTGACATGGTATCTCGCTAGCCCTTTATGAGACCGCAAAACATAAATGCATAGCACCTTTAAGATCCAAGTAGTGAATAAATATTATAATTCAAAATAGAAAAGATCCTAGTCATACTTGTATCCAACATTGACTAGACTCAATGCATAAAAAATGACAACAGTGCCCTCGAGTCTCGTGCTGTAGGTAAGAGGGTGATGACTCAACATAAAAGTAAATAGATAGGCCCTTCGCAAAGGGAATCATTGATTGCACACGTGCCAAAGCTCAAGTTTTAAAGTAGGGTTGGAAATTTAGTTTTTGAGTGGTGTTCTTTACTATTAATGTTACGACAAAGGTTTTCACTACCTTCCATGCTAAACTCATTATCGGTTGTTCCCAAACGGAATTGTAAAGTTTTACTCCTATCCACCATCCATACACAACCTGGCTAGCCAAATTCACGTGTGCCCTCCAACATATCAACTTTCCCAAGGAGTTTAGTTTCAATTTTATTTTAATTAAGAAGGACTAGGAACCCTTGTTACCAACCTCTCTCATGCAATGTCGGTGAATAAATGCCCATCCTAAGAGTAACTTACTTAGCATGGAAGATATTGTTTTCTCCGCCGCTCCATGAGCGGTACGAGTGCAAAAAACAAATGTTTGTTTGAATATTTAGAGGTGCCCCATGCAAATTTACTTGGAACGACAAGGTAATATCGCATATAGGTAGGTATGGTGGACTCATGTGGAATAACTTACTTTTAAGGATATTGGATGCACAACCAGCATTCCTACTTAGTATAGGTGGAGGCTAGCAAAATATTGGGAAGCGACCAGCTAGAGAGCAACAACGGTCATGATTATGCATTAAAATAACCAACTGGATAAAGCATGAGTAGGATAAAAACACCCCGAATTTAAATATTATGATGGCTGCATCGGTTTTGAATCTACTACATGATTGCACATGGGCCAAGTCAAACTACTCGAATTACTCAGAGGAAAATACCATACTACCATATCACATCATAACCATTTTAATGCATGTTGATACACAAGGTAAATCATTATCAGCTCCTAGCTATTTAAGCATGGCATGAAAGACAATGAACTCTAATTGTCATCATGAACATGTTCACTCATGATATACTTAATCAAGATTGAATGAGCAAACATATTTACAAAAATGAAAAATAAGAAGAGTTCATACCCGTTTCCTTTGCCACGGCGGTACAGGTGGAGGCTAGCAATTGTGTAGTAGGTGTGACATCAACAACAATAATAGTAACTTAGCAAGATTCAGTATATGTAAAGCGTAGGCACATGGATCGGTGATGGATAATGATATAGACAACATTGATCATGTAACAGTTACACACTAGGGCAACACAGAACTATCTCTAATTCATCAATATGATGTAGGCATGTATTCCGTAAATAGTCATACATGCTTGCGATAAGAACTTGCATGACATCTTTTGTCCTACCCTCCCGTGGGAGCAGGATCCTATTGGAAACTAAGGAATATTAAGGCTTCCTTTTAATAGAGAACCAGAACAAAGAATTAACACACGGTGAATACATGAACTCCTCAAACTATGGCAATCATCAGAAAGAATCCTAATTATTGTCACCTTGGGGTATGCGGATCAAGAGACGTAATAGGTAACTACAACTTGCAAGATAGGATCCAAATCACTCTTATATTCATGAAAACATAATAGGTTCAGATCTCAAATCATGGCACTCGGTCCCTGGTGACAAGCATTAAGCATAGCGAAGTTATAGCAACATCAATCTCAAAACATAGTGGATACTAGGGATCAAGCCCTATCAAACATAACTCGATTACAAGATCTCTCCCACCACCATCCATCAAGACTACAAATGAATTACTCACTCTTGATGGTGAGCATCATGGCGGTGTTGATGGAGAGGGGTTGGTGATGACGATGGTGACGACCCCCCCCCCCTCCGGAACCCCAAATGGACTACAAATCAGCCCTCTAGAGGAAGAACAAGAGGTGACGGCGGCTTCGTCTCATGAAATGCAAAGAAAATTTCTCTCTGATTTTTTCTGAAGATGTGATTTTATAGGAGTCGAATTAGGGTCAAAGGAGCCATGTGGGCCCCACAAGCCATCAGGGCGCGGCCTAGGGCAGCGTCGTGTTGGCTTGTGGCCCCCTCGCAGCATTTCTTCGGCAGGTCTTTGCTCCATAATTCATCCTAAAACTCAGAAATAATTCACAAAAAGTTTCGTCCAATTCTGAGAACTTTTAGTTCTGCACAAAAGTAACACCAAGGTAGTTCTACTGAAAACAGTGTTAGTCCGGGTTAGTTTCATTCAAATTGTGCAAATTAGAGGTCAAAACGAGAGCAAAAGTGTTTGGAAAAGTGGATACGTTGGAGACGTATCAATGAATTTTTCACCTTCCTTCGGGCAAATGCTCACATGTTCGCCTAGACAACATCAAACATGCCCGGTGTTTCGAGGGAGGTGATCGAGTACCGCCTAGCCGTGTGTCGTGACGCATGGTCCATGAAGCAAAAGGCACGGCGCCACGTGCCGGAGAAGGAGAATTTCGTCTTTCAAGAGACCAAAAACTCTAGGAGGCGGGTTTCATCCATGTGGTGATCTACCCCGAGTGGGTCGCCGACCCCATTGTGGTTTAGAAGATAGCACAGAAGGGTGAATGTGCATTGATTTCACTGGTCTCAACAAAGCCTGTCCCAAAGATCACTTCCCGCTACCCCGCATCGACTTAATCATGGGTTCCACCGCTATGCCTTCTCAGGCTACCACCAGATCAAGATGGTAAAACAAGATGGGGAGAAAACGACCTTCCTCACCCCTTGTCGAGTGTACTTCTATGTTTGCCTGCCGTTTGACCCAAAGAGTGGAGGAGCCACGTTCGAGAGGATGATGCATATTGGCCTAGTTAGATGGGCCGAAATGTCGAGGCCTATGTAGACGAATCGTCATCAAGACTCGCAAGGTGAACACCCTCATCAAAAACCTCGAAGATACCTTCAACAACCTATGTAGGATCATCCTCAAGCTCAACCCTGCCAAGTGTATCTTCAGAGTCCGTACATGCAAGATGCTTGGCTTCCTGGTCTCCCACCGTAGCATCGACTCAAACTCTAAGAAGATTCAAGCCTTTGAGAGGATGCGGCCTCCCCGCAACCTCAAGGAGATGCAGAAGATGACTAGATGCATAGACTTGCTCGGGCGCTTCATCTCCAAGTTCGGTGAAAGGGCCTTGCCTTTCTTCAAGATCTTGAATAGGACACCCCCTTCAAGTAGACTCCAGTAGCCAACGCAACCTTCGAGGACCTCAAGAAGTACTTGACGAGCCCTCCCGTCATGGTCACCCGACGCCTCATAAGCCTTTGCGCTTATACTTGGTGGCCACCCCTAGAAGGCCAGCGCAGCCCTGGTAGTTGAAAGAGAAAAGCAAGTCCCCGCCAAGTGGAAGCCTACAACGTTTGAGCCCCCTGAGATTGAGCCAGCGCCTCCCGAGGCCTCTCTTTCGGCACCTGCCAAGGGCCTCCAAGATGGGCCTCGCGAGGTCACAACGGAGCTTGCCGAGGTTCCTCCTCAAGAGGCCACATGATAGCCTCATGATGAGCCTCCTGAAGCCCGAGTTGGCGCTCTCAAAATGATGAGCCTAGTGCAACACCCTCTCTACTTCGTTAACATAATGCTAAGGAATGCGCCCAAACGATATCCTATGCAGCAAAAGCTACTCTACGTGCTTCTAATCGCTCCAAGGAAGCTGCGGCATTACTTCTTGGGCCGCCCGTCAAGGTAATCACATCTTATCCCCTGGAGTAAGTACTTCATAGCCCCAATGCCACATCCCGTGTGGCAGAGTGGAACATCGAGTTGCAGCCTTTCAAGTTAGAATTCCTCATGACTAGGACCATCAAGGGAGCGGCCTTGGCTGACTTCACGGTGTAACGGATGGATTCGCACCAAGATGAGCGTCGCGAGGTAGAGTCCCTCCTGCTCGCGAAGGATGCCTCTAGAAGTTGGACCATGCAATTCGATGGGGCCTTCTCCCGAATGGGTGCGGGGGCTGTCGTGGTACACACCTCGCCACCAAGAGACAAGCTGTACTACGCAATACAACTCTGCTTCAAGCATGACCACAAGGTCTCCAACAACATCCCTAAGTACGGGGGCCTCATTGCTGGGCTGAAGGTTGCCATAGCACTTGGTGTCAAGCGCATACTCATCAAGGGAAACTCACAACTCCTTGTCAACTTCTCCAACAAGAGTTATAAACCCAAGGATGGGCACATGGCGGCGTACATAGATAAGGTGCGCAAGATTGAAAAGTGCTTCCTAGGCTTGGAACTTCAACACATCCCTTGCAACAACAACCATGAAGCTGGTGACATCACCAAGAGAGTATCTCACCCTGAGCCACAAGGTCCCGGCATCTTCGAGGAGCAACTCCTGAAGCCATCTCCCATGCCACCACCTACCAGCGCCATAACACCTCAAGAGGAGCTACCTCTCATGCCTTCCATAGGTGCACCCAACTACATCCCATACTAAGGCGCTCGCCTGTTGTTGGCACTGGAGCTGCAGGCTGGCGATTGGTTCACGATGATCCAAACCTATCTAGAGAGCACTACACTTCCTGAATACGACGCCAAACCTAAGTGTGTGGCCTGCGAAGCCACTTCCTATTGCATGTTGGACGGTGAGCTCCACCACACGCGACCCAATGGAGTAGCGCTGAGCTTCATATGTGGAGATCAAGAACACCACCTGCTCGCTGACATACACGAAGGGGATTGTGACCATAACTCATCATCGCGCATGCTTGCTAGCAAGGCTTTCCACAGCGGTTTCTACTGGCCCACGGTGCCTCAAGACGCCACCAAGCTGGTCCAATCGTGTGAAGTCTGTCAATTCCATGTCAAGCAGATGCACTAGCCGGTGCAAGGGATCCATACCACCCCTCTCCCGTGGCCCTTCGTGGTCTAGGGGTTGGACATCGTGGGCTCCTTCCCTTCCACGGCTGGTGGCTACCACTTCCTCTATGTTGCCATCAGCAAGTTCACCAAGTGGGATGAAGTGGAGCTCTTTCGCACCATCCCAGCCGCCTCCACTGTCAAGTTCATCAAGGGCTTGGTGTGCCGCTTCCGCGTCCCCAACCGCATCATCATCGATAATGGCTTGCAATTCACTAGCGGCGTCTTCTATTTGTATTACACCAACATCGGCATGCAGATCTGCTATGCCTTTGTGGCGCACCCATGAAGCAACGGCCAAGCCAAGCGTGCCAATGTTGAGGGCCTCAAGGGCCTCAAGACAAGAATCTTCAACAAGAAGCTCATAGGATGCAGCAAAGGCTGGCTTGACGAACTCTAGTCCGTGCTATGGCTGATCCACACAATAGCGACCAAGCCTACTGGCGAAACACCTTTCTTCCTCGTCTAGGGGAGGAATCGATCCTCCTTACCAAGATCAAGCACCGGTCCACACGGCTCCTGGTCTTCAATGAAGAGCGCCAGGATGGCCCATCGGAAGGTGATATGCTCCTCCTCGATGAAGCATGCCGCCAGGCCGCCATCCGTGCGGCCTCGTATCAGCAGGCATTGTGTCTCTACCACAGCTGCAACATATGCCCCCGCACACTTGAGCTTGACAATCTTGTCCGACGAAGGATCCTCTCCAGATAAGGACTCCATAAGCACTCACCAATGTGGGAAGGCCTATTTATGCCCATCCATGTTTACTGGCCTGGCGCAACACGACAGGAGATGGAGGAGGGTGTTCTAGTACAAAACACATGGAACATCCAACATCTCCGCAAGTTCTATCCATGACCTCAAGGGTACGAATGCAAGGGGGTTGTACCTGCCCCGGAGCCTCTCTTTTTGCATCACCACAAGGTTGCGAGAGTACCCGCCCACGTCCTAGTGGGGCCCCCTTGCTCAGACATGGCAGAAATGGAACCCGAGGGTGGCGCCTGTCTGCATCATATCCTCAAGCTGTCTCGTGTCCGTCATGGCAACACTTCTGTCTAACCTTTAAGGGCACTGCGTGGTTGCATCACATCCTCAAGTTGTCCCATGTGCGCCATGATAGCAAAGTCTTTTTGGTTGTGTAATGTACTATTATGTGCAATAACAAATTTTATTTCGCAACATATTGTCTATTGGGTAAGTATGTAGTTTTGGTAAATAGTTCACGCTCCCGACCTCCCTCATACCTATCGTGCATGTGGGGATGGGCATGGTGCATGTGCTTGCAGTGCCGCAAAACCCACATGACTGAGATTTCACGCACGGGCCTGCTCCTGTGCGCCTCACCTTACCAAGGTCCTTGGTGCTCTATCTCCTCATGTGACACCCATAAGTGACCTTGCGGGCGCTTGTTGTTGCATCACCTACAAAGATGTGTTCGCACGCTATAACTGCAGGTACAAGGCAACGAAGGCTTCACGAGCCCGCCTCATGAGATGACCTGCGTTTCCGCCTCTCCCAAGCTTCGACAGGAGGCCCCATGAGTTGATGCCTCACGATGCTCTTCCCGCAAGCTTCAATGCCTCAAGGCCCGGGTCCCTTCAAAAGCTAAGTCTAAACACTTCGCAAATTTCTTGGTGCTTCTTGAGATTTTCTCCCCCGTGATATCGTCGAGTATTCCTATTTCATCCTTGGCATGAGCCGCTTGCACGTTAAACGGGGCATCCTGAGCATCACGCCTCAGTAGCCCTTACGACCCGCACAACCTTGCACCCTCTGGCCTTGTTAGACACACGTCTCAACATACCAGCTACGGTACTAGTACATTCGGGGGCTGGGTACAATCAATGCAGATCAAAAAGACAATGTTAAAAGGGAAACAAATCTCGCAAGAAAACATGAGAATGGCAGCAAAAGATTAAGAACTTAGTATGGTTACACAAATAAATTGTCTTCACGCCCCTGCGTGGACTCGCAAACTACAGTGCATCAGGGAATAAAGAGATAAAGCCTCAAGCACAAGAGCCGTCGTCTTCAGCATCAGGGTCGCCACCCTCCTTGCAGGAATCAAGAACCTGCGCGAACCGCTCGATCAACACAGTGACATTCCCGTGGACCTCTGTCCTGAGCTCGCCCCGAATCTCCTCAGGCATAGGATCCACCATGCGTGCGAGGTCGAACGCGGAATCGTAGTAGACAAGGTTGCCGAAGACACGTGTGCCCACTTGGTCCATGAGGTCGGGGGGCCTTCCTCGACAGCAACATCCTGCCTAGAGACTGAGAGATCTAGCATCTCCACCACTTTTGTGAAGAGGTCAAGGTAGCTGCCATCGTACTTCGCGATGGGCAGGTCAGGGACGTCCTCGACGAAGCTGCTGAGTGCCCCGCGGACGCATATCACAAGCCCCAGGAACTGCTTTGCATGTTGTGTCTGCATCATCCGTTGATAACCCACAAGTATAGGGGATCGTTTGTAGCCTTTTTTGATAAGTAAGAGTGTTGAACCAACGAGGAGCTAAAGGTAGAATAAATATTCCCTCAAATTCTATCGACCACCAATACAACTCTACGCACACTTAACATTTGCTTTACCTAAACCAATAATAAAACTGGAAGTACTTTGCAAGAAAATAATGAGGAAGTAAATAAAAGTTAGGGTTTGATTAGTAGAAAGCTTTTTGTGTAACGCATGAGAAAGATTTCCCATAGGCAATTGAATATAACATGATAGATGCTTATCATGTGCAATGAGGGAGATGCATATGCTAACACACTTTCCGTACTTGGAGCATATGCACTTATGATTGGACCTCTAGCAAGCATCCGCAACTACTAGAAATCATTAAGGTAAACCCAACCATGGCATTAAACATCAAGTCCTCTTTACTTCCATACGCGCACAACTCCCTTACTCGAGTGTAAGTTTATGTCACTCTCACCACCCACTATAAGTGAATCATGAACATATTGCAAACCCTCCAGCATATATCCTTCACGTGTGCGCATCATGGAAGGCACCTTAGGACAACACCATATCAACACACAACTCATGTCAATAACATCATATCACAATTAACTCATAGGACAAAAGAAATCTACTCAAACATCATAAGATAGCCACATATCATTGGGAAATAGTATGTTGTGTTGAGCACCATGTTTCAGTAGGGAGTTACAATGGGAGGGGGAGAGAGTTGGTGTTGATGGCGGCAAAATTGTTGATGTAGATCGCCGTCACGCTCCTTGCCCCATCGGCTCTCCGGCGCCACCGCAAGAGGGGGAGAGAGCCCCCTCCTTATTATTCTTCCTTGGCCTCCCCCTAGATGGGAGGAGAGTCCCCCCTCTGGTCCATGCCCTCCATGGCGGCGGAGGGGCACGAGCCCCTCCGAGATTGGATCTCCCTCTCTGTGCTTTTCTGTTTCGTGTTCTGTTTTTTGGCCCTTTGCCGTTTCTTAAATATCCGGATATCCGTAACTCCGACTGTGCTGAAATTTTGAGGGGATTTTTATCCATAATATAGCTTTCTTGCGGCCTAAGAAGAGCCCCAACCAACTTACGATGTGGCCACTAGGCACCACCCTGCGCTAGGGGGTATGGAGCACGCACTGGTACCTACTGGAGGTCGTGGGCCTCTATTTGCATTTATTCCACCTCCCAAAAATAACATATATTCCTAAATTATTCTCCATAATTTTTTATCACATTTGGACTTTGTTTGATTTGGATATTCTTTGAAATAAAAACACGCAACAAACAGGAACTGGCACTTGGCACTGGATCAATATGTTAGTCCAATAAATCATACAAAATGTTGCCAAAAATATGTGAAGGATGTATAATACTGGCATGGAACGATAAAAAACTATATTTACGATGGATACTTATGAGCATCACCAATCTTAATTCCTGCTCGTCCTCGAGCAGGTAAATGATAAAAAAGATAATTTTCGATGTGGAATGCTACCTAGCGTAATCTTGATCATATATCTAATCATGACAAGAACATTAAGATACAAGTGATTCAGTGCAATAGTCTATAATTTGACATAAAGACATTAATACTCAGGCATCCCAACAAACAATCGTGTCTTTCAAAATATCAATGCTAAAGAAAGCTATCCCTACAAAATCATATAGTTTGTCATGCTTGGTCTTCCAAGCATAAGGTATAAATCATGAGCACCCCGGTATCAAATCAAGCAATCGGATCATACTTTTTAACGCGCTTCAGCTTTTTATTACTCACTCAATACTTGAGCGTGAACCATGGATATAAAAATATGGGTGGAATGGAGTATGATGATAGGGGTAAATATTGAGAAGACAAAAATTATAAGAAAGTCTCACATCGACGTGGCTAATCAACGAGCTATAAGTGTATGAAAGCTTATAGGTAATGCGAGGAGTAGGGATTGCCATGCAACTGATGCACTAAGAGCTATAAGTGTATGAAAGCTCAATATGAAAACTAAGAGGGTGTGCATCAAACTCTATAATGAAAAATTTCCACTAGTATATGAAAGTGACAACATAGGAGACTCTCTATATGAAAAACATGGTGCTACTTTGAAGCATAAGTGTGTAATTAGCATGTCCCTTCTCTCTTTTCTCTCATTTTTCATTTTTTTCTTCTTTCTTTTTCTTCTTTCATTCTTATTTTCTTTCTTTTTTGTTTCTCTTATTTTCTATTTTCTTTCTCTCTTTTTCTGTCCGGAGTCTCATCCCGACTTGTGGGGGAACTATAGTCTCCATCATCCTTTCCTCACTAGGACAATGATCTAATAATGAATAATGATGATCAACACTTCTATTTACTTACAACTCAATATTACAACTCAATACCTAGAACAAAGTATGACTCTATATGAATGCCTCTAGCAGTGTACAAGGATGTGCAATGATCTAGCGTAGCACGTACATAAAAATTTACAAGCCATGGAAATATCATGCTAGCTATCTTACGATCATGCAAAGGAATATGACAATGAATGCTCAACTCATCAAAATGGAAGCGGTGGAAGTTGCATGGAAATATATCTCAGTATGGCTATGGAAATGCCATAATAGATAGGTATGGTGGCTGTTTTGAGGAAGATATAATAAGGCTTATGTGTGATAGGGCATATCATATCACGGGGTTTGGATGCACCTGGGAAGTTGTGCATCGACTCTTGAGGTGAGAATGGGAAATGCATGGTACCGAAGAGGCTAGCAAATACTTGGAGGTGAGAGTGCGTATATCCATGGATTCAAATTAGTCACAAGGAACTCACATACTTATTGTAAGATTTTATTAGCTCTCTCGAAGCAACACACTACTCGCATGCCCCGAGGGAGAAGGTTGGGAGGAGTTAACCATCGCACGACTCGGATTATAACAACACAAAGGATTTCAATCAAGGATATATTATGCTCCAACTTCATCGCATAACTAGAGACTATACGTGCATGCTTCGGGAATCACAAATCTTAACATTAATATTCATACTAATCCACAATCATCAACTAGTTCACCCACATATTACTATCTTAATGTTGCAAAACTATTGTACGGAATCAAACATATCAT
The DNA here is from genome assembly GCF_904849725.1 of Hordeum vulgare subsp. vulgare. NCBI lineage: Eukaryota > Viridiplantae > Streptophyta > Magnoliopsida > Poales > Poaceae > Hordeum > Hordeum vulgare. The sequence goes on along the minus strand of NC_058520.1, from coordinate 185,659,882 downwards.
ACTCACTGATCTACAACTTTTATGTAGGATATTATGACTAACCATGTAAATGACCAATTCCTTTTGACTCTCTAAATAGGTATAAGTGAAGAATGAGAGTTTAAATCTTTCTACAAAATACCATGCTCTAATAAATATAAGTGAAGAAAAAGTGCATTTTTCAAATAACGATTTTCTGTGTAAGGAGAAACAGGCAATCCAAACTTCAAATGATATAAGCACATGAAGCATTGTATAAAGCTATACTCAAAAGATATAAGTGAAGTCCAATGTGAATTATATAAATAAATCATGGACTATCTCATACCAGCATGGTTCTTAAAATAAAAGTGAAAACTAAACACAAAAGACGCTCCAAGATTTACGCATATCACGTGAACGAAACAAAGACGAGAACATACCGATACTTGTTGAAAAAGACGGGATGCCTTCCGGGGTACCCGCAAGCTTAGACGCTTGAGTCTTCTTGGATATTTACTTGGGTTGCCTTGGTAATTGCCAAGCTTTAACTCTTTCCTCTCCTCCTTCTCCTCATATCGAGACCTCCTCGAACTTCGAACATTTCATCCACACAAAACTTAACAAAAACTCGTGAGATCTGTTATGCAAATTACTACCTTAAGTACTGTTGCAAACCTATTAATATTTTGTTTTTGCATTATATCAACTATAATGTAACTTCTCCATGGCTTATACCACCAATAGAATCGATAGTTTCATCAAAACGAGCAAAACAATGCATCAAAAAAGAATTTGCCAAAAACACGATAATCTATAGTAATCTGAACATTGACCATACTTCTTTAACTTTAAAAATTCTGAAAAATTATGAATAAATAAATACTTTGCATATAATTCCTGTGTAAAACTTTTAGAAACTTTCGATGTCTGAGTAAAAAAATGTAAATTCACGCACTACAGCCAAAGTTTCTATTTTTGCACCGCACATACCAAAAAGCAATCTAATCATCCTAAAGGCAAATCTTGGAACATTATTTTTATAATACAATGTATTTGTACAAAGGGGATAATTATTATTTTATTTAACTAATGAAAAATTCTACATTGTTTTTGTACGCAAGCATAATTCATATTGGGATCTTGGCCAGAAAAAGCATAAATTTCATCACATAGGGATATTTCAAAAGAATCAGTGGGATCATAGCAGTTACCATAGCTTTCATCCTTCGGTAAGCATAATTCATATACGCGAGCATAATTCATATTGCAACATGCATATACACAAGCATAATTCATATACACAAGCATAATTCGTATTGCAACGTGCATATACACAACCTTATAGCAAGTTCATATACGCAAGCATAATTCATATTGGGATCTTGGCCACAAGCATAGAAAGCATAAATTTCATCACAAAGGGATATTTCAAAATAATCAGTGGGATCATAGCAGTTACCATAGCATTCATCCTTCGGTAAGAACGAAGGGAAATTAAACAATGTATGAGTTGAAGAGTTACTCTCATTAGAAGGTGGGCACGGGTAGCTAATACACTCCTCCTCCTTTTGTTCTTCACTCTCCTCATCATCTTTTTCATCTAATGAGCTCAAAGTTTCTGCAATTTGTTCTTCCATAGATTCATGCATAATATTCTTCTCTTCCAAGGCGACATACATTCTCTCAATAAATTTATTAATATCAGCATTGTATTCATACTTATCAAAGCAATATTTAAGTATGGTAAAAAAATTAGATTTTGAAGGAACATCATCATAAGTTTCAAGCAAATAAGCAATTTCGTAAGCACCTTTAGAAGCAACAAATTCTTCTATTCGTTCCACATCATAGTAATCATATATACCATTAGCATAAGAAGCCAAGATTTTATTATTATTAAATTCACATTTAAAGGGAAGGTGTAGACCCTAATCTTGGAGCAACGAGTATAATCAGATCTCAAACATGCATCGCAAGCAAACCAACACAACATTTTAATTTGATCCCATAAAAATTCCACTTTTCGAGTCAACCGGTAATCTCTAAAGTATTCACGTTGATCCAATGTTTCTCCCATTATAAAGTTGAATGGGGTTTTCTCAGGATTATCTAAGTAGCGTTTAATATTTTCCACATAATGAGCATCGAGGGTTTTGGGAGGTTGCCCATCTCCTTGAGTAGCAAGTACATCATTTTTTGGTATTTTACGTTCCATATCCATAACTAAAGATAGAGAACAACTTAGAACAGAAAATAAAAACTACTTAGTGATAAAGCAAACAAGTACACATGAGAATATTCACCCCATGTTATTTCTCCCCAGCAAAGGCGCAAGAAAAAGGTCTTGATAACCCACAAGTATAGGGGATCGTTTCTTGCCTTTTTCGATAAGTAATAGTCTCGAACCCAACGAAGATCTAAAGGTACAATAAATATTCCCTCAAGTTCTATCGACCACCAATACAACTATACACACACTTAACATTTGCTTTACCTAAAACAAGAATAAAATTAGAAGTACGTTGCAAGAAAATAAAGAGCAAGTAAATAAAAGTTAGAAGCTGTTTAGTAGAAAGCTTTTTGTGTAACGCAATAGAAAGATTGTCCATAGGCAATTGAATATAACAAGATAGATACTTATCAAGTGCAATGAGGGAGAGGCATACAATAACACACTTTCTATACTTGGATCATATGCACTTATGATTGGACCTTTAGCAAGCATCCGCAACTACTATAAATCATTAAGGTAAACCCAACCAAAGCATTAAACATCAAGTCCTCTTTACTACATACGCGCACAACTCCCTTACTCGGGTGTAAGTTTCTCTCACTCTTGCCACCCACTATGAGCTAATCATGAACATATTGCAAACCCTCCAACGTGTATCCTTCATGTGTGCGCCTCACAGAAGGAACCTTAGGACATCACCATATCAACACACAACTCATATCAATAACACCATATCACAATTAGACCCGTAGAATAAAAGAAATCTACTCAAACATCATAGGATAGCCACATATCGTTGGGAAATAGTATGTAGTGTTGACCAACATGTTTAAGTAGAGAGTTACAACAGGAAACGAGGTGTTACACTGGTGCATCGAGGGGGAGAGTTGGTGTAGATGGCGGCAAGATTGTTGATGTAGATCGCCCTCACACTAATGACGAGTTGATGGATATAATTCTCGCCCCTCGTTGGTTACCCCAAGTGGAAGGTGTAGATGTAGTCAACAACAGATTTCCCTTACACAGGGACTGTAAGGTTTATCGAACTAGGAGGACTCCAAGGATCAACAAGTAGGTGTTCGTAGCTCTGGCGCTAGCAGAAAATGTCGACCTGTACACATAACAAATAACTTTTCTCCCAACAAGTTCCGATAGGTTGCCAATCTCTCCGACCTTGTAGTTTCCAAAGGATCAAAACACAAGCAGGAATAGCGATAGTGATCGCAATGGAAAAGTAAATAAAAACAATAAATGGTGGAGGTGTAAACAATGGTGGTAATACGGGCCAGAGTCACATGATGTTCACTAGTGATGTCTCTCTCCCAAAAGACGATAAACAACTATGCTGGGTAAACAAATTATAGCTGGGCAATTGACAGAATTATAAATGCACCGCAATGCTAATCCTACTACTAGAAAGTTAGAGGCTCAAAAGTAATGGGCAGTACGCCAAGACAAGTAGACCGTTTATCCATCAGAATCTACTCTCTAATCATCCACCTTGAGATATCTATCCAGAACATCTCGCTGGTATTAAGTTGCGAGCCCCACCCAAAGTGTGAACTCAAAGCAACAGACAACTCCATTAACGAACTTTGCGTAAGGTAAACAATCCTTGCAACCGTGGTCACAAGCACCGTTGTTTTCTCCCTGGTGGCAACAACACATCACCTAGTCTCATGTTTCTGTCACTCAAGCTAGTCATCAGGGGGCATGAACCCACAATCATGCATAACGCTCCCTCTTGGAGTTACAATCTACTACTCTGCCAAAGCAATAAAAAGCAATGAATAACATGCATGATTTACTCAAGAACATAATATAAAAGGAGAACAAAATATATAACTCAGCATAGCAACATCAGGTAAATTACATAGATGCCTTGATCATGTAGGGCAGTTCACAAGGGCTAAGCATTGAAGAACAAGATTGGAGAGAAGACATCACATAACTACTGGTCATGGAGTTATGGTCCAAGCAGGACTACTCACGGAACGTCCGAGAAGCGTCCATGGTGGTGGAGAAGTTCCCGGAGGTCAATCCTCCCTCCAGCAGGGCACCGGGAAGAGGTCTTCTGGCGCTCCCGATCTCGGAAGTGCTACGGCGGCGGAACGGTGGAGAAATTCACGATTCTGGATCTCATGTTAGGGTTTTCTGTCGCAGAGGTAAATATAGGCCGAAGGAGGGCACCAGAGGGTGTGGGCCCCACCAAGGCGGCCTCGTGGCGCGGCTAGGAGGTGGCTCGCGTAGGTTGGCCGCCTGGGCGACCCATGGCTCCCCTCTAGCTTCCATCACGCTGTTTTTTTTATATATTTTTCTTAGAATTTTTGGGGCTCTGGAAATTGGGGTAAAAGTCCCTGCAAAAAAGACATCAACAGACAGAAACTGGCACTCGGTGCACTTAATTAGTAGGTTAGTCCAAATATGTGTAAAAAGGTACGAAAGTGTAGCAAAAATATAACAATGTCACCCAAAAGATCATGGAACAAACAGAAATTATAGATACGTTTGGGACGTATCAACATCCCCAAGCTTAATTCCTGCTCGTCCTCGAGTAGGTAAATGATAAAACAAATAATTTCTGTGGTGACATGCTAACACACATATAAGAACTTCAAAGTAAAGCAAGTAAGATATGCAATTCAAGTCAAGACAATAACAAGCAAGAGTCTATATTTAGTATTGAAATTAGCAAAGTAAGAAAATAAAGGTGCGAGAGCTCTCGCTGTCCGTGACTTGAATGTCTCCAAATGGTGTTTGCGTGCAAGAAGTGGGAGATGGGTTTAGAGCATAAAAAATATTATATAGTTTAATTGAGAACTCAATCTACTAAAACTTCACACTTTGTCTCCTTCGGAATCTTATTTTGACTCATCCCCAGACCACTAATCAGGCACAAGTCAAAATGATCCTCTCCCTGTCGACTTTGATCAATCATGCAATGGACGAGAGCAAGCAAGATATGTTGGCACTTAGGATGGCAAAGAGAATAATGATGGGGAAGGAAGGCAAAAAAGGTGTGAAAGGCTCACATCAATGAGGACAACCAGAGGCGAGAGAAAGCCAAATGATAGATATTATGTGAGGAGTAGTGATTGTCATGCAACAGATGCACGTACGAGCTAAGGTAAGATCTCCAATGTAAGTAGTGGGGGTGCATCCAACTTGCTTGCTCATGAAGACCTAGAGCTCATTTGAGGAGGCTCATCATTGGAATATACAAGCCAAGTTCAATAGTGTAAGGGTCCCCACATAGTTATGCATGAATGATAATTTCTATTTAGTACAAATATAACGATGGAGTACGAGTGTGGATCTTTCAAAAGGAATAGTAGTGTTGCCCCCTTCTCTCTTTTTTATTTTATTTTTTGTGGCCTCTTTGGCTCTTTCTATTTATCTCTCATTTGTCCTTTTCGGGATCTTTTCATGTGTACTCTTTTGGGATCTTTTAATTTGTCCTCTTTGGGATCTTTTCCTCACTTTAGGGCTCTATATTTTACAAGAATAAAAATAAGATCTTCACACTTTATAAGAAGTACTCAACATAAATACAAATGAAAATTATCATGATGTATGCAAATGTATGCATCTGCTAGTGCAGCAGGATATGCAATGAAACTAGCGCGTCATGTAGCAATAATAAGGGCAAAGCCTAACTAACATGCGGCTCCTCGATCAAGAAAAAGCATGTATGACATGAAGATCAAGTCATGAGATGGTGGATGTTGCATGGCAATGTATCTCGGAAAGGCTATGGAAATTCCTTAATAGGTAGGTATGGTGGCTGTTTTGAGGAAGGATATAATGAGGCTTATGATGACAGAGCGTATCATGCCAAGGGTTTGGATGCACCGGTGAGGTTTGCGCCAACTCTCAAGATGAGAAAGGGCAATGCACGGTACTGAAGAGGCTAGCAAAATATGGATGGTGGAACTGCCAACAATCAAATACTCGCATTAGTCCGAAGAACTCATACACTTATTATCGGTAACTCTCTATCTAGTCAGGAGATTCACAAAGAGACAAGTACCCCGAGGTTGAGTGTTTGGGGGTTTGGTTATCCTTGCACATCATCGACCCATGATAACGCGAGGGTACTCTATATATTCCAACCCCTCTAGAGGTTAGAGATCCATCTAGTAGCTAGAGTTCTCAACTATTTTATTTGAAAATACACACGGATTTCCCAAAATACGACACCTATCACTAATAGGCTCAAGCTCTTGACACCAAAATTTCCAAACATTACTCAAATTAATACCTCAAAACTATTGCAAGTTACTACTATACTTAAATAGAAACCTCAGTTACCTACTCATTCAAGACACACAACTCAATGCAACAAGCCAACTCTCCAAATAAGATAAGCATGATAACTCAAGAGAGTTCCAAAAGCAACCTAAATAAAAGCTTTTAAAAATATAAAGCATGAAAACTAAGAGCTAAGCAGGACAACAACTATGAAAAGATAAAGAACACACAAAAAAGATAAGCATGAAAACCTATGTTGTGTTCTATGGTGGAGTGGAGCGTGTTTCTCTCCCAAAAAAGAAGGCTAGGTTCCAATTTGTTATGAAGAGCAAGCAAAACTAAAAAAACTAAAAAGTAAAGAGTAGGATGCTCCAATCATAGCACATAACATATGAAGTGATAAAAATATAGCATGGAGAAGGACTAACTGATGATTGTTGATGGAGAACGGGATGCACAGGGGAATCCCCAAGATTAGACGCTTGAGTCTCCTTGAATATTTCTTGGGGGTGCATGGGGAATCCCCAAGTTTGAGCGCTTGACACTCCTGGATCTTCTTTCATCATCTTCCATCGCATACTTGAAAACTCCCTTCATACGAAACTCATCATAAGCTGATTAGAGTCGTTAGTGCCCATAATAAAATAATTTATTCCCTACTCGAAATAAAGATTTTCCTGAAGAGCTACAGTTTCTCAAGATTGCCAAAAGGTTTTTGCAAAGAAAAACAAGCTTAAGATTTGCAAAACAATGAAAATGCAAAGCAAGGAAAAATCTGGGAAAAATAGAATATCACGTAGTAAATAAATTTTCGGGGCACTTATGCAACTCAAATCAAAAAACTCAGAACAAACGCCACAAAGACAATTATATAGATAATAATGTGAGGAAAATTCATATCAAAAAGATGATCTAGTGATGTTTGGAGAACTTTTCCGTCAAGCAGACAAAATCTGTTTCTGTTCAGCATGTCACAACTTTTTAACTTTCTTGCAATCGGAGGCTAAAACTTGGCACAAAGCTTGAATATAAAGATACAATGATGTTGCTACAGTAGTAACAAGCATCAAGACCACTAAAACTGAAAGTAAAAAACAAATAGGGTTGCATCCCAACAAGCGCTTTCTTTTATGCCTTTGAGCTAGGCATGATGCAAAAAGATCAAGTATTATCAACTCCAAAAAAATAACTTGCCCGAATAACAAACTCATAAGGTAACTTAATTTTCTTTCGAGGGAAATGTTCCATTCCCTTTTTAAGGGGAAATTGGAATCTAATGGTCCCTTCTTTCATGTCAATGATAGCACCAACGATGCGGAGAAAAGGACATTCCAAAATAATTGGACATGAGGGATCACACTCAATGTCCAGAATAACAAAATCATCAGGAACATAATTATCATTGACAACAATAAGAACATCATCAATTCTCCCTAAAGGTTTCTTTATGGAAGAATCAACAATATGAACACCAAAATAACATTGATCAAAAGGTTTCAAATCAAGCACATCATACATTCTTTTGGGCATAACGAAGGCACCAGCTCCAACATCACATAAAGCAAAGCAAGGGAAATTATTCAATTTAATATTGACCATAGGATCCCAACGATCTTCTAGTTTTCTAGGAATAGAAGTATCTAGCTTGAGCTTCTCCTCCCTAGCTTTGATAAGAGCATTGGTAATATGCTCGGTGAAGGCAATATTGAGTGTACTAGTGTGGGGGTCTTTAGTCATTCTTTGCAAAAAAGTGATAACTTTAGAAAGACTACAATTATCAAAATTAATATCATCGCTATTAAGTAAAATTGTAGTGTCATCCTATATATTTGATTTGCTCTCTGTTATAAAAGTTTGGTTGTCTTCCCAAGTTTGGGGACGTTTAGGAGAAACTTCAAACCAAAGATCTGGTTGCTTCCCGGGGAGACCATGCCAAGGGCATAATTCTCTATAATAACTAACATAGTCACAAGGTCTATTACTTTTACAAATACCCATAGTGGGAATCGAGCAATAGAAGTGAAGGTAAAATCATTGTTGTTGTGACTAGTGAAGTCACACAACTTGGTGTTTGGAACCCAAAGCAGCAGCAACAAGCAAGAACAAAGAAACTAATTTTTTTTGTGGTTTTTGGTATAAGACTATAAAGAAAAAACTAGAAAGCAAAGGTAAGGATAGTGTGCAACTCCCCTATCTTGAACACTGGAGTCCCCGGCAACGACGCCAAAAATTTTCTTGATGACGAGTTGATGGATATACTTCTCGCCCCTTGTTGGTTACCCGAAGTGGAAGGTGGAGATGTAGTCAGTAGTAGGTTTCCCTTACACGGGGTGCAACACCCCGGACACACCCGCCGGCGATCGTTACTCCTGGCAGGATCTAGACTGGCCCCACAAATAAATACTAGTCTTTTGTGCGCACTTTGTCCTCACTCATGCGCACCCGGGGTCAACTTCCCGGTCGGTCACCCATCCTAGAACTACTCTAGGCTGAGCATGCTTAGCCTAGCAGTTCTGTTCAAATGGGATCCCGGAAAAGAAGGAATTCCTTATTGATATGAGTAGTCTATCATCCCTAATAATCTACGCTATCACACGGGTACTGTAAGGTTTATCGAACCAGGAGGACTCCGAGGATCAACAAGTAGGTGTTCGCTGCTCTGGCACTAGCAGAAGAAGTGGACGTGCACACACAACAAATAACTTTGCTCTCAACGAGTTCACAGAGGTTGTCAGTCTCTCCGGCCTTGTAGATTGCAAAGGATCAAAACACAAGTGGGAATAGTGATAGTGATTGCAACGGAAAACTAAATAAAAACAGTAAATGGTGGAGGTGTAAACAATGGTGGTAATATGGACCAGAGTCACATGATGTTCACTAGTGATGTCTCTCTCCCAAAAGACGATAAACAACTATGATGGGTAAACAAATTACAGCTCGGCAGTTGGCAGAATTATACACGCACCGCAATGCTAATCATGATACTAGAAAGTTAGACGCTCAAAAGTAATGGGCAGTACGCCAAGACAAGTAGACCGTTTATCCATCAACATCTACTCTCGAATCATCCACCTTGAGATATCTATACAGAACATCTCCCTGATATTAAGTTGTGAGCCCCACCCAAAGTGTAAACTCAAATCAATGGACAACTGCATTAACAAACTTTGTGTAAGGTAAACAATCCTTGCAGCCGTGGTCACAAGCACCATTGTTTTCTCCCTCGTGGCAACAAAACATACCCTAGTCTCATGTTTCTGTCACTCAAGCTAGACTTCAGGGGGAATGAACCCACAATCATGCATAACGCTCCCTCTTGGAGTTACAATCTACTACTTGGCCAAAGCAATAAAAAGCAACAGATAACATGCATGAATTACTCAAGAAAATAATATAAAAGGAGAACCAAATATATAACTCATCGAAATCTGACCATAATCTCATAATCCATCGGATCCCAGCAAACTCAACATAGCAACAACAGGTAAATTGCATAGATGCCTTGATCATCTAGGGCACCTCACAAGGGCTAAGCATTGAAGCACAAGATTGGAGAGAAGACATCACATAGCTACTGGTCATGGACTCATGGTACAAGGAGGACTACTCACGACACGTCCGTGAAGTGTCCATTGTGGTGGAGAAGCTCCCGGAGGTCAATCCTCCCTCCGACAGGGTGCCGGGAAGAGGTCTTCTCGCGCTCCCGATCTCAGAAGCGATGCGACGGTGGAATGGTGGAGAAATTCGCGATTCTCGATCTTATGTTAGGGTTTTATGTCGGAGAGGTAAATATAGGCCGAAGGAGGGCACCAGACGGGGTGGGCCCCACCCAAGCGCCCTGGTGGTGTGGCTAGGAGGTGGCCCCCGCAGGGTGGCCGCCTGGGCGAGCCGTGGCTCCCCTCTAGCCCCACTTGATTCTTCGTGAAGCTTCCTTCACGCTGATTTTTATATATTTTTCTCGAAATTTTTGGGGCTCTAGAAATTGGGCTAAAAGTTCGTGCAAAAAATACATCAGCAGACAGAAACTGGCACTAGGTGCACTGAGTTAGTAGGTTAGTCCAAATATGTGTAAAAATATATGAAAGTGTAGCAAAACATATAACAATGTCACCCAAAAGAGCATGGAACAAACATAAATTATAGATACGTTTGGGGTGTATCACACGCTCCTTGCCCCGGCGACACTCGGCGCTACCGGGAGAGAGGGGGAGAGACCCCCTCCTTCTTCTTCTTCCTTGCCCCCCTGCTAGATGGGAGGAGAGATCCCCCTCTGGTCCGGGGCCTCCATGGCGGCAGAGGGGCAGGAGCCCCTCCGAGATTGGATCTACCTCTCTCTTCTCTTCTGTTTTGTGTTCTTTTTTCTGGCCCTTCACCGTTTCTTTAATATTTGAAAATACGTAACTCCGATCGGGCTGAAATTTGAGGGGATTTTTATCCATAAATTAGCTTTCTTGCACCCGAAGAAGAGCCCCACCAACTTATGACTTGGACACTAGGCACCACCCCGCGCTAGGGGGTACGGGTCGTGCCCTGGTACCTAGTGGAGGTCTTCGGCCTCCATTAGCATTGATTCCACCTCCCAACAATCACATATATTCCAAAATAATTCCCTATGAATTTTTATTGCATTTGGACTTCGTTTGATATGGATATTATGCGAAACAAAAAACATGCAACAAACAAGAACTAGCACTTGGCACTGGATCAATATGTTAGTTCAATGGATCATATAAAATGTTGCCAAAAATATGTGAAAGTTATATAATATTGGCATGGACCCATAAAAAATTATAGATACGACGGAGACGTATCATCCGTGCTCACGCAGCCTCGTCATAGGCCTTCTTAACGACCTCGGAGACGTCGCCAACCTACGCCTAGAGTGGCCTCGGCTGTTCCTCGACATCCTCCTTGCCCTTGAGGGCAAGGTGGAGGTCCGCCTGAGTCTGCCGGAGCCGCTTCTTGAGCTCGTTGATCTCCTTCCAGATCTCGACACGCTGGGCCTTGAAGCGAGACTAATGCTTCCTCAACTTGTGTGGTTGTCCTTCAAAATCTCCCCGTGCTCCTTTTAAACCTTAGCATTGGCGTCGGTCTTGATCTTCTCCTACCTCACTGCCAGTTGTTGTTTGGCCTTGCCGCGCTCCTCCTCGAGGGAAGCATGGGTGACAAACATTTGATTCTCTAGTGTCGTCAACCACTCATGTGCAGCCTCCTTGTCGAAGGTGGTCCTAGCGAGCTCACGCTCCTAGATTGCTGGCCCCCCTCATGGCCGGCCAGGGCCTCCTCCTTCTTGGTCATCTCCTCCACACGGGCGGCATATTGTCGCTCGAGTGCCGCAACTGCGTCCTCGTGCGCGTGGAGCTCCTGCTCCCTGAGGGAGATCTGCTCCTTGACCTCCTTGGGGCGGGCCTTGATGACCCACAAGTATAGGGTATTAATCATAGTCCTTTCAATGAGTAAGAAGGTTGAACCCAATGAGGAGCAGAAGGAAATGATAAGTAGTTTCGAACAAGGTATTCTCTGCAAGTGTTGCGAGTAAGAGTGATAGATAGTTTTGTTGCAAGATAATTGGTAACAAGTAACAAGTGTGCGGCAAGGTGGCCTAATCCTTTTTTGTATCAAAGGACAATCATGAAACTTCTATTATATAAAGGAAAACGCTCTTGTGGACACATGGGAATTTACATCTAGTCATATTCATCATGTTGAGTTGATTCACATTCGTTACTTTGATAATTTGATATGTGGGTGGACCAATGCTTAGCTATTATTCTTAATCGAACTAGAAACCTACTTATGATTACCCCCTCTCGCAAGCATCCACTACAAAACAAGAATTAAGATAAATCTAACCATAGCATGAAACATGTGGATCCAAATCAACCCCTTATGAAATAACGCATAAACTAGGGTTTAAGCTTCTGTCATTCTAGCAACCCATCTTCTACTTATTACTCCACAATGCCTTCCCTTAGGCCCAAGTATGGTTAAGTGTCATGTAGTCAACATTCACATGACACCACCAAAGTAAGAGACATCATACATATCATCAAAATATCAAACAAATACCAACTTCACATGATAACTTATAACATGACTTCCCCCATGTTCTCAAGAACAGAAGAAACTACTCATAAATCAACGCCATGTTCAATATCATAGGTATAATAAATATGATAAAGGATCTAAACATATTATATTCCTCCAAGTAAACCAACTAGCATGAACTACAACATGTAATCAACAATACTAGTAACCCACATGTACATATCTGAGGTTTTGAGACAAAGATTGAATACAAGATATGAACTAGGGTTTGAGATGAGTTGGTTATGGTGAAGATGTTGATGAAGATTGATCCTCTCACGAAGGAGGAAGCATTGGTGATGATGATGACTTTGATTTCGCCCTCCCAAAGGAAAGTTTCCCGAGTAGAATCACTCCGTGAAGAGCAAAAGGGCATCTTCCCAGGTTTCCGCCTCGAGACGGCGACGCTTCATCCCGAAAGTATCTTCCTATTTTTTTCTATGTCAAAACCAATAACATCGGAGAAGAGGGGGTCAGAGGGCGTGGGAGGTGGGCCCAAGCCATTAGGACGCGCCCTGCTGGCTTGGCACCAACATGTGGCCCCTTCCGACACTTCTTTACTCCATAAATTCGGATATATTTCAGACAAAACCCTCGTGAAGTTTCAGGTCATTTGGAGTCTAGAGAATTTTTAGCCTTTTCTTAGTTTTTCACGTTGAGAATTCCAGTTTCCTACATTGTCCCTCTTTGTGATGTACCTAGTAAATTCAGAGAGAAAATGCATAAGAATTGTATCATAAAGTGGAGTAATGACCAAGAATAATATAATTGTCGATAAGAAATCATGATGCAAAATGGAAGTATCAACTCACCCAAACTTAAACCTCGCTTGTACTCAAGCGAAAGCCAAACTCGATTATAATGGCCACATATTTAGAGAGAGAGGTGTTGATAAAAACAAAATACGAACATGAAAACCTCATGAATAATAACATAGTAGCAATTTTTCAACACATAAATTTTCATAAAAAAGTAATAATCTATCCACAATTATTGGAGTATGAAGCATAAATTTTATTGACAATCAAAAAATTATGTTCTTAGTCATTTGGACAACTACAATAAATCATATTTCAGAGAAGAGTCCATGTAAGAGCTTTTATTTTAGCAAGTTCACATACTCAACCATCTTTTTGTCTTCTATGATTGCTGACATTCAGTGCATATTTTTGGAGCAAACGTTTCCATTGGACACATAGGAAGATAGGGGCTTAATTGTTTGTGCCTCCCAACTTATTTACCTCAAGGACAATGTCAACAATAATGACTCATTTCACTCAAAAAAAACAATAATGCCTCATGGTCACCTACATCCAACTGGATATGTATGTATATATATATATATATATATATATATATATATATATATATATATATGTATATATATATATATATATGGATCTTTCCCCAACACATGATGCTTGCCAACTAAAGAATTAATAGGTAGGAATAGAGGTAAATATTATTGACTCTTGCATAAAAGTAAGTACGTGAAAGTAAAAGATAGGCCCTTCACAAAGGGAAGCATAGGTTGTCATGCACTTTTTAGTTTAGGATGTGCAAGCTCTTAATGTAAAGGAATGTCACTTTATATTGGCCCTTATGATAACAACCTTTATTATGCAGTATGTCGCTTTTATTACTTTGCCATCATAAGATCGTACAAATCTTATTTTCCCTCATAATAAAAGATCATACATATTTAGGAGAAACTTTTATATCTTTGTGCACCGATGACAACTTTCTTAACGGATCTTATTCAATCCATAGGTAGATATGGTGGACTCTCATGGCAAGTGATACATCCCAAACGTATCTATAATTTATGCTTGTTACATGATCTTTTGGGTGACATTGTTATATGTTTTGCTACACTTTTATATCATTTTACAAACATTTGGACTAACCTACTAACTCAGTGCACCCAGTGCCAGTTCATGTCTGTTGATGTCGTTTTTGTAGGGGCTTCTACTCAAATTTTCGAAGCCTGAAAAATCTCGAGAAAAATATATAAAAGTCAGCGTACCGGAAGCTTCCAAATCACGAAGATGGGCCAGAGGGAGGTCAGGGGCCGCCCAGGCAACCTGAGGGCGCGGCCTACCCCCTGGCCGTACCAAGAGGCCACCTGGGTGGGTCCCACCTCCTACGGTGCCCTCCTTTGGCCTATATTTACTCCTCCACGAGAAAACCCTACCATCACATCCAGAATCGCAAATATCTTCATCGTTCCGTAGCCGCAGTGCTTCCGAGATCGGGAGCGTCAGGAGACCTCTTCCCGGCACCCCGCCGGAGGGAGGATTGACCTCCAGGAGCTTCTCCACCGCCATGGACGCTTCCCGAACCTGTTGTGAGTGGTCCTCCTTGGACCATGTGTCCATGACCAGTAGCTATGTGATGTCTTCACTCCAATCTTGTGCTTCAATGGCTAGTCCTTGTGAGCTGCCATACATGATCAAGGCATCTATGTAATTCTCTTGCTATTGCTATGCTCGGTCTGTTGGGATCCGATGGATTATGAAATTATGTTCATATTTTTATGATTTATATATTTGATTATCCTTCTATATTATGTTCCTTAGTGATTCATGCATGTTCTCCATTGCTATTTATTGTTTTGGCCGAGTAGTAGATTTCAACTCCAAGAGGGAGCGTTATGCATGATTGTGGGTTCATGCCCCTCGATGTCTAGCTTGAGTGACAGAAACATGAGACTAGGGGATGTGTTGTTGCCACCAGGGAGAAAACAACGGTGCTTGTGACCACAGTTGCAATGATTGTTTACCTTACACATAGTTCGTTAATGCAGTTGTCCGTTGCTTTGGGTTTACACTTTGGGTGGGGCTCGCAACTTAATACCGGCGAGATGTTCTGGATAGATATCTCAAGGTGGATGATTAGTAAGTAGATGTTGATGAATAAACGGTCTACTTGTCTTGGCGTACTGCCCATTACTATTGAACCTCTAACTAACAAGTAGCATAATTAGCATTGCGGTGCGTTCATAATTTTGTCAATTGCCTAGCTATAATTTGTTTACCCAAGCATAGTTGTTTATCGTCTTTTGGGAGAGAGACATCACTAGTGAACATCATGTGACTCCGGTCCATATCAGCATCATTGTTTACACCTGCATCATTTACCGTTTTCATTTACTTTTCTGTTGCAATCACTATTGCTTTTCCCGCTTGTGTTTTGATCCTTTGCAAACTACAAGGCTGGAGAGATTGACAACCTCTCTATACTCGTTGGGAGAAAAGTTATTTGTTGTGTGTGCAGGTCCACGTCTTCTGCTAGCGCCAGGGTGGAAGACACCTACTTGTTGGTCCTAGGAGTCCTCCTGGTTTGATAAACCTTACAGTCTCCGTGTGAGGGAAAACTTACTACTGACTACATCTCAACCTTCCACTTGGGGTAACCAACGAGGAGCGAGAATTATATACATCATTTCGTCATCAAGCAAACTTTTCTAGCGCCGTTGCCGGGGACTACAGTCTTCAAGATAGGGGAGTTGCACGCTATCCTTTACATTTGCCTTTTAGTCTTGTTAGTTTGCTATTTAGTTTTTCTGCTTTAGAGTGTTATACCAAAAACCACAAAAAAATAGTTTCTTTTTTCTTGCTTGTTGCTGCTGCCATGGGTTCCGCTGAAAACACCAAGTTGTGTGAATTCACTAGTCACAACAACAATGACTTTATGTGCACTCCTATTGGTGCTCCCGCCAGTGGGGCTACGCCCTATGAGTTTAAACCTACTTTACTGAACCTCGTTATGAAAGATCAATTTTCCGGTGCTGGAGATGATGCTGCTTTGCACTTGAACAATTTTGTTGATCTTTGTGATATTCAAAAATATAAAGAAGTAGATGGTGATATTGTTAAACTTAAGATTTTTTCCTTTCTCCTTGAGAGGAGGAGCTGAAGTGTGGCTTCAATCTTTGCCTAGGAATAGCATAGATTCTTGGGATAAGTGCAAAGATGATTTTATTGGGAAGTATTACCCGCCTGCTATGATTATCCAGTTAAGAAGTAACATTACGAATTTTAGGCAACTGGATAATGAACACGTTTCTCAAGCTTGGGAACGTATGAAATCTCTTGTTAAGAATTGCCCTACACATGGTTTGACTACTTGGATGGTTATCCAAACTTTCTATGCAGGATTGAACTTTACCTCGCGGAATCTGTTAGACTCGGCCCCGGGAGGAACCTTTATGTCAACTACACTTGGTGCTGCTACAAAGCTATTGGATGAGATGATGACAAATTATTCTCAATGGCACACCAAGACAGCACCAACAGGTAGGAGGGCAAGCTCTATTGAGGAGATCTCCTCCTTCAATGATAAGGTTGACTTGATCATGACTATACTCACTAAGCAAGCTCCTATTGATCCTCATGATGTTCCTTCAAATTCTTTGGTTGCTCTGGAAAGAGAGCAAGTTGGTGTTAATTTTATCTCTAGGAACAACTTCAATAATAATGACTATAGGAGTAATTTTTGTAGCAATCCTAGACCGTTTCCATCCAACAACTATGGGAACAACAACAATTATCCTAGCACCAAAAACTCCACTTCTGAATTAGAGAGCATGCTTAAAGATTTTATCACTTCTCAAAAAGCCTTCAACAAGAATGTAGAAGAGAAACTAGAAAAATTAGATAGTCTCTCTTTGAAGGTGGACAACATAGGTCATGTCGTAGAGATGCTTAAAATTAGAACTTCCCCACTTGAGGAAAGGAACACCACACCCATGAATGCTATCCAAGTCCAAATTAATGAGAACATAAGAATGCTTGCCAAACTTAAGGATAGATGGGATAGAGAAAAAGAAGAGGAAGAGAGAATTAAGAGCCTTCTGACACACACTACCATTGCTACTATACAAGTTGTTGAGGATCTCAAAACTTTTAGCACCCATCACACTCCTAGTCCCAATGGACCTATTAATAGTGATGCTAATACCACAACTATAGGACAAGAAGGTCCTTCGAATTTAGAGACTACTCAAAGAATGAGCTTAGATGACATTACTACCACTTTAATTAATGGTGGTAATCTTGATTTTGACAATTGTAGTCTTTCTGAAGTTATCACCTTTTTGCAAAGAATGGCTAAAGACCCCCACACTAGTACACTCAATATTGCCTTCACCGAGCATATTACCAATGCTCTTATGAAAGCTAGGGAGGAGAAGCTCAAGCTAGAGACTTCTATTCCTAGAAAACTAGAAGATAGCTGGGATCCTATGGTCAATATCAAATTGAATAATATCTCTTGCTTTGCATTGTGTGATGTTGGAGCTAGTGCCTCCGTTATGCCCAAAAGAATGTATGATATGCTTGATTGGAAACCTTATGATCCATGTTCTTTTGGTGTTCGTTTTGTTGATTATTCCATAAATAAACCTTTAGGGAGAATTGACGTTGTTCTTATTATTGTCAATGATAATTATGTGCCCGTTGATTCTCTTATTATGGACATTGAATGTGATCCTTCATGTCATATTATTTTGGGACGTCATTTTCTCCGCACCGTTGGTGCTATCATTGACATGAAAGAGGGAATCATTAAATTCCAATTCCCACTTAAAAAGGGAATGGAAAATTTCCCTACAAAGAATATTAAGTTACCTTATGAGTCCGTTACTTAGGCAAGTTATTCTTCTGGAGTTGATAACACTTGATCTTCTTGCATAATACCTAGCTCAAAGGCATAAAAGAAAGCGCTTGTTGGGAGGCAACCCAATTTGTTTTTTACTTTCAGTTTTAGTGGTCTTGATGCTTGTTACTACTGTAGAACCATCATTGTATCTTTATTTTTAAGCTTTGTGCCAAGCAACAGATTCTTCAATTGATGCTGCTGGTATGTCCTTCGGAATAGACTTCATCAAAATAGGACAACCATCATACCATGTATGAATTTCTTCACTTTTGACAACAACTGAGGAATTTTTTGTAGAGGGATGGCCAGTGGTGAATTTGGGTGTGTTGTTTCCCAATATTTATTATTTGTCACTGGGGTGGTGCAGCCCATGTCCGCCTCTTCTTCATTTTCTGCAACTCCAGCCTCTCCGGTAGTAAACTAAGTCTGGGGCGATGATACCTTAGAGGGTGAAGTGCTCACGTCCACTTCAATTTGTTCACCGATCGGCTTTTAGGAAGCAATCGATCGATTTTCTCCAGCCTCGGCATCTGGGATGACATAACCTTCACCAAATGGTACCATTTCATAAGAGGGTACACAAGTGATAGGCGTTGCATCAATCAGTTCAATTGAGGAACTTGGCAAAATCCTCAATCGCTTGGCTTTTGAGGATTCTGTGGTAGTTGATGCCTTTTGCTTTCGTGTGGCTTCCTTTTCCACAGCCTTGGTTTTCTTCGCTTCTAATGCAGAAGGAAGTATTGATAACCCACAAGTATAGGGGATCAATTATAGCCTTTCTCAATAAGTAAGGGTGTCGAACCCAATGAGGAGCTAAAGGTAGGACAAATATTACCTCAAGTTCTATCGACCACCGATACAACTCTACACAGACTTTATGTTCGCTTTACCTAGAACAAGTATGAAACTAGAAGTACTTTGTAGGTGAGATAGGATGGGTTTGCAAGGAAGTAAAGAACACGTAAATAAAAACTAGGGGTTAGTTAGATAAAGAAACAATTACGTTAGTTTAACGAGTGTGGAAAAGTGGTGGTAGGAGTTGCGGAATTGTCCCTAAGTAATTGACTATGTTACTAGACCGATAGCAAATTTTATGTGGGAGAGGCTGCTGCTAGCATGTCATCCCTTACTTGGAATTCAATGCACTTATGATTGGAACTATTAGCAAGCATCCGCAACTACTAACGTTCATTAAGATAAAACCCAACCATAGCAATCAGATATATTGGTCCCCCTTCAATCCCATATGCATCAATTTCTATGCTAGGCTTAAGCTTATGTCACCCTTTCCCTCCAATACATAGTCCTATCAACATACTACTAACCCTATGGTGTGATCCACGCGCGCGCTCATATGATGGGCACCAAAGGACAACAACATATCCACAAGCAAATTAAACCAATCATAGCAATTCATCAAATCACCGATAGGACAACGAAAATCTACTCAGACATAATAGGATGGCAACACATCATTGGACAATAATATGAAGCATAAAGCACCATGTTCAGGTAGAGGGTACATCGGGTTGCGGGAGAGTGGACTGCTGAATATAGATGGGGGAAGGTGATGGAGGTGTTGGTGAAGATGACGGAGGTGTTGGTGTAGATCGCCGTCACACGATGATGTCTCGGGCGGCGTTCCGGCGCTGCCGGGAGAGAGGGGAGAGATCCCCCCTTCTTCTTCTTCTTCCTTGACCTCCTCCATAGGTGGGAGAAGGGTTTCCCCTCTGGTCCATGGTCTCCATGGCGGTGGAGGGGCGATAGCCCCTCCGAGATTGGATCTCTCTCTCTCCGTGTGTCCTTCTGTTTCTGCGCTCCTAGATCCGTAACTCCGATTGGGCTGAAATTGTAACACGATTTTCTTTCGGATATTATCTTTCTTGCGGAGAAAGAAGGGACCCAATCGCCTTAGGGATTGGTCACAAGCCTGACAGGCGCGGGCCCACCCCCAGGCCGCGCCTAGGGGGCTTGTGACCTCCTCGGGCATCGTTTCATGTATATTCTTCTTCCCAAAAATCATAAATATTCCAAAAAAATCCCCGTAGGTTTTTTATTGCGTTTGGACTTCGTTTGGTATGGATAATCTGCGAAACAAAAAACATGCAACAAAGAGGAACTGGCACTCGGCACTAGATCAATATGTTAGTCCCAAAAATAGTATAAAAAGTTGCCAAAAGTATATGAAAGTTGTAGAATATTGGCATGACACAATCAAAAATTATAGATATGAAGGAGACGTATCAAGTATCACTCTCTCCACCTTTTAAGATTTTGATAGAGGAGCAGAGGGTGAAGTCGATGGATTTCTTCACGCGCAACGGTTTCTTCCGCTGGCCTAACAGTTTCCTCAAGAGCAACAATGGAGGTTGCCCTGGAAATTTCTTCAGGAGCTGCAGTTTCTTCAGCAGCCCTGGCCGTGTCTTCAGGAGTTGCACTTTCTTTAGCAGTCATGATAGTTTCTTCAGTCGCTGGAGTTTCTTCAGTAGGTTGACCAGTTTCGTCATCAGGCTAAGCAGAGGAGCCAACCAGAGCAGTTTGTGGTTGCTATGGTTCGCAAACCTTTGAGTTGTGGTCAGTGATGACTTTAGTAGCCACATTGACGAACCTGGCCTTGGCGCCTTGCCCACCAGCATGATATTTTTGTACTCTTCACTCAGGTTTTTAATCTCAGTCTTTGCAGAAATGAGTTGGTTAGGAGTGAGGGAGGGAACGTTGTTCTTCATGAATCGTTCCTTCTTGCTCTACTCCCTTATTGCCCTTTTGGCCTTTTCAAACTTCCGTTTTTCTTTGTTAATGAAAGCTATCAACACATGGCTTGGACCAGGTGCTAGTTTCAGACCGTCAATTGGGGTTTGAGGATCCTTGTACCAGACATCAACGAAACCCAAAACATCTCTTGGGTTAAACATAAGAGGAATGTTTGTGCCCTTGACCTGAGACACTCTTTGTTATTTCCTTCTGATGATTTCAATGAGTTCTTCATCATCAGCTTCATTATCTGTCCGTGCACTAAATACTGGGGTCTATAGTTCCCCGACATAGTGCGCGGACACCGGCAACCCCTCCATAGCGGTAAGGCGCGTCGCTGGAGGTTAGGGTAGAAGCAAGACTCCGAAGCCACCAAGTGAGGATTGCAAGCCCCGACAAGCACTCGCTTGCTGGGAAGGAAGAAGAGACCCCGACAGGAGCTCCCTGCCGGGGAGATAGACAATTCCACGGCGAGACCCTCCCGCCGAGGAAGAAGGACTAAGCCCCGACAAGCCATCCTTGCTGGGAAGATTGCAAGGCCTCGGCAGGCCATCGCCTTCCTGTCAAGAGGAAAAAGAAGAGCCCGGACAAGGTAACTCTGCCGGGAAGGAAGAGAATGCCCGAGGAGATGCACGGGCCCAGGGCGCCCTCACGACCTGCGAACGCCTCCACCGACGAGCACGCCACCACCGATGAATGAACCACGCGTCCGCCCGCACGCGAACGCAACATCCCGAAGTTGCCACGTGTGGGTACGTGTCCAACCCCCGTGACCAGGTGAGGGATGTCTGTCGAAGCATTTAATGCACCGCTTACAAGGCAGTAACATTGTATATGCCGGTCGGCGCTGTTTCTCTCGTGAACCTACCGTTCACCCACTGAGCCACTATGGTGACCCCTTCGCCTATAAAAGGAGGCCCGAGGCTCAGTAGTAAGGACTTTTGGCTTTTTGACCAATCAAAAGGCTGTAAAAAGGGACAGATCTACAGCAACCCAAAACGAGTAACTAAACGCATGCAAGAGTAGGTTTTTACGCCTCACGAGGCCACAACCTGGGTAAAAAGACCTTGTCGGGACCTAACTGTTGGTTTTGCTCTTGCCACGACCACTCTCCCCGCCAAACTAGCAAAAAGGGGACCGTGGAGGCCTCCATATGTGTCGAACCTTCACCGACATCTTTGGCGCACTAGGTAGGGGGATGGCTGGAAGTAGGCCGGCATTAGCGCCGCCCCGATCCGATGACCCACCCGTCGGCTCCACAGATCCCAGTCCGCCGCTTCGTCTTCCTTGAGTGGGAGGAGGCAGTGGCTCCTCCGCTCGCGCGAGAGCCCGTAGCGCCTTCATAGGTGCTATGCAAGCGCGGGTGGAAGGAGCGGAAGCCCTGAGCTCCACATCGCCCGGCCGACACACCTCCTTGGAATGCCGCATTGCTGTCAAGGGCGTGACAGGGGGCTTCGGCAAGGCCTCCGACGCTTACTTCAACCGACGCACATCTCTGGAGTGCTGCATGGTCGTTGAGGACGCGTCCGAGGACCCGACCGCCCCGTCATGCACCCTCCGGCTCGCATTTCTCCTTAGAGCGCGGTGACGCCCGAAAGATGCGCTCGGGGGCTCGGCCATCAAATCTCTTGCAAAAGAGATGAGAAAGTGATACGCCCCAGCATGCCTCTTTCTTTCAGAGTGGCCAAAGGCCACCGGTGAAAACCTCGTCGGCAAGAAGGCCGCTGGAGGCAACATCAGCTTGCCGGGGGTACGGATATTCCTCCCCGGTAGCACCTTCAGACGCTGCCGCTAGGAATGCCGCGACACGCGAGATAAGTACAGAGGCAAACTTCTTGCCAGACTCTTGGTAGATTAGTTGTATCCTTTGAAGCATCGAATTTTGTATGAGAATCCCGCGCGTAGATGGACCTTGCTAGGATGAGTGCACTCCGACTCCGTTTTGAGCCTGTTCAACGACTTGAGCGGGCACAGAGTACCCTTATCTCGTTTTGAACTCGCTCAATGTTTTGGACGGCTACGTAGCACCTTATTTCGCCTCGAGCCGCGCTTGACAATTTACATGGTTGCACTGAGTGCGGAAAGGAGTCTTGCCGGTGACGACCTCCTCTGCCGAGTTTTTTGAGGATCCGCTCCTCTAAGTACTCGCGGCAGGATAAGTCAAGCCGGCAAGCATCCGGAAAGTGCAAAGGAATAATCATACAAAAAGAGAGTCGAATAAAGGATGCATCTATTCATTCATTAGTCTGGATACATTTGATACCACTTACAAACCATTGTTGTCCTAACCTAAATACTCTGTCTTTTAAAAGAGGATCGACCTATGCGGAGGAATTGGAGTTTATGAAGACAAGACGTGGCAAGGCTCGCGGTACATCCATGCTAGCTCCTCCGGGACCAGCACTGTACCGACGAGAGCTGGTTCGTCCTCGTCAAGCCACAGGAAGGGGCGATGGATTCGGTTGAGATCCCCCTTCCAAGGAGGGGAGGGGTGTGACTAGGTTGCGCCAGTGCAGGAAGCACTAGGTCCGAGCCGGGGGAATCATCCTTCGATTTTATTCCCCGAGCTTGAGACTAGGCTCAGCGCCGTCACCACTGCCGCCCTCCCTGTCGCTGTCGCTCGAAGCGGAGCATTCAACGCCGCTCGAGCCTTCTTCACAGCAGCCGAGACGCACACCGGAGGGCCCGTACAACTTGACGATGAGCATACGAGCCTCCATCAGCTTGAAGCAAAGGATGTAGATGTCCTCGAGTCCATGAGCCCGGGCAAAGGCCTTCCAGCCGCGCCCAAGTAGCATGGAATGGGGCTTCGGATACTCTGCGTGCACCCGCACGACGCCATGGGAGCATCCGTGCACTCACACCCAGAAGACGGGAGGCTGGCGACCCCCATCACCATGGCAAAGCTGTGAGGGAGATGCAGGTGACCCCGAAGGGGGCCGCAAAGCTCTGGAATGAACTCGAATGGCGTCGCCTCCGAGTGGCCACCCAAAAAAGAAGGCACGAGGAGGGTGATTGAGGTGGCACTCCGCCTCCCTTGACCACGTTCCCGGCATCCTCGGCCCTTCGAGCCTCTCCCGCCACGGTCGATGGGGCTGCCGCTGGCTCCGGCTCCTGAAGCTGTGGCATGATCCGAGCGGGATCCCCTTACCGCCCTGGCGGCCGAAGGAGGCCGGCACCGTACCCTAACCATGGTTAGAGGTGGGTGCCATCGGCAAAGCTGAAAGCATCAAGAGAAGACAAGGCGATAGGCGCAGAAGGCTTCGAGAGTGAGATGGATGGGCAAAACTTCCGCGCAAACACCCTAATTTATAGGGAAAAGCTCAGAGGCCACCCTCCTCGCTCCAGAAGCCACCGCCCCTCTCGCCGAATCGCCCTCAAGTCATAGGCGGAACATGGAACCGCCCTGATGTGCCAATGCATGCAGGGGCGGGGCCATCCACCCACGCGGATTTTGAGGCCACGATCACCACTTGCCCGACCGCCGTTGCGCATGTCCTACACGTGGCAGAGGTGTTTTCAGGGAATAAAGAGGCCATCTGTGCACGCCACACACCCTTCCACTTCACGCATTCAATGCGCGACATGGGGAAAGAAAGCATGTAACGGCTCGATTCCGATAAGCCCGGGGCCCGCAAGTCCACGCACCGCTTTGGGCCTCGCCCAACAACGCCTCGCATGCATGTGTGGCCCAGGCCCAGGGGCTCCTGTCGATGCACTAAAGACTGGGGTCTCTAGTTCCCGGACTAGTTAGCGGACACTGGCAGCCCCTCCACAGCGGCAAGGCGTGTCGCTGCAGCTTAGGGCGGAAGCAAGACTCCGAAGCCACCAAGTGCGGATTGCAAGCCCCGGCAAGCACTCTCTTGCTGGGAAGGAAGAAGAGACCCCGGCAGGAGCTCCCTGCCGGGGAGATAGACAATGCCACGATGAGACCCTCCTGCCGAGGAATAAGGACTGAGCCCCAGCAAGCCACCCTTAACGGGAAGATTGACAAGGCCTCAGCAGACCATCGCCTTCCTGCCGAAAGGAACAAGAAGAGCCCCACCAAGGTAACCCTGTTGGGAAGGAAGAGAAGGCCCGAGGAGATGCGCGGGCCCAGGGCGCTCTCGCGACCTAATAACGCCTCCACCCACGAGCACGCCACCGCCGGTGCATTAACCACGCGTCCGCCCGCACACCAGCGCAACACCCCAAAGTTGCCACATGTGGGTATGTGTCCAACCCCACCTGACCAGGTCAGGGAAGTCTATCGAAGCATTTAATGCACCTTTGTCAAGGCAGTAACACTGTATCTGTCGGTCGGCGCTGTTTCACTCGTGAACCCACCGTTCACCCACTAACCCAATGTGGTGACCCCTTCGCCTATAAAAGGAGGCCTGAGGCTCACCAGTAAGGACTTTTGGCTTTTTGACCAATCAAAAGGCTGTAAAGAGGGACAGATCTACAGTAACCCAAAATGAATAACTGAACGCATGTAGGAGTAGGGTTTTACGCACCACGCGGCCCGAACCTGGGTAAAAAGACCTTGTCGGGCCTTGACTGTTCGTTATGCTCTTGCCGCGACACCTCTCCCTGCCAAACCAACAAAAAGGGGACCGTTGAGGGCCCCATAGGCGTCGAACCTTCACCGACATCATTCTCAGATGTCGAGGGAACATTGAATACCATCTTGTGAGGACTTGGTCTCTTGCCTCATCAAGCAGTCATCCTCTTCTTCATGGATGTGGTACTTGAAGAAGTGAGAGCGGAGCCAGTTGCAGATGTCCGTGAGGGAATTGTAAATCCAACGGTTCGCTCCCATGTTGCAAGGTGCACGGGAGTTGAGGACTTTGTGGGAGTAGCTAAGGAAGTGGTAGTCACAGAAGGAGCTGGATGAGGAATTTGCTATGAGGGATTTGAACTTGAGGATTTTGTCTTCACAATTGATTTCTTCACTAGAGAATGTTTTGGAGCTATTATACTGGCAGATGCTTCAACAACAGATGAGGTAGAGACACCTATTTCAAGGTTGAATTTCCTCACTGCCTCTGAAGAGATCTTTTGCAGCTTGGCTTGGCGCTTGGCCCACTCCTTGGGAAATTCTTCACCACTTACAATGCTGGTGGGATCGGCTACTTGGCCTTCAGTGAGAGGAGGTCTTGGGCATGGAGGATTTACTACGAGTTTCTTCATGTACTTTGGAGTAACATATGTGTACTCCCTCCATTCCTTTGCACATCTCTTTTCAATTTTCTCGATGCACAATTTGTGCTTCTCTTCGGTCTCCTTGCCATATATCTCCTCATCAAGAGTGCAGTATTCATTATATATATCTTCAGGGATTTTGAAAGTATTGTTGGTTTCTTCGTTCTTTTCTCCCTTGTGAGGTATTTTCCCTTCAGCCATTTTATTCACTTGAGGAATTTGAATTTTTGATGATTCTGAGAAAGTGTGCAAATTTTCTTCAAGGAATGCTACAAAGGAGTTAAGTTGATAAGAACCTAGAGATTCATCAGCACATATTTTGTACGTGTGAACTTGTACCTGTGAACACAGTATAGGTGTGAAGAATTTGAAGAGGTCATATGCATTATTATATTTTTTTCAAAACTATATCAAGTTGAAGAATTTGACCATAGGTGTCTTCAAGAATTTCGCTAAGTGTTCTTGTCTTAGGTTCGAGAGTTGTGCTGATTCGAAAATTTACACAATTGAGGAATATTTGAAGAAAATCATGACTTAAACAAATAGATATAGGGAAACGAAGTTGATTAAGGTGTTTACATGATTGATTGTTGACAAATAAACCCCTTTTGAGGAATTTGTGAAATTATAAAGATCAAATAGGGCAGTAAAATTAGATTTTATTTATCGTTATCGAAGAACATGACGAACGCGGAGTGAAATTGAAGGAGTTCGTTTGCTCAGATCTCCTACGCCCTAACTCGGCAGCAATGGAGAACTATGGCAGTGGCGAAGTGAAGATTTCCATGCCCGGTGCGAGTACACCGACAAGGAGGTTGAGGGAGCTAAGCTCTTCCTCTCCAGCAACGATGAAGAGCAGTGATGGCGCTGGGTCTGAGCTCGAGTAGGAGGAGAAGTGAGACCGAGTGGAGTAACTGAGACAGTGAAGGTGGTGAAGGGGCATTTATAGTGGAGGTAAAAACCATTCAACCCGAAGATCTTTTACCAGTTTACCGCTGACCATTCCTATCCATGCAAGATGTGTCACCCACGTACGAGAGGTGGCGACACTAGGAGATCATGGGTTATCCAGTCAAGGTAAGTGGGATCGGTTTGAGCAGCAACTGCCAAAAAATTGATAAGATAATTTTGAAGTTTTGTTCACAAATTTTTCATCCGAAAAGGACCGAGTGAAGACTTTGAACGTGTTTCAAGTAGAGCACATATGAAGAATTTGTGAATAGACTGGGTTGAGCTTAACATAGAGGGGGAACGGCCCGATCACATTCACTTAGAATAAAATCAATTTGAAGAATTAGCAATAAGTGAATGTTGTTGAGGACACTGATATAGGACGACCGTTTGGGGCACCTAGGTGCCCAGGCTCCTTGCTTCTCCATCGGTCGATTCCATTTAGACACGCACTGTCATAACGGGTATGTTTGTTAACAGATAATTTCATTAGAAACCGTTAATCAAATAATTATCACATAAACACTAATTGAATGTAATTATTATGGCTCCACACACCATGCATGGCAGGGTTCCATGATTGAGAGACATAATAGGAGAGCAAAAAATAATAATTAATGCGTTGTGATTAATTGTCTCTTAGTTCTTACCATGTTTGATATTTCACAGATGGAAGGTACATGATACTCATTACAAAGAGAGAAAAGACAGATTTAATTAGGAGGGTATGCATGTGTATTTTAACTGAATTACTAGCACGTACACATGGATATCTTGAGTATGTGTATATTTTTGTTAGGTACAATACACTGAGTATGTGTATATTTTGATAAGGTATAACACCAACACATAAAGAGTTTCATTAGGTATAATACCCAATGAAACTGCATACCCGAAATATTTATGGATATACAAAATGTAAAGTACTGAATATATCTCCGTGTATGTGCATACTCGTCATCTTTCTCCACAAACTACGTACACTAGTATGAAATGTATGCGTACATACCTAGAAAATATGTCAGTATGTGTTATTTATGGGTATGTACAAATAAATTTCACATCTAGATTTGTACGTACAAAAAAATATCTACCAAAAAATCCGATGGCCCAGGAATAAAAGGAGACGTATTAAATAAGAAAGTTTGAAATGATTGAAGCTATCCTATCTTGCATGCATGTAAATTAGGAAAGGAATCATTGACATGCACGTCATTTACAACTGGAAGCCTGAACGGGTTGGACCCAATCAAGGTGCCGAGGCACCTAGGTGCCCTAAAAAATTTACATATATATATATATGTATGTATGTATGTATATATATATATAGTCAATAAAGAACACATGTTAAAAAAATTGAAGAATTTGAACATTTTGAGGAATTTGAAAATTTGAAGAATTTGAAAAAATCTCAATTTCGAAGAATTTCAACTTTGATTGGTGGCGTGATCTACCGTATAATTGTCGTAGGATTGTGAGAATCAAATTCTTCAATACTTTCTTCACACTTAGAGGGTTTGTATTCATTGATTGAAGAAAAACATTACTTCGTGTGTTGCACATCTAAGTCATCAGTTTTACATAAGTGTTAGGATGTGTGTACTTTCACATAACTTTTGAAGATTCTAATATATTTAGCTCACACCACAACTTGCAAAATATCTTTTCATCCAAGGGCTTAGTGAAGATATCAGCCAGTTGTTCTTCAATCTTCACGTGGTCGATGAAGATGCCGCCCTTGAGTACATGATCACGAAGAAAATGATGACGAATCTGAATTCGCTTGGTCTTTGAGTGTTGAACTAGGTTGTGAGCAATCTTGATTGCACTATCATTGTCGCAGTAGATAGGCACATTCTTCACATTGATGTTGTAGTCCTTGAGGGTTTGCTTCATCTACAGTAATTGCGCGCAGCAAGAACCAACAACAATGTACTCAGCTTCAGCACTAGATAATGACACACAATTCTATTTCTTCGAGGACAAGCAAACTAAGGATCGTTTGAGGAAATGGCATGTGACTGATGTTTACTTGCGATCCACATGATCACCAGCATAGTGAGAGTCAGAATATCCAATAAGATCAAGATTTGAGCCCTTGGGGTACCATAATACAAGCGTTGGTGTGTGAGCTAGATGTCAAAGAATATGTCTCACAGCCTTATGGTGTGATTCCTTCAGTGTTGCTTGGAAATAGGCACACATGCAAACACTAAGCATAATATCTGGCCCAGATGCACATATGTACAATAAGGAGCCAATCATGGAGCGATTTACCTTCTGATCGAAATCTTTACCATTTTGGTTAGTGCAGAAGTGGCCATTTGTGGGCATAGGAGTCTTGGCTCCTTAGCAATCTTGCATGCCGAATTTCTTCAGGACATCCTTGAGGTATTTCTATTGAGAAATGAAGATGTCATTGCATTGTTGACGAATTTGAAGACCTAAGAAGAATTTCAACTCCTGCATCATGGACATTTGATATTCTTCACTCATCATGTAGCCAAATTGTCACTATAACTTTTGTGAGTACAACCAAATATAATATCATCTACATATATTTGACACATGAATAGTTCATTGTCATTGGATTTTGTGAGAAGAGTTGGGTCGAGGGAACAAGGTTTGAAGCCTTTCTTCATGAGGAATTCCTTCAGAATAACATAGCACGCCCGAGGGGCCTGCCTAGGACCATAGAGGGCCTTGTTTAGTCTGAAGACTTTGTCACGATGCTTTGGGTCTTCAAAACCTACGGGTTGAGCAACATATACTTCTTCATCAAGCTTACATAGAGGAATGCACTTTTCACATCCATTTCATATAAGGTAATATTGTGATGGTTAGTATAAGCAAGCAATATTCTAATAGCTTTGAGTCTAGAAAGAGGGGCAAAGGTTTCACTAAAGTCAATTCCCTCAACCTCTGTGTAGCCCTCTGCTACAAGACAAGCCTTATTCCTCACCACCTGACTATTTTCCTCTTGCTTGTTTCGAAAGATCCACTTGGTACCGATGATTTTGTGCTTGCAAGGATCATGCCGCTTGACAAGTTCCCACACGTTGTTGAGCTTGAATTGATGCAATTCCTCTTGCATTGCTTGAATCCACTGAAGTTCCATAAGTTCTTCATCAACCTTGGTGGGTTCTGTGATAGACACGAAAGCAAAGTGCCCACAAAAGTTAGACAAACGTGAAGCTTTATAGTGAGTGAGGGGACCTGGTGCATTGGCGTCGTTGTGGATTTTCTCAAGCTGCACTTGATTTGCCACTCTCGGATGAGCAGGTTGACGACTTTGTTGGGGTTGAGGAATTTCATCAGCACCATTTTCCTTAGGTGCACCAGCATGATTTTCTTCATTGCTTGGGATGACTTCATCAGTTGGTAGAGGCTCTTCACTGGGTATGAAATCTTTAGTGGCCTTGAACTTAATTGATTCCTCAGGAGGCATTTCATCTAGCATAGGAGGCAGGTACTCGCATTGCAACCCATTAGTTTCATCAAACCGTACATCTACAGTTTCAACAACTTTGTTGTGGTAGTTATTGAAGACTCTATAGATGTGCGAGTCATTTCCGTAACCGAGCATAAAACCCTCATGCACTTTCGGTGCAAATTTAGAGCTATGGTGAGGATTTCTAATCTAGCATTTTGCACCGAAGACATTAAGTAACTTACATCGGGTTTCTTGTCAGTGAGGAGTTCATATGAAGTCTTCTTGAAGAATTTGTGAAGATATACCACGTTGATAATGTGGCAGGCAATGTTGATTGCCTAAGGCTAAAAACGACAAGGTGTCTGGTATTATTCAAGCATAGTGCAAGCCATCTCAACAAGAGTCCTATTATCACTCCTGATTATAATCATCAAGACCAAAAATTTTGAAGTCGGTCCCATTATCACTCCTGATGTGCTTGCTATTGATACTGAAATTCGTCGATGCCATTGAGGAAAATCGTCTCAAGACTTCCAGCACTTCATTTTCCTAACAGACAAGGCCAGACCCAGAGTTACACAAAATCTGCAGCCTCCAGAGGGCTCATAATTTTTTGGGGCTCCAGAAAATTATGTGTGTTATATTACTATTTCTAAAAAATGTTACTAGGGGCTGCTGAACTGGGCCGTTGGGCGAGGCACTCTGTCCTCCTTGAGGGATCGAGCACTCAGCGCTCGGTCTCTCTCAATTGATCCTATCCGGAAATGGGACCTTATGTTCTCCCTTAAAAAGAAAAAGAAAAAAAAACGGGATCACAAAACGCAACTACAGTTGTGTTGGCGTCGCTACTCGCTAGGATCGTCTACTTCGCGATTTCGCCTGATCGGATCAATCGATAAGCAAGCCACTGCCGTTGTTGCCTTCTATTTTTTATATATCCAACTATTGTCTAAGATATTATATCATTTACATTATAATTGTTTTGTAGATCATTTTAGTAATATAAGGCCTCATTTTTTATTTTCGCATAGGGCCTTCAATTTTGTCGGCCCGACTCTGGCAACAAATAATATGCACCCAAGTGGAGCTGGAGTAATCATTAACCATGACAAAGCCATATAGTGATGTTGCATTGGTTAGTGTGTCATAATGAGTAGGGCTAAAGAGGTCCATGTGAAGTAATTCAAAGGGGCGAGTGGTAGTCAGGATAGTCTTCGAGGGATGCTATATCTGGTCATCTTTCCAGACTCACAAGCCCCACATATACGGCCCTTGAGGAATTTGACGCCATCGATGCCAAAGACATGCTTCTTCTCACGAGTGTGTGCAAGTTCTGCATGCCAACATGACCAAGTTTTTGATGCCATAACGAGCCCCCTAAAGCTTTTGCAAGTAGACACGTGGCCGACTGTGGACCTGTAGAGAAATCAACAATATATAGATATCCTCTCCTAAAGCCTTCGAAGACTCTGGATTTGTCACATTCCATGACGACTAGGCAACTATATTTTCCAAATATGACAATCATATCAAGATCACAAAGCATTGAGACTGACATGAGATTGAATCTGAGGGATTCGAGGAGCATGAATTTTTCCATGTGTCGGTTCAAGACTGCAACCTTACCTAGACCCAATACCTTTGTTTTTTTACTTTATCTGCATAGGTGATATTCTTGAGACGAGATAGAGTTAATGGATTTTCCATCAATAGATTCTTGTCAACGTTCATGTGATTAATACATCCACTGTCGTTTCACCCTGCAGATGAATTAGTACAACTTACCATCTCATATACTTCAGAGTGAAGAATATGATATCAAATTCATCAGACTTGAATTTCATCAAACAGTGTAGGGGTGAGATAATATGAGGACAGTTGAAATGAACAATTCATTTCATAATGATTAGCGTTAGCCCTTCCAAGCATTTCCTTAGGTCTCCAACAAATTCTTCAGTCGTTCAAGTTCGTCTAGAGACCTGACCTGCACAAGTGTTTAGTTCATCATCTTCACCACCCACATCTGGAGGGGTGGCAAAACGTTCATCATTCTACGAGCACCATATGAGCGTTTTGGTATTGAAGCTAATGCACTTCGTTTCACAGTAGGGGGGTTAGTGTAGTCAAATGCATAAGCAGAGATATTCTTTGAGGATTTACGAACATAGTGATTTCAAGAGTAATGCACATATTCATGACCCTTAGAGTTCCCCTCTATAACAGAAGCAGTAGCACGAGCATGGGCACAACTTTGACCACATGAGGAATTTGATCCATGTGAATACTTTGGTCCTTTTGAGAATTTTGATCTGGGGTTCCAGTTTTCAATAGGAGGTGTCATGAGGACATTCACCTGAATATTTTCCAAATAACTTTTGGGAACCCAAATTTTCCTCAAAGGTGGCCCGTTCTTGCAGTTAGTTCCAACATATCTAGCAAATACTTCGCCATTCTTATTTTTGAACAGTTTATAGTTGGAGTCAAGTGACTCATGAGAAGAATGTTGGAAATATGCCCTAGAGGCTATAATAAATTAGTTATTATTATATTTCTTTGTTCATGATAATCGTTTATTGTCCATGCTATAATTGTATTGATTGGAAACACAATACTTGTGTGGATACATAGACAAAACACTGTCCCTAGTAAGCCTCTAGTTGACTAGCTCGTTGATCAAAGATGGTCAAAGTTTCCTAACCATAGGCAAGTGTTGTCACTTGACAACGGGATCACATCATTAGGAGAATCATGTGATGGACTAGACCCAAACTAATGAACGTAGCATGTTGATCGTGTCATTTTGTTGCTACTGTTTTTCTGCA
This sequence comes from Hordeum vulgare subsp. vulgare, assembly GCF_904849725.1. Classification (NCBI taxonomy): domain Eukaryota; kingdom Viridiplantae; phylum Streptophyta; class Magnoliopsida; order Poales; family Poaceae; genus Hordeum; species Hordeum vulgare. The sequence continues at coordinate 185,626,548 of NC_058520.1, read as the reverse complement.
TGTCAAGTATTTATTCCTATGACCATGAGATCATATAACTCACTAGCCCTGGAGGAATGCCTTGTGTGTATCAAACGTCACAACGTAACTGGGTGACTATAAAGATGCTCTACAGGTATCTCCGAAGGTGCCCGTTGAGTTAGTATGGATCAAGACTGGGATTTGTCACTCCGTGCGACGGAGAGGTATCTCGGGGCCCACTCGGTAATACAACATCACACACAAGCCTTGCAAGCAATGTGACTTAGTGTAAGTCACGGGAACTTGTATTATGGAACGAGTAAAGAGAATTGCCGGTAAACGAGATTGAAATAGGTATGCGGATACTGACGATCAAATCTCGGGCAAGTAACATACCGAAGGACAAAGGGAATGACATATGGGATTATATGAATCCTTGGCACTGAGGTTCGACCGATAAGATCTTCGGAGAATATGTAGGATCCCATATGGGCATCCAGGTCCCGCAATTGGATATTGACCGAGGAGTGTCTCGGGTTATGTCTACATAGTTCTCGAACCCGCAGGGTCTGCACACTTAAGGTTCGATGATGTTTTAGTATAGTTGAGTTATAGGTGTTTTTAACCGAAAGTTGTTTAGAGTCCCGGATGAGATCCAGGACGTCATGAGGAGCTCCGGAATGGTCCGGAGGTAAATATTGATATATAGGAAGTCCTGTTTTGGTCATCGGAAAAGTTTCGGGCTCGTCGGTAGTGTAGCGGGAGTGCCGGGAGGGGTGCCGGGGACCATCGGGAGGGGTGTCACGCCGCAAGGGGTCTCATGGTCTATGGGAAGAGATAAAACAGCCCCTAGTGGGCTGGAATAAGTTCCCACTAAGGCCCATAAGGTTTGAGAAGGAAAAAAACACAAGGTGGAAAGAGTTTCCAAGTGGGAAGGTGGAATCCTACTCAAAGTATGATTGGAGTAGGACTCCTCCACCTCCAATTTTGGCCAAACCTTGAGGGTTTGAGGCTGCCTCCTCCCCTCCCTCCCTCCTATATATACTAGATGTATTGAGGGTTTTTGAGACACAACTTTGCCACGGCAGCCCGACCACATACCTCCATGGTATTTCTGCGGAGCTAGGGCGGAGCCCTGCTGAGATAGATCATCACCAACCTCCGAAGCGCCGCCACGCTGCCGGAGAACTGATCTACCTCTCCGTCTCTCTTGCTGGATCAAGAAGGCCGAGATCATCGTCGAGCTGTACGTGTGCTGAACGCGGAGGTGCCGTCTGTTCGGCACTAGATCGGAACGGATCGTGAGATGGATCGCAAGATGGTTCGTGCAACGGATCGCGAGATGGTTCGTGGGACGGATCGCGGGACGTATCGTGGGACGGATTGCGGGACGGTTCGTGGGACGGTTCGCGGGGCGGATCGAGGGATGTGAGGACGTTCCACTACATCAACCGCGTTTCTTAACGCTTACCGTTGTGCGATCTACAAGGGTATGTAGATCTGAATCTCCACTCGTAGATGGACATCACCATGATAGGTCTTCATGCGCATAGGAATTTTTTTGTTTCCCATGCGACGTTCCCCAACAGTGGCATCATGAGCTAGGTTCATGCGTAGATGTTATCTCGAGAAGAACACAAAAGTTTTTGTGGGCGGTGATGTGCGATTTGCTGCCCTCCTTAGTCTTTTCTTGATTCCGCGGTATTGTTGGATCGAAGCGGCTCGGACCGACATTACTCGTACGCTTACGAGAGATTAGTTTCATTGCTATGAGCAACACCGTTGCTTAAAGATGACCGGCAAGTGTCGGTTTCTCCAACTTTAGTTGAATCGGATTTGACCGAGGAGGTCCTTGGAGAGAGGTAAATAGCAATTTTTACATCTCCATTGTGGTGTTTGCATAAGTAAGATGCGATCCTACTAGATACCTATGGCAACCACGTAAAACATGCAACAACAATTAGAGGACGTCTAACTTGTTTTTGCAGGGTATGCTTGTGATGTGATATGGCCAATGACGTGATGTGACATATTGGATGTATGAGATGATCATGTTGTAATAGTTAATATCGACTTGCACGTCGATGCTACGGCAACCGGCAGGAGCCATAGGGTTGTCTTTAAACTAACGTTTGTGTTTGCAGATGCGTTCACTATATTGCTAGGACGTAGCTTTAGTAGTAATAGCATAGCTTACACGACAACCTCGATGGCGGCACGATGATGGAGATCATGATGATGGGGATCATGGTGTGGCGCCGGTGACAAGAAGATCATGTCGGTGATTTGGTGATGGAGATCAAGGAGCACTTGATGATGGCCATATCATGTCACTTATGAATTGCATGTGATGTTAATCCTTTATGCACCTTATTATGCTTAGAACGATGGTAGCATTATGAGGTGATCTCTCACTAAAATTTCAAGCTCAAATTGTGTTCTCCCCGACTGTGCACCGTTGCGACAGTTTGTCGTTTCGAGACACCACGTGATGATCTGGTGTGATAGACTCAACGTTCACATACAATGGGTGCAAAATAGTTGCACACGCGGAACACTCGGGTTAAACTTGACGAGCCTAGCATGTGCACACATGGCCTCGGAACACATGAGACCGAAAGGTCGAGCATGAATCGTATAGTTGACATGATTAGCATAGAGATGCTTACCACTAAAACTACTCTCTAGTCACGTGATGATCGGACTTGAGATAGTGGATTTGGATCATGTACCACTCAAATGACTAGAGAGATGTACTTTTTGAGTGGGAGTTTAAAGTTAATTTGATTAGTTAAACTCTAATTATCATGAACATAGTCAAAAGGTCTTTACGAATTATGATGTGGCTTGTGCTATAGCTCTACAGTTTTTAGATGTTCCTAGAAAGAATTTAGTTGAAAGTTGATAGTATCAACCTTGCGGATTGAGTCCGTAAAACTGAGGATTGTCCTCATTGCTGTGCAGAAGGCTTATGCCCTTAATACACCACTCAGTGTGCTGCACCTCGAGCGTCGTCTGTGGATGTTGTGAACATTGGACATACACGTTTCTGATGACTACGTGATAGTTCAGTGCGTAATCCTTAATGACTTAGAAGCAAGTCACCAAAGACGTTTTGAAACGTCACGAAACATAAGAGTTGTTCTAAGAGATGAAATTGAGATTTCATGCTCGTGCCCTTCTTGAGAGGTATGAGACCTCCGACAAGATTCTTTGTCCACAAAGTAAAAGGAGAAAAGCTCAATCGTTGAGCATGTGCTTAGATTGTCTGAGTACAACAATCGCTTGAATCAAGTGGGAGTTGATCTTCCAGATAAGATAGTGATGGTTCTCCAAAGTCACTGCCACCAAGCTGCTAAGAGCTTCATGATGAACTATAACATATCAAGGATATATGATCCTTGAGTGATTCACAATGTTTGATACTGCGAGAGTAGAAATCAAGAAGGAGCATAAATTGTTGATGGTTAGTGAAACCACTAAGTTTCAAGAAAGGCAAGGGATATAAGGGATACTTCATGAAAGAGCAAACCAGTTGCTGCTCTAATGAAACCCAAGATTGAACCCAAACCTGAGACTAAGTGCTTTTGTTATGAGGGGAACGGTCACTAAGGCGGAGCTACCCTAGATGCTTGGTAGATAAGAAGTCTGGCAAAGTCGACAAAATTATATTTGATATACATGATATTGATGTGTACTTTACTAGTACTCCTAGTAGCACGAGGGTATTGGATACCCGTTCGGTTGCTAAGTGATTAGTAACTCGAAATGAAAGCTATGAAATAAACGAAGACTAACTAAAGGCGAGGTGACGATACGTGTTGGAAGTGTTTCCAAGGTTGATGTGATCAAACGTCACACGCTCCCTCTACCATCGGGATTGGTGTTAGACCTAAATAATTTTTATTTGGTGCTTGCGTTGAGCATGAACGTGATTGGATCGTGTTTATTGCAATACGATTATTCATTTAAAAGGAATAATGGTTATTCTATTTGCTTGAATAATCACCTTCAATGGTTTATTGAATCTCGATCGTAATGTTACACATGTTCTTGATATTGGTGCCAAAACATACAAAGTAATAACGATAGTTCCACTTACTTGTGGCACTGCCGCTTGAGTCATGTTGGTATAAAGTGCATGAAGAAGATCCATGCTGATGGATCTTTATACTCACTTGTTTTTGAATCACTTGATACATGCAAATCATACCACATGGGCAAAGCCTTGTTTTCATTGAGATAAAACAAGAAAGTAACTTGTTGGAAGTAATACATTTTTGATGTGTGTAGTCCAATAAGTGCTCAGGCACGGAGTGGATTTCGTTATGTTCTTACTTCAATGACGATTTGAGTAGATAGAAGAGTATTTACTTGATGAATCACAAGCCTGAAATATTGAAAAGTTCAATTATGTTTCAGAGTGAAGATCGTCGTAACAAGAGGATAAACTGTCTACGATATGATCATAGAGATGAATATCTGAGTTGCGAGTTTTGGTACACAGTTAAGAAAATGTGGAAGTTGTTTCGCAATTCATGCCACCGAGAACACTATAGTGTGATGGTGTGTCCGAACGTCATAGCCGCGACCTATTTTATCTGGTGTATGCTATGATGACTCTTATCGAATTAGCACAATCATTTATGGGTTATGCATTAGAGACAACCGCATTCACTTTAAATAGGGCACCACGTAATTCCATTGAGATGGCATATTATAGACTGAGGCTTAGAGAAACCTAAGCTGTCGTTTCTTGAAAGTTTGGGGCTGCGACTTGTGAAAAAGTTTTAGCCTGATAAGCTCTAACACAAAGCGGATAAATGCATCTTCATAGGATATCCAAAACAGTTGGGTACATCTCCTATCTCAGATCCGGAAGTAAAGTGTTTGTTTCTAGAAACGGGTCCTTTCTCGAGGAAAGGTTTCTCTCGAAAGAATTGAGTGGGAGGGTGGTAGAACTTGCTGAGGTTATTGAACCATCACTTCAACCAGTGTGTAGCAGGGCACAGTAAGTTGTTGCTGTGGCGCCTACACCAATTGAAGTGGAAGCTGATGATGGTGATCATTAAGCGACGGATCAAGTTACTACAAACCTCATAGGTTGACAAGGTCGCGTACTACTACAGAGTGGTACGTAACCCTGTCTTGGAGGTCATGTTGTTGAAACAACAATGAACCTACGAGTTATGGAGAAGCAATGGTGGGCCCGAACTATGACAAATGGCTGGAGGCCATGAAATCCGAGAGAGAATCCATGTATAAAACAAAGTGTAGACTTTGGAAGAACTGCTTGATGGTAGTAAGACTATTAAGTAAAGATGGATCTTTAAAGGGAAGGCAAATGATGATGGTGATAAGTCACTGTTAAGAATAGCTCGACTTGTCGCAAAGATGTTTTCGACAAGATCAAAGAGTTGACTATGATGTGACTTTCTCACTCGTAGCGATGCTAAAAGTCTGTTGGAATTATGTTAGTAGTTGCTGCATTATTTGTGAAATATTGCACATAGGAAGTCAAAACATTGATTCCTCGACGGTTTCCTTGGGGAAAGATTGTATGTGATACAATCAGAATGTTTTGTCGATCCTAAGGATACTAACAAGTAGGCAAGCTCTAGCGATCCTTCAATGGACTGGTGCAAGCATCTCAGAGTTGGAATATACACTTTGATGAGATGATCAAAGATTTTGGGTTTGTACAAGGTTCATGAGAAACTTGTATTTCCAAAGAAGTGAGTGGGAGCACTATAGAATTTCTGATAAGTATATGTGGTTGACATATTGTGGATCAGAAGTAATGTAGAATTTCTGTCAAGCATAAAAGGTTGTTTGAAAGGATTTTTTCAAAGGAATACCTGGATTGAGCTACTTGAACGTTGAGCATCAAGATATATGGAGATAGATCGAAACGCTTGATAGAAGTTTCAACAAGATGCATGCCTTGACAAGGTTTTGAAGGAGTTCAAAATAGATCAGCAAAGAAGAAGTTCTTGGTTATGTTGTAAGGTGTGAATTTGAGTAAGACTCAAAACCAGACCGCGGCAGAATAAAGAGAATAGATGAAGGTCGTCTTCTATGCCTTAGCCGTAGACTCTAAAGTATGCCATGCTGAGTACCACACCTGATGTGTGCCTTGCAGCAAGTGTGTTAAGAGGTACAGAGAGTGATCCAGGATTGAATCACCGATCAGCGGTCAAAGTTATCCTTAGTAACTAAATGGACAAAGGAATTTTTCTCAATTATGGAGGTGGTTAAAGAGTTCGTCGTAAATGGTAACGTCGATGCAAGCTTTGACACTAATCCGAATAACTATGAGTAGTGAAACGGATTCGTATAGTAGAGTAGATATTTGGAGTATTTCCGAATAGCACGTAGTAGCAGCATCTATAAGATGACATAAAGATTTGTAAAGAACACACGGATCTGAAAGTTTCAGAACCGTTGACTAAAACCTCTCTCACGAGCAAGACGTGATCAGACCCTAGAACTATATGGGTGTTGGATTCGTTGAAATCACATGGTGATGTGAACTAGATTATTGACTCTACTGCAAGTGGGAGACTGTTCTAAATATACCCTAGAGGCAATAATAAATTAGTTATTATTATATTTCTTTGTTCATGATAATCGTTTACTGTCCATGCTATAATTGTATTGATTGGAAACACAATACTTGTGTGGATACATAGATAAAACACTGTACCTAGTAAGTATCTAGTTGACTAGCTCGTTGATCAAAGATGGTCAAGGTTTCCTGACCATAGGCAAGTGTTGTCACTTGATAACGGGATCACATCATTAGGACAATCATGTGATGGACTAGACCCAAACTAATGAACGTAGCATGTTGATCGTGTCATTTTGTTGGTACTATTTTTCTGCGTGTCAAATATTTATTCCTATGACCATGAGATCATATAACTGACTAGCACCAGAGGAATGCCTTGTGTGTATCAAACGTCACAACGTAACTGGGTGACAATAAAGATGCTCTACAGGTATCTTCGAAGGTGCCCGTTGAGTTAGTATGGATCAAGACTGGGATTTGTCACTCCGTGTGACGGAGTGGTATCTCGGGGCCCACTCGGTAATACGACATCACACACAAGCCTTGCAAGCCATGTGACTTAGTGTAAGTCACGGGATCTTGTATTACGGAACGAATAAAGAGACTTTCCGGTAAACGATATTGAAATAGGTATGCGGATACTAATGATCGAATCTTGGGCAAGTAACATACCGAAGGACAAAGGGAATGACATACAAGATTATATGAATCCTTGGCACTGAGGTTCGACCGATAAGATCTTCGGAGAATATGTAGGATCCAATATGGGCATCCAGGTCCTGCTATTGGATATTGACCAAGGAGTGTCTCGGGTCATGTCTACATAGTTCTCGAACCCGCAGGGTCTGCACACTTAAGGTTCGATGATGCTTTAGTATAGTTGAGTTATAGGTGTTGGTAACCGAAAGTATTTCGGAGTCCCGGATGAGATCCAGGACGTCATGAGGAGCTCCGGAATGGTCCGGAGGTAAATATTGATATATAGGAAGTCCTGTTTTGGTCAACGGAAAAGTTTCAGGCTCATCGGTAGTGTACCGGGAGTGCCGGGAGGGGTGCCGGGGACCATCGGGAGGGATGTCACGCCCCAAGGGGTCTCATAGTCTATGTGAAGAGATAAAACAGCTCTAGTGGGCTGGAATAAGTTCCCACTAAGGCCCATAAGGTTTGAGAAGGACAAAACACAAGGTGGAAAGAGTTTCCAAGTGGGAAGGTGGAATCCTACTCCAAGTAGGATTGGAGTAGGACTCCTCCACCTCCAATTTCGGCCCATCCTTGAGGGTTTGAGGCTGCGTCCTCCCCTCCCTCCCTCCTATATATACTAGAGGTATTGAGGGTTTTTGAGAAACAACTTTTCCATGGCAGCACGACCACATACCTCCATGGTTTTTCCTCTGGATCGTATTTCTGCGGAGCTCGGGCGGAGCCCTGCTGAGATAGATCATCACCAACCTCCGGAGCGCCGCCACGCTGCCGGAGAACTCATCTACCTCTCCGTATCTCTTGCTGGATCAAGAAGGCCGAGATCATTGTCGAGTTGTACGTGTGCTGAATACGGAGGTGCCGTCTGTTCGGCAGTAGAACGGAACGGATCATGAGATGGATCGCAAGACGGTTCGTGCAACAGATCGCGAGATGGTTCATGGGACGGATCGCGGGACGGATCATGGGACGGATTGCGAGATGGTTCGTGGGACGGTTCGCGGGGCGGATCGAGGGACGTGAGGACTTTCCACTACATCAACCGTGTTTCTTAACGCTTACCGCTGTGCGATCTACAAGGGTATTTAGATCTGAATCTCCACTCGTAGATGGACATCACCATGATAGGTCTTCATGCGCGTAGGAAAATTTTTGTTTCCCATGCGACGTTCCCCAACAAAGAATTTGAAGATTCACATGTAAACCCAGATAATTTAGATGGATCTACAAAAGGTCCTTTTGCAGCAACCCATGAGGTTTTGGGATACTGCTCACGTTTCTAGTTTGATCCATCAGCATTCAATTTCCTCTCAAAGGCAATAGCCTCTTTCCTAGGGTTTATTTTCAGAATCTGCTTTTTGAGCACATCACAAAGAGTTTGATGCCCTTTGAGACTTTTGTATATGCCTGTCACACACAATTCCTTCAACCCTGCATTTTTGTGAGTGACATTTGTGGTTTCCTTTGTTGAGGAATTTGTGACCATAGATATAGTTGAAGAAGTTGTAGTAATACAAGCATCTGAACTTTTAGGTGAAGAATTAGCAGTTTTAGGTCTATGCATTTCAAGCAAGGTGAAATGAATTCTTCCTAAGCAAAACTGATCTGTTGTGCAAGATAAGAATCGTTTTCCCTTAGAAGATCATCATGGTACATTCTTAGTTTCCCAAGATCTTGCTTTCTTTGAAGAAATTCATAAGAAAGCTGCTCGTGATCAGCTAAGAAAGTTTCATGACGACTATGAAGGCTATCAAACTTAGATTGAAGACACTGAAGGTCATGGGTCAGGGTTTGAGTTCGATCCATTTCCTCATTCAAAAGTTCATCATTTTTTTCTAGCAGTTTCCAAAGCTTTTCAATAGCATTCTATTGCTTAGTGGCAATATTAGCAAGTTTGTAGTAACTAGGTTTCTGATAAGCATCAAGTTCATCACGTGAATCAGATAAGGAAGCATAATTGAGTACCTTATAACCTTTTGCCATGAAGAAATGGGTGGGAGCAGAGTCCTCTTCGCAGTCATCAGTGTCGTTGATGATATCATTTTTGTTCAAGGTTGAAGATGGACTTGCTCACAAATGCAGTAGCAAGAGCTAAGCTTGCTCACGAATACATTTTCTTGCCAATAAGAGCCCGAGCCTTTCTATAACCGTTCTTCTTGTGCGATGAGGACTTTCAAGATTTCTTCCTTCTTCGAGTCATCAGAACTGTCATATTTGCACTTGTTCTTTGACTCCTTTACTCAGCGAGGATAATCGGCAATGTAGTGGCAAAATTTCTTGCATTTGTGACAAGTTTTTTTCTTATAGTCCTTAGATGGAGATTCTAATTTCTTCATATCCCTTGTAGATTTTCCAAACTGACCTCTTTTGGAGAACTTCTAGAATTTCCTCACGAGCATTGCAAGTTCTAGACCAAGTTCTTTAGGATCACCAAGACTGCAATGAGTTTCTTCTTCTTTAGATGAGGAAATTTCCTTTGCCTTCAGTGCACGAGATCTTCCATAGCTTGGCCCATAGAGATCTCTTTTCTCAGATTGTGAGCATTCATGAGTATTGAGTCTCTCAACAATATCAGCAGGACCTAGTGATTTATAGTCTCCACGCTCTTGAATGATCAAAGCAAGTGTATGGAATGTGGAATCAAGAGATTTCAGCATTTTAGTCACCACCTAATGGTTGTTAAAGTCAGTGGCACGAAGAGCATGGAGCTCATTAAAGATATCAGTGATGCGATGGAAAGTTTTCTCAACATTTTCGGTGTCAAGTACTTTGAAGTGATTGAAAAGATTGCGAAGAACATCAAAACGAGAGTCACTTTGAGATGAGATTCCTTTATTGACTTCGGACAACCTATCCCAAATGAGCTTTGCACACCCCAAAGCACTCACACTGCCATACTTACCTTTGATTAGATGGCCACACATGATATTCTTTGCTTGAGAGTCGAGTTGCTTGAATCTCTTCACATCATCAGCATTGATAGATGGGGAGACGGAGGGAACACCATTTTCCACAACAAACGAGAGATTGTTGTCAATTACTTCAAGATGCATGTACGTCTTGTTCTTCTAGTAGGGGTAGTCTGCCCCTTCAAAGGTAGGACAACCCACAGAGAACTTGACCATACCTGTAGTCGACATAACTAAAAATACAGGTGTTTAAACCAAAATCACATAGAACAATGGAGTACCTTGCTCTGATACCAATTGAAAGTGTGTTATATCGAGTAGAAGGGGGGTGAATAGGCGATTTTTACAAATTCATCACTGAGGAATTTCTACTTGAGGAATATGCTAGGTGATGAACTACACACAACAGAATTAGTACTCGGGTATACACATTTCTTAACAAAGGCATACTTATGATAATGAAATGAAACAAACACATACTGCAAGTAGCGTGAAACATGATAAGAAGATGAAGAACAAGGTCACTCAAGAGTTTGAGATGAGGAAGTTGGGGAAGTCTTCAGTCAAAGTATTCAAACAGTAACGATCAATTTCATCAACAAGTATACAAGGAAATGAATTTATTGAGGAAATAGAACCAGGCGCTCAATGAAGACAATGATTTGATGACCTCGTTCCAATTGGTGTGACAACGGTACGTCTGGTTTGGAGCGGCTTGGTATTTAAAACAAAGGACACACAATACCATGACACACAATCCTTATCGTATTCTCCTTGATATAAGGTCACACAGACCTTGCCCAAGACTCGTGGTAAGTCTTCAGGGGAGACGTCCAAACCCTCACAAACTTGGTTACCCAACAATCCACAATTTACTACTGGCTTCTCTAGACAATTGATGCCTAACCGTTTGGAATATACATAGTCTTCAAAGGTAACAAGCGTCGGTTCCACACACGAACAATCTCTTGAGTGATGCTCAACCACTTTGGGTTTTTGGTTTTGGTTTTGGTTTGGGTTTTTGGGTTTTTCCCCACTAATGATTTTCTCTCAAAGTCCTAGGAGCACGGGATGCTCTCAAATGACAAGTGTCAAGTTCTCTTTCGGAGCAACCAACCATCTAGTGGTTGTAGAGGGGGGGGGCACTATTTATAGCGAGGGTGTAAGGTCGACATGATATTACATAAATGCAACCAATGATAAGACCGTTATGTGGATAAGGTTTTGGGGACAGCTGGCGCAAAGCACATCAATGGTCGGTATTTTCCAACTATGAAAATACTCAAATCTATCATGTTACTAACTTGTAGGCAATTCGCACTAGCGAAATCCTAACTTCCCGTCAGAGCCATTTCCTCAGAGACTAGAAGAACTTTGTCTCTATCACTACATAATTTGACTGAACTGTAAGCGATTTCCAAGGGTTTCACTAGAAGGATTGGTTATGTGTAGGCTTAGAGATGAGCATCACTTGGAAACTTTTCCTTAGTATTACCTCGACCCCCTTTAACAGTATGGTGTTGGTATGACTCAAAATTACACTAGTGCAGCGACGTGCTATACAAGCGGTTTTTAACCCCTTTCCACGATGAAATTTTGAACCATCGCCTAGTGAGTGTGGGATATAAGGGGGTCTTTCCCACATGACCCACAAACCGTTGGGGATAGGCCCTCCGGTCACACACGCTGCACAACATGAGCTCATCTGCGATCAGGCTAGGAATCGTTTTCGTTTGTAGGTACATCCCACATAGTGATTCCCATAGAAATGTTTCCCTTCGTTTGCACAACTCACACATTCAATCCACGAAAAAAGTTTCTATTCGTCTACATATTTGTTGGTGCAATACAGACTGGGGTCCCTTATGCCCCAGACTTGTGCACGGACATCGGCGACGCCCCCGACAGCAGTGTATCGGGAAGAGCAGTAGGAAGGCAATCCAAGACACACCAAAGCCACACCCTTCCGGGCAGGGAGTACAAAGGCTCTAGACGCAAGACCCCGGCAAGCCCTCCTTGCACGGAAGATTCCCAAGGCCCCGGCAAGCCCACTTGGCCGGGAAGATGACACGTCTCCAACGTATCTATAAGTTTTTATGGTTTCATGCTATTATCTTGTCAAACTTTGGACGTTTTGTATGCCTTTTATATATTTTTGGGGACTAACTTATTAACTCAGTGCCCACTGCCAGTTCCTGTTTTTTTGTGTTTTTGACCCTTTTCAGAGGAGAATTTTAAACGGAGTCCAAACGGAATAAAATCTACGGAATGATTTTTCCATAACAGAAGACGCACGGAAAACTTGAGAACCAAGGCAGGGGACCTCCGAGGAGGTCACAAGCCCACCGGGCCCGGCCTAGGGGGGGTGGTCCTACCAGGCTTGTGTGCTTCCCGTGGCTCCCCTACACTAGGTTTTCCGCCTATATATTCCCTTAAATCCCAGAAAAAAATCAGGAGATCATCGAAAATACTTTTCCGCCGCCGCAAGCTTCTGTCTCCGCAAGATCCCATCTGGGGCACGTTCTGGTGCCCTGCCGGTGGGGGGATTCTGATACGGAGGGCTTCTTCATCAACACCATGACCTCTCTGATGATGCGTGAGTATTTCACCATAGACCTACGGGTCCATAGCTAGTAGCTAGATGGCTTCTTCTCTCTCTTGGATCTTCAATACAAAGTTCTCCATGATCTTAATGGAGATCTATCCGATGTAATCTTCTTTTGCGGTGTGTTTGTCGAGATCCGATGAATTTTGGATTTATGATCAGATTATCTATGAATCTTATTTGTGTTTCTTCTGATCTCTCTTATGCATGATTTCATCTCCTTGTAATTCTCTTCGAGTTGTGGGTTTTGTTTGGCCAACTTGATCTATGATCCTTGCAATGGGAGAAGTGCTTGGTTTTGGGTTCATACCATGCGGTGACCTCACCCAGTGACAGAAGGGGTAGCGAGGCACGTATCGTGTTGTTGCCATCACGGGTAAAAATATGGGGTTTTCATAATTGGTTTGAGATTATCCCTCTACATCATGTCATCTTGCTTAAGGTGTTACTCTGTTCGTCATGAACTCAATACACTAGATGCATGCCGGATAGCGGTCGATGTGTGGAGTAATAGTAGTAGATGTAGAAAGTATCGGTTTACTTGTCTCGGACGTGATGCCTATATGTATGATCATTGCCTTAGATATCGTCATGACTTTGGGCGGTTCTATCAATTTCTTGACAGTAATTTGTTTACCCACCATGATATTTGCTATTTTTAGAGAAGCCTCTAGTGAACACTATGGCCCCCGGGTCTACTCCACACTATATTTTCAGCCTTACTCTTTTTCTTCGTTTCACTTTCGGCCTTCAGATCTCACTTTGAAATTAGTCTTGAAGGGATTGACAACCCCTTTATAGCATTGGGTGCAAGCTCTTTGTGTTTGTGCAGGTACTCTGGACCTGACGAGATTCTCCTACTGGATTGATACCTTGGTTCTCAACTGAGGGAACTACATACTGCTCCTGTGCTGCATCACCCTTCCCTCTTCAAGGGAAAATCCAACACAAGCAAGTCTCCGTCAACGTGTCAATTTCTGGCGCTCTTGTTTGAGAAGTAGCAGAAGGATTTCTGGCACCGTTGCCGGGGAGGATCAAGTGAAGAACTCATCTAAGTAAGTGTCGCAAACCCATCTCTTGCATTTACTTTGTTTGCCAGTTGCCTCTCGTTTTCCTCTCCCCCACTTCACTAATTTGCCTTTTTCATTTGCCTTTTCGTTCACCCTTTTTCTCGCTTGCTCTTTGTTCGCTTGTGTGCTTGCTTGCCTGCCGAAGTCACCATGACTGAAAACACCAAACTTTGTGACTTCTCGAATACTAATAATAATGATTTTATTAGTACTCCGATTGCTCCCGCCACTAGTGCGGAGTCATGCAAAATCAATGATGCTTTGCTGAATGTTGTTATGAAAGAGCAATTTTCCGGCCTTCCTAGTGAAGATGCCGCATCCCATCTCAATACCTTCATTGAGCTTTGCGATATGCAAAATAAGAAATATGTGGATAATGATGTGATTAAATTGAAGCTTTTTCCTTTCTCGTTCGAGATCGAGAAAAAACTTGGTTTTCGTCTTTGCCCAAAAATAGTATCGATTATTGGGATAAGTGCAAAGATGCTTATATATCCAAGTATTTTCCGCCTGCTAAGATTATCTCTGTGTAATGATATCATGAATTTTAAGCAAATTGATGATTAGATGTTGTCCCGCTCATGGCTTAGAAATTGTCCCGCTCATGGCTTGAGTCTTTCGATGATTATACAAATCTTCTACGTTGGCTTGAATTTCTCTTCTAGAAATATCTTGGACTCCGCCTCAGGTGGAACGTTCATGGAAATCACGTTAGGAGAAGCCACAAAACTCCTAGACAATATCATGACAAACTACTCTTAGTGGCACAGTGAAAGGTCACCTACTAGTAAGAAGGTACACGCTATATAAGAAATTAACTCGTTGAGTGCTAAGATGGATGAGTTAATGAATTTGGTTGGTAGTAGAAGTTCTCCTTTAGATCCTAATGATATGCCCTTGTCTTCCTTGATTAAGAGTAGCAACGCTAGCTTGGACGTTAATTTTGTTGGTAGGAATAATTTTGGCAACAACAATGCTTTTAGAGGAAACTATGTTCCTAGGCCTTTTCCTAGTAACTCCTCTAATAACTTTCGCAACTCCTACAACAATACTCATGGAAATTACAATAGATTACCCTCTGATCTAGAGAGTAATATCAAAGAGTTTATCAACTCGCAAAAGATTTTCAATGCGTCCATAGAGGAAAAACTACTCAAAATTGACGATTTAGCTAAGACCGTTGATAGAATGTCTAGTGATATTGATGCTTTGAAAGTTAGATGTGCTCCTTCCAAGATCAATATGGATGAAACTTTGAAAGCTATGCGTGTTTCCATGAGTGAGAGCAAAGAAAGAACCGCCCAAATTCGTGCTAGACATGAATGGCTTAAAAAGGCGTGTTCTCGTGATAAGAATCACGAAGGTCTTAAAGTGCTTGGTGTGACTCCCATTGAATCTTTTTTTCTTGTGTGCAAACCTAATGATGATGGGGCTGGATATGAATCCACTTTGGTTGAAAAACGCCCCAATGATTCGGAGTCCATCTATCTTGATGCTAAAAGAATTGAAAGTGGATTAGAAGACATTAAAACTTTGAGTAGTAATGAAATTACTACTTTGGATTTTAAGGAATTCAATTAGGATAGTTGCTCCTTGATTGAATGCATTTCCTTGATGCAATCCATGCTAAACTCTCCACACGCTTATAGCCAAAACAAGGCCTTTACTGATCACATCGTCAAAGCTATGATAAAATCTCTTGAAGAGAAACTTGAATTGGAATTCTCTATCCCTAGAAATCTTCATGATGAGTGGGAACCTACTATCAAAATCAAAATAAAAAACTATGAATGCAATGCTTTGTGTGATTTGGGTGCTAATGTTTCTTCGATTCCAAAGTCTTTATGTGATGTTCTGGGTTTTAATGAGCTTGAAGAGTGTTCTCTTAATTTGCATCTTGCGGATTCTACTGTCAAGAAGCGCATGGGAAGGATCAATGATGTTCTTATTATCGCAAATAGGAACTACGTACCCATGGATTTCATTGTGCTTGACATTGATTGCAATCCTACTGGCCCTATTATTCTTGGTAGACCTTTCCTAAGGACTATCGGTGCTATCATCGATATGAAGGAAGGGAATATTAGATTTCAATTTCCTTTAAAGAAGTGCATGGAGCACTTTCCTGGAAAGAAAATAAGACTGCCTTATGAATCCATGATGAGGGCCACTTATGGTTTGAGCACCAAAGACGACGATACGTGATTCTATCGCCTTATGCCTAGCTAAGGGCGTTAAACAATATCGCTTGTTGGGAGGCAACCCAATGAATTTATATTTTTCTTTATGTTTTGTTGCATCCACACCATCATAATTCTGTTATGGTTGTGTTTTTTGTGTTCCTTTTTGTGTTTGATCCAAGCAAAACCTTTATGACTACTCTTGGTGATGGTTTTTTGATCCTGCCGGAAAAAGACATAAACTTTTCGCTCACGAGATGATTTTTCATTTTTATTCAGAAAGAGCTTTTGAGTTGATTCTTTTTGCTGCTGGTTTATATGCCTTTTCCCAGGCAGTCATAATTGTTCAGAATTTCTGAGATACCAGAAGTGTACGAAGTATACAAATTGCTACATACTGGTCTGTTTGTGACAGATTCTGTTTTTGTTGAGTTGGTTGCTTGTTTTGATGAAACCATGGATAGTATCGGGTGGTACTAGCCATGGAAAAGTGAGAATACAGTAGCCTAACACCAATATAAATAGAATTCAAGATTGCTACAGTACCTAAAGTGGTGGTAGTTTGTTTTCTTGTGCTAATGTTATCACGAGTTTCTGTTTAAGTTTTGTGTTGTGAAGTTTTCAAGTTTTGGGTGATGTCCTCGTGGACAAAGAGATAAGGAGTGGAAAGAGCTCAAGCTTGGGGATTCCCAAGGCATCCCAAGCCAAATTCAAGGACACCAAAAAGCCTAAGCTTGGGGATGCCCCGGGAAGGCATCCCCTCTTTTGTCGTCAATCCATCTGTAACATTACTTGGGGCTATATTTTTATTCACCACATGATATGTGTTTTGCTTGGAGCGTCTTGTATCTTAGGAGTCTTTTATTTTTGTTGTGTCACAATCATCCTTGCTGCACACCTTTTGAGAGAGGCACGCACTCATCGTGATTTTTCTAGAATGCTCATCGTGCTTCACTTATATCTCTTGAGCTAGATAATTTTGCTCTATGAGGTTCACTTAGATCTTTTAGAGCATGGCGGTGCGTGACTTGGTAGTTGGCTTATGCTATGAAAGTACTCCCAAAGGTGATAGGTACCCAAAGAGGATACAAAAACCTCCATCTTCATGTGCATTGAGTAGAAAGAGAAGTCTTGATTCCTCTCAATTAGTTTTGAGACATGGATTTGGTAATATTAAGAGTTATGTTAGTAGGGTGTTGTGAATCTAGAAATGATTGTGTTGAAGTTAGTGATTCCCGTAGCATGCACGTATGGTGAACCGCTATGTTAGGAAGTCGGAGCATAATTGATCTATTGATTTTAATCCTTTGTGTTGAGGTCGGGATCGCGCGATGGTTAACACCTACCAACCCTTCCCCTAGGAGTATGCGTTTAGCACTTTGTTTCAAATACAAATAAAAACTTCCGCAACAAGTATGTGAGTTCTTCATGCCTAATGTGAGTCCATGGTATAGATGCACTTTCACCTTCCACCATTGCTAGCCTCTCTAGTGCCGCGCAATTTTCGCCGATACGCAAACCCACCATATGCCTTCCTCAAAACAGCCACCATACCTACCTACTATGGCATTTTCATAGCCATTCCGAGATATATTGCCATGCAACTCCCACCGTTCCATCTCATGACCTGTGCTGTCACTCTCATACTACCATTGCATGATCGTAAGATAGCTAGCGAGATGTTTCAACGTCATACGCCAAGCTAGATCATTGCACATCTCGGTACACTGCCGGAGGCATTTCCTTTAGAGTCATCATCGTTCTAAGCTTTGAGCTGTGTGTAAATAAAAGTGTGATGATCACCATTATTGGAGGATTGTCCCATGTGAGGAAATGAAAATAAAAAATAAAAAGAGGCCAAAGAGCCCAAATAAAAAAATAGAAGAGGACAAGAGCCCAAATAAACAAAAAAGAAGAAGAGAGAAAAGAGAGAAGGGACAATGCTACTATCTTTTTCCACACTTGTGCTTCATAATAGCACCGTGTTCTTCATGATTGAGAGCCTCTCGTTTTGTCACCACCATAAGATAGTGGGAATCTTTATTATATAACTTGGCTTGTATATTCCAATGATGGGCTTCCTCAAAATTGCCCTAGGTCT
Source organism: Hordeum vulgare subsp. vulgare (assembly GCF_904849725.1). NCBI lineage: Eukaryota > Viridiplantae > Streptophyta > Magnoliopsida > Poales > Poaceae > Hordeum > Hordeum vulgare. The sequence continues at coordinate 185,608,452 of NC_058520.1, read as the reverse complement.
TCGTGAGCAAGCAAGTTGGATGCACACCCACTAGTTCTCCTTTTGAGCTTTCACATACTTATATCTCTAGTGCATCATTTGTATGGCAATCCCTACTCATTCACATTGATATCTATTAATGGGCATCTCCATAGCCCTTTGATACGCCGAGTCAATGTGACCATCTCCTCCTTTTTGTCTCACAACCACCACCACACTCTATTCCACCTATAGTGCTATATCCATGGCTCACGCTCATGTATTGCATGATAGTTATAAAAAGTTTGAGAAAGTAAGAGTGTAAAAACAATTACTTGTCCAATACCGGGGTTGTGCATGATTTAAATTAGTTGTGTGAGGATGATGGAGCATAGCCAGACTATATGATTTTGTAGGGATAACTTTCTTTGGCCTCGTTATTTTAGAAGTTCATGATTACCTTGCTAGTTTGCTCGAAGTATTATTGTTTTCTTGTCAATAGCAAACTATTGTTTTGAATCTTACGGATCTGAACATTCATGTCACATGAAAGAAGTTGCAAAGGACAACTATGCTAGGTAGCATTCCACATCACAAATTCAGTCTTTATCATTTCCCTACTCGAGGACGAGCAGGAGTTAAGCTTGGGGATGCTTGATACATCTCCAAGGTATCTATAATTTTTTATGGTTTCATGCTATTATCTTGTCAAACTTTGGATGTTTTGTATGCCTTTTATATATTTTTTGGGACTAACTTATTAACTCAGTGCCAAGTGCCAGTTCCTGTTTTTTCCAGTTTTTGACCCTTTTCAGAGGAGAATTTTAAACGGAGTCAAACGGAATAAAATGTGCGGAATGATTTTTCCATAACAAAAGACGCACGGGAAACTTGAGAACCAAGGTAGGGGACCTCCGAGGAGGTCACAAGCCCACCAGGCCCAGCCTGGGGGTGGGGGGGGGGGTGGGGCTACCAAGCTTGTGAGCTCCCCGTGGCTCCCCTGCCCTAGGTTTTCTGCATGTATATTCCCTAAAATCCTAGAAAAAATCAGGATATCATCGAAAATACTTTTTTGCCGCCGCAAGCTTCTGTCTCCGCAAGATCCCATCTGGGGCATGTTCTGGTGCCCTGTCGGAGGGGATTTGGATATGGAGGGCTTCTTCATCAACACCATGACCTCTCCGATGATGCGTGAGTAGTTCACCATAGACCTGCGGGTCCATAGCTAGTAGCTAGATGGCTTCTTCTCTCTCTTGGATCTTCAATACAAAGTTCTCCATGATCTTCATGGAGATCTGTCTGATGTAATCTTCTTTTGCGGTGTGTTTGTCGAGATCCGATGAATTGTGGATTTATGATCAGATTATCTATGAATCTTATTTGAGTTTCTTCTGATCTCTCTTATGCATGATTTCATATCCTTTTAATTCTCTTCGAGTTGTGGGTTTTGTTTGGCCAGCTTGATCTATGAATCTTATAATTGGAGAAGTGCTTGGTTTTGGGTTCATACCGTGCGGTGACCTCACCCAGTGACAGAAGGGGTAGCGAGGCTCATATCGTGTTGTTGCCATCAAGGGTAAAAAGATGGTGTTTTCATCATTGGTTTGAGATTATCCCTCTACATCATGTCATCTTGCTTAAGGCGTTACTCTGTTGGTCATGAACTCAATACACTAGATGCATGCTGGATAGCGGTCGATGTGTGGCGTAATAGTAGTAGATGCAGAAAGTATCGGTCTACTTGTCTCGGACGTGATGCCTATATATATGATCATTGCCTAAGATATCGTCATGACTTTGCGCGGTTCTATCAATTGCTCGACAGTAATTTGTTTACCCACCGTGATATTTTCTATTTTGAGAGAAGCCTCTAGTGAACAGTATGGCCCCCGGGTCTACTCCACACTATATTTTCAGCCTTACTCTTTTTCTTCGTTTCACTTTCCGCCTTCAGATCTCACTTTGCAATCAATCTCGAAGGGATTGACAACCCCTTTATAGCGTTGGGTGCAAGCCCTTTGTGTTTGTGCACGTACTCTGGACTTGACGAGATTCTCCTACTAGATTGATACCTTGGTTCTCAACTGAGGGAAATACTTACTGCTCTTGTGCTGCATCACCCTTTCCTCTTCAAGGGAAAAGCCAACGCAAGCAAGTCTCCGTCAACGTGTAAATTTTTGGCGTTGTTGTTTGAGAAGTAGCAGAAGAACACCCGAAGAATAGCAAGACCCCGGCAAGTTTCCCTTGCCGCGAAGGTCACAGAGACTGACGAGGCCCCCGGCAAGCCCTCCTTGTCGGTAAAGTATTCAAGCCCCCGACAAGCCTTCCTTGCCGGGAAGATGAATGAGTCATCCGACAGGGACTCTAGGCCAACAAGCCCCTGTTCGCTCGCCAGGTGTCCCTCCCCAGCTTCTACCACAATCCGACCGCTCCAGCACATCCCTTGTGTGCCAACACAAGGTACAGGTGTCGATTCACCTCGGTACGTGTCGCAACTATCTTGTGGCAAGTCAGGGGTCACACAAGGCATTTACTGGCCCTTACACCACTGAAGAAGTAGAGCGGTGAAAACTGTTCACTATACACCCCGCGAGCACATGGTTGGTGGCCCCTTTGCCTATAAAAGAAGGCCCAAAGCTCATTCTTAGGGGTTGGACTTTTGGGAGATCAGAGACTCCCCAATCACCTACTAAGTTACTGTAGAAAAACCTCCCTACAGCAAGCACACAATACAAACTAAACAGGAGTATGGTTTTACGCGCCAAGCGGCCCGAACCGGGGTAAAAGGACCTTGCCGGTGTTGATCGCAAGTTTCGCTCTCGACGCCATACCTCTCTCTCACCGCCAAACAATGAAGGGACTCCTCGAGTTTCGCATAGGTGTTGGATTTCCCCGACATCTTTGGCGCGCCAGGTAGGGGGAGCGATGGTTGAGAGCTTCTTCGCGGATTCAAAAAAGCTCTGCATCAGATCTTGGGAGATTGAGTGCAGCACTGCGGTCCCTCAAAGCAGGGCGCACTGGTGGTCGCTCAACTCTGCCACGGCCTCCTAACATCTGCGCGAGTGCCCCGCTGCGCGAACACAGGCCAAGGAGACGGAGACCTCGAGCTTGAAGACATCAGGCTGACGCGCTACTCCGAGACAGTGTGCTGTTGTTGAGGGTGTGCCTGGGGGCTTCGGCGAGGCCTCCTGAGCATACTCCGGCCGACGCACCTCCGTGGAGTGATGCATAGCCGTGGAGAATGCGCCTACAAGGCCCCGGAATCCCGGGCACGCACTCCAGCCGAACGCTTTCCCCGGAAGCATCACGTCTTCGCCAAAGGTGCTCTCGGGGGCTTCGTCAGCACGGCCTGGCAAAACAGGAAAAGGAGCTATGCTACAGCAACCCCCTTCTATATGACAGTCGAGAACTGTCGGCAAGTACCTTGCCGGAGGGGAAGTTTCCAGAAGATTATAGCCTCCTGCTTGCCGGGGACCCCAGGCCCGGGCAAAGGACCCAAGTACCGCGGGGAGAAGTGCCGCGGCACGACAGATAAGTGATAAATATTTCAAATCAGATTTCAGAGTAGATAGGTCCTTCCCTTTCTAAAAGATCCCAAACCTTGTTTGAAAAATCTACGCGTAGATGGAACCTTTTCAGGATCAGTGCGCCTTAGTTCTGTTTCGAACTAGTTCAACGACCTGAATGGCCACAGAGCGCCTTCTCACCATTTCGAACCTGTTCAACAGTCTAAGTGGCTACATAGCACCTTATTTCTCCTCGAGCCACGCTCGACGATCTAATGGTTGCACTGAGTGCGGGAAGGAGCCTTGCTGGTAACGACCCTTCAAGCACACTGCTAAGGATCTGTTTCTCAATGCACTAACTGTGGGACTAGTCACGCCGGCAAGCTTTCGGAAAATGCAAAAGGCGTATCATACAAAGAGAAGGATTAGATGCAAGGGAAACAACATTTCATTCATTTTTTTGAATCAAACTCAGACATATTACATGCATGCTTTTTGCTACTCTAACCTATTATATTGCCTTTTGGCGAGGGACGTGCTCGCCGGACGGGAGCTCGAGAAGACAAGAAGCGGCAAGTCCGCGGCGTGGCCAGTGCGGGCCCTTCCTAGGCCAGCATTGCGTAGTGGAGAATGGGGCCTGAAAGGGATGGCCGGAACAGAAACCAGGCGATCCCGTGGTATGCGGCAGCGTCGGTTCTTCCGGCTCATCAGTCCCGGCTCGGGAGGAGGAGGACCGGGACTGACGGTGATGGTTCGACCGACGGTTAGTCCGAGGACAGATCCTCATACCCATGCTTAGCCTACCTAGGATCTGACCCGTACTCACCATCGCTACCATCTGACCCGTCCTCGTCGCTCTGGCGCGAGGAAGGGATGTCAGTCCTTCTCGAGCTCTCTTCGCAGCAGCCGAGGCGCGCACCCGAGCTCCCGTATATCTTGACGGAGAGCAGGCTGTCCGCCATCATCTTGAAGCGAAGAACGTGCCCATCCCAGAGGTTATGGGCACGGGCGAAGCTCTTCCACCCGCGGCCGAGGAACAGGAGCCGACGTCCCGGCTGCTCCACGGTCAACGGGACCGCGCCATTGCCACAGCCATGTACCTAAAGCCGCAACATCGGGGGCTTCGCTTTTCTCCTCACCTTGGCGAAGGCGATGGGGAATTGAAGCCAGATTGGAATGCGAACTTGCAGTGACAAGAAACTCAAACGGAGTCCTTCCAACACGAGTCCCCGCGGGAACAAGCCCGGGAGAAGACGGAGGTGCTGGAGTAGCACTCTCTCTCCCCCGGCCACGGCCTTCGTGACGACCACGGCTCCTCGCCCCTCCGCCACCACGGACACTCGTGCCTCCCTCCACGGCTGCACCCCCTCAAGCTGTGGCATCATCCGAGTGGGATCCCCTTGCCGCCCTGGCGACCGATGGTGGCCTCCCTCATCCCCTAGCCATGGTTAGGGGCGAGCGCCACCTGGAGCTAGAAAGGATTCTACAGATGCAAGCTAGGGGTGGTGGATGTTCCAGGAGCTGATGGATGAGCAAACCCCCCTCGCGAACTCCCTAATTTATAGGGCGAGGCGCGGAGGGCTAGCTCCCCTCACTCCAGAAACCGCCGCCCCTCTCGCCAAATCACCCATGATCATGGGCGATCAGGGAACCGCCCTGCCGCACCAATGCATGCGGGGGTGGTCCCTGCCACGACTGTGGCCTTTACGGCCACGAACGCCACTTGCCTGACTACTAATGCGCATGCTTCATGCGTGGCAGTAACGTGTCGGTAGGTGGGGAGGGTACTGTGCGCGCACTTCTCGACCTCGCGCGCCGGATGCATGGCGTGGGGAAGGGCCGTTCACAATGGCTCCAAAGATACAAAGTCCCCTGCTAAGGAAGCCCGTGCACTACTTTTGGCCTGGCCCAGCAACGCCCCGCGCACGTGCGTGGCCCAGGCCTGGGGGCTCCTGTTGGTGCACTAGAGACTGGGGTCCGTTGTGCCTAAGACTTGTGCACGGGCATCAGCGATGCCCCAGACAGGAGTGCATCGGGAAGAGCAGCAGGAAGGCAATCCAAGACCCACCAAGGCCACACCGTTCCCTCACTGCATGGGGCGTGGAATACAAAGGCTCTAGACGCAAGGCCCCAGCAAGCCCTCCTTGCCGGGAATATTCCCAAGGCCCCGGCAAGCCCTCTTTGTCGGGAAGACTACCCGAAGAATAGCAAGACCCCGACAAGTTTCCCTTGCCGGGAAGGCTCGCACCGACTGACGAGGCCCTCGGCAAGCCCTCCTTGCCGGGAAAGTATTCAAGCCCCCGGCAAGCCTTCCTTGTCAGGAAGATGACCGAGTCATACGATATGGACTCCAGGCCAGCAAGCCCCGTTCGCTCGCCAGGTGTTCCTCCCTAGCTTCTACCACAATCCGACCGCTCCAGCACATGCCTCGTGTGCCAGCACGAGGCCCAGGTGTCGATTCACCTGGGTACATGTCGCAACCATCGTGCGGCAGGTCAAGGGTCATACAAGGCATTTACGACCCCTGACACCACCAAAGAAATAGAGCGGTGAACACTGTTCACTGTACACCCCGTGAGCACACTGTTGCTGACCCCTTTGAATATAAAAGGAGGCCCAAAGCTCATTCTTAGGGGTTGGAATTTTGGGAGATCATAGACTCCCTAATCACCTACTAAGTTACTGTAGCAAAACTGCCCTACAGTAAGCACACAATACTACCTAACCAGGAGTAGGGTTTTACGAGCCAAGCGGCCCAAACCTGGGTAAAAACGACCTTGCCGGTGTTGATCGCTAGTTCCGCTCTCGACGCCATACCTCTCTCTCCCCGCCAAACGATCAAGGGACTACTCAAGTTTCCCATAGGTATTGGTTTGCCCCGACAATATCCCACACACTTAATCCCGGAAAAACATTTCCTTTCGTCTGCACATCCCACATAGTGATACCCAGACGAACCATTACGTTCGTATATACACCCACACAGTTTTATGTATAGCCTTGTGTGTGATAAGCGTAGCGATGACACACGCTGTATCTCCGTTAAACATTTTGTTTATTCAACTATACCACACACGATTTTATGAAGAAAACTTTATGGCATTGGGCTATCCATCACAACCGCTTTTCATGCTAGAACCGTTTGCAAAGTTCCATGACCCATTTAGCAGGTTTACTAGTTTACAACTAATAATTCGAGTATTACACAAATTAACATTTCATATCTAACAGCTGTTTGCCAATTTCATATTTAGGCACATAAATATTTTTTTAAATCAATTATAATAACTACCTAAAAACATCACAGTACAAGATATAGCTAGTTTTGTTTCATACATAAGAACAATATATCATTTCCCTAACCGACTGATGCATGATCACCCAGGTTTGTGTTCTCCACCTCTGCTTTCAGTTTAGTAAGAACCTACTTTGCACTGACCGACACCATCTTAGCATAGTCCATTTAAAAAAATATGAGCTCATGCTCCCTCTTCCTCTCTTTTTCCCTCATCTTGAAACATTCTTCAGCATTAACAACACTTTCTCTAAGCCTATCTCGGTTCTCTTCCTCATACATGCTCTAGAGCTTTGCTAGGCACATCTTTGAAGACTGTGGCCGCTCTTGATCAACCCACTCCAGGTAAGAACACTTTCGTTCATCCTATAATATTTAAAACTAGATTAGTAACAATTCTAGGGGAAATGGGTTTCTAGAAAAATCGAAAATCACCAAATACATATTTTGAAAAACTAGAGAAATAGGTTAATTATGACACATCTTCACAAAAGGATCAATGTGTAAATAAATTAATTGCTACTCAGACAACAACCAAATTCAGAAACATCAGAAACTTTAATTAACTACAAAAATTCTATAAGTTCTTAGTCATGTACTATAAATAACAAACTGAACATTTTATGAGGAAGCTAAAATAAATGCAACAACATATCAACAGTGTTTGGATGACACCAAATTGATACTAACATGTGTGTACATGCACAAAATTAGTAACTTAGAACTGATAGCACTAAGGACGCCCACAATGTATGCTAAAACCGGTGTCAAGACAACTATTGCTACATTTGGCACTGGTGCCCTGCATTAGCGAGTCGATGCACAGGAAAAAAAATCAGAGAACCGGACTCCAGAGCACCTAGTTGCTCCGATGCCCAGTTCCTTCGTGTCATAAAGTTTTAGTATTTTATTGCTTGGCTGCTCGGATATGTGGACCAAAGTTGGCTGCACAAACTGCTGAAGTGGTACCAAATAATTTTCTAATGGCACCTCTGATGAGATTGCAACATTTTTAGATATTAGATAGAAACTGTGACACTGTCTTAATCATATCCAGAATAACATAGCAGAGTGACAGTGTGTGAATCACACCTAAAAATGATTTATACAAACGAAAGTAGGGCTAACCTTTTGTACACATGCTAGAAACTTCCTCCCACTGTCCACAGATTCAAATGCAACTAACTTCACGCATGGAAATTTATGGTGACAAGGAGCAAGCATATCTTCAGCCACCCAACTCCATTCGCGACAACTGATGGTCCTAGGGAGCTACAAGAGGAAGAACTGACTCAAATCGACCACCGGATTAAAATCCTTCATTCCAAATTATAACCCAAGAGAGAGATTAGAGGCATACCCGAGTGGTGAAAGAGTCATCGTTGTCGGAGGAACCGCTAGAGAGGTCATTGAACAAGACCATGGCGACCGTGATAGTCGGATGCGAGATGGCGAGAGAGAGGAAGCGGCTATAGCTTGGGAAGGAAGGAAGGATGAAATAGGGGAAATGCGACTTGTGGTCAGGGAGAAAAGGGGGTGAGGAGGGGGGGAGTTAGATATTTTGGCGATAGGCCAAAAACTTCGAAAGGTGGAGGGAAACTTTGTGCGCGGTGCCGCAGGAAACCATTCACTTTGAATGAATGTGTGCATCACAAACGATTCTTCTACTTTACACGCATGTGATGAGTTCAATCATTCAAATTTTTGTGAAAATTTCCCTAGGTACTATCATCATCCATGTCATTGCATAATTTAACATGACTTGCTAATTTGGGTAAACAAAAGAGCCTACAGCACACGGACCACACTTACTGAATCGAGCAATTTTAGTAATTAAACACATCTAGTTGACCTAAACATTGCTCTAACAAAATACCAGCGTTATAAACAAAGGCTAAGTATGCATAATTTTAACAAAGCTGCTGCCACACCGCCCTATGCCTCGCCGATGTAAAATGAGACATCGATGACTTGTCCTGGTGACATGCCACCATTGGTCGACTGCGCGTCCCCCTAGCTGAAGTCGACTACATCGTCGTCCTCGTTCTAGTCTTCGGCGCCGCCCTCAAGGTTTTATTACTCGTAGCAGTGGTTGCGCCAGAGCTAGCGTTGGTACTCCATCGTCGATTCCTCTACGGACGGTATCTTCTCTACCTCGTCCTCAGCCACGTGCAACATCTCCTCCCAACGCTCCTAGATATCTTCCACCTCCTGCATCTCGAGCTCCGGCTCCCACTTGGCGATCTCATGAGGAAGCAGGTGATCCATGGCCTCCGCCAGCTTTTCTGATGTGGGTTGTATGCTGGATTCCGAGGTGGCCTCGAGTATCTTGGCGTGTGCATCCTCGATCTTGGCATGGATAGCCTCGACCCGGGTGAGGCCGGCATAGGTGGCACGGACGATAGCTCGAGCACTTTTGGCGTTTGCAGCCGCCATCGCAGCAGCTACTACAGGCATCTCGACCGTTGCATCTGCCCTGTCAGCTACCGGAGACGCCCGCTCGGCGGATGCGGTCGAGCACTTAGCGTAGGCGGCCGCGGTCTTAGCATAGATGACCGTTCTCTTGGCACAGGAGTCGTTGCTCGGGCAGGACACGACCATCGTATGGGCCCTCATGAAGCGATTCCACGGCATCATTCTTTGCAAGAAGGGATTGCGGGAAAGGGGATCGGGGATTCATGGATTCGGGGGTGACCGACAATAGAGCAGACGAAGTCGGCGAAGCTTATGGAAGAAGACTTAAATGGACCCACAAATTTTCATCGCAAACGGTTCCCACAACAAACTGTGTATTAGGTGTGCAAGATGACTTTGGAGTACAGTTACAACGGGTGGTATCTTAAATGTACGAGAAAATTTGGACTACAAATAAAATTATCATGTCAAAATTTGGAAATTTTCACGGTTCGTTTGATCTTTATAAGATATTTAAGTGGTTTTCTAGCCATCTAATTACCGTAATTCAAATTTTAACTACATGTACATGCAACAGCTAACCATAACGGTTTGAAAAGACATAGTTGTATACATGTGTGCGAGTTAATTCCATGTGGAGTAAATTGGATGAAATTTTCAAACATATTGGTGCTACGATTTGGGCACAAAGCATCGAGTGTCATGGCATTTAAATTCCAAAAAAAATCAAAAATGATCAAAACCACATGAAACCTTAATTGACATAATGCCATGCCACCAGGATGTTGTGATAATTTTTTTCCTCTTTGACGAAACTTTGGACATAAACCCCTCATAAACCGGAGTTACTCACTACCTAGAAGGTTCGTGGTTCCCAGAGGGCACAATGCATGTTCGATGACGAACCGGCGATAGCCCTTATGGTCTTCAAAAATATGTATATAGTTAACGTGCACTAATACAATTATCATTTAAAAAATTGGAAAGTTTTAGTGCTCATTTGAGCTTTTTAAGACATTTAAGTGATTTAGCTATTTAGTGTTAGTATTTCAAATTTGAACTACATGTACATGCAAAAACTAACCATAACGGTTTGAAAAATAATATTTGTATACTTGTGTGCGAGTTAATTCCATTTGCAGTAAATAGGAAGGATTTTCAAACATATTGGTGTCAAGTGCCATGGCATTTAAATTCCAAAAAATTAAAAAATGAACAGAAACACATGAAACCTTGCTTGACGTAATGGCATGCCACCAAGATGTTGTTGTAAAAAAAACTGGCATCTTTGACAAAAGTTAGGACACACTCCCCTCGCAAACCGGAGCAACCCACTAGAAGGCTCGTGGTTTCGAGAGGGTACAATGCATGTTTGGTGAGGAACCGACGATAGTTTCCTCTTATGGCCTACATTTTTTCTATAGTTAATATGCACTAATACAACTATAATATAAAAAATTGGAAATTTTTTGTGGTCATTTGACCTTTTTAAGACATTTAAGTGATTTTCTAGCCATTTAATGGCAATAATTCAAATTTTAACTACATGTACAGGCAATAGCTACCATAACGGTTTGAAAAGCCATATTTGCATACTTGTGTGCGAGCTAATTCCATGTGCAATAAATTGGAAGGAATTTTCAAACATATTGGTGCCACGGCTTGGACACAAAGCAAGGGGTGCCATGGAATTTAAATTACAAAAAATTCAAAAATAATCAGAAACACATGAAACCTTGCTTGACATAATGGCATGCCACCAAGATAATGGGGTAAAAAATAGGCATGTTTGACGAAACTTTGGACAGACACCCCTCACAAACGGGAGCTACTCACTACAAGGCTCGTGGTTCCGAGAGGACACAATGCATTTTTGACGACGAACCGGCGAAAGCTTCCTCTTGTGGCCTTCAAAAAATTTCTACAGTCAACCTGCACTAATACAAGTGTGATGTCAAAAATTGAAAACTTTCAGGGTTCATTTGACCTTTTTAAGACATTGAAGTTATTTTACAGCGATTAATGTCCGTTATTCAAATTTGAACTACATGTACATGCCACCAAGATTAACATGTAACCATAATGGTTTGAAAAATCATATTTGAACTACATGTCTATGCCATGTCATTTAAATTCCAAAAAAAATAAAAAATGATCAGAAATACGTGAAACCTTGCTTGACGTAATGGCATGCCACCAAGATGAATTTGGTAAAAAAAATTGGCATGTGTTGAGAAAAGTTTGGACACACACCCCTCACAAGCCGGAGCAACTCACTAGAAGGCCCATGGTTCCGAGAGGGAACAATGCATGTTTGGTTACGAACCAATAATAGCTTGCTCTTACGGCCTTCAAATGTTTTCTAGAGTTAACATGCACTAATACAACTGTCATGACTAGAAAATTTCAAGGGTCATTTGACCTTCTTAAGACATATAAGTGAATTTCTAGCCATTTAATGACCGTAATTCCAATTTGAACTACATGTGCATGCAACAGTTAACCATAGCAATTTGAAAAGTAATATGTGTGTACTTGTTGTGTGTAGTTAATTCCATGTGAAGTAAATTGGAAGGAATTTTCAAACATATTGGTGTCACGGGTTAGACACATGCATGTAGTTCCATGGTAGCAAAAAATAAGCATTTATGCCTTATATGAGGAAAGAAAATGTAAATATCTAGCAAGACAACCGGGCCTCGCATGGTTGACTCCCTATTTCATGCCTCTAGGTTTTGAAGGTGATTGGCTCAGGTTATTAATCAGACGCGATTCTGTATTGGAAATCATTAGCTATTAAGTACACTACTCATAAATTTCGACGATCGACGTGTGTACTATTACCATCGAACTAGATTTCGGCCCCCAATAAATACTACCTTGCTCATGTCGTCCTGCCTGCATTCTCATCTAAATCCTCCCCTCACTCGCCCTCTCTTTTTCTCTTTCAAATCTCTGTCGTGGCATCACCGATCTGCCCACACACCGACGAGGAGGCGTCGCTCCCCGAGGACATTCAGTTGAAGAGTAGGGATGAGGAGGACCCCTACGGGCCGCTGGACGAGGTTGCGTCGGACCCCCCAACTTGGGAGTGGTTTTGGGGCTAGTATGATCTTTGTTTGTGGAAGTCGCTGCCGCCGGCTCAGAGAGCCAAGCAAGTGGCATTCAACAAGGAGATGGCAGAGGAGAAAGCCAGGTACCTGATGCGTCTCCAACGTATCTATATTTGATAGTTCCATGCTTTTATATTATCATTCTTGGATGTTTTACAATCATTTTATAGCCATTTTATATTATTTTTTGGTACTAACCTATTGACATAGTTCCCAGTGCCAGTTGTTGTTTTCTACATGTTTTTCACATCGTGGGAAATCAATACCAAACGGAGTAAAAGCGCAGCGAAACTTTTTGTGGAATTTTTCGGGCCAAAAGACATCCAATGGGCCAGGAACGCACCTGAGGGGAACTCCGATGGGAGCACAACCCACCAGGGCGCGCCTGGGGCCTAGGTGCGCCCCGGTGGGTTGTGCCCTCCTCATTGGCCTCCCGCACCACCTCTTTGCTCTATAAATACCCTAATATTCCAGAAACCCTAGGAAGGGGGACAAAAATCAATTCCAGCTGCCACAGAGTCCAGAAACACCAGATCCAGTCTAGACACCATCAGAGAGGGGTTCATCATGTCCATTGGTGCCTCTCCGATGATGCGTGAGTAGTTCTTTGTAGACCTATGAGTTCGTAGTTAGTAGCTAGATGGCTTCCTCTCTCTCTTGATTATCAATACAATGGTCTCTGAGATCCACATGATGTAAGTCATTTTGCGGTGTGTTTGTTAGGATCCAATGAACTTGAGTTTATGATCCGGTCTATGTTTTTATCCATGAAAGTTATTTGAGTCTTCTTTGATATCTTATATGCGTGATTGATTATAGCCGCGTATTTCTTCTCCGATATTTGGGTTTTGTTTGTCCAACTTGATCTATTTATTTTGCAATGGGAAGAGGTGCTTTGTGATGGGTTCGATCTTACGGTGATTGATCCCAGTCACAGAGAGGGAAACGACACATATATATCTTTGCTATTAAGGATAACAAGATCGAATCTATTTCTACATAAATAGATCTTGTCTACATCATGTCATCGTTCTTATTGCATTACTTCATTTTTTCATGAACTTAGTACACTAGATGGATGCTGGATAGCGATAGATGTGTGGAGTAATAGTAGTAGATGTAGGCAAGAGTCGGTCAACTAATCTTAGACGTGATGCCCATATAATGATCATTGCCTGGATATAGTCATGATTACTTGAAGGTGTATCAATTTCCCAACAATAATTGTTTTTGCTATTTTTCTTGAGAGAAGCCACTAGTGAAACCTACTGCCCTCGGTTCTCTTTTCATCATATTTGCCTTTGCGATCTGTTTTCCTTTGCGATCTATTTATCCTATCTACCATTTTTACCTCACATTATTTTCCTATCTTGAGGCGGTGTACCCGAAAGGGATTGACAACCCCTTTAACACATCGGGTTGCGAGTATTTGTTATTTATGTGCACGTGATGTTTACGTGGTGTGAGGAGGTTCTCCTAATGGTTTGATAACCTTGGTCTCATCACTGAGGGAAATATCTACCGTCGCTATACTGCATCGTCCCTTCCTCTTTGGGGAAATACCGACGTAGTTCTAGCACACATGAAAAGGAATTTCTAGCGCTGTTGCGAGGGAAGATCAAGTCAAGATAGTCTCCCGCCAATGTGCCAATTTCTGGCGCCGTTGCCGCGGAGGATCTTCAGAAATCTCATCTCCTCACAATTTTACATTATTTTCCTTTTGCCTCTCGTTTTCCTCTCCCCCACTTCACAAAACAATGCTGTTTTATTCGCCCTATTTTCCGTTTGCCTTTTTCTTGTTTGCTATCCTTGCTTATGTTGCCATGTGCCTTCTATTTGCTTTCATATTTGCTTGGTAAAAATCTGTTGATATGGATCCTCATCCACTTGCTAATCTTTTCAAGATATCCAATTATGATGAACCAATGCTAGTGAGTTGAGTGTACTTGATTATCTCTATGAAATTTTGCTTGAGATTCGTGAATCTGAAAATTGTGATGAAGTGATCCATGATGTTTCCTTGAATAAAAAGCATGATTGCAATGATATTGTAATAAATTCTATTAATATCAATTGTGCTAATGATATGCAAATCCATAAGCTTGTGGATGCTATATTTGATGAGTTTGCAATGACCGCTACTTATTGCAATGATCATGATTGGGGTGATAATGCTTCTTATGATATTGATAATTTATTGAATACTCTTGATGAATATGATATTGAAATTGGGTTTGGAAGAGTGTCAACTTTATGCATTATTGATCCCACTATTTTGGAGAGTGTTCAACCTTATGAATTTTTTGATAGAAGTGGGTTTGGAGAGGTCATGATTTTATTTGATGATAATCCCACTATTTTGGAAGAGTGTCAACTTTGCATGCATGTAGATCATGAATAGAAAATTTTATATGATAGATATAATGTTGAATTTTTGTACGATCTTACATTCAATTATTATGGGATAGGAAAATATGGTCATAGAAATTTTCATATTACTAATTTACCTCTCGTTATGTTGAGATTGTCAATCCTTTGTTCTTCTCCCTTGCATATGCTAGTTTTTGCTTGCCTTGATAAATGTTTTTCTTATAAAATGCCTATGCGTAGGAATTATGTTAGACTAAAATGTGATTTTGACATGCCATATGATGCACTCTTTGTCCTTCAATTCTTGTCTTTCGTGAGAGCATCATTAAAATTATCAATGCCTAGCTAAAAGGTTTTAAAGAAAAGCGCTTGTTGGGAGACAACCCAATATTTTTATTTTGTGTTTAAAATAAAAATACAAAATTATACCTCTGGTTGGATGTGTTTTTCTGGTTTAAATCAGTGTTTGTGCCAAGCAAGGCCTTTGAGATGATTTGGGTGAAAGTTGATTTGATCTTGCTGAAAAACACAAACTTTTATGCTCACGATCTGTTTTTCATTTTTAACATAAGAGTTATTTTGAGTTGATTCTTTCTGCAGAGAATTTATAAACAAATTATTCACGTATTTCTAATGTTTAAGAATTTTTGGATTTATAGAAGTATTCCAAGTAGTCAGATTGCTACAAAATGTTCTGTTTTTGAAAAATTCTGTTTTCTTTGCATTGTGTGCTTGTTTTGATGATTCTATGGTTTTCTTTGATGAGGTTTTGCCATAGAAAAGTTGGAATAGAGTGGATATAATGCAAAAATAAAATATTAATAAGTTTTCAATAGTAGTTATAGTATTGGTTTCCTTTCTTATACTAATGGATCTCACAAAGGTTTTGTTGAGTTTTGTGTGATTGAAGTTTTCAAGTTTTGGGTGATCTTACGATGGATGAAGGAATAAGGATTAGAAAAAGGCTAAGCTTGGGGATGCCCGAGGCACCCCAGCATAATATTCAAGAAGTAGAAATCAAATAATCTTTGGAATGCCCCAGAGTGGCATCCCCTCTTTCTTCTAACAACCATCGGTATTTTACTTGAAACTATATATTTATTCATCACATATTATGAGTTTTCCTTGGAGCGTCTTGTATGATATGAGTCTTTGCTTGTTTTGCTTTGTGTTTTAAGTCTTGAATCCTTAGTGGATACACCTTTTTGAGAGAGCCAAAAAATTATGCTATGCTTGCTCCTATGCTTCACTTAAATTTTTAGAGCCATGGATTTGCTGTAGTACTTCACTTATATCTTTTTGAGCACGGTGTGCTTTGTTATTTTTGAAGAAATTCTCTCTTGCTTCACTTAGATTATTTTGAGAGAAAGAATAATTATGCTCATGTTCTTCACTTAATTTATTTTTTGAGCTTATCAAAGGCAACATATGAAAATCGTCCCAAAGTGATAGATATGCAAGGACGATATAATAAAAACTTTCATGAAGATCATTGGACAAAATAAACTTGATTCTTAGTAATGGTTTTGAGATATGACGATGTGATATGTGAGTCATGTTGATGAGTAATTGTGCTTTAGTAAGAATATTGATGTTAAGGTTTTTGATTCCCTATGCAAGCACGAAAGTCAATAGTTATGCAATGAAATTTATATCCTACTTGTGGTGCATTATTCGGTGTTACTTATGCTTAATGCTTGGGTACGAGATTTTTCGTTTCTTGGTTGGTCGCTTCTCAATCTTTTTGCTGGCCTTCATTTTGCACTAAGTATGATCCCTACTTGTGCATCCAAAACCCTTTAAACCAGTTTTGCCATATGAGTCCACTATACCTAACTATATGCAGAATTTCCATGCCGTTCTAAGCAAATTTGCATGTACTATCTCTAATTTTCAAAATATTTTTCTCTTTTGTGTGCTCTACGCTCGCGAGGCAGTGAGGGGTGGCCGATATTTTCCATGCTAGATGTGTTATTCTCATGATGTGTGTTTGTTCACTTGTCATTGCACGAGAGTACGACAAAGGTATTAGGGATTCCCAGTCCCGAAATGAAAAAAAATGAATTTACTTTTTATTGTAAAATAATAAATTTCTTGGAAAGTGTTGGTATGGAGGGCACCCGTGGATATGGACAAGCCATGGAAAGTGAAAGTAATGGTGGAAAAAGGAATAAACTTTATTTTCTGTTTGGGAACCCCCCTTGATGTATCTGGCATGGAAAGTGTTGGGAGCTCTAAGTCATTTTTGTTGGTGGGAAAAGTATGCCTCCCAAAATGTTTTTATCTCTCAATTTCCGCTTTGAGCTCTGGCACCTCTACATATCCCTACTTCCCTCTGCAAAGGGTCCTTCTTTTACTTATGCAATTTTTATATTGAATTTGAGTCTCCATCTTCTCTCATAAAGAACCAACTAAGGGACACCATGATCGTATTTGAGCATTGGGTGTAGCTAATATTCCAGTGTGTTTCATGAATGGATCAATGCTTGAGCATAATGGGCTAGGGATAACATTCTTTAGTGTTCATATTTTGAAAGACATGGTTGCTTGTTGGTATGCTTGAGTATTAAAGTCTTCATGTCAAAACTAGACTATTGTTTGGACCATATAAAAGTCCAAATGTCCATGCTATAAAGAAAAGAAATGTGATGAACATGTTAGGGATCATTCCACATCAAAAAATTTGTTTTTATCATTTACCTACTCGAGGACGAGCATGAATTAAACTTGGGGATGTTGATACGTCTGCAACATATCTATAATTTTTTATTGTTCCATGTTGTTATATTATCATTCTTTGATGTTTTACAATCATTTTATAGTAATTTTATATCATTTTTTGGTACTAACCTATTGACATAGTGTCTAGTGCGAGTTGCTGTTTTCTGCATGTTTTTACATCGCCAGAAATCAATACCAAACGGAGACAAATGCAAAAACTTTTTGTGGAATTTTTGGGCGAGAAGACATCTAGTGGGCCAGGAACGCACCTGAGGGGAGCTCTGATGGGAGCACAACCCACCAGGGTGCTCCTGGGGCCCAGACGTGCCCTGGTGTGTTGTGCCCTTCTTGTTGTCCTCCCGCTCCGCCTCTTTGCTCTATAAGTACCCCAATATTCCACAAACCCTAGGAAGGGGGACGAAAATCAATTCCAGCCGACGTAGAGTCCAGAAACAGCAGATCCAACCTAGACACCATCACAGAGGGGTTCATCATGTCCATTGGTGCCTCTCCGAAGATTCCTGAGTAGTTCTTTGTAGACCTACAGGTCCGTAGTTAGTAGCTAGATGGCTTCCTCTCTGTCACTTGATTATCAATACAATAGTCTCTTAGAGATCCATATGACGTAAGTCTTTTTGCGGTGTGTTTGTTGGGATCCGATGAACTTTGAGTTTATGATCGGATCTTTGTTTTAATCCATGAAAGTTATCTGAGTCTTCTTCGATCTCTTATATGCGTGATTGATTATAGCATCGTATCTCTTCTTCTATATTTGGGTTTTGTTTGGCCAACTTGATCTATTTATCTTGCAATGGGAAGAGGTGCTTTATGATGGGTTCGATCTTACGGTACTTGATCCGAGTGACAGAAAGGGAAACGACACGTATGTGTCGTTGCTATTAAGGATAACAAGATGGGGTCGATTTCTACATAAATAGATCTAGACTACATCATGCCATCGTTCTTATTGCATTAGTCCGTTTTTCCATGAACTTAATACACTAGATGCACGCTGGATAGCGGTCGATGTGTGGAGTAGTAGTAGTAGATGTAGGTAGGAGTCGGTCTACTAATCTTGGACGTGATGCATATATAATGATCATTGCCTGGATATCGTCACGATTATTTGAAGTTCTATCAATTGCCCAACAATAATTGTTTTCCCACCATTTGTTATTTTTCTCGAGAGAAGCCACTAGTGAAACCTACGCCCCCCGGGGTCTCTTTTCAACATATTTGCCTTTGCAATCTTTTTTCTTTTGCTTTTATTTTTAGATCTATTAAACCAAAAATACAAAAATACCTTTCTGCAATTTATTTGTTCCGCGATCTATTTATCCTAGCTACCACTTTTACCTCACGTTATTTGCCTATCTTGAGGCGCCGTACCCCAAAGGGATTGACAACTCCTTTAACACGTCGGGTTACGAGTATTTGTTATTTGTGTGAAGTTGCTGTTTACGTGGTGTGAGGATGTTCTCCTACTAGTTCGATAACCTTGGTATCATCATTGAGGGAAATACCTACTGTCGCTATACTGCATCATCCCTTCCTCTTTGGGGAAATACCGATGTAGTTCTAGCAGACATCAGTACCAGGCGACCTGTGAAGCCCGTGAGGCCGCCTTGAAAAACGAGGCGGTGGAGCTTTGGGGGCGGGCACGTCATCATGCGGAGGAGGTGTACGCAGACGGGTACTTCGCGAGGAAGGTCAAAGGTGCTAGGTGCCTCAGCCGTGCGTGGAGGAGGGTCGATAAGCTCCGACGTTCCACCGAAGAAGAGCTCATGTGGGTGCCCAACCAAATGGCAAGATTGTTTGCGCTCGTCTGCCGGCAAGAGGCAGATTGGTACATCAAGCACCATGAGGTGGAGGAGGCGTATTACTGCCTCTGTGTTGGGACGTCGTGCAGCATAGAGTTGTCGACGAGGGGCTGCCGGTAGACTGTCTGCAGGAGGGATTATTAGTTTTACTATTGTTTGTTTTCAATTTTTTGCATTGTACATAGTAGTTACGTATCAGCACGCATAAGTGATGATATTATATATATCCTGTGATGAACTAATGAACATATACTATATTATCTTGAGCTCCAAGTTGGCTATTTCATTGGAGATGACCAGCTCGAGGATGCAACGGCCATGTTCCTCTACTATGCCCAGGTGGACGCCTAGGCCAAGGAGGTGGTGGAGCCTAGCGACGAGCGTGTTCGCATCGAGCGGGGCGACCCATGCGAATGACACATCGGGCGTTTGTGTTGGGGAACGTTGCATGGGAAACGATAATTTTCCTACGCACACGAAAGACCTATACATGGTGATTAACATCTACGAGAGGGGAGATTGGATCCACATACCCTTGTAGATTGCTAAGCGGGAAACGCTAGGAAACGCGGTTGATGTAGTCGAACGTCTTCGTGATCCGAATCGCAAGCTCCCACGAACTCCGTATCGATCTAGCACCAAACGGAAGACACCTTCGCGTTCAGCACACGTGCAGCTCGATGACGATCTCCACCTTCTTGTTACAGCAAGAGAGACGAAGAGGTACCTGAATTCTTTGGCAGCACGATCGCGTGGCGGTGATGGTGGTGGGGCTACTCCGGCAGGGCTTCGCCATACCATACCGTACTAGCTACGAGGTGTCACGAAGTGGTGGAGGGAGAGAGGGTTGTACCTTGGCTTGAGGTGCCAAAAGCCTCTCTCACCTCCACTATATAGGGAGGGCTGGTGCCCTAGGGTTCGGCCTGCGCAAGAGGAGAGGGAGGAGTCCTCCTCCAATATAACTTGGAAGGAGGAGTCCTCCTTCCCCAATTCGGTCGAACCACCCTGCTTTCCTTTTCTCCATTGGCCGAAATAGGCCTCTTTGGGCTTGCCACCAACACACTAGAGGCTGGTGTGCCACCCTTGGGCTTCTTTGGTTCTCTCTCGGGTGGGTGGCCCCTCCAGGTAGAACTCCGGAGTTCATTCGTCACTCCTGGTACGTTACCGGTAATGCCCAAAAACATTCCGGAAGCCAAATGGATACTTCCTATATATTAATCTTCATCTCCGGACCATTTTGGAAACCCTCGTGATGCCCGGGATCTCATCCTAGACTCCGAACAACCTTCGGTTACCAGCATCAATTATTCAACTATACCAAAACATCACCGAACCTTAAGTGTGCACACCGTGCGGGTTCGAGAATTATGTAGACATAACCGAGACACTCTCCGTTCAATATCCAATAACGGGACCTCGATCCCCATATTGGATCATACATATTCTACGAAGATCTTATTGGTTGAACCTCTATGTCAAGGATTCAATTAATCTCGTATAACATTCCCTTTGTCATTCGGTATGTTACTTGCCCGAGATTCAATCGTCAGTATCTCCATACCTATTTCAATCTCGTTACCGTTAAGTGTCTGTACTCGTTACGTAATACAAGATCCAATGGCTAATTCCTTAGTCACATTGCTTGCAAGGCTTGTTTGTGTTGTTGTATTACCGAGTGGGCCCAAGATACCTCTCCATCATACGGAGTGACAAATCCCAGTCTTATTCCATGCTAACTCAACGAACACCTTTGGAGATACCTATAGAGCACCTTTATAGTCAATCAATTACGTTGAGTCATTTGATACACACAAGGCATTCCTCTGGTGTAAGTGCGTTACATGATCTCATGGTCATAGGAATGTATACTTGACATGCAGAAAACAATACCAATAAAATAACACGATCACATGCTACATTTATAGTTTGGGTCTAGTTCATCACATCATTCTCCTAATAATGTGAACCCCTTATCAGGTGACAACACTTGTCTATGGCTAGGAAACCTTAACCATCCTTGGTCAACGAGCTAGTCAAGTAGAGGCTCACTAGGGACATTATTTTGTCTATATATCCACAGATGTATTTGCGTTTCCATTCAATAGAATTCTAACATTGATAATAAATGATTATCTTGAAAGAGGAAATATAATAATAACTATTTTGTTATTGCCTCTAGGGCATATTTCCACGAGTCTCCCAGTTTAACTAGAGTCAATAATCTATCTTCACATCTCTATGTAATTTCAATGTAATGAATCTAACACCCGTAAAGTTCTGGTATTGATCATGTTTTGCTTGTGGAAGAGGCTTAGTCAGCGGATCTGCATCATTCAGATCCGTGTGCACTTTGCAAATATTTATGCCCTCCTCCTTGATGTAATCGTGGATGGCATTGAAGCGTCTCTTTATGTTTTGTCCTCTTGTGAAACCTTGGTACCTTGGATAGACAAATGGCACCAGTGTTGTCACAGAACATATTTATTGGATCCAGTGCACTTGGCACAATTCCAAGATCTATCATGAACTGCTTCCTTCAGACACCCTCTCTAGCCGCCTCTGAGGCAGCTATGTACTCCGCTTCGCATGTAGAATCAGCTACGATGCTCTGCTTGGAACTGCACCACCTTACCGCACTCCCATTGAGAATAAATACATATCTCGTTTGTGACTTAGAGTCATCCGGATCAGTGTCAAAGTTTTCATCGACATAACCCTTTATGATGAGCTCTTTGTCACCTTCATAAATGAGAAACATTTCCTTAGTCCTTTTCAGGTACTTCAGAATATTCTTGACCGCTCTCCAGTGCTCCATTCCTGGATTACTTTGAAACCTGCCTGCCATACTTATGGTAAGGCTGACATACGGTCTTGTGCATAGCATTGCATACATGATAGACCCTATGGCTGAAGCATAGGGGATGACACTCATCACTTCTCTATCTTATGTTGTCACTTGGCATTGAGTCTTACTCAACTTTATTCCTTGTAACATAGGCAAGAACCCTTTCTTGGATTATTCCATTTTGAACTTCTTCAAAATCTTATCAAGGTATGTGCTTTGTGAAAGTCCTATCACGCGCCTTGATCTATCTCTATAGATCTTAATGCCTAATATGTAAGCAGCTTCTCCCAAGTCCTTCATTGAAAAACTTTTATTCAAGTAATCATTTGTGCTTCCCAAAAGTTCTATATTGTTTCCAATCAGCAATATGTCATCCACATATAATTTTAGAAATGCTATAGAGCTCCCACTCACTTTCTTGTAAATACAAGTTTCTCCAAAAACTTGTATAAACCCAAACACCTTAATCACTGATACGTCCATTTTTCATCATGCTTTCATGTTGATATTTATCGCTTCTTGGGCTGTTATTGCACTTCACGGTACAATACTTATGCCTTTTCTTTATTATTTTGCAAGGTTTACATGAAGAGGGAGAATGCTGGTAGCTGGAATTCTGGCCTAAAATTGGAGCAAGTTTGAGATACCTATTCTGCGCAACTCCAAACGCTGTAAAAATCAACGAGGATTTTTTCGGGATTTATAAAAAATACTGGGCCGAAGAAGTGCCAGAGGGGCGGCAGCAGGTGGCCACAAGCCTGCTAGGCGCGACCACCCCCCTGGCCGCGCCTAGGGGGCTTGTGGGCACCCAGATGTCCCTCTGGATCACCCCTTCTACTATAAGAAGGGTTTCGTCCAGAAAAAAATAAGGAGAAGGCTTTTTCGAGAATTTGCTGCCGCCACGAGGCGGAACTTGAGCATAACCAATCTAGAGCTCCGACAGGACGATCTTGTCGGGGAAACTTCCCTCCCGGAGGGGGAAATCGTCGCCATCGTCATCACCAACACTCCTCTCATCGGAGGGGACTCATCACCATCAACATCTCCATCAGCACCATCTCATCTCCAAACCCTAGTTCATCTCTTGTAACCAATCTCCGTCTCGCGACTGTGATTGGTACTTGTAAGGTTGCTAGTAGTGTTAATTACTCTTTGTAGTTGATGCTAGTTGGATTACTTCGTGGAAGATTATATGTTCATATCCTTGATGCTACTCATTACCTCTCTGGTCATGAATATGATTATGCTTTGTGAGTAGTTACTTTTGTTCCTAAGGACATGGGATAAGTCATGCTAATAGTAGTCATGTGAATTTGGTATTCGTTCGCTATTTTGATGTGTTGTATGTTGTTTTTCCTCTAGTGGTGTTATGTGAACGTCGACTACATAACACTTCACCATTATTTTGGCCTAGAGGAAGGCATTCGGAAGTAGTAAGTAGACGATGGGTTGCTAGAGTGACAGAAGCTTAAACCCTAGTTTATGTGTTGCTTCGTAAGGGGCTGATTTGGATCCACTAGTCTAATGCTATGGTTAGACTTTGTCTTAATTCTTCTTTCGTAGTCGCTTGTCCAAGTAAGGGCAGTACCCAAGCGCCGGTCCACCCACATATCAAACTATCAAAGTAACGAACGCGAATCATATGAACATGATGAAAACTAGCATGACAGAAATTCCCATGTGTTCTCGGGAGCGTTTTTTCTCCTATAAGACTTTGTCCAGGCTTGTCCCTTGCTACAAAGGGTATTCGGCCACTTTTCTGCACCGTTGCTACTTTTCTTACTTGTTGCTTGCTACGAATCATCTCACCACACCACTACTTGTTACCGATAATTTCAGTGCTTGCAGATACTTCCTTGCTGAAAACCACTTGTCAGATCCTTCTGCTCCTCATTGGGTTCGACGCTCTTACTTATCAAAAGGACTAAGATAGATCCCCTATACTTGTGGGTCATCAAGACTCTTTTCTGGAGCGGTTGCAGGGGAGTGAAGCGTCTTTGGTAAGTGGAACTTGGTAAGGAAACATTCATATAGTGTGCTGAAATTTATTGTCACTTGTCACTATGGAAACTAATCCTTTGAGGGGCTTGTTCGGGATATCTTCACCTTGAACGGAAGCATAAAGAGTTGCTCCTCAACCTGCTGCACCTACTAAAAATATTTGCTTTGAATTTCCTTCGGGTATGCTTGACAAACTGCTGGCTAATCCTTTTACAGGAGATGGAACATCACATCCAGACTTGCATCTAATCTATGTGCATGAAGTTTGTGGTTTATTTAAGCTTTTAAGTTTGCCCGAGGATGAGGTCAATAAGAAGGTCTTTCCTTTATCTTTGAAGGATAAGGCGTTAACATGGTATAGGCTATGTGATGATACTGGATCATGGAATTACAATCGGTTGAAATTGGAATTTCATCAAAAGTTTTATCCCATGCATTTAGTACATCGTGATCGGAATTATATTTATAATTCTTGGCCTGGTGACAGAGAAAGCATCACTCAAGCTTGCGGGAGGCTTAAATCAATGTTATATTCATGCCCCAATCATGAGCTCTCGAGAGAAATTATCATTCAGAACTTCTATGCTCGGCTTTCTCATGATGATCGCACCATGATTGACACTTCTTGTACCGGTTCTTTTATGAAGAGAGATATTGACTTTAGATGGAATTTATTGGAGGGAATTAAATGCAACTCTCAAGATTGGGAGCTTGAAGAAGGTAAGGAGTCAGGTTTGAATTTCAAGTTTCACTGCGTTAAACCCTTTGTTGAAACAAATACTTTTTGTGACTTTAGCGCTAAGTGTGGACTTGACTCTGAGATAGTAGCTTCATTGTGTGAATCATTTGCTGCTCGTCGGTGAATACTCATAACATATGCCATAGGTAGGCTAAAGTCGGTGAGAACCGAAGGGACAAAGGTGGGCGTTGGGAACGAGGTTGGTATACGCATGGGACGCACGATGTACCCAGGTTCAGGGCTCTCCGTAGAGATAATACCCCTAATCCTGCCGGAGTGTTTGATGTATAGGAGCAGAGTACAATGTCGCTCCTGGAGCTGTGTTGGGAGGAGGAAGAGGGGAGCAGCCGGCTCGTCTCTACCTCTCTCTCTGTGGTTGGTGAATATGTTGTGTTGAATGACTGGTGAATGATCGGCCCCCGTTGCATGGAGGGCGACCGGGGGATTTTATGGACGCACCCGCCGGCCTACAATATGGATAAATGGTATGAGTTTGGGACCCGGCTGGCAGCATCGCTACTGGCCAGGGGCCCACAAGGGTCTTGTCTTGTCGATGGGGGGCCCGCCGGCTGCATGGTCTCGATTGCGTGTGGGACCCGCCGGCTTGCCAATGAGGCTCTCGAGTAAGGTTGACGCTGAGCATGCGTTGTACGTCAAGCGTCGCCCCGTGAGATTCTTCATGGGGAGGTACTACGACCGCCTCCACTGTTCCCCACGCCGAGTGCAGTAATGGAGTGGGAGTGTGACGGTCCGACACTATGCTAGGTGATGGATCAAAGCCGAGGTAGGTCAACGGCGTGGCCACCGATGCTCGTACCTGCCGGGCGCCCTGATCCAGTACCTTTGCTGACGCGTAGCTACCTTTAATCATGAGGTATGTTCCTGACCTACGATCTGATGTGACTTGTGATCCTCGGCCGGCTAGCATGCATGGCCAGCCGTCTTAAGTGTGGCCGCCTCCTCCCCAGTCCGGCTGGCGGGACCAGGTCGGCTCCGAAGAGGAGGCCGCCTGGATTCTAGTCGGCAGGGGTTGCCTGGCCGGCCAGAAAGGTGGCTGCCTCGTCCTCTAGCCGGCAGGTGATGCCTAGTCGTCCAGAAGACTTGGGCCTTGGGGAATCTTCATACGTCCATGTCCATTGGGCCGGAAATGAAGGAATAGGTTTGATGAGCCTACCCCGGGGTTATCCCCCCGACAGTAATCCCCAAAGCTGGCGAGGTCTGCCGCCTGCGGGCGTGCGGCCTCACCGGCTTGTTGAGTTGTCTTGATATATTGACCGCTATTCGCGACGAAGGACGCCGGCTTCGAAACCGGGTGGCTTCGAAACGACGCCTCGGTCTAGTCGTAAGTTGTTCGTAGAACGCCACGTGCCAGGCCCCGCGCGGCGTAATGATGGCGATTACTCCTGATGGGACCGAGCCTGGGCCCTGGGTCCCGCCACGACGCCCCCTCGACCTCCGCGCGGGAGATCCTCTGCGGATTTACTCCGTGGCGGTTGGGCTTAGGGAAGCGTTACCGCCCGTAATACACGGGATTAATGGGGCCCGGTGCACACCGGATCCCCTCCCCACGATGCTTTGTGGGGGTTTAAATGGGACGCGAGGGTTCCGAGGAAGCCATTCGCCCCCTCTTCTCGCCCTGCATCCGCGCTCTCTTCCTCCCTGCGTCCTGAGAAGAAGAGCTCGCGCCCTTCGTCTTCTTCATCTTCGCCGTCGCGACATCGCCGACTACTTCGAGCTCTCGCCACCCGCGGCCATTGCCGGCGGTACTTCCTCGAAGAAGTTGTCGGCGCATAAGGCGTCCTTGCAGGGAGCCTGGTTGGGCAGTGACGTCGACGAGGGGCACACCGAGGCGCTTCGTCACCATCGACTGCTCCCCCGGTCTCCCAAGTGTTGGTGCGCCTCCCCAGCTCCGAGACCGCTACCGCACTCGAGGCGGGAGAGGTCGTGGTCTTCGTCAAACACTTCTACCGGGGCTTCGGGCTCCTGGCTAGCTCCTTCTTCGCCGAATGGCTCCATTTCTTCGGCCTGCAGCCGCATCATCTGGCACCGAACGCCATACTGCAGCTGTCCGCCTTCGTGGTCCTGTGCAAGAGCTTCGTGGGGATCGAGCCTTGCGTCAATCTGTGGCGCTGCCTATTCTTCTTCAAGCAGCAATCCATCGCCATGGAGAAATCCTAGGTGGAGAAGCTCAAGGGGCCACTTCCCATGACGTCGTGCGGGCCCGCGTTGGTGCATCACCGCCTAAAGTCCGGCTTTCCCCAGATGCCTCTGCAAGAATCCATCAAGCATTGGCAGAAGGGTTTCTTCTACGTGAAGAGCGCCGACCCGGCCCAGGACGCCCTCAACATGGCCCCGTTCGCCATTGCTCCCCCGACGCGTCAAAACTGGGATGCGAAGACTCCCAGGCCGCATCCTGAGGTGGCGCTTATCTGTGCCCACCTCGACATCTTGGAGAAGAGCGGCCTCCTCGGCTGCGACCTTCTCGCCACCATGGTGGTCCGCCGGATTATGCCTCTGTAGAGGCGGCCGCATCTGGTCTGCCAGATGAGCGGCCGGCTTGATCCATGCCGGCTATCCACCAAGAGGTTCACCCGGGCGCTGTAGCGCGAAGGGTGAACCTAATCTCCACCGCCCCACATGGATGAGGGCGGGGAATGGACGTGGGGGATGTCCCCGTTCACCAGGGCTCACCAGCCTCCGATGGTAGCTTTAGTCCATTTTCTCTGTTGTTTGGTCTCGAAGCCGGTGGCGTTGCTGAGCCTTCGGTTGAATTCTTTTTCGTAGCTGTTCGAGACCCTGCAGGGGTACCTCCGTTAGCCCGCTCCCGATGTGGAGGTGTCCGACGCCTCAGAGATTGAGGACGAGAGCGCGATGCAACCCCGCACAGACTCCTCCTCCGGCTCAGAGGATCCCCTGGAGTCGGAAGGGACCAAGTCGTGTGGTGAGTACACCACGGCCCGTCGTACCAGACTGGACGGATGACGACGAGGTAGCCTCATTCTGTTCTGGTGCAGCCTTCGAGAAGACTCTGATGAGGTGGAGGAGGTCACCTGCCCACCACTGACGCGTGGCTGGCGTCAAGGTGGCGGAGCGACCGCTGCTGACGAGGCAGCCGGGAAGAAGGGAAAGGGTGCCACAGCTTCCAGGCCGGACTTTTAGCAGTCGGCGGCGGGTCCTCCAGCCGGGTAGCGAGCAGGCGGCGCCAAGAGGTGCCGTGGTGGTGGCCGGAGGCAGATCCCTGTAGTAGCGGGGTACGGTTTCCTCCTCGTTTCCTTTGTCCATCTTGGAATGAGCTTTGTTCCTTAGGAGCTTTGCTTGATAGGGAGGCGGAGGATGCGGATGAAGACACCGCCTCCGCAGCCGAGCGGGCTGGCTAGGAAGCAGCTGATGCTGCCCACAGGGAGCTTGAGATAGAGTCCAAGCGCCGGTGGGACACGGCTGCAGGGAAGGCCACCGTGGGTTAGCCTCGCCCCAGCTGGGTCGAGAGGCCGGTGGAGAAGTGTGCGAAGGCTAGACATGACCCCTCCGCACATGCCCGTGCGGAGGAGCCAGCTAGCGAGGACGCCTCCAGGCCAGTCCTAAGGACCGAGGGGGCCCAGCCATCCGATCCGGCAGCCTCGACGTAGGTGGACCTGGAGACGATCCCTGACTCTCCCAGGGCCGAGGCGGCCCCCGACGCGCCGGAGCTGGACTTGGCAGCGCCGAACACGGCCCCTGACGCCCTAGGGGCCACCATGGATGCACCGGACGCGGCCCATCCGCCACCTGCGGAGGAGGTAGCGCCGGCCGGGATGGCGCCCGAGCCGGCTGTCGAGCCGGCACCAGGAGCCGGCGCCATCGTCGTTCTTCAGCACGGCCCTGTTGCGTCAGGAGCCGAGGGCCCGGCTGGGAGACGGGCTATGAGGACATGGCGGGCGGCGAACTTGGTCTGCTTGCGACTGCCCGCTGACACCGTTCTTTCCGGAGTACCGGAGCTGGTGACCATGTTTTCGAGCAACCGGTCGACGGTGGAGCAGTCGGCCCGCGTGGTATGCAGCGATATGGAGCGCCTGGAACCCCCACCCAGGTAGACATTGCCTTCTTTGGTTTTTTGTACTTTTTTCTCTTCTCTTGGCGTTAGTGGGGGTGCGGCAGCGCACCCACTGGGTGTAGCCCCCGAGAATCGGGCGGGTCGATTGCCGACCGGTCTGAATCTCTTGGAGGCCCTTTTTCCTGCATAGTTTTCTTCAGTGGGGGCGCGCTAGTGCACCCACTGGGTGTAGCCCCCGAGAATCGGGCGGGTTAAGTCTTTAACGAGGTCGAATCTTAATCATGTTCCATTTTCCTCTCTTTTGGCAGGCGCTTTATGATGCTCAGGTACAGGCATACAACGAGCTACGGATCCAGCACTTGGGGGCCGATAGCCGGATTGCCGAGCTTGAAGCCCAGCTGGGCGAGGTCGCCATGGAGCGTGACGCCCTGCGCAACGCCGACGGCCGGCTCCAAGAGCATCTGAACCTTCTTCAGGTGGAGAAGAAGGAGCTCGAGGCGGCCGGCTGGGTCGAGTTGGAGCGGCTGCAGGCCACGCTGCAGGAGAAGGAAGCCTCCTACTCTGCCGATGTGGACCACCTCGCGTCGCTTCACCTCAAGGAGGTGGACCTCAAGGACACTGCCTTGAGGGAGAAGGATGAGCCCCTTGTCTAGAAGCAGACGCACCTGGCCAAGGCTCTGGAGTCTGCGGCGACCCTCCAGGAGGAAGTTGCCCGCCTTACTCATGCGAGTAAGATGCGGGAGTGCGAGGTCCTCGAGGTCTCTCATGAGACCGACGGCGCCTTCCATCGTGGGTCTCTCTTCCTTGTCTTATGTTTGGTCTTTTTGCCGTCTCCTTCTTTTGCTGTGCTCTTATGTGCTGGTTGCTGTCACTCCAGGTCTCTTCCCCGAAACTCAGATCACGGCCGACACCGCTGTCGAGGTGTGCCGTGAGGATCGCCACGAGGCCGGGCAGGAGGTAGACACTACCTCCGGCTGGAGCAAGGAGGAGATTGGGGTGGGCCTTCGGGCCTGCTTGCGCGCCTTGGGCGATTATGTGGCTCAACTCCAGGTCGGAGGCTTGTCGATGGTGGCGGCCTTGTGGCCGGAAGGTGTGGAGCCTGCTTCCATGAGCCGGCTCGCCCGCTGGCTTGTGGTGGGTGGAGAGTGCCTGGATGCCTAGCGTGCCTCTGCCGCGCGGTCTGGGGCTTATATGGCCCTACGCTTGGCCAAGTCATGGTATCGGAACCTGAACATGGGCAAGCTGGCTGCCCAGCGCGACGGCTCAGAGGCGGAGCTGCAAGGCTTGGAGGAGGAGCTCCGTGTGAAAGCTAGCACCGTCGCCGAGTACGCAGCCTGGGACGACTTTGTTTTGGAGCGGGGTGAAGATGGCGGTGTGATCGCTGAAGATCTGCACGGCCTTCAGCCCTATGACACACACGGCAGCTCCGATGAAGCGGTTCGGGCTGCGGAATCTGCTGCCACCTCCAGCGGTGCGGCGTACGCCGACTCCGGTGTGGACGGAGCCGGCGGCCTCGGCGAGGGAGATGGCGCAACCACCTCGGGAGCAGCCGGAGGCGGTGATGCTACCACATCAGGAGCAGCGGCCGAGACGACCAATGAGGCTGCAGTCCTGTAACATGTGTCCTTTTGTGTTTTGTTCTACCCCCGGAGGGATGTAATGAACGTGGGCCGTGGGCCAATGCTTTTGTGAATGTATGTATTCAGCATTATATTTGTATGCCAAGCGTGTTGTCTTATGATCCACTCTTTTGATTCCTGGTTGACTTCTCTTATCCGAAGCCATCAAGACATAAGCCAATCAGAGGCCGACTTGAATGAGATCGTATATATGATCGAGCCAGCCCGAGCCGGTGACCCAAGTGTAGCCGAACTTTGCATGTACCCGACCTGACCTGGCGTCACCTCGCAAACCGAGCGACCGGAGACAGCCGTAGGTTCGTACGAGGTGACCAGGATCAGCCGGTACACTATGTGTTCATTTACAAGGGACGGTATCCGAGCGGCTAGCGAGCCCCCGGGCTTGTTAAAGCCAGCAAGGGGCATGCACGGCATAGCCTCCCAGCTTGATTAAACCAGCAAGAGGTTGTATGCGGTGTAGCCCCCGAGCTTAATGAAGCGTGTCAGAGGGCGTACACTGAGTGAAAACTCTCAATAAAAAAAACATGAAGCATGCTCTTTTTATTGCATTTGTTGTTCCCTGAAGAGGGAGAAAGATACATGTGCATGCTCTTTCCTTTGCTTGACTTTTGCTTTTTAGCAATAGAACGGGCGAAGCAACGCCGCGTTCCATGGACGTTCCTTTTCTTGGCCGGAGTCGTCCCTCTTGCGCTTCCTTGGCTTTTGGGCGTCAATCAGGTAGTAAGCGTTGTTGTGCAGCGCCCTACTCATGATGGAGGGTCCCTCCCAGGGGGATGTGAGCTTGTGCTGGGCGGCAGTGCGCTGGATTCTTCTGAGGACCAAGTCTCCCTCTCTGAAAGAAAGAGCCTGATCTTTTTGCTATGGTAGTATCTCAGCTTCTGTTGGTAGATGTACGTCCGGCTCAAAGCCAAGTCCCTTGCTTCTTCGAGGAGATCCACACCGTCTTCTCTGGCCTCCTTCGCCTCCGTTTCTGTGTATAGGGTGACCCGAGGCGAGTCAAACTCGACATCCGTGGGAATAATAGCCTCGGACCCATATACCAGAAAGAATCGAGTGAAGCCGGTCGACCGGTTGGGCGTGGTGCGGAGGATCCATAGCACAGCCGGGAGTTCTTCAGTCCAGCAGCCGGCTGCCTGACCAGTGGTGCCACCAGCCTTGGCTTGATGCCGGCTAGGATCAGGCTGTTGGCCCTCTCTGCTTGGTTGTTCGACTGAGGGTGTGCCACTAAAGCCAAGTCGAGCCGGATGCCTACCTTGGAACAGTAGAGCGCCAGGGCGCCCTTGGCGAAGTTGGTGCCATTGTCGGTGATGATGCTGTGGGGAACGCCATATCGGACAGAGATGTCTGGGATGAACCTGACAGCAGTGGGGCCGTCAAGCTTCTTGATAGGTCTGGCTTCGATCCACTTGGTGAACTTGTCAACGGCTACCAAAAGATGTGTCATCCCTCCGCGAGCCGTCTTGAAGGGCCCAACCATGTCCAGTCCCCAGACGGCGAATGGCCATGATAAGGGCATGGTCTTGAGTGCCGAAGGCGACACGTGGCTCTCTGCACTGACGCGTTGGCAGCCTTCGCACTTGTCCACCAGATCCACGGCCTCCTCGAGGGCCGTGGGCCAGTAGAATCCCTGGCGGAATGCTTTGGCCACCAGGGTTCTGGAGGCGGCGTGATGCCCACACTCCCCCTGGTGGATGTCTTTGAGGATCTCCTGCCCTTTTTCTGATTCGACGCAGTGTTGGAACACGCCGGTCGCGCTGCGTCGCACCAGTTCGCGATTGATGATGGCGTAGGCGGCGGACCGGCACTGGATCTGTCTCGCCTCCGCCTCATTTTGAGAAAGTTCGCCGCGAAGAAGGAAGGCCAGAATGGCTTGAGCCCATGATGGAGCCGACACAAGGTCGCCTCTGCTTCGTCTTGACTGTTGGAGGCTCCTGCAGCCCCCAAGCTTGATGGTGTCTCTGGTGCTATTACTGCAGCCGGCTCACCGTCTACCTCCATGACGTCCACCCACTGGGAGGATTCGAGCTCGGGTAGAGCCGGGGTTGTTGTTGTAGCCGGTGCCGCCATTGGAGTCGGTGGGACCAATGGAGCTGGTATAGGATCCGCAGCCGACGTAGTTGGTGGAGCCGACAGCGCTTGCACCGTGGAGTCGGCCGGTCCAAAGATTGATGCCGACTTGGAAGATGGCTTGATAGATGGCTTATGGAGTTGCTCGAGGGAGACACCGGCTAGAATGGCCTGTCTCGTGGAGCCGATCTTCGCCAGTGTATCGGCCGCCTGATTTTCCGCCCTGGGAACGTGGTGGAACTCACAACCCTCGAAATGGCCGCTGAGCTGCTAGATGAGGAAGCGGTAGCTCGCCATGTTGGCGTCCCTGGCGTCCCTGGAGGCGGTGGCTCGAACAGGGTCTCGGCCCAGTCGACTAAGAAGTGGGCCACCACCTGTGATTTGATGGCGGGGCAAGGCTCGTACCGATTATCATGATCCGCCATGGTCATGGACCATTTGGCAATTCTGCCCATGGCATCACGGTTTCCCATGATCTCGGAAAGCGGAGCAGTGCTCACCACAGTGATGGCATGCTCTTGGAAGTATTGCTTCAATTTCTATGCAGCAAGGTAAACACCATAACACATTTTTTGATAATGAGGGTAGTTCTGCTTAGAGGCGGACAAGACCTTGCTAAGGTAGTAGACAGGGCGTTGTACTAGCAGGGCCTTGCCTTCCTCTTTACGCTGAACTACCAGCACTACGCTGCCACGCGAGTGGTCGCCGTGATGTATATGAGTATGGGTTCCCTTTTAGATGGGGCTGCCAAGATTGGCAGACTCTAGATTACCCGCTTGAGGTCGCGGAAGGCTTCATCCGCCTGGTCGTTCCACTCGAACTTTGTCGTCTTCTTCAGGAGCTGGTAGAGTGGAAGGGCCTTCTCGCCAAGCCGGCTGACGAACCGGCTGAGGGATGCCAAGCAGCCAGCGAACTTTTGGACGTCGAGGATCCGAGCCGGCCACACCATCCGCTCGATGGTGTTGATCTTCTCAGGGTTCGCTTCGATGCCGCGGGCGGATACGATTTACCCTAGGAGTTTGCCGCCTGGGACCCCGAAGACGCACTTCTCAGGGTTGAGCCGGATCTTGTACTCGCGCAGATTGGCGAACGTCTCCCGTAGGTCGTCGAGGAGGCTGAAGTGTTGCTTCCTCTCGACGACGATGTCATCCACATAGACGTGGATGTTTCTGCCAATCTGTGGCAGTAGGCACTGCTGCATGCAGCATTGGAAAGTCGCACCTGCGTTCTTCAGACCGAACGTCATGGTGGTATAGTAGTAGGCCCCAAGGGCGTGATGAACGAGGTCTTCGGGCGATCAGCTGGATCCAGCTTGATTTGATGGTATCCTGAATAAGCATCGAGAAATGACAGCAGTTCGCAGCCTAAAGTGGAGTCGATCACTTGATCTATCCTAGGCAACGCGAAAGGGTCTTTCGGATAGGCCTTATTCAGGCCAGTGTAGTCGATACAAATTCGCCATGTGTTGTTCTTCTTCAGCACCAGGACTAGGTTAGCCAGCCAGTCCGGGTGAAAAACCTCCATGATGAAGCCGGCTGCGAGGAGCCGGGTGATTTCTTCTCTGATCGTGCGCCGCTTCCCCTCGACGAAGCGGTGCAGGGGTTGTTTCACAGGCTTCGCATTCGGTCGCACGTGAAGTTTGTGCTCGGCGTACTTCCTCGGGACACCCGACATGTCCTTGGGGGACCATGCAAAGATGTCCCGATTTTCACGGAGGAAGTCGACGAGGTCGCCTTCCTATTTGGGGCTGAGGCCAACCCCGATGGTGACGCACTGCTTTGGGTTGGCAGGGTCGAGTGGGACCTCCTTGGTCCCTTTAGCCGGCTTGAAAGAGCCCTCGCCGACCGACTGGGACGGAGGAGAAGGAATCGCCGGCTGCTCGATAGCCTGGGCCACGAGCCGGTCGATCTGCCGCTTCTCCTCAGCAATCACCAAGGCATCGACGAGGTGGCTGCTATCTTGGGCACACTCGAGCGACTTCTTGTAGTCGCCAACAACAGTGACGATGCCTTTGGGACCCGGCATCTTCATCTGTAGGTGGGCGTAATGCGGAATAGCCATGAACTTGGCTAGAGCCGGTCTTCCTTGCAACGCGTGATACGGGCTATTGAGGTCCACTACCTCAAACCATATGGACTCACGGAGGAAGTGGGCTTTGTCGCCCAAGAGGACATCCAGCTGGATCTTGTCGATGGGCGAGCAGGACTGCCCAGGCACGATGCCGTGGAAGACAATATTGGTCAGCAGGACGTCCGTCTCCTTGAGCCCGAGCTTGAGGAGAGTGTCGAGGTAGAGGATGTTGATGTTGCTGCCACCGTCGACCAGCTCCCGGGAGAATCGGCAGGTGAGCCTCTAAGAGGCGAAGGTGGGGTCGAGGACGAGTGCATATGATCCCGGGTTGAGCATCACCGCAGGATGGTCCACCCGGCTCCATGTGATTGGTTTGTCAGACCAACGCATGTACTCGGGAACCGGGGGGGCTGTGGCGTTTACCTCGCGCCGCCTCTGGCGCAGGTTGTGCTTGTCGTCGCCTTCGCTGGTGAAGACGACGAATGCTCCGTCTTGATGAGGGTAGTCATCTTGGTGGTGACCGTCATCGCGAGGCGGCGGTGGCGGAGCCGGAGCGTGGTTGGGAGCCGGTGCACGAGGGGTCGCCTGCGAACCGGGAGGAGCCGGCAAGCCATCTCCTTGCGAAAGCTGGCGTGCAAAGCTGCACTGTCGAAGGGTGTGGGTAGACGAGTTCGCCCCAGAATGTATCTTGCAGGGGGAGTCGAGCAGCTGCTCGAAGGACTGCTTGGGCAGCCAGTTGGTGTTGCTCCGCTTGGGGCGCTTCCGTGGAGGGCCGGCTTGAGGAGCCGACGCTTCGCCCTCCACATTGGCCACCAACTTGCTGTTGGAGCGGGGATCCATCTGATCCGCCTTGCGCTTGTAGTTGTTCTGGCCGCCTCGATTGTCACCATCCGGCTTGGGAGTAGACAGCGTAAGCACAACCTTGTCCGAGGCGGTCACCTTGATGCGCATTGCGGAGTCGGCCGTGGCGTATTTGTCCGCCTTGGCCATGAGCACCGCCAGAGAGGTGGGCTCGGTGCACATGAGCTTGTGCTTGAGGAGGGTGCCGTCTCGGCAACCATCGATGAAGTATTGGATGGCTTGTACCTCATGCACCCCTCGCAGGAATTGTGGAGCTTAGTCCACCGGGTGACGTAGTCGCGAAGGGGTTCGTCGGCCTTCTGGACGAACATGGCCAGCTCACGGGGCCGGCCAGGGCGCTTGTAGGTGCCGGTGAAGTTTCGGACGAACGCCTCCTCAAAGTCCACCCAGGAGTTGACATTGTCGTTCGGGAGGCTATTAAGCCAAGTCCGGGCCGAGCCGGTCAACATGAGTGGTACTTAGCGGACCGCTACACGCTTGTTGCCCTTGGCGATGCCGACGGCCGTGGTGTAGTCAATCAGCCAGTCCTCTGGCTTGGCTGTGCCATTGTACTTTGGCGTATCCCGAGGTAAGGTGAAACCTTGGGGGAACGGCTCCCCTCGGATCCTGGGGCCGAAGCATGCCGGACCGACAGGTCCGTCTTCTTCTAGGAGGGCTGACTGGGCCAGGACGATGAGACGCCGGCGGGCGTCCCGCTCATCTTGGGTGGCGTGAGCGCCAGCCCTGGTGGCGAGAGGGGAAGCTCCTCGCGAGCCGGAGACGTGGGTTCTCCGCGGGGGAGGAATCCCATACTCCAAATCTCCCTCGTCGCCTCAGCGACGCAAGCCCGAAGTGTGCTCCCTCTAGCGCTGAGAGCGCCGGTCGGGGCTGCCCTCGCCCCTCCGGCCGGAAGGGCAATGCGAGGAAGATCCCTCCGCATGATGCTGGCCGCTAGGGTTGCGGCATGCCCCGGAGTTGGGTCAGGGGGACTCTGAGTGAGCCTGACTGGGGTCAAGCCGGGCGTGTTGCTGGTTGGCGGCGTCAAGGAGGTCCTTGACCCGCTTCTCCTAAAAGCGCGCTCCTCGCCTTCCAGGCTTGCCATCTCCTCCATGGCGGCCTGCGCCGCTCGCATGTTGGCCGCGGGAGTCTCGTAGGTGTATAGATCACCGCCTAGAACCTCGGCGATGAACCGGCCGCGGCTGCGGACCGATCGAAGCCGGCTATGGCCCTTGGAAGTCGGAGTGAGACCGTATGCAGAGTTATACTTGCGCTGCGTAGCCTCCAACCGACGTTTTGCCGAAGCTACGACGATGCCCTCCTCCAAGATACGCTAGTGATCCTCCTCCAGCGAGGCCCGAGCATCAGGAGGGTTGGCCGAAGCACTGACGGGTGTCTTCAGGCCAGCGACGGCATCCCAAAGAGTATCAGCAGTGGGCTCGCCAGCGCCTGCGGAGGCCTTGCCGGGAACAGTGCTAGTGCCGGCGCCGATAACCATCACCTCCACGGTGTTGGAGACGGTAGCAACGTGGTATGGGGAGAAGAACCCCACCGACGGCGGAGGGTCGTCGAAGATAAGAACGTTACTCAGGTAAACGTCGTGAGCAGGCATCTTAGTGATAGAGAGCTTGTTGAAGCTGGCGCAGAGCGCCTCAACGTCGAAGTCCTCGCCGAAGTAGCGCGGGCCGTCGTTGAGACGAAGGTCGCTGAAGAGAACGCTGAGGTTCTCCATAGCAGCGACGACGACGCTAGGGAGCGCCTCGTCATAAGAATCTTCATCCGAATCCACATGGCGGATGGGGACGTCGATCATCATGGGTGTCGCCTTGTCAAAAGCGGGCTCCACAAGCATGCAAACTGATCCGGACGCGATGCATCCGGTGGTGTAGGTGCGGGGCCCCGCCCAACGCGTAAAGCCAGCCGATAACGCGATCGGCCCCATGGTGGGCGCCAAATGTCGGTGAATACTCACAACATATGCCATAGGTAGGCTAAAGTCGGTGAGAACCGAAGAGACAAAGGTGGGCGCTGGGAACGAGGTTGGTACATGCATGGGACGCACGACGTACCCAGGTTCAGGGCTCTCCATAGAGATAATACCCCTAATCCTGCCCGAGTGTTTGATGTATAGGAACAGACTACAATGTCGCCCCTGGAGCTGTGTTGGGAGGAGGAAGTGGGGAGCAGCCGGCTCATCTCTACCTCTCTCTCTGTGGTTGGTGAATGTGTTGTGTTGAATGACTGGTGAATGATCGGCCCCCCTTGCATGGAGGGCGACCAGGGGGTTTTATAGACAAACCCACTGGCCTACAATATGGATGAAGGGTACGAGTGTGGGACCCGGCTGGCAGCTTCTCCGGCTGACCAGGGGACCACAAGGGTCTTGTCTTGTCGATGGGGGGCCGCCGACTGCATGGTCTCGATTGCCTGTGGGACCTGCCGGCTGGCCAATGAGGCTCTCGCGTAACGTTGACGCTGATCACGCGTTGTACGTCAAGCGTCGCCCCGCGAGATTCTTCATGGGCAGGTAGTACGACCGCCTCCACTGTTCCCCATGCCGAATGCAGTAATGGAGTGGGAGTGTGACGGTCCGACACTATGCTAGATGACGGATCAGAGCCGGGGTAGGTCAGCGGCGTGGCCGCCGACGCTCGTACCTGCCGGGCGCCCTGATCCAGTACCTTTGCTGACACGTAGCTACCTTTAATCGTGAGGTCTCTTCCTGACCTACGATCTGATGTGACTTGTGATCCTCGGCCGGCTAGCATGCATGGCCAGCCGGCTTAAGTGTGGCTGCCTCCTCCCCAGTCCGGCTGGCGGGACCAGGCCGGCTCTGGAGAGGAGGCCGCCTGCATTCTAGCCGACAGGGGTTGCCTGGCCGGCCAAAAAGGTGGTCGCCTCGTCCTCTAGCCGGCATGTGATGCCTAGCCGGCCAAAAGACTTGGGCCTTGGGGAATCTTCATACGTCCATGTCCATTGGGCCGGAAATGAAGGAAAAGGCTTGATGAGCCTACCCCGGGGTTACCCCCCCGACACTGCTCATATTGATCTCCCCAAAGATAAGTAGTTTATATATCATCCTCCTTTAGAAGTCAATGTAGCTAAACCCAATCCAGTTGAAGAGAAAGTCATTACCTATAATGATCCTATTGTTCCTAGTGCTTACATTGAGAAACCACCTTTCCCTGTTAGGATAAACGATCATTCTAAAGCTTCAACTGTGATACGTAGAGGCTACATTAGAACACCTACACCCCCTAAGAAAATTAGAGTTGAACCTCGCATTGCTATTATCAAAGATCTTCTGTCTAACGATGTTGAGGGACATAATATTCACTTCTGTGAAGATGTTGCTAGAATTTCTAAACCTCACGCTAGAGACAAACATAGGCCTGTTGTTGGCACGCCTGCTGTTTCTGTTAAGATAGGAGATCATTGTTATCATGGTTTATGTGACGTGGGTGCTAGTGTTAGTGCAATACCTCAATCCTTATATGATTAAATTAAAGACGAGATTGCACCTATTGAGATAGAACCTATTGATGTCACTATTCAGCTTGACAATAGAGATACTATCTGCCCTGTGGGAATTGTTAGGGATGTTGAAGTCTTGTGTGGTAAAATGAAGTATCCTCTTGATTTCCTCGTTCTTGCTACCGCACAAGATAGTTTTTGTCCCATCATATTTGGCAGACCCTTCCTCAATACTGTCAATGCTCATATTGACTGTGAGAAGCAAACTGTCACTGTTGGCTTTGAAGGTGTGTCACATGAGTTCAATTTCTCCAAGTTTGGTAGACAAACTCATGAAAAAGAGTTCCCTGGTAAGGATGAAAGTATTGCCTTAGCTTCTATTGCCGTGCCTCCTACTGAACCTTTAGAGCAATACTTGCTTGAACATGAAAATGATATGCATATGGATGAAAGGGATGAGATAGATAGAGTTGTCTTAGAACAATATCCTATCCTTAAGAATAACTTGTCTGTTGAACTGCTTGGGGATCCACCCCCACCAAAGGGTGAACCTGTGTTCGAGCTTAAACAGTTGCCTGATACTCTTAAGTATGTTTATCTTGATGAAAAAGAGATATATCCTGTTATAATTAGTGCTAGACTCTCAAAGGATGAAGAAAAGAAGTTACTAAAAACTCTGAGAAGGCACCGTGCTGCTATTGGATATACTCTTGATGATCTTAAGGGCATTAGTCCCACTCTATGCCAGCACAAGATCAAAACTGATCCTGATTCCAAACCAGTTGCTGATCATCAAAGGAGATTAAATCCTAAGATGAAAGAAGTAGTAAGAAAAGAAATACTAAAGCTTCTGGAAGCGGGTATTATCTATATTGTTGCTCATAGTGATTGGGGGAGTGCGGTGCATTGCGTCCCTAAGAAGTGAGGCATTACCGTTGTCCCTAATGATAAGGAAGAATTGATCCCACAGAGGATTATTACTGGCTATAGGATGGTGATCGATTTTCGGAAATTGAATAAAGCCACTAGGAAAGATCATTAACCTTTGCCTTTTATCGACCAAATGCTAGAAAGACTGTCCAAACACACACACTTCTGCTTTCTAGATGGTTATTCTGGTTTCTCCCCAATACCAGTTGCACAATCTGATCAGGAGAAAACCACTTTCACCTGCCCTTTCGGTACCTTTGCTTACACACATATGCATTTTTGCTTATGTAATGCACCTGCCACCTTTCAAAGATGTATGATGGCTACATTCTCTGACTTTCGTGAAAAGATTGTCGAGGTTCTCATGGATGACTTCTCCGTTTACGGGTCTTCTTTTGATGATTACCTTAGCAACCTTGATCGAGTCTTGCAGATATGTACAGACACCAATCTTGTCTTCAATTGGGAGAAGTGCCACTTTATGGTTAATGAAGGCATCGTCTTAGGACATAAAATTTCTGAAAGAGGTATTGAAGTCGATAAGGCTAAGGTTGATGCAATCTGGAAAATTCCATACCGCACAGATATCAAAGGTATAAGAAGTTTGCTTGGTCATGTTGGTTTCTATAGGAGGTTTATTAAATACTTCTCTAAGATTTCCAGGCCTCCTACCAATCTCTTGCAAAAGGATATTCCTTTTGTTTTTGACGATGATTCTGACGAAGCCTTCGAAATACTTAAGAAGGCTTTGATAACTGCACCTATTGTTCAACCACGTGATTGGAACCTACCTTTTGAAATCATGTGTGATGCTAGCGATTATGCTGTTGGTGCTGTCCTAGGGCAAAGAGTTGATAAGAAGTTGAATGTTATTCACTATGCTAGTAAAACTCTAGACAGTGCCCAAAGAAACTATGCTACTACGGAGAAGGAATTTTTAGCAGTCGTGTTTGCATGTGAAAAGTTCAGGTCTTACATAGTTGATTCCAAAATCACTATTCACACTGATCACGCTGCTATTAAGTACCTCATGGAGAAGAAGGGCACTAAACCTAGACTTATAGGATGGGTTCTCTTGCTACAAGAATTTAATTTGCACGTTGTCGACAAGAAGGGTGCTGATAACCCTGAGCAGATAACTTGTCTAGGTTGGAGAACGTTCTTGATGACCCACAACCTATTGATGATAGCTTTCCTGATGAGCAATTGAATGTCATCAATACTTCACGTAGTGCACCGTGGTATGTTGATTATGCAAACTATATCGTTGCCAAATATATACCACCTAGTTTCACATACCAGCAAAAGAAGAAATTCTTCTTTGACTTGAGACATTACTTTTGGGATGATCCTCACCTTTATAAGGAAGGAGTAGATGGTGTTATTAGACATTGTGTACCTGAACATGAACAGGGACAGATCCTACACAAGTGTTACTCCGAGGCCTACGGAGGACACCATGCGGGAGATAGAACTTCACACAAGGTTTTGCAATCAGGTTTCTATTGGCCCACTCTCTTCAAGGATGCGCGTAAGTTCGTCTTGTCTTGTGATGAATGCCAAAGAGTAGGTAATATCAGTAAACGTGAGGAAATGCCTATGAACTATTCACTTGTCATTGAACCATTTGATGTTTGGGGCTTTGATTATATGGGACCTTTTCCAAAATCCAACGGGTATACTCATATCCTAGTTGATGTTGATTACGTCACTAAGTGGGTAGAAGCTATCCCCACTAGTAGTGCTGATCACAACACATCTATCAGGATGCTTAAAGAAGTTATTTTCCCTAGATTTGGAGTCCCTAAATATCTGATGACAGACGGTGGTTCACATTTCATGCATGGTGCTTTCCGTAAAACGCTTGCAAAGTACGATGTCAACCATAGAATTGCGTCTCCTTATCACCCTTAGTCCAGTGGTCAAGTAGAGCTAAGCAATAGAGAAATTAAACTAATTCTGCAAAAGACTGTCAATGGTCTAGAAAGAATTGGTCTAAGAAGCTCGATGATGCACCGTAGGCTTATAGAACTGCCTATAAGAATCCCACGGGCATGTCTCCGTACAAAATGGTGTACGGTAAAGCATGTCATTTACCTCATGAGCTAGAGCATAAAGCTTATTGGGCAATCAAAGAGCTCAACTTTGATTTCAAACTTGCTGGTGAGAAGAGGTTATTTGACATTAGCTTGCTTGATGAATGGAGAGCTCAGGCATATGAAAATGCCAAGTTGTTCAAAGCAAAGGTTAAGAGGTGGCATGATAAGAGGATACATAAGCGTGAATTTAATGTAGGTGACCATGTCTTGCTATATAATTCTTGTCTAAGATTTTTTGCAGGCAAGCTTCTCTCTAAATGGGAAGGTCCCTATTTTGTTGAGGAAGTATATCATTCGGTGTTATCAAGATCAAAAACACAGAAGGTAATTGTCCGAGAGTTGTAAATGGGCAGAGAATCAAGCATTATATCTGAGGTACTCCCATAAATGTTGAAAGCAATATCATCAATACAATAACTCCGGAAGAATACCTAAGGGATGTTTATCAGCCTGTTTCAGACTCCGAAAATGAAGAGGTATGTGATTCGGTAAGAAAACAGACTCCAAAACTTTTCCAGTAGGAATTTTTCTCCGTTTTGGAATATTTGAAAAAATATAAAAAATGGAAGTAGTCCAGAAAGGGCGCGAGGAGGCGACAAGCCTGCCAGGCGCGGGCCCATCCCCTGGCCACGCCTGGGGGGCTTGTGGCCACGTCGTGCGCCTCCCGGACTCCGATTTCGTGCGGAGTACTCCTTCTGGTCTGGAAAAAATCATTATATATTCTCCCGAAAGGTGTGACCCTTGTATCGCGCAAATTTCCCCTGTTTTCGTTTCGGGCCTGTTTTGTGCTGCAGATTTAGAGCAAGATGTCGTCTCAGGAATCTGTGGGGGAGAACAATCTCCCTCGAGTCAATGGATAAGTAAATGATGATCTGAAAAGAATGCAGGCCAGGGAAAGGCTACCCAAAGAAACCTAGGGCAAAACTAAGAAGGAGAACCAGGCGTGGGACGGAGCACAATCTGCGTTCAGCAAGGAAGAAGTTGAAGAAGTGGATTTCCTCCAACCCTACCTCCTACTGTCTCCATCCTTGATTGAACTCTTGAGGTTTTGTGAAACAACTCGTGCTCGCAATACTTATCTCACTTGTGAAGTTGTTTTGCTGTAGAAACATATCACAGATCTCCAAGGTATAAATCAAAGATTGATGGCCCTCTTGGAATCAAAGGACAAAGCAACTCCACCATCATCACCTCCAAAGGAGGACAACTAAGCATGGGTATGGTCAGTCCCCTTGGCTTGTGCCAAGCTTGGAGGAGTTGCCCAGGTATCGTATCACCATCACATCTTTTGCCTTTACCTTTGTTTTAGTTTATTCCTTTTCAATTTTCTTTTTCTAGTAGATTAAGAGTCTTAGTGTTTTAGTCTTGAGTTTTGCTTTGTGTCACCCCCGATGTATTCGAGCTCGTGAGCCATATAATAAAGAGTGTCTTAGTTGAGGGCTTTTCCTCTTGCCATGATCAAAAGAGTGAGAAAAGAACAAAAGCATGAAAGATTATGTAATGATCTTATGGGAAGTGATGGCTTCACATATAAAAAGAATGATGATTGAAACTTGTTGAGGGTAGACAAACGTAGACCTTGGTCATTGTTGCAATTAATATGAAGTGATAAAGAAGGAGAGATTCACATATAAATATATCATTTTGACACCACCTATGATTGTGAACACTCACCAAACTATTGCATGCCTAGAAGTAGATGTTGGATAAGGAAGACAACGTAATGAATTGTGTTTGCTTGGTTCCGAACAATGTTATATGAGTAGAGATCCCTTAGCATGTGACGATTGCTTCCACCTCATATTATCCAAAACTCCCGCACCAAGTAGAGATACTACTTGTGCATCCACAAACCTTCAACCCAGTTTTGCCATTAGAGTCCACCATACCTACCTATGGATTGAATAAGATCCCTCAAGTAAGTTGTCATCGGTGCAAGCAATAAAAATTGCTCCCTAATATGTATGATATATTAGTCTGTGGAAAATAAGCTTTTATGAACCTGTGATGAGGAAGACATAAAAGTGACAGACTACATAATAAAGTTATTTATCACAAGAGGCAATATAAAGTGACGTTCCTCCGCACTAAGTGGACACGCATCCAAACCTCAAAAGCGCATGACAACCTCTGCTTCCCTCTGCGAAGGGCCTATCTTGTACCTTTACTTTTTGCCCTTGAAAGAGTCATGGTGATCTTCACCAATTCCTTGTTTCGCCTTTATCTTGGCTAACGTCATGTGCTAGGGAAAGATCTATATTCATATGTCAACTTGGAGGTAAGCATTCATGAATTATTGTTGTTGACATAACCATTGAGGTAAGCTGTTGGGAGGCAAAACTATAAGCCCCTATCTTTCTTTGTGTTCAGCTAACACTTTGATCTCATGAGTACCACGTGAGTTGTAGCAATTGTAGAGAACGAAAAGATGATTGAGTATGTGGATTTGCTTTACAAGCTCTTATTTGACTCTTTCTGATGTTGTGATAAATTGCAATTGCTTCAATGACTAAAGGCTATCGGTTGTTGATTCTCGGTAAGGTTCTTGATCCATGCTTTACTTTGTGAAGGAATTGTCACTTTAGCATGAGAGATTATATGTTAGTATTGTTGTTCTGATCATGATCATGATGCATGCATGTTCGCGTTTTGTTTTGTCGACACCTCTCTCCCTAAACATGTGGCATATTTATTGAGCTCGGCTTTCGCTTGAGGACAAGCGAGGTCTAAGCTGGGGGGAGTTGATACGTCCATTTTGCATCATGCTTTCATGTTGATACTTATCGCTTCTTGGGCT
This sequence comes from Hordeum vulgare subsp. vulgare, assembly GCF_904849725.1. Taxonomy (NCBI): domain Eukaryota; kingdom Viridiplantae; phylum Streptophyta; class Magnoliopsida; order Poales; family Poaceae; genus Hordeum; species Hordeum vulgare. The sequence goes on along the minus strand of NC_058520.1, from coordinate 185,563,725 downwards.
GTTATTTCACTTCACGGTACAATACTTATGCCTTTTCTCCCTTATTTTGCAAGGTTTACATGAAGAGGGAGAATGCTGGCAGCTGGAATTCTGGCCTGAAACTGGAGCAAGTTTGAGATACCTATTATGCGCAACTCCAAACGCCATAAAAATCAACGAGGATTTTTTCGGGATTTAAAAAAAATACTCGGCCGAAGAAGTGTCACAGGGGCGCCAGCAGGTGGCCACAAGCCTGCTAGGCGCGGCCACCTCCCCTGGCCGTGCCTAGGGGGCTTGTGGGCACCCAGCTGGCCCTCTGGCTCCCCCTTCTGCTATAAGAAGGGTTTCGTCTGGAAAAAAATAAGGAGGATTTTTCGAGGATTCGCCGCCGCCACGAGGCGGAACTTGAGCAGAACCAATCTAGAGCTCCGACAGGACGATCCTGCCGGTGAAACTTCCCTCCCGGAGGGGGAAATCGTCGCCATCGTCATCACCAACACTCCTCTCATCGTAGGGGACTCATCACCATCAACATCTTCATCAGCACCATCTCATCTCCAAACCCTAGTTCATCCCTTGTAACCAATCTCAGTCTCGCGACTCCGATTGGTACTTGTAAGGTTGCTAGTAGTGTTAATTACTCTTTGTTGTTGATGCTAGTTGGATTACTTGGTGGAAGATTATATGTTCGGATCTTGATGCTACTCATTACCTCTCTGATCATGAATATGATTATGCTTTGTGAGTAGTTACTTTTGTTCCTGAGGACACGGGATAAGTCATGCTATAAGTAGTCATGTGAATTTGGTATTCGTTCGATATTTTGATGTGTTGTATGTTGTTTTTCCTCTAGTGGTGTTATGTGAACGTCGACTACACAACACTTCACCATTATTTGGGCCTAGAGGAAGGCATTGGGAAGTAGTAAGTAGATGATGGGTTGCTAGAGTGACAGAATCTTAAACCCTAGTTTATCCGTTGTTTCGTAAGGGGCTCATTTGGATTCACTAGTTTAATGCTATGGTTAGACTTTGTCTTAATTCTTCTTTCGTAGTTGCGGATGGTTGCGAGAGGGGTTAATCATAAGTGGGATGCTTGTCCAAGTAAGGGCAGTACCCAAGTGCCGGTCCACCCACATATCAAACTATCAAAGTAACGAACGCGAATCATATGAACATGATGAAAACTAGCATGACAGAAATTCCCGTGTGTCCTCAGGAGCGTTTTTCCTCCTATAAGACTTTGTCCAGGCTTGTCCCTTGCTACAAAAGGGATTGGGCCACTCTGCTGCACCGTTGCTACTTTTGTTACTTGTTGCTTGCTATGAATCATCTCACCACACCACTAGTTACCGATAATTTCAGTGCTTGCAGATACTTCCTTGCTAAAACCACTTGTCAGATCGTTCTGCTCCTCATTGGGTTCGACACTCTTACTTATCAAAAGGACTACGATAGATCCCCTATACTTGTGGGTCATCGATCACCTCATAAAAGCACTGATTCCAAGTTCGAGATACTTGCACCAGTCCATAAATGGATCGCTGGAGTTTGCATACTTTGTCAGCATTCTCTGGATCGATAAAACCTTCCAGTTGCATCATATACAACTCTTTCTTAAGAAACCCGTTAAGGAACACTGTTTTGACATCCATCTGCCAAATTTCATAATCGAAAAATGCTGCTATTACTAACATGATTCTGACGGACTTAAGCATCACCACATGTGATAAACTCTCATCTTACTCAACTCCTTGAACTTGTGAAAATCCCTTTGCCACAACTCGAGCTTTATAGACGGTCCCATTACCGTCAGCGTCTGTCTTCTTCTTTAAGATCCATTTGTTCTGAATGGCCTTTCAACCATCAGGTAATACTTCCAGAGTCCATACTTTGTTCTCATACATAGATCCTATCTCGGACTTCATGGCCTCTAACACTTTGTTGGAATCCAGGCCCACCATTGCTTCTCCATAGCTCGTAGGCTCATTGTTATCTAACAACAAGATTGATAAGACATGATTCCCGTACCACCCAGGATCAGTACATGCCATTGTCGACCTACGAGGTCTGATAGCAACTTGATCTTAAGTTTCATGATCATCATCATTAGCTTCCTCTTCAACTAGTGTAGCTTAAACACAAAGTTTTTTCTATCCCGCACCACCATCTGGTTGAAGCAAAGGTTCTACAACCCCATCAAGTTCTATCTTCATCCCACTCAATTCTTTCGAGGGAAACTCTTTCAAGAGAAACTCTTTCTCAAGAAAAGCTCTGTTCTTAGCGACAAACACTTTGCCCTCGGATCTGAGATAGAAGGTGTACCCAATTGTCTCTTTTGGGTAACCTATGAAGAAGCACTTTTCTGCTTTGGGTTCCAACTTTTAGGCTGAAGTTTTTTGACATAAGCATCACATCCCCAAACTTTAAGAACCGTCAACTTTGGCTTCTTGCCATGCCACAGTTCGTATGGCGTCGTCTCAATGGATTTTTATGGTGCCTTACTTGAAGCGAATGCAGCTGTCTCCAATGCATAGCCCCAAAATGATAACGGCAAATTGATAAGAGACATCATAGAATGCACCATATCTAATAAAGTACGGTTACGACATTCGAACACACCATTATGCTGTATTGTTCCAAACAGTGTCTACTGTGAAACAATTCCACATTGTCTTAAGTGAGCACCAAACTCGTGACTCAGATACTCATCTCCTTGATCAGATCGTAGGAATTTGATCTTCTTGTTACGATAATTTTCAGTTTCACTCTGAAATTGCTTGAACTTTTCAAACGTTTCAGACTTGTGCTTCATCAAATAAATATAACCATATCTACTCAAATCATAAGTGAAGGTGAGAAAATAAGGATATCCATCGCGCGCCTCTATGCTCATCCGTCTGCACACATCAGTATTTATGATCTCCAACAAGTCACTTGCACGCTCCATTGTTCCGGAGAACGGAGTCTTAGTCATCTTGCCCATGAGGCATGGTTCACGTGTTTCAAGTGATTCAAAATCAAGTGACTCCAGCATAGAGTTTCTTCATGCGTTTTATACCAATATGACCTAAGCGACAGTGCCACAAGAAAGTGGCACTATCATTATTAACTCTACATCTTTTGGTCTCAATGTTATGGATATGAGTGTCATCAGTATGAAGGTTCAACATGAACAAATCCCTCACATTGGGTACATGGCCATAAAAGATATTACTCATATAAATAGACCAACCACTATTCTCTGACTTAATCAAGTATCCGTCTCGCCATAAACAAGATTCAGATATAATGTTCATGCTCAACGCAGGCACTAAATAACAATTATTTAAGTTCATCACTAATCCTGACGATAATTGAAGTGAGAGTGTGCCGACAACGTTCACATCAACGCTGGAACCATTTCCCACGTGCATCGTCACTTCATCCTTTACCAACCTTCATTTATTCTGTAGTTCCTGTTTCGAGTTGCAAATGTGAGCAACAGAACCGGTATCAAATACCCAGGCTCTACTACGAGAGCTGGTGAGGTACACATCAATTACATGTATATCAAATATACCTTGTTTCGCGTTGGCCAAGTTCTTATCGGCCAGATACTTGGGCAGTTCCACTTCGAGTGACCAGTCCCCTTGCAATGATAACACTCAATCTCCGGCTTGGGTCCATATTTAGGTTTCTTCGTCTGAGGGGCAATAGCTTTGCCACTCCTTTTGGATGTACCCTTCTTTCCCTTGTCGTTTTTCCTGAAACTGGTGGTCTTATTAACCATCAACAATTGATTCTCTTTATGGATTTTTACTCTGCGACTTTTAGCATCGTAAACAACTTGGTGAGTGACTTATTCATCCCTTCATGTTATAGTTCAACACAAAGCCTTTGTTGCTAGGTGGCAGTTAGTGAAAAACTCCGTCAGTGATATCCTCCGGTGGGAGAGCAATTCCCAGCTCAGCCAGATGGTTAGAGTACCCACACATTCTCCTCCATTTTGCAACCATAGAACTTATCGGAGGTCTCATACCTCTCGATCTGGGCATTCTTCCCAAAGATAAACTTAAACTCCTGGAACATCTCATATGGTCCATGACGTTCAAAATGTCTTTGAAGTCTCGGTTCTAAGTCATACAAAACTTCACATTGAACTAATGTGTAGTCATCCTTGTGCGTCTGCTAGAAGTTCATAACTTCTGGCAACGCCGTTTTGGGGGGTGCATCACCTAGCGATGCATCAAGAACATATTGCTTTGGGGCAGCGGTGAGGATAAGCCTCAGATTATGGGCCCAGTCAACAAAGTTGCTTCCACCATCTTTCAGCTTAGCTTTCTCTAGGAATGTATTAAAATTCAGGGTTGTTACTGCGCAAGCCATTGATCTACAACATAAAATTTTGCAAAGGTTACTTAGACTATGTTCAAGGTAATTGAGTTTAGCTAATCATATTACTAATAAACTCCCACTCAAATTGACATCCCTCTAGCCATTCGAGTGTAGCATGATCCAAATTCACTAACTCAAGTCTGATCATCATGTGAGTTGAGTTTAGCTTCAATGGTGAACATCTCCATGTTGATCATATCCAATATATGACTGATGCTCGACCTTTCGGTCTCTTGTGTTCCGAGGCCATGTATGTACATGCTAGGCTCATCAAGTTTAACCCGAGTGTTCTGTGTGTTCAACTGTTTTGCACCTGTTGTATGTGAACGTTGAGTCTATCACACCCGACCATGTCGTGGTGTATCGAAACGACGAACTGTCGCAATGGTGTACGGTCGGGGAGAACAAAATTTTGTCTTGAAATTTTAGTGAGGGATCACCTTATAATGCCACCGTTATCCTAAGTAAAATAAGGTGCATAAAAGGATTAACATCACATGCAAATCATAAGTGACATGATATGGCCATGAACTTGTGCTTCTTGATCTCCATCACCAAAGCACCGGCATGATCTCCACCGTTACCGGCGCCACACCATGATCTCCAACATCATGATCTCCATCATTGTGCTGCCATCGAGGTTGTCGCGCTAACTATGATGTTACTACTAAAGCTACTACTAGCGATAAAGCAAATCATCACCAAACGCAAAATTATTAAAGACAACCCTATGGCTCCTGCCGGTTGCCGTAGCATCGACGTGCAAGTTGATATTTAATTACTACAACATGATCATCTCATACATCCGATATATCATATCATGCTTTCAGCCATATCACATCACGTGCATACCCTGCAAAAACAAGTTAGACATCCTCTAATTTGTTGTTGCAAATCTTACATGGCTGCTATGTGTATCTAGTATGATCGCACCTTACTTACGCAAAGCCACATCGGTGATATGAAAATTGCTATTTAACCTTCTCCAAGGACTACCTCGGTCAAATCCGACTCAACTAAAGTTGAGGAAACAGACACCCGCAAGTCATTTTTATGCAACAAGTTCCATGTTAGTAGACTAAACCGGTCTCTCATAAGCGTACGAGTAATGTTGGTCCGGGCCGCTTCAATCCAACAATACCACAGAATCAAGAAAATACTAAGGAGGTTAGCATATTGAACATCAATGCCCACAAACTCTTTTGTGTTCTACTCGAGATACCATCTATGCATGAACCTAACTCATGATGCCACTGTTGGAGAACGTTGCATGGGAAACAAAAAAATTCCTACGCACACAAAATACCTATCCATGGTGATGATCATCTACGAGAGGGAAGATCGGATCCACGCATGCTTGTAGGTCGCTAAGCGGGAAGCATTAAGAAACGCGGTTGATGTAGTGGAATGTCTTCGCAATCCGAATCGCAAGCATCCCACAAACTCCGTCCCGGTCTAGCATGGAACGCACGACACCTCCACGTTCAGCACACGTGCAGCTCGATGATGATCTCCGCCTTCTTGATCCATCAAGAGAGATGAAGAGGTAACTGAATTCTCCGGCAGCATGATGGCGTTGCGGCGGTGGTGGTGGGGCTACTCCGGCAGGGCTTCGCCGTACCGTACTGAACTAGGTACGGGGTGTCACGAAGTGGTGGAGGGAGAGAGTCTTGCGCCTTGGCTTGAGGTGCCAAAAGCCTCTCTCAGGGCCACTATATATAGGAGGGAGGGGAGGGGTGGCGCCCTAGGGCAAGGCCATAGGGTTCGGCCGACGCAAGAGGAGAGGGGGGAGTCCTCCAACACAACTTGGAAGGAGGACTCCTCCTTCCCCAATTCGGTTTGGCCCAACCTCCTTTCCTTTTCTCCCTTGGCCGAAATAGGCCTCTTTGGGCTGGCCACCAGCCCACTAGAGGCAGGTGCACCAAACTTGGGCTTCTTTGGTTCTCTACGGGGTGGGTGGCCCCTGCGGTTAGAACTCCAGAACACATTCGTCACTCCCGATACTTTACCGGTAATGCCCGAAAGCCTTCTAGAAGCCAAATGGATACTTCATATATATCAATCTTCGTCTCCAGACCATTTCGGAAACCCTCGTGACGTCTGGGGTCTCACCCGGGACTCCAAACAACCTTCAGTTACCAACATCAATAATTCAACTATACCGTAACGTCAACGAACCTTTAGTGTGCAGACCGTGCGGGTTCGAGAACTATGTAGACATGACCGAGATACTCTCCGGTCAATATCCAATAACGGGACCTGGATGCCCATATTGGATCCTACATATTCTACGATGATCTTATCGGTTGAACCTCTATGTCAAGGATCCAGTTAATCTCGTATAACATTCCCTTCGTCCTTCGGTATGTTACTTGCCCGAGATTCGATTGTCAGTATCTCCATACCTATTTAATCTCGTTACCGGCAAGTCTCTTTACTCGTTTCGTAATACAAGATACCGTGGCTAACTCTTTAGTCACATTGCTTGCATGGCTTGTTTGTGATGTTGTATTACCGAGAGGGCCCCGAGATACCTCTCCGTCATACGGAGTGACAAATCCCAGTCTTGATCCATGCTAACTCAACGGACACCTTAGGAGATACCTGCAGAGCACCTTTATTGTCACCTAGTTACGTTGCGATGTTTGATACATACAAGGCATTTCTCCGCTGTTACATGATCTCATGGTCATAGGAATGTATACTTGACATGCAGAAAATAATAGCAATAGAATAACAAGATCACATGCTACATTTACAGTTTGGGTCTTGTCCATCACATCATTATCCTAATGATGTGACCCCGTTATCAAGTGACAACACTTGTCTATGGCTAGGAAACCATAACCATCTTTGATCAACGAGCTAGTCAACTAGAGGCTCACTAGGGACATTATTTTGTCTATACATCCACACATGTATTTGCGTTTCCATTCAATACAATTCTAGCATGGATAATAAACGATTATATTGAAACAGGAAATATAATAATAACTATTTTATTATTGCCTCTAGGGCATATTTCCAATATGGTGCAAGTATGGCGCGACCAACCTCTGGTGCAAGTACAACGGAGACGACATGTGCCCACTCCTAGCGAGGAATGGGGGAACTTATGGTCCGTGTACCAAGATTCTACGCCATGTCGACAGCAAGCAAGCCCCGATGGATCCGCTCTTGTTGTGCGACGCGCCATGCGTCTCGCTCTACGGCACGCCAACAGTGTCTTTGTGCGGCGAGCCACGGCCTAGCGATGCGTAAACACATAGCTTGCTCTGCGGCGCACCATCGATCATGTTGTGCGGCGAGCTACATCCTCTTGGCGCTGACATGCCTATCTTGATCCGCGACGCTGAAGTGCCATGCACGAAGGGTCTGCTCAACCTTGGCGATGAGGCGCAACACGACATCGTCCATCCCGTTGCCGAGGAGGGCCTCGGCCTCGACGGGCCGTGGGACCTTCTCCTTTTACTCGTCGAGGAGGTTGATGGCAGAGGCGACGCTTCTGTGGGTTGGCATGCAAAGGTGGATGTGCTACAGGTTGTGTTTGTTGCCTCATTGCATCGTGTGCCGCCTAGGTTTATGGGCATATCTGTGGGTGGCGGTAGGAAACCGGTGATGAAATGGAGGGAAACAGTGACGTGTTCGAAGAACACCATCAATTAATGGAAACTTAGCATAGAAGGAACATCGAGCTAGCACGACGCGTGCGGGCACATTGCTCGCCCAAGGCTATGATTCATATATATATATATACTTGCGTTCCCAACAGAGCACACTATTCACAGTAAAGTATACTATTCTGTTTATCCTATTAGAGTAGTGGTGGCAAGCGTCACAAGAAGAAGTAGATGATGATCAGATGATTGTTTATCCGAGTTAATTATGCATGTAATAGTTTATTTTGGTGTGTGGAAATGTCATGTGTGTACTAGCCACCTATGTAATTGGATGTTTAATTTGGTTGTGCAACCATTTCCTTATTAGTACATCTTGTTAAGTTGAACCATTTCTATTCTCTTGGCCCAATGCAAGCCGTATATCGTACACAGCTTCGATCTGGCTGGCCGTTTCTGTTGTGTTGCCTAATCACAAACATTTCATATGAGTGAATTGTATGACGTACATCGCACACACCTTCATTTGGCTCCTCGTTTCTGTTGTTCTACCTCATCGCAAATAGTTCATTGGAGTGAACCGTATGCCACGCATCACACACGCAACTCTAATATGAATCGTGTTTGATGTCTCCTCCGTCGCAAACTATTTGCATCCTTTTTGGCGATTTTTTACGTCACTGTTTGTGATTTGTGCATGGCACACGGTTTTGTCGAAGGGCCTCTGATTGTAGTGTCACATTAGCAGCATCCTGAAGTAGTGGAAGGAAATGGAACTACGAAAACAAAAGTCTTCACGCTTCGTAGTCCTCGCATCAATATCTTCAAGGACACACCGATTTGCTCAGTTTCGAAGTCTTCACAAAGATATCGAAGTCTTCAGTTGAGAACATACATTTTTAGGGGTCGACTTTCTCCGGAAATATTGAAATCCTGAGTGACTTATAGGCCATGTGTACGCTCACAAACATATTAGTCCCTTAACCTATAAGTCTTCAATACACCAAAATCACTAAGGGGCACTAGATGCACTTATTATATGCTCTTTCTAATTCTTTTCATTTTATTGCTATGATTGATGCATGAGAGTAAAGAAAGCAAACTCAAAGTAATATTTATTATATAAATCTCACACTCCGTTACAAATATAGATAGATCACAAAGCAAACACTCTAAGCAAAAAGATACCAAACTTTAATTCTTCTACACCACGAAATAACTAAGGATCAAACCAAGATAGACTATGATGTAAAAGAGATGGTGATAAGATATCGGGACACCTCCCCCAAGCTTGTAACAAGCTAAGGGTGGTTACCATACCCATGTACTCACGTGTCCTTCTTGGGTGATGGCGGTGATGATGTAGTGGGTTTATCCTTGAGAAGCAAATACAGATTGTCCACTATCCTCCGAAGGGCACGATATTGTTCTTGCAGCAAAATAACTTCCTGGGTAAGTGTTGTATTAAAGCACAAATAGATTCCGTAGCATTCAATGCATCAATTTCAGGTAAATAAATATCATCATGAAAAAGGCAACAACATATCTCCCTTGCCGGAACCCTCACATAGGGGCTGGCATAATTCCCCTTGGATCCTTCGGTCACTTCCCGATCCTTCCTCATAGCACCCTCTGGAGATTCCGTCTTATCCTCCTCCCTGAAGGACAACTCATAATAAACCTCACTCTAAGGGCGTTCTCCCGGTGAAGGCCAAACTATGCGATGCCTCTTTCGGAGAATTGGGGTAGCCATGGTTGCTTCACCGAATTATGAGTCTCAATAAAAAATAGCTCAAAACAAGATAGCCAAGAAACTTGCGATGCGGTAGTCAAAAAATACGAGAGTATATATAATGATTTTCTAGGTCACAATACTAGTCCATCAATAAAACAGAGTCACGGAGGCACGCGAGGTGCTCCCAAGCCATCAGGGCGCGCCCAGGGCAGGTGGTCGCGCCCTGTTGGGTTGGAACTCCCTCATGGGTCCTCGTGGCTGGTTTTTATTTTTGTATTCTTTGTCTAAAATACCAAAACCAATTTAAAATACGTTTTTGGATATTTGGAGTCGGTTTACTTACTATATCACATACCCACCCCTTTTCAGGGTTTTGGAGCATTTTAGAAGGTCTCTCTTATGTGTTCTTCCGGTGTCATCACTTGAATAATATTAGTTTCAACAGTAATGTGCGTACCTGAGATGTTGTGTTTAATTCTTTGCCCATTAACCACTCATGGGTTTGTGACTTCTATGTTGTTGATTTTGGTAGAACCGGAGAGATAAACTTCTTCGACGATATAAGGTCCTTACCATTTAGAGAAAAGCTTACCATTAAAGAATCTGAATCCACAATTATACAAAAGAACTAGGTCTCCTACATTCAATTCCCATTTTTGGCCATCTTTTAACCTTTTCTCTAAACAACTTGGCATTCTCTTAGGCTTGGGTTATCCATACATCTAAGGAGCTTATGTCAAATAACCTCTTTTCACTCGCAAGTTTGAAATCATAGTTAAGTTACTTAATTGCCCAATAAGCCTTATGTTATAACTCAAGAGGTAAATGACATGCTTTTCCATAGACCATATTATATAAAGACATTCCAATAAGCCTTATGTTATAACTCAAGAGGAAAAATTAACATCTTTAAGCATTTTAATAGAAGTGCTATGATCAAAACTACTTGTTGGAATAGCTTCTACCCACTTAGTAACGTAATCAACAACAACTAAAATATGAGTATACCCATTGGAGGAAGGAAAAGGTCCAATATAATCAGAACCCCAAACATGAAATGGTTCAATTGCAAGTGAATAATTCATAGGCATTTCGTGGGGTCTACCAATGTTACAAATTCTTTGACATTCATCACAAGAGAGGAAAAACTTATGTGCATCTTTGAAAAGATTAGGCTAATAAAAACCAAATTGTAGTACCTTGTGTGCAGCTCTGTCAGCAGCGTGGTGCCCTCCGTAGGCCTCACAATGACACTTCCATAATATATGTCCATGTTCATGCTCAGGTACACAATGTATAATAACACCATCTACTCCATCTTTATGAAGATGTGGGTCATCCCAAAAGTAATGTCTTAAATCAAAGAATATTTTATTCTTTTGTTGGTAGGTGATACTAGGTGGTACATATATAGCAACAATGTAAATAGCGTAATATGCGTACCTAGGAGTACAAGGGAAACAATTATAACAGCTAATTGTTCATCAGGAAAATTATCATCAATAGGTAGTGGGTCATCAATAAAATTGTCCATTCTAGAAAAATTATCTGCTACCGAGTTTTCACCTCCCTTTCTATCAACAATATGCAAGTTAAACTCTTGAACACAAAGCACCCACCTACTTTCTTTTCCATAAGGTATTTAATAGCAGCATGCTGAGTGTGAATAGTAACTTTGGAATCAACAATATAATGTCTAAACTTATCACATGCAAACACAACTACTAACAATTGTTTTTCAGTGGTAGCATATTTTGTTTGTGCATTGCCTAGAGTTTATAACATAATGGATAACATTCAACTTCTTATCTACTCTTTTCCCTAGAAAAACACCAACAACATAATCACTAGCATCACACATAATTTCAAATGGCATTTCCAATTAGGTGGTTGAACAATAGGTGCATTGATTAAGCTTTTCTTAAGTATTTCAACGGCTTCCACACAATCATTGTAAAAAAGAACAGGGATATCTTTTTGAAGAAGATTAGTTAATGGCCTAGAAATATTTAATAAAATGCCTATCGAAACCAACATGAACAAGAAAACTTCTTGTACCTTTAACATCTTTAGGACATGGAATTTCCTCTATTGCATCTAGTCTAGCCTTGTCTACCTCGATACCTTGTTCACAAATTTTATGCCCAAGTACTATACCTTCATTCACCATAAAGTTGCACTTCTCCTAGTTCAAGATAAGATTAGTTTCTCCACATATCTGCAAAACTCTATCAAGGTTGCTTAAGAAATCATCAAAAGAAGTCCCATAAACAAAAAAAATCATCAATGAACACCTTAACAATATTATCACAAAAGTCAGAGAATATAGAATTCATACATCTTTCAAAGGTAGCAGGTGCATTGCATAGACCAAAAGGCATACGCCTATAATCATAAGTTACAAATGGGCATGTAAAAGTAGTTTTCTCCTGGTCTTATTTTGACACTGCTATTTGAGAAAACTAGAATATCCATCAATGAAGCAAAAGTGTGTGTGCTTAGATATACTTTCTAACATTTCATCAACAAAAGGCAAGGGGTAACGATCTTTTCTAGTAGCTTTGCTTAATTTACTAAAATCAATTACCATCCTATAACAAATTACAATTCTTTGTTGAATAAGTTCATTTTTATCTTTAGGAACAATGGTTATACCTCCATTCTCACGGACACAATAAACATGACTTACCCATCTACTATGAGAAGTATGATAAATTATACCTGCCTCCAGAAACTTTAGTATTTCAATTCTTACAACTTCTTTTATTTTAGGATTCAAGCGACGTTGGTGATCAACGATAGGATTGTCTCCAGTTCCATATTAATCTTGTGTTCACATAGAGTGGGACTAATGCCCTTAAGATCATCAAGAGTATATTCAATAGCAGCTCGGTTCTTTCTAAGAGTTTTGCACAATCTCTTGAAAGTGCGTTATATCGACTAGAGGGGGGGTGAATAGGCAATTTTTACGAATTCTTCACTGAGGAAATTCCTAGTGAGGAAAGTCCTCAGTCACAAACTGAGTGCGGCGAAATAAGTACTCAAACACATGTGCAAAAACAGCTATAGCCTTGTCGTCAGAGTGAAATGAAACGTTCAGGTTGCACAGGTCGCGTGAACAGGATAAGTAGGTGATGAATAACTTAAGTGAAGAATTTAAGGTGAGGAATTAGAGAAAGTATTTAGTCAAACTCTTCAAACAATAAATATCAAAGTCGTCAACATGAAACTGAGGAATGAAAGAGTTGAGGAATTAGAACGTGTTGCTTGATGAAGATAGTGATTTGATGACCCAGTTCCAACTGTTGTAACAGTCGTACGTCTGGTTTGAAGTGGCTTGGTATTTAAACCAAAGGACACGCAGTCCCAGGACACACAATCCCTACCATATTCTCCTTGAGCTAAGGACACGCAGTTCTCGCCCAACACTCGTGGTAAGTCTTCAAGGCAGACTTCGAAACCTTCACAAACTTGGTCACCAGACAATCAACAATTGACTGCTGGATGCTCTGGACCATTGACGCCTAACCGTCTTGAGGATGCATAGCCCTCAAAGGTAACAAGTGTAGGTTCCTGATACATCTACAACGTATCTACTTTTCCAAACACTTTTTCCCTAGTTTTGGACTCTAATTTGCATGATTTGAAAGGAACTAACCCGGGCTGACGTTGTTTTCAGCAGAATTACCTTGGTGTTATTTTTGTGCAGAAATAGAAGTTCTCGCATTGAGCTAAAAATTTACAGAGAACGTTTCTGGAATTAATAAAAAATATTGGCGAAAGAATCGACCGGAGAGGGGCCACCCCCTGGACACAAGCCTGCAGGGCGCGCCCCCCTTAGGTCGCGCCCCTGGCTTGTGGGGTCCCTGAGGCTCCACCGACCTCGTTTCTACTTCTATATATTCCTATCCGGGGAGAAGGAAATCAGAGAGAAGAGCTCATCGTGTTTTACGATACGGAGCCACTGCCACCTCCTATCCTTCCTTGGGAGGGCAGATCTGGAGTCTGATTTGGGCTCCGGGGAGGGGAACTTGACGCCATCGTCATCAGCAACCATCCTTCATCACCAATTTCATGATGCTCTCCGTCATTCGTGAGTAATTCCATCGTAGGCTTGCTGGACGGTGATGTGTTGGATGAGATCTATAATGTAATCGAGTTAGTTTTGTTAGGGTTTGATCCTTTGTATCCATTATGTTCTGAGATTGATGTTGCTATGACTTTGCTATGCTTAATGCTTGTCAGTAGGGCCTAAGTGCCATGATTTCAGATCTAAACCTATTATGTTTTCATGAATATATATGTGTTCTTGATCCTATCTTGCAAGTTGTAGACACCTATTACGAGTTATGATCTGCATCCCCGAGGGTAACCATAATCGGGATTCTTTCCAGTGATTACTGTAATTTGAGGAGTTCATGTATTCAATAAGTGCTAATGCTTTGGTCCGGTACTAAAAGGAGGCCTTAGTATCCCTTAGTTTCCATTAGGACCCTGCTGCCATGGGTGGGTAGGACAAAATATGTCATGCAAGTTCTTTTCCATAAGCACGTATGACTATATATCGAATACATGCCTACATTACATTGATGAATGGAGCTAGTTCTGTATCACCCTATGTTATGACTATTGCATGATGAATGTCATCCGACATAATTATCCATCACTGATCCATTGACTACGAGCTTTCCACATATTGGTCTTTGCTAAGTTACTTTTTCGTTGCGATTGTTACAATCACTACAAAATTTCTACTGCCACGTTTGCTACCGTTACCGTTGCTTCCATACTACTTTGATACTAAATACTTTGTTGCATATATTAAGTTTTTCAGGTGTGGTTGAATTGACAACTCAGCTGCTAATACTCGAGAATATTCTTTGGCTCCCCTTGAGTCAAATCAATAAATTTGGATTGAATACTCTACCCTCGAAAACTGTTGCGATCCCCTATACTTGTGGGTTATCAAGAACTTTTTCTGGCACCGTTGTCGGGGCTAAAACCAAGATCTACCCCTCGACTATGAGGGGAGGTAAGGAACTGCCATCTAGAATTGCACTTGATTCACCGTCTGTTATGAGTAAATTTGCGACACCACCACCTGCTACTGAATCGGATATGTTGCAAATAATTGATGATGCTACTTCTATGATGCATGATTCTTATGATGATACTTTGCTTGATACTATTGTGCCACTTGGTGAATTTCTTGATGAACAAATTGCTAGATTGAATGATGAAACTGATGATATTGCTGAATCTGATGAAACTGAACACTCTGATTCACCTGCTAGACCTAGCTCTCCTAGATATGAATTGCCTAATATACGTGAGGGTTATGTTATGGAAGGAGAAGTAGCTAGGGACTTTCTTGCTTGTAAAGATAGAGATGATCTTAAGAAATTGTTGTGCAAGTGGAAGGAAAAAAATCTCTGAATGCTAGAATGCATTATGATCCCAAGTTTGCTACTTCACCTATCTGTGTTACTGATAAGGATTATGAATTCTGTGTCGGTCCCGAGTTAATTAGTTTGGTAGAATCTGATCCTTTTCATGGTTATGAATCTGAAACTGTTGTGGCACACCTTGCTAAATTGAATGATATAGCCACCCTATTTACTCATGAGGAAAAAATCGTTATTACTATATTCTTAAGGTGTTTCCGTTCTCATTAAAGGGTGATGCTAAGATATGGTTTAATTTTCTTGCTCCTGGTTGTGTGCGTACTCCCCGGGATATGATTTACTACTTTTCTCAAAAATATTTTCCTGCCCATAAGAAACAAGCTGCCTTGCAAGAAATATTTAACTTTTTGAAAATTGAAGATGAGAGTCTCCCACAAGCTTGGGGGAGGCTTCTCTAGTTACTTAATGCTTTGCCTCATCATCCTCTCAAGAAAAATGAAATACTTGATATCTTTTATAATGAACTAACCGATGCTTCTATGGACCACCTAGATAGTTGTGATGGTTGTGTTTTCAGGGAATGAACTATTGAACAAGCTGAACTACTATTGAATAATATATTGAGCAATGATAATGATTGGACTATTCCCGAACCACCTCCAAAACCAACTCCGAAGAAAAGAGGTGTTCTATTTCTCAGTCCTGAAGATATGCAAGAGGCAAATAAATCTACGAAAGAAAAAGGTATTGATGCTGGAGATGTTAAGAATCTACCACCTATTGAAGAAATACATGGTCTTGATAACCCGACACAGGTAGTAGAGGTAAACTCTCTTCGTAGATTTGATGAAGGTGACATTCCTTATAGGAAGTCTGCTAGCCAATGTTTGGATGAATTTGATAACTTTGTTGTTAAACCAGAAAATTTGAATGCTTATGTTAGTAGACAATTGAAATATAATGCTTACATGCTAGATCGCTTGGGTGATTATATGAGTAGAACTCTCCATGATCTTAGGCTTATTAGGAAACATGCTTCCATGGTAACTACTCAAGTAGAACAGGTACTTAAGGCACAAAATGATTTTCTCAATGAGATGATTAGTAAGAACAATGATCATTCTGTTAGAGTTGTGACTAGAGGTGGTAGAATGACTCAAGAACCTTTGCTTGATACTATTGTGCCACTTGGTGAATTTCTTGATGAACAAATTGCTAGATTGAATGATGAAACTGATGATATTGCTGAATCAGATGAAACTGAACACTCTGATTCACCTGCTAGACCTAGCTCTCCTAGATATGAATTGCCTAATATACGTGAGTGTTATGTTATGGAAGGAGAAGTAGCTAGGGACTTTCTTTCTTGTAAGGATAGAGATGATCTTAAGAAATTGTTGTGCAAGTGGAAGGAAAAAATCTTTGAATGCTAGAATGCAATATGATCCCAAGATTGCTACTTCACCTATCTGTGTTACTGATAAGGATTATGAATTCTGTGTCGGTCCCGAGTTAATTAGTTTGGTAGAATCTGATCCTTTTCATGGTTATGAATCTGAAACTGTTGTGGCACACCTTGCTATATTGAATGATATAGCCACCCTATTTACTCATGAGGAAAAAATTCGTTATTACTATATTCTTAAGGTGTTTCCGTTCTCATTAAAGGGTGATGCTAAGATATGGTTTAATTTTCTTGCTCCTGGTTGTGTGCGTACTCCCCGGGATATGATTTACTACTTTTCTCAAAAATATTTTCCTGCCCATAAGAAACAAGCTGCCTTGCAGGAAATATTTAACTTTTTGAAAATTGAAGATGAGAGTCTCCCACAAGCTTGGGGGAGGCTTCTCTAGTTACTTAATGCTTCGCCTCATCATCCTCTCAAGAAAAATGAAATACTTGATATCTTTTATAATGGACTAACCGATGTTTCTATGGACCACCTAGATAGTTGTGATGGTTGTGTTTTCAGGGAATGAACTGTTGAACAAGCTGAACTACTATTGAATAATATATTGAGGAATGATAATGATTGGACTATTCCCGAACCACCTCCAAAACCAACTCCGAAGAGAAGAGGTGTTCTATTTCTCAGTCCTGAAGATATGCAAGAGGCAAAGAAATCTACAAAAGAAAAAGGTATTGATGCTGGAGATGTTAAGAATCTACCACCTATTGAAGAAATACATGGTCTTGATAACCCGACACAGGTAGTAGAGGTAAACTCTCTTCGTAGATTTGATGAAGATGACATTCCTTATAGGAAGTCTGCTAGCCAATGTTTGGATGAATTTGATAACTTTGTTGTTAAACAAGAAAATTTGAGTGCTTATGTTAGTAGACAATTGAAATATAATTCTTACATGCTAGATCGCTTGGGTGATTATATGAGTAGAACTCTCAATGAACTTAGGCTTATTAGGAAACATGCTTCCATGGTAACTACTCAAGTAGAACAGGTACTTAAGGCACAAAATGATTTTCTCAATGAGATGATTAGTAAGAACAATGATCATTCTGTTAGAGTTGTGACTAGAGGTGGTAGAATGACTCAAGAACCTTTGTATCCTGAGGGCCATCCTTAGAGAACTGAGCAAGATTTCCACAGACTTAATATTGATGCACCTGGTCCTTTCAATAAAAATAAAAATAATGACAATAGGACTTTGCATGCTGCTAGTAAGCCTGTGGTAGAGTTACATGAAAACCCAAATGATATCTCTATTTCTGATGTTGAGACACAATCTGGTAATGAACAGGAACCTACTGATAATATTAATGATGATGTTCATGTCGATGCTCAACCTAGTAATGACAATGAGGTGGAGATTGAACCTTCTATCGATCTTGATAACCCGCAACCTAGGAATAAGAGATATGATAAAAGATATTTTGTTGCTAGGAAGAATGGTAGAGAAAGAGAAGCATGGGTTCAGAAACCCATGCCCTTCCTCCTAAACCATCCAAAAAAAAGATGATGAGGATTTTGAGCGCTTTGCTGAAATGTTGAGACATGTCTTCTTGCGTATGTGCTTAACTGATATTATGAAAATGTCTCCTTATGCTAAGTACATGAAAGATATTGTTACAAATAAAAGAAAGATACCTGAAGCTGAGATTTCCACCATGATTGCTAATTATACTTTTAAGGGTGGAATACTAAAGAAATTAGGAGATTCCGGAGTACCTACTATACCATGCTCTATTAAAGGAAATTACGTTAGAACTGCTTTATGTGACCTCGGAGTTGGTGTCAGTGTTATGTCGTTCTCTTTATATCGTAGAATTGATTAGAATAAGGTGACACCTACTGAAATTTCTGTGCAAATGGGTGATAAATCAACTGCTTTACCCATCGGTATTTGTGAGGATGTGCTTGTTGTGGTTGCAAACGTTACTATCCTAACGGACTTTGTGATTCTTGATATTCCCGAGGATGACAGTTTGTCGATCATCCTTGGTAGACCCTTCTTGAATACTGCAGGGGCTGTTATTGACTGCAACAAAGGCAATGTCACTTTTCATGTTAATGGTAAGGACCATATGGTACACTTTCCGAGTAAACAACTTCAAGTCCATAGTATCAACTCCATTGAAAAAAATTCAAAGTTTACTATTGGAGACTTTGAATTCCCTTTCCCTGCTGCCAAGAAGAAATATGATATACTTATTGTTGGGGACATGCATATCCCCATTAAGGTAACCTAGTGTTATTCGAAGGTTCTCTCATTCCATGTCATTCAAAAAAGTCTGTCAATAAGACTTGATCAACCTTATTGATGGATTCTTTTTGACTCGCATGAGATGGATTAATTTAGAAAGAACAACCTTTTGTACGAAACCTTTATTTTCTGTTTCTTAGTTTCAATTTAGTAAAAATTCTATTATTTCTCTGTTTTCTGTTTCATCCATGAAATAGAAAAATGACCTGAAAATAGAAGTTCTCAGAATGCCGTGAAAATTTAGTATGATTTTATCTGGAAATTTAAGAACTTTTGGCACTAAGAATACATGACGGGACTGCACTAGTAGGCCACGTGGGGCCCCTTCACTTATTTCAGCTCCCATCCACTCCTTCCTCCAGAAAAAATCCCACCATTGCTCAAAACCATGTTTTCGCTCATCTTGCTACCATTTTTGATCTCCTTGTTGAAAGCTCCATTTGCAAAACTATTTTAGGGGGTTGTTCATCAGTATGTGACTCCTCCAATGGGCCAATTAGTTTTTGTTCTAGTGCCACTACTGGAATCTAGTAATTTGGCGTCTGCCATGCCTTTGTCGTCTGCTTACACATGGAAAAGAACCTATTTGCCGTCAACTGGCAAACACCGGACGTCAAAGAGCAGACTCATGACAAAGACACTGTTTGCCATCAGCATGCTCTTTGCCGTATGGTAGTAGACGACAAAGATATTGTTTTCCATCTGTGAGCTCTTTGTCGTCTTCGAGCAGACGACAAAGATGCAACAGGCAGACGACATAGGGCAGGGGATGGCCCATTGGTCCGCTGGTCAACCGACCCTAACGGATGCCTCTCTTTGCCGTCTGCCTTGTACCTCTTTGCCGTCGGGGGGAAGACGGCAAAGAGGATGGTGACCTAACGGCCGTCGCCCCCACCCCACACCCCCTCTCTTCCCCATAACAGTCGGATCTCTCTCTCACCCCCCAAACCCATCCCCGCTGCTGGAGCTCGCCCTCCCCTCGTCCCCTGCGACCCGCTGCCAGAGCTCGCCCTCCCCTCCACCATCACCCCCTCCTCCACCATCGCCCCTTCCTCCACCACCGCCATCCTCCTCCCCGGGCCCTCCTCCTCCCTGCGACCCCCTCCTCCACGACTGCCTCCTCCTCCACCACTGCCACCTCCTCCTTGCGACCCCCTCCTCCACCACGGCTTCCTCCTCCCTGCGAACCCCTCCTCCACCATCGATCCCCTCCTCCACCGCCATCTTCTAGTTGTGCCTGGACCCCATCTCACCCCCGTCCACCTTGACCCTAGCTCGCCCTGTCCGCCAAGGAGAAGACTAGCAGCAGCGGCCCCAGGATCCTCTCAGGTGAGACTCCGTCTCTCTCTCTCTCTCTCTCTCGAATTTTAACAAACTGACTTGCAACAATGTGATAAATTGATCATACCTTGTTTTGAAGTTGCAAAAGAGCAGTGATACATTGTTAAAATCTAACCTGCAACCTACAAAAAAAAACAAAATCAAATAAAAGGAGAATGACAACATTGAAGAATACCAATATTAAAAATATTAGTGTTAGCATATTACCTTTCGTTTCTTCCCACGAAGACTTTCATGCATGAAAACATTTTTAATGCCACTTCATTCGGGTTTGTGTTCGATAATCGTTTTTCTACAAAACATATAATACTATGGTTCATAATCTTATCAATGTCTTTTACATAGAGCCATTTTCATTAGAAAAACTTCCATAAGCTTAGCTACAACTTTAAGTGCTAATACAAACGGAAAGGTTAAATGAAATGTCAAATTCACATGCATAATATATGAATATGGAGTGTGATAGGAACGAGGAAGTAGTAAAAGATGATTTCAATCAATCAAATTGGAGTGGCCATTGGGCATATATAGAAATTAACATACTAAAAAATTATATTCTAGTTGAACTGATATTGTACACAGTGTGTATGATTGCTAATTTTTTTTTCAAATGTTGTGTTGTATTTATAATATGGTTGTAACATTTGGTTGATTGTTAGTAATATGATTTGCTCTCTTGTGGAAACTGCAGAGTTGCTTAACTTGTTATTTTTGACATGCAAAATGGGACATGTGAGTTGTGCTCACTGTCCATGAGGAGATGTCATGGCCTTAAAATGTGGATAGAAAAAATTGTTTATTCTGAATTATGGCCCAGAAATAATTATGTTGGATCAAATTAAAATTTGTTGTTAATTGGGCCCAAATATTTTCTGATTTTGTTATAAAATATTATATTTGTGTTGATCGGGTGAATTTCAATGTGAAGTTGTTCGACGACCTCACCTGCGTTGGACGAGCTCCGCCCGTGCATTTGTGGGTGAGCACAAATGACTTCTCCTCCTACCCCCTTAATTTGCTCTCTTTCGGTCTTCGTGCTGATGAAACTTGTTAGCTATAGGTTTCTTCAATCATCAGTATGCGTGACCAGTATGGGTCTCCCGTTCGAAAGGGCGGCATCTATAAATATGCATGTATTTGCATATTAATAACCGCCATCCTTTCGAATTGTCCAACGTTATCCATGGACAACCCAAGTATGTGTAGATTGGGTTCATTTCCCGTATGCTCTGCTCCGGATCCGATGCATAATTGAACTTGATAGTTGAGTGGTTATGCTATCTTGTTTGTTGTGGGTTGTCTCAAAATAGTTTTTGAGCATTTACAGCCGTTATGCTGCCCAATTTTGTCTTCGGAGCTCTAATGCTTTTGCATTACTCTCTATTTTCAGATGCCTGGCCGTCCTTCTCGTCAGGTGGTCCGTCTGACTAGGTGCATTGATGTGCCGGGTCACACGGCCATGCTAGTCAGGATGATGTCAGTAGCGGTTACCATTGGTACCCACAGTATACAGTGGAGGAGCAGTACCGGAATTTTAATCAGAGTCAATATCTTTGCACTGTTAGGGTATTCCTAGATTACCCTGGAGCCGAGGAGCCGATCCATTGGTCTTATCGATTGGGGTTACTGTTGACATGGCAGTACAAGATGCTGCCTATTCAATGTTGACCATTATGAGGGCCAGACATGCGATGATGCAGAATTCAGAGTTCTGCTATGTTCCTGCCTCTCAGCCAGGAGAAGAAGGATACCTCAGTGGGGTCTACTTTGATTCCTCTATGGAGGATCCGCTGCTGCAGTCCACCGCTAAGATGTTAGAGAATAAAGACAGGGATGCTCGTGCCCTTCGTATGGAGCGTTATGATACACGTGCCCGTCTGTGGACGGCTTTGACACAGCTGGCACCTGTAGTCTAGACAGGGTATGGAGATAAGGAGATGCTGAACCCTGTTAGGACCCATCTTCCGGCTCATGTTGATTGGCCTGCTATAGGAGGAGTCACCCTCTTCGGGGACCTCTACTACCACCAGTCAGGGGACCAAGGCCACACCCGTGCCCTTACGATTCCCAGGGGTCTGAGGCTCGAGTATTTCCTAATCCACAGGTTGAGATCCGAGACCTTGGAGGCAACATTTATGAGATGTTCTATGCGGATGCCTAAACCCGTGAGTGGAAGAGTAGTATGGTAGTAGCTGTACTTCCACAGTCATGTGTGTCTTGTGGAGTATGCTTATGTCGTGAGATGGGTTCCGGAGGCATAGATAAATAATGTATGGGAAGCCTGGAAATCCTCTGATGAGTAGTATCATCTTTTCAGTAGTTTGCTCTTTGGTTAAGGTTGTACTGAACTATGTAATGGTATTAATGAACCATGGTGTATATATAGCAGTTGCTTGTTACCATGTTGTTCGGATGTTCATTTCCGCATTCCATGTGTTCAGTGCATTCTTAATCCATAGCTGGTATTGATGTTGATTTTGGTCTAAGATGTGAGTTTGTTTGTCAGGATGGTGTTCACCAGATTGAACCGTGCCCCTGCCCATGACCAGGGAGAGGGTAGTTAAGCACCGCAAGAGGAACTGCCTCACCCGCCTTCTCTAGCGGAAGTTATGCTTGAGGCGGAAAGAAATAAAAGGGAGACCAACCGTCTGCTAGAGCGTATTGAGCAAAATACAGCTCGTCAGCCGAGGAATGATGCAGTGTCCCTCAATGACTTCGTGAAGCTGAATCCTCCGAAGTTCCATCACTCTGTCGACCCCCTCGACGCTGATGACTGGTTGTGCAGTATATCGCGCAAGATTCGCTCTGTGAATGTTTCTGAGGCCGACAAGGTGACCTTTTGCTCAACCTCAATCGGTTAAGCAAGTTAGGAGTTTTCTTGGTCTAGCGAGCTATTGTCGCCGCTTTGTCGAGAATTTCTCCAAGGTTGCAAAGCCTCTAACTGAACTCCTCAAGAAAGATAAACGTTCTTGTGGACACCACAGTGTGAGCATAGTTTTTAGGAACTGAAAAGATGCCTGACTTCCGTACCTGTGTTGCTACCACCAGATTTTTCTAAGGACTTTGTTATCTATTGCGACGCCTCGCGAGAAGGATTAGGTTGCATTCTCATGCAGGATCGTCATGTGATTGCATACGCATCTTGACAGTTGCGTCCACATGAGGATAATTATCCCACACATGATCTTGAGCTTGCAGCTGTAGTCCATGCACTTAAAACCTGGCGACATTACCTTCTTGGTAATCGTTGCAAAATATTCACTGATCACCAAAGCCTGAAATATATCTTCACCCAGTCGGATTTGAATCTCAGGCAAAGACGGTGGGTTGAGTTGATCACAGATTACGACTTAGGGATAACTTACACCCCGGGGAAGGCTAATGTTATGGCTGATGCACTAAGTCGTAAATCTTATTGTAACAACCTGATGCTACAACGAGGTCAACCACATCTCTATGAGGAATTTCGAAAGTTAAATCTTCACATTGTTCCTCAAGGATTCCTTTCTAACCTGGTGGCGAAACCTACTCTTAAGGATCAAATCATAGCCGTGCACGCATATGATAAGGGTATATCCCGGGTCAAGGAGAATATTGCTAGCGGAAACGCTAGGGATTTCTCTATTAATGAGCAAGCTGTCGTGTTATTTCAAAACCGTCTAGTGGTTCCTAAGAGCAAACGTCTGCGGCAGTGATCCTTAAGGAAGCTCATGATTCTCCTGTCACCATTCATCCTAGTAGTACTAAGATGTATGAGGACCTATGCTAGAGGTTTTGGTGGACTAGGATGAATAGATAAATTGTTGAGTTCGTTGCTAACTGTGAAGTTTGTCGTCGCGTTAAGGCAGAACATCAAAGGCCTGCTGGCACCCTTCAACCTTTAGCTATTCCAGAATGGAAATGGGATAAAGTCAGTATGGATTTCATCACTGGATTCACCAAGAACAAGAAAGGAAATAATGCTATCTTTGTGGTCATTGACCGTCTTTCCAAAGTAGCTCATTTTCTTCCAGTTCGTGGGAGTATAACAGCTAGCCAGCTAGCAGAGTTATATACCTCTCGAATAGTGTCTCTTCATGGTGTTCCTCTGGAGATTAACTCAGACCATGGAAGTATCTTTACTTCTCGCTTCTGGGACAGTTTTCAGAATGCCATGGGAACTCACTTATCTTTTAGCACTGCTTTCCATCCCCAATCAAGTGGTCAACTAGAAAGAGTGAATCAAATCCTAGAAGATATGCTCTGAGCTTGTGTTTTATCGTTCGGTATGAATTGGGAGAAGTGCCTTCCATTCGCCGAATTCGCTTATAATAATAGTTATCAATCAAGCTTGGGCAAAGCTCCTTTTGAAGTTCTCTATGGACGAAGATGTCGAACACCTCTTAATTGGTCAGAAACCGGAGAGAGGCAACTCTTTGGTCCGTATATGATCCAGGATGCAGAAGAGCAAGTTCGCATTATTCATGAAAAGTTGAAAACAGCCCAGTCTCGTCAAAAGAGCCAATATGATCGTCATCATAGGGGTGTGACCTTTGAAGTTGACGAGAAGGCTTACCTTGGGGTTACACCTTTGAAGGGTACCCATCGTTTCAGTATCAAGGGCAAATTGGCTCCTCGTTATATCGGTCCTTTTCGCATTCTTGCTAAACGAGGAGAAGTTGCCTACCAATTGGAAATTCCTCCGCATCTTTCAAAGGTTCATGATGTATTCCACGTCTCGCAACTCGGGCGTTGCTTTTCGGATCCTATCCATGAAGTGGACCACGAAACGCTTGATCTCCAAGATAACCTTTCATACCGAGAAAACCCTGTGCGTATTCTTGATCAAGTTGAGCGTACCACTCGACGTCGAAACCTCAAGTTTCTTAAAGTTCAATGGTCAAATCATTCTGAAAAGGAGGCAACATGGAAAAGAGAGGATCGTCTTCGACTTCAGTATCCCGCGCTATTCCCGACGACTTCCAAATCTCGGGACGAGATTCTTTTGAGTGGGGGTGAGTTGTCACATCCCTGATCCCTATTGGGGTTTAGCAAGTTGTGCTCATGTCTTCTTTCTTTGCATCCAAGTAAATGAAATGAAATCCAAAAACAAAGCAAAGAAAACCAAAGGAAAATCCTAGCCACCCCTTATTCAAAAACATTTCAACTATTGCCAAAATCAATGAATCCAAAATGGCCATTAGAAAAGTTCATCTTTTGTGATAAATTTTGAAAACAAGATATCAGGGGTGAAATATTTTTTCAAAATGCTTTTGGCATTTTATTTTAAAGTTAAAATCTACTGAAATCAATTATATATTTGATTTCAAATAATTCAAAGTTTCCAAAAATGTTGAAAACTTTATGTGTGGTTGGAAATATTCCAACTAACACTCTAGTATTTTTCAAACTATTTTTGACTTAGTTCTGAGTCAAAATTAAAATGGAAACAAATGTCAGAAGAATAAACAGAAACAGAAAAGAAAGAAAATGGCAAACTACCTACATGTCGCTTACCTGAGGCCCAGCCCACCTCCACGCGTGTTCCTCCTTCGCCAGTCGGAGAAAGAGGTGCCCGCCGCTCCTCCCGACGTGCCCACGCACCTACGTGCACGCCTGCTTCACCCCGATGCGCGGGAGAGGGAGGATAAGTCTCCCGGGATCCATTCCCACCTCCTCCCCCTCCTCATTCGCGCTCTCTCCTCTCTCTCTTCCTCGGCCGCCATGACCGCGAGCTCGAGCTCGAGCTAGCCATCGCTCCGGCCGTCCTCCCCCGCCATTGTGTGTGCCGTTCGCTCCGCCTCGTCAACCTGGTCGTCTCTGCCAAAGGAAAGAAGCCCCCGAGCCCTGCATCGCCGGATCTCCATCGTCTTCTTCCTCGGATCGCCGACGTTCACCACCGCCGTTCTCCCTCCTGAGGCCATCCCCGAGCCCGCTTTCGACGCCACTGCACTCCCTGTGAGCTCAGGGTGCTTTTCCCCCTTGTTTCCCCTCTCGATTTTGAGCTCTAGGCTTAGTTTCACCGGAGCCCGACGAGGACCGCCGCGGTAGCTCGTCGTCGGTGGCCCTACGGTTACCGGTTGGTCCACCCGAGGCCTACAATGGTTCCATCTTGTCGCGTAGATGCTCTAGGAGCCCAGCCCCGCACGAAATGCCCTATGTTTCGATGACCTCGACGATGGCCGAGCTTCGGCCACCGCCAAGCTCGTCCCGGGCGTCGATTCCAGCCACCCCAGCCCCTGGGGTTTGCTCCATCGTGCGCGCCATCGAGTGGTTGTTCGCCCTGTGGCCTCGGTCATGCTTTCGGTAATCGGAGACGCGTTTCCGACGCCCTCCGCCGTCTCAGGTGCTGCCGGAGGCTCACCGCCGGCAAGATCGACCTCGTCGCCGGTGGGTTCAACCCCCCCCCCCCCCGCGCCCTGAGCCTATGACAGGTGGGGCCAGCCCCTGTCTAATTAAGTTTAATCAAAATAAAAATGAAATTATATTAAATCTTTAACCAGTCACTGACATGTGGGTCCAACTCTGTTAATTAACTAATTAAGTTAAACTTAAACCAAAAACTGGCCAGAGTCACTAACTAGTGGGTCCCACTCGTCAGGTTTGACTTTCAACGGCTAGTTGGACCTGCTGATGTAATGCTGATGCAATAACTCATTTTCTGTTTAAAAATAATTCCAGAATAAGTTCAAAACTTTGGAAACTCATAGAAATTTGAATATAACTCCAAATTTGAAAAATAATATTTGTAAAATTATCAGAAAAACTCAAGGAATCCAATGGTGCTATTTTAATGCATGAAAAACAAAGTTATGAAACAGCATCAGGTCAAATCAATTAAAGAAATTTGATAAATTATAATTCAAATGATATTTGAATTATGATTTCAAATCAAGATCACCCAAAGGGTTCTGTTAGTCACCTCAAACCATGCTACATTGCATTTGATGCATCATTTTGTTGCATATGATTGACATTGATTGTATGTTATTATTTCGGTAGGGTCTGCCCCTCCGGATACGACTGATTATCCAACTGACGGATATCACCCCTCTGCTGAGCAACAAGGCAAGCAACCATTTTGATCATCCCGATAAATCCCATGTTCTCGCTCCTGCTCTTACTTATTGCATTAGGTCAAAATGCTTTCAATGGTTTTACCACGTTAGTTGAACCCACTTCCTTTGCATGACCTGTCCTTCTCACAGTAAATAGCTGAACCTTCCAACCTAGCATACCTGATCGATACTTGAGCCATGATGTGTCGTATCCTGCTATGCATGCTATGCTTAGAGTTGTGTATGGTCTGTCATCTGGGTGGTGAACAGGATCATGAGAATGTGTTCAGTTATTAAAGGTTCTGTCTTGAACCTGATTTGGTAAAGGTACCAGTCAAAGGCTATGTAGGAGTACAAGGCAGGTTGTTTCATTGGAACCGTCCTTAGGAACTGAGTTCCGTGTATGTAATCCAAGACTAGATACTACCACACGTTGGGATACTTAATTGACCCTCTCGACTTATTAATCGCCTAGTACTCGGTCCAGGAGTTGCAAGTAGTTTCTGGTGTTTATAGTCATGTTGGAGGCCGTGCATAGTGCTGACCTTAGAGGTGGACTATGATGCGGTAGGCAGTGGCACGGTGTACCAAGTGGCACCCGGATGGTGGGCTTGGGAACCTTGTGCACATCGTTTGGGGCCGTGGCGGAAACCTCGACCGGACTTCCGTGCGGGTTACCCTCAGATAGGCGATAAACCTGGACTAGGTAATAGCATGATTAACTATCGTGGCCGACTCCCTAGCTGGGCTTCCGCTTGAAGTTTGCCGAGGTGTATGACATGCACATGGCGATAAGTGGCGAGAGCGTGTGTGAAGAAGTACACCCCTGCAGGGTTATGATCTATTCGAATAGCCGCGTCCGCGGATATGGACTACTTGGAAACATATGTTGTTCATAGATAACTATAATGGCTACTCATAAATTGTCAAGATAAGTGTGAGTGTTGTGGATGGCATTTCCGTAAGGAGACGAAATGATTTCACGATGGAGTATTGTTGTGGTGTTAGTGGACTCGTGTGCGAGAAAACAAAGTTGTCAAAGCTATTCGAAAATGCAAGTTTGTCTAGCCAACAGTCAAATGTTGGCTTTCTGCATGAAACCCCAGAACTCCTTGTTGATACATTGCATGAGTAGATAGATTATCCTAAAGTCTTGCTGAGTACTTCTGTACTCACGTTTGCTTAATAAATTGTTGCAGAGGTTGTTAATGACCCTAATGGAGGGTTCTATCTAGACGTTGACGACGACGAGTAGCTGGTGTCCCAGCTACGATCTGGCCCTAGGTTGGGTCTGTAGATAGTCAGGCCATGTGCCTTTTACCTTTCCATCTGTCTGTACTCGGACAACTTTAATCTTCCGCTGGCTTGTAAGACTTGTTTGAATGACTGGTGATGATGGGTCGTGAGACCCCTATCTGTGTAATATTATGTGTGAGGCTCTTCCGAGCCCTCTAAATAAAGTTGTATGATTATGGTTATGTTGTGATGTCATTGATGTAACTATGCATATCGGTATGCCATGCGTACGTGTGTTGTACCTGATATGTATGGGGTTCGAATACCTAGTTGTATGCCTTAGTAGCACTCCTTACGGGGAAATGCCCCTTTGTGATTCCACCGAGCCATGGTAGTTCGCTACTGCTCCGGACACATTGGTTGACCGGCATGTGTCCTTCTTAGCTGTTGTGTCTGTCCCTTTGGGGAAATGTCACGCCATGTAATGGAGTCCTTGTAGCTTGCTACGACTCGTCTACACTCGTTGTTGACCGACACCTGCTTTGGTGGGTCATGTATGCATGTCCCTGTACGGAACTGTCACTTGGGTTTATAACTAGACATGTCAATCCAGGTTCTTTGACATCGGAATGCTAGCGACACAATTGCATACGCAAGTCAAAAGGCGCAAATGGTCCCGGCTAAGGTAAGGCTGCAGCCGTGGGGATAACCGTGCGTGAGACCGCTAAGAGATGTGATGTGTTACACGCTGGATTCCTATGGCTAAGGATCGGGGTCCCGATACAGGTAGTAGAGATAAACTCACTTTGTTCCTTTAATGAAAATGATATACCTTCTGCTAAGACTCCTGATCAATGCATGGATGAATTTGATAATTACATTGTCAAGCAAGAGCATTTCAATAACTGATAAATCTCAATTGAGAAATAATGCCATGATGATAGACCGCTTCAGCGACTTGATGTTTACAATTGCTAATGATGTGAAAGGTCTAGGTAAACATGCTTCTATGGTTCACACCCAACTGCATCAAGTAGCTAAGTCACAAAATGATATGCTTGTTGAAATGAATAGTAATATTAACGATCATGTTGTTAGAGTAATGACTAGAAGAGGTAGAATGACCCAGAAACCTCTTTATCCTCAAGGTCCCCCACCTTGAGATAGAACTTGTTGAGTGCCTTGATAACCCACCCCCTAAAAATAAATGTTATGACAAGAGAGACTTTGTTGCTAGAAAACATGGAAGGGAAAGAGAAGCATGGGTCCAGAAACCCATGCCATTCCCACAAAAGCCTTGCAAAAGTAGGGATGGTGAAGATCTTGAACACTTTGCTGAAATGATTAGATATGTATTTTTGCGCACTCGCTTGATTGATATATTAAAAATGCCTCCGTATGCTAAGTACATGAAGGGTATTATTATCAATCAAAGAACGATACTTGAAACTGAAATTGCTACCATGCTTGGTAATTATTCTTTTGATGGTGGAGTACCTAAGAAGTTGGCAGATCCGCGTATACCCATAATACCTTGCTCTATCAAAAGAAATTACGTTAAAACTTCTTTGTGCTTTTTGGGAGCTGATGTTAGTGTTATGCCTTTCTCCCTTTATAAATCTACTAAGATATCTTTGCAAATGGCTGATAGATCTACTGCTTTACCTATTGGAATTTGCGAGGACGTTCCTGTTGTGGTTGCAAATGTTACTATCTTAAAAAAACTTTGCAATTCTTGATATGCCCGAGGACGGCAATATGTCAATCATCCTTGGTGCACCATTTCTATATACTACATGGGTTGTTATTGATTGCAACAAAAGCAAGGTCACTTTTAATGTCAATGGAAAGCAACATACCGTTCATTTTTTGAAGAAGAAAACTTGGGTTAATAATATTATTGCTACACATGATGAAACTGAAACTGTGCCACTAAGTGAATTACTTGATGCCCATATTGCTAGAGCTAGTAGAATTGAAAATACTAAAACTGATGAAGATTTGAACTACTTGCTACACCCTGTCCTCCTAATAGATATGAATTACCTTATGTACCTAAAGGTTACGTTATGGATGGTAAAGTAGCTAGGGACTATCTTGCTTGTAATGATAGAGATGATTTGAAGAAATTACTAGGCAAACTAAAAGAAAAATCTATGATGGAGAAAATCAAATATGATCCTAAATATCCTACTTCTCCTATACTTGTTACTCATAAGTACCATGAATTTGATGTAGACCCTGAACTAATTCCTATAGTGGATTCTGATCCTTTCCATGGCTATAAAAATGAAACTATGGTAGAACACATTATGAAACTAAATGATATTGTTGCCTTGTTTACGAGTGTTGAAAAGATACGATACTATTTTATCCTTAAGCTCTTTCCCATTTCGCTGAAAGGCGAAGCCAAGGAATGGTTCCTTTCTCTTGCTCCCCGTTGCATGCGTAGTCCCCAAGATACGCTTTCTGAAAAATATTTTCCTGCTCATAACAAACAAGCTGCTTAATAGGAAATATTTAACTTTGCTCGAATTAAAGATTGGGGGAGGCTTCTCGAGTTACTAAGGGCTTTGCCTGATTATCCTCTTAAGGAAAATGAAATTCTGGATGTCTTTTATAATGGACTAATAGACCCCTAGGGATTTCCTAGATTGTTGTGCTAGTTGTGTTTTGAGGGAAAGAACTGTTGAACAAGCCGAAAAGCTATTAAATAATATGCTGCAAAATGCTAATGATTGGGCACTCCCTCAACCACCGCCTGTACCTATTTAAAAGAAGAGAGGTATTCTATTTCTCAGCCCTCAAGATATGCAAGAAGCAAAAAAAAGAAATATGAAGGATAAAGGTATTAAAGTTGAGGGTATTAAGAAATTACCACCAATCAAAGAAACAACAGTCCTGATATCGTGACACAGGTAGTACAGGTAAACTCTCTTTGTTCCTTTAATGAGAATGATATAACTTTATGTTAAGACTCCTGATCAATGCATGGATGAATTTGATAATTAGATTGTTAAGCAAGAGCACTTCAATAACTATGTTAAGAATCAATCGAGGAATAATGCCATGATGATAGATTGTTTTAGTGACTTGATGTTTAGAATTGCTAATGATGTGAAAGGTTTAGGTAAACATGCCTCCATGGTTCACACCCAAGTAGACCAAGTAGCTAAGTCACAAAATGGTTTGCTTACCGAGATAAAGAATATTAATGATCATGCTGTTAGAGTACTGACTAGAGGAGGTAGAATGAATCAAAAGCATATTTATCCTAAGGTCACCCTAAAAGAATTAAACAGGATTCTCAGAGAATGAACGATGATACACTTAGTCCTTCTAAGAAGAAAAAGAAAAGGAAAAAAATGATAGGACTTTGCGTTCTCCTAGTGAATCTGATATAGAAAAACCTGTTGAGAATCAAAATGATGTTTCTATTTATGATGTTGAGACACAATCTGGTAGTGAAGATGGACCTAGTGATAATGAAAATGGAGGTGAGAATAATAGGGTGCATGTAGATGTTCCACTGGATAGTAATTAAGAACATGACAACAATATAGAAATAGAACGTACTAAGGATCTTGATAACCCACCTGATAAGAATAAATGCTATAATAAGAGAGAATGTTTTTCTACAAAACATGGTAAGGAAAGAGAACCATGGGTTCGAAAACCTATGCCATTCTCTCCAAAGTCTTCCAAAAGTTGGGAGGATGAAGATTTTGAATGCTTTACTGAAATGATTAGACCTGTCTTTTTGCGTACTCGCTTGATTGATATATTGAAAATGCATCTATATGCTAAGTATATGAAGGAAATTATTACCAACAAAATAAAGATACCTGAAACTGAAATTGCCACCATGCTTGCTAATTATTCTTTTGATGGTGGAGTACCTAAGAATTTGGGAGATTCTGGTATGCCCACTATACCTTGCTCCTTTAAGAGAAATTATGTCAAAACTGTTTTATGTGATCTAGGGGGCGGTGTTAGTGTTATGCGTTTCTCCCTTTATAAAAGACTTGAATTGAATAATCTTACACCCACTGAGATATCTTTGCAAATGGTTGATAAACCCAATGCTCCACCTATTGGAATTTGCAAGGATGCTCCCGTTGTGGCTGAAAATTTTACTATCTCAACACACTTTGTTATTCTTGATATGCCCGAGGACGACAATATGTCGATCATCCTTGGTAGACCCTTTTCAAATAATGTAAGGGCTATTATTGATTGCAAAAAAAACAAGGTCACCTTCAATGTCAACGACAAACAACATATTATGCATTTTCCAAAGATGCAAATTTTGGTGAATAATATTAATGCTATTGAGCCTTGTGCCACGTTAAACATCGTAGATTTTGAAATCCTTCTACCTACTGCCAAGGAAAATAAATACTATAATGTTATTGTTGGGGATATGCAAATCCCCATTGAGGTAACCTAGTGATATACAAAAATTCATCGGTTTCATGTTTATCAAGAACGATTGTTAATAAGACTTGATCAACCTTATTAATGGATCCTTTTCGAAAGATATGTGATTGACGACTTGAATATTCAAAACTCTCTATACCACAAGTTTATTCTGTGCCGTGCTTAGCTAAGAAAAATAAAATTCCTTGATTTTCCTGTTTTCTGATTTTTTTTTCGTGCAATAGAAAAATGACTCAAAAATCAAATGTGTCAGATTGCTACAAAATTTAAACACGATTTTTTATGGAATATATCATAATTTTTGGACTCAAAATTGCAGTAGGGAGATGCACCTGTGGGCCACAAGCCAACAGGGTGCCCCCTAGGCCACGCCTTGATGGCTTCTGGGGCCCACAGACCCCCTGCCTTATCCCTTCAGCTTATTCCTTCTCCTACCTCTAGAATTTTTTTCCTAGCTCTCTCTCTCTTGTGATCTTCCTCTAGAAACTAAAATTTTCAATCTCTTTGCTTGCAACTCCGTTTTTGAAAGTGTTTTGAGGGGATTGTTCCTTGGTATGTGACTCGTCCATCCCTCCAATTAGTTTTTCTGTTCGTGTTTTGTATTTTGCATAAATTTCTTAACTTGGTGCTATAGAAAATGAGCTTGCATGTTAAATTATTTAAGTTCCAATTAGCATGAATGCTTGATATAGCCTCTAAGTATCTGTATGAGTAGTTGCTATCATTCTTGCAAAGTTTTATTGACATAATTTTGTGGCTCAAAATTTTTAGAAATTTGTGCTTAGGGAGATGAGTTTCTTTAGGAGGAGCTCTTCAACAAGGTGTAACTCGGGTGACTCATCGAACAAAATTGTGTCGGTGGCCAAGCGATGAGTTCATGAGGGGCGCAGGTATCAAGGAGGAATTTGATCATTTCATTTACAATATGTGCCTCACTAACTTCCTTGCAGATAAGTGTGTTCAACATTATAACCTTACCGTACATTCACGAATGGATTCCGTTATCTCCCTAGTAATTCAAGAGGTTATTTCATCTCTATGATAAAGCCTTTAGCATGAGCCTAGGAGAATTTTCTATCACATGCAAGCTCCCACTTTGGGGTTCACTTGAGAAGCCATCAAAAACGGATTATAATATGTTCCTTGAGAGCCTCTACATTGGTGAAGATAGAGGAGTAATGTAGGCTAGAATTAAAAGCATTCATTTTCCCTCTATTTGCTACTTTGCACTATTTAACGGGAAATGCATAGTAGGGAAACAAGATTGCGGTGTGTTATGTGCCCCTACCTTGAGCCTTATTCACACTGTTGTGACTGGTGAGCAACCCTATAACGTTGGTGCAATTGTTGCGTGAAGGTTGCATTCCAACTCTAGCAACGGTGATTTGTATGGAGGAATTTATGCCTCCCGCATAGCTGCACAATTGGGAGTGACACCCCAATTGAATGATCCTATTTTTCCTAAAAGTAATTAGATTATAAAGACATATGTTATCATGAATTTATTGTAAATCGTGCTAGATGTTACGAGTATAACTTGATATTTGAGAAATATACGCCTATGTGTGTCACTTCCCCTACACCTACCCTATTTAATTCTCATGCTCGTTAGAGATACTACGTGCTTGAGAATGAAGTGCAAGAGTAAAATCCTGCAGTGGAGGCTACTCGCTTGGCAGAGGAGGAGGCTGGGAATGCCCCCACAAGTTATCGCCTCAACCATTTTCCTGATTACCAGTGGTGATTACCAAGCTAGGCAAAAGTCTAAGCTTGGGGGGGGGGTACGTATTTCTCACCGACATTACATTCATGTTCACACAATTCGTACGAACTATCGGTGTTCATCATTTTTATAGTAAATCCATGTTAGCTTTATTTTTCCGCTGTCTTCTTGCGTGTTTGAATTTTTTTAGAAAATCCAAAACTAAATCTCGTTTCTTTTTTGTTTTTATTTCATGTTTAATTAGTTGTAGTATTAAAAGAAAACCCAAAAAGATTTCCTCTTGCTTGTTAAGAGCTTTCCCGTGTAATTCTCGTTCTTGTATTCCCTTAGTTTATTTTGCTTGATTGAGGAAAACGAAAACTCCAAAAATATTTCGGCGTGTTTCTCTGAATTTACTTTTCCTCTTTGTTAAGTTATTAAAGGATAAGACTACAATGAAAATGATGAGTGGCTCTGATACGTCTCCAACGTATCTATAATTTTTGATAGTTTCATGCTATTATCTTGTCAAACTTTGGACGTTTTGTATGCCTTTTATATATTTTTTGGGACTAACTTATTAACTCAGTGCCAAGTGCCAGTTCCTGTTTTTTCCGTGTTTTTGACCCTTTTCAGAGGAGAATTGCGGAATGATTTTTTCCATAACAGAAGACACACGGGAAACTTGAGAACCAAGGTAGGGGATCTCCGAGGAGGTCACAAGCCCACCAGGCCCGGCCTAGGGGGGGCGGGACTACCAGTCTTGTGAGCTCCCCGTGGCTCCCCTGCCCTAGGTTTTCCGCCTATATATTCCCTAAAATCCCATAAAAAATCAGGAGATCATCGAAAATACTTTTTCGCCGCCGCAAGCTTCTGTCTCCACAAGATCCCATCTGGGGCACGTTCTGATGCCCTACCGGAGGGGGGATTCGGATACAGAGGGCTTCTTCATCAATACCATGACCTCTCCGATGATGCGTGAGTAGTTCACCATAGACGTACGGGTCCATAGCTACTGGCTAGATGGCTTCCTCTCTCTCTTGGATCTTCAATACAAAGTTCTCCATGATCTTCATGGAGATCTATCTGATGTAATCCTCTTTTGTGGTGTGTTTGTCGAGATCCGATGAATTGTGGATTTATGATCAGATTATCTATGAATCTTATTTGAGTTTCTTCTGATCTCTCTTATGCATGATTTCATATCCTTGTAAATCTCTTCGAGTTGTGGGTTTTGTTTGGCCAGCTTGATCTATGATTCTTGCAATGGGAGAAGTGCTTGGTTTTGGGTTCATACCGTGCGGTGACCTCACTGAATGGCACTCTTTGGCAATAGCTTGACAAATGTTGTTCCCGATTGCTCAACAATTAGAAATTGTCTTGCAATGACCCACTAGCGCGTGGGATCAAGGCAGTTTTCGAGGGTAGAGTATTCAACCCAAATTTGTTGATTCGCCAATGGGAAGTGAGAGGATACTCTCAAGTATTAGCAGCTGAATGTGTCAGATTCGACCAGACCTAAAAGATCAGTATCTGCAAGCAAAGTATCAACAACAAAGTAATATGATAGCAACGGTGTCAGAAACGATCTATTGACAGCAGACTATTCCTAACTGCCGTATCAATGGCGCCAACCGTTGCCCGTTGACGGAAATTGTCTTTTCCCGTCAACGACGAGCGAACCAAAATTGTAGCATGTAGCAGCAGTGTAACGAGTAGCAGCAGTGGCAAGGAACAGCAGTAGTGACAGAAGTAGCAACTAGCAATAGTAGCAAGTAGCAAAAGTAGCAAGTAACAGCAGTAACAAGTAACAGCAGCAGCAATAGTAGTAACAGCAGCAGAGCAAAACAAGTAACAGCAGCAGTGGGACAAACTCGTAGGCAATGGGTCGGTGATTTGTTTGGATGATATTCATCATGCAACAGTTATAACACAGAGAGATATGTGGCTAGCTCCCGTTCGTCAATGTGATGTAGGCATGCATTCCGTGTGTTGTCATACGTGCTTAGGGAAAAGAACTTACATGACATCTATTGTCCATCCCTCCCGTGGCAGCGGGGTCCAAAAGGAAACTACGGGATATTAAGGTTCTCCTTTTAATAAAGAACCGGACCAACGCATTAGCACTTGGTGAACACATGAACTCCTCAAACTATGGTCATCACTGGGAGTGGTTCCGGTTATTGTCATTCCGGGGTTGCCGGGTCATAACACAAAGTAGGTAACAACAACTTGCAAGATCGGATCTAAAACACACATATATTGGTGACAACATAATAATTTCAGATTTGAAATCATGGCACTCGGGCCCTAGTGACAAGCATTAAGCATAGAAAAGTAGTAGCAACATCAATCTCAAAACATAGTGGATACTAGGGATCAATCCCCGTCAAAACTAACTCGATTACATGATAGATCTCATCCTACTCATCACCACCCAGCGAGCCTACGAGTAGATTACTCACGAACGATGAAGAGATTCATGGAATTGGAGAGGGAAGAAGGTTGATGATGACGATGACGACGATTTCCCCTCTCCGGAGCCCAAAACGGACTCCAGATCTGCCCTCCAGATGAAGAACAGGATGTGGCGGCGCCTCCGTATCGCAAACGCGACGAAATGTTCTCTCTTGATTTTTTCTGGGATGAAAGTGAATTTATAGAGCTGAGATTGGGGGCGGCAGAACCATGTGGTCCCCACAAGCTTGCCAGCCGCCACCAGGGGGTTGCGGCTACAGGGCTTGTGGCCCACTGGCCCATCCCCTCCGGTGGATCTTTGCGCAGGTATTTTTCATATTTTCCAGAAATATTCTCCGTAAATTTTCAGGACGTTTTGAGAACTTTCATTTCTAAACAAAAACTACACCAAGGCAATTCTGCTGAAAACAGCGTCAGTCCAGGTTAGTTCCGTTCAAATCATGCAAATTAGAGTCCAAAAGAAGGGCAAAAGAGTTTGGAAAAGTAGATACGACGGAGACGTATCAACTCCCCCAAGCTTAAAATATTGCTTGTCCTCAAGCAACTCAGTTGACAAACTGAGAGAGAAAGAAAAACTTTGACAAACTCTGTTTGATCTTGTTGTTGCAAATATGTCTAACTCATAACCAGAATTTCAGCAAGATCACAAGTTAACCACATAACCAAGTGACTCAAAGGTCTCACGGTAAGCTAATATCAATGGCATAATCAGCTAACGAGCAAATAATAATGAGTTTCAAATACCAACACTTCAATCAAAACAAGCATGAAGCAATATGAATAGGTGGTATCTCGCTAGCTCTTTCTGAGACCGCAAAACATAAATTCAGAGCACCTTCAAAGTTCAAGGGCTGACTAAACATTGTAATTCATGGCAATGAAGATCCAATCATAGTCATACTCAATATCAATCAAAAGCAAAGCATAAAAATGACAGAGGTGCTCTCTAATTGGTGCTTATAAAAGAAGAGGATGACTCAACAGGAAAATAAATAGACAGGCCCTTCGTAGAGGGAAGCATTGATTTGCAGAGGTGCCAGAGCTCAAGCTTTGAAAACAGAGATAATAATTTTGGGTGGCATGCTTTCATTGTCAACGCAATGACCAAGAGTTCTCAATATCTTCCATGCTACTCCTGCTATAGGTGGTTCCCAAACAGAAAAGTAGAGTTTCAACTCCCCCACCACCAAGCAATCACACTCCACGGCTAGCCGAATCCTCGGGTACCGTCCATACTAACATCAATCCGGGGGGAGTCTTATTTTACAGTTATATTTTCGATTTAAGCGTGGAACTGGGCATTCCAATTACCGACCACTTTCTCATGAATGACAGTGAATAAACACATGTCGAGGATAACACTCATAGCATGGAAGATACCAATAGCCCCCTGTCACCACATGAGAGGTCCGGGCATGCAAAACAGATTATTTCTTGAAGGTTTAGAGAATGGCACATGCAAATTTACTTGGAACGGCAGGTAGATACCGCAAAAAGGTAGGTATGGTGGACTCTCATGGAAAAACTTTTGGGTTTATGGAAGTGGATGCACAAGCAGTATTCCGCTTAGTACACGTGAAGGCTAGCAAAAGACTGGAAAGCGACCAACTAGAGAGCGACAACAATCATCAAGATGCAATGAGTTTGACTAACATTGAATGCAAGCATGAACAAGATATAAATCACCATGAACATGAACATCATAGAGGCTATGTTGATTTTGTTTCAACTACATGCATGAACATGCGCCAAGTCAAGCCACTTGAATCATTCAAAGGAGAATACCATCCTATCATAATACATCATAGTGATCTCAAAGTCTATGTTCGCATTCAAGACAAACCATTATAAGCTCTCAGCTAGTTAAGCGTGGCATCAAAAACTATGATCTCTAAGTTGTCATTGCAAACATGGTTCTCTCACAACAAAGCTGAATCTGGGATGACAAGCTAGTCATATTTACAAAAACAAAATAGATAGAGTTCATACCAACTTTTCAGTCTCGGTCACTTCATCATATATCATCATTATTGCCTTTCATTTGCACGATCGAATGATGTGAACAATAATAAGAGCGCTCGTGCATTGGACTAAGCTGAATCTGCAGGCAAACACAAAGGAGAAGACAAAGTAATATGGCTCTTTGAAAGCTAAACAGGTAAGCATGCAAGAACCACTAAACATTGTAACCAATATCTTCTACCTTGACCCAAAGAAAAAGAAAACTATTTACACGGGAAAGCTCCCAACAAGCAAAAGAAGAAAGAAAAATATTTTTGGGTTTTCTCAAAAGGACGAAAATAAACTAGCATGGATAATACAATGGCAAAGTGTAAACACCGACTAACAAAGTGAAAGCATAAGCATGAATGTAAGGTTGGTGAGAACACGTACTCCCCCAAGCTTAGGCTTTTGGCCTAGCTTGGTCTACTCCCATGGATGGTCCTGGTGAAATCCAAAATCATAATGGGTGTTATACGGGAGTGCTGCAGCCACTGCCTGAATAGCTGCCTCACGAATTCGAGCAGTCGTCGCCTCCCTCTCATACTCCTCTGCCTCTCCTATGGTATGTAGTATCTTCGTTTTACCTGAAAGTCAAAGAAAGCAGGAGCATGAAGGGTAATATGGAAAACACACTGCCGGTTAAATATCAAGCGGTATAGGAGGGATCCATGATCTCTCTCAAGGAACTGGTAGCGTGTTAGAGCGACACGATCAAGGTAGGCTGTACGGAGAGGAGGGTCTTCTGAACGGATGGATACTCCAAGAAAATTTGCTAAGCGTGTAGCATAAATTCCACCAAAGAAATCCCCCTCAATGCCATTATTATTCAGCCTCCTTGCTATTATAGCTCCCATATTGAAGCTCCTGTCACCTATTATTGCGCTCTTAAGGATACTAAGGTCGGAAGCGCATAGGTGACAATGTGCACCCTTGCCGTTAATGCACCTACCTATGAAGAGGGCAAAGTAGTGCAAGGCAGGGAAATGGATGCTTCCTATGGTGGCTTGCGTGATATCTCTAGTTTCTCCAACAGTTATACTGGAGACAAAGTCTCTGACCGAAGACTTAGAAGGATCATTAACACTACCCCCATCGGGTATGTTGCAAATCCTATTGAAATCCTCCAAATCCATGGCATAGGATTTATCATACAGATCAAACAGTATGGATGAGTCACGACCAACTGAAAATTTAAATCTACGCACGAAAGAGGCAGTGAGCATAGCATACTGTTCACATTTATCGGAGAGGAATTCTTCTAACCCGGCATTGCGGACAAGTGTATCAAACTCATCCTTGAAACCTGCTTCGATCATGAAATCATCGGAAGGCCATTCACATGGTTGTACCGGTGCATCCCTTAGCTGATAAGGTTCGGGCTCCCGAAAAGAAAGACGGGGACCCTTCTTACTTGAGAAACCACCATGAAACTTCCTCTTGAACATAATTTCCTTTTGCTGAAATTTTTGAAGTTCAAGAGAAAAGTGCATGAAGACCAACCACACCTTGTAGAAACTACTCCTACTAGTGCCTAGAGACCGTATCACGCGCTAAAACTACTTGGGACCAACTAAAATCAACATT
The DNA here is from genome assembly GCF_904849725.1 of Hordeum vulgare subsp. vulgare. Taxonomy (NCBI): domain Eukaryota; kingdom Viridiplantae; phylum Streptophyta; class Magnoliopsida; order Poales; family Poaceae; genus Hordeum; species Hordeum vulgare. The sequence goes on along the minus strand of NC_058520.1, from coordinate 185,523,068 downwards.
TCTAGCTCAAGAACAAGGTCACCAAGGTAGCAAGAATACGCGAAGGATAAAGCACTATAGCAAAAACTAATTGGACCAATGGAGGAGTCATTTACCAAGGAGTAATTTCCCCAAAACGGTTCGGAGAATGGTGCTTTGAGCAAGGAGATTGAAAATCACACCCAAATGAGCAAGAACACGGGTTTGAGCTGCAAAACAATTTTTTCTAGAGATGGAAGAAGAGGATGTGAGCTGGAATGAGTGGAGGGGGTCCCTGTGTGCCCCACAAGCTTGCTAGCCGCCACCAGGGATCGGCGACTGCAGGGCTTGTGGCCCACTGGTCTGGCCCCCAGGCCAGCTCTCGGGCCCAGTATTTTTCATATATTCCAGAAAAAATCATACTAAATTTTCAGGACCATCGGAGAACTTTTATTTTCAGGGTATTTTTCTCCGGGACGCTGAAACATAAAACAGGAAAAGCTAAACTAAATCTATCATTTTTCTTCTAAGCAACAGAAAATAAAAGCTCAAAACAGAGGTATGTGACTCTTTGATTCATCCATTTCATGGTCATCGAAAGAAATCCGTCAATGGGGTTGATCAAATCCTCATGACAAGACCTTCTCAAATTGCAAGAGAGAACGGAGAATTTTCGAATAGCCACTAAGTCACCTCAATGGGGATATGTATCTCCCCAACAAGCAAAGCATACTTCATCTTGACATGTGGAATAGGGCATTCAAAGCTCCCAATAAGAATCGATGAAGTCTTTTCAATAGCACTGATGCAATCTACTTGATATCGTTTTTTCGGAAAGTGCACTGTGTGCTCATTACAGTTGACATGGAAAGTGACATTGCCTTTGTTGCAATCTATAACAGCCCCTGCAGTGTTTAAAAAAGGTATTTCGAGGATGACGGCCATGGCATCATCCTCGGGAATATCCAAGCTAACAAAGTCTGTTAAGATAGTGGTATTAGCAACCACAACAGGCACATCCTCGCAAATGCCGATAGGGAAAGCAGTTGATTTGTCGGCCATTTGCAGAGAAATTTCAATGGGTGTCAACTTATCCAATTCAAGTCTACGATAAAGAGAGAGCGGCATAACACTAACACCGGCTCCAAGGTCACTGTCGTGGGTATAAGCCTGACAGTAGATGTGTAGGGTACGAATGAGATGGGCAGAGTCCTAGCTACGGCGAGGTTGTATGAGTTCAGGCCCCTCAGCGGTGGAGGTAACAGCCCTACGTCTGAGTGCTCTCGGAGCTTGCTGTCGAGTGGAATATGGAATACAATGATTTGCCAACCCCTCTACCAGTGGGGGAGGGCGGCTTATATAGAGTGCGCTGCCCTCCACATCGGTTCCGGTACAGGGTGGAGTAGTGGGGATTGAATGCTTACGTTACAGGTAACGTATGCTCTAAATGCTAATAAATGCACCCGGAAACGTACGACAGTTTCCCTCCAGAGAGGTTACGATGTACCGAGTGTAGCCAGTCGGTTAGCTTGGTATCCTCCGAATGCTAGTCTCCGACTGGATGGTTGAGGACCTGTTACCGACTGGATCATGGGGACCCCTTAATTCAGTCGGGACTGACTAGGGCCTTGTCCTTTGTGAGGGGTAGTCCTTGGGTAGGACCTATATGACAGGCCTATGACCCTACCCTTGGACAATGACCCCATCATTAGTCCCCGAATGGATTGGGGTTGAAACACGAAGCGGTACTTGAAGTTTGGATCCGACTGGAACATATTTGGCTTGGGCGTTGCTTGCCTCGATCTATTTTGTCTTTTCTGACCAACGATCCGAGTGGAAGTACTCGCGAAACAGACTGTCGGAAGTCGAGTGCTTCTGCGGCATCTTTTGACGCGACCGGTCAACTGACAGCGGCAGATTTTCCGGGATCTTCAAATTTCGGTTTCCGCGCGTCCAGCGGGGATGACGCCGGCGCGCTCGAGTAGCGTCTGACGCCTCGATTCTCGTGCCTTCAACTCCTCCACTTATATCGCCGCGGCCGGTTGGGCGGATAAGGTTTCGGGGCCACCCGCCAGTGACCTAGTCGGAACCCTGTTTAAATCTCGGCGGCGAGGCTTCTTTGTTACGCTCGCCGAATCTTTCGCTCTCGCCTGCTCCGTCTACCTCGCCACCTCCGGCGCTCCTACACTTCTTCCTTCTCCTTCCTCCCAAGGGTTCGCTGTCGCCTCCATGACCAAGGGTCAGACCAGCAAGATGGAGGCGAGGAAGAAGAAGGGCAAGGCGGCGGCGCCTGCTCAGCGGCGGCAGCGACCGCTGCCGGCGGGGTGGATTCAGGGCGACTTCCTCCCCTCCACGGTGACGGAGGGGGATCTGCTACAGCTGGTGGAGCACGGAATGATCGTGCATAAGTCCTGGAGGCTGCCGGCGGAGGACGAGGTCGAGCCAGCACCTCGGGAGGGGGAGCGCGTCCTGCTCCTCAGCCACGTCCACCGAGGTTTTTCTTTGCCCCCGCATCCTTTCTTCAAGGGCATCATGAATCACTTCGGGGCCCAACTTCACCATTTTCCTCCGAATGCCATCGCCCATCTTTCTGCCTTTATAGTTTTGTGTGAGTGTTTCATCGGCTGCCCTCCCCATTGGGGTTTGTTCAAACACATCTTTTCCGCCAGATCCCAAACCATCAAACGACTTAGCCAGTCGGATGATAAGACGGATCTCCTCCAGCTCTGCGGGGGTTTAGGTTTTCAGGAGAAGAGTCGGAGTAGTTATCCTGCTCTTCGGTTAAGTGAGTCGGTCAGGAACTGGCAGTCGACGTGGTTCTACTGCCAGGATATCGCATGTCCGAATGCGTCGACTGGGCTGCCTCCTTTTAGTTTAGATCGGCCCGCTCCGCCTAAGCAACTCGCGCTCTCGAAGGCGGAGAAGATCGACATTCAGCCCTTGGTTGAGGCACTCGTGGACGTCGTCAGGAGGGGGGTCACCGGCATAGACTTGCTGGAGGTTTTCCTTGGTCGGCGGATCCAGCCTCTGCAGGCTCGCGACCATGCCATCTGGCATTACACGATGCCCGAAGATTCCACTCGGACCAACGTGGTGGGCGTGACTGAGGAGAGGGTGACCTCGTGGGTGCTCCAAATCACGGGCCCTTGCGAGAATCCCAAAGGATCTCGGCGAGTGAAGCCTTATAGCGCGGATCATCCTCCACCGAATTAGGTGAGTGACACTTGTCGAGTGCACTGAGCTGTCTTAATTCGTGTCGTTTGTCTGATGTCACCGACTGAATTTTATGCAGGAGTGGACCAACTGGTTTTCCCCCGTCTCGAACGGAAACCCGGCCGAGGAGGAGGAAGGCAGCCAGGAGTGTAGCGTGGAGAGCTCTGAATATGTCTCCGACAGCGGGGAGTCGGAGGAAGAGACCAGCGAGGAAGAGGAGGAAGACGAAGAGCAGGACTCTCCGCCTCCACAAACAGAGCATCGGACCTAGCGCCGACACGAGCCTGTCGTTCCCTCGGCCCCTCCACCATCTTCGAGTGCTCCGCCTACTGCCCCGGTGGTCCCGAGTGCTCGGAGCACCAAAAGGGCCAGGGATGCTGCCGCTGAGTCCGCGGGTCAGTCTTCCAAGGCGGCCAGACCGAGTGGGTCCAAATCTCCAAAGGCTCTGCCGGGGATGAGGGTTGCTGTCCTCGTCACCTCCACGTAAGTGTATCGATCCTCTAATTTCTTCTGATATCCGAGTGAATTCTTGTTCATTGGTCGAATGGATTTTACTCGACAGAGTCACTACTTCTGCCACCTCTCCGGCGTGTCAAGAAGATGACCCCATGGACACGAACAACGTCGTCTCGTCCCAGCCAGGTGCGTTGTAGTGACTCCGAGTGTTTTATTCTACCATAGGTTCTGCCTCTTTCTTTTTTTGAGACCTCGTGTCATTCGGCCTGTCAGGGGCGATTTGCCTAGACGAGGGGGACCAGAGGAGAGCCGACCCAGCCGTGGAGCCTGTTCTTGAGGCTGCTCCTCCCGCTGCCGCTCTCGCCGCCGACGTGCTGCCGACTGAGGCGCTGCCGCCGACTGAACCGGCGCTGGTGGTAGAGGTGCCGACTGGAGCGGACCTCAGGATGCCTCAGGAGCTTCCGACGATGCCAGGCTCGTCGAATGCCGAGTTCAACATCCGGCGTCTCTCGGAGGAGCAGGTGGGAGCGGCCAAGGGAGCCATGGTGCAGGCGGAGCTGATGGCTGGGGAGGCCAAGAGGGCCTACGACTCCGTCACGTCCTTGTACCAGCGGAGCGTGGAGCTGCGGGATGATATCCGAGTAAGTGGGCTAGTAAGTATTTCTTTTCTCTTGTAACCCACTGGGTGTTTTTGGATAGCATCTGTTGTTCGCAATGGGTTCACTCTGAGTGAACCCAGTGGGTGTAGTCCCGGAGACTTCTGTCGAGTGCTTGCACCGGCAGTTGTCTTTATACATATTGTCTGTGCTTTGGTCAGGTCTGTAAATAACTTGCCCGAGTGCGCGTAGTTCTGGCACTCGGAGTGCACTTACTGTAAGAGTCCCCGAGAGTAATTTGTACTCAGGTCAGGTATTATGGGCCTCGTAGGCGTAGGTGATAACATGCATCTCAATAGGGCAGGCCTGCTTGAGCTGCATGCCAGTGGGGTCACTCTTTGTGAACCCACTGGGTGTAGTCCCCGAGACCGCTGTAGACTGCTTGCGTCGGCAGTGGTCTGAAGAACTTAGACTTTTAACTGTTGAACTTTCTGATTGTTCCTTGGTGCTTGGTGGCAGAAAACTAGTGAAATGGGGACGGCCTATGAGGCTCTCAGAGCGGAGAGGAACCAGTTCGCTGGGGAGCCTGATGCGGCTATGCTCGCAATGGACGGCATGAAGGATGCTCTGGAGGGACGAGAGAAGTCCTTGGAGGAGGCGCGTGAAGCGAACAAGGTGTTGACTGAGGAAGTGGAAAAGATGAAGAAACAGAGGGCTGCTCTCACGAATCAGATGGTCGTCCTGAATAAGCGATGCACCGCTCAGGAGAAGTATGTCAGCGACTGGGCTGGGCAGATGATGACGCGTCTGGCTGGTAAGTCTTTTGTTTTGCCGAGTGCTTGTACTGTGTGCGTGACACTCGGCGTTTATTATATGCTTGCCCTTTTGTTGCATACTTTTGCATTGCTGCTGAAGCTGAAGCGGCGGACGTGGAGCGGTCCATTCGCGACAACGTGCCACTCGGCGAGGACGCCAATCGGGATCTGCTCCGGGCGCATATCCGCGTAGGCAAAGTGGGTCCTTTCATCGGTCGACTGAGAGAGGTCGTCGGCCGAATTGAGAAGGAACTTTGGCCAGAGGATGAGTCGCGGCAGGAGATGGAGAACCTGATGGCCCGACTGGAGGAGATTCCCAACCGAGTGTAGTCGTGGAAGAAATCTGCAGCTTGTTGCGGTGCAGATGTTGCTCTGTCCCTGGTCCGAGTCCATTGCAAGGAGGTGCGCGAGGAGAAGTTGTAGACACTGAAGGTCGCCAACACGAAGAAGGTTCGATTCGAAGACTTCATGGAGATGTTCCTTGAGAGTGCTACCCGCATCGCCGACGGAATCGACTTGGACACCTTCGTGGAGCCCTCCAGTCCTGGCGCCGATCTAGCTGACGCGCGAAAAAACATTATCCTGGGTATGCCGAGTGTTAATCTGTAAGAAACTTTGGCCACTGTTGTTCGCCGTCACATTCTTAGATCGGTGCGGGTAAGCTTGATCCGCACCGAGTAAACTATCTTTGCTAGAGCATTGAATCGAATTTTTGCTCTTCTGTTGCAATTTTGATTCGGGTTTTTGTTTGGCGTTTCTTGGTGAAGCCAAAGGCAAACATTCGGAACGTGTCAGTTGTTTTGACATATGCGTGAGCCTCATTGAGGGTCCTTGGAATTCCCTAAGTCTCCGAGTGTGACGTTATGAGTACACTCGGAGAAGGTTAATACTTAGGCGATTCTTGATCGCAACTAAGCTCTCGAGTGTGACGTTTAGTGCACACTCGGAGAAGGTTAATACTTAGGCGATTCTGGATCGCAACTAAGCCCCCGAGTGTGATGTGTAGTGCACGCTCGGAGAAGGTTAATACTTAGGAGATTCTGGATCGCAGCTTAGCCCCCGAGTGTGACGTGTAGTGCACACTCGGAGATAGTTAGTACTTAGGCGATGCTGGATCGCAGCTAAGCCTCTGAGTGTGACGTGTAGTGCACACTCGGAGAAGGTTAATACTTAGGCGATTCTGGATCGCAGCTAAGCCCCCGAGTGTGACGTGTAGTGCACACTCGGAGAAGGTTAATACTTAGGCGATTCTGGATCGCAGCTAAGCCCCCCCTTTTTTTTGAGACCGAAGTCTGCGACCGTGGAAGGACTTTGAACCTTCAAAAAACTCAATCTGCTTTATATTATTTCGCCAACACTTGTTCTTTACATTGCTTCAGTCGACGGTCACGTGTAGAAGCGCTTCAGGAGATCTCCGTTCCATGCATGCGGCTCGTCTGTCTCCCTCTCGATGTTGTAGAGTCTGTATGCTCCGTTGTTCAGCACCTTGGAGATGATGAAGGGTCCTTCCCAGGCTGGAGCCAACTTGTGAGGTCTTTGCTGATGCACTCGGAGCACCAGATCGCCTGCTTGGAACGTGCGACTTCTGACGTGGCGTACATGAAAACGCCGCAGATTTTGTTGATAAATGGTCGAGCGAGTTAATGCCATCTCGCGCTCCTCCTCTAGAAGATCCACTCCGTCTTGCCTTGCTTGTTCTGCTTCGGCTTCGGAGAAGAGTTCGACTCGTGGCGCATTGTGAAGCAAGTCACTCGGAAGGACCGCTTCTGCTCCATAAATGAGGAAGAACGGTGATCGCCCTGTAGATCTGTTCGGGGTTGTGCGAAGTCCCCAAAGCACTGAAGGTAGCTCGGTAACCCAAGAGCCAGCGGCATGTCCTACCTCTCGCAGGAGTCGGGGCTTCAAACCTTGCAAAATAAGTCCGTTTTCCCGCTCTGCTTGTCCATTGTACTGAGGATGTGCTACGGAAGCAAAATCCACTCTGATGCCTTGGCTTGGACATAAACCTTTGAATATGTCCGAGTCAAAGTTTGTCCCGTTGTCCGTGATTATTCTGTGAGGTACACCGAATCTGAAGATGATGTTCCTGACAAACTTGACGGTTGTTGAGGTGTCGAGCTTCTTGATGGGCTTCGCTTCGATCCATTTCGTGAACTTGTCGACTGCCACCAACAGATGTGTGTATCCACCTTGTCATGTCTTGAATGGGCGGACTGTATCTAATCCCCACACTGCAAACGGCCACACCAGAGGGATCGTCTTCAACGCAGACGTTGGCTTGTGGGACTTGTTGGAGTAGAACTGGCAGCCCTCACATCGATCAACCATATCCTTAGCCATCTCGTTAGCCTGCAGCCAAAAGAAGCCAGCCCTGAATGCCTTGGCGACGAATGCTCTCGAAGAAGCGTGATGACCGCAGGTCCCCGAGTGAATATCCTCCAGAATCAGCTGCCCCTCCTCTGGGGAGATGCATCGTTGAAGAACGCCTGAGATACTTTCCTTGTACAATTGGCCATCAATGACAGTGGATGACTTCGACCTGCGGACTATCTTCCTGGCTTGGACTTCGTCTTCTGGAAGTTCTTGCCTCAAGATATATGCCATGATCGGCACAGTCCAATCGGGAATGACAGCCAGAACCTCCATGACCAGGTCAACCACAGCAGGTACATCGACTTCAGTCGGATCTGTTGTGCTCTTGGGTTGTACTGGTTCCTCTGTGAAAGGATCTTCTTTGACTGAGGGGAGGTGGAGGTGCTCGAGGCAGACGTCACTCGGGACTGGTCTGCGAGTGGATCCGAGTTTTGCTAACTCGTCAGCTGCTTGGTTCTTCAGTCTTGGAACATGGTGAAGTTCTAGACCTTCAAACTTCTTCTCAAGCTTCCTCACTGCATTGCAGTATGTAGTCATGGTGGGGTTTCTGACGTCCCACTCTTTCGTCACTTGATTGACCACCAGATCTGAATCGCCGTAGACCATCAGGCGACGGACGCCGAGTGAGATGGCCATACGCAACCCGTAGAGGAGAGCTTCATACTCCGCCTCGTTGTTGGAGGAATCGAAGTGTATCTGTAGGACGTACTTGAGCTTGTCACCCTTTGGTGATATGATCACAACGCCAGCGCCGGAGCCATTCAACATCTTGGACCCATCGATGAACATTGTCCAATGGGCCGAGCAGATGTGGGTCGGTTGCTGTTGTTCTACCCATTCTGCTATGAAGTCAGCCAGAGCTTGAGACTTAATAGCTTTCTTGGCCTCGAACTTGATGTCACAGTACAGCATCTCCATCGCCCACTTCGCCACTCGGCCTGACGCATCTCAATTGTGGAGAATTTCCGACAATGGAGCATCAGAAACGACACACACCGAGTGGTGTTGGAAATAATGGGCCACCTTCTTCGCAGTCATGTAAATCCCGTAGATAAGTTTTTGATAATGGGGATACCTCTGCTTGGAAGGGGTCAAGACTTCGGAGACGTAGTACACTGGCCGCTGAACTTTGTATGCTTTGCCTTCTTCTTCTCGTTCGACTGTAAGAACAGTACTGACAACTTGATTTGTAGCCACGATATACATAAGAAGGGGCTCTTTACTGAGCAGAGCAGTAAGAACCGGCTGGGTGGAAAGCAGGACTTTGAGGTCATCGAATGCGACTTGGGCTTCATCTGTCCACTCAAAAGTATCTGATTTCTTCATGAGTCGGTACAGAGGAAGTGCTTTTTCGCCGAGTCGAGTGATGAACCTGCTCAAAGCCGCTAGGCAACCTGTGAGCCGTTGAACATCGTGTATTCTGACCGACCTCTCCATTCGGACGATGGTCCCGATCTTTTCGGGGTTGATGTTGATCCCTCGTTCGGAAACGAAGAAACCGAGTAACTTTCCGCTGGGAACACCGAATGAACATTTGGCTGGGTTGAGCTTGATATCGTACCTACGAAGGTTGGCGAATGTTTCTGGCAGGTCAGTCAGGAGGTCAGAACCTTTGCGTGACTTGACTATGATATCATCCATATATGCCTCTCCGACCAATCTGATCGAGGAGACATTTTTGGATCATGCGCATAATGGCATAGTGATGTAGCAGAAGCACCCGAATGGGGTGATGAAGGCTGTTTTTAACTCATCGGGGCCATACAGACGGATCTGATGATAACCCGAGTAGGCATCGAGAAATGACAGACGCTCGCAGCCCGCAGTCGAATCGACAATTTGATCTATGCGGGGGAGCGGAAAATGGTCTTTCGGGCAGACCTTATTGAGATGCTTGAAGTCGATGCACATTCGGAGCGACTTGTCCTTCTTGGGCACCATGACAACATTGGCGAGCCACTCAGAGTGGTGAACCTCGCGAATGAAGTTGGCTGCCAGCAGCTTGGCCACCTCTTCCCCGATTGCCTTCCTCTTGTGCGTGGCAGACCGGCGCAGGCGCTCTCAGACAGGCCGAGCCGTGGAATCCACGTGCAGTCGGTGCTCAGCCAACTCCCTGGGTACACCTGGCATGTCAGAGGGTTTCCATCCGAAGATGTCCCAGTTCTCACGGAGGAATTGGGTGAGCTCGGCTTCCTATTTAGGATCGAGGGTGGTGGAGATGTTCGTCGGGGCAGCAGTGGCATCCGTCGGGTGGATGCTGACCTTCTACGTCTCTCTCGCCGACTGAAATGCAGACTCTGAAGACGGCTTCTTAGAGCGCATCAGTTCGGCAGGGTCGACTGTTTTCTTGTACTCGTCCAGCTCGAGGATGGCCATCTGCTGGTCGACGATTCTTGATCCCTGCTGCAGACACTCTTCAGCCCGCTGCCGATTGGCTGTGATGGTGATCACACCTTTCAGGCCTGGCATCTTCAGCTTCAGGTACACGTAACATGGACGGACCATGAAGTGCGCATACGCAGGGCGACCCAGAATTGCGTGATAAGCGCTCTGGAAGTCAACCACTTCGAACGTCAGCTTTTCCTTGCGGAAGTTCTTGTCGGAGCCGAAAACGACGTCCAACGCGATCTGGCCGAGTGACTCGGCCTTCCGTCCAGGGACGACTCCGTGGAACTGCATGCTGCTCTCGCTGAGTTTGGACATCGGGATGCCCATCCCCTTGAGGGTGTCGGCGTACATGATGTTCAAGCCGTTGCCGCCATCCATGAGGACTTTGCGCAGTCGGACTCCTTCTACCACCAGGTCGATGACCAGGGCCTGTCTCCCCGGGGTGGGCACATGTGCCGGATGATCCGACTGGTCGAAGGTGATCGCAGTCTGAGACCATTTGAGGAACTTGGGGTTGGAAGGGGTGGCCATGTTCACCTCTCTGTTCACCAGCTTCAGTCGGCTCTTGCTCTCGACGTCAGCAAAGATCATCAGGGTTGCATGGACTTGGGGGAACGGATCCTCATTATCCTCCTCATCCTGTTCATGGTCCTTCCCACTCGGTTGCCCTTCGCTGAACCCCTGGATCAGGAGGCGACACTGTCGAGTGGTATGCTTCGCATATATGGGGTTGCCTTCTTCGTCCATCTTCGTATGAACCGGACATGGCTGGTCCAGGATGGGGTTATTGAACTGCTTCTTCTTGGGGGAGAACTGAGCCTTCCCTTTACCCTTGAACTTGGCATTGGTTACGGCTGCAGCCTCCGCTTGCGGAGCGGTCGGAACTTTCTGCTTCTGGTTCCCAGTGTTGCCCCCATCGCCATCAGTGACTGTTTTGTGCTTGCCGCTCCGGATGCGGTCCTCTTCTTCGCCATTTGCGTAGCGTGTTAATATCTCCATCATCTTGCTCATGGAGATGTCGCCTGTTCGGCTGAACTTCAGGTATAGATCCCTGTACCGCACGCCTGCCTTGAAAGCGCAGACTGCTTGATGCTCGGTGACGTTCTCCACCGTGTGATAGAGAGTTGTCCAGCGCTGGATGAAGTCACGCAGGGGCTCATTCTGCTTCTGGACGCAGTGCTGGAGCTCCACAAGGCCAGCAGGGCGCTTGCACGTCCCTTCGAAGGTCCTGATGAACACTCGGGCCAGATCTGCCCAAGTGTAGATGCTTGAGGGGGCCAACTAGTTTAGCCACGCTCGCGCCGAGCCGTCGAGCATCAGAGGGAGGTGCTTCATGGCGACATGGTCGTCCCCTCCTCCGATCTGGACCGCCACTCGGTGGTCATCCAGCCACGTTTCTGGCTTGGACTCTCCTGTGAACTTGCTAATTCCCATCGCCAATCGGAAGTTGGGAGGGATGTCGGCCGAACGGATGGCTCGACGGAAACACTCGGGACCAGACATGGTGGCCCTTCTTCCACTCGGACGGTCGGTATCGCGACCAACGCGGTGGGCTCGACCTCTATCGACTCTTTGCTGGGCGATATGTCCTCTTGCGTCGGGTCTTGGGTCGTAAGTGTCGCCGACTGAACGCCGATCATCATGATGTTGGGACCCATATGGCCCACCCCACGAAGGGGTGCGTGAGCGGCGGCGATCTTCATGAATCATGGAACGGTGCCTCCCCTGTGGCACTGATGGGAACCAGGGCTATGAACCGACCGATGTCTATTCGCGTGGAGGGAACTATTATAGATCCGGTTGTGTGACTGGGAGACAGCCGAATTCTGCTGCTGCGCCGTGTGCAACAGGGCTCGGATCTGCTCGATCCCTCTACCAGCCTCTGAATCAGTCGGCTGGAGGGAATCGGCTATCTTGACAGCTGCAGCCAAGTTGAGGAGTGGTGTGCGTAACAGCTCCACGTTGCTCCGCCGAGTGTGCCGACTAGCGGAACGGCGAGGTGGACAACGTGCGCCGGACGCTTCGCCGATCTCGTGCTCGTTCCGGCCAGCCTGACGGGGATCTTCATGGGAGTTGGCCATGTGTACTTCTGCTGCGGGCCCGTGACCCGCATACTCGGAAGGAAACTCGGTTAGAACCGAGTCCGAGTGCTGGGACGACGGGGCAACCACAACGGACTCAAGAACCGCCACTTGCGAAGATGCGTTCTGGCGCGCCTGGGCGTGTTGCACCCAACGCTGGAACCGCGGACGGCGGGACCGTTTGACGCGGCGCGTGACGGCGGTGTAGGTCGACACCGGAGCCGACCGCTGGAGAAGAAGAATGTCGTGGGCGCTGGCACGGAAGTGCATAGCCCCGCGACGGGGAAATGCCTCGATGTCGAGGGGCGCATCCCGAAGCCACGCCGAATCGTCGACAATGAAGGAGAGAGCGTCGAAGAAGATCTGGTGACCCATGCTCGAATCTCCACCGGACGACATGATGAAAGGAAGTAGTCGCAAACTCGCCGGAAGTCGCTTAGACGCCTGCCCCACGGTGGGCGCCAACTGTCGTGGGTATAAGCCTCACAGTAGATGTGTAGGGTACGAATGAGATGGGCAGAGTCCTAGCTACGGCGAGGTTGTATGAGTTCAGGCCCCTCAGCGGTGGAGGTAACAACCCTACGTCTCAGTGCTCTCGGAGCTTGCTGTCGAGTGGAATATGGAATACAATGATTTGCTAACCCCTCTACCAGTGGGGGAAGGCGGCTTATATAGAGTGCGCTGCCCTCCACAACGGTTCCGGTACAGGGGTGGAGTAGTGGGGATTGAATGCGTACATTACAGGTAACGTATGCTCTAAATGCTAATAAATGCACCCGTAAACGTACGGCAGTTTCCCTCCAGAGAGGTTACGATGTACCGAGTGTAGCCAGTCGGTTAGCTTGGTATCCTCCGAATGCTAGTCTCCGACTGGATGGTTGAGGACCTGTTACCGACTGGATGATGGGGACCCCTTAATTCAGTCGGGAATGACTAGGGCCTTGTCCTTTGTGAGGGGTAGTCCTTGGGTAGGACCTATATGACAGGCCTATGACCCTACCCTAGGACTATGACCCCATCAGTCACATAAGGCAGTTCTTACGTAGTTTCCTTTAATGGAACAAGGTATAGTGGGCACCCCGGGATCACCAAGTTTCTTAGGAGTTCCTCCTTTGAAAGTGTAATTGGCAAGCATGGTGGAGATCTCAAGATCTAGTATCTTTCGTTTATTAGTCACGATATCTTTCATGTACTTGGCATACGGAGAGTTTTTGAGCATATCAGTTAACCGCATCTGCAGAAAGATGGGTGTTATCATCTCAACGAAGCGCTCAAAATCCTCATCATCCTTTTTCTTGGATGGCTTAGGAGGAAAGGGCATAGACCTCTGAACCCATGGCTCCCTTTCTTTACCATGCTTCCTAGCAGTGAAGTCATTCTTGTCGTATCTCTTAGGTTGTGGGTTATCAGGATTAACCATAGGTTCAATCTCCACATCCTCATCATAGCTAGGTTGAGCATTATTATGAACATCACTGTCCATATTGTCACCAGGTTCATGTTCATCACCAGATTGTGTTTCTGCATCAGACGCAGAAATATCATTAGGTTCTTCAGGTGTGACAGTATTTGGTGAACTGGCATGTAGGTTTCTATCATCCTTCTTCTTCTCCTTAGGATTACTGCATGTATCAGCATTAAATCCTTGAGAATCTTGATCAATTCTCATAGGATGACCTTCAGGATACAAAGGTTCCTGAGTCATTTTGCCTCCTCTAGTAATGACTCTGACAGAGTTGTCATTTAATTCATTGAGCAAGTCATTCTGAGCTTTAAGTACTTGTTCTACCTGAGTAGTAATCATAGAGGCATGTTTACTAAGAAGCTTCACATCATTGACATTTTTGTCTACACAAGCACTTAAATGGCTAAGCATACAAGTACTTTGTTCTAAATGTCTGCTAACATAATCATTGAAACTCTGTTGTTTGGCAACAAAGTTGTCAAATTCATCAAAGCATAGGCTAGCAGGTTTGTCAAAAGTAATATCACTCTCATCAAACCTACGCAGAGAATTCACTTCTACTACTTGTATCGGGTTATCGAGACCAAGGATCTCTTCGATAGGTGGTAGATTTTTGACATCTTCAGATCTAATGCCTTTCTCTTGCATAGATTTATTGGCTTCTTGCATATTTTCGGGACTGAGGAATAGAATACCTCTTTTCTTTGGAGTTGGCTTAGGAGGTGGTTCGGGAATAGTACAAGCATTATCGTTGATCAAGATCTTATTCAGTAGGGTCTCAGCTTGTTCTACAGTTCGTTCCCTAAAAAGACAACCGGCACAACTATCTAGGTGGTCTCTAGAAGCATCCGTAAGTCCGTTATAGAAGATATCAAGTATCTCGTTCTTCTTAAGAGGGTGATCAGGCAAATCATTTTGTAGCTGGACGAGCCTCCCCCAAGCTTGTGGGAGACTCTCTTCTAGGAGTTGAGAAAAGTTGTATATTTCCTGCAAGGCAACTTGCTTCTTATGGGCTGGGAAATATTTATCACAGAAGTAATAGACCATATCCTGGGGATTACTCACACATCCAGGAGCAAGAGAGGTGAACCAGGCTTTAGCGTCATCCTTTAAAGAGAAAGGAAACAACTTAAGGATATAGTAGTGGCGGATCTTCTCCTCACTAGTGAAAAGCGTGGCTATATCGTGTAGTTTGGTAAGATGGGCTACGACCGTCTCAGACTCATAACCGTGGAAAGGATCAGATTCGACTAGAGAGATTATCTCAGGATCGACAGAGAATTCAGAATCCTTATCGGTGATAAGGATAGGTGAAGTGGCAAACTTCGGGTCGTATTTCATCCTAGCTTTCAGAGATTTTTCCTTCCACTTGAGAAGTAATTTCTCAGCGTCATAGGCATCCTTACATGCAAGAAAATCCTCAGCTATCTCTCCCTCCATAACGTAACCCTCAGGTATATCAGGCAATTCATATCTAGGAGAGCTAGATCTAGGAGGAGCAAAAGCAGGTTTTATCTCAATAGTATCGACAGTTTCAGAAGCATCACGAGCATTGGCAGTAACTCTAGCAATATGAGCATCAAGGAACACCCCTATTGGAACATCAGGCAAAGTAGTATCTCTAGCAGTATCAAGCATAGCATCATCAGGAAAAATAGCATCTCTAGCATCATCAAGCAAAGCAGTATCAGGCATAGCATCTCTAGCAGTATCAGGCATAGCATCTCTAGCAGTATCAGGCATAGCATCTCTAGCATCATCAGGCATAGCATCTCTAGCAGTATCAGGCAAAGCAGTATCAGGCATAGCAGCATAATAAGCATCATCAAGCACAGGCGACATATCAAGATTTCTAGAAGGAGGTGATGTCGCAAACTTGCTCATAACTGAAGGTGAATCAAGTGCAGAGCTAGATGGCAGTTCCATACCTCCCCTCATAGTTGAGGGCAAGACTTTGGTTTTCGGATCCTTCAGATTCTTCATAGTGATCAGCATATATAAATCCCAAGTGACTCAGAGAATATAGCAATACCTCCCCGGCAACGGCGCCAGAAAAATGCTGACTGGCACTCTCTGGCAATAGCTAGACGAATGTTGTTCTCGATTGCTCAACAATTAGAAATTGTCTTGGAATGACCCACCGGCGCGTGGGATCGAGGCAGTTTTAGAGGGTAGAGTATTCAACCCAAATTTGTTGATTCGCCAATGGGAAGAGAGAGGATACTCTCAAGTATTAGCAGCTGAATGTGTCAGATTCAACCACACCTGAAAGATCAGTATCTGCAAGCAAAGTATCAACAGCAAAGTAATATGATAGCAACGGTGTCAGAAACGATCTGTTGACGGCAGACTATTCCTAACTGTCGTATCAATGGCGCCAACCGTTGCCCGTTGACGAAAATTGTCTTTTCCCGTCAACGACGAGCGACCCAAAATTGTAGCAGGTAGCACCAGTGTAACGAGTAGCAGCAGTGGCAAGGAATAGCAGTAGCAAGTAGCAACAGTAGCAAGTAACAGCAGTAGCAAGTAGCAAAAGTAGCAAGTAACAGCAGTACCAAGTAACAGCAGCAGCAACAGTAGTAACAACAGCAGAGCCAAACAAGTAACAACAGCAGTGGGACAAACTCATAGGCAATGGGTCGGTGATTTGTTTGGATGATATTCATCATGCAACAGTTATAACATGGAGAGATATGTGGCTAGCTCCCGTTCGTCAATGTGATGTAGGCATGCATTCCGTGTGTTGTCATACGTGCTTAGGGAAAAGAACTTGCACGACATCTATTGTCCATCCATCCCGTGGCAGCGGGGTCCAAAAGGAAACTGCGGGATATTAAGGTTCTCCTTTTAATAAAGAACCGGACCAACGCATTAGCACTTTGTGAACACATGAACTCCTCAAACTATGGTCATCACCGGGAGTGGTCCCGGTTATTGTCACTCCGGGGTTGCCGGGTCATAACACATAGTAGGTAACTACAACTTGCAAGATCGGATCTAAAACACACATATATTGGTGACAACATAATAATTTCAGATCTGAAATCATGGCACTCGGGCCCTAGTGACAAACATTAAGCATGGCAAAGTAGTAGCAACATCAAGCTCAGAACATAGTGGATACTAGGGATCAATCCCCGTCAAAACTAACTCGATTACATGATAGATCTCATCCTACTCATCACCGCCCAGCGAGCCTACGAATATATTACTCACGAACGATGAAGAGCTTCATGGAATCCGAGAGGGAAGAAGGTTGATGATGACGATGGCGACGATTTCCCCTCTCCGGAGCCCAAAACGGACTCCAGATCTGCCCTCCAGATGAAGAACAGGATGTGGCCGCGCCTCCGTATCGCAAACGCGACGAAATATTCTCTCTTGATTTTTTCTGGGACGAAAGTGAATTTATAGAGCTGAGATTGGGGGCGGCAGAACCACGTGGGCCCCACAAGCTTGCTAGCTGCCACCAGGGGGTGGCGGCTACAGGGCTTGTGGCCCACTGGCCCATCCCCTCCGGTTGATCTTTGCGCAGGTATTTTTCATATTTTCCAGAAATATTCTCCATAAATCTTCAGGACGTTCTGAGAACTTTCATTTCTGCACAAAAACAACACCAAGGCAATTCTGCTGAAAACAACATGAGTCCAGGTTAGTTCCATTCAAATCATGCAAATTAGAGTCCCAAACAAGGGCAAAAGAGTTTGGAAAAGTACTTACGATGGAGACGTATCACTCACCTAATGACAGAAGGGGTAGCGAGGCACGTTATGTCATTGATTTGAGATTATCCCTCTACATCATGTCATCTTTCTTAAGGCGTTACTCTGTTCGTCATGAACTCAATACATTAGATGCATGCTGGATAGCGGTCGATGTGTGGAGTAATAGTAGTAGATGCAAAAAGTATCGGTCTACTTGTCTCGGACGTGATGCCTATATGTATGATCATTGCCTTAGATATCGTCATGACTTTGCGCAGTTCTATCAATTGCTCGACAGTAATTTGTTTACCCACCGTGATATTTGCTATTTTGAGAGAAGCCTCTAGTGAACACTATGGCCCCCGAGTCTACTCCACACTATAGTTTCAGCCTTACTCTTTTTCTTCTTTTCACTTTCCGCCTTCAGATCTCACTTTGCAATCAATATTGAAGGGATTCACAACCCCTTTATAGCGTTGGGTGCAAGCTCTTTGTGTTTGTGAAGGTACTCTAGACTTGACGAGATTCTCCTACTGGATTGATACCTTGGTTCTCAACTGAGGGAAATACTTACCGCTCCTATGTTGCATCACCCTTTCCTCTTCAAGGGAAAAGCCAACGCAAGCAAGTCTCCGTCAATATGTCAATTTCTCGCGTTGTTGTTTGAGAAGTAGAAGAAGGATTTCTGGCGCCGTTGCCGGGGAGGATCAAGTCAAGAACTTATCCAAGTAAGTGTCGCAAACCCATCTCTTGCATTTACTTTGTTTGCCAGTTGCCTCTCGTTTTCCTCTCCCCCACTTCACCATTTTTCCTTTTTCGTTTGCCTTTTCGTTCGCCCTTTTACTCGCTTCCTCTTTGTTTGCTTGTGTGCTTGCTTGCTTGCCGAAGTCACCATGACTGAAAACACCAAACTTTGTGACTTCTCGAATACTAATAATAATGATTTTATTAGTACTCCGATTGCTCCCGCCACTAGTGTGGAGTCATACAAAATCAATGCCGCTTTGCTGAATCTTGTTATGAAAGAGCAATTTTCCGGCCTTCCTACTGAAGATGTCGCATCCCATATCAATACCTTCATTGAGCTTTGTGATGCAAAAGAAGAAAGATGTGGATAATGAAGTGATTAAATTGAAGCTTTTTCCTTTCTCGTTGCGAGATCAAGCAAAAACTTGGTTTTCGTCTTTGCCCAAAAATACTATCGATTCTTGGGATAAGTGAAAAGGTGCTTATATATCCAAGTATTTTCCGCCTGCTAAGATTATCTCTCTCCGTAATGATATCATGAATTTTAAGCAACTTGATCATGAACATGTTGCATAATCTTGGGAGAGGATGAAATTGATGATTAGAAATTGTCCCGCTCATGGCTTGAGTCTTCGGATGATTATACAAATCTTCTACGCTGGCTCGAATTTCACGTCTAGAAATATCTTGGACTCCGCCTCAGGTGGAACGTTCAGGGAAATCATGTTAGGAGAAGCCACAAAACTCCTAGACAATATCATGACGAACTACTCTCAGTGGCACACTGAAAGGTCACCTACTAGTAAGAAGGTACACGCTATAGAAGAAATTAACTCGTTGAGTGCTAAGATGGATGAGTTAATGAATTTGGTTGCTATTAGAAGTGCTCCTTTAGATCCTAATTATATGCCCTTGTCTTCCTTGATTAAGAGTAGCAACTCTAGCTTGGACGTTAATTTTGTTGGTAGGAATAATTTTGGCAACAACAATGCTTTTACAGGAAACTATGTTCCTAGGCCTTTTCCTAGTAACTCGTCTAATAACTTTGGCAACTCCTACAACAATACTCATGGAAATTACAATAGATTACCCTCTGATCTAGACAGTAATATCAAATATTTTATCAACTCGCAAAAGATTTTCAATGCGTCCATAGAGGAAAAACTACTCAAAATTGACGATTTGGCTAAGACCGTTGATAGAATGTCTAGTCATATTGATGCTTTGAAAGTTAGATGTGCTCCTCCCATGATCAATATGCATGGAACTTTGAAAGCTATGCGTATTTCCATGAGTGAGAGCAAAGAAAGAACCGCCCAAATTCATGCTAGACATGAATGGCTTAAAAAGGCGTGTTCTCGTGATAAGAATCACGAAGATCTTAAAGTTCTTGGTGTGACTCCCATTGAATCTTTGTTTCCTGTGCCAAACCTAATGATGATGGGGCTGGATATGAATCCAATTTGGTTGAAAAATGCCCCAATGATTCGGAGTCCATCTATCTTGATGCTAAAAGCATTGAAAGTGGAGTAGAAGACATTAAAACTTTGAGTAGTAACGAAATTACTACTTTGGATTTCAAGGAATTCAATTATGATAGTTGCTCCTTGATTGAATGCATTTCCTTGATGCAATACATGCTAAACTCTCCACATGCTTATAGCCAAAACAAGGCCTTTACCGATCATATCGTTGAATATATGATAAAATCTCTTGAAGAGAAACTTGAATTGGAAGTCTCTATCCTTAGAAAGCTTCATGATGAGTGGGAACCTACTACTAAAATCAAAATCAAAAACTATGAATGCAATGCTTTGTGTGATTTGGGTGCTAGTGTTTCCACGATTCCAAAGTCTTTATGTGATGTTCTGGGTTTTAATGAGCTTGAAGAGTGTTCTCTTAATTTCCATCTTGCGGATTCTACTGTCAATAAGCCCACGGGAAGGATCAATGATGTTCTTATTATTACAAATAGGAACTATATACCCGTGGATTTCATTGTGCTTGGCATTGATTGCAATCCGACTTTCCCTATTATTCTTGGTAGACCTTTCCTAAGGACTATCAGTGCTATCATCGATATGAAGGAAGAGAATATTAGATTTCAATTTCCTTTAAAGAATGGCATGGAGCACTTTACTACAAAGAAAATAAGATTGCCTTATGAATCCATGATGAGGGCCACTTATGGTTTGAGCACCAAAGACGAAGATACGTGATTCTATCGCCTTATGCCTAGCTAAGGGCGTTAAACAATAGCGCTTGTTGAGAGGCAAACCAATGAATTTATCTTTTTCTTTCTGTTTTCTTGCGTTCACACCATCATAATTCTGTTATGGTTGTGTTTTTTGTGTTTCTTTTTGTGTTTGAGCCAAGCAAAACCTATATGACTAGTCTTGGTGATTGTTGTTTGATCCTGCTGGAAAAAGACAGAAACTTTTTGGTCACGAGATGATTTTTAGTTTTTATTCAAAAAGAGCTTTTGAGTTGATTATTTTTGCTGCTGGTTTATATGCCTTTTTCCCAGGCAGTCGTAATTTTTCAGAATTTGTGAGGTAACAGAAGTGTACAAAGTATACAAATTGCTACAGACTGGTCTATTTTTGTCAGATTCTGTTTTTGTTGAGTTGGTTGCTTGTTTTGATGAAACTATGGATAGTATCGGGGGGTACTAGCCATGGAAAAGTGAGAATACAGTAGACTAACACCAATATAAATATAAATCAAGATTGCTACAGTACCTAAAGTGGTGGTAGTTTGTTTTCTTGTGCTAATGTTATCACGAGTTTCTCTTTAAGTTTTGTGTTGTGAAGTTTTCAAGTTTTGGGTGATGTTCTCATGGAAAAAGAGACAAGGAGTGGAAAGAGCTCAACCTTGGGGATGCCCAAGGCATACCAAGCCAAATTCAAGGACACCAAAAAGCCTAAGCTTAGGGATGCCCCGGGAAGGCATCCCCTGTTTTGTCTTCAATCCATCGGTAACATTACTTAGGGGTATATTTTTATTCACCACATGATATGTGTTTTGCTTGGAGCGGTATTGTATCTTAGGAGTCTAATCTTTTCGTTGTGTCACAATCATACTTTCTGCACACATTTTGAGAGAGACATGCACTCATCGTGATTTTACTAGAATGCTCATCGTGATTCACTTATATCTCTTGAGCTAGATAATTTTGCTCTATGTGCTTCACTTAGATCTTTTAGAGCATGGCGGTGCGTGACTTGGTAGTTAGCTTATGCTTTGAAAGTAGTCCCAAAGGTGATAGGTACCCAAAGAGGATACAAAAACCTCCATCTTCATGTGCATTGAGTAGAAAGAGAAGTCTTGATTCATCTCAACTAGTCTTGAGACATGGATTTGGTAATATTAAGAGTTATGTTAGTAGGGTGTTGTGAATCTAGAAATACTTGTGTTGAAGTTAGTGATTCCCGTAGCATGCACGTATGGTGAACCTCTATGTTAGGAAGTCGGAGCATAATTGATCTATTGATTGTCATCCTTTGTGTTGAGGTCGGGATCGCGCGATGGTTAACACCTACCAACCCTTCCCCTAGGAGTATGCGTTTAGTACTTTGTTTCCGATTACTAATAAAAACTTTCGCAACAAGTATGTGAGTTCTTCATGACTAATGTGAGTCCATGGTATAGATGCACTTTAACCTTCCACCATTGCTAGCCTCTCTAGTGCCGCACAATTTTCGCCGGTACACAAACCCACCATATGCCTTCCTCAAAGCAGCCACCATACCTACCTACTATGGCATTTTCATAGCCATTCCGAGATATATTGCCATGCAACTCCCACCGTTCCGTCTCATGACCTGTGCCATCACTCTCATATTGCCATTGCATGATCGTAAGATAGCTAGCGAGATGTTTCAACGTCATATGCCAAGCTAGATCGTTGCACATCCCGGTACATTGCCGGAGGCATTTCCTATAGAGTCATCATCGTTCTAAGCTTTGAGCAGTGAGTAAATAAAAGTGTGATGATCATCATTATTGGAGCATTGTCCCATGTGAGGAAACAAAAAATAAAAAAAGAGTCCAAAGAGCCCATATAAAAAAGAGAGGCCAAGAGCCCAAATTAAAAAAAAGATAGAAAAAGAGAGAAGGGACAATGCTACTATCTTTTTCCACACTTGTGCTTCATAATAGCACCATGTTCTTCATGATTGAGAGCCTCTCGTTTCTTCACCACCATAAGCTAGTGGGAATCTTTATTATATAACTTGGCTTGTATATTCCAATGATGGGCCTCCTCAAAATTGCCCTAGGTCTTCGTGAGCAAGCAAGTTGGATGCACACCCACTAGTTCTCCTGTTGAGCTTTCACATACTTATAGCTCTAGTGCATCATTTGTATGGAAATCCCCACTCATTCACGTTGATATCTATTAATGGGCATCTCCATAGCCCTTTGATATGCCGAGTCAATGTGACCATCTCCTCCTTTTTGTCTCACAACCACCACAAAACTCTATTCCACCTATAGTGTTATATCCATGTCTCACGCTCATGTATTGCATGATAGTTATAAAAAGTTTGAGAAAGTAAAAGTGTGAAAATAATTACTTGGCCAATACTGGGGTTGTGCATGATTTACATTAGTTGCATGAGGATGATGGAGCATAGCCAGACTATATGATTTTGTAGGGATAACTTTCTTTGGCCTTGTTATTTTGGAAGGTCATGATTACCTTTCTAGTTTGATCGAAGTATTATTGTTTTCTTGTCAATAACAAACTATTGTTTTGAATCTTATAGATCTGAACATTCATGTCACATGAAAGAAGTTGCAAAGGACATCTATGCTAGGTAGCATTCCACATCAAAAATTCAGTCTTTATCACCTCCCTACTCGAGGACGAGCAGGAGTTAAGCTTGGTGATGCTTGATACATCTCCAACGTATCTATAATTTTTGATGGTTTCATGCTATTATCTTGTCAAACTTTGGACGTTTTGTATGCCTTTTATATATTTTTTGGGACTAACTTATTAACTCAGTGCCAAGTGCGAGTTCCTGTTTTTTCCGTGTTTTTTACCCTTTTGAGAGGAGAATTTTAAACAGAGTCCAAACGGAAAAAAAAATCTGCGGAATGATTTTTTCCATAACAGAAGACGCACGGGAAACTTGAGAACCAAGGCAGGGGACCTCTCAGGAGGTCACAAGCCCAGCAGGCCCGGCCTAGCGGGGCCTACCAGGCTTGTGAGCTCCCCGTAGCTCCCCTACCTTAGGTTTTCCGCCTATATATTCCCTAAAATCCCAGAAAAAATCAGGAGATCATCGAAAATACTTTTCCGCCGCAGCAAGCCCTCTAGCCGCGGCCAGGGGGCCCGCGCCTCTCAGGCTTGTGGGCTCCCTGGGCCTTGTCTGCCCTAGGTCTTTCGCCAATATATTTCCTAAAATCCCAGAAAAAATCAAGAAAGCCACGAAAATACTTCTCCGTCGCCGCAAGCTTCTGTCTCTGCAAGATCCCATCTGGGGCACGTTCTGGTGCCCTACCAGAGGGGGGATTCGGATACGAATGGATTCTTCATCAACACCATGACCTCTCTGATGATGCGTGAGTAGTTCACCATAGACCTACGGGTCCGTAGCTAGTAGGTAGATGGCTTCTTCTCTCTCTTGGACCTTCAATACAAAGTTCTCCATGATCTTCATGGAGATCTATCCGATGTAATCTTCTTTGCGGTGTGTTTGTCGAGATCCGATGATTTGTGGATTTGTGATCATATTATCTATGAATCTTATTTGAGTTTCTTCTGATCTCTTATATGCATGATTTCATATCCTTGTAATTCTCTTCGAGTTGTGGGTTTTGTTTGGCCAACTTGATCTATGATTCTTGCAATGGGAGAAGTGCTTGGTTTTGGGTTCATACCATGCGGTGACCTCAGCCAGTGAAAGAAGGGGTAGCGAGGCACGCATCGTGTTGTTGCCATCAAGGGTAAAAAGATGGGGTTTTCATCATTGGTTTGAGTTTATCCCTCTACATCATGTCATCTTGCTTAAGGCGTTACTCTGTTTGTCATGAACTCAATACACTAGATGCATGCTAGATAGCGGTCTATGTGTGTAGTAATAGTAGTAGATGCAAAAACTATCGGTCTACTTGTCTCGAACGTGATGCCTATATGATGATCATTGCCTTAGATATCGTCATGACTTTGTGCGGTTCTATCAATTGCTCGACAGTAATTTGTTCACCCACCGTAATATTTGCTATTTTGAGAGAAGCCTCTAGTGAACACTATGGCCCCCGGGTCTACTTCACATCATATTTTCAGCCTTACACTTTTACTTCGTTGCACTTTCCGCCTTCAGATCTCACTTTGCAATCAATCTTGAAGGGATTCACAACCCCTTTATAGCGTTGGGTGCAAGCTCTTTTGTGTTTGTGCAGGTACTCTGGACTTGACGAGATTCTCCTACTAGATTGATACCTTGGTTCTCAAACTGAGGGAAATACTTACTGCTCCTGTGCTGCATCACCCTTTCCTCTTTAAGGAAAAAACCAACGCAAGCAAGTCTCCGTCAACTTGTCAATTTCCGGCATTGTTATTTGAGAACTAGCAGTAAGCGAGTTGCTCGACTACTCCATTGGACCACTGATACAACAGATAGGTGAGATGCAACTCAAGAATGATGTGATGAGTGGCCAAATAAAAAAATTCAAGATGCTTTGATATGCACTTTTAGCCGGTTACATGCTTGGCTTATTCCTCCCAGCTGATCGATAGAAGCATTTCTTCTCGTGGCCGTCATAACACTGATGATGTTCTTAGTCTATATTTAGTAGTAAATTATAATTTTGATTGTTAAATATTCTTATGTAATGTATATATGTAAGGAGACCAGATTAATCAATGATATCTATGTTCTTCTCATCTATATGCAATATATTTTAAACTTTTATTTTAGTATTGCATATATATATTCAAAAAAAATAAAAATAAAAATTTTAATTAATGAAATAAATAATGTAACAAATAATAAACTACAATAAAAATACATAGCAAATCGAGTTGACCATGTGGGCCAACGCTACGAAACACACCATCGCCTGTCAAATCCAACAACCCATATACACACCCGATCTATTACCCACCCAAACACCCCAAAACCAATCCCAATCACCGACTCCATCGCCGCCGGTAATGACCAAGGCACCAATCGCCGTCGCCATCTCCGACTACACACCACCGTCATCTCAACTGCCAACATCTCTGTCTCCACCTTCACCGCTGTCGTTGCCATCTCCGCGTCTCTACCGGCGCCGCGTTAAGGACCTGTCAGCCCCTCGCCTCCACCGCCGCAGTCATCTCCGTCATCGTCGCCTAGTCGTGGCCTCTATTGTCGTCTTCTCCACCACTGCTGTCAAGGACCTGTCAACCATGTCGTCTCCATCGCCGGTGAGTAATTATGGTGTTGAATTTAGTCTACTTGTGTGCGTAGTGTAAACTTTCAGGGTGTTGTATAGTGCAAATTTTAGTGTAGTTTTGTAGTTTCACATTTTAGTGTATAGTTGTGTAGTACAGATTTGTGGTATAATTTTAGTTTTAGATTTTAGTGTAGTTGTGTGTAGTGTAGTTTCCTAGGGTAAATGTAGGTTCAATTTGTAGTGTAGTTGTGTATTGTAATTTTTTAGGGTAATTGTAGTTTCAGATTTTTAGTGTAGTTGTGTAGTGAAGTTTTTTAGGGTAATTTTAGTTTCACATTATAGTGTAGTTGTGTAGTGTAATTGTTTTAGGGTAATTGTAGTTCCAAAATTTAGTGTAGTTGTGTAGTGTAGTTTTTTAGGGTAATTTTAGTTTCAGTTTGTTGTGTAGTTTTATAGGGTAATTTTTTAGGGTAATTTTAGTTTCAGATTTTAGTGTAGTTGTGTAGTGTAGTTTTTTAGGGTAATTGTAGTTACATTATCTACATTGTATATATATATATAGGTGTTGCACGTAGAGTCAGATGGCTCCGAAGTTTCGTAGTGTGCGACGGAAGGGGACTAAGTAATATGCAACCATCACGAAGGACAATGTCGTCCACCATCTTGGACACTCGGATACCCAAGAGTTAGCGGCACGCACCTACAATGCAAAGGCGGTTGAGTATCATAAGGAAAAAAGCAATTGTCAACTTCCCTGATTGTCGTGAGTACGCATAGTTCCTCGTGCCGGAGAACATAAGGATGTGCACTAGGGGTGAGGAGAAGGAGAACCTCTAGGTCAAGCAATAGTTGTTCGACCCATTAGTGACGGAGCTTGCGAGAGATGAGAAACTCCTAGAGACCAATAAGATGATGTTCGTTCAGTATGCCGCGAGGAAGAGTACAGAGGAGGATCCCATATATTGGGATAACCTCGGGGCACAGGAGGAGGTGGAGGATGTGCATTCGCTACATCATCATCGTAGGGACGACAACGAGGCTGGCCCCTCTGGCCACTAGCTTCCTAGCTAATGGATGTAGCACTATATAGCTAGATATTTCGTATATGAATGACTGTTTAACTTTATGCATATTATTATATATTTGAATTGTGCATCGTTTGTGGAATTGCTTAATTACAACAATATGTTCTATTTCTATGTTTTAGTTATTTAGTTTAATGATTTGTTCTTACATTGATCAACGGTATTGAAAAGAGTAAATGAATGCCTCGTGTAAGAACCGTGCTGCTTTGATATGCCAGAAGGATAGGAAGTTCTTCATCGATCTTTCAAAAGACTTCATCACTAAGACGGTATATATATGATTTAGTTCAACATGTTTTGATTGAGTTTCATATGGTACGGTTGTGGCCGAAATTGTGTAAGTAGTTATTTTTTCATTTTACTCGGGTCATTCCTTGCAGGGCAAGGCGTGACTTCTTAGAGAAGTTTCGAGTTCCGCTTGTTACAACCATCACATTCCAAATGCACCCTCATGAAGATGCAGACGGCCCAACGATTCAATTGTCTTGTCACCAATGGGCCGACTCACACCTATTTCTGTTGCCCTGGTTGGACAGCTCTTGCAACTGCTTACGAGATGGAAGCTCGGGACACAGCCACGTTCTACCTTGACTACGATCGTGACGAGATCATGCTCTACTACAGGCCCGCTGGCAGCGAGGATGATGGTCCACTTACTCGAGTCTAAGATCCTGACTCCGCTTGCCATAATGTCGTGTTAGCTAACGAGTAGGCTTATATATAGTTGCCACCTCCTATTTCGTTGAACTTGTGTACTTGTGTTATTTCCCTACTTATGATACTTTTTTAATAATGTCAAATAAATGGGTATTGTTGAACTTAGATTTTGGTATTTGAGTTGTGTTGTATAATTACTCTTCTAAACTTTGATTATGATCTCATTTTTATTTGATCATGCTCCTGTTGAAATTTGGTTTAAATCTGAAAATGAAATTATTGGCATTGCACTAACATGCAATTCCACTACGCACATGTATTAGTGTTGGCGCAGGCTACGTGGCACACCATAAACATGTCAAATACTGCTCGCGTCGTCACCAACGCTAGCACTATTTATTAACAGTGGCGCGATATTGGTTGCATTGGGTGCCTATGCAAGGAAGGCAGTTTTTGACATGCCATAGCTAGGCTTTTCTGCACTAGTGAAGCCATGAGGGCACACCTAGGGCGTGGGCGCGCCCTGCTGGCTTGGCACCAACAGGTGGGCCCCCCTCCGGCACTTCTTTAGTCAATAAATTCAGATATATTCTACAAAAAATCCTCGTGAAGTTTCAGGTCATTTCAAGTCCAAAGAATTTTCAACCTTTTCTTGGTTTTCAGGTCGAGAATTCCAGTTTCCAACCATTTCCATCTTTGTGATGTACCTTGTAAATTCAAATAGAAAAGACATAAGATTTGTATCATAAAATGGAATAATGACAAAGAATAATATAACTACCGAATTGACATATAAGGCCTCTCCCTCGTGGTGCCTCGGGTTGGACGCCTCCATATCCAAGGCGGTGTTGCCCCAGAGCTCCTTGGCATCGTGGGACGCCTTGCCCCTCTTATACTTCGCGACTTATTTTTGTCGACGACCCATCTTGATGGCCACCTCGAGCTCGGGCCACCCGACCGCCATACCTAGGCACCCGGCCACAAGGCGCAGCTCGTCCGCTTGGAGGTCGGATTCGAGCATGTCGAGCGCGTCCCGGACGCCCTGGAACGCACCACACCTAACCAAGGCACTCTTGCTGGTTAGCTGAAGGGCCCAATATGGGTCGTCTTCGACCCTGCTACCCGTGGCTATCGTCCATGAGGTTTATACAAAGGCCTCCTCCTCCGCAGGTCCCTTTCCCCTTCTAAGGGCCTCCTCGTCAGCTGCGCGCTGGGGGCTGCGTGCAGTCTCCTCCTTGTCCTGCCGCAGTGGCGTGTACAGGGGGCTCACCATGATCTCTCGATGGGCATCTTGCCCCTTGGTAGGCGTGGAGACCGCCTATGGGTCCACCTGGTTCTCCATCTCCACTCTGGTGGCGCATCCTACGCCAGGCCCCTCCAGAGGTACCTCCTCCTCCTTTGGGGATTTCTCCCAAGGATGGCCCTCCTCAGGTGGAGGAGGCATGTCTTTGCATGGGACAGGAGGCACCTTGTACTCCCCATACACCATGCTGCACTCTCCTAGGCCTCGGCTGGCGGGAGAATTTTTCGAGCCCCACAGGGCCTGTCCGGTGCAAGCTGGCTCCCCGAGGAGGCGCTATTGCTCAAATGAACCCCTCTCCTCCTTATGCGTCAGCACCGTGCAAAGCCAATGATTCAGCTCTCCATCTCGAGCAACTCAAGTGGGAATAGGAAGAAGAGATATAGGAAAAATGCCTTACTCATCGGTGATGACCCAACGCCTCCTCTTTACGAGGGGATTGGAGCGGCTCCCGTTGCCACTCCCATGGGGCCCGCCGGAGCTCCCCCTATAGGGTGCTCTGCGTGGCTTGCTAGAGCTTGCCCCAGCCCCGTTGGGCTAGTCCATCTCCTTGGGGGGGCTAATAGCTCCCTCCGTGAAAGCGCATATGCTCTCTTGGTGATTTTTTAATTCATGACAACATACATTGCCTCTTAGACTAACACTTTTACCTAGATATTTCAAGTTTAGTCCATGAAGAGCTATTGCTGAAGGTTTATGTGGAGATGCCCCTAAATGCAAGAAAGGAATAATATTGTCTTAATCCTCAAGCTAGAAGACTCTTCATTTTATATTTATGAGAAATCACTTTTGAGTCCATAGGAAAGCCAATACTATTAAAAGGGGCGAGGTAGTAAGATGAACTGATTTCTCAAATTCTCAAAGTTAGCCACCAAAACACTTAGTCATTTTTCCCAAATATCTATTATGTCAATTTCCACATACACAAATTCGGTGTAACCAACATTTCCACATAAAACCCACTGAGTTTGAACTTAAGACAGAACCCTAGCCATTCCGACCAAATCGGTGCAACCGAAACTGCATCGGTGCTATAGAGTTCAGTGTGACCAACATTTGTTGCCAAGATACACAAAATCAGAATTCCCGAGTTTGAGTATCGGTGCCACCAAGTTTGGCCATCTGATCGTTAGTCACCCTTTCAGTGCCACCGAGTTCTATATATCGGCCTCATCGAAATTCAAAAGTACACCAATATGGTGCTAATCAGTACCACCGAGTTGTCCACTTTGGTGTCACCGAGTTTGCTCTTTTGTGTGTAACGGTTGGATTTTGGCTGCAGCCTATATATACCCCTTCACCCACCTCTCATTTGTGGGAGAAGCACTCACAACACACACTTCATTTCCAGATCCATTTTCTGAGAGAGAACCACCTACTCATGTGTTGAGACCAAGATATTCCAATCATTTGAATCTTGATCTCTAGCCTCGCCAAACTGCTTTCCACCAAATCAACCTCTCCTACCCATACATATTCTATGAGAGAGAGATTTGTGTTGCGGAGACTATCTTTAGAAGCACAAGAGCAAGGAGTTCATTGATCTACCACATCTATTACCTTTTGGAGGGTGGTGCCTCATAGATTGATTAGGTGTCGCTTGGGAGCCTCCTACTTTGTTATGTGAAGTTGAACCAAGTTTTTTGTAAGGGCAAGGAGATCGCCTACTTCGTGAAGATCTACTGTGAGTAAGGCTAGTCCTCCGTGGACGGAAGCCGTGGTGGGATAGACAAGGCCACTTCTTTGTGGACCCTCCGTGGTTGTAGCCCTCCTTGGACTCTCGCAGTTGTTACCCTCCGTGGGTTGAAGTCTCCGCTAACATGGACGTACGATAGCGCCACCTATCGGAACCATGCCAAAAATAGCCATGTCAACATCATACGTTTGATATCCCTACCTTACTCCTCCACATTACACTTGCATGTTTTACTTTCCGCTGCTATATTCTTAGAACTTCTTGTGTACGGTGCCTAGACTTGGTAGAACTACTAGATTTCTACCCTCCTAGAAATTAGGTTAGGTTAGAAATTTTATCTTGACAAGTAGTCTATTCACCCCCCCTCTCTAGACACATCTTCTATCGATCTCTCAATTGGTACCAGAGCAAGGTCTCTAAAACTTTGGTTTAACAGCCATTGTGGGAAGATGAATGTGACTAGTTCCCAGGTTTTTAGTTGTAGAGTAACTATTCTTGATGGGGAGTACTTTAGTCAATGGAAATACGAAATGCTTGACATATTCGGTGAGTTCCATTTGCGCAGGTATATTGAATATCCATATGTGCCTCCACTGATCCCATACATCCTTCTCATGATGATGAAATTAATATGCTTGGTAACCTTAACACTGTCAATCTTATCATTAGAGGTTTACCAAGAAATGTGCTTAACCAGTTGCAAAACTTTGAGTGTGCCCATACCTTGTGGAAAGACTTATAGGAAAGATATCCAAATTATTCCTTGAAAAGTCTTGATATCATTGTTCACAAATACATTGCTTTCCATAAAATGAAGCCAACCGATTCGAACTTCGATAAATGCTTATTTGAGCTTTGTGACCTCATACGTGCCAAAGGAAATGTCATTACCATCCACAACATCATTGTTGAAGCCATTCAAATGCATAAACTTGAATGTTGTAATATTCAAATTTCTAAGGAAACTTCATCCGATGACGACTATGCGGAACATGGCTACTACGATGATGATGAGGACTTCGACACCGAGTATGAGAAGACCATGAAGAATCTCAGTCTTATGGCTAACCTTAAAGACTACATGGCTGGTGGTAAGGAGCAGGTTCTCGACAGAGGATGCATTTCTCACATGACCGGAGGTAACGACATGTTCCATGAAATCACACAGAATCGTGGGCCTCGAAGGTATGTAACTTTAGGAGACAATTCCAAAGGTAAGGTACTTGGTCTCGGTAAGTGTTGGGGAACGTCGCATGGGAAACAAAAATTTTCCTACGCGCACGAAGACCTATCATGGTGATGTCCATCTACGAGAGGGGATGAGTGATCTACGTACCCTTGTAGATCGTACAGCAGAAGCGTTAGAGAACGCGGTTGATGTAGTGGAATGTCCTCACGTCCCTCGATCCGCCCCGCGAATAATCCCGCGATCAGTCCCACGATCTAGTACCGAACGGATGGCACCTCCGCGTTCAGCACACGTACAGCTCGACGATGATCTCGGCCTTCTTGATCCAGCAAGAGAGACGGAGAGGTAGAAGAGTTCTCCGGCAGCGTGACGGCGCTCCGGAGGTTGGTGATGATCTCGTCTCAGCAGGGCTCCGCCCGAGCTCCGCAGAAATGCGATCTAGAGGAAAAACTATGGAGGTATGTGGTCGGGCAGCCGTGAGAAAGTCGTCTCAAATCTGCCCTAAAAGCCCCATATATATAGGAGGAGGGAGGGGGACCTTGCCTTGGGGTCCAAGGGACTCCCAAGGGGTCGGCCGAGCCAAGGGGGGGAGGACTCCCCCCCCAAACCGAGTTGGACTTGGTTTGGTGGGAGGAGTCCCCCTCCCTTCCCACTTCTTCCCTCTTTTTTTTCTTTTCCTTTGATTTTCTTATCTTGGCGCATAGGCCTCCTTGGGGCTGTCTCACCAGCCCACTAAGGGCTGGTGTGTCCCCCAAAAGCCTATGGGCTTCCCCGGAGTGGGTTCCCCCCTCCGGTGAACTCCCGGAACCCATTCGTCATTCCCGATACATTCCCGGTAACTCCGAAAACCTTCCGGTAATCAAATGAGGTCATCCTATATATCAATCTTCGTTTCCGGACCATTCCCGAAACCCTCGTGACGTCCGTGATCTCATCCGGGACTCCGAACAACATTCGGTAACCAACCATATAACTCAAATACGCATAAAACAACGTCAAACCTTAAGTGTGCAGACCCTGCGGGTTCGAGAACTATGTAGACATGACCCGAGAGACTCCTCGGTCAATATCCAACAGCGGGACCTGGATGCCCATATTGGATCCTACATATTCTACGAAGATCCTTGTCGTTTGAACCTCAGTGCCAAGGATTCGTATAATCCCGTATGTCATTCCCTTTGTCCTTCGGTATGTTACTTGCCCGAGATTCGATCGTCGGTATCCGCATACCTATTTCAATCTCGTTTACCGGCAAGTCTCTTTACTCGTTCCGTAATACAAGATCCCGTAACTTACACTAAGTCACATTGCTTGCAAGGCTTGTGTGTGATGTTGTATTACCGAGTGGGCCCCGAGATACCTCTCCGTCACACGGAGTGACAAATCCCAGTCTTGATCCATACTAACTCAACTAACACCTTCGGAGATACCTGTAGAGCATCTTTATAGTCACCCAGTTACGTTGCGACATTTGATACACACAAAGTATTCCTCCGGTGTCAGTGAGTTATATGATCTCATGGTCATAGGAATAAATACTTGACACCCAGAAAACAGTAGCAACAAAATGACACGATCAACATGCTACGTCTATTAGTTTGGGTCTAGTCCATCACGTGATTCTCCTAATGACGTGATCCAGTTATCAAGCAACAACACTTTGTTCATAATCAGAAGACACTGACTATCATCGATCAACTGGCTAGCCAACTAGAGGCATGCTAGGGACGGTGTTTTGTCTATGTATCCACACATGTAAAAGAGTCTTCATTCAATACAATTATAGCATGGATAATAAACCATTATCTTTTTACAGGAATTATAATAATAACTATACATTTATTATTGCCTCTAGGGCATAATTCCAACAGTCTCCCACTTGCACTAGAGTCAATAATCTAGCCCTCACATCACCATGTGAATTACATTGTAATAAATCTAACACCCATACAGTTCTGGTGTCGATCATGTTTTGGCCGTGGAAGAGGTTTAGTCAGCGGGTCTGCTACATTCAGATCCGTGTGCACTTTGCATATATTTACGTCCTCCTCCTCGACGTAGTCGCGGATGAGGTTGAAGCGTCGTTTGATGTGTCTGGTCTTCTTGTGAAACCTTGGTTCCTTTGCTAAGGCAATGGCACCAGTGTTGTCACAGAACAAGGTTATTGGATCCAGTGCACTTGGCACTACTCCAAGATCCGTCATGATCTGCTTCATCCAGACACCCTCCTTAGCCGCCTCCGAGGCAGCCATGTACTCCGCTTCACATGTAGAATCTGCTATGACGCTTTGCTTGGAACTGCACCAGCTTACTGCACCCCCATTAAGAATAAATACGTATCCGGTTTGCGACTTAGAGTCGTCCGGATCTGTGTCAAATCTTGCATCGACGTAACCTTTTACGGCGAGCTCTTCGTCACCTCCATACACGAGAAACATCTCCTTAGTCCTTTTCAGGTACTTCAGGATATTCTTGACCGTCGTCCAGTGATCCACTCCTGGATTACTCTGGACCTACCTGCCATACTTATGGCCAGGCTAACATCCGGTCTAGTGCACAGCATCGCATACATGATAGAGCCTATGGATGAAGCATAGGGGACGGAGCGCATATGCTCTCTATCTTCATCAGTTGCTGGGCACTGAGTCTTACTCAATCTCGTACCTTGTAACACTGGCAAGAACCCTTTCTTGGACTGTTCCATTTTGAACCTCTTCAAAACTTTATCAAGGTATGTGCTTTGTGAAAGTCCTATCAGGCGTTTTGATCTATCCCTATAGATCTTAATGCCTAGAATGTAAGCAGCTTCTCCTAGGTCCTTCATAGAGAAACTTTTATTCAAGTAACCTTTTATGCTCTCCAAAAGCTCTACGTTGTTTCCAATCAGTAATATGTCATCCACATATAATATTAGAAACGCCACAGAGCTCCCACTCACTTTCTTGTAAATACAAGATTCTCCAACCACTTGTATAAACCCAAATGCTTTGATCACCTCATCAAAGCGCTTGTTCCAACTCCGAGATGCTTGCACCAGTCCATAAATGGATCGCTGGAGCTTGCACACCTTGTCAGCATTTTTAGGATCGACAAAACCTTCGGGTTGCATCATATACAACTCTTCCTTAAGGAAACCGTTAAGGAACGCCGTTTTGACATCCATCTGCCAGATTTCATAATCGAAAAATGCAGCTATTGCTAACATGATACTGACGGACTTAAGCATCGCTACGGGTGAGAAGGTCTCATCGTAGTCAACTCCTGGAACTTGTGAAAAACCCTTTGCCACAAGTCGAGCTTTATAAACGGTCACATTACCGTCAGCGTCCGTCTTCTTCTTAAAGATCCATTTGTTCTGAATAGCCTTGCGGCCTTCAGGTAGTATCTCCAAAGTCCACACTTTGTTCTCATACATGGATCCTATCTCGGATTTCATGGCTTCTAGCCATTTGTTGGAATCTGGGCCCACCATTGCTTCTTCATAATTTGCAGGTTCATTGTTGTCTAACAACATGATTGACAAGACGGGATTACCGTACCACTCTGGAGCAGCGCGTGATCTCGTCGACCTGCGTGGTTCAACAGAAACTTGAACTGGAGTTTCATGATCATCATCATTAACTTCCTCCTCAACCGGCGTCGCAACGACAGAGGTTTCCCCTTGCCCTGCGCCACCATCCAGAGGGATGAGAGGTTCGACAACCTCGTCAAGTTCTATCTTCCTCCCACTCAATTCTCTCGAGAGAAACTCCTTCTCGAGAAAAGTTCCGTTTTTAGCCACAAACACTTTACCCTCGGATTTGAGATAGAAGGTGTACCCAACTGTCTCCTTTGGGTAACCTATGAAGACGCACTTTTCCGCTTTGGGTTCCAGCTTTTCAGGCTGAAGCTTTTTGACATAAGCATCACATCCCCAAACTTTAAGAAACGACAACTTTGGTCTTTTGCCATACAACAGTTCGTATGGTGTCGTCTCAACGGATTTTGATGGTGCCCTATTTAAAGTGAATGCAGCTGTTTCTAATGCATAACCCCAAAATGATAACGGCAAATCAGTAAGAGACATCATAGATCGCACCATCTCTAACAAAGTACGATTACGACGTTCGGACAAACCATTACGCTGTGGTGTTCCAGGCGGTGTTAACTGCGAAACAATTCCACATTGTCTTAAGTGAGCACCAAACTCGAAACTCAGATATTCACCCCCACGATCAGACCGTAGGAACTTGATCTTCTTGTTACGATGATTTTCTACTTCACTCTGAAATTGCTTGAACTTTTCAAATGTTTCAGACTTGTGCTTCATCAAGTAGACATAACCATATCTACTTAAATCGTCAGTGAAGGTGAGAAAATAACGATATCCTCCGCGTGCCTCCACGCTCATCGGACCACACACATCGGTATGTATGATTTCCAACAAGTCACTTGCACGCTCCATTGTTCTGGAGAACGGAGTTTTAGTCATCTTGCCCATGAGGCATGGTTCGCACGTGTCAAGTGAATCAAAGTCAAGTGACTCCAAAAGTCCATCAGCATGGAGTTTCTTCATGCGCTTTACACCAATATGACCCAAGCGGCAGTGCCACAAAAACATGGCGCTATCATTGTCTACTCTAACTCTTTTGGTCTCAATGTTATGTATATGCGTATCGCTATCGAGATTCAATATGAACAATCCTCTCACATTCGGTGCATGACCATAAAAGATATTACTCATAGAAATAGAACAACCATTATTCTCAGACTTAAAAGAGTAACCGTCTCGCAATAAACAAGATCCAGATATAATGTTCATGCTCAACGCAGGCACTAAATAACAATGATTTAAGTTCATCACTAATCCCGATGGTAGTTGAAGTGACACTGTGCCGACGGCGATTGCATCAACCTTGGAACCGTTTCCTACGCGCATCGTCACTTCGTCTTTCGCCAGCCTTCGTCTATTCCGCAGTTCCTGCTTCGAGTTGCAAATGTGAGCAACAGAACCGGTGTCGAATACCCAGGCACTACTACGAGATCCGGTAAAGTACACATCAATAACATGTACATCAAATATACCTGATTTTTCTTTGCCCGCCTTCTTATCTGCCAGATACTTGGGGCAATTGCGCTTCCAGTGACCCATACCCTTGCAATAGAAGCACTCTGTTTCAGGCTTAGGTCCAGCCTTGGGTTTCTTCGGCGGATTGGCAACAGGCTTGCCGCTCTTCTTCGAATTGCCCTTCTTGCCTTTGCCGTTTCTCTTGAAACTAGTGGTCTTGCTCACCATCAACACTTGATGCTCTTTACGGAGTTCAGACTCTGCGACTTTCGGCATCGCAAACAACTCGCCGGGAGACTTGTTCATCCCTTGCATGTTGTAGTTCAACACAAAGCCTTTATAGCTTGGCGGCAGTGATTGGAGGATTCTGTCAGTGATAGCTTCTTGCGGGAGTTCAATCCCCAGTTCAGCTAGACGGTTTGAGTACCCAGACATTTTGAGCACATGTTCACTGACAGACGAGTTTTCCTCCATCTTGCAAGCATAGAATTTATCGGAGGTCTCATACCTCTCGATCCAGGCGTTCTTCTGAAAGATAAACTTCAACTCCTGGAACATTTCAAATGCTCCATGACGCTCAAAGCGACGTTGAAGTCCCGGCTCTAAGCCATACAAGACTGCACATTGAACTATTGAGTAGTCCTCCTTACGTGCTAACCAAGCGTTCTTAACATCCTGATCAGCCGTAGCGGGTGGTTCATCTCCTAGCGCAGCATTAAGGACATAATCCTTCTTTCCAGCTTGTAAGATTAGCTTAAGATTACGAGCCCAGTCTACAAAGTTGCTTCCATCATCTTTCAACTTAGCTTTCTCTAGGAACGTATTAAAATTCAGGATGACACTTGCGTGAGCCATGATCTACAACACAAATATATTCAAAGTGGACTTAGACTATGTTCAAGATAATTAGAGTTCAACTTAATCAGATTATATGCTAAACTCCCACTCAAAAAGTACATCTCTCTAGTCATTGAGTGGTTCATGATCCACTTACACTATCCCAAGTCCGATCATCACGTGAGTCGAGAGTAGTTTCAGTGGTAAGCATCCCTATGCTAATCATATCAACTATATGATTCATGATCGACCTTTCGGTCTCATGTGTTCCGAGGCCATGTCTGCACATGCTAGGCTCGTCAAGCTTAACCCGAGTGTTCCGCGTGCGCAACTGTTTTGCACCCGTTGTATGTGAACGTTGAGTCTATCACACCCGATCATCACGTGGTGTCTCGAAACGACGAACTGTAGCAACGGTGCACAGTCGGGGAGAACACAATTTCGTCTTGAAATTTTAGTGAGAGATCACCTCATAATGCTACCGTCGTTCTAAGCAAAATAAGGTGCATAAAAGGATTAACATCACATGCAATTCATAAGTGACATGATATGGCCATCATTCCGTGCTTCTTGATCTCCATCACCAAAGCACCGGCACGATCTTCTTGTCACCGGCGCCACACATGATCATCCATCAACGTGTTGCCATCGGGGTTGTCGTGCTACTTATGCTATTACTACTAAAGCTACATCCTAGCAAAATAGTAAACGCATCTGCAAGCACAAATATGTTAGTATAAAGACAACCCTATGGCTCCTGCCGGTTGCCGTACCATCGACGTGCAAGTCGATATTTCTATTACAACATGTTCATCTCATACATCCAATATATCACATCACATCATTGGCCATATCACATCACAATCATACCCTGCAAAAACAAGTTAGACGTCCTCTAATTTTGTTGTTGCAAGTTTTACGTGGTGACCAAGGGTATCTAGTAGGATCGCATCTTACTTACGCAAACACCACAACGGAGATATATGAGTTGCTATTTAACCTCATACAAGGACCTCCTCGGTCAAATCCGATTCAACTAAAGTTGGAGAAACCGTCACTTGCCAGTCATCTTTGAGCAAAGGGGGTTACTCGTAACGATGAAACCAGTCTCTCGTAAGCGTACGAGTAATGTCGGTCCAAGCCGCTTCAATCCAACAATACCGCGGAATCAAGAAAAGACTAAGGAGGGCAGCAAAACGCACATCACCGCCCACAAAACCTTTTGTGTTCTACTCGAGAAGACATCTACGCATGAACCTAGCTCATGATGCCACTGTTGTGGAACGTCGCATGGGAAACAAAAAATTTCCTACGCGCACGAAGACCTATCATGGTGATGTCCATCTACGAGAGGGGATGAGTGATCTACGTACCCTTGTAGATCATACACCAGAAGCGTTAGAGAACGCGGTTGATGTAGTGGAACGTCCTCACGTCCCTCGATCCGCCCCGCGAACAATCCCGCGATCAGTCCCACGATCTAGTACCGAACGGACGGCACCTCCGCGTTCAGCACACGTACAGCTCGACGATGATCTCGGCCTTCTTGATCCAACAAGAGAGACGGAGAGGTAGAAGAGTTCTCCGGCAGCGTGACGGTGCTCCGGAGGTTGGTGATGATCTCGTCTCAGCAGGGCTCCGCCCGAGCTCCGCAGAAACGCGATCTAGAGGAAAAACTATGGAGGTATGTGGTCGGGCAGCCGTGAGAAAGTCGTCTCAAATCTTCCCTAAAAGCCCCATATATATAGGCGGAGGGAGGGGGACCTTGCCTTGGGGTCCAAGGGACTCCCAAGGGGTCGGCCGAGCCAAGGGGGGGAGGACTCCCCCCCAAACCGAGTTGGACTTGGTTTGGTGGGAGGAGTCCCCCTCCCTTCCCACTTCTTCCCTCTTTTTTTTTCTTTTCCTTTGATTTTCTTATCTTGGCGCATAGGCCTCCTTGGGGCTGTCTCACCAGCCCACTAAGGGCTGGTGTGTCCCCCAAAAGCCTATGGGCTTCCCCGGAGTGGGTTGCCCCCCTCCGGTGAACTCCCGGAACCCGTTCGTCATTCCCGGTACATTCCCGGTAACTCCGAAAACCTTCCGGTAATCAAATGAGGTCATCCTATATATCAATCTTCGTTTCCGAACCATTCCGGAAACCCTCGTGACGTCCGTGATCTCATCCGGGACTCCGAACAACATTCGGTAACCAACC
Source organism: Hordeum vulgare subsp. vulgare (assembly GCF_904849725.1). Taxonomy (NCBI): domain Eukaryota; kingdom Viridiplantae; phylum Streptophyta; class Magnoliopsida; order Poales; family Poaceae; genus Hordeum; species Hordeum vulgare. The sequence continues at coordinate 185,483,878 of NC_058520.1, read as the reverse complement.
ATATAACTCAAATACGCATAAAACAATGTCAAACCTTAAGTGTGCAGACCCTGCGGGTTCGAGAACTATGTAGACATGACCCGAGAGACTCCTCGGTCAATATCCAACAGCGGGACCTGGATGCCCATATTGGATCCTACATATTCTACGAAGATCCTTATCGTTTGAACCTCAATGCCAAGGATTCGTATAATCCCGTATGTCATTCCCTTTGTCCTTCGGTATGTTACTTGCCCGAGATTCGATTGTCGGTATCCGCATACCTATTTCAATCTCGTTTACTGGCAAGTCTCTTTACTCGTTCCGTAATACAAGATCCCGTAACTTACACTAAGTCACATTGCTTGCAAGGCTTGTGTGTGATGTTGTATTACCGAGTGGGCCCCGAGATACCTCTCCGTCACACGGAGGGACAAATCCCAGTCTTGATCCATACTAAATCAACTAACACCTTCGGAGAGACCTGTAGAGCATCTTTATAGTCACCTAGTTACGTTGCGACGTTTGATACACGCAAAGTATTCCTCCGGTGTCAGTGAGTTATATGATCTCATGGTCATAGGAATAAATACTTGACACGCAGAAAACAGTAGCAACAAAATGACACGATCAACATGCTACGTCTATTAGTTTGGGTCTAGTCCATCACGTGATTCTCCTAATGACGTGATCCAGTTATCAAGCAACAACACTTTGTTCATAATTAGAAGACACTGACTATCATCGATCAACTGGCTAGCCAACTAGAGGCATGCTAGGGACGGTGTTTTGTCTATGTATCCACACATGTAAAAGAGTCTTCATTCAATACAATTATAGCATGGATAATAAACCATTATCTTGATACAGGAATTATAATAATAACTATACATTTATTATTGCCTCTAGGGCATAATTCCAACAGTAAGGTGGTTGTATCTCATGACAGTTCTATTCAGAATGTAATGCTAGTAGAATATCTTGGCTACAATCTACTTTCCATATCTAGACTAGAAGACTTCGGTTTCGATGTGCTATTTATGAAAGTTGAATGCCGAGTATTTCGTAGTGACAATCATAACATCGTCTTTACTGGTTTCCGTAGAGGTGATCTATACATTGTTGATTTCTCTAAGATCTCCAAACCCCATACATGCCTTGTTGCAAAATCTTCTAAAGGTTGGTTGTGGCATAGAAGGCTTGGACATGTTGGTATGCATAATCTTGACAAACTTATCAAAGGTGATCATATTATTTGTGTTAAAGATGTTATATTTGACAAATATAGACTTTGTAGTGCCTGTCAAGCAGGAAAACAAGTTGGTATAAGTCATCCCATGAAGAACATCATGACCACAAGAAGACCCGTCAAGCTGCTTCACATGAATCCCTTTGGTCCCAATCCTTGCAAGAGCCTCGGTGGAAATTCTTATGGTCTAGTTATTGTTGATGATTATTCTATATTTACGTGGGTGCTCTTTCTCAATGATAAGTCGCAGTTACAAATGATCTTCTAGAACTTCGCTCAAAAACCTCAAAACCAATTTGAAGTAAGATCAGGAAGGTTTAGAGAGACAACGGAATGGAGTTCAAGAACACTAATGTGGATACTTTTCTTGACGAAGAAGGTATCTCACATGAGTTCTCGGCGACGTAGACACCTTAACAAAATGGAGTTGTTGACAGGGAAAACCGGACGCTCATGGAGATGGAGAGAACGATGCTTGACGAATAAAACACTCCAAGACACTTTTGGGCAGAAGCCGTGGAAACAACTTGCCATGCCATAAAACGACTCTACCTACACAAGCTTCTCGGTAAAACGGTATACGATCTACTCACCGGTAACAAACCCCAAGTTGGATACTTTCGAGTATTCGGCTCTAAGTGTTATATTCTTAATTAGCATCGTCGATCTAAATTTGCACCTAAATCTTATGAAGGTTTCCTTCTTGGTTACGGATAAACTCTCATACCTACCTTGTCTACAGCAACTTCACTTGAAAAGTTGAAGAGACGGTAGATGTGAAGTTTGATGAGACTAACGGTTCACAAGTCAAACAATTGCAAATTGATATAGGAGATAAGGAACCTTCGGAAGCTATCAAAGATTTGTCCATTGGCAAGATTCATCCCATGGAGGTGAAGGGAAGCACTTCATCAACTCAAGTGGAAGCTCCTGCTTTGCGTCAAGGTGAACCGCAAAATGACATGGAAGCATCCACAAGCGGAACACAACACGATGAAGAAGACGAAGAAGTACATCGTGATGATCCACCTCAACCTTCCTCACCACCACCTCCAGGAGAAGATGATGCCAATGACAATACTCAAGATGATGATGAAGAAGAAGAAGCTCCTCCACCAAACAAGAAGAAGCTATCAAGTGTTAGAGCAAGAGTGAACAAAGATCATTCGCTGAAACAAATCTACAGCGACATAAACAACGGGAGAATCACTCGCTCTAAATCTCGATTAGCTAACTTTTGTGAGCATTATTCTTTCATATCTAGCATTGAACCCTTGAAGGTAGAAGAAGCTCTCCAAGACCTAGATTGGGTGAATGCCATGCATGAAGGGCTACACAACTTCGAGAGGAACCAAGTTTGGACACTTGTTGAAAAAACCCAAAAGCGAGCAGAATATCATTGGTACAAGATGGGTGTTGCGGAACAAGCAAGATGAATACGGACAAGTTGTATGCAACAAAGCATGTCTCGTAGCCCAAGGATACACGCAAGTCGAAGGTATGGACTATGGTGAGACTTATGCTCCTGTTGCTAGGCTTGAAGCCATTCGTATTCTTTTAGCTTATGCCAATCAACAAGATATAACTCTCTACCAAATGGATATTAAAGGTGCCTTTCTCAGTGGAGAAATTGAAGAGGAAGTTTATGTTAAATAACTTCCTGGTTTTGTGAACCCTAAGAAACCTAATCATGTTTACAAACTTCGCAAAGCTTTATATGGCCTTAAACAAGGACCTTGAGCTTGGTACAAATGGCTAACGAATTTTCTCATTGAAAAGGGATTTGAGATTGGCAAAATTGATGCAACCTTATTCACTAAAATAGTAAATTGCGAACTATTTGTTTGTCAAATATATGCGGATGATATTATCTTTGGTTCTACTAACCCACATTTTAGTTAAAAGTTTGGAAAGCTGATGTCAGAGAAGTACGAGATGTCCATGATGAGTGAACTAAAGTTCTTCCTTGGATTACAAATCAAACAGTCAAAGGTACGTTCATCTCTCAAACCAAGTACACCAAGGACTTGATCAAGAAGTTCAACATGCAAGAATGCAAAGGTATGAGAACCCCCATGCCTACTACTGGACATATTAACCTCACTAAGGATGATGCACCCGTTGATCAAAAGGTTTATCGACATATGTGCCTGTCGTCTTAATATCATGCTAAGTGCTTGCATGTGTGCCCGCTATCAAGAATCACCTAAAGAATGTCATCTATTGGCAGTGAAAGGATAGTGAGATACCTTATACATACACCAAACTTTGGCATATGGTATCCCAAGGGATCTTCTTTTGATCTTGTTGGATATACTGAGTCGTATTATGCTGGAGGCAATGTTGATAGAAAATCCACCTTAGGTACACGTCAATTTCTTGGGAGATCTCTTGTCTCTTGGACATCCAAGAAATAAAACTCGGTATCCTTATCAACTGCCGAAGCTGAATACATTGCCGCTAGATCATGTTGTGCTCAATTACTATGGATGTCTCAAACGCTTAAGGATTATGGCATTCATGTTAGAAAAGTTCCATTGTTGTGTGACAATGAAAGTGCTATTAAGATTGCATATAATCCTGTGCAACATTCTAGAACCAAGCACATCCAAGTGCGACATCATTTCATTTGTTATCATGTTGCCAAAGGAGATATTGATCTCAGGCATGTTCGTACTGACAAACAGTTGGCTGATATTTTCACCAAACCACTTGATGAGAAAGTGCTCCGTCATTTGAGGATTGAGTTGAACATCATTGATGCTTCAAACCTGAGCTAGACTCACTCGGGTGCATGCAACGGCATGAGCTTGACTGACTATTCCTTGATGTCATTGATATGACCAGCTTATGTCTTGGAAACTATGCTACCTTGTATTGTATCTAACCTTTTGTAGGTACTTGGATGAAATACGCTCCAAAAGATTGCAACCAACTCCAAACAAAAGCAATCTTGACATGGCCAAGTATCAACAACCTAATTATTTGGAGATGAAGGAAGAAGACAACAAAATCATATCCTTGACAACTCTATGATTATGAATTTCACTCATGTCATTTGGATATATTATGTTCTTCCTTGTGTGACTAACCATTGTAGGTGAAAAGTGAACCAAAACTACATGGATTGCTCCCAACACAAGATGATCTCCATCAACCTTGAGCATCCCCAACAAGTTCATCTACATGCTATGTCAACAACATCATTCGAAGGTATGTACTCATATCTTTGATAAAGCTCTACACCAATTAATGGAGTAAAGCAACTCAAGTGATATGAAGACATCGAAATGTGTATTCAAACAATGGTAACCCAATTTCAAGCTTAACGATGAGTATGACCTATGATCTAGCATCCTTGCTTGACTCCTCAAGTCAAATACTCTAATATAGGTGACCTAGTCACCGCCCCACAACTAGATGGAGAATATCGTATGGTTCACATTTGATCTTTTCACATTCTTAGAACCATCCCTCTCTCATCTATATGCGTGTATTTTTTTTAAAAATCTATTCTTCTTTTTTTGTTATGTTTAACTGTGTCAGTTGGAATTATAATTCTTTTTACACTGGACTTTTGAAACAATACTTTCGATCAACCTAGTTTCTCTTAAAGAGTTGACTATCATTGCAACTCGGTTTCATCGGATTGGGAAACTCGGTCCAACCGATTTCTCCGAGAGGCGCAAATATTAATCTCGGTTCTACCGAATCATTATGCCTCGGTGACTCTGATTTTTCTGACTTTGTTGCTCTGATAAATATCTTCTGGATTATTGTCTTAGGGGGAGACAACTTTTCTAGGGGGAGCAAAAATCTCAGTGATCCCATGAAATATAAGAGGGTGAATTATCAAGGATCCCTACCATAGGGGGAGATCATTCAAGGACCTCTTATCCATACCTATGGGGGAGAACATTCGATAAGCCCTACAAAATATCTAAGGGGGACAAAACCTAAATTCAAGGAACCCTTACAAAAGAGAGAAGTATATAAAATCCCTATCTCTCAATGAGCCCTTACTCTCTACCTTTATTTTTGGTAATTATGCAAAAGGGGGAGAAAAATCATCAAATCATCAAAGCTTCCATTCAATGAACCTACTTATAGGGGAGACATATCATCAAGAAACTTATACAAAAACAGGGAGAAACAACATCAAGGGGAGATACTTACATCGAACCTTACACATTAAGGGGGAGAGAGATAAACGTGGATTTATTGGTTTGCACTTATTTTTTCTGCCTACTCCCAATATCTACATGCTATGATTCGAGGAAACTTTACTTGTTTATCTTTAGGGGAGAAAATGTATTGTTCCTTTGAGACATATTCTTTCATCAAATCCTATCTTCAATATGTCTTCAATTTCTTGGTATCTTTGAAATTCTTTGCATCTTTACAACAGGGTAGTCTTGTGTTATCTAACATTTGTTTTCCCAAGTGTACTTATATGTCAAGACGCTCAATATTCTCAAGGTAAGTATATGCATCATATCCTTGTTCATGACGACCTCTTGTTTCTTGCGCATATTGTTTGCAAGAGGGAGTCTTGAACATGGAAGTCCTTCATTGACATATGTTTGATGCATATAGCCAAGATCCATATGACTTGTCTTGTCCTTCTACCTTATGTGTGCCCATGCATTCCAAAGCAACTATCCTTTAAAGGGATTGCACACATTTAGGGGGAGCTTGTACTAGTCATATGTCTGTAAAAGTTGTCATATCATTTTATTTGAAGCTTTGATTGTATGTTGTCATCAATTACCAAAAAGGGGGAGATTGAAAGCACATATCCTCCCTTGGTGATTTTGATAATTCATGACAACATACATTGCCTCTTGGACTAACACTTTTACCTAGATATTTTAGGTTTAGTCCATGAAGAGCTATGGATTAAGGGTTATGTGGAGATGCCCCTCGATGCAAGAAAGGAATAGTATTGGATCAAGCTTCAAGCTAGAAGACTCTTCATTTTATATTTGTGAGAAATAATTTTTGAGTCCCTAGGAAAGCCAATACTATTAAAAGGGGGTGAGGTAGTAAAATGAATTGATTGCTCAAATGATCAAAGTTAGCCACCAACAAACTCACTCATTTTTCCGACATATCCACTCTGTCAAGTTCCACATACACAAATTTGGTGTAACCAACATTGCCACATCGGACCGACCGAGTTTGAACCTAAGACATAACCCTAGCCATTCCCACCAAATCGATGCAACGGAAACTGCATCGGTGCTACCGAGTTCAGTGTGAACAACATTCTGTTGCCAAGATACACAAAATCATAATTTCCGAGTTTGAGTATCGGTGGCACCGAGTTTGGCCATCTCACTATTAGTCACATTTTCGGTGCCACCGAGTTCTATATATCGGTCTCACCGAGATTCAAAAGTTCACCACTTTAGTGCTAATCGATAGCACCGAGTTGTCCACTTCGGTGTCACTGAGTTTTCTCTTTTGTGTGTAATGGTTGGATTTTGGCTGCTGCCAATATATACCCGTTCACCCACCTCTCATTCGTGGGAGAAGCACTCAGAACACACACTTCATTTCTAGATCAATTTTCTGAGAGAGAACCACCTACTCATGTGTTGAGACCAAGATATTCCAATCCAATCATTTGAATCTTGATCTCTAGCCTCCCCAAACTGCTTTCCACCAAATTAACCTCTCCTACCCATGCATTTTCTATGACAGAGAGATTTGTGTTGAGGAGGCTATCTTTAGAAGCACAAGAAAAAGGAGTTCATTGATCTACCACATCTATTTACCTTTTGGAGGGTGGTGCCTCCTAGATTGGTCAGGTGTCGCTCGGGAGCCTCCTATTTCGTATTGTGGAGTTAAACCAATATGTTTGTAAGGGCAAGGAGATCGTCTACTTCATGAAGATCTACCGTGAGTAAGGCTAGTCCTCTATGGACGGAAGCCGTGGTGGGATAGCCAAGGCCGCTTCTTTGTGGACCCTCCGTGGTTGGAGCCCTCTGTGGACTCTCGTAGCCGTTACCCTCCATGGGTTGAAGTCTCCACTAACATGGACGTACGATAACGCCACCTATCGGAACCATGCCGAAAATTGTTGTGTCAACCTCATGTGTTTGATCTACCTGCTTTGCTCCTCTACATTACACTTGCATGTTTTACTTTCCGCTGATATACTCTTAGAACTGCCTATGTAGGGTGTCTTGATTTGTTAGAACTTCTAGATTTCTCCCCTCCTAGAAATTAGGTTAGGTTCCAAATTTTATCTTGAAAAGTTGTCTATTCACCCCCCTTTGGACATACATTCTATCGATCCCTCACTTGGTCACACCCTTTCGAGGGTTCTCCACCACCACCACCTTGTCGTGGTTCTCCTCCACCTCCATGCACATGGAGGTAGTGACCACGAAATGGTGGCTCTCCTCCTCGTTGTCGTTATCGTTGCTGGCCCGCAATGGCAGCTGGCGGCGACTTAGCATGCACCCCTTACTGCTGCCATCACTGTTGCTTGAGGATGGCCTGCCATACTTGAAGTCCCGTGAGGATGGGACCACGAGGATGGGGTTATCGCGAGGCCTGATACATCTCCAATGTATTATATTATTTTTGGGACTAACCTATTAATCTAGAGCCTAGTGCATGCTTCTATTTTTTTGCACGTTTTTGAATATTGTAGATAAGGAATATTAAACGGAGTCCAAACGGAATGAAATATCTGAAAAGATTTTTCTTAGACCAGAAGAGACCCAAGAGACTTGGAGTAGGGTGCAAGGCACTTGCTGGGAGGCCACAAGCCTGCAGGGTGTGCCTTGGGGGGGTGGCCACGCCCCTGGCTTGTGGCCCGTGCAGGTCTCCTAACCTAATTTCTTGTCATATATATTCCCAAATATTCCCGTATCACCAAAAAGAGCCACGAATATACTTTTACGCCGTCGGGAGCCTCTGTTCCCGAGAGATCCAATATGGGAGCCTTTTCCGGTAATCTGTCGGAGAGGGAATTGATCATGGAGGGAACCTACATCAACTCCATTGCCCCTCTAATGATGTGTGAGTAGTTCACCACAGACCTACGGGTCCATATCTAGTAGATAGATGACTTCTTCTCTCTCTTTGATCTTCAATACCATGTTCTTCTTGATCTTTATGGAGATCTATCCGATGTAATACTCTTTTGCGGTGTGTTTGCCGAGATCCGAGGAATTGTCAGTTTATGTTCAGATTATCTATGAATATTATTTGAGTCTTTTTTGAATTCTTATATGCCTGATTTCATATCTTTGCAAGTCTCTTTGGATTATTGGTTTGATTTGGCCAACTAGATTGGTAATTCTTGCAATGGGATAGGTGCTTAGTTTTGGGTTCAATTTTGTGGCATCCTCTCCCGGTGATAGTAGGGATAGCGAGGTTCATATTGTATTGTTGCCATAAAGGGTAAAAAGATGGGGTTTTCATCATATTGCTTGAGTTTATCCCTCTACATCATGACATCTTAGTTAATGTGTTACTCTGTTCTTCATGAACTTAATACTCTAGATGCAGGCATGAGTCGGTCGATGTGTGGACTAATAGTAGTAGATGCAGAATCATTTCGGTCTACTTGATACAGACGTGATGCCTATATGCATAATCATTTCCTTAGGTATCTTCATAATTATTTGCTTTTCTATCAATTGCTCGATAGTAATTTGTTCACCCACCGTATTATTTTCCTTTATGAGAGAAGCCTCTAGTGAAACCTATGGCCCCCGGGTCTATTTTCCATATTATATTTTCAGATCAATAAACCAAAAATACCGAAAATACTTTACTTCAATTTAGTTACTTTTGTTTCCGCAATATTTTATATCTATGTCTATCAGATCTCATCCTTGCAAATAACTCTGAAGGGATTGACAACCCCTTTATAAAGTTGGGTGCAAGTGTTTGATTATTTGTGTAGGTACTACCATTGGGGCACTGCTTGTTCCTCCTAGTGGATTGATACCTTGGTTCACAACAAACTGAGAGAAATACTTATCTACTTCGCTGCATCAACCTTTCCTCTTCAAGGGAAAACCAACGCAAGCTCAAGAGGTAGCAAGAAGGATTTCTGGTGCCGTTGCTGGGGAGGATACATAGCAAGATCATGCCTACCAAGTACCCATCACAAACTCATCTCTTGCATTTAATTATTTTATCATTTGCCTCTCGTTTTCCTCTCCCCCACTTTACAAATGTCACATCCCTGATCCCTATTAGGTTTAGTATTTGTGCTCATGTTTTCTTCCATTGCATCCAAGTAATTGAAACAAACCCAAAGGAAGTGGTGAAACACAACCCAAAAACCCTAGCCACTTCTCAATTCAAAGGAAATTAAAACTTGCCAAAATCAATGAACCCAAAATGGCCTCAAGAGAAGTTCATCTTTTCTAATAAATATTGAAAAAAAATTATCATGGGAGAAAACTATTTTCAAAACACCCTTCGGATTTTATTTAAATTCAGAAAGCCCCTGAATTCCAACTTAAATTTGAATTCAAAAACATTGAAGTTTTCAAAAATGTTGAAAACTTTAGGAGTAGTTGGGAATATTCCAACTAACACTCACGGCTATTCAAACTAATTTTTGAATTGCTTTTTGAAGCCAAAATAAATAGAAATTAATATCAGCAAATAAAGCAGAAAACAGAAACAGAAGAAAAAGAAAAAAATCTATGCTACGCTCACCTGTAGAAGCCTAGCCCACACGGGCAGGGTCGTCTTCTTCCGCTGCCTTCTGGCACAGGAGAGATCGACCACGGCGGCTCCCCTCCACCTCCTGCTGCGCCGTGGCGCTCCCCGGTGCCCCCAGGACAGCGCGACGTCGGGAATGAGTCCCCCGAGCGCGTCCTTATCCTCCCCCACTCTCCATTCTTCCCCCTCTCTCGGTTTTCTTCTCTCTTCTCCCTGCCGCCATTAGTAGGAGCTTGAGCTCTTGGCGCCCGAGCCCTCTAGCCACAGTGAACCCTCCCCGAGTGCTCCATCCTCTCCGCCTCGTCAAACTCGACGTGTACGCCGAAGGAATCAACCTCCCCGAGCTCTGCTGCGCCACATCGCCGTCGACTTCAACCTCCGGCCGCCGGCAAGTCTCCGTTGAATCTCCGTCCACAGCACCTCCCCGAGCCGTCTGAGCCTCCCATCGTCTCCTCCGTGAGCTCGCACGCGTTTCCCCTCTGTTTCCCCTCGCTTTCTTGCACTCTAGCCACGAGACCGACAAGCCCGACCTCCGGTAGCCGCCTCGGCTCGTCGCCGGTGACCTCCAGCCACCCTCAGTCCCTCCTGAAGCCCGTAGTGGCTGAGGCCGAGCCTCGACATCATCTCAGTGCTCTCGGCACTCGATTCCGAGCACCACATCAAGCTCTCGTGCTTCTCCGGCAAAGATCTGCCACGGATCTGATCGCCGCCGGTCAGTCTCCGGCACGGGACGACGTGGCCAGCTAATCCCCGATTACTTAGCGCTAATTAGATGCTGGCAGTGGGCCCTAGTGGTGTGTCAAACCCACTTAGGGGCTGGTCAGCGCGGGATTATCCCCTGTGTCGCTGACGAGTGGCCCCCACCTGTCAGGTTTGACCTGACCAAGTCGGCCGACTGCTGACGCAATGCTGACGTAGATCTGACGCAATAATGAGTTTTCTGATTTAAAAGAATTCCAGAAAATGCCCAAAACTTCTAAAAATCATAGAAAATAATTTATATATGAAAAATGATCAGAAAAATCCAAGGAATCTTATTTTGTTATTTTCAAACATGTTTGAAAATGTTAACATCACCAAACAGATAAAATGATGAATAGGATAACCTTATTAAATAATTTGGAGTTGGAATTTGAAATCCATTTGAATTCCACTTCAAATATTATGACCAAACAATGATCAAGCACAACCAGCATCCCAACATATCATCCTCATGCATGCTAAAACAAGATTACCTGAGCATCAGGTCGAATCAATTAAAAGGGTATTCGAAAAATACCTTGTTTGAAGTGATATTTGAATCTTGATTCAAATCAACTTCAACTTAAGAAAAGGTAGCTACATTAGCCTACCACCTTTCATTTTCATGCCATGCTCATGCATCATCTTGTTGCATATGAATGTTATTGATTGATGTTGTCTTTACCGGTAGGCCCCTCTCCTCCGGATTCCACCGAATATCCGACTGACGGATATTATCCCTCTGCTGAGCAACAACGCAAGCAACCATTTTGATCATCCCGATAAATCCCATGATCTCGCTCCTGCTCTTGTTTCTTGCATTAGGTCAAAATTCTTTCACTGCTTTTATCACGTTAGTTGAACCCACTTCCTTTGCATGACATGTCCTTGTCACAGTAAATAGCTGAACCTTGCAACCTAGCATACCTGGCAGATGCTTGAGCCATGATGTGCCTTATCCTGCTATGCATGCTATGCTTAGAGTTAAGTATGGTCTGTCATGTGGGTGATGAACAGGATCATGAGAATGTGTTCAGTTATTAAAGGTGGTGTGTTGAACCTGATTTGGTAAAGGTATCGGTGAAAGGCAATGTAGGAGTGCATGGCGGGTTGTTTCCTTAGGAACTAAGTTCCGTGTATGTAATACAAGACTAGATACTACCACACGTTGGGATACTTAATTGACCCTCTCGACTTATTAATCGCTTAGTACTCGGTCCAGGAGTTGCAAGTAGTTTCTGGTGTTTATAGTCATGCTGGAGGTTGTGCGTAGCGCTGACCTTAGAGGTGGGCTATGATGCGGTAGGCAGTGGCACGGTGTACTAAGTGGCACCCGGATGGTGGACTTGGGAACCCTGCGCACATCGTTTGGGGCCGTGGCGGAACCCTCGGCCGGACTTCCGTGCGGGTTATCCTCAGATAGGCGATAGACCTGGACTAAGTATTAGCGTGGTTAACGGTCGTGGCCGACTCCCTCGCTGGGCTTCCGCTTGAAGGTTGCCGAGGTGCATGACGTGCACATGGTGATAAGTGGCGAGAGCGTGTGTGAAGAAGTACACCCTTGCAGGGTTATGATCTATTCGAATAGTCGCGTCCCTGGATATGGACTACTTGGAAGCATATGTTGTTCATAGATAACTATAATGGCTACTCATAAAATTGTCGACATAAGCGTGAGTGTTGTGGTCGGCATTTCCATTGGGAGATAGAATGATTCCACGATGGAGTATTTTTGTGGTGTTAGTGGACTCGTGTGCGAGAAACATAGTTTTCAAAACTATTTAAAAATGCAAGTTGTCTAGCCAAGAGTCAAATGCTGGCTTTCTGCATGAAACCCCACAACTCCTTGATGATACATTGCATGAGTAGACAGATTTCCTAAAGTCTTGCTGAGTACTTTTGTACTCACGTTTGCTTAATATTTGTTGCAGAGGTTGTTAATGACCCTAATGTAGGGTTCTACCTAGACATCGACGACGACGAGTAGCTGGTATCCCAGCTACGATCTGGCCCTAGGATGGGTCTGTAGATAGTCAGGCCATGTGCCTTTATTTTTCCATCTGTCTGTACTCAGACAGTTTTAAGTCTTCCGTTGGCTTGTAAGAATTGTGTGTATGACTTGTGATGATGGGTCGTGAGACCCCTTCCTTGTAATATTATGTGTGAGGCTCTTTCGAGCCTTCTAAATGAAGTTTGTATGTTTATGGTTATGTTGTGATGCCATCGTTGTATCTATACATATCGGTATGCCATGCGTACGTGTGTTGTACTTGATATGTATGGGGTTCGAATACCTAGCCGTAGGCTTTATAAGGACTCCTTGCAGGGAAATGCCCCTTTGTGATTCCAACGAGCCATGGTAGTTCGCTACTGCTCCGGACACATTGGTTGACCGGCATGTGTCCTTCTTAGCTGATGTGTCTGTCCCTTTGGGGAAATGTCACGCGATGTAATGGAGTCCTTGTAGCTTGCTATGACTCGTATACATTCGCTGGTGATCGACACCTGCTTTGCTGGGTCATGTATGCATGTCCCTGTGCGGAACTGCCGCTTTGGTTTATGACTAGACATGTCGAACCGGCTTCTTTGTCATTGGATTGCTAGCGACACAATTGCATACCCGAGTCAAAAGGCGCAAACGGTCCCGGCTAAGGTAAGGCTACATCCGTGGGGATAATCGTGCGTGAGACCGCAAAGAGATGCGATGTGTTACAGGGTGGATTCATATGGCTTAGGATCGGGGTCCCGACAGCGTTGGTATCTGAGCCTGACTGACTGTAGGATTACTAAGCCAAACTGGTCGAAGTTGAGTCTAGAATTGCTTTAGTTATATATAAGGGAATTGTTTGTGGAAGGGAACGTAAGACTCTTGCTTCTCTTCTTAAATTATTCTATTCTGGTCATCCTCGTCTTTTCTGCGGGGATTAAGCACTAGGTTACTTATCTTCTCTTAGGCTCTTGTTTCTGATCGGTAGATTATAGGACAACGGGTGGAGAGTTACTCTGGGTTTCTTTTGTCCCAAGGAAAAGGAAGTAAGTTTGATGACCAGGGAATTGAACTTGATAGTTGAGTGGTTACACTATTCTATTTTTATGGGTTGTCTCAAAATTGTTTTTGAGCATTTACAGCCGTTATGCTGTCCAATTTTGTCTTCAGAGCTTTAATGCTTTTGCATTACTCTCTATTTTCAGATGCGTGGCCGTCCTTCTCGTCAGGTGGTTCGTCTGACTAGGTGCATTGATGTGCCAGGTCATACGGCCATGCTAGTCAGGATGATGTTAGTATCCGGTTACCGCTGGTACCCAGAGTACATAGTGGAGGAGCAGTACCGGGATTTTAATCAGAGTTATTACCTCTGCACTGTTAGGGTATTCCCAGATTACCCTAGAGCTGAGAAGCCGATCCATTGGTCTTCTGGATTGGGGGTCACTGTTGACATGGCAGTACAAGATGTTGCCTATTCAATGTTGACCATCATGATGGCTAGACATGCACTGCTGCAGCATTCAGAGTTCTGCTATGTTCCTGCCTCTCACCCAGGTGAACAAGGATACCTCAGTGGGGTCTACTTTGATTACTCCATGGAGGATCCGCTGCTGCAGTCCACTGCTGAGATGCTAGAGAATAGAGACAGGGATGCTCGTGCCCTTCGTATGGAGCTCTATGCTACACGTGCCTGTCTGTGGACGGCTTTGACGCAGCTGGCACCTGTAGTCCAGACAGGGTATGGAGATATGGCGATGTTGAACCCTGTTAGGACCCATCTTCCGGCTCATGTTGACTGGCCTGCTATAGGAGGAGTCACCCCTCTTCGGGGACCTCTACTACCACCAGTCAGGGGACCAAGGCCACACCCGTGTCCTTACGGATCCGAGGGGTCTCAGGCTGGAGTATTTCCTAATTCGTAGGTTGAGCTTCCAGGCCATGGGGGCAATCTTTATGAGATGTTCTACGCGGATGCCTGAACCGTGAGAGGAAGGATAGTATGGTAGTAGTTGTACTTCCACAGGCATGTGTGACTTGTGAGGTATGCTTGTGTCGTGAAATGAATTCCGGAGGCATGGATAAATAATATATAGGAAGCTTGGAAGCCTCCGATGAGTAGTTTCATGGTTTCAGTAATTTGCTCTTCGTTTAAGGTTGTACTGAACTATGTAATGGTGTGTATGAACCATGGTGTATATATAGCAGTTGCTTGTTACCATGCTGTTCGGATATTCATTTCCGCATTCCATGTGTTCAGTGCATTCTTAATCCATAGTTAGTATTGATGTTGATATTGGTCTAAGCTGTGAGTTTGTTTGTCAGGATGGTGTTCACCAGGTTGAACCGTGCCCCTGCTCATGAGCAAGGAGAGGGTAGTCAAGCGTCACAGGAGGAACTACCTCACCTGCCCTCTCTGGCGGAAGTTATGCTTGAGACAGAGAGAAACAAAAGGGAGACCAACCGTGTTTTATAGCGTATTGAGCAAAATACGGCTCGTCAGCCTAGGAATGATGAAGTGTCCCTCAATGACTTTGTGAAGCTGAATCCTCCAAAGTTCCATCACTCCGTCGATCCCCTCGATGCTGATGATTGGTTGTGCAGTATATCGCGCAAGATTCGCTCTGCAAATGTTTCTGAGGCCGACAAGGTGACCTTTGCGGCGTACTTTCTGGAAGGACCCGCCAATCTGTGGTGGGAGAACTTTGAAGCTATGCGTCCTGCTGAACGAGCAGCCCCATGGGCAGACTTTAGTGCAGCCTTCCGTCTGCACCATATTCCATAGGGCCTCATGGACAGAAAGAGAGAGGAGTTCTGTGCATTCACCCTGGGAAAGTTGACCGTGGATGCCTATAGTCGTGAGTTTGGCAACCTCGCCCGCTATGCAACCTAGGAGGTGTCTACTGATGCCACGAAGCAAGCAAGATTCCGAAAGGGTCTGAGCCCTGAGCTTCGTCGTGATTTGCGCCTCCACCAATGTACAAGCTTCCAAGCCCTGGTCAACAAGGCGATCAGTGCTGAGACTGGTCATACTGACTATGAAGCCACAAAGAAGCACTCCAGTGACTCTGGCTCGTCATCTGGTTCCGCGTTCCCAAAACGCAGGCTGTGGGTTCCAAATAGTTCTCTACCGCCAATAGATACTCCGAGGCCATCCTATGTGGCGCCTCAGACGAATCCGACCAACCCTCCAGCAAAAACCTATGGTTGTCCAGCTAGCAATGCTGCACCACGTGCCAATCAGGTGATCCGTTAGAAGTGTTGAGAACCAGGGCACTATTCCCGAGGGTGTCCTCGGAATGTGGGTGCCAAGCAACCCGGAAAGTCCGTTGGGCAAGGCAAGTCGGGCAAAGCTTTCTATGTGAAGCCAACTCCTGCACGGGGCCGTGTGAATTATGTTTCAGCAGAAGAAGCTGCAGAGGATCCCGATGTCATACTGGGTACGCTCCTTTTTAATCATCACCCAGCGTCTCTTCTTTTTGACACTCGGTCTTCTCATTCCTTCATTTCAGAAAGTTATGCACAGTTGCATAACATGTCTTTCTGTGATATGCCAATCCCGTTGGTTGTCCAAACCCCTGGTAGTAAGTGGCAAACCTCCAGGATAACCTATGCCAATGAAATTCTAGTAGACAGGCTAGTTTTTCTAGCATCTTTAATAGCCCTGAAATCTTCGGATATCAATATTATCTTGGGTATGGACTGTATGTCAGCTCATTATGCCAAGATTGATACTCATTCTAGAAATGTTCAGGTTACCCATCCCTCGGGTGAGATAGTCAATGTCTCTACTCGAGTTGCCAAATGCAAACTCTATTCCCTCAATGCCGACCCTCTTCCGGAACTTGAAGACATTCCGGTAGTCCGTGACTTTCCGGATGTTTTTCCAGAGGAACTGCCTGGAATTCCATCTGACAGAGATGTAGAGTTTGTTATAGACCTTGTTCCGAGAACTGTTCCAATAGCCAAAAGACCTTATAAGATGGCACCCGTGGAGCTAGCCGAACTTAAGAAACAACTAGATGAGGCCTTGAATAAAGGTTTCATTCGTCCTAGCTCTTCTCCTTGGGCTTGTCCCGTCCTCTTCGTCAAGAAGAAAGACGGAACGGATCGGATGGTTGTGGATTACCAACCAGTTAACCTGGTCACCATAAAGAACAAGTATCCGCTCCCCGGGATCAACGATCTGTATGATTAGCTCGCTGGATCCTCAGTCTTCTCAAAAATGGATTTGAGGTTGGGATACCATCAAATCAAGATCAAGAACGGGGACATTCCAAAAACGGCTTTTGTCACTCGTTATGGCCAATACGAGTACACCGTCATGTCCTTCGGTTTAACCAATGCCCCAGCCACCTTCTCTCGCTTGATGAATTCAATCTTCATGTAGTATTTGGATAAATTCGTCGTAGTATACCTCGATGATATTCTCATCTACTCGAAGAACGAACAAGAACATGCCGAGCATCTAAGGCTGGTATTGATGAAACTTCGGGAGCATCGCCTTTATGCCAAGTTTTCAAAATGTGAATTTTGGTTACCAGAAGTGACCTATCTGGGTCACGTAATCTCTGGTAAGGGTATTGCTGTCAATCTCGAGAGAGTTCAAGCAAAGCCTCTAACCTTGATTGGACTCAACCTGAATCTGTTAAGCAAGTTAGGAGTTTTCTTGGTCTAGCAAGCTATTGTCTCCGCTTTGTCGAGAATTTCTCCAAGGTTGCAAAGCCTCTAACAGAACTCCTCAAGAAAGATAAAAAAGTTCGAGTGGACACCACAGTGTGAGCATAGTTTTCACGAACTGAAAAGACGCCTGACTTCCGCACCTGTGTTGCTACCACCAGATTTCTCCCAGGACTTTGTTATCTACTGCGACGCCTCGTGACAAGGATTAGGTTGCGTTCTCATGCAAGATCGTCATGTGATTGCATACGCATCTCGACAGTTGCGTCCACATGAGGATAATTATCCCACACATGATCTTGAGCTTGGAGCTGTAGTCCATGCACTTAAAACCTGGCGACATTACCTTCTTGGTAATCGTTGCGAAATTTTCACCGATCACCAAAGTCTGAAATATATCTTCACCCAGTCGGATTTGAATCTCAGGCAAAGACGGTGGGTTGAGTTGATCACGTATTACGACTTAGGAATAACTTACACCACGGGGAAGGCCAATGTTATGGCTGATGCACTAAGTCGTAAGCCTTATTGTAACAATCTGATGCTACAACGAGGTCAACCTCATCTCTATGAGGAATTTCGGAAGTTAAATCTTCATATTGTTCCTCAAGGATTCCTTTCTACCCTGGTCGTGAAGCCAACTCTTAGGAATCAAATCATAGTCGTGCAGGCATATGATAAGGGTATATCCCGGATTGAGGAGAATATTGCTAGCGGAAACGCTAGGGATTTCTCTATCAATGAGCAAGGTGTTGTGTTCTTTCAGGATCGTTTAGTGGTTCCTAAGATCAAACGTCTGCGGCAATTGATCCTTAAGGAGGCTCATGATTCTCCTCTCACCATTCATCCTGGTAGTACTAAGATGTATCAGGACCTACGCCAGAGGTTTTGGTGGACTAGGATGAAGAGAGAAATTGTTGAGTTCGTTGCTAACTGTGACGTTTGTCGTCGAGTCAAGGCAGAACATCAAAGGCCTACTGGCACCCTTCAACCTTTAGCTATTCCTGAATGGAAAGGAAATAATGCTATCTTTGTGATCATTGACCGTCTCTCCAAAGTAGCTCATTTTCTTCCAGATCGTGAGAATATAACAGCTAGCCAGCTAGCAGAGTTATATATTTCTCAAATAGTGTCTCTTCATGGTGTTCCTCTGGAGATTAACTCAGACCGTGGAAGTATCTTTACTTCTTGCTTCGGGGAAAGTTTTCAGAATGCCATGGGGACTCACTTATCTTTTAGCACTGCTTTCCATCCTCAATCAAGTGGTCAAGTAGAAAGAGTGAATCAAATCCTAGAAGATATGCTCCGACCTTGTGTTATATCGTTGGGTATGAATTGGGAGAAGTGCCTTCAATTCGCCGAATTAGCCTATAACAATAGTTATCAATCAAGCTTGGGCAAAGCTCCTTTTGAAGTTCTCTATGGACGAAGATGTCGAACACCTCTAAATTGGTCAGAAACCGGAGAGAGGCAACTCTTTGGCCCGGGTATGATCCAGGATGCAGAAGAGCAGGTTCGCATTATTCGTGAAAAGTTGAAAACAGCCCAGTCTCGTCAAAAGAGCCAATATGATCGTCATCATAAGGCTGTGACCTTTGAAGTTGACGAGAAGGCTTACCTTCGGGTAACACCTTTGAAGGGTACCAATCTATTCGGTATCAAGGGCAAGTTGGCTCCTCGTTACATTGGTCCTTTTCGTATTCTTGCCAAACGAGAAGAAGTTGCCTACCAATTGGAACTTCCTCCACATCTTTCCAAGGTTCATGATGTATTCCACGTCTCGCAACTCAGGCGTTGCTTTTCGGATCCTATCCGTGAAGTGGACCACGAAATGCTTGATCTCCAGGATAATCTTTCATACCGAGAATACCCTGTGCGTATTCTTGATCAAGCTGAGCGTACCACTCGACGTCGAAACCTCAAGTTTCTTAAAGTTCAATGGTCAAATAATTCCGAAAAGGAGGCAACATGGGAAAGAGAGGATCGTCTCCGACTTGAGTATCCCGCGCTATTCCCGACGAGTTCCAAATCACGGGACGAGATTCTTTTGAGTGGGGGTGAGTTGTCACATCCCTGATCCCTATTAGGTTTAGTAATTGTGCTCATGTTTTCTTCCATTGCATCCAAGTAATTGAAACAAACCCAAAGGAAGTGGTGAAACACAACCCAAAAACACTAGCCACTTCTTAATTCAAAGGAAATTAAAACTTGCCAAAATCAATGAACCCAAAATGGCCTCAAGAAAAGTTCATCTTTTTTGATAAATATTGAAAAAAAAATATCAGGGGAGAAAACTATTTTCAAAACACCCTTGGCATTTTATTTAAATTCAGAAAGCCCCTGAATTCAAACTTAAATTTGAATTCAAAAAGATTCAAGTTTTCAAAAATGTTGAAAACTTTAGGAGTAGTTGGGAATATTCCAACTAGCACTCAGGGCTATTCAAACTAATTTTTGAATTTCTTTTTGAAGCCAAAATAAATAGCAATTAATATCAGCAAATAAAACAGAAAACAGAAACAGAAGAAAAAGAAAAAAATCTATCCTACGCTCACCTGTAAAGGCCCAGCCCACAGGGGCAGGGTCGTCTTCTTCCTCTGCCTTCTAGCACAGGAGAGATCGACCATGGTAGCTCCCCTCCACCTCCTGCTTCGCCGTGGCGCTCCCCAGTGCCCCCAGGACAGCGCGACGTCGGGAATGAGTCCCCCGAGCGCGTCCTTATCCTCCCGCGCTCTCCATTCTCCCCCCCCTCCTCTCGGTTTTCTTCTCTCTTCTCCCTGCCGCCATTAGCAGGAGCTTGAGCTCGAGGCGCCCAAGCCCTCTAGCCACAGGGAACCCTCCCCGAGTGCTCCATCCTCTCCGCCTCGTCAAGCTCGACGTGTACGCCGAAGGAATCAACCTCCCCAAGCTCTACTGCGCCACATCGCCTTCGACTTCAACCTCCGGCCGCACGCAAGTCTCCGTTGAATCGCCGTCCACAGCACCTCCCCGAGCCGTCTGAGCCTCCCATCGTCTCCTCCGTGAGCTCGCGCGCGTTTCCCCTGTGTTTCCCCTTGCTTTCTTGCACTCTAGCCACGAGACCGACGAGCCCGAGCTCCGGCAACCGCCTCGGCTCGTCGCCGGTGACCTCCAGCCACCCTCAGTCCCTCCTGAAGCCCGTAGTGGATGAGGCCGAGCCTGGGGATCATCCCAGTGCTCTCAGCACTCGATTCCGAGCACCATAGAAAGCTCTGGTGCTTCTCCGGCGAAGATCCGCCATGGATCTGGTCGCCGCCGGCCAGTCTCCGGCAGGGGACGACGTGGCCAGCTAATCCCCGATTACTTAGCGCAAATTAGACGCTGGCAGTGGGCCCTAGTGGTGGGTCAAACCCACTTAGGGGCTAGTCAGCGCGTGATTATCCCATGTGTCGCTGACCAGTGGCCCCCACCTGTCAGGTTTGACCTGACCAGATCGGCCGAGTGCTGATGCAATGCTGACGTAGATCTGAATCAATAAAGAGTTTTCTGATTTAAAAGAATTCCAGAAAATTCCCAAAACTTCTAAAAATCATAGAAAATAATCTGTACCTCCAATGAAAATAATTTATATATGACAATGATCAGAAAAATCCAAGGAATCTGATTTTCATATTTTCAAACATGTTTGAAAATGTTAACATCACAAAACAGATAAAATGATGAATAGGATAACCTTATTAAATAATTTGGAGTTGGAATTTGAAATCCATTTGAGTTCCACTTCAAATATTATGACCAAACAATGATCAAGCATGACCAACACCCCAACATACCATCCTCATGCATGCTAAAACAAGATTACCTCAGCATCAGGTCGAATCAATTAAAAGGGTATTCGAAAAATACCTTGTTTGAAGTGATATTTGAATCTTGATTCAAATCAACTTCAACTTAAGAAAAGGTAGCTACATTGGCCTACCACCTTTCATTTTCATGCCATGCTGATGCATCATCTTGTTGCATATGAATGTTATTGATTGATGTTGTCTTTACCGGTAGGCCCCGCTCCTCCGGATTCCACCGAATATCCGACTGACGGATATTATCCCTCTGCTGAGCAACAAGGCAAGCAACCATTTTGATCATCCCGATAAATCCCATGTTCTCGCTCCTGCTCTTGTTTCTTGCATTAGGTCAAAATGCTTTCACTTCTTTTATCACATTAGTTGAACCCACTTCCTTTGCATGACATGTCCTTCTCACAGTAAATAGCTGAAACTTGCAACCTAGCATACCTGGTAGATGCTTGAGCCATGATGTGCCTTATCCTGCTATGCATGCTATGCTTAGAGTTGAGTATGGTCTGTCATGTGGGTGATGAACAGGATCATGAGAATGTGTTCAGTTATTAAAGGTGGTTTGTTGAACCTGATTTGGTAAAGGTATTCGTGAAAGGCTATGTAGGAGTACATGGCGGGTTGTTTCATTGGAACCGTCCTTAGGAACTGAGTTCCGTGTATGTAATCCAAGACTAGATACTACCACACATTGGGATACTTAATTGACCCTCTCGACTTATTAATCGCTTAGTACTCGGTCCAGGAGTTGCAAGTAGTTTCTGGTGTTTATAGTCATGCTGGAGACCGTGCGTAGCGATGACCTTAGAGGTGGGCTATGATGCGGTAGGCAGTGGCACAGTGTACCAAGTGGCACCCAGATGGTGGACTTGGGAACCCTGCGCACATCGTTTGGGGCCATGGCGAAAACCTCGGCCGGACTTCCGTGCGGGTTACCCTCAGATAGGCGATAGACCTGGACTAAGTATTAGCGTGGTTAACGGCCGTGGCCGACTCCCTCGCTGGGCTTCAACTTGAAGGTTGCCGAGGTGCATGACGTGCACATGGCGATAAGTGGCGAGAGCGTGTTGATACGTCTCCAACGTATATATAATTTTTTATGGTTCCATGATATTATCTTGTCAACTTTGGATGTTTTATATCCATGAATATGCTGTTTTATATCCATTTTGGGACTAACCTATTAACTCAGTGCCAAGTGCCAGCTTCTATTTTTTCGTGTTTTTGGCCCATTTTCAGACGCAGTCCAAATGGAATGAAACTTTACGATGATTTTTTTGGACCAAAAGAGACCCCCGAAGCTTTGGGAGAAGGCCAGATGGGCCACGAGGGAGTCACAAGCCCTCACGCCACCACCCCCCCCCCCCCCGGTGGTGGCGCGCACGCTTGTGACCTACTCGTGGGCCCAACTGACGCAATTCCACCGCCATAAATTCCTATAAATTCAGAAACCCTCAGAAAGAAACCTAGATCGGGAGTTCCCCCGCCGTAAGCCTCTGTAGCCACCAAAAACCAATCTGGAGCCCGTTCTGGCACCCTGCCGGAGGGGGAATCCATCTCCGGTGGACATCTTCATCATCCCGGCGATCTCCATGACGAGGAGGGAGTAGTTCTCCCTCGGGGCTGAGGGTATGTACCAGTAGCTATGTGTTTGATCTCTCTCTCTCTCATGTTCTTGAGATGTCTTGATCTCGATGTACCATGGGCTTGGCTACTATAGTTGGATCTTATGATGTTCGTCCCCCTCTCCCTCTTGTAATGAATTGAGTTTCCCCTTTGGAGTTATCTTATCGGATTGAGTCTTTGAGAACACTTGATGTATGTCTTGCACGTGTCTATCTGCTGTGATCAACTTGCGGGTTTGTGACATTGGGAACCTATGCATATGGGTTGGCACGCGTTGGATTCATGTGAGTACTTGATGTATGTTTTGGTGATAAACTTGCGGGTTCGTGCCATTGGGAACCTATGCACAGGGGTCGGCACACATTTTGACTCTCTGGTAGAAACTTTGGGGCACTCTTTGAAGTTCTATGTGTTGGTTGAATAGATGATTCTGAGATTGTGTGATGCATATCGTATAATCATGCACACGGATACTTGAGGTGACAATGGAGTATCTAGATGACATTAGGGTGTTGGTTGATATGTATCTTAAGGTGTTATTCTAGTACGAACTCTATGAAAGATTGAACGGAAAGAATAGCTTCGTGTTATTTTACTACGGACTCCTGAATAGATTGATCAGAAAGAATAACTTTGTGGTGGTTTCGTACCCGACAATAATCTCTTCGTTTGTTCTCCGCTATTAGTGACTTTGGAGTGACTCTTTGTTGCATGTTGAGGGCTAGTTATATGATCCAATTATGTTATCATTTTTGTGAGAACTTCACTAGTGAAAGTATGAACCCTAGGCCTTGTTTCCACGCATTGCAATACCGTTCGTGCTCACTTTTACCATTTGTTACCTTACTGTTTTTGTAATTTCAGATTACAAAAACCTATATCTACCATCCATATTGCACTTGTATCACCATCTCTTCGCCGAACTAGTGCACCTATACAACTTACCATTGTATTAGGTGTGTTGCGGACACAAGATACTCTTTGTTATTTGGTTGCAGGGTTGATTGAGAGAGACCATCTTCATCCTACGCCTCCCGCGGATTGATAAACCTTAGGTCACCCACTTGAGGGAAAATTGCTACTGTCCTACAACCCTCTGCACTTGGAGGCCCAACAACGTCTACAAGGAGAAGGTTGCGTAGTAGACATCAAGCTCTTTTTGGCGCCGTTGCCGGCGAGGTTAGCGCTTGAAGGTATATCTTTAGATCTTGCAATCGAATCTTTTTGTTTCTTGTTCTTTCACTAGAAAACTACAAAAAATGGAATTGAGGATGCCTCATATGCTCCATCTTTTCAATGTCTTTCGTAAGCATGATGGGAAGGAAAATTGTGCTCAAGTGCTGAAAGAAGAATTACATAGAATGATTGGCACAGAATACGTGAATGATGAGCATGATTGCAATGTTGTTAGCATGAATTCTATGAATATCCATGATGCTAATTGCGATTTCACTATTCATGATGAAAATGCCTCCTATAAGCATGTTGATTTCTGTGGTATACATAGAGTTTGCAAATATATACCAAAAAGAGAAGATAGATTTTGCAAGACGCATAAGTATTTAGAAACTAAGTCGTTGCATGTGAGGCTAGATGATTGTGCTGAAATATTTAATATTGATAGCCGTCCTTGTGAACTTTGCAATGAACATGGTCATTTAAATCTGCAATGCAAATTGTTTCATGATCAAATCGTGTCCAAAAATTGTGATGACTTGATTTCCCTTGCGTATCACAATGAACTTAGTTTTCTTTTGAGATATGAAGAAATGAAACGTATAACTAAGGACCTTCCAGATTGGGCTGTCATGAAAATGCTTGATTATGATCTAGAAGAAATTTATTTATATTGTGCGGTTAATTGCATGGAGAATCCTTATATTGCCAATTACCTAAAGGCAAGGAAACAAATAGGACATAAAGATAAGACTAACGAAGGGGAAGAGGTTTCCCAATACCCTCCTATTATTTCTTTTGATGAATCAGGTAACGAGGAGGAGCTCTTTATTCAACCAACCTCTCCAAAAGGAAGCTTGGAAGAATTAAGTAAATTTTCACATGGGGTGAAGAAGAACAAAAGAAGAAAAAGTAAAGGTAAAGAGGTATCTCTCCCAAATGGTATAAATATGGAGGATGACAATAATTGCTATACTCTTGGTGTTATTCATGCTATTAATGATGAGAGTGATTATGTCTATGATTTGCAAAATCACAATCTTGGGGATGCCATATTTGAGAATATATTTGCTACAATTTAATTTGTCCCAAGCTTGTGGATGCTATATTTGATGAAGATGATCTTTTTAGTTCTTCCACTTTGAATGATCAAAATCATTTTGATGAAAGCATGCCCCCTATATATGATGATTATTGTGAGGATACTTATGCTTCAAACAAGATGGAGGATAAAACTTGTCATACTTTCGAAAACCCCTTTGCTAAACCTTGCTTTTTCATTGTGGACACAATTTGTAGTGCTCAAGTCTTTTGCGATACTCCCACTACTATTCTTGAGAATATATTTCCTTATGTGGAGAGTAGTAAAATTTCTATGCTTGTAGATCATGAAAATAAAGATTTAGGTGCCTGTTATATTGTTGAATTCATTCATGATGCCACTGAAAATTACTATGAGAGAGGATCATATGCTTCTACTTATTGCAATAGTATCAAGCTTCCTCTCCATATGTTGAAATTTTTGAAGCTATGCTTGTTTTGCCTTCCTATGATAGTTGATTCTTGCTCCAATAAATTGTTTGATCACAAAATCCCTATGCATAGGAAGTGGGTTAGACTCAAATGTCCTAGCCATTTTCTCCATGATGCTATCGTTGTGTTTCAATCCTTACCTTTTATGTGAGCATCATTGAAATCAATGCCTAGCTAAGGGCGTTAAACGATAGCGCGTGTTGGGAGGCAACCCAATGAATAAATTTTTCTTTGCTTTTTTTCTTCCTGTTTTGTTTTCTCCACATCATCATAATTCTGTTATGATTGTGTATTTTGTGTTTCTTTTTGTGTTTGTGCCAAGCAAAACCGTTATGATTAGTCTTCGTGATGATTGTTTGATCATGCTGGAAAAAGACAGAAACTTCCTGCGCAATAGAAGAATTTTCATTTTTATTCTGTAAGAGCTTTTGAGTTGATTCTTTTTTCTTCTGATTTCTATGAAGTTTCTTCAGACTGTCGTAATTGTTCAGAATTTTTGAAGTACCAGAAGTATACAAAATATACAGATTGCTACAGACTGGTCTGCTGTTAACAGATTTTTTTTTGCAGTGTTGGTTGCTTGTTTTGATGAAACTGTGGATAGTATCGGAGGGTATTAGCCATGGAAGATTGAAAATACAGTAACCCAACATCAGCATAAGTAGAATTTAAGTTTGCTACAGTACCTAAGGAAGTGGTGGTTTGCTTTCTCATACTAATGTATCACGAGTTTTTGTTTAAGTTTCGTGTTGTGAAGTTTTCAAGTTTTGGGTGAAGTTCTTATGGACAAAGAGATAAAGAGTGGCAAGAGCTCAAGAATGGGGGTTCCCAAGTCACCCCAAGTTTATTAAAGGATTCTGAAAAAGCCTAAGCTTGGGGATGCCCCGGGAAGGCATCCCCTCTTTCGTCTTCAATCCATCGGTAACGTTACTTGGGGCTATATTTTTATTCACCACATGTTATGTGTTTTGCTTGGAGCGTCTTGTATCGTAGGAGTCTTTTATTTTATTTTTTGTTGTGTCACAATCATCCTTGTTGCACACCTAGAGAGAGATAGATGCACTCACCGTGATTTTGTCGAGCTTCACTAATATCTTTTGGTAGACAATTCAGCTCACATGTGCTTCACTTATATCTTTTGAGCTAGATACTTTTGCTCTCTGTGCTTCACTTATATATTTTAGAGCACAGTGGTGCGTGGCTTGGTAGTTTATCTATGCTTTGAAAGTAGTCTCAAAAGGGGTAGTTATCCAAAGGGATACGAGAACTTCCACCTTCATGTGCATTGAATAGTTAGAGAAGTTTGATTCATCTCAATTAGTTTTGAGTTGTGATTATGGTAATATTGAAGTTATGCTAGTAAGGTGTCGTAGATCTAGAAATACTTGTGTTGAAGTTAGTGATTCCCGTAGCATGCACGTATGGTGAACCGCTATGTGATGAAGTCTAAGCATGATTAGTCTATTGATTGTCATCCTTTGCGTGGCGGTCGGGATCGCGCGATGGTTTATGCCTACCAACCCTTCCCCTAGGAGTATGCGTTGAATGCTTTGTTTCAATTACTAATAAAACTTTTGCAACAAGTATATGAGTTCTTCATGACTAATGTTGAGTCCATGGTTTAGATGCACTTTCACCTTCCACCATCACTATCTTCTTAGTGCCGTGCAAATTTCGCCGGTGCACAAAAACCACCATTAGCCTCCCTCAAAACAGCCACCATACCTACCTACTATAGCTTTTTCAAAGTCATTCCGAGATATATTTCCATGCAACTACCACCATGACATGTGCCACCACGTCTACATTGCCATTGCATGATCGTAAGATAGCTAGCATGATATTTCCATTAATGTCTATGCCATGCTAGATCATTGTCACGGTACACTACCGAAGGCATTCCATATAGAGTCATCGTTACTCTAAGTTTTGAGTTGAAAGTGTGATGATCATTGTTGATGGAGCATTGTCCCATGTGAGGAAATAAAATAGTCCAAAGATGCCCACCCAAAAAAAAGAAGAAGAGGCCAAAGAGCCCACCAAACAAATATTAAAAAAATGAGAGAAAAGAGAGAAGGGACAATGCTACCACTTTTCCACACTTGTGCATACTTAGCACCATGATCTTCATGATTGAGAGTCTCTCATTTTGTCACCACCATATAGCTAGTGGGAAATTTTCATTGTATAACTTGGCTTGTATATTCCAATGATAGGCTTCCTCAAAATTGCCTTAGGTCTTCGTGAGCAAGCAAGTTGGATGCACACCCATTAGTTTTCTTTAAGAGCTTTTACACACTCTTAGCTCTAGTGCATCATTCGTATGGCAATCCCTACTCATTCACATTGATATCTATTGATGAGCATCTCCATAGCTCATTGATATGCCTAATTAATGTGATTATCTTCTCCTTTTTTGTCTTGCAACCTGCACCACACTCCACACCATCTATAGTGCTAAAACCATGGCTCACGCTCATGTATTGCGTGAGAGTTGAAAAGGTTTGAGAAAGTAAACGTGTGAAACAATTACTTGGCCAATAACGGGGTGGTGCATGATTTAAATACGTTGTGCAATGATGATAGAGCATAGCCAGACTATATGCTTTTGTAGGGATAACTTTCTTTTGGCCTTGTTATTTTGAAAGTTCATGATTACCTTGCTAGTTTGCTTGAATTATTATTGTTTCCACGTCAATAGCAAACTATTGTTTTGAATCTAACGGATCTGAACATTCATGTCACGTGAGAGAAGTTACAAAGGACAATTATGCTAGGTAGCATGCAACATCAAAAATTCATTCTTTATCACTTCCCTACTCGAGGACGAGCAGGAGTTAAGCTTGGGGATGCTTGATACGTCTCCAGCGTATCTATAATTTTTTATGGTTCCATGCTATTATCTTGTAAACTTTGGATGTTTTATATGCATGAATATGCTATTTTATATATTTTTTGGGACTAACCTATTAACTCAGTGCCAAGTGCGAGCTTCTGTTTTTTTTTCGTGTTTTTGTCCCATTTTCAGACGGAGTCCAAATGGAATGAAACTTTGCGATGATTTTTTTTGGACCAAAAGAGACCCCCGAAGCTTTGGGAGAAGGCCAGATGGGCCACGAGGGAGTCACGAGCCCTCACGCCGCCACCACCACCCTCGGTGGTGGCGCGCAGGCTTGTGACCTCCTCGTGGGCCCAACTGACGCAATTCCACCGCCATAAATTCCTATAAATTCAGAAACCCTCAGAAAGAAACATAGATCGGGAGTTCCGCCGCCGCAAGCCTCTGTAGCCACCAAGAACCAATCTGGCACCCTGCCGGAGGGGGAATCCATCTCCGATGGCCATCTTCATCATCCCGGCGATCTCCATGACGAGGAGGGAGTAGTTCTCCCTCGGGGCTGAGGGTATGTACCAGTAGCTATGTGTTTGATCTCTCTCTCTCTCTCTCTCGTGTTCTTGAGATGTCTTGATCTCGATGTACTATGGGCTTTGCTACTATAGTTGGATCTTATGATGTTCTTCCCCCTCTCCCTCTTGTAATGAATTGAGTTTCCCCTTTGGAGTTATATTATCGGATTGAGTCTTTGAGAACACTTGATGTATGTCTTGCACGTGTCTATCTGTCGTGATCAACTTGTGGGTTTGTGACATTGTGAACCTATGCGTATGGGTTGGCACACGTTGGATTCATGTGAGTACTTGATGTATGTTTTGGTGATCAACTTGCGGGTTCGTGACATTGGGAACCTATGCACAGGGGTTGGCACACGTTTTGACTCTCTGGTAGAAACTTTGGGGCACTCTTTGAAGTTCTATGTGTTGGTTGAATAGATGATTCTGAGATTGTGTGATGCATATCGTATAATCATGGCTACGGATACTTGAGGTGACAATGGAGTATCTAGGTGACATTAGGGTCTTGGTTGATATGTATCTTAAGGTGTTATTCTAGTACGAACTATATGAAAGATTGAACAGAAAGAATAGCTTCATGTTATTTTACTACGGACTCCTGAATAGATTGATCAGAAAGAATAACTTTGTGGTGGTTTCGTACCCGACAATAATCTCTTCATTTGTTCTTTGCTATTAGTGACTTTGGAGTGACTCTTTGTTGCATGTTGAGGGCTAGTTATATGATCCAATTATGTTATCATTGTTGAGAGAACTTCACTAGTGAAAGTATGAACCCTAGGCCTTGTTTCCACGCATTGCAATACCATTCGTGCTCACTTTTACCATTTGTTACCTTGCTGTTTTTGTAATTTCAGATTACAAAAACCTATATCTACCATCCATATTGCACTTGTATCACCATCTCTTCGCCGAACTAGTGCACCTATACAACTTACCATTGTATTAGGTGTGTTGGGGACACAAGATACTCTTTGTTATTTGGTTGCAGGGTTGCTTGAGAGAGACCATCTTCATCCTACGCCTCCCGCGGATGGATAAACCTTAGGTCACCCACTGGAGGGAAAATTGCTATTGTCCTACAACCCTCTGCACTTGGAGGCCCAACAACGTCTATAAGGAGAAGGTTGCGTAGTAGACATCACGTGTGTGAAGAAGTACACCCCTGCAGGGTTATGATATATTCGAATAGCCACGTCCGCGGATATGGACTACTTGGAAACATATGTTGTTCATAGATAACAATAATGGCTACTCATAAAATTGTCAAGATAAGCATGAGTGTCGTGGACGGCATTTCCGTAGGGAGATGGAATGATTCCACGATGGAGTATTGTTGTGGTGTTAGTGGACTCGTGTGCGAGAAACATAGTTGTCAAAACTATTTAAAAATGCAAGTTGTCTAGCCAAGAGTCAAATGATGGCTTTCCGCATGAAACCCCACAACTCCTTGATGATACATTGCATCAGTAGACAGATTTCCTAAAGTCTTGCTGAGTAAGTCTTGCTGAGTACTTTTGTACTCACATTTGCTTAATAATTGTTGCAGAGGTTGTTAATGGCCCTAATGTAGGGTTCTACCTAGACATCGACGACGACGAGTAGCTGGTATCCCAGGTACGATCTGGCCCTAGGATGGGTCTGTAGATAGTCAGGCTATGTGCCTTTATATTTCCATCTGTATGTACCCAGACAGTTTTAAATCTTCCGCTGGCTTCTAAGAAATGTGTGTATGACTTGTGATGATGGGTCGTGAGGCCCCTACCTTGTAATATTATGTGTGAGGCTCTTCCGAGCCTTCTAAATAAAGTTTGTATGTTTATGGTTATGTTGTGATGCCATCGATGTATCTATACATATCGGTATGCCATGCGTACGTGTGTTGTACTTGATATGTATGGGGTTCGAATACCTAGCCGTAGGCTTTAGTAGCACTCCTTACAGGGAAATGCCCCTTTGTGATTCCAACGAGCCATGGTAGTTCACTACTGCTCCGGACACATTGGTTGACCGACATGTGTCTTTCTTAGCTGTTGTGTCTGTCCCTTTGGGGAAATGTCACGCAATGTAATGGAGTCCTTGTAGCTTGCTACGACTCATCTACATTCACTGGTGATCGACACCTGCTTTGCTAGTTCATGTATGCCTGTCCCTATGCGGAACTGCCGCTTTGGTTTATGACTAGACATGTCGATCCGGGTTCTTTGTCATTGGATTGCTAGCGACACAATTGCATACGCGAGTCAAAAGGCGCAAACGGTCCCGGCTAAGGTAAGGCTGTAGCTGTGGGGATAACCGTGCGTGAGACCGCAAAGAGATGCGGTGTGTTACAGGCTGGATTCCTATGGCTTAGGATCGGGGTCCCGACAACAAATTTGTCGTTGTATTCGCCTTTTTCTCTCCGGATATCTTTTTGTCTACTTGTGTCACCATGTGCCTTCTATTTGCTTGCATCTTTGCTGCTAAAAATCTATTGATATGGATCCACATCCACTTGCTAATATTTTCAAGAGATCCAATTATGATAAACCAATTGCTAGTAAGTCGAGTGTACTTGATTATCTGCATGAAGTGATTCACGATGTTTCCTTGAACGAAAAGCATGATTGCAATGATATTGTTATAAATTCTATTAATATCAATTCTGCTAATGATATGCAAACCCACAAGCTTGGGGATGCTATATTTGATGAGTTTTCCATCACCACTACTTATTGCAATGATCATGATTGGTGTGATAATGTTTCTTATGATCTTGATAACTTATTTAATACTCTCGATGAATATGATATCGAAAGTGGGTTTGGGAGAGTGTCAACTTTAGGTAAAAGAATCCCACATATTTGAAGAGTGTTCAATCTTATAATTTTTTTGACAAAAGTGGGTTTGGAGAGGTCATGACTTTAGTTAACGTTAATCCCACGACTTTGGAAGATTGGAAGACTTTTATGCATGTGGATAATGAAAATAATGCTTTACGTGATAGCTATATTATTGAATTTATTCATGATGCTACTGAAAATTACTATGAGAGAGGAACATATGCTTTTACATATTGCAATAACTTCTCTATTTGTGGGAAATTTTGAAGTTATCCTTGTTTTCCCTACCTATGCTAATTGATTCTTGTTCCCATAATATATTTTCTCACAAAATACCTATCCATAGGAAATGGGTTAGACTTAAATATGCTTGCCATGTGATTCATGATGCTCTGTTTATGTTTCAGTTCTTTACCTTTATGCGAGCACCATTGAAATCGTTATGCCTAGCTAGGGGCATAAAACGATAGCGCTTTTTGGTAGGCAACCCTATTTTATTTTTATGCTTTTGTTTTTGCTTCTGTTTTTGAGTGCTTCACACATTATTACCTCTGTAATAATTTTATTTTCTTGTTTTATTTAGTGTTTGAGCCAAGTAAGATCTTTGGGATGGTCTACGGTGTTTGCAAGTTGATTTTGCTGAAAAAAATCACTCTCAGTCGAGGAATTTTTTAAATTTACAAGAATGTGCTTTTGATATGATTTTTTTACACAAGATTGGTTTACAAATTTCCCATACTGTCCTAATTTTGGAGTTACAGAAGTATTCGAAGTAAACAGATTGCTACAGGTTGTTCTATTTTTGACAGATTCTGTTTTCTTTGTGTTGTTTGCTTATTTTGATGAATCCATGAGTTGTATCGGGGGGTATGAACCATGTAGAAGTTGGAATACAGTAAATATTACATCAATATAAATAAAGAATGAGTTCACAATAGTACCTAAAGTAGTGATTTATTTTTCTTATACTAACGAATCTCATGAGTTTTCTTTTGAGTTTTGTGTTGTGAAGTTTTAATGTTCTAGGTAAACATTTGATGGACTAAGGAATAAGGAGTGGCAAGAGCCTAAGATTGGGGATGCCCGAGGCACCCCAAGTCATACTCAAGGATACTAAAGAGCCTAATCTTGGGGATGCCCCGGAAGGCATCCCCTCTTTCGTCTTCAATCCATCGGTAAATTCACTTGAGGCTATATTTTTATTCACCACATGATATGTGTTTTGCTTGGAACGTCTTGTAAGATATGATTCTTTAATTTTTGGTTTGCCACAATTATCCTTGCTGCACACATCTTTTGAGAGAGAGACACACTGAATCGTGAATTTATTAGAATACTCTTTGTGCTTCACTTATATCTTTTGAGCTAGGCAATGTTGCTCTAGTGCCTCACTTATATCTTTTAGAGCATTGCGGTGTTGTGTTTTATAGAAATTATTAAGCTCCCATACCTCACTTATATTATTTTGAGAGTTCTTTAAACAGCATGGTAATTATTTTAGGTTATGAATTTAGTCCTAATATAATAGGCATCCAAGAGGGATATTGTAACATCCCAAAATTATAAATTTTGGAATGTTAATATAATTATTAGATTGATTGTTTGTTGGTTGCCTGAGTGATTGAAACTTGTGTGAAATTTGAAACTTTTCGAAACTTTTGAATGAGAGGGAATAAAATGACTTTCCCCTTCTCCGGTGAATTCAAATTCAATCTTTTATAAGCAAAGAGAGAAGATGACATGACTTCTTCAACTATAAAGAATTTGAACGGAGATATTTGCATTGAATTCTTTTGCATTTCCATTCGTTTTCTTCGTGCAAGAAATGCCGGGAAGATACATTCTAGAGAAGAGGAACATGACCCTCGAACCCACGGGCATTTTGAAAGTTATTTGAACCCTCAAACTTAGAGGGTCATTTGAAAATTATTTGCAAAAGAAAATAAACCTTTTAGGCAATTTTGTGAAAATAAATTTTTTTGAAGTTTTTATTTTTGCCGTGGAAAAATGCCCATCATTTATATTTTATTTTTCTGATAATTTTACTATATAAAAACTCTTTATTCCGAATTGATTTGATTTCCTTTTAACGTTTTAGTTTCCTAGTTTTGAAAATAGGAATAGAATCACTTTTATTAGGAAATAGGAGCTGGCCCAATTAAGACCCTTCCCTATTTTGGCCCAGGAAGATCATCTCCTACCTCCATCTCTCCCTCATGTGACAGAAAACTTGCCTTCCATGGAGAGGGAGATCCCCACCTCCGGGATTCGCAAAATCCTTTCCTTCCCAGCGCCTCCTGTCGGCTCTATAAGAAGCCCCACGTCCTCCTCGTTCCATTCCCGTTGAAACCGCCGCCTCTCCTCGCATCTAGCTCGCGCACCCCTCGCCGGAGTCGTCACCGGAGAACTCGCCAGAGAACTCCACCACCGTCGGCCTCCTCCACCACTCCTCCCTGCCGAGCCCACCTCACCTCGCCACCACCTCCCCACCCTTCGGCCACCCTCCTGCACCCCCCCTCCACCGCCCCCTGCTGCCCCTTCTCCACCTCCCCATTCCCATCACCACGAGCAGCAGCACACCAGCAGTTTTTCCACCCCTCGCCCTCCCCCTGCAGACCCCCTCCACCTCGCCACCACCCCCTCCCTGGAGCCCCCACCTTCGGCCCCCCTTTCCCCACCCCTCGCCGGCCCCTACCCCACCCACCGGAGTTCCACCACGACCAGCCCCATCGGCCATTACAGCCACGGGCAACTCCCAGCCTAGGTAACCCCTCCCTCTTTCTTTTTTTACTTGTTTTGTTTTGTTTTAGTTTTAGCCCTTAGATCTTTATTCAATGGTTTAGACTAGATCTTAAGAATACCCCTTCGGTTTAGATTACAAAACCGTCGGTTTTTTCACTTATTCTTTAGCCAGTAGTTTCGGTTAGAACTAGGCCGTTTGCTCCTAACGTTAGCAACAAACACCCCCTTAGCCAATGAGAAGATGCCACATGGACCCCTGTCCACGAATCAGTTTTTTTTCCTTTTTCTGTTTTAATTCCAAAACAGAGAGAGTTTCAATTTTCTTTTGATCATAACTTTTGATCCACAACTCCAATGGAGTTGATTCTTTTTCCAGTAGCTCACAAATTTCCTGTAGTTTTTAAAAACATATAATTTGTCTATGTTTGAAATTTTCAAATATAAGTTAGATCAGATTTAGTTTCAAATTTGTTCTGCCTATTCCAGGAGTTTAAAAATAGCTTTTAATTTGATTCCTTTTGGTACTGATCACTAGTGATCTTATTTATCAGTGGTAAAAATTTCAGTTTTTTGAGTATTTTTAGATCATGGTTTCTTGTGAAACAATTTCTGTTTCACCTCTTTTAGGATTGTGACTAATTTACTTTCCTTAGTTACTTTTAAATTATTTTCTTTTATATTTCAGAAATATTATGTTTTGTTTCTGTTAGTTAAACACTAGGTTTGCAACAAGTTTTGATTTTATTTTTATTTGTTATCATGAAATCAATTCTAGTTCCTTAGTAACTTGCAATTGGTTTCTCCACTGTTTCAAATCCCGTTTGGGAATACTTTCAAAAGGTTTTGTGAAAAATAATTTATTTTATCATAGTTAAACTTATATCTTAGTACCTTGTTATTATTTTCTGTTAGACAAAAACTATTTAGTGTTTGACGTAGTAGAAGACTCCCTAGTCTTATTTGAAGTTTCTTTCGGATTTCTATTCGCTCTCTCTTTTGTTTTGATTGTTAGAATGATTGCTAGTATGAGTGCTTATGTTAATGATATGTTTGTTATATAGATTTCATCGGAGAGTGACGAGTAGTCTATCAAGTTATTTTCTCGAGGAATTCTTCTTCGTCAACATCACAGGCAAGTCACTTTGATCATACTATCACCTATGTTTTATGCATCGTAGTTCTACCATCCTATGCCCAATTGCATGCTGAGTAGGTACTTGGAAATTTGAGTATAGATTGTAGTATCATGTGGTAGGCACACAACAACCCCGATACTTGGCCCCGGGATGACAAATTTCTTATTGCTACGCTTGAGTAGACAGGTTTTCGGTTGAGTGCATATCACGAGTGATGCGAGGTTGATTAAATAATCAAGACCGGCTAAGTAAAGATTTTAAAGACCTCGGACGCAATGCAACTCTGGGTGAAGGACGGTAGATCGGCTCCCTGGGGAACCCAGTGGATGCCCGGGATGCTGGGGACGGCCATGACATCCTGTGGAAAGCTTCACCCAGGCTCAAAGAGACGGACGGATATTTTCAACACCCAAGGCTTACCTGCACAGCCACAAGTCATTATGGGCTCTGGCTTGGTTGGACAACGCGACGACTCTGGACAGGCGATGCTAGCAGATGTAGACGAACGGTAGGAATGGATGGGCACCGACAGGGATTCAGAGGGACCCGTTGAAAGACCATGTTTTGATCATCCGGTCTTCAAACACCCTGAAGTGCGAAGACATACTCGGAGGCGATCAAATCTTGTGGGGAACGTGTGCAAAACTCTGCAGAGTACTCAAACCTAATCGATTAGCCGTGTCCACGGTCATGGACAACTTGAGCCAAAGGAACTGAAGTTATCTGGATTTCTCAACACCATTATATATATTTGATGAGGGTAATTATTGACAACTCGGGTATGAGAACTGGTTGGCGG
Source organism: Hordeum vulgare subsp. vulgare (assembly GCF_904849725.1). NCBI lineage: Eukaryota > Viridiplantae > Streptophyta > Magnoliopsida > Poales > Poaceae > Hordeum > Hordeum vulgare. Next base: position 185,447,482 of record NC_058520.1, on the reverse strand, counting down.
AACCATCTCGTTAACAACCAACAATGTAGTAACATTTTTCTTTTAGCCCCCTCTTGATGTAGGAGAAAACTTGCTTTTCGCTAAAAACTTATAGCCCCATCTACCATATATGCATATAGTATAGATGATTATATTTTCCTCCTCTCATATGTGACTTGCCAGCATATTCAATATTGCAGATATTTTTCTTCGACGAGTAAGAGTACGATTTCAGGGTTACGGTCTACACTCAACTTGCCGTTGGTGTTTATTGGGACTCCACTCCCTTGACTGCTTCCGTTGAGATATTTAAGGTATATATCAGTTTTACGCTATTTACATGTGATTGCACTTTGATATATACATTGATGTACTGTGTGTGCCAGCATACTGATCCAGGGATGGCACAGAAACACAGAGGCTTGACTCGTCTTGAGTCGGGTCGCTACAGAAATGGTATCAGAGCACATGTTGACTGTAGGACGTGACCCAAGAAACTAGAAACTTCTTAGGATAGTATCTCTCAAAAATCTTATTTTCGAGAACACCTTTCACTTCTCATCTCTTCTGATTTCATCAAATATTCTCTCTCACCTCCACTAGTTATACAATCCCCTTACCCCTTTGACCTCATGAAGAATCAATGGAGTTCTACTTCAAAGTAAAGAGGATTTCAACATGCATTTGAAGAATTGAAGGTGCACCAATTGAAGACTCTCAAGACCCGAAGAACTCGAAGACCCTGAAGCATTCGAATATTTATATGACCATTAGAAGTCCAAACCCCTGTTATATACTCACGTTAGATACGATGATTTGTGAGCCGTCCTTGGTGTGTGTTTTCCGACGGCCACAAATAAAACCTATTCTCAAAAATATTGTTTGTATTGTGTGTATCTCCCACCCTCTCTTACCCGTCTCATCCCCAAAACCTCAACCCTACCAGATGGAGTATGAAGCTGGACTTGTAGTCTCTGGACCAATGACCCAACTGGAAGCTGAAATATGGATTCAGAACATGGAGAACCACTTCGGGAGCAACTTGGTATCAAGGAAGCACGAAGTGGAACACGCTCTTCAGTACTTGACACAAAGTGCTGCAATCTGGTGGAAAATGCATCATGCCATACAAGGATTTAGTGGAGCAGAAAGTTGGGGCGAATTCAAGAACACTCTGTTAAGATCCCGACTTATTCGAAAGTGCTATGATAATCCGAAGGAGAAGACTTGTGCATGCAAGATCTGTGGAGAAATAGGACACACCCAGGAAGAACACACGGATGGATGCACTCATTTGAAGAAAATCACCCAGCTGCGGAATGCCCAACTAGTCAGGTGACTTGTTTCTTGTGTGAAGGAACCACCCACTACCCATCTCAGTGTCACATTTACCCCAAGGTACAACAAGTTGTCCAGCAGCAGAAAGATGCAGTGAAGGAAACACTCAAGAAGAAGATTCTAGAAGAGCCGGTGATGAACGAAAATATTGAAGACCCTGATGGACAAGGTCTGACCAGATTTTTCTCCAATGCATGCTACTCATGTGGAGAAGAAGGACATTATTCACAGGACTACACGAAGAGAAGCCAAGAGTATCTGGGAAACTTCCCGACGGAAGAAGTGGAGTTTGATCCACTTGAAATGGAAGAACTGGCCAAAATGAAGGAGTCCAGAAAGAAGAAAAAGTACCCTCGAAAGAACCAAATCTCTGCAGATATAGACCTGAGTCATGTCAGATGTTACAAGTGTATGAAATTTGGCCACCACAAATGCATGTGCTCAGGAAGGAAGCCGGGAATCCAAGGAGCAAAAGAAGAAGCTAAGAAGCCTCGAGACTTGTCAGAAATCATTTGCTTTTGCTGCAAGGAAGCAGGACATTTTGCCAGCGATTGTCCACAAAGGAAGAAAGCTAGAATGGAGTAGTTAAGTTTTGACCATGGCAATAAGTGTAACCTGAAGCACTCTTGTTTTTCATGAGATCATGGAGTGAAATTTTTGTAACAGAAGTCCCTGAGATTGTAATAACATCATGAATAAATGGAATTTATTATCTCATGATTGCCTATGTTGAAACTGTATGCGTTGTTTCTCTACGAGCAAGGATCTCTGAACATTATGAGGATATGAGAAAATATGGTCTATGCAGGCATGAGTATAATTCATTTAAGTGTGGTAGTAATCGGTAAACCCACAGGATCCACTGAGTAGGAATGTACCATGATTACCAAGGAGACACATACATTCCTCTAAGTACCTATTTACTGACACCTACAGATGACAACTCTCTACGAGTCATTCCTCAAGGGCCCAGAACCGATCATGACCCTGACCAGTGATCATGATTACCCGAAAATCCTGAAGGACATGATGAAGCACATTCACCTTGAAGGAGATGCAGTCTACAAAGGCTACCCATTCATGGAAAGTGGAGTAGAACTTTGGTATGTGGAAGTACACCTTCACCAGGTGAAAGGAGTTTGTCCAAAGACTACGGGGCAATACTTTTTCATTTCACGTGTACCACGAGCAACCTTCTTTGATGTTGTTCGTGAAGCTGCCATGGAAGCCATACGTCATATTGGAGAAATACTTGAAGCAAGACTCCGTCATACCCAGGAATACCTGAGTGAAGTACGTGCGGAGATGATGGAGATGAAGCTCATGACCACCATGATGAAGCAAAAGATTGATGATTTCAAGGAGCACCTCGGAAAGTTCAAGTGGAACTAAAGTACCTCCAAGAGAGGCAGATAAATAAAGTTGGCAGAAATGCTCGACCATACCGAACCATGTGGATGGCAGCAATTGTAATAGAGTACTTTTGAATTGGAGTTTTTGAGGATAAATTAAGGATGTAATAAAGGATTGATTATGAAATGAATATGATTTATGGAAGAAGCTATGATGGATCAGCAAACGTTTTCTTAGGAGCATACGAAAACCTGAGAGTTGTGAAGATACGATAGATGTTTTGTTCAGCTTGCAGAACCAATGGATTATCCGAACTTCGTTCGTGGACAAGAGAAATTCTGCAACGCTTGTGAGGATGCCCAAGTGTTAGAATGCGAGATTCGCTAAACCTTATACAGAGAAATGATTCGGGTGCGGAATGGATTGATCACCATGACGACTTACTCTTATCATTTATCTTGCTATTCGGAATGGTAAATCTGAGAGACTTACCCATATAGAGAGACAACGTTCTTTGAAGCTTTTGTTTAAGCCTTAGAGTGGTATAAGAAAAGCCCATGTACATGTCACTTGTTGTCACATGTAGGAAATTTTACGGTGAGGATGAAGACAAGACCTCTCTCTCTGCAGGATAACCACAGATGGTAGACCACCATGAGAATCGTTGATAGGTTATTTAGAAATTGACCACGAGACTGTCAGTTAAGAAGACCCAGTGATGGAAGAAGCTTATATCAACGGGAGAGCATCACCAAAGGATTTAATATGAAGACTGTGCGATGTCAGTTGCCAAAACCCCAGAGGATCGTTAAAGCATTTTGAGGGACCAGTATCTCTCATTTTAAATGTGGTAGGCTCCCACCTTGCCGGAGATTGGATTGCTAGAAGACCCCAAACCCTAACCTTTCTTTCTAGCCTCTTCGAATCTCGAGGACGAGATTCATTTTAAGTGTGGCAGCATCCCACCTTGCCGGAGATTGGATTTGTTAGAAGACCCCCAAACCCTAACCTTTCTTTCTAACCTCTTCGAATCTCGAGGACGAGATTCATTTTAAGTGTGGTAGTTTGTAACATCCCAAAATTATAAATTTTGGAATGTTAATATAATTATTAGATTGATTGTTTGTTGGTTGCCTGAGTGATTGAAACTTGTGTGAAATTTAAAACTTTTTGAAACTTTTGAATGAGAGGGAATAAAATGACTTTCCCCTTCTCCGGTGAATTCAAATTCAATCTTTTATAAGCAAAGAGAGAAGATGACATGACTTCTTCAACTATAAAGAATTTGAACGGAGATATTTACATTGAATTCTTTTGCATTTCCATTCGTTTTCTTCGTGCAAGAAATGCCGGGAAAATACATTCTAGAGATGAGGAACATGACCCTCGAACCCACGGGCATTTTGAAAGTTATTTGAACCATCAAACTTAGAGGGTCATTTGAAAATTATTTGCAAAAGAAAATAAACCTTTTAGGCAATTTTGTGAAAATAAATTTTTCTGAAGTTTTTATTTTTGCCGTGGAAAAATGCCCATCATTTATATTTTATTTTTCTGATAATTTTAGTATATAAAAACTCTTTATTCCGAATTGATTTGATTTCCTTTTAACGTTTTAGTTTCCTAGTTTTGAAAATAGGAATAGAATCACTTTTATTAGGAAATAGGAGCTGGCCCAATTAAGACCCTTCCCTATTTTGGCTCACAAAGATCATCTCCTACCTCCATCTCGCCCTCACGTGACAGAAAAGTTGCCTTCCATGGAGAGGGAGATTCCCACCTCCGGGATTCGCGAAATCCTTTCCTTCCCAGCGCCTCCTGTCGCCTCTATAAGAAGCCCCACGTCCTCCTCGTTCCATTCCCGTTGAAACCGCCGCCTCTCCTCGCCTCTAGCCCGCGCACCCCTCGCCGGAGTCGTCACCGGAGAACTCCACCACCGTCGGCCTCCTCCACCACTCCTCCCTGCCGAGCCCACCTCACCTCGCCACCACCTCCCCACCCTTCGGCCACCCTCCTGCACCCCCCCTGCACCGCCCCCTGCTGCCCCTTCTCCACCTCCCCATTCCCATCACCACGAGCAGCACCACACCAGCAGTTTTTCCACCCCTCGCCCTCCCCCTGCAGACCCCCTCCACCTCGCCACCACCCCCTCCCTGGAGCCCCCACCTTCGGCCCCCCTTTCCCCACCCCTCGCCGGCCCCTACCCCACCCACCGGAGTTCCACCACGACCAGCCCCATTGGCCATTACAGCCACGGGCAACTCCCAGCCGAGGCAACCCCTCCCTCTTTCTTTTTTTTACTTGTTTTGTTTTGTTTTAGTTTTAGCCCTTAGATCTTTATTCAATGGTTTAGACTAGATCTTAAGAATACCCCTTCGGTTTAGATTAGAAAATCGTCGGTTTTTCTCACTTATTCTTTAGCTAGTAGTTTCGGTTAGAACTAGGCCGTTTGCTCCTAACGTTAGCAACAAACACCCCCTTAGCCAATGAGAAGATGCCACATGGACCCTTGTCCACGAATCAGTTTTTTTTTCCTTTTTCTGTTTTAATTCCAAAACAGAGAGAGTTTCAATTTTCTTTTGATCATAACTTTTGATCCACAACTCCAATGGAGTTGATTAATTTTCCAGTAGCTCACAAATTTCCTGTAGTTTGTAAAAACATATAATTTGTCTATGTTTGAAATTTTCAAATATAAGTTAGATTAGATTTAGTTTCAAATTTGTTCTGCCTATTCCAGGAGTTTAAAAATAGCTTTTAATTTGATTTCTTTTGGTACTGATCACTAGTGATCTTATTTTTCAGTGGTAAAAGATTCAGTGTTTTTGAGTATTTTTAGCTCATGGTTTCTTGTGAAACAATTTCTGTTTCACCTCTTTTAGGATTGTGACTAATTTACTTTCCTTAGTTACTTTTAAATTATTTTCTTTTATATTTCAGAAATATTATGTTTTGTTTCTGTTAGTTAAACAGTAGGTTTGCAACAAGTTTTGATTTTATTTTTATTTGTTATCATGAAATCAATTCTAGTTCCTTAGTAACTTGCAATTGGTTTCTCCACTGTTTCAAATCCCGTTTGGGAATACTTTCAAAAGGTTTTGTGAAAAATACTTTATTTTATCGTAGTTAAACTTATATCTTAGTACCTTGTTATTATTTTCTGTTAGACAAAAACTATTTAGTGTTTGACGTAGTACAAGACTCCCTAGTCTTATTTGAAGTTTCTTTCGGATTTCTATTCGCTCTCTCTTTTGTTTTGATTGTTAGAATGATTATTAGTATGAGTGCTTATGTGAATGATATGTTTGTTATATAGATTTCTTCGGAGAGTGACGAGTAGTCTATCAAGTTATTTTCTCGAGGAATTCTTCTTCGTCAACATCAGAGGCAAGTCACTTTGATCATACTATCACCTATGTTTTATGCATCGTAGTTCTACCATCCTATGCCCAATTGCATGCTGAGTAGGTACTTGGAAATTTTAGTATAGATTGTAGTATCATGTGGTAGGCACACAACAACCTCGATACATGGCCCCGGGACGACAAATTTCTTATTGCTACGCTTGAGTAGACGGGTTTTCGGTTGAGTGCATATCACGAGTGATGCGAGGTTGATTAAATAATCAAGACCGGATAAGACAAGATTTTCAAGACCTCGGACGCAATGCAACTCTGGGTGAAGGACGGTTGATCGGCTCCCTGGGGAACCCAGTGGATGCCCGGGATGCTGGGGACGGCCATGACATCCTGCGGAAAGCTTCACCCAGGCTCAAAGAGACGGACGGATATTTTCAAGACCCAAGGCTTACCTGCACAGCCACAAGTCATTATGGGTTCTGGCTTGGTTGGACAAAGCGACGACTCTGGACAGGCGATGCTAGCAGATGTAGACGAACGGTAGGAATGGATGGGCACCGACAGGGATTTAGAGGGACCCGTTGAAAGACCATGGTTTGATCATCCGGTCTTCAAACACCCTGAAGTGCGAGGACATACTCGGAGGCGATCAAATCTTGTGGGGAACGTGTGCAAAACTCTGCAGAGTACTCAAACCTAATCGATTAGCCGTGTCCACGGTCATGGACAACTTGAGCGAAAGGAACTGAAGTTATCTGAAATCGAGAATGGACAATGCTACTATCTTTTTCCACACTTGTGCTTCAAAGTAGCACCATATTCTTCATAGAGAGTCTCCTATTTTGTCACTTTCATATAACTAGTGGTATTACATCTTTCGCACAACCACTTAGTTTTCTCTTTGAGCTTTCATACACTTATAGCTCTAGTGCATTTGTTACATGGCAATCCCTACTCACTCACATTAATATCTATTGATGGGCATCTCCATAGCCCGTTGATATGCCTAGTTGATGTGAGACTATCTTCTTCCTTTCTTTTTGCAACCTCCACCACATTCTATTCCACCTATAGTGCTATATCCATGCCTCACGCTCATGTATTGCATGAGAGTTGAGAACATAAAAGGTGTGAAACAATTGCTTGATTTTCACCGGGGTTGTGCATGATTTAGATACTTTGTGTGGTGAAGATGGAGCATAGCCACACCATATGATTTTGTAGGGATAACTTTCTAAGACCATGTTATTTTGAAAGGAAGCAATTACCTTATGCTTGAAGTATTATTGTTTTTGTGTTAATATTAGACTTTTTTAGTCTTATGGATCTGAATATTCATGCCACATTAGAGAATATTACATGGATAAATATGTTAGGTAGCATTCCACATCAAAAATTCTGTTTTTATCATTTAGCTACTCGAGGATGAGTAGGAATTAAGCTTGGGGATGCTTGATACGTCTCCAACATATCTATAATTTTTGATTGTTCCATGCTATTATATTATCTGTTTTGGATGTTTTATATGCATTAATATGTTGTTTTATATTATTTTTGGGACTAACCTATTAATCTAGAGCTTAGTGCCAGTTTTTGTTTTTTCCATGTTTTTGAATATTGCAGATAAGGAATATTAAATGGAGTCCAAACGGAACAAAATCTCCGGAAAGATTTTTATTGGACCAGAAGACACCCAGGAGACTTGGAGTAGGGGACAAGGCACATGCCGGCAAGCCACAAGCCTACAGGGCGCGCCGTGGGGGTGGCCATGCCCGATGGCTTGTGGGCCCCCTGTAGGTCTCCTAACCCTATTTCTTGTCCTATATATTACCAAATATCCCCGTATCGCCAAAAAGAGCCACCAAAATACTTTTACGCTGTTGGGAGCCTCTGTTCCTGAGAGATCCAATATGGGAGCCTTTTCTGGTAATCTACCGGAGAGGGAATCGATCACGGAGGGCATCTACATCAACTCCATTGTCGCTTTGATGATGTGTGAGTAGTTCACCACATACCTACGGATCCATAGCTAGTAGCTAGATGGCTTCTTCTCTCTCTTTGATCTTGAATACCATGTTCTTCATGATCTTCATGGAGATCTATCCGCTGTAATACTCTTTTGCGGTGTGTTTGTCGAGATCCGATGAATTGTGAGTTTATGTTCAGATTATCTATGAATATTATTTGAGTCTTTTCTGAATTATAATATGCATGATTTCATATCTTTGCAAGTCTCTTCGAATTATTCGTTTGGTTTGGCCAACTAGATTGGTAATTCTTGCAATGGGAGAATTGCTTAGTTTTGGGTTCAATTTTGCGGTGTCCTCACCCAGTAACTGTAGGGGCAGTGAGGCACGTATTGTATTGTTGCCATCAAGGGCAAAAAAGATGGGGTTTTCATCATATTGCTTGAGCTTACCCCTCTATATCATGTCATCTTACTTCATGTGTTACTATGTTCTTCATGAACTTAATACTCTAGATGTAAGGAGGAGTGGGTCGATGTGTGGAGTAATAGTAGTAGATGCAAAATCGTTTCGGTCTACTTGATACAGACGTGATGCCTATATGCATAATCATTGCCTTAGATTTCTTCATAATTATTATTTTTTTCTATCAATTTCTCGACAGTAATTTGTTCACCCACAGTATTATTTTCCTTTATGAGAGAAGCCTCTAGTGAAACCTATGGCCCCCAGGTCTATTTTTCATATTATATTTTCAGATCTATAAACCAAAAATACCAAACATACTTTCTTGTAATTTATTTACTTTTTTCCGTAATGTTTTATATCTATCTCGATTAGATCTCATCCTTGCAAATAACTTTGAAGGGATTGACAACCCCTTTATAGCGTTGGGTGGAAGTGTTTGATTATTTGTGTAGGTACTACCATTGGGGCCTTGCTTGTTCCTGCTACTGGATTGATACCTTGGTTCTCAACAAACTAAGGGAAATACTTATCTACTTTGCTGCATCACCCTTTCCTATTCAAGGGAAAACCAACGCAAGCTCAAGAGGTTGCAAGACCCCTCGTGACCTTTGGGGACCAAGCCCTATTCACCGAAGACAAGCATCTCAGTGTGGATCTCGGCGCCGTCGTCGTGGCGTTGTACGAGGAGAGCCTCCTCCAACATCTGCTCTAGCATGGGCTTGACAAAGAGGATCTTCATGATCCCGTCAAGCGTCGACTCCCGTAGGGAATCATTGCAGAGGTGGGTCTTGTCGTCCATCCATGGAACTCCTACACGGGGTGAGAGCGCTACTAGAGGGGCATGATGTGGCTGCGCAAACTCTCGGACCACCATGGTGCTCATGAGCCCAACCTCCCGCACCATCCGCATCCTGGTGGTGACGGGCCCGACCTTCGCGTGTGTCAGCTTGGAGTTCTCCAAACTGGAGCTCTTCATTACTGACTCGATGTGGGGTGCAAACATAGGGTTGCACTGGCCTACTGCCATGTAGAGCCAGCGCCCCTAGAAGTTCTCCACCTTCTTGAGCGTCTTCATCTCAATATACTGATCCGCCATCGTGTTCACCATGCGGAAGGAGGCGCATCCCGCGCTTGGCCCGTGCTTGCACCTCTTGCTGTAGCAGGTGCGGAAGAGGGCCACACAAGACATTACCCCAGGAAGCCCTCCCAAACGAATGTGAAGGCGGTGAGGAGGAAGAAAGAGTTGGGATGAAGTTGGAGGGTGGGTATCTGACAGTGCTCGAGAACTACTGTGATAGCCCGAGACCAACGATCAAGAAGATTCCCCTCTTTTCCGTTGTTGGCGTGTGTTTATTTTTTTATTTGTCGCATCATCATTGCATCAAGCACATCATCCGCATTGCATCGACACTCTCTTGCCGCCAGTTTCCAAAATTTGCATCCGTTATTAGTTGCTGATTCTCTCTGTTTTTTTTTGTTAACCATTTCGAGACCAATCACACTCGCACGCGCCCGCCGCATCGTCAAAACCTTGTTTTTATAGGTGTGTACAAAACTTCCTCTGATTGGGTTGAAACTTGGCATACGGTCTTATTGTAATATAGGTAGGCCGCGTGCCAATTTTCGTCGCAATCGGAGATCGTATGGTACGCGAACGGTCGACTCTACCGGCACCATTGTCGTGGGTATAATTCTGACAGTAGAAAGGGGGTAAGATAACGGAGCATGATCTATCAATATGCACATGGGTGACACGGTGGTTTTAGCGAGTTCAGGCCTCTCACGGTGGAGATAACAACCCTACGTCTCGTGCTCCGGAGAGGCTTTGTTTTATCTGTCATGGACATGAGTTACATGGTATAGAGAGAGCCAGAGCTCCAGGGAAGGAATGAGCCCAGAGCCAGAGAAGAAGAAGATGTCCCTAGCTATGTGGAGGGGGGTGGCTTATATAGAGTGCGCCACCTCATCACCTCTTATGTTACAAGATGGGGCATTGATGCCATAATGTCAGCTCACTACAGATGTCTTGCCGACTATTGGTATTTGCATGACCGAGTGAGTCATACGGCCGAGTGGTTGACTGTCACCCGAGTGGATGGAATGTACTTGTCTGAGTGGATCTGTACCGAGTGGATTAGATGTTGTCACGATCCACTAGGAATTTCCCTTGTAACCCTTAAACTAATAATGAGGTGCCCTTGGGTAGGATGTATTGGTCAGACCTATGACCCTACCCTAGGGCTATATCCCCGTCATTAGCACCCGAATGGATCAGGGTCCGAGTGGTGAAGGTGTCGATGTAAATCTTGTAGCAGCAGACCGAACTTGAACGTGCTTCAGGGCCTTGCGAAATTATGCGTTGATTGAAGTCTTCATCATTCGCCCTGATCGATTCCGCTGAGTAGTACGTCCGAGTGAACTTAAGAATTGAAGTAGATCCGAGTGACCAACAGGATTTTGAGACTCGGACTGACTGCTGGTAGTCGGTTGGAATCTGTTGAATCTGTTGAACTTGGATGTTGTTGGTGGACCTGACCAAGCAGAATGTTTCTTTTTTGTTTTTCTCTTCTAGTGGGAGCACGCTAAGTGCACCCACTGGGTGTAGTCCCCGAGCATCTGTCGGACTAGATGAGTCCGGCACAGGGTTTAAGTCATCCAATGCTCGTCATGTTGAATGTTTATTGTATCTGCATTATATGATTTCTACATCAAAGTCAAGTTTCTAAGAGTTGTTTTTAACTTAGGCGATACGGGGTCGCAGCTAAGTTCCCGAGTGTGGAGCTTGTCTGTACTCGGAGTAGTTTTTAACTTAGGCGATATGGAGCCGCAGCTAAGCCCCCGAGTGTGGAGCGTGTCCGTACTCGGAGTTGTTTTAACTTAGGCGATACAGAGTCGCAGCTAAGCCTCCGAGTGGCTCCGCACTCGGAGTTGTTTTTAACTTAGGCGATACGTAGTCGCAGCTAAGTCCCCGAGTGTGGAGCATGTCCGCACTCGGAGTTGTTTTTAACTTAGGCGATACGGAGTCGCAGCTAAGCCCCCGAGTGTGGAGCATGTCTGCACTCGGAGTTGTTTTTAACTTAGGTGATACGGAGTCGCAGCTAAGTCCCTGAGTGTGGAGCATGTCTGCACTCGGAGTTGTTTTTAACTTAGGTGATACGGAGTCGCAGCTAAGTCCCCGAGTGTGGAGCATGTCCGCACTCGGAGTTGTTTTTAACTTAGGCGATACGGAGTCGCAACTAAGCCTCCGAGTGCGGAGCATGTCCGCACTTGGAGTTGTTTTTAACTTAGGTGATACGAAGTCGCAGCTAAGTCCCCGAGTGTGGAGCATGTCCGCACTCGTAGTTGTTTTTAACTTAGGCGATACGGAGTCGCAGCTAAGCCCCCGAGTGTGGAGCATGTCTGCACTCGGAGTTGTTTTTAACTTAGGTGATACGGAGTCGCAGCTAAGTCCCTGAGTGTGGAGCATGTCCGCACAAGGAGTTGTTTTTAACTTAGGCGATACGGAGTCGCAACTAAGTCCCCGAGTGTGGAGCATGTCCGCTCTCGAAGTTGTTTTTAACTTAGGCGATACGGAGTCGCAGCTAAGCCCCCGAGCGTGGAGCATGTCCGCACTCGGAGTTGTTCTTAACTTAGGCGATACGGAGCCACAGCTAAGCCCCCGAGCGTGGAGCATGTCCGCACTCGGAGTTGTTTTTAACTTAGGCGATACGGAGTCGCAACTAAGTCCCCGAGTATGGAGCATGTCCTCACTCGAAGTTGTTTTTAACTTAGGCGATACCGAGTCGCAGCTAAGTCCCCGAGTGTGGAGCATGTCTGCACTCGGAGTTGTTTTTAACTTAGGTGATACGGAGTCGCAGCTAAGTCCCTGAGTGTGGAGCATGTACGCACTCGGAGTTGTTTTTAACTTAGGCGATACGGAGTCGCAACTAAGCCTCCGAGTGTGGAGCATGTTCGCACTTGGAGTTGTTTTTAACTTAGGTGATACGAAGTCGCAGCTAAGTCCCCGAGTGTGGAGCATGTCCGCACTCGTAGTTGTTTTTAACTTAGGCGATACGGAGTCGCAGCTAAGCCCCCGAGTGTGGAGCATGTCTGCACTCGGAGTTGTTTTTAACTTAGGTGATACGGAGTCGCGGCTAAGTCCCTGAGTGTGGAGCATGTCCGCACAAGGAGTTGTTTTTAACTTAGGCGATACGGAGTCGCAACTAAGTCCCCGAGTGTGGAGCATGTCCGCACTCGGAGTTGTTTTTAACTTAGGCGATACGGAGTCGCAGCTAAGCCCCCGAGCGTGGAGCATGTCCGCACTCGGAGTTGTTCTTAACTTAGGCGATACGGAGCCGCAGCTAAGCCCCCGAGCGTGGAGCATGTCCGCACTCGGAGTTGTTTTTAACTTAGGCGATACGGAGTCGCAACTAAGTCCCCGAGTATGGAGCATGTCCTCACTCGAAGTTGTTTTTAACTTAGGCGATATGGGGTCGCAGCTATGCCCGCGAGTGTGGAGCATGTCCGCACTCGGAGTTGTTCTTAACTTAGGCGATACAGAGTCGCAGCTAAGCCCCCGAGCGTGGAGCATGTCCGCACTCGGAGTTGTTTTTAACTTAGGCGATACGGAGTCGCAGCTAAGCCCTCGAGTGTGGAGCATGTCTGCACTCGGAGTTGTTTTTAACTTAGGTGATACGGAGTCGCAGCTAAGTCCCTGAGTGTGGAGCGTGTCCGCACTCGGAGTTGTTTTTAACTTAGGCGATACGGAGTCGCAACGAAGTCCCCGAGCATGGAGCATGTACGCACTCGGAGTTGTTTTTAACTTAGGCGATACGGAGTCGCAGCTAAGTCCCCGAGTGTGGAACATGTCCGCACTCGGAGTAGTTTTAACTTAGGCGATACTGAATCGCAGCTAAGCCGAGCGGTGGCGCGCGGGGCGTCCGAGTGATGAAGACGTGCCACACGGAGTGGCGATGCGCATGGCATCCGAGTGAGGTAGACGATTCTGGCTGAGTGGCAACGCGTGGGGCGGCCAAGTGATGTATGTCGAGGAGGCGTCCGACCCACCGACGGCACGCGGGGCGGCCGTGTCCACTACGTCATTGAAAGGGCTTCCGAACACGTGAAAACGCATGAATGGTCGTTGCGGCGACTGAGCCTGAGTAGCAACGAGGATGGCACACGGATGCGTCGAGTAACCTGTGTATGAAAAATAGCACAAGCCAGCATAAAAAATTATCAAAGTAATATGATCTTTTCTGAAATAGTTTGTGTAAATTGCACCCATAGACACCCGCTTGGTGTGCCACGTGATTGCTGGTTCGGAACCAGCAAGAGTCTAAAAGAGTGAAGGATCCGGATGAACTCGTTTGACTACTGGACCCAAACGAAGCGGAAGTGAAGTGTTCCCACATAAAAATAAACAACCGAGTGCAGAGGTACACTCAGTGGCGTGGCCTCCAAGTGAACGTCATGTGTGACTTCCTCGACACTCGGTAATGTAGAAACGATTATTTAATAGAATGCAGTCTGTGAAAAAATGACTTAGCTGCCTGACGACGCGCGGGGGGTCGAGCGAAGTAGACACGTCCGGCTGAGTGGCGACGTGTTGGGCGGTCAAGCGATCAAGACGCGTCTAGCTGAGTGGCGACACGCGGGGCGGCCGAGTGATGACGCGCAGAGCAACCAGGTGACGAAGGACCTCCAGCCGAGTGACGACACGCGAAGCTGCCGAGTGACGAAGGAGTCTCCAGCCTAGTGACGACACGCAGGGCGGCCGAGCGCTGACGACGCGTCCGACTGAGTGACAGCATGCAGGGCGGCCGAGTGACGATGACGCGTGTTCGACCAAGCGCCGACGCGTAGAGCGGTCGAGTGATGATGGCGCGTCCAGTAGAGTGACGGTGCGCGGAGCGGCCGAGTGAGGATGGAGCGTCCGACTGAGTGGCAATGCGCGGAGCTGCCGAGTGATCACGACGCGTCCAGTAGAGTGATGGCGCGCGGAGTGGCCGAGTGACGATGGAGCGTCTGGCTGAGAGGCGATGCACGGAGCTGTCGAGTTATGACGGCGCACGTCTAACTCAGCGACGATGTGCAGGGCGGCCGAGTGATGACGACGCGCGTCCGACCGAGCAACGACGCGCGTCCGATCGAGTGACGACGCGCTGAGCGGCCGAGTGATGATGACGCGTGTTCGACCAAGCGCCGACGCGTAGAGCGGTCGAGTGATGACGGCGCATCCAGTAGAGTGACGGTGCACGGAACGGCCGAGTGAGGATGGAGCGTCCGACTGAGTGGCGATGCGCGGAGCTGCCGAGTGATGACGACGCGTCCAGTAGAGTGATGGCGCGCGGAGTGGCCGAGTGACGATGGAGCGTCTGGCTGAGAGGCGATGCGCGGAGCTGCCGAGTGATGATGGCGCACGTCTAACTCAGCGACGATGTGCAGGGCGGCCGAGTGATGACGACGCGTGTCCGACCGAGCAACGACGCGCGTCCGACCGAGTGACGACGCGTAGAGCGGCCGAGTGATGATGACGCGTGTTCGACCAAGCGCCGACGCGTAGAGCGGTCGAGTGATGACGGCGCGTCCAGTAGAGTGACGGTGCACGGAGCGGCCGAGTGAGGATGGAGCGTCCGACTGAGTGGCGATGCGCCGAGCTGCCGAGTGATGACGACGCGTCCAGTAGAGTGATGGCGTGCGGAGTGGCCGAGTGACGATGGAGCGTCTGGCTGAGAGGCGATGCGTGGAGCTGCCGAGTGATGACGGCGCACGTCTAACTCAGCGACGATGTGCAGGGCGGCCGAGTGATGACGACGCGCGTCCGACCGAGCAACGACGCGCGTCCGACCGAGTGACGACGCGCAGAGCGGCCGAGTGATGATGACGCGTGTTCGACCAAGCGCCGACGCGTAGAGCGGTCGAGTGATGACGGCGCGTCCAGTAGAGTGATGGTGCACGGAGCGGCCGAGTGAGGATGGAGCGTCCGACTGAGTGGCAATGCGCGGAGCTGCCGAGTGATGATGACGCGTCCAATAGAGTGATGGCGCGCGGAGTGGCCGAGTGATGATGGAGCGTCTGGCTGAGAGGGGATGCGCGGAGCTGCCGAGTGACGACGGCGCACGTCTAACTTAGCGACGATGTGCAGGGCGGCCGAGTGATGACGACGCGCGTCCGACCGAGCAATGACGCGCGTCCGACCGAGTGACTACGCGCAGAGCGGCCGAGTGATGACGATGCTTTCGACTGAGTGATGATGTCGCGTCCCGTTGTGTAGCGACGTGTGGTGCTGCAGAGTGCGTGCACATTAGTCATCTGGATGGAAATACCACCAAACTAAACCTGAACGTTTTACTTGTCATGTGGACGTTTTGTTGTCCGAGTGACGAGTCTCTTAGTTATAGGGATAATCCGGTTTCCAGCTAGCCGAGTGACCCTGCAAGTTAGCAAGTATAGCCACTATTCTTTGTGCCAGACAAAAACGACCGGTTATTGATGCTAATTAGCCAGATTAAACACTTGGTGGTAATATATGCATGCATGTACAAATTAATTGGCTCGAAAGGAGCATGCTTGTTAACGCTACAATAAATAGGTACTTGACGTTGGGAATACTCACCCATTAGCCACATAATGAGGCGATTATACCTTAATGAAACAGTCCACCCATGCAATTAGCCACATAATGAGGCGATTATACCTTAATGAAACGGTCCACCCATGCTTCAAGGAATTGGGAGACCCACGTAAGGCATGCAATTAATGATTACCGGTGGAGTTGCGTACGGGTGTGCATGGTAGCTCTCCTTCCATTCCTTTTTTTTCTCTGCATGCAGTCAATTAATCAAGGAAGATGCAAAAGTAACAGCATTGAATGGTCATCGGTTGCAGCTTGCAAGCCGAGGCTGATTCGTAAGGCGTCGTTGCTTTGTGCCTCGGCCAGGAGGCCTCGCCGGTAACCAGCGCCGGAGGAAGTAGCGCTACGCGCTCGCGTCGCGCGGCGTCGGCGCTTCCACCGCGGAGGTCGCCCCCGAGTGGCCGAGAACACGAGGCTAGAGTTGACGACGAGGCGAACGGTGTCGGAAGTCGTGCATGCGGGCTCAACGACCTGGTTGAGGACGATGCCCACGCGGCCGCCGGTGGCGGCCGCGCATCACGATGATGAGACGGGCGGTGCCTATAGTCGTGCGTGGATGCTCAACGACGACATCGCGCATGATGTGCAGTCGGTTGTCCCGATGTCGATGATGATGAGAGTGAGATGGACGACGCCGGCAGCCACACGTAACGACGACGGGACGCTGGTGGCCGCCCGTGACGACGATGAGGCGAAGGACGCTGGTGGCCGCGCATGACGACGACGAGCCGGACGATGCCAGCGGCCGCGCATGATGAGCATGAGGCTCACGACGATGAAAAATAACCATATGCATCATGGCTTGATAGCCGCCACGCCCCATGGTGGGCGCGAACTGTCGTGGGTATAAGTCTGACAGTAGAAAGGGGGTAAGATAACGGAGCATGATCTATCAAGATGCACATGGGTGACACGGTGGTTTTAGCGAGTTCAAGCCTCTCACAGTGGAGATAACAACCCTACGTCTCGTGCTCCGGAGAGGCTTTGTTTTATCTGTCATGGACATGAGTTACATGGTATAGAGAGAGCCAGAGCTCCAGGGAAGGAATGAGCCCGAAGCCAGAGAAGAAGAAGATGTCCCTAGCTATGTGGAGGGGGTGGCTTATATAGAGTGCGCCACCTCATCACCTCTTATGTTACAAGATGGGGCATTGATGCCATAATGTCAGCCCACTACAGATGTCTTGCCGACTGTTAGTATTTGCATGACCAAGTGAGTCATACGGCCGAGTGGTTGACTGTCACCCGAGTGGATGGAATGTACTTGTCTGAGTGAATCTGTACCAAGTGGATTAGATGTTGTCACGATCCAGTAGGAATTTCCCTTGTAACCCTTAAACTAATAATGAGGTGCCCTTGGGTAGGACGTATTGGTCAGACCTATGACCCTACCCTAGGGCTATATCCCCGGCAACCGTCTTCGGTTATTCGTAGGACGTTTTCGGTATTTTAAATCACGTTGCCGCGCCGCACCATTTCCCTCTCATCCCCCTAGCCACACTACACAGCCCACCTAGCCATTTCCGCGTTCATGGCCGTCCGATCACGATCTCGTGGTCGAAAACGGAGCCGGATTCGGATAACCCTAGCCTCCCTACCCTTTTTAAGCAGCTCCCCCTTCCTAATCTGGACCCTAACCCTTCTTCCACCTTGGTTCCTGTGCCATCCTAACCCTAGCCGCCACCGAGCCTCCTCCCAGCCGACAGGCCTGGATCTGGCCCGCCCGAGCCCACCCAAAGCCCGATCCAGCCGGCAGCCGTGCCGCCGTGCCTCCAGAGCCTGCCCCGACTTGCAGCCCCGAACTCGAGCTCCCCTAGCAGCCGCCACCTTTAGACGCTGGCCAGCCACTGCCGTGTAGCGCCATCCTGCCGCCAGATCCGGCCGGCCCGACCTCGTTCCCGCCGACAGCCACCGCGCTGCCCACCGCTCTACGCTGCCAGCCGCCGCGAGCAGCTCCTCGCCGCGTCGCCCGCTGGTTCCACCATCGGGAATGGCACCCCTGAGCCCAGATCCGTCCGGATCCGGCCTCGCCCCGCCAGATTTTGGCTTCCCCGCTCCCTCGCCTCGCCGGAGCTGGCCTCCGCCGCCGCCTTCCTCCTCTGGTCGCGGGAGGAGGAGCCACGAGCCAAAGCTCGATCCTGGCCACTTGGGCCGCCTCGCCTCCAGCGCTCCTAGGCTAGCGCGCCCCAGGCCCAGTCTTGCCTTCTCCACCGACCAGGCCCGCCCAAGCACGAGGTGAGAAACCCCGAGCCCTATTCCCTGCCTTGTGCACCTTTTGGTATAATGCGCGTGTGGTTAAATTTGGCCCATAGGACAAATTCGGCCCGTGTAGGTTTTTTATATAATTCGTGTGATTTTTAGCATTTTCAGGATATTGATATATTTTCAAACGCCCGTAGATAATTAACTGTGCATCGGATCGCGACATATTAAATATGTAACTCGTGTAGTTTTTCGCGTAGAATAATATTTTGCAACTTGCATGCATGTTTGGAGTGGTTTGACCCGTTGTTTGCCTAGTTTTGCGTGCTGGCCTAATATGTTAGTAATTCCGTATATATTTTTGTGCGAGTCCGGATTGTCCAAATACCATAGATAAAATGTTCATGTTGTTCGGGATCCTTTGCCATGTATTTTAGAGTATTTGTTTGCATTTTTGCTTGTAGGTTCCTTTGCTTGTTTGTTATGTCGTGTTTAGGACATATTCTCGCATATATGTGTGGCGTTAGTTTTATTTTACAACCCCACATATTATATATGTTTTCGGGGTAGAGAAATCCATAGAATTTAAATGTTCATTTTATTTTTGCTTTTGAGCAAGTTAGTGAGCATGATATTTTGCCATGTTGCCCTTTTGTTTATTTTGTGTGATTTATTCCATGCGTGATATGAATTAGTTTTGAACTAGAGATATGCCCTTGGATATGCACGCTAGCCCCTGGTAATTTTGGTTGCTATAGAAATCCATGTTTAGGAGTTGTTTTCTTGATGTCAACATGCTAGGAAATAGTGCTGATTTGGAGATGCTGAAATATTTCTAAGTCTGAAATCTGTTATATTTTGTTGCTGTCTTTCCATGAGTTTTGCTAGTGATCTATAGCTCTTGTGAGGTTGGTTCAATGGAGTTATTTGTAGTCCTTAAGATTCTCTAGCATGCTGTAGATTTTCATGCCATTAGGTGCCCTGTAGCATATAGTTTTGCTGTTGTCCATATGCCTTCAGATCGTAAACTGCACTGTCATAAACTGTTATTTTCACTAAGTCTGAAAATGTGTGTGAGATGCCATTTTGTGAGTTCTTTTCCTAGTGATCCATGCTTCCATGCTAGATGTTATTAGTAGTATGTTGTAGTGCATATTACCCTTACCGCCTCATGTCTTGTTTGAGCATTTTAGACTTATGTAGCTTGTTGTTTTGGGGTGTAGAAAATGTCGTGTTGCTGTTTTTGGCAGATTATGACTATTTTTTGTGTAGCTTGTATTTGTTGAACCGTTGCTCCGTTTTGATCGTTTCCTATATGAAACTTTCTTAGAATCTCGCGTCGTTTCATTTTATGTTGCTGCCTTCTTGGTTTGGAATGTTGTGGTTGCCATTTGCATACATATTGCATTCATGGCATCATATCTTGCGATGATCATATCTTTTGAACTGTAGCTCCATTGGAGATGTTCTCTATGTGTAAATTGATTGGAACAACGTGTAGTTTTAGGTCAACCACTTTATTTTTCTGTTTAACAAATATTAAAACGTGTCAGTTCAGATCTGGACAGAATTATAAATTAACGTATGAGGTCAGTTCGGAGATGCTATAAGTCGTTTCCGACCTCATTTAAAATGCCTAGATAGGTGGATAAATTACGCTTCACCTCTTGCCATGTTTAACCACATTTAATATTGCCGTGTACCTAATCGGGATAGAACTAAATAACTCGTATGTGGAGTTTCGTCAGTATGCAACTCGTTGCATATTGAACTTCACTTAATGTGTAGTGTTTCATTGGAGTGAATTGCCATATCATGCCTTGCATTAGACCGATCATGCATCATACGTGTTGAGCATTATGTCGTGCATGTGCCTTGGTGAATGTATGTGTTGATGCTTGTTTCCGGTTTGCTTCTCGATAGAGTTCCGCAAGCGTGTCGGAAAGTGAGGATCCGTTCGACTACATCGGTTCGTCTGCTTCATGGGGTCGTTCTTCTTCCAAGCGGGATCTCAGGCAAGATGACCATTTCCCCAGATACCATTACTATCATTGCCATGCTAGTTTTATCGTGTCTATCGCTATGTCTCGCTGCCTACCACCTGTTAAACATCAGCATCCCAACTTTGCCATGAAAACCTTCAACCTATTCACAACCTAGCAAACCACTTATTGGCTATGTTACCGCTTGCTTAACCATGTGTTAGCGTTGCTAGTTGCAGGTACAGTAGCTTCCATGTGACAACTATATACTTGGTAAAAGGTGGAAGGCTCGGCCTTTCTAGCCTGGTGTTTTGTTCCACCTTTGCCCCTTAGTTTCGGCTATCGGTGTTATGTTCCATAAATGAGCGCTCCTCACATGCTCGGGGTTGTTATGGGGACCCCCTAGGTTCTCGTTTTAGAATATTGGTACTATATTTGCCCAACATAATAATTATGTTAATACTGAAAAGCATAGGGAGTTAGCGCTACCTGAGGAGTAATTCAACATAATATAGGGAGGGCCAGTGCTGGTCCAAAACAGAGTCTTTTGCGGGGCCAACCCGGGGTAACTCGGGTGATGTCTATCAGGCCACCATATGGTGTGCTTATCCCACGTGTCCTGAGAACGAGATACGCCGCTCCTATCGGGTTCGTCGACACGCCGGGCGGCCTTGCTGGACTTGTTTTACCTTTATCGAGCGTTTTGCACGAGGATTCCGAGGATGCTTTGAGCTAAGTCGAGGTTGAGGTTTTCCAATAGGGATCCGAGGAGATCACGGGTTTCCCTGATCGAGGTCATTCCGTCGCAGCGTGTGGTAGTTTGCGATGGACTAGTTGGAGCACCCCTGCAGGGTTAAATCTTTCGGAAAGCAGTGCCCGCGGTTATGTGGCAACGTGGAAACTTTGTTTAACATCCGGTTCTAGATAACTTGAAGTATTCTTAATTAAAATATACCAACTGAGTGCGTAACCGTGACTGTCTCTTTCGTGAGCTCCTTCTCCGATCGAGGACACAATGCGGTTATGTCTGACGTAAGTAGGTGTTCAGGATTATTCACTTGATCATGAGTAGTTCACGTCCGCTATGTGTAGTTCATCCCCCTCTTTTATTCTTGTACTCGTAAGTTAGCCACCTCATATAAATGCTTAGTCGCTTGCTGCAGCCTCACCAGTTAACCATACCTCACCCATTAAGCTTTGCTAGTCTTGATACCTTTGGAAATGAGATTGCTGAGTCTCGTGTGGCTCACAGATTACTACAACACCAGTTGTAGGTACAGGTAAAGGATATTAAGACGTGAGCGCGATGATTGTTCATGTGGAGTTTCTTCTTCTTCTTCGCCGTCGATCTAGGATGCGTTCCAGGCCGGCAGCCTGGGATAGCAAGGATGGACGTCGTTCTTTTCTTGTTTGTTTTCGTCCGTAGTCGGACCCTGATCTTCTTCGTGATATTTATGTATTGTACTGATGTGACTCTCATGTAGCTTGTGGCGAGTGTAAGCCAATTCCATATACTCTTCTCTTCAGTACATGTACTTGTAACGATATCCATTCTTGCAAAATGACGAGGTGCGCTTCTATCCCTGTTGAGGCCATCGCGCCAAAATAAGGACAAGGTCGCATCTTGGGCGTTACAAGGTGCTATCAGAGCCGTACCGACCTAGGAGCCCCCTTGATTGATCAAACTTGGCTGAGCCGACTCTAGTGAAAAACTGCTTTGAGTCTAGTTATATATCGGAGAGTAGGATTCTTTTTTCTCCTCTTCTATGCTCTTATGAGTAATCTTGATGTAATAATTTTAATTTTATTCCTCTTCTCACTCAAAAAAAATTAGGATCACGCGGATATTTTTGGAATCTATATGATGTCGATGTGACGGAGTTCTGTCTTGGTGCCTCCTGTCTGACTTGATTTCTTCCAGGGAGTTGAGCTTCAGGGGATTCTCGACCACATCGCTCTCATTCAGATTTCTTAGTATCTCAGAACGAAGGGTGTTCAAAATTGCTTCAATACTAGTAGTGGCGAGAGGAGTCTGGCTTCCCTAGTACTGGTGCAGATAGATCCGGATGTATTGCCACACTTAGTATCGTTGTGATTACGAGGGTTTGAGATAGATGAAGTTCCGAGATTCTGGTTATGTGTTGACGGATGTGATACACTGGACGGGTTAGTATAGGAGTTGAGTGTTATATTACTCCTTGTATCCGTGGACCAGATTGCATGACCAGAAATTTCGGGAGTTCCTAGGTGGGAATCCAAGTAGTTACTTGTAGGACAATCTTCGAACAAATGCATGATGTTAGGTTGGGTTTCGACATCTAGTGGATTCGTTTGTTCACGGTCTTCTTACAATGGTTCTCATAGTGTCTTAAAGAGTCCTTGTAGCTTGCTATGAAGACTCGGGGACGCTTCGTATGTCGTGTGCACTGCCTTGTACATGATGGCTACTGTAGGATAGAGCCCGTGCGAGCCTCATCCGTGAAAATATCGGACGGGATCTCTCTCATGAGTTTGTTCTGGCTTGTTTCGTAAGCCTCATCCTTTGTTTTGTTGGAGTATGGTAATTCGAGTTGCTTCGATGTCAAGTGGTGAATACCATCTTTCCAAGAGGTCTTCTCATATTTTTATGGGAATGTAGATTTTGTGCTCAATCAAATTGTGTTTTCAATTCTTGTCAACCGGAGTCGTCATGTCAATTTATTTTCAACCGGTGTGCTTCTCTTCAAGTGAATTCAATCCTCTCCAATTTTGTAAGATAATTCTCTCATTTCTTCCGGAGTTCATCTCATTTGTCCCAAGTTGTCTTTGTTTTCCCCGCCCTCCCACCCTTTTCTTTAGTGATTCAGTTCTCATCCAAGTGCATTTCATTTCATTCTTCTTCCACTATCTTTTAATTTCTCTTTTATCCGGTGATTCCTTGTGAAGATTCTTAGGATTTGAAGTTCATCATTTCTTCATTTTGTTTTCTCCCCGGTGGATTCAATTCAAGATCTCGGTGTTCATCATATCCTTTTCATCCTTTAAATTATTTCCCATGTTGAAAATCCTTATTCATGTCTCTCTCGTTTGTTCATCCATCACTTTTGTATCCAAAGTGTTCAAGATATCTCAGAGTTTCTTGTTTTCAGATCTTTCAATTATTTCGATGTCCTCAACCTCATCAAGTTTTCAATTATACCGGTGCAATCTCTCTTTCTAAGCAATCTTTTCAACGGTGGTTTCTTTTAGTGGGCCCATAACCCACAGGTGTTTCCCAAGATCTTATTTGTCTCTTCTAATATTTTCCGGAGATCTCTAATTCTTTTCAACTATGACGTCGGTATCTATTTCATCAGTCATATTCCTTCTTCAAGATCGCTTCAAATTTATTTTCGTCATTGGCTCAACTTTTCCTTGTGCTTATTCCGGAGTGTGTCATTAATTCTTGGTGGTGTTCTCCTCATCTGTTCAGCTTCGAAGACTGAACGAGTGTTTCTCTAAATCTTGCTCCATTCTTTTGAAGATTTTCATCTCAGCTTTGTATTGTCCTCTCATTTGTTCTTGATCAAGAGTAATTCCTTCCATGTCTAACCGGTGCTTTCTGAATTGTTTTCTTTATTGATCCTCCGAAGGCCATCATTTCAGAAGATTTCTTCGTTCTTAGCTTTCAGCTTTCGTTCTCAAATTCTTCTCAATTGTTGTCTCTTCGTTCATCTATCAATTATTCCGATGCCTTGTTCGGTTTTCTATTAGGCGGCTCAAGATCTCTTCATTCTGAAGGTGTTCTTCAAGATTCTTGTGGTAGTAGTTCTCATTTTCTTCTTCATTCTTTCTGCCAAGAGCTAGTTTCTATTCTTTCTAATGGAGGCCTTGTGATGTTGCTTTCTTCAATCTATCATTTTGTCTTTTCAAGATCATTTTGTTCCCTTGTTCAATTTAGTTAGTTTGTTGGGAATCTTCTCAAGATCTTTCCATTGTATCGAATTTTTGTCCCCCTTTTCCTATTGAAGTGCTACCGGAATTTTGTGTTCATTCTTGCTTGTCTCTCATATCATTCTTCATCTCTTTGCAACCTTCATGATTCATTGATTTCACTCGTTTGTCACAGAAGCAACTAAGTTTTACCTCTTGCTTTCTTATCCTCTTCCCCTTTCATTCTTGGATCTCAGGTCGAGATCCTCTCTTAGTGTAGGAGAGTTGTGACAACCCGAGACCGACGCTCCAGAAGATTCCCCTCTTTTCCGTTGCTGGCGTGTGTTTATTTTTTAATTTGTTGCATCATGCGCATTATCTGCATTGCATCGGCACTCCGTTGCCGCCAGTTTTCAAAACTTGCATCCGTTATTAGTTGCCGATTCTCTTCGGGTTTTTTCGTTCACCGTTTCGAGACCAACCACACTCGCACGCGCCCTCAACATCGTCAAAACCTTGTTTTTGAAAGTGTGTATAAAACTTCCTCTGGTTGGGTTGAAACTTGGCGTGCGGTCTTATTTTAATATAGGTAGGCCACGTGCCAATTTTCGTCGCAATCGGAGTTCGTCTGTTACCCGAACGGTCGACCATAGCGGCACCGTTTCAATTATTCATCGGACGTTTTTAGTATTTTAAATCATGTTGCCGCGCCGCACCATTTCGCTCTCATCCCCCCTAGCCACTCTACACAGCCCACCTAGCCATTTCCGCATCCGTGGCCGTCCGATCGCGATCTCATGGTCGAAAACGGAACCAGATTTGGATAACCCTTGCCTCCCTACCCTATTTAAGTAGCTCCCCCTTCCTAATCTGGACCCTAACCCTTCTTGCACCTCAGTTCTCGTGCCATCCTAACCCTAGCCGCCACCCAGCCTCCTCCTAGCCGCCAGGCCCACTCAGGACCGGATCTGGCCCGCCCGATCCCATCCGGAGCCCGAGCCAGTCGGCAGCCGGGCCGCCCTGCCTCTTGAGCCTGCCCCGACCTGTAGCCCCGAGCTCGATCTCCCCTAGCAGCCGCCAGCCAGCCGCTGTCGGGTAGCACCGCCTCACCACCAGATTCGGCCGGCCCGGCCTCGTTCCCGCCGGCAGCCATCGCGTCGCCCGCTTCCCCGCCGCTATGCGCCGCCAGCCACCGTGAACAGCTCCTCGCCGCGTCGCCCGCTCCTTCCGCCGCCGGGAACAGCGCCCGTGAGCCCAGATCCGTCCTGATCCGGCCTCGCCCCGTCGGATTTCGGCTTCCCCGCGCCATCGCCACGCCGAAGCTGGCCTCCGCCGCCGCCTTCCTCCTCTAGTCGCGGGAGGAGGCATGAGCCAGAGCTCGATCGTGGCCACTTGGGTCGCCTCGCCTCCAACGCTCCAGGGTCAGCGCGCCCCAGGCCCAGTACTGCCTTCTCCACCGACCAAGCCGGCCCAAGCAAGAGGTGAGTAACCCCGAGCCCTATTCCCCGCCTTGTGCACCTTTTGGTATAATGCGCCCGTGGTTAAATTTGGCCCATAGGACAGATTCGGCCCGTGTAGGTTTTTTATATAATTCCTATGATTTTTAGCATTTTCACGATATTGCTGTATTTTCAAACACCCGTAGATAATTAACCGTGCATCGGATGGCGACGTATTAAATATGTAACTCGTCTAATTTTTCACGTAGTATAATATTTTGCAACTTGCATGCATGTTTGGAGTGATTTGACGCGTTGTTTTCCTAGTTTTAGGTGCTAGCCTAATATGTTAGTTATTCCATAGATATTTTTGTGCGTGTCCGGATTGTTGAAATACCATAGATAAAATGTTCATCTTGTTCCGGATCCTTTGCCATGTACATTAAGTAGTTGCTTGCATTTTTTCATGTAGGTTCTCTCGCTTGTTTGCTATGTCGTGTTTAGGACATATTCTCGCATATATGTGTGGCGTTAGTTTTATTTTGCAACCCCACATATTATATATGTTTTCGGGGTAGAAAAATCTATAAAATTTAACTATGCATTTCTTTTTAGCTTTTGAGCAAGTTAGTGCGCATGATATTTTGCCATGTTGCCCTTTTATTTATTTTGTGTGATTTATTTCGTGTGTGATATGAATTAGTTTTGAACTAGAGATATGCCCTTGGATATGCACGCTAGACCCTGGTAATTTTGGTTGCTATAGGAATCCATGTTTAGGTGTTATTTTCTTGATGTCAACATGCTAGGAAATAGTGCTGATTTGGAGATGCTGAAATATTTCTAAGTCTAAAATCTGTTATATTTTGTTGCTGTCTTGCCATGAGTTTTGCTAGTGATCTATAGCTCTCTTGAGGTTGGTTCAATGGAGTTATTTGTAGTCCTTAAGATTATCTAGCATGCTGTAGATTTTCATGCCATTCGGTGCCCTGTAGCATATAGTTTTGCTGCTGTCAATATGCCTTCAGATCGAAAACTCCAGTGTCAGAAACTGTTATTTTCACTAAGTTTGGAACTCTGTGTGAGATGCCATTTTGTGAGTTCTTTTCATTGTGATCCATGCTTCCATGCTAGATGTTATTAGTAGTATGTTGTAGTGCATCTTGACCACTTCCGCCTCATGTCTTGTTTGAGCATTTTAGATTTATGTAGCTTGTTGTTTTGGGGTGTAGAAAATGCCATGCGCTGTTTTTGGCAGATTATGACTATTTCTTGTGTAGCTTGTATTTGTTGAGCCGTTGCTCAGTTTTTATTGTGTCCTATATGGAACTTGCTTAGAATCTCGTGTAGTTTCATTTTATGTTGCTGCCTTCTTGGTTTGGAATGTTGTGGCTGCCATTTTCATACATATTGCATTAATGGCATCATATCTTGCGGTGATCATATCTTTTGAACCGTAGCTCCGTTGGAGATGTTCTCTAAGTGTAAATTGATTGGAACGACGTGTAATTTCACGTGAACCACTTTATTTTGTTGTTTAACAAATATTAAAATGTGTTAGTTCGAATCTCGACAGAATTTTAAATTAACGTATGAGGTTAGTTCGGAGATGCTATAAGTTGTTTCCGACCTCATTTAAAATGCCTAGATAGGTGGATGAATTACGCTTCACCTCTTGCCATGTTTAGCCACATTTAATATTGTCGTGTACCTAATCGGGATAGAACTAAATAATTCATATGTGGAGTTCCGCCAATATGCAACTCGGTGCATATTAAACTTCACTTAATGTGTAGTGTTTGATTGGAGTGAATTGCCATCCCATGACTTGCATTAGACCGATCATGCATCATACGTGTTGAGCATTATGTCGTGCATGTGCCATGGTGAATATCCGTGTTGATGCTTGTTTCCGGTTTGCTTTGTCTCGATAGAGTTCCGCAAGCGTCTCAGAAAGTGAGGATCCGTTCGACTACATCGGTTCGTCTGCTTCAAGGAGTCGTTCTTCTTCCAAGCGGGATCTTAGGCAAGATGACCATTTCCCAAAATACCATTACTATCATTGCCATTCTAGTTTTATCGTGTCTATCGCTATGTCTCGCTGCCTACCACCTGTTAAACATCAGCCTCCCAACTTTGCCATGAAAAATTCAACCTGTTCACAGCCTAGCAAACCACTGATTGGCAATGTTACTGCTTGCTTAACCATGTGTTAGCGTTGCTAGTTGCAGGTGCAGTTGCTTCCATGTGACAATATGGGTTCCTTGTTATATCACCCTATTAATTGTTATTTAATTAATGCACCTATATACTTGGTAAAAGGCGGAAGGCTCGGTCTTTCTAGCCTGGTGTTTTGTTCCACCTTTCCCCCTTAGTTTCGGCTATCGGTGTTATGTTCCATAAATGAGCGCTCCTAACATGCTTGGGGTTATTATGGGGACCCCCTAGATTCCTATTTTAGAATAAAGCTCGTCTGGCAAGACCCAACTTTGCCATCCAACTTTGCCATGAAAAATTCAACCTGTTTACAACCTAGCAAACCACTGATTGGCTATGTTACTGCTTGCTTAACCATGTGTTAGCGTTGCTAGTTGCAGGTGCAGTTGCTTCCATGTGACAACATGGGTTCCTTGTTATATCACCCTATTAATTGCTATTTAATTAATGCACCTATATACTTGGTAAAAGGTGGAAGGCTCGGCCTTTCTAGCCTGGTGTTTTGTTCCACCTTTGCCCCCTTAGTTTCGGCTACCGGTGTTATGTTCCATAAATGAGCGCTCCTAACATGCTTTGGGTTATTATGGGGACCCCCTAGATTCTCATTTTAGAATAAAGCTCGTCTGGCAAGACCCAACATTGGTACTATATTTGCCCAACATAATAATTCTGTTAATATTCAAAAGCATAGGGAGTTAGCGCTGCCCGAGGAGTAATTCAACATAATACATGGAGGGCCAGTGTTGATGGTGCTGGTCCAAAACAGAGCCGTTTGCGGGGCCAACCCGGGATAACTCGGGTGATGTCTATCAGGCCACCATACACTGTGCTTTTCCGTCGTGTCCTGAGAACGAGATACACGGCTCCTATCGGGTTTGTCGACACGTCGGGAGGCCTTGCTAGACTTGTTTTACCTTTATCGAGCGTCTTGCGTGAGGGATTCCGAGGATGCTTTGAGCTAATTCGAGGTTGAGGTTTTCCAATAGGGATCCGAGGAGATCACGGGTTTCCCTGATCGAGGTCATTCCGTCGCAGCGTGTGGTAGTTTGTGATGGACTAGTTGGAGCACCCCTATAGGGTTAAATCTTTCGGAAAGCCATGTCCGCGGTTATGTGGCAACATGGAAACTTTGTTTAACATCCGATTCTAGATAACTTGAAGTAAGCTTAACTAAAATATACCAACTGAGTGTGTAACCGTGACTGTCTCTTTCGTGAGCTCCTTCTCCGATCGAGGACACGGTGGGGTTATGTCTGACGTAAGTAGGTGTTTAGGATTATTCACTTGATCATGAGTAGTTCACATCCGCTATGCGTAGTTCATCCCCCTCTTTTATTCTTGTACTCGTAAGTTAGCCACCTCATATAAATGCTTAGTCGCTTGTTGCAGCCTCACCACTTAACCATACCTCACGCACTAAGCTTTGCTAGTCTTGATAACTTTGGAAATGAGATTGCTCAATCCTCTGTGGATCACAGATTACTACAACACCAGTTGCAGGTACAGGTAAAAGATATTAAGACGTGAGCGCGACGGTTGTTCATTTGGAGTTTCTTCTTCGTCGTCGTCGTCGATCTAGGATGGGTTCCAAGCAGGCATCCTAGGATAGCAAGGATGGATGTCGTTCTTTTCTCATTTGTTTTCATCCGTAGTCAGACCGAGCTCTTCTTCGTGATATTTATGTATTGTACTGATGTGACTCTGATGTAGCTTATGGCGAGTGTAAGCCAATTCCATATACTCTTCTCTTGAGTACATGTACTTGTAACGATATCCATTCTTGCGAAACGACGAGGTGCGCTTCTATCCCTGTTGAGGCCCTCGCGCTAAAATAAGGATAGGGTCGCATCTTGGGTGTTACAACTGCGTGGAAGAAATCGGAGAAGGGGGAGGAGACCTCGGGAAGGTGGTCGCCGTCAATTCCCTGGCCGGCTTCGATCAAGGCCAGATCTTGGTGGCCGTGTGCACATTGTGAGCATTGGCCGTCGGGGGGGGGGGGAAGCTTATCCAGCGCCTCCTGATTCTTGATCATGGAGGGCGGCATGGTCGGCTCCACCTGCGCCCCCGTGACGGGAACACTCCTCTTTTTTGGAGATATGGCAACGACGACCCAAAAGTGGAGGTGGAGAAGGAGAGCAGCGGGTGATGCATGCGCAAGGAAGGAGAAGCAGTGCGCGGAGGAGGCGTCTCGAGGAAGGAAAACAATGATGATTCCCTTTTGGTGCACCTCGTAGTCTTAAGGCGGGCGGGCGTTTACCGAGGCATCGTGGGAGAAGTGGGTGTGTCCCGTCCCATCGCGGCTCCCATGTATCACCATCGGTCTCGGCATTTATCAGGCCCCGTGGCATTTTGACACATGTCGTTTCGCACTCAATGGGTGGAACATGTGCACCGTGGGCTCAGGGGTTACCGTCGGTCCAGTGCAACCAGGGTACGATGAGACATCTACTATCGGCCCAGTCAACTATGCGACGAAGGCCCGACCGAGAAAACATCCCATTGTTGAAGTCTAGAGACCACGCCGCGAGGCTCTGGCCCCGCGAGGATCCTTCTCCCTCTGGGAGGGGCCCACACGACGCATGTCCATAGGTTGCGAGCAACCCCGCAAGGTCTCCCCTGCAAGTCCTTCCACTTGGAGGGGTCATGCAATGCTGATCATATAGTCACACACCCGCCACGTGGGTGATATGTCAGGGCGATAGAGGCTGCAAGGACGGCGCCATGGGGCCTAGACAGGGAATCTTTCCCCTTTGTGATAAAAGGGCAGCGAGAAGTTGTCCTCCCCAAAGATGAGTCCCAAGGTTTACCTCTTTTGTGCAAGGAGACCGGCGTGACACCGATGGCCAGGATAGACATCATTGCCGATCCCACGAGCTCGTGATTGGCGGCGCCTTTATAGAGTGAAGACTGACTTTGCCAGAAAACACTAGGCACTTGTATCCCTTCGAATTTCCGCCCTGTGGTAGCCCTTTTCCCATCAATGTTTCGGGGAAAGAGGTCCAAAGTAAGATAAGAGGGACAAGTCGTCAATGTAGAGAAGGGACGAACATTTTTTAGGTGTCATTCGAGAGGAGAGAGTTTTTCTTCCTCCCCAAGAACCTTGTAGGCCATGTGCAAACCAGAGAGAAATCCACCAAGCAGTAGTAGGGTTCTACACTACAAGGTGGCGTGCACCTGTCTTGGGGATAAACACCATGGTGTGACCCGGCTTGAAGTATGACCCGCCAAGACTTGGCAACGCACCCACGAATCAGCAGTGACCTGGTGGGCGGGTCATACATGACCCGGCAGGCGACTCACACAAACAACAAATACCCAAGGCCCAGCATGCACCCTGGCATAAGGCGACTCATAGAGAGGCCAAAAGGGTCGACTCACACAGAAGACTCAAGAAGAGGAAAGACTCCCACAAGAAGGAAACAAGACCCGGATTTGGATTAAAGAGAGACTAGTCCTATTCCTACTCCTAGTAGGACTCTACATGTAAAGTTACCCCTTCCACCTATATAAGGAGGGGTAAGGCGCCCCAAGAGGGACAAGATTCACAACTTACGTCTAGACAAGACAAATCATGAGATAGACAGATTAGACACCCACGAGATTAGAGGTGGCGAGTCTGCACCCTTGTAATCGAGATCATCATCTTCATCAATGAAACACAAGCAGGACGTAGGCTTTTACCTCCATCGGAGGGGCCGAACCTAGGCAAACTTGCGTCTCTCGATTCCGATCAACCCCTTCAAGCCGCCACATGGTTGTGATGGACTCACACCTAAGTTCTCTCACAAGAACATCTGCCGTGACAAAACCACGACAACCTGGGTGACTCCATGCGTCCCGTCTATGCTTTGTGCGCAAAGATTCTTCCTAGTCAAGGAATAGATTGTGTTGAGCTCCCCAATGTTCTAACCAAGTTCTTGAGAAGTTTCCCACACGCACAAAACCAATATATGACACATGGGGGTGAAGGAAAGCATTTCATCAACTGAAGTGGAATCCCAAATTCACGTCAAGGTGAAGCACAAAATGACACAGAGGCATCCACAAACGGTACATAACAAGATTAAGGGAATGAGGAAGTACATCAAGATGACTCACCTCAACCTCATTCACAACCCCCACAAGGGAACGACGACCTCAGCAATAACGAAGATGATGATGATGAGGAAGCTCCACCATCCACATCTCAAAAGCTACCTCGAGTTCAAGCAAGAGTGGACAAGAACCACCCCGTCAAATAAATACTTGGCGATATTAGATCCGCAAGAATCAGTTCCTCTAAAACTTGTTTGGCTAACTTTTGTGAGCACTACTCATTTATCTCTAGTACTGAGCTTGTGAAGGTAGAAGAATCTCTTGAAGACCCGGATAGGGTGAATTCCATGCACGAGGAGCTACACAACTTCGAGAGGAATCAACTATGGACTCTAGTGGAGAAACCCAAGGACGAGCATAACATAATTGGCAGGAAATGCGTGTTTTGCAACAAGCAAGATGAAGATGGACAAGTAGTACGCAACAAGGCTCGCCTTGTAGCACAAGGCTACACTCAAGTCGAAGGTATGGACTATGGTGAGATATATGCCCCCGTGGCTAGACTTGAGTCCATTCACGTTCTATTTGCTTACGCCAATCACCATGATACCACACTTTACCAAATGGACGTTAAAAGTGCTTTTCTAAACGGTGAAATTGAGGAGAAATTGTATGTCAAACAACCTCCTGGATTTGTCAACCCTTAGAAACCTAATCATGTCTATAAACTTCACAAAGCTCTCTATGGTCTTAAATAATGCCCTCGAGCTTGGTACAAATGGTTAACGAAGTTTCTTATAGAAAAGGGTTTTGAAATTGGTAAAATTGATGCAACCTTGTTCAATAAAAGGGTTAATGGCAAATTATTTGTATGTCAAATCTATGTGGATGATATCATACTTGGAGCTACTAAACAATTTAGTGCGAATTTGAAGGTTGATGTCCGAGAAATATGAGATGTCCATGATGTGTGAGATGAAATTTTTTCTTGGTTTGTAAATGAAGCAAACGAGAGACGACACATTTGTCTCTCAAACAAAGTATACCAAGGACTCGTTCAAGAAGTTCAATATGCAAGAATGCAAAGGTATGAAAACTCCCATGCCTACAAGTGGACTTGTTGCCCTCATTAAGGACGAAAAACCTGTTGATCAAAAAGTTTATCAATCAATGATCATTTTATTGTTATATCTATATGCCTCCCGTCCAGATATCATGCTCAGTGTGTGCATGTGTGCCCGATATGTAGGTGCTCCTAAAGAGTGTCATCTTAAGGCCGTGAAAAGAATTGTGAGATACTTGATACGTACATATACCAAACTTTGCCATTTGGTATCCTAAGGGATCTTCTTTTGATCTTATGATCTATTTTGACTCAGACTATGCCGTAGATAAGGTTGATAAAAAATCGAATTTGGGTACTTCTCAATTTCTTGGGAGTTCTCTTGTGTCTTCGTCCTCCAAGAAACAAAACTCGTTGTCTCTATGTACCGCCGAAGCAGAATACATTGTCGTCGGAGCTTGGTTTTCAAAATTCTTATGGATGACTCAAACTCTTACAGACTACGGAATACATGTGAAACAAGTTCCCTTATTTTGTGACAATGAGAGTGCTATCAAGATTGCACACAACCCCATGCAACACTCTTGAACTAAGCATATCCAAGTTCGTCATCACTTTATTCGTGATCATGTTGTAAAAGGAGATATAAATACCAAACATGTTCATACCGATAAAAAATTGGCGGATACACTACAAGAATTAGACTCTTTTCCGTTTGCCATAACGGACGGCAAAGAGGTGATCCACCGACGGGAAAGGTCTTTGTCGTAAGCCTCCTGTCGGCAATGTTCTTACGACTACTTTCGACGGCATATCACCTTCTTTGTCGTCTGTCTGCCTTAAGCGGGCGGCAAAGGTCTTTGTCGTCAGTCTCTGGCTCCGAACATACGGCAAACATGTTTAGACGGCAGCCGACAGGCAATGCCTCCGTTAGGGATAACGGAGGCTTTGTCGTCTGCCTCCCTCCTGATCTTTGTCATCTGCCTCCCTCCCACTCTTTGACGTCTTCCTCCCTCCCTTTCTTTGTCGTCTGCCTCCCTCCCTCTCTTTGTCGTCTGCTTATATGGGCCAGCACATAGTTGGTCCAGCCGGCTCTTTGTCATCCCTTTGCCGTCAGCCTCCCTCCCGCTGTGCCGTCAGCCTCCCAAGGCAGCGGACGACAAAGAGCCTATATGGGCTAGTTGCTGCTGCCCCAGGTTGCACAGCTGGGTGCCACGTGGCACCTTTGCCGTATGCTGCCTGATGGCAAAGGCCTTTGCAACAACTAGCATACGGCAAAGAGCCCATATTGTCACAGTTTTTTTGTTATTTGACAACACATATATATATATAATTCATAGCACATATATGATATATAGGTTACAACACATATACATATACATAGCACGTATAATTCATAGCACATATATAGGTCACAACACATATTCATACCACAAAGTTTCATCCATATATATACATATACAAATAGTTCCACATATACTATTCATCCATATATACATATACATATAATACCACATTGTTCATAAACTCAAATGAAAACTAGAACTAAAGCACTCCATCAATGCCAGCTTCCATGCATGTAGTACATCCAATCTGCAAAATGGGAATAAGAAAGTCAGAAAAAGAAGAAGAAGAACATATATATGATGTTTTGAGCTTATTATGTCATTGTGGAGGAAAATAAGCTAAGTATATGACCTTTTGAGATAACCAAGGTTATTATGCCATTTTTGACCTAACTAAGCTAATTATGTCAATTTGGATGGAAATAAGTTAACTATCTCACATTTATGAGGTAACAAAGATTCTTATGCCATTTTGGACCCATCTAAGTTAATTATGTCATTTTAGAGGAAAACAAGCTAAGTATATAATATTCATGAGCTAACCAAGGTTCTTATGCCATTTTGAGATTATTATGTCTTTTTGGTGCTAAATGGGCAAATTATGTCATTGTTGGGGAAAATAAGGTAAGGAGAATATGAAAGAGGAGAAGAAAGAGGAGGAGAAGAAGAAGAAGAAAAGAAGAAGAAGGAGTAGAAGAAGGAGAAGGAGGAGAAGAATGATAAGAAGGAGAAGGAGGAGAAGAAGAAGATAAGAAGAAGGAGAAGAAGGAGGACAGAAGAAGAAGGAGATAAGAAGAACGAGAATAAGGAGGGATCCTTCTCCTTCTTCTCCTCCTTCTTCTTATTCTTCTCTTCTTCTTCTTCTTCCTGCTTTTCATTTTTCCTCTTTCTTCTCCTCTTGTCCTCTTCTTCGAGCTAAATTAGCTAAGTATGCCTTTTTGGAGCTAACTGGGCTAATTATGTCATTGTTGGGGAAAATAAGGTAACGAGAATATGAAAGAGGAGAAGAAAGAGGAGGAGAATAAGAAGAAGGAGAAGAAGAAGAAGGAGGAGAAGAAGGAGGAGAAGTAGGACTCCTTCTCCTTCTTCTCCTCCTTCTCCTTCTTCTTCTCCTTCTTCTTCTCTTCTTCTTCTTCTTCCTTATGTTTATTTCTCCTCTTCTCCTCTTCTTGGAGCTAAATTAGCTACGTATGTCTTTTTGGAGCTAAATGGGCTAATTATGTTATTTTAGAGGAAAACAAGCTAAGTATATAATATTCATGAGCTAACCAAGGTTCTTATGTCATTTTGAGCTTATTATGTCATTTTGGAGCTAAATTAGCTAAGATATGAGCTAACCAAGGTTCTTATGATGTTTTTACCTAACTAAGCTAATTATGTCATTTTGGAGGATAATTAGCTAAATATGTCTTTGTTGGGGAAAATAAGCTACGTAGAAGAAGAAAGAGAAGAAGCAAGAAGAGAAGAAGGAGAAGAAAAAGAAGAAGAAGTAGGAGGAGGAGAAGGAGGAGGAGGAGGAAAAGAAGAAGAAAAGAAGAGAAGGAGGAGAGAAGAAGAAGGAGAAGAAGAAGGAGAAGAAGGAGGGTTCCTTCTCCTTCTTCTCCTACTTCTCCTTCTTGTTATCTTCTTATTCTCTTCTTCTTCTTCTTTCTTCTTTTCATTTTTCCTCTTTCTTCTCCTCTTGTCCTCTTCTTCATGCTAAATTAGCTAAGTATGCCTTTTTGGAGCTAACTAGGCTAATTATGACATTGCTCGGAAAATAAGGTAAGGAGAATATGAAAGAGGAGAAGGAAGAGGAGGAGAAGAAGAAGAAGAAGAAGAAGGAGAAGGAGGAGGAGAAGTAGGACTCCTTCTCCTTCTTCTCCTCCTTCTCCTTCTTCTTCTCTTCTTGTTCTTCTTCCTTCTTTTAATTTCTCCTCTTCTTGGAGCTAAATTAGCTAAGTATGTCTTTTCGGAGCTAAATGGGCTAATTATGTCATTTTAGAGGAAAACAAGCTAGGTATATAATATTCATGAGCTAACCAAGGTTCTTATGTCATTTTGAGCTTATTATGTCATTTTGGAGCTAAATTAGCTAAGTTATGAGCTAACCAAGGTTCTTAAGATGTTTTTACCTAACTAAGATAATTATGTCATTTTGGAGGATTATTAGCTAAATATGTCTTTGTTGGGGAAAATAAGCTACGTAGAAGAAGAAAGAGAAGAAGCAAGAAGAGAAGAAGGAGAAGAAAAGAAGAAGAAGAATGAGGAGGAGGAGGAGGAGGAGGAGAAGAAGAAGAAAAGAAGAAGAGAAGAAGAAGGAGAAGAAGAAGGAGAAGAAGGAGGAGAGAAGAAGAAGGAGAAGAAGGAGGGCAGAAGTAGGGCTCCTTCTCCTTCTTCTCCTCCTTCTCCTTCTTGTTATCTTCGTCTTCTCTTCTTCTTCTTTTTTGTTCTTTTCATTTTTCCTATTTCTTCTCCTCTTGTTCTCTTCTTCGAGCTAAATTATCTAAGTATGCCTTTTTGGAGCTAAATGGACTAATTATGTCATTGTTGGGGAAAATAAGGTAAGGAGAACGTGAAAGAGGAGAAGAAAGAGGAGGAGAAGAAGAAGCAGGAGAAGAAGAGGAGAAGAAGGAGGAGAAGTAGGACTCCTTCTCCTTCTTCTCCTCCTTCTCCTTCTTCTTCTCCTTCTCGTTCTCTTCTTCTTCTCTTCTTCTTCTTCTTCCTTATTTTCATTTCTCCTCTTCTCCTCTTCTTGGATCTAAATTAGCTAAGTATGTCTTTTTGGAGCTAAATGGGCTAATTATGTTATTTTAGAGGAAAACAAGCTAAGTATATAATATTCATGAGCTAACCAAGGTTCTTATGCCATTTTGAGCTTATTATGTCATTTTGGAGCTAAATTAGTCATCTTAATGAGCTAACCAAGGTTCTTATGATGTTTTTACCTAACTACGCTAATTATGTCATTTTGGAGGATAATTAGCTAAGTATGTCTTTGTTGGGGAAAATAAGATAAACTGAAGAAGAATGAGAAGAAGCAAGAAGAGAAGAAGAAGGAGAAGAAAAAGAAGGAGGAGGAGGAGGAGGAGGAGGAGGAGAAGGAGAAGGAGGAGGAGAAGAAGAAGAAAAGAAGAAGAGAAGAAGGAGGAGAAGAAGGAGGAGAAGGAGGAGAAAAGAAGAAGGAGAAGAAGGAGGGCTCCTTCTCCTTCTTCTCCTCCTTCTCCTTCTTCTCTTCTTCTTCTTCTTCTTCCTTATTTTCATTTTTCCTCTTTCTTCTCCTCTTGTTCTCTTCTTCGAGCTAAATTAGCTAAGTATTCCTTTTTGGACCTAATGGGCTAATTATGTCATTTTTGGGGAAAATAAGGTAAGGAGAATATGAAAGAGGAGAAGAAAGAGAAGGAGAAGAAGAATAAGGAGAAGAAGAAGGAGAAGGAGGAGAAGTAGGACTCCTTCTCCTTCTTCTCTCCTTCTTCTTCTTCCTTCTTTTCATTTTTCCTATTTCAATTGAGCTTATTATGTCATTTTGGAGCTAAATTAGCTAAGTTATGAGCTAACCAAGGTTCTTATGATGTTTTTACCTAACTAAGATAAACTAGCTAATTATGTCATAAATGAACTAGAGAAAACTTACCACAGTGGTCATCAAGGAGGAGAAACACAAGGGTTGTTTGCGGCGGCTTCGTTTGGAGACGGTTGCCCTGGAGAAGGGTCGTGCGATGCTGCTCGGGAGTTATTCTACAGAAAAGATATTTTGCAATGTCTCAGTTAGCATGATGACACTCAATTGTTAATACTAGTTTATTATGACCATTGAAATGAAACTCATCGTGCCAATCGCAGAGAAGACGGGCATCGGAGGAGGGGCTTGACCGGTCTTCTCGCACATAGACTGCACATTTGGTTTTGAAGAGTCGGTCGTATTAGTTAGTAATGAAACAGACATTACACACATGATTTGGCTAATGTAAAAAAGAAACTTACCACAATAAGCTCGTACATGGCCAGGTGAGCCGCCTCATTCCGGGCCCTCTCCTCCTCAATCAATCGAGTCGTGTTCTGGTCCCTCTCCTCAAGGGCAGCCGGAAGAGCAGCCTAGCTTGCCAATCTCTCTTTCTCAAGAGCAGCCTAGTTTGCCGCTCTCTCTTTCTGAATAGCAACCTGCAACACCATTCCTCATTACCACAGTAATGATCGATGGCCACACACATAATGAAATGGATGAAAGTTTTCTAAGTCCGTACAACTAACCTCGATGGCAAGATCAACTGGCTGTGGACGAGGCATTATCTCTGGAGAGGAGCCCGACTGGTGCGCCTTGATCTCCGGGAGAGTGAGTGGACAACGTATTATCCCATCTCCAATGGCTATCGAGCCATGGGTCCTCCTGCCACCAGATATCATCACCAGCTCTGTTAAAGTCCTCCCCTTTCCAAGCCTTCCCCGTGTCCCTTTATTTCACGAGCTTGTGGTGGGATGAGATGCTGGTGAAGTTATTTGGATCATCCAGGTCAGACTCAGAGAATGCCTTCGCCTTCTTGTAGGAGGCAGTATGGGCCATGCCATAAAGGTCGTACAACTCTGGCATCTCCGTCTTATTGTGATACGCCTAAAAGAGAGGAACAAAGTATTAGTAAGGGGCTCAAGCTAGCATGAAGAATGAATTGCATGAATCATGAAGCAAACCACATACCCAGTTTCATCCGAACTGAAGTAAGTTGGCGCTGCCTTGATGGTGTGGCACACCAACCATTTGGCTACGCCGATCCTTCGCATTGTTGTGGACGGCACGCCAGTTGCCTGTGTACCACTCATCCACCAATGCCTCCCAACAATCCATCTTATCCGCACACCATCTCGGGGGCACCTATAAGTTATTAGAAAGAATTTTGAGCATTACGCCTATGAATCAAATCAAGAAAACTATGTACAAGGCCTTAAGAATAGGTAATTACTTTCATGTACTCTCTTTCTTCAGATACTTTCCGCGGCACTCCTTCTTCTGCTTCTTAAGACCACGCGTGGCGTAGTAGTCTCGAATAGCCTGCGGCCGAGCCTCATGGCGTAAGTTCTGTAATAACCGCCTACACTCGGCCTCGATAACCTTGGCCCCCTCCTCCTCATATCCCGCCTCACACCTATAGAAGGTCTACAATCAAATGAGACAACACAGATTAGTACAATAATTAGCTATATTGTTAATTTTAGATTGTGTAGAAGGATAATTTACCCAAAAGCTGTTGATCACCATCTCGGCCCTCGTGTGGCACAAGACACCATCTATAATCTCCTCCGGCGGGGCCTGCGCAGCCTGGTAGTGCTCCCAGGTAAATCCTAGTGTAGGAACCTGACCCTCACCACGCAACATGACAAACCCCGGGAAATTTGTCCGGCAAAGCACACCAAGGAAGTTGTTCGGCTTGTGGACTCCACGAGGGTGTGTCCATCCCCTGCAGTATGATAAGGTCAACGCATTAGATATTTTAAGAAACTTGAAGGCATAAGCTGAAAAAAGAGTAAATGTACTTACCTATCCCCTTCAGACTTAATCACCGGCCTCTGCTCGCGGATAGCTGGCAGGACCGGGAGACGTGTACTACCACGCTTGTACACAGTGGCCCCGTCCATCTGCACGTTGCCCTCACTATCCATAGACTCATCCCCACCATCAACAGAACAACCACCCGGACCCTCAGTCCAATCTGGCACCTCGATCCGATCCGACCAGGCACCCCAACCGGACGTCTCCACGTCGGCTGAAGCCTGTGTGGCATGAGTCTCCTGGGACGTAGCCTCAGGAACCGGAGTCTCGTGGTCTTAACGCACCTCGGCCCGAGGCTGATCCTGGACCGGAGTCTCATGGGCCGAATTCCCATCCACCCAAGGCTCCTGGATCGGAATCCCCATAGCCTCCTCCGCAAACGGGTCCACCATAGTAGTATTGTGCTCGGGTGAATGAGCTGGTGGTGGTGGCGGGGACGGCGCAATAGTCCGCCTACATCTTCCGCGGCCACCACCTCTCCATGTACCCTTCCCATTCTTCCCTACCCGACCAGCACCTCTTCCAATGGGCAATGCCGCTGACGAAGAAGCACCCACGGGTGGTGCCGTCAGACTGTTTGCCAAGGCTCTACAGAGAGATAGGGGTGGAATGGAAGTACGACTCCTCGTGCGGGCCGCCGAAGAAGAACCTGTCGAGCGATCTGGACCCATGCCCACCATATTTCAACACCCGCTGACCTGCCATGATAAAGATTAAAAGAAATTAGTACAACATAAAAAATTGAATAACTGACATGAATAATAATATGTACATATATAATTTAAGTTGGGAATCTTACAAACTAATAATAATCATCACTAATGCATCATCATCATCACTATCACGCATGTCTTCATGAATGACGTGCTCATCGGGTTCAACTACAGGAAGTTGTTGAAGGCCTTTCTATAATCGTTCAAGCATTGAGAGGTCATCCGCATCAGTAACCTCTTCTAGTTCCAGCCCAGCTGGTTCTGGCTTAGGGGTGAAGTTGGATTCATTGTCGCTGTCTACTTCCATGTTCTGGGGTGAAGCACGGCGGTTCTTGAAACATTTCTTGGAAAGACGTGTTTCTTGGAATAATTCTCCATCATATGTGTCTGGGTTAATGTGAGGTTCATAATCCTGTTCATTTGGGGGAGGTGGTCTAACACGTGGCGACAATTCATAAACAACATACCAACCTTCCAGATTCTTATCAGTTTGGCATGCCCACGGTAGATAGAAAACTTGGGTCGTTTGTTGAGCCGTAATATAGACATCAGGAACATATAAATGGGTGTTTGGATTGATTTCGACTAGTCCTATATGTTCATGAGTCCTTCTAGTCTCCTTCGGCTAGAACCAATAACATTTGAAGACTACGACGTTCAATGGGTTTTCACCATAGAATTGAAGTTCATAAATTGCTTCAACTCTTCCATAATACTTGATACCACCTTCCCCGATAGCAGAGACACAACAATTTGTAGATTTTCGGTCGGGCATAGATAGCTCTTTGCCAAAGGTACGAAAGAGATACCCGTTGATGTTGTATTTCTCAAATGAACGGACGTTATAGTCAAAACCATTAGCGGCTTGTCTCAATTCGGCGTCCATAGACTCTGAATTAGCCCACAAGTTTAATACGAAATGATTGTTGCATTATCCGCAAGTTAGACCAAGAAATGAAATGGTCCATTATTGATAATTACCGTTTGTTTGAACCAAGAGATGAAAACGGGATAGCCGCCTCCATGCTTTGCCAGAAGCTCATACTCTTCGACGGAATCATTTTGGATCACTGCTCCATCTGAGAATTTGGCGACGTATCGGCTGTATGAAATATCCGGGAATAAGAGCAGTTCAAAGGAATTATAAGTTACAGAAAAATGTGCCGAGAACTTACTCGATGTACGGCCGCACTTCTGTTAGGTTGTTGAAGATATACAACGAAATGTTCCGCCATTCTTCGACAAACAACGTTATTGGTTTCGAAGAACCGGGTGGTGTGAGCTTTCCTTTGAATAAGCTAAGGTTGGATCCACCTTTTTTAGTGTCTTCATCATTGTACCGAGGCTTCCGATTATGCAAATGATGATTTTTGGCTTCGTAGTGTGCTGTCACAAAGTTTGCCACCTCCTCGGTAATGAATGCCTCAGCCATTGATGCTTCAATTCTACACTTATTTTTACATTTAGCTCGAAGCGACTTCTGCATCCTCTCAGTTACATAGCACCGACGATTTTGCACGGGCCCACCCAATCTTGCCTCGGTCGGTAGATGTAAAATCAAATGATGCATTGGATTAAAGAATCCCGATGGAAAGATCTTCTCTAACTTGCATAGCAACTCCGGTGCAAACTCCTCCATGTCATCTACCACGCCAGGCGACAATTCTTTCGCACAAAGAACACGGAAGGAATAGCTCAGCTCCACCAGTACTAGCCATTCATCCTGAGGAATAAATCCACGTAACATCACCAGCATTACCCGCTCAAGCCATATGTGCCAATCATGACTCTTGAGACCAAAGATTTTTATTTTTTCAAGACTCGCCCCCTCTTTAGATTCTCTGCATACCCATCGGGGAACATCAAGTGCATTTTGACCCACAAGATAATTTCCCTCATAGTTGGCCTTCCAAGATTGAACCAGGCCTTTGGCTTCGACCACTTCTACTTTCCTTTGCCTTCTCGCATGTTTTGTAACGGTCTATGACATAGTGTCTCTTGATCGACTCTAGCCTTAGTATTATCCTTTGTATTCCCATCTTTGTCGAACAATGTACCAAAAATAGCCTCTCCGATATTCTTTTCAGTGTGCATCATGTCGATATTGTGTGGACGAAGGAGGTCTTTGAAGTAAGGAAGATCCCACAACCATGGATTGTGAGTCTAGGCATGTTTTTAATTATACCCCTTGAAATACCCTGGACGCTCTGGATCGGGCTCGAGGGCATTTAACTGATCGAGGATGTGTTGGCCTGTCAATGCAGGTGGTGCCAAGTTTTTGACAACTTTACCTTTGGTAAAGTTCTTCTTGTCTTTTCTGAACTGATGGTCAGGATCCAGGAACTGTCTATGCAAGTCAAAGCAAGAATACTTCCGACCCTCCTGCAACCAATGAAACTGAAGAGTTGCCTTGCATGTGGGGGCACGGGAACCTTCCATGCACACACCATCCAGAGAATAGCGCATACGCCGGCAAGTCATGCATAGAGTACATGTACCACACATGCATTTTGAAGTTTTCTTTTCCAGCGGCATCGTATGTCTTGACCCCATTATCCCAAGCTTCTTGTAATTCATCCTTAAGCGGCTGCATGTACACATTCATATTCTTCCCCGGATAATTGGGCCCTGGAATTATCAACGTCAGAAATATGTTCTTTCTTTGCATAATCTGCTCGGGGGGGGATTGAGTGGAATGACAAATACAGACCGAGTACTGTATTGGGTTGCCGTCATGCCGAAGGGATTAAAACCATCCATGGCGATGCAGACTCGAGGATTCCTTGGATCTGCCGCTTTATCCTTATGCAATCCATTGAAATGTTTCCACGCTTCCCCATCCGATGTGTGTACCGCCATCTTATTCCCATCCGCATCAAGTTTGGTTATTTTGCCCATTTTTTGCCATGTCATCTGCCTGGCTGTCTCTTCGACCATGAAAAGACGTTGAAGCCTTGGTATGATTGGCATATACCGAAGAATACTAATTGTGATTTTGGTATGCCTCTTCTCACCCATACCGTTGTCTACCAGAAGATACCTGCAAGACTCGCAATTGGGACAATAGTCCAAGTGTGCATACTCCTTCCTAAATAAGACACATCATTTCTCACATGCATCTTAGGTCGTTAGGGGGAGAGAGGGGGTGCGGGGTGGGCCACCCCGTGCTCTTTGTCGTCTGCCTGAATGATCTTTGTCGTCAGCTGGCACACGGAAAAGAGCAGACTGATGGCAAAGATACTCTTTGCCATCAGTCTGCTCTTTGTCGTTTGGTTTCTGGTAGCTCATGGCAAAGAGGGTCTTTGCCATCAGCCAGCAGATGGCAAATTCTCTGATTCCAGTAGTGATATATTCACAAAAAAACTTGATGAGAACGTATTTTTCCACTTGACGTGTGATTTGAACATGATAGGTGCTTCAAGTTTGTTCGAATGACTCACTCGGATGCATGAAAGGGCATGAGCTTCATGACTATTCCTTGATATTATTAACATGATATTATCTCTTATCTCGGAAAACTATGCTCCCTTGTATTGCATCTAACCTTTTGTAGGTACTTGGATGGACTAGACTCCACTAGATTGCCGTCAACTCAAATCATAAGCAATGTTGTCATGGCCAAGTATCAACAACCATTCTTTGTGTTGAAGGAAGAAGACAGTACAAACTATATCCTTGTGTGACATCCCCGAATTATGCCAGAGTAACCCCTGTAATCAAGCTACAATAGTCACACGTTAATGGTGCCATGTCATCAAGATTAGCTAAGCCAAATTGCCACATGACAAAACCAAGACTAAATTCAAATTAAAATTTAAGTCAAATTAATTATTTTCTTCAAACTATAAAATAAAAATCATGATTGGGTTGAAAATATTCCCTAAGTAATTGTCCATGTAAAACCAACATTTTTCCAAGTATTTAAATGCCCTAAATTATTTAAAACAGAGAACAAAACTATTATGTAAATACCTTTTTTGTTTTATGAAAATTTTCAAACGGTTTGAAATGGTCCTCAAACTTTTTGTAGCAGTGCTGAATATTGTAATGTGAATAAAGGAGTAGGTCACATATTTTACAAAAGCTAAATAGTGCTGCAAATAAAGCCAAAACATAATAGAGATACTAAAGCACAAATTAAACAAAAGGAAAAAAGAAATACTAAAACGTTACTATTCAGATGGGCTCTATGCTGCGATATTGTTTTTGGCCTAGGCCACCTTGGCCTTTCTCCTACCTACCTACAAAGGAGGCACGGGCCATGGCGTGGCACACATCCAGGGCACCATGGCCGTGGATGCCCTCCACGTCGCTCCCTCTGGACTACAAAAGCATCGAAC
Source organism: Hordeum vulgare subsp. vulgare (assembly GCF_904849725.1). Lineage (NCBI taxonomy): Eukaryota > Viridiplantae > Streptophyta > Magnoliopsida > Poales > Poaceae > Hordeum > Hordeum vulgare. Next base: position 185,402,654 of record NC_058520.1, on the reverse strand, counting down.
GAAAACCCTAGCTCGCCCTCGTCCATTCCCTCCTCGGTCCCTTTCGTTCCCCATCCTCTCTAGCCCGAATTCGTTGTGAAAATTCGTGGTCACCGCTGCCTCGCCCTCGTTGACGCGTCCAACGGCCTCTTCGACGTGCGGGAGGATGTCTAGGATGTCCGCTGCGGCGGGATCCGTCCGTTCCGGGGACCAGCTCAAGCCGGGACGACCCGTACGCTCGCCATCGCCGCCATCTTCGCCCAGGGCCGCCACACCTCCACGTCAAGTTCGTCGCATCCCGGCCGCCCCGTGCCTTTGGACCTTGTCCACGAGCCTCCTGGTGAGCTCCTCTGTCGATTCCCCTGGTTCCCGTGCTCGATTCGTTGCCGTAGTTGTCGCCCCGAGTTCGTCCATGCGCGACCGTGCGTGGCCTCGGTGCTGCCGTGCTGCTGCTGTTGCGTCCCGCCATCCGCCTGCTGCCACATCGCCGCGCCCCACGTCCACGCGCATGCTTGTGCGCCCCTCCGTCGCCCAGCGTGCGCGTGCATCGTCGCGACCGCCTGCTATCGTGCTCCTGCTGTTGCCCTGCTACTGCTGCCATTTGCCGCTGCTGCTACTTGTTGTACTGCTTGCTGCTACCATGCTGCCGCTACCACGCGTCGTATGCTCGGCCGCTCCCGTGTCTTGCTGCGGCTGGCATGGCAAGGCCATGGCCAAGTGCGCCATGCGTGTGTGTGATGTGTATGGTGTGCACGGCCATGTACATGGGTGTGGCCGGCTGGTTCATTTGATGGCCGGCTGGCTAGTCTAATTATTAGTGGTTATTAGGTAAGTATGGTGTGCACGGCCATGTACATGCATTGTTATTTTAGCTTAGTTAGGGCAATTAGTGGTTATTAAGTAGTATAGCGTAATGGCTTGTGTACCCCAACTGATCTGATTAGTTTCTTTATCTATTTAGTGTAGTCTATGCCATGTGGGCCTCTGGTTTATTTTATAAGCCTCATACGAAATATGTGTGAATGACATATGGAGCCATCCCATAAAATTTTTTATTATAAATATATATATGTAAAATAATAATAATTAATTATTTAATTAATTAGCAAGTAATTAACTAACTATTAATTAGTTGATTTAATCAATCCCTAATTAATTTGTCTAAACTAATTAGGTAATTATCTGATATGTATAATATTCTATGTTAGTTAATTTGTGTGGTGGACACGTGGGGCTCACTGATCATGCTGATGTCATTAACACATATTTGGATTAAATTAATTTCGTTTATTTTCAAAATATAATTAAAACTTAAAAATTAATACAAAATAATCCGTAAGTGAGATCAAAATACTTTCAACATGAAAGTTGATCAGCAGAACGAGACGAATCCGGCTACCCGGTCCATTCGTCTGTCACGCGTCCCTAGCATAGCAAACATGAAACTTTTCCATCGTTTCTCGTCTGACCGGTAGTAGCCCGAGATCCGGAAAATATTGTCAGATATTCTTCCGACCCGTCTATGATGGATGTTATTGCATTAGCTCATGCCTAGCCTGCTTTTTGTCATGTCGTGCTTAGTGTTGCACTGTTGTTATTATTTATTGTTTCTTCCCCCTCTTCTTACCGGTAGACCCCGAGACCGATGGTGATCCGGTGATCGACTACTTCCCGGTCAAGGATCCGTTCTATTTGCTGAGCAACAAGGCAAGCAAACCCCCCTTTGATCATTCCTATATTGCCTATGTCTTTCTTCCTACTTCTTGCATTAGTATTTTGCTACTGTTGTAGTTAGCTCCTATATCTGATGCATAGCCTATTTTTGATGAACTGCTACTTTCACCTCTGTACTTTAAATCTGCTTAGTATAGGTCGAGCAGTCATCCCCTCTGACCCTGTAGTTCAGTTGCCCCGCTTGCTTTCAATCTCGATCCCTGATCAACGAGCCAGCCCCGACACAGCACACACACACCCCTTAGTTGTACGACGCTACAGAGATACTATCGGGTACCGAGGGTGACACCTCGCTGAGTACTCCTGATGATATCTGTGTAGTATAGCTAGTCGGTCGTGGTTATCGAGGGTGATTCCTCTTTCACCATTCCCGACGATGCCTCTCTCGTGAAACCCCTCAATTGTGGGACCCACGATGGTGATTCCTCTAAGCCCACCTTGACGGATACATCGTTCGGAATCCAACGAGGGTGATACCTCGGATTCCCCCCGATCTTACAACCACACAGTTACTCGACCATGTTACTGGGATCATTGGTGATTAGTTGTTAAGACGGGTGGATTCCCGCGAGACTGTGTTGATGGCCTAATTAAAATGTTAATGGATTTCGGTATTCGATCTGGGTTGGTCGGAGACCTTTTTGCACTAACCGTCTGCGTGGGAAGAATTATGGGTACTCGACATCGCGGTATCAGCCGAAGCTTTTCAGATGTCAGCAACGTAGTGGCGCGCGCCCGAGTGGTCCCGAGATGCATTGCACTTGTGATTAAGGGATGCTAGGACCGACGTCGGCCGCCCTCGCATCGTGCAGGAGCGCGAAGGGGAACTAGGCCCATGAACCCTTTGCGCTTAGGATGAAAGGATCGATATGGTTGACTAGAGGGGGGGTGAATAGGCAACGACCACTTTTTAATTAATCTTAGCAAGTTAGGGTAAACAACATACTGGTTCACAAATATAACAACAATGGGGTGAACCGTAATGAAGCTAACAACGAGAGCTACTAAGACAAGTAAGATATAGACAACAACATAAACATACACAAAGTAAAGGTTAGAGGTAACCACAAGTGGAACCAATGAAGACGTCTCCGTTGGAGCGGTGTGGAGGCACAATGCTCCCCAATAAGCCACTAAGGCCACCGTATTCTCCTCGCGCCCTCGCACGACGCAAGGTACCGTGATTCCACTATAGTGCCCTTGAAGGCGGTGACCGAACCTTTACAAACAAGGTTGGGGCAAACTCCACACAAAGCTTGGAGGCTCCCAACAAGACCACGAAGCTTCACCACAATGGAATGTGGCTTCGACGTGACCTCAACCGTCTAGGATGCTCAAACACCCAAGAGTAACAAGATCCGCAATGGATTGGTGGGGGAATCAACTTTTCTCTTGGTGGAAGTGTAGATCTAGGCCTTCTCAACCAATCCCTAAAGAATCAACAAGTTTGATTGGCTAGGGAGAGAGATCGGGCACTTTTGAGCTTAGGGAGCAACAATGGAGTTTGGGAGGGTAAGAGATAAGGTTCCACAGCTAGAAGAACCCTTTATATGGTGGGGGGGGGGGAATCCAACCGGTTTCCCACTCAGAGCCCGTGCCTAGCGGTACTACCGCTGGATGCAGCGGTACTACCGCTAGCACTCCAGCGGTACTACCGCTCGCTGCAGCGGTACTACCGCTAGCACTCCAGCGGTACTACCGCTCGCTGCAGCGGTACTACCGCTAGCACTCCAGTGGTACTACCGCTGGCTGCAGCGGTACTACCGCTGGGCCCATGGTAGTGCATAGGCACTACCACCGCCAAGAAAGTCTTCGCAAAAAGGTCCGTCCAAGTACTACCGCTAGGAAGGTGGTACTAAGCACCTGGAGCGGTACTACCGCTGACCAGGGGCGGTACTACCGCAGCTATCGGTACTACCGCTGGCTGCAGCGGTACTACCGCTAGCACTCCAGCGGTACTACCGCTAGGGCCAGCAATACTACCGCTAGGGCCAGCGGTACTACCGCTAAGCCCAGCGGTACTACCGATGGGGGACCATTTGCAAAGAGGAGAGAAACACAAAGGCGAGAGCCACTCCAAAGTTGCCGGCAAGGGGGGAAAGAGGTGTAGTGTGCGCGTGCAAGATTGATTCCACCCAAACCTTTCCACTACGGGTCCCCTCTTAATAGTACGGCTTTCCTATGACTCAAATAAAGAGAATCGTAGAGAACACCGTGCTTATGTTCCATGAAAGAGGGGGGCGAGTTATCTGAAATCTTAACATACACGGTTAGTCCTTTGCGGTACTGTCATCAATCACCAAAATTACTTAGGCATAAACTATGCCCCAACAATCTCCCCCTTTTTGGTGGATTGATGACAATAACGGATTTGAACAGTGAATAACATGTGAACAAAAAGATAGAGATATATGAAAATAAGGAGCATATGACTCACAGCATATGATTGAAATAAATCTCACACTAGTTCATGTCTCATGTCACACAAAGCAAAGATAACAAAATAGAAGCAAACCAAGTTCGAAGCAAACACGAAAGATAAGCAAAGCTAAGCAAAGTTCAACTCTCAAAGCAAATCCAGCTCCTAGACTCTCTCCCCTTTGGCACAAGACACCAAAAAGGGGCACACCTAACGCCACAGGTGGTCACTCCTCATCCTCATCATCCCCAGACTCGTCCGTAGCATCCAGATCGTCCTGCTGCTCTTCATTCTCCTCCTCCTCCTCTTCATCAGACCACTCGTAACCTTGAGACCGCATCCAAGCAGACTCTGGAGTGATGTCGTCCTCTGATCCGCTAGATATGTCAACATCAAGTGTCCTCAGGACACGCTTGTGCCTCTGACGGTTCTCCTTCTGGGCCACGTGCGTCTGATACTGTCCCTTAGCGTGCATACAGAAGAGAGTCTTCATCTTATCCTGCAGTTTCACGGCCCAAGATGGCATGGCAGAAGAGCGGGACTGAGAAGCGGCTCCCCTGTCAGCAGCAGTCTCTGTGTTAGTGTCCATGTGCTGAGATGAAGTTAATGGGTTGGCCCATTTGTCCTTGATGCGAAGCTTGATCGGATCGTGCACAAAGTAGTCAGCCTGAATGTCGAACTCTTCCTGCGGATAGGTGTCTTGCCACTTCTGACGGATATAAGAAAACAAGTAGGGCCCGTAGATGGGAACCTTGCGCATCATGATGCAGTTCCAGAGCTCAGTGAACATCACATCAGAAATATCGAGAGGGGCAGACTCCTTAGTCATAGCCTCCTCACAGAGCAGAAGCATCTCAGCCAGAGAGCCATGTACCTCGTCGAAGTTGCCAATGCGAGGAAAGAGGGTGTTGCGGAAGATCCGATGCATGATATCCAGATGCCTGGGGAGCACACCTTTCTTCACATAGAGTTGCTGCAACCTATCCTTGGAGGGGGCCCTATCAGTGGGAGCTGCAGCATGAGGACGCGACCCAAGTGGAGTGTCAGCTCCCTGAAAATCAACCTTGAGAAATGCCATGAATTCACGCCAGGACCCTGTCATCTTCTGAGTCCCAGTCATCCAAACCAGGGAGCGCTCGTCATCAAGCGAGAAGTGAACCGTGACATAGAACTGGGCAACAACATTTGGGTCAAAGTCTTTCTTGAAGGTGATGATCTCCTTGATGCCAAGCTTGTCAATCAGAGAGAGAGCATCACCAAAGTAATCCAGGTTTCGCTGAAGGTGAGCCAAGTCAATCCACTGAACTGGGACAAAACTCTTCTTGAAATGCTTGATGATGTCACGATAGATCCTGCAATGATCTGTTGCCTAAACATGATCGACATTCCTGATCACAGCCCTCTCTTGGAGATAGTGGTTTTGATTGCGGAACCGCAGAATATCCTTAGGGGGCATGGTGCGAACGTTGACCCCCTTGTCCTTCTGAGCGGCCTTCTTGAAGGCCTTCTTTTTGGGTTGCAGACCTGAAGTGGCGGTGCCCTCTAGAGCCTCAGGATTGCGATAATGCTTTGACTGTGTGTCCCGTGGGGGGTTCGAGCGGCGAGCACCACCAGTGACACAAAACACACACCGAAAAAGAGCGACAGAAGGAGTCAAGGCAATGAACAAGAAGAGGCACAAAGTAAACACTCATTGCCAAGCACATGAAAAGAAGAAACAGAATCTCCTCTTGGCGGTAGTACTGCTAACCCTGGCGGTAGTACCGCTGGGGTCCTGGCGGTAGTACCGTTACCCCTCGCGGTAGTACCGCTCGGGTCTGATTTTCAGATCTGAATATGAAAAGAACCCATAAAGATGGCTACATGGAATTTGACGAGGGCCATGGGCTGTGTATAATCACTAAGAACTCCACCACAGCCCTAACAACATGAGGATCACAAGTACCATCTAAATAAGAACATGCCTAGGCAAGAGGATGCAAGTTTTAGATCTAATCCAAAACTAGAAGACATGCTTTATCTAAAACATGAAAATCCTAGGCATGGCAATATAAAAGCAAAGATTCATAGGACCTACACTCCCCTCGAATACCTCCTTCATGCCATCCAAGAAGAAAGCACAATATCAAAGCTCCTAACCCTAGAACAAGAAGACATCAACCAAGAGAAGAAAGGGAGGAGCTTTACCGGGATCCATGGCACTTGGAGGAGGAAGGAGAAGTGGAGAAAACCCTCCAATTCAACGGATAGAAGGGGCTCCACGGATAGAGATCCAAAGAGGGGGAGTTCGGGGTTGGGGAGGGAGGAGCCACGAGGAAGAAGAAAGAGGCAGGAAAAATGGGCTCCCCCTCCTTTATATAGCCCAAGGGGTACGGGCCAGCGGTAGTACCGCTGTGATCCTGGCAGTAGTACCGCTACCTGGCGGTAGTACCGCTGGTTGCAGCGATAGTACCGCTTGGGTCCTGGCGGTAGTATCGCAAGTTGCAGCCGTAGTACCGCTGGGGTCCTGGCGGTAGTACCGCTCCCCCTGGCGGTAGTACCGCTCCCCTAAGACAGCCCTAAAAATGTCCTAGTTAGGTCGTGGTAGATTGGGGTCCTGGCGGTAGTACCGCTACCCCTGGCGGTAGTACCGCTGGGGTCCTGGCGGTAGTACCGCTACCCCTGGCGGTAGTACCGCTGCAAATGTCACAACGAGACCTAGGAGAAGAGAAGAACGTGGGCAAATGACAAGTGAGTGAAAATAAGAAGAGAGCACCAGCAAGATATACTGACTTGTCATTTTGTATCCTTTATTCCATATGAGAGAAAGGTGGGGGGCGGGGGTCGAGGCCACCTATGTTTGAGACAAAGGTATGACACCGCGAAGAATTATCCTTTGGTTCATGACCAACGCTCGTCTTTGAAGCACAAGTGCCATTTGGCAATGGCTAAAGTGAAAGACTAGATCGATTTATGCATAATGGGGGAGGGAGAGTTCATTGAGAGAACAACACTCCCCCTATGTCCATGCCTACATCTAGAACAATATAGAATGCATAGTAAGGTGCAACGTGCCTAGCTTCAATCCACATTACTTGAATCAATGATATTTAGCTCATGCCTTAACTCCCGGAACCTTGCTTCATCTAGGGGCTTAGTGAAGATATCTGCAAGTTGCTCTTCAGTGTGGATGAAGTGAACCTCAATATCACCTAGCTTGATATGTTCACGAATGAAGTGATGGCGAATATCAATATGCTTGGTTTTGCTATGTTGCACTGGGTTGAGGGAGATCTTGATAGCACTTTGATTGTCACATAGAAGAGGCACTTTGTCACAAGTGACACCATAATCCTTTAAAGTTTGCCTCGTCCATAGCAATTGTGCACAACAACTTGCAGCTGCCATATACTTAGCTTCGGTGGATGATAGAGAGACGCAATTCTGCTTCTTTGAAGCCCAACTTACCAGTGAGCGACCAAGGAATTGGCATCCTCCAGAAGTTGACTTCCTCTCCACACAATCTCCTGCCCAATCCGAGTCAGAATAGCCAACTAGATTGAAGTTTGCTCCTTTGGGATATCATAGGCCAAAGTTTGGGGTATGAGCCAAATATCAAAAGATTCGCTTAACAGCCATATAATGACTTTCTTTTGGTGCGGATTGAAACCATGCACATATCCCTACACTCAACATATTATCCGGTCTAGATGCACAAAGGTAAAGGAGGGATCCAATCATGGAGCGATATACCTTTTGATCCACTGCTTTACCATTGGGATCACTGTCAAACTTGCATCTTATTGGCATGGGGAACTTGACTGGTTTGACATCTTCAAGCTCGAACCATTTGAGCATGTCTTGAGTGTACTTGGCTTGTTTGATGAAGGTCCCTTCTAGGCCTTGTTTAATCTCGAACCCGAGGAAGAACTTCAACTCTCCCATCATGGACATCTCAAATTTCTCAGTCATTAGTGCAGCAAATTCTTCATTGAAGGAAATGTTAGGAGAGCCAAAGATAATATCATCAACATACAGTTGGCATATGAACAAACCCCTTTAACCCTCTTAGTAAAAAGAGTGGGATCTATCTTCCCAATTTCAAACCCACGATCTTGTAACAACTCAGTAAGATACTCATACCACGCACGTGGGGCTTGTTTAAGGCCATAGAGTGCCTTATTAAGTTTGTACACATGATTGGGGAGCTTGGGATGTTCGAATCCCGGGGGTTGTTTGACATAGACCAACTCATTTAAAGGACCATTAAGAAAGGCACTTTTCACATCCATTTGTTGTAATTTGAAGTTACGATGAGAAGCAAATGCAAGCAACATGCGAATAGATTCTAGACGAGCAACAGGGGCAAATGTTTCACCGTAGTCGATACCCTCGACTTGGGAGTAGCCTTGAGCCACCAATCTTGCCTTGTTTTGAATCACAATCCCATTGGCATCTTGCTTGTTCTTGAATATCCATTTGGTCCCGATGACATTATGTTCCTCCGTTGGCCTTGGCACTAAATCCCAGACTTGGTTACGCTCGAAGTTGTTAAGTTCTTCATGCATGGCCATAAGTCAATCCTCATCATCGAGCGCTTCCTGTACCTGCTGAGGTTCACAATACGAAACAAACGCGTGATGCTCACAAGAATTCCAAATCTGTTGACGGGTGGATACTCCCCTTTTTAAACTGCCAAGTACATTCTTCATAAGATGTGACTTGACTCTCGGCTTGTTCGCAATCTTGGTTGCTCGATGCTCCAAGAGTTCTTCATTGGATAACTGGGGAGCATCGACTTGTTTACTTTGCTTGCCCTTGCGTCTTGAGCCTCCCTTGGCACCGGCTGTTGGTGCTGCAGAAGGGAATTGTGAGACAGTATCCTGATCATCTTGACTTTTGACTTGAGCAGGTTCACTTGTTTGTTCTTGTATTTGTGGTTGCTCCTGATCTTGATCTTGTGCTTCTACTTGGTCTGGATCTCGCGTTGCACTTGATCTTGATTATGAGCAGGTTCGGAGCCTTGGGTGAGTGCTTGAATATCATGGGACACATCATCATTGTTGGGCAATTTATCTTGACCTTGAGCTTGTGTCGGGACCCCGATCCTAAGTCATAAGAACCCACCCTGTAACACATCACATCACTTTGCGGCCTCACGCACGGTAAACTCCACGGCTGCCACCTTACCTTGGCCGGGACCGTTTGCGTCTTTTGGCTCACGTATATGAATATGTTGCTAGCATTCAAACGACAAAGAACCCGGGTCGACATGACTAGTTATAAACCCCAGCGGTACAACCGTACAGGGACAGGCATACATAACCCAGCAAAGCAGGTGTCGGTCATCAGCGTGTCTAGACGAGTCGTAGCAAGCTACAAGGACTCCATTACATCGTGTGACATTTCCCCGAGGGGACAGACACAGCAGCAAAGAAGGATACATGCCGGTCAATCAATGTGTCCCGAGCAGTAGCAAACTACCAAGGCTCGATGGAATCACAAAGAGGCATTTCCCTGTAAGGAGTACTACTAAAGGCAAACAACTAGGTGTCGAATCCCACACATATAATGCATTTCAAACATACACACATTATGCACGATATGTGTAGATACAACATGGCATCACAACATAACTCTATGACTCAAGCATTTATTAAAGACTCATAAAAGTCAACATAGTATGATATTACAAACAGGGGTCTCGTGACCCGACACTCAAGTCATACAAACAACAAGCGGAAGCAATTCATGTCTGGGTACAGACATCTAGTAAAGTGGTTGGAAGATCCTGAAAAGCTACTACGACCCTACGAAAGGAGCCAGACCTCTGTCTGGGATTCCCAAGCTATTCCGGTCAACATCGAACACGTCGCGTAGAAACCTTTAATGAGACTAAATCTTCTCTGCAAAACATAAATAAAGCAACCGTGAGTACGAAGGTACTCAGCATGACTTACATCAGAACTATCTACATATGCATCATGTTTCAATGGAAGGATTGTGTGGTTTGATTGCAGCAAGCCAGCTTTGACTCTTGGCTAACCTGTACTACGACTACAAGTTCTTTCTTTGAGGTGGGATAGCGCACACGAGTCCACATATTCACCAATTCAATACCCTACTATGGATTCACTCTCGTCTCCCTACGAGAAGGCCTTCCATAGCACTCACACTTATCTTGCATGTTTTAGAGTATCCATTTAAATCGTCTATGTACCACGTAATGTTTCCAAGTAGTCCATAACCGAGGACGCGGCTATTCGAACAGATTGAATCACCCTGTAGGGGTATACTTCTTCACACATGCTCCCACCACTTAGCACCATATGCACGTCATGCATCTCGGCAACCTTCAAGCGGAAGCACTGGTGTGGGTGTCGGCCACGACCGTTAACCACACAAGACCCTAGTCCAGGTTTATCGCCTATTTGAGACTGAACCCGCAAGGAAGTCCGGCTGAGGTTTCCTCTACGGCCCCAAACGATGCACGCAGGGTTCCCAAGCCCACCATCCGGGTGCCACTTGGTACACCGTGCTACTGTGTATCTACCGTAGTGAAGCCTACCCCGTCGGGCAGAACTAAACACGGCCGCCAACACTTTTCCTACAAACACCAGAAACTAATTGCAACTCCTGGACAGAGATCTAGGCAATTAATAAGCCGAGCGGGGTCATATTTCAGGGCCCAATGCATGGTAGTATCTTGTCTTGGATAACACACACAGAACTCAGTTCTTAAGGACGGTCCCAATGAGATAACCCACCATGTACTCCTACATGGCTTCTCATCGCTACCTTTACCAAATCAGATTCACACCGTTACTCTCACACTGTAGAACATGATCACAACCATTCCGATTCATCATCCAGATGGATCAGACCCGGCACGACTCTAAGCATAGCAGGCATTGTAAACAAGCATGGATGAGTAAGCACAACAAGGCTCAAGCAGTTGCTACTCATGCTAAGTGGTTTCAACTATTTACTTTGACAAAATCAGGTCATGCAGAGGAATGGGTTCAACTACCGATAACATGTACAGTTGAATCGTGTTTGCCCTAATGCAGTAAAAGAGAGCAGGAGCGAGAGGGTGGGTTTATATCAATATGCTCAAGGGGGGGTTTGCTTGCCTGACACGTCTGAAGATAGCAATGAGTCTTCATCAATGCCAACGATCACATTGTCGGAAACATCGTTTAGCGAGGGGGAACAACACCGGCAAACAAGAAAGAACAACAATTACTTCATGGAAATGCAACACTATGATGCATGCTCAAGACATGAAATGAAAGGTGGCAGGGCTAATGTGGCTATCATTTCTTAAGTCGAAGTTGGTTTGAATTAGGATTCAAACATCACTTCAAGCCGGTTATTGTTCCGGGTACCCTTTTAATTGATTCTACCTGATGCTCATAACAAATTGTTTCAACATGTATGGAGTTGGTATTTTGAGGTACTGATTTGCATTCACCAATGTTTGAGCATAGTAATTGAAGTGGAAATCAAATAAGTATCAATTTCCAAGTCCAAACTATTTATTAAATTTACCCTATTCATCATTTTGCCTATTTGGTGTTGTTAACTTTTTCAAACATGCATGAAAATGCCATAATCAGATTCCTTGGATTTTTCTGATACTTTTTCATATATAAATTATTTTCATTCGAGTTATATTTTAATTTCTATGATTTTTACAAGTTTTAGCAATTTCCTGGATTTATTAAAATCAGAAAAGCTTAATTGCGTCAGGCTGATGTCATCCCTGCGTCAGCAGGTCAACCAGCCGGTCTAGGTCAAACCCTGACAGCGAGGGCCCACCAGTCAATGAAATAGGGCTAATCCCCGGTCAAACCTAAGACTAACTAGGCTTTGACCCCTGTGGGGCCCTCTATCAGTGACTGGGGGGTTATTAGTGGTTAATTAGGTCTAAACTAATCCCTGACCGATCGGGCCCACATGGCAGTGGCTCGGGCCGGCGAGGTCGACGCCGGCGACCAACAGAGCAACGGAGGCTCGCCGGAATCGCGACATCGGCGTCCATTCAGGGCGCGGATGGGTGGAAGGGGTTACTGGGGGTGCGTTGCATCTTTTGGTGGCAGCTAAGTGGCTGGAGGGGCACGGGAGGAACGCCGGCGACGAGCCTAAGCGGCGGCGGGGTTCGGCCATGGCGGGGAGCGGGGCTACGGGGCATGGGAGAATGTGGAAAGAGAGGGGATAAGACGGCGAGCTCACGTCGGTTCCATTTGCGGTGACCGGGAGGTCGGGGTCGCATCGGAGGGGGTGAATCGATGGAAGGGGGCCGGCGGCCGGAGGTGAAGAAGACAACGGCGATGGCGACGACAGGGGTCGTCCGGGCTCGATTCCAACGGCGAGGAGGAGCAGGGCGTCGAGGTGGTTCTTCTGGACTTCTCGGAGAGGCGAGGGAAGGCCGGAGACCAGAGGGGCGAGCTCGAGCTCTAGCTCGGCAATGGAGGCAACGAGGGAAGCAGAGAGAGATGGGGAAACTGGAGAGAGGAGAGGAGGATGAGCTCGAGGGGGGGTCTGGGGCTTCCACGGCGAGGAGATAAGGACGGGGCGAGCAGGAGGTGGCCAGGGGACGTGGCGGTGCCCGGCGATGCGTCGGGCACGCAGCTGCTTCTCCTCCTGGCAGGAGGAGGAAGACAGCGGTGACCCTGGTGGGCTGGGCCGCACGTGAGCACAAGATAAGTTTCTCTCTCTCTCTTTTCCTTTTTTTATTTTTATTTCTTTATGGCACTTTAGGTTTAGGTTTTAAAGTAAAATGTTTGGATATTTTGTAAACCCTAAGTTAGTGTTATGTGACAGTGACAAAAATAAGCAATGCCACATAATAGTTTCAACATTTTGTAAAACTAAGAAGTAATGGAAATCAATTAATTAATTGATTTCAGTGGCTTTTGAGTTTAAAATAAAATTCCAAAAGTATTTTTAAAAAGAAAACCAATCCTAAATTGTGTTTTCCAAGATTTATCAAAAATGATGGACTTTTATGGAGGCCATTTTGGGTTCATTGATTTGTCACCACTTTGAATTGTTTTGCATATAGAGTTGCTAGGGTTTTTCTCTTGTTTTTCCATTTCACTTCTAATGCAATAATGAAGATATGAGCACAACCTTGCTATTCATCAAAGGGGTATCTAGGGATGTGACAACTCACCCCTACTAAATAAGAATCTCGTCCCGAGATTCAGGCGTAGTCGGGAGGAGGAAGAGGGAACACTAAACTATCACAATCTTCACGATCCATTTGCTCCTCTCGAAGACGTTGATTCATCGCACCATGTTGATCTTGACGTCTTTGTCCTTGAGGTCTTCATCTAGCTTGACGACAAAGAACAGGGAGACTACACAAGATTCAATCTCCTCGAAGATCGCGCAACTCAAGATCAACTCATAGAATGAGACGTAGGAACGTCCCTTGAGCTGAGACACAACACCAAAACATGGATGAGAAAAAGAGACATATAACAGCGGTGCGATTGGTAGGCAACAAATCCATGCTTAACTCAGATGGTGGCGAGGTTTCAAAGTAGCGAGGATTAAGTTACCCTTCATACCACAATGGGGCACCTTAGGAAGGTGACTCATAGAGTTATTCCCTTAAGTGGCAAAAATAATTACTTTTGATCCAAAGATCATTGAAACTCTTCCTATCAGGAAAGACAATTCACAATGATTGTTTGAAGCAATTTGAAAGAATGGCATACTCAGGGTGAAAAGAAACTAGGGTTATAGAACAACTCGGCGAACGGAAGGCACATTCCAAGTATTACCGAGGATATAACCTAGTGTCTGAGCGTGTTCTCAAGAACTTGAGCATTTCCATATTCATCAAGATTTACCAACATCCGTGCCAAGGATCCTGGTGACACCACATACTATCATGATGAACAGTGATGGAGCATGCAGATGCAAAGGAAGACAACACTTTCTCAGATTTCACCTTAGCTGTGCCAAGGGAACGAAATCTGGTTGATCGACCGAGAGACATTTAGCACTCCGCTTCTAATGTTCTCCTTGATGTACTAGCACAACCCAATTATAGATCGTGCTTGATATCTAGCGCATCAAATATAGGTCGGACTTCGGGACCAAAGGGGATCCATGAGGAACAACTTATAAAATAGAGCATACAAAAACCACACGGAAGATGGCTAAGATTGCTGATGCAAGATATTATAATATCAAGTCTTCCGGCTAGGTGTGTTAGCCATTTCACCACTTTACCGGGTTACATAGAGACCAATATTATAATTCTTGGGGAAGTTCCAACCATTATAACTGCCTGAGATTCAGCTCCGGTTGGTGCCACGATGCTTCAGACTCAGCATGTCTGAAAAGAAAGTTTGCAACACAAAGCGACGAGATAACATTGCAAGATTCTCAGGAAATGAACTACGGAAGACAACTCCAAAACATGAGTTGGATCGCAAGACCCACGTGAACACACTGCCCAAGACAACTGTGAACACATGAAAAGTCTTACAACAAAACACTACCGAGTTCGGGATGGGAACCATCATTGCGGATAACGAAGCCATGTGCAAGTCCGTCTGGTACCTTCAGGAATGGCACTTACCTTCTTTTCCTTGAACAAATCAATCAGTGGCTTGGTGTGCTAGGAGATACATATGGAGTGAAGATGATGAGTCTATCAAACCATAGAATACTTCGCACGTGCATGATTGACTTGGGATGATTCCAAAGAAACAATTTAACTTTTCTCGAATTCACGGCGGCAACTTGCATCTGATGCACATGAATTAGAGGAATTCACTTCTTACACCTAACATATACCTCGTGCACAAGACACGAAGACAATGTCTACAAAGTTTCCAGCACTAGCTTAAGGTCCAACATAGATCAAGGAACAAATTAGAATGTTGCCGATGGGCTCAACAACAATTCATCAAGACACCCATATAAATGGATTTCCACAACTATGTGAGCAAGATAATAGCATTGGTCAGATCAAAGAGTATAATGTTGTATGCTCAGAGAAATCCATGAGTAAACACCGCTACGAAAATCTTTGGTTCTGAGTTTGAGTTGACGATAGCCCATGCTCAATTCAAATTGAACAAGATAATATGTGCAACAACTGATCACACGAATCAACCGATGAAATTATCATCTTTCTTCACACGCACACAACAGAAAGATATCCCTTTTTAAATGAGTTGAGTTTAGGCAAAGCTTTTATCTTCCAACTCTCCAAGTTGTTGTTTAGCTTAACCAACTAGCTTGGGATATCCAATACAGATTCTTGGAGAAGGGGTTGGTTTATAGAAAAACCCACTTGATCGCGAGCTCTATCATAACAGTCAGGAAACAACCTGGTAATACTTCCGAGAAGATATTCGGAAAATCACGAACCACCGATACAGTATTAAGCTCAAGAACAATCTTGCTTTTCAGGGCAAGATGATGTGATCAATAGAACGGGGGATTTGACAAATGCCTAACTCATTGATCAAAAGGTGCACCATGAAACATGGACTAGGTAGCACGGTGAATCTTAGAATGACGATTCAATCACCATCACCATAAGAATGAATTTCTTGTCCATTAACTACTAAACAAAGGCATTGCTAGGAGTATTCATTTCACACATCATGGTTCACTTGTCGATATTCCGGTTCCAACCAAAACGAAAACCGAGGGATGAACAATCATAGCGAGAAGTACCACTACATCAAGAGCTCATAAGAGATGGTGCCATTCTCATAACACTCTTGACAAAAAGAGGGTAATACTCCAAGATTGAACAGAACAAAAGCTGGTTTAGCATTTCGATCTGCGGGATACAACTACTTTGACCCAATCCAAGAAATGGAGGTGGTACTGGAGTTTGCTTCTCCCAGTCATTCGAGAATAGAACAACTTGATAGACGAAAAGAATAATAGGCATCGATGACATGGATGCACAACTACTCTTAACTATCCTCTCAATGATGAAGGTCCAAATGCAACTAGATAGGACCAACTCAAGAGCACATGATTTCTTGAGTTATGGATGCATGGATTAGCATGTCGAACGAGTTCAACATAATTCTTCCAGATAATCCGTGCAGAAGGGCGGAGTAGGCAGAATCACAATATGGAGTAGAGAACTCATCACGAGCACTCTTATTATGATCTTTAGTTCACGAAGGACTTTTGACAGAGATGGTCCATGGTATTGGAAGAATGATATACCACGCACCTTGAGGACTAAAACAAGGTTACTAATCACGCTAAAGGAACTAGCAACACGATTAACAGAGATGAGAAGATTGATCATTGGATTCAAAGGCCCAGAAATAGAGTACCTACAAGCTATTTAACATCACGAGATGTTTTTCGAAATGATGGCCAGAACTATCACACTGAAAACCAACACACATCTAGACTATTGGGTAGCTTTCGAGGTGACATGTTTTCCTAGCACTTCAACAAATATCGAGGTAATAAGGTACCTCAACACAATTATTAGTGTGCTTTGTCCGGCCAAAAGACATTAGCTCAGGAGGAGGGAATTTGCAATTGCATCAGATTATTTAAGAACTTTGGAAAACTCGGACAGCATAACGGCTGTATAGGCATGAAATATGAGGCAACCTGCAAGAAAACTAACAACATAACGGTTGAATTCTTATGGAGACACTGATCCTTGAAGATATCAACTTTCCTATAAGTCTCCAACATAGTAACTCGTCATCCTAATGAATAGATGGGAAAGCCTAATTCTTAATCCCCGTAGAATAAAGAAGAGGGCGACTCAGAATAAGAATGACACAAGGAAAGGAGTAAAAAGAGCCTTATATTCCCTTCCACAAACAATTCCCTTATATAACTAAAGAGTTGCTAGAAACAACATCGACCAGTTTGGCTTGGTTATCCTACAGGCAGTCAAGCTCTGATACCGAAGCTGTCGGGACCCCGATCCTAAGTCATAAGAACCCAGCCTGTAACACATCACATCACTTTGCGGCCTCACGCACGGTAAACTCCACGGCTGCCACCTTACCTTGGCCGGGACCGTTTGCGTCTTTTGGCTCACGTATATGAATATGTTGCTAGCATTCAAACGACAAAGAACCCAGGTCGACATGACTAGTTATAAACCCCAGCGGTACAACCGTACAGGGACAGGCATACATAACCCAGCAAAGCAGGTGTCGGTCATCAGCGTGTCTAGATGAGTCGTAGCAAGCTACAAGGACTCCATTACATCGTGTGACATTTCCCCGAGGGGACAGACACAGCAACAAAGAAGGATACATGCCGGTCAATCAATGTGTCCCGAGCAGTAGCAAACTACCAAGGCTCGATGGAATCACAAAGAGGCATTTCCCTGTAAGGAGTACTACTAAAGGCAAACAACTAGGTGTCGAATCCCACACATATAATGCATTTCAAACATACACACATTATGCACGATATGTGTAGATACAACATGGCATCACAACATAACTCTATGACTCAAGCATTTATTAAAGACTCATAAAAGTCAACATAGTATGATATTACAAACAGGGGTCTCGTGACCCGACACTCAAGTCATACAAACGACAAGCGGAAGCAATTCATGTCTGGGTACAGACATCTACTAAAAGTGGCTGGAAGAGCCTGAAAAGCTACTACGACCCTACGAAAGGAGCCAGACCTCTGTCTGGGATTCCCAAGCTATTCCAGTCAACATCGAACACGTCGCGTAGAAACCTTTAATGAGACTAAATCTTCTCTGCAAAACATAAATAAAGCAACCGTGAGTACGAAGGTACTCAGCAAGACTTACATCAGAACTATCTACATATGCATCATGTTTCAATGGAAGGATTGTGTGGTTTGATTGCAGCAAGCCAGCTTTGACTCTTGGCTAACCTGTACTACGACTACAAGTTCTTTCTTTGAGGTGGGATAGCGCACACGAGTCCACATATTCACCAATTCAATACCCTACTATGGATTCACTCTCGTCTCCCTACGAGAAGGCCTTCCATAGCACTCACACTTATCTTGCATGTTTTAGAGTATCCATTTAAATTGTCTATGTACCACGTAATGTTTCCAAGTAGTCCATAACCGAGGACGCGGCTATTCGAACAGATTGAATCACCCTGTAGGGGTATACTTCTTCACACATGCTCCCACCACTTAGCACCATATGCACGTCATGCATCTCGGCAACCTTCAAGCGGAAGCACTGGTGTGGGTGTCGGCCACGACCGTTAACCACACAAGACCCTAGTCCAGGTTTATCGCCTATTTGAGACTGAACCCGCAAGGAAGTCCGGCTGAGGTTTCCTCTACGGCCCCAAACGATGCGCGCAGGGTTCCCAAGCCCACCATCCGGGTGCCACTTGGTACACCGTGCCACTGTGTATCTACCGTAGTGAAGCCTACCCCGTCGGGCAGAACTAAACACGGCCGCCAGCACTTTTCCTACAAACACCAGAAACTAATTGCAACTCCTGGACAGAGATCTAGGCAATTAATAAGCCGAGCGGGGTCATATTTCAGGGCCCAATGCATGGTAGTATCTTGTCTTGGATAACACACACAGAACTCAGTTCTTAAGGACGGTCCCAATGAGATAACCCACCATGTACTCCTACATGGCCTCTCATCGCTACCTTTACCAAATCAGATTCACACCGTTACTCTCACACTGTAGAACATGATCACAACCATTCCGATTCATCATCCAGATGGATCAGACCCGGCACGACTCTAAGCATAGCAGGCATTGTAAACAAGCATGGATGAGTAAGCACAACAAGGCTCAAGCAGTTGCTACTCATGCTAAGTGGTTTCAACTATTTACTTTGACAAAATCAGGTCATGCAGAGGAATGGGTTCAACTACCGATAACATGTACAGTTGAATCGTGTTTGCCCTAATGCAGTAAAAGAGAGCAGGAGCGAGAGGGTGGGTTTATATCAATATGCTCAAGGGGGGGTTTGCTTGCCTGACACGTCTGAAGATAGCAATGAGTCTTCATCAATGCCAACGATCACATTGTCGGAAACATCGTTTAGCGAGGGGGAACAACACCGGCAAACAAGAAAGAACAACAATTACTTCATGGAAATGCAACACTATGATGCATGCTCAAGACATGAAATGAAAGGTGGCAGGGCTAATGTGGCTATCATTTCTTAAGTCGAAGTTGGTTTGAATT
Source organism: Hordeum vulgare subsp. vulgare (assembly GCF_904849725.1). NCBI lineage: Eukaryota > Viridiplantae > Streptophyta > Magnoliopsida > Poales > Poaceae > Hordeum > Hordeum vulgare. The sequence goes on along the minus strand of NC_058520.1, from coordinate 185,383,356 downwards.
AGGATTCAAACATCACTTCAAGCGGGTTATTATTCCGGGTACCCTTTTAATTGATTCTACCTGATGCTCATAACAAATTGTTTCAACATGTATGGAGTTGGTATTTTGAGGTACTGATTTGCATTCACCAATGTTTGAGCATAGTAATTGAAGTGGAAATCAAATAAGTATCAATTTCCAAGTCCAAACTATTTATTAAATTTACCCTATTCATCATTTTGCCTATTTGGTGTTGTTAACTTTTTCAAACATGCATGAAAATGCCATAATCAGATTCCTTGGATTTTTCTGATACTTTTTCATATATAAATTGTTTTCATTCGAGTTATATTTTAATTTCTATGATTTTTACAAGTTTTAGCAATTTCCTGGATTTATTAAAATCAGAAAAGCTTAATTGCGTCAGGCTAATGTCATCCCTGCGTCAGCAGGTCAACCAGCCGGTCTAGGTCAAACCCTGACAGCGAGGGCCCACCAGTCAATGAAATAGGGCTAATCCCCGGTCAAACCTAAGACTAACTAGGCTTTGACCCCTGTGGGGCCCTCTATCAGTGACTGGGGGGGTTATTAGTGGTTAATTAGGTCTAAACTAATCCCTGACCGATCGGGCCCACATGGCAGTGGCTCGGGCCGGCGAGGTCGACGCCGGCGACCAACAGAGCAACGGAGGCTCGCCGGAATCGCGACATCGGCATCCATTCAGGGCGCGGATGGGTGGAAGGGGTTACTGGGGGTGCGTTGCATCTTTTGGTGGCAGCTAAGTGGCTGAAGGGGCACGGGAGGTACGCCGGCGAAGAGCCTAAGCGGCGGCGGGGTTCGGCCATGGCGGGGAGCGGGGCTACGGGGCATGGGAGAACGTGGAAAGAGAGGGGATAAGACGGCGAGCTCACGTCGGTTCCATTTGCGGTGACGGGGAGGTCGGGGTCGCATCGGAGGGGGTGAATCGATGGAAGGGGGCCGGCGGCCGGAGGTGAAGAAGACAACGGCGATGGCGACGACAGGGGTCGTCCGGGCTCGATTCCAATGGCGAGGAGGAGCAGGGCGTCGAGGCGGTTCTTCTGGACTTCTCGGAGAGGCGAGGGAAGGTCGGAGACCAGAGGGGCGAGCTCGAGCTCTAGCTCGGCAATGGAGGCAACGAGGGAAGCAGAGAGAGATGGGGAAACTGGAGAGAGGAGAGGAGGATGAGCTCGAGGGGGGGTCTGGGGCTTCCACGGCGAGGAGATAAGGACGGGGCGAGCAGGAGGTGGCCAGGGGACGTGGCGGTGCCCGGCGATGCGTCGGGGACGCAGCTGCTTCTCCTCCTGGCAGGAGGAGGAAGACAGTGGTGCCCCTGGTGGGCTGGGCCGCAGGTGAGCACAAGATAAGTTTCTCTCTCTCTCTCTCTTTTCCTTTTTTTATTTTTATTTCTTTCTGGCATTTTAGGTTTAGGTTTTAAAGTAAAATGTTTGGATATTTTGTAAACCCTAAGTTAGTGTCATGTGACAGTGACAAAAATAAGCAATGCCACATAATAGTTTCAACCTTTTGTAAAACTAAGAAGTAATGGAAATCAATTAATTAATTGATTTCAGTGGATTTTGAGTTTAAAATAAAATGCCAAAAGTATTTTCAAAAATAAAACCAATCCTAAATTGTGTTTTCCAAGATTTATCAAAAATGATGGACTTTTATGGAGGCCATTTTGGGTTCATTGATTTGTCACCACTTTGAATTGTTTTGCATATAGAGTTGCTAGGGTTTTTCTCTTGTTTTTCCATTTCACTTCTAATGCAATAATGAAGATATGAGCACAACCTTGCTATTCATCAAAGGGGTATCTAGGGATGTGACAGCTTGTTCATTTTGTTGAGAGTCTTGTCTTTGTTCATCGGAAGCGTGTGGGGCTTGTGGAGGTGATGGCTCCATTTGAGTAGAGCATTGTCCTTCTCCTTCGGCCACAAGGGGTTCCTCAATGGGGAGTATTTGACCAATCCTCATTCTTCTTATGGCTTGGGGAGGAATTTCGTCACCTACATCACAAAGACCACTTTGCTCCACTTCGGAGCCATTATTTTCATCAAACTACACGTTACACGTCTCCTCAATGAGTCCGGTGGACTTGTTGAGGACACGGTAAGCGTGAGAGTTTGTAGCATAACCAACAAAGATGCCCTCATGTGCTCTAGAATCAAATTTAGCTAAACGTGCACCTTTCTTGAGAATGAAACACTTACAACCGAATACCCGGAAGTACTTGAGATTGGGTTTGTTTCCAGTTAGAATCTCATACGGAGTCTTGTTCAAGCCTTTGCGGATATAGAGCCGATTGGAAGCATGACATGCTGTGTTGATGGCCTCTGCCCAAAAGTTATATGGAGATTTGAATTCCGCCATCATTGTTCTTGCAGCGTCTATCAAGGTCCGGTTCTTCCTTTATGCCACGCCGTTTTGTTGAGGGGTATATGGTGCTGAATATTGATGTTTTATTCCGTCATCACCTAGAAACTCATCCAAGGTGTTGTTCCTGAACTCGGTGCCGTTGTCACTTCTAATCATCAAGATCTTTGCTTCATGTTGACGTTGAGCTTCATTAGCAAAGTTGATGACAGTTTGTTGAGTTTCACTCTTCCTTTTGAAGAAATATACCCAGGTGTATCTTGAGTAGTCGTCAACAATCACCAAGCAGTACTTTCTGCCTCCAAGACTATCAAATGATGGAGGGCCAAACAGATCCATATGGAGGAGCTCCAATGGCCTCTTAGTGTAGATGAGAGTCGTTGGACGATGAGCAGTTTCATGAATCTTTCCTTCAATGCAGGCACTGCAAACACGATCTTTAGCAAAACTCATATTTGTTAGTCCACGAATATGGTCCCCTGTTAGAAGACTTTGCAAAGATCTCATATTGACATGAGCTAAACGGCGATGCCAAAGCCAGCCCACATCAACTTTAGCCATTAAACACGTCGCGGTCTTAGTGGGTCGCTTTGAGAAGTTCACCACATAAAGACCATTTTTGACATATCCAACATAGGCTACTTTAAGAGTCTTGCTCCATAGGAGGACCACAGTATCAAGATTAAAGAAAGTGGAAAAACCCATAATTGCAAGTTGACGAACCGAAAGTAAATTGTAGGCAAGTGACTCAACAAGCATGACCTTCTCAATAGATAACTCTTGAGAGACGACCACCTTATCAAATCCCAATACCTTTGACGAGGATGCATCGGCGAATTGGACATGGGTGGGCACAGATGGAGAAGGATGCACATCCACCACTAAGTCCTTACTCCGGTCATATGATTTGTTGCTCCACTATCGAGCAACCATGACACCCCACCGGAAGCAAACTCCTGCAATAGATCAAGGCTTGGTTTTAGGTACCCATTTTTTAATGGGTCCTTTCATGTTAGAGAGAAGGGTCACCCAGATAACCCATTCAATCTACTCATCGTAGGAACCAACAAATCTGGCATAAACATGCCCATCACTAGCACGACATAAGACATAAGAAGAATTGAGTTTGTCGGCTGTGTTAGTAGGAATGGTTTTGCCCTTCTTGAGGTTTCCATAGTCCACCTTGTTCCTGTTCACCTTCTGAGTCCCCTCACCCTCTTTGACAAAGATGTCCATGAGGGTAGGAGATCGTTTGTTCCTGTTCCTCCTTTTACCTTTTGACTTGGAGGTATGTCCAAGTCCCTCCTTTCCTACAACACCTTTTTGAGTGCTCAAGAGGTCGTTCAAGCTCTTCTCACCTTGTATGCATGCCACAAGGCCCTTCTCAAGTTTCTCCTTTCACTTGGCATTTTCCTCCACAAGATGTACATGCTCACAACAGGGATTAGTTGCACAAGCATTATCAATTAACACAAAGGGAGGACAAGTAGAGATCTCCTTGGTAAGCTTTGCTTGGAGTTGATCATGAGACTCTTTCACAAAGAAATGAACACCTTTCAAGACCTTGTGGGCCTTGTCAAGTGTGTCAAACTCCACCTTGAGTCTGTCATGGCCAACCCCAAGAGCATATTTTTCAGACTTAAGCATACGAGTAAGAAAAACATCATGATCTAGTTTCTTTTGCATTTTAGCACATTCATCGTTGTATGACTCCTCAAGAGCCAAACGAAGAGTGCGCTCCTTTTCTAGAGCAATAGATAATTCAGCAATTTCATCGGCATAGTCACGACTGTGTCCCTGAAGCTCGGAGATGGTCTCCTCATGAGACTCAATGAGGTCATTGGCCTCACCAAGTTGTTCCAAGAGAGCAACAAAGTGCTTCTTGGATTCTCCCTTAATAGTGCACAGAAACTTGTCAAGATCATGCTCATTAAGTTCCCCAACATCACTATCATCAACACAATTTAACAATGAAGGAGCAGTAGCGATGTTGGTCTTAATGATGGGGGTTACCTGATTGATACCTTTTGCCATGAGGCACTTGGTGATGTGGTTCTCGTTGGGGGCGTTGAAGAGAGACACCTTCTGGGGAGAGGTAGTGGCAATAGCAACAGTTGTCGTTGCCACTGTATCATCATCATCATCATCATCGGAAGGGTACTCTTCAAGGGCCACCATCCCTTTTGGCTGGGGTTTCTTCACAAAGTTGTTCTTGATTGGAAATGATTTGGTTTTGTCTTTGCGAATGAGCTTGCCCCCGTTGTCTTCCCTTTTCTCATAGGGACATTCGGCCACAAAGTGGCTCACGTTACCACAGTTATAACATGTCCTCACTCGTTGCTTGGGTTTGAATCCACTCGAGTTGTTCTTGGTGAAGGTGGGTCTTGAGTTCCTCTTGTTGCCCCAGAATTGCCTTGACGCAAGAGCCATGTGCTCATGATAGGCATACTTTGTGTCTTCAGGGCAGCTCTCCTCTTCCTCATCCTCTTCTTCTTCTTCAAACATTGCTTTTGCTTTTAACGCAAGGTTGGGTGAAGTTGTCTTTGAGCGAACACGAGCAAGTGCATTGTCAGCTGTTTCGTTCATGATTGACATTGCAATAAATTCATCCAACACTTCACTAGAAGACAAGGAGTGGAAGTCTAGCCGCTGACGAATAACAGATGACATGGCTTTGTTGAAAGGCATGATGGCTTTGAGAAACTTGCTCTTGACCCATGTATCATCCACATCCTTGCTCCCATGATCCTTGAGTTCCACAGCAATAGCATTCACCCTCCGATAGAGATCACGAGGGTCCTCGTCTTCCTTCATCACAAACTCATCGGCCTTATCAAGTATCACTTCATAGTTGGATCGTTGAATGCTTGAGCTTCCCTTGTACAACACCATAATATGCTCCCAACAATCCTTGGCCAAAGTGAAGGGACGCAAGTGAGGAAGATCTTCAGGTGGCACTACGGACTGGAGAATAAACAAGGCGGAGTGATTGTATTGATTGTCTGCATCTTCTCTTGGAGTGAGGTTGCTTGGATCATGGGGATAATATCCTTGCTCGATAATTCTCCACAAGTTTGTTGAGCTGTGATTCAAATGAGACTTAATAGAAAATACCCAGTTAGCAAAGTCACCTTTCACAAGCTTAGGAGGAGGACCAACAGGATTAAGACGCGGTGTGGGAACGGATCCTCCATAGACCATGGGGGTGGAACTGAGGCATATGTTCCAGTCCCATCCTTTTCGTGAGATGAGGAAGGTCGCATACCTTTAGCCTCTTCCTTAGAGGAATTGGCCTCCGAATCGGTGATGGTGGGTTTAACCACTAACGCCGGTTTGGGTGGACTTTTATATCCCTCAATTAACTCTTTAAGCATGGTCTTGACTTCGTTCGTCAAGGACGTCTTGAGGGCGGCCATAGCCATATTCAAGTCGTCCATTGTGACCGAAGTCAAGTCCATGGCCTCGGGTTGCCCATGGTTAATTCCCTCTTCGCCTTCCATACTCTTCGGGTGGTGAAACCCTTAATGAAGAGACGTGGCTCTGATACCAATTGAAAGGATCAATATGGTTGACTAGAGGGGGGTGAAGAGGCAACGACCACTTTTTAATTAATCTTAGCAAGTTAGGGTAAACAACATACGGGTTCACAAATATAACAACAATGGGGTGAACCGTAATGAAGCTAACAACGAGAGCTACTAAGACAAGTAAGATATAGACAACAACATAAGAATACACAAAGTAAAGGTTAGAGGTAACCACAAGTGGAACCAATGAAGATGAGGATGTGTTACCGAAGTTCCTTCCCTTTGACAGGAAGTATGTCTCCGTTGGAGCGGTGTGGAGGCACAGTGCTTCCCAATAAGCCACTAAGGCCACCGTATTCTCCTCACGCCCTCGCACGATGCAAGGTACCGTGATTCCACTATAGGTGCCCTTGAAGGCGGCGACCGAACCTTTACAAACAAGGTTGGGGCAAACTCCACACAAACTTGGAGGCTCCCAACAAGACCACGAAGCTTCACCACAATGGAATGTGGCTTCGAGGTGACCTCAACCGTCTAGGATGCTCAAACACCCAAGAGTAACAAGATCCGCAAGGGATTGGTGGGGGAATCAACTTTTCTCTTGGTGGAAGTGTAGATCTAGGCCTTCTCAACCAATCCCTAAAGAATCAACAAGTTTGATTGGCTAGGGAGAGAGATCGGGCACTTTTGAGCTTAGGGAGCAACAATGGAGCTTGGGAGGGTAAGAGATAAGGTTCCACAGCTAGAAGAACCCTTTATATAGTGGGGGGGGAATCCAACCGTTTTCCCACTCACAGCCCGTGCCTAGCGGTACTACCACTGGATGCAGCGGTACTACCGCTAGCACTCCAGCGGTACTACCCCTAGCTGCAGCGGTTCTACCGCTGGCACTCCAGCGGTACTACCGCTGGGCCCATGGTAGTGCATAGGCACTACCACCGCCAAGAAAGTCTTCGCAAAAAGGTTCGTCCACGTACTACTGCTAGGAAGGCGGTACTAAGCACCTGGAGCGGTACTACCACTGACCAGGGGCGGTACTACCGCCAGCTAGCGGTACTACCGCTAGCTGCAGCGGTACTACCGCTAGCACTCCAGCGGTACTACCGCTAGGACCAGCGGTACTACCGCTACGCCCAGCGGTACTACCGCTGGGGGACCATTTGCAAAGAGGAGAGAAACACAAAGGCGGGACCCACTCCAAAGTTGTCGGCAAGGGGGAAAAGAGGTGTAGTGTGCGCGTGCAAGATTGATTCCACCCAAACCTTTCCACTACGGTTCCCCTCTTAATAGTACGGCTTTCCTCTGACTCAAATAAAGAGAATCGTTGAGAACACCGTGCTTCTGTTCCATGAAAGAGGGGGCCAGTCGTCTTGTGCCGCTGACGTGTGTTATCTGAAATCTTAACACACACGGTTAGTCCTTTGCGGTACTGTCATCAATCACCACAATTACTTAGGCATAAACTATGCCCCAACATAGGATTATACCGGCGGGCTGGCCTCTCTGATTAGTCTTAGGTGGGGCTACGACGTGTCGATATTCCGAGGCCGGGCAGGACCTAGAAAAGTATGTCCGGCCAGAGTGTTATCGAGCGTGACGGGACATGTGGTGCACCCCTGCAGGGATGAAAATTAACTATTCGAATAGCCGTGTCCACGGTTACAGGACGACTTGGAGTTGTGCCCTGATCTTATACAACTACAACTGGTACTTAACTGGAATTAGTTGGCTCGGGATTGCTTCCTCGCAGGGAGTCGAGGGAGGATCTCTAGGCATGACCTCACTTTAATATTGCTGCAACAATATGACTATTAATTGTGTTACCTTGTTCTACTCTCTTCTTTTGCTGCAAGACCCTGAAGATGCTAGTCTTCGATAGGACTAGGCCTTCTCTATATTCTTGCATTGTTGATGTCAGTCCACATATAAAACCCCTTCTTTGATACTGGTGCATATTTAGCATAGTTCTGATGTAAGTCTTGCGAGTACTTTGGATGAGTACTCACCGCTGCTTTGCTCCCCCTTTGTCCCCTTGATCCGTTGCTGTGACCAGATGATGGAGCCCAGGAAATGGAGTTTCCTACCGACGCCTGTCGCCCCGTTGGTGTTTTCTACGTGGAGGCCGCTGATGATCAGGAGTAGTTAGGAGGTTCCCAGGTAGGAGGCCTCGCCTCGTTCGATCGTTGTATCTTTTGTGCTAGCCTTCTCTAAGGCACCCAATGTTTTATGTTTGTACTCAGATATTGTTGCTTCCGCTGCCTCGTGTGTTTATCGAGCTTTTGTATTCTATCCCTCGAGGCCCCTGGCTTGTAATATGAAGCTTGTATTATTTTATTTGTGTCTAGAGTTGTGTTGTGATATCCTCCCGTGAGTCCTTGGGTTTGATCATAGGCATTTGCGTGTATGATTAGCGTACGATTAAACCGAGGGCGTCACAAGTTGGTATCAGAACCAACGACCTGTAGGTAGCCCCCTTTCCAACTTCTTGGCCGAAGTTGAGTCTAGTGTTTGAAAACTTTAATAACATTGATGTTGTGGCTTACGGGCCCACATCTCAATTGGGTGGTATTAGTATCTTTTACTCCTTTTCTATACTCTGGGCTCTATTATCTCTTCTCTTTCGGGTTAAAGATTTTACTAACTTTAACATTAGGTTCTCGTAAATATTTCCTCCTGGAGAGTCTCGTATTCCGAACGATGGCTTGTTCCGTCAGAAGACCCCGATGTTACTCTCTGATGTTCTCTCAAGAACTTGTGCTCATCGCTTCTGTGATTTCCCTTCCTCTGTCAACCCCTATGGATGACGACATACAAATGTTGTCCATACTTTCATTTCCAATTGCTCTTGTTTTACAAGATGCAACGGATTATCTTATCGTGGATCCGTCCGTCATCAGTTGTCATGGGTTTCGATAGCTCTCCGAATTACTATTCGGTCTTTCGAAATCCTCCGTAGCCAAATGTTCATGACCTTTCTCACCTGCTTGCATTATGGTTAAATCCATATGTCTAGCAGCATTCATTAAAATCCTTTGTGATTTTCCTGTGATCTTATTGATTCTACCTTTGTGTGAATGCACACAATCATCTGTTGTGACTCATAAATTATGTGCCGGCTCAGACGTCCTTCCAGACCGAGCTGGTTCTCGACAAATCAATTTTTGGTTGGTTGTCCATCTAAGTCCATTCAACCTACTTGTATTTGATCGGAGCATCTGATTATGATACGCCAACCTAGAAATCATAATTCCTTTGGTAATTAAGTATCAATATTTTTCAGATGTTCTATTAACACGATGCATTGCATCCTATATCCCTCTAATTGAGTACCGATACTCACATCAGATCTTTGTGGACTGCCAGACTCATTCTGGGTTATTATCCGACGACATCTTTTGCTTTCGAAAATTCTTGTGAATGCTTCCCCTGACACATGATGCCATTGGTAAATTGTGTCTTCTCCCTCTGATAAATTCTAGCCTATACTTTTGTCGGCCATGCGCTGTTGTCAAGCATGTGTTAATTACTCTTGGAGTGTATGGTATATGTTCCTAAGATGCCCCTATGGGTTGAACCTATGCCTTACTAAATCAATATGATCCGAAGAGTTTTCACGAGTCTTGCTCTTCTGGTGTTTTGCCGAATGTTCTTTCAAAGCTACAACATGGTCAACGGCGAGGAATACATGGCAGGTGATGCATTGATGAAGTGGGAGTCGACCTTGAACTTTGTGTTCATGCCCATGGAAACGACGTTGATCCTATCATAGAAATTTCTCGTAACAATAATCATTCATTTTGTGGTTTAAATCTGGTATCTGTGATCTTGTCCTTTACAATCGTGGTTCCGACCATGTTGTCCTACCTTGACTTCATTCTTAGACGAGTTAAAGTACTTGTCTTCTTCAAATCAATACATCGGTCCAAACCTTAATGTTGATCTACCTCTGAGTATTATTCCTTGTAGCTCGACGATATCACCGAGCTATATAACTTCTTGTGAGCTCCTCATCAACTATGATAATTTTCTTTAATTCCAGTTTCCTCGTGTTTGAGTTGTTGGGCACGCGAGTACATCGATAACTGAATCGAGTATGCATTGCAGTTCAACAATTTTTAGCAATCTTCCTTGTTTACGAGTTTGTACTCGATCATGTCATTCCAAGTTGTTAAGCTTACATCAATCTTTCAACACCATGTTGGTTGTATTAAAAGGCGATCTCAAATTCTAAGCTAGCAGTCTTATTTGTGATTCCGACAACCTCTTGCTTCATCATTCCATTGCTTGATGTCGTCGCCGATCGATTACATCTTCGTGAAGCTTCTCGACAAATGTGTCGTAATCATCATCAGCATACCGAGCTCTTGCAGGGTATCGACCGAATGCAGGATGAGAAATACCATCCTTGCCCCTCGATGATATGTGTTATCATCGACAACCTTCTTGCCTAACCTCCTACAAAAACTTGTTCTTGTTTTGTGTTGTCCCCTGTGTTCCTCGCTATCTAGCTTATGTTATCTTCTACCTTGGAGTATTACTAACTTTTATGTCAAGAATGCCGTGGGAGTTGCTCACGTCTTAAGAATTCTTGATATAGTATTACTTCTTGCCGCCACTATTCATTCTTGGTCCCGTGTTGTTTCAAACCAGAATACCAACAAGTGAACTCTGATGTGTGATCCCAATACTTCTGGCAACCCTATTACCTTGAGGTTAACAACTGATTGTTTACATTCTTAGTGTGTTGGGTGTTGACTCATCATTTTTGACATTGGTTCTGCTACTTCGTCCGTATTTCCGAGTGCACCCTTCGACCAATGTTTAATTGCTGTTGTTCCCTCGAGCATACGATATTATACCATTTGACTTGACAAATGTTATCTCCTTGATATTATAAATTTTGGGAGTTCAACCCTGGCAAAACCTTGAGGAATTGTTGCTGAGCCCGTCGGCCGCACCCTCAAGTTCTCCATGGTTCGTGATGAAGCTTTTGAAAGCACTATCTTTGTGCCTAACTCATGAAGAATATGTTGGGTAGAAGAAGTGTATTTCCCAAAGTTCACGTGCACTCTTTCCGCCGTGAATATGTGAAAGTTTTTTTTGCTTCCTCTCGGGAAATACCAAATCATTCACACATGTGCGAAGTGTTATATGTTTTGAAGATTTGTATTCTTCACTTCATATGATTTCTCTTAGCACGCCAAGCCACTGACTGATTTGATCAAGGGAAAAGAAATTCCTTTCATAAGAGCTAATCGAGGCTTACACAAGGACCTCGATATCCTCGATGAGGGTTCTCAAATCAGAACTCAGTTGCATTTTGACGTAAGAATTCTATGTTGGTACGAATGTCTTGACATTGTGTTCATATGTCTTACAATCAAACTCATGGTTCACGAATTTCTTGTGTAGCTCATATCATGAGAATCTTGCATCTTCATCTTTTCTTCTCAGGCATCTTGAGTCTGAGGTATCTTAACACCAATCAGATCTGAATCTCGGGCAGATATGATGTTTGGAACATTTTCCAATATTTATAACTTTGGTCTTATGTAATCTGGTACGGTGATGTCTTGTCTAGCACACTAGGCCGAAGGACCTATTGTTATAAATTCTTCCATATGAAAGATTCGCCATCCTTCCATTCAAAAACTATATGACTTATTTCATAAGTTGTTCCTCATGGATCCTCTTTGTGTGCCTATTGGTCCGGCCCTTACCTGATGACCATGTCGAGACTAACCCAAAGCACGGATGTGGTACTTTAAATTTCAACAGGAACATTGGAAGCGCGATGCTAAATTGTTCTAGATCAATTATCCAAACCGCATGGTATGGGTAAACATCATGATTCTTCTTCCTCTTTATCTAAGAGGTTATGTACTTGATGACATATCATGTATACCATACTCTAGGTTTTCCTCGGGAATAGTATACTTTGATACCTGTGTGCAAACACATTTTCCTTCCTATTGGTTTGTTTGACCTTTCTTGTGGCATAATTTATCTAAGCAGTGTTAATTCCCCGCGTAGGTAAAATTCTCGGTATACGAATCTGTCTGTAAGACCCTGTTACTATTCTGGATAACATTCCGGTAGCCGCCGGTGGACGAGAGCCTTGCCTATTGGTCCGCCTCATTTCAACGAGCAGGAAAATGGTTCTATTCGTTCCCCGCACTTGGTACTGACGTTGTTGCCAACATAACTGACAGGTTATCCTATGACATGTCTTGCTACCAAGACCGTATAATATGTCACCCCTCTACCTACTCCCGGCCCACATGGTGGACCCATAACCCAAAGTTCCATAGGATTGAAACCTGACTCTCTTGTACATCTGTGACTTCGAAGTATCCTTGGCTTCGTATGGAATTCCGGCTTCGTATGGAATTCCAGAGCCACAATTCAATGGACCAATCACTCTTCGGTCCGGATGTTATCTAACATACTAAAGATCAAATCCGCGTTATTCTTGAAGATCTGAAGTCTACTAAGTCCCGTCAGGAAAGTCTTTATGACCGTCATCATCAAGATATGGTCTATCAACCTGACGAAAGGGCTTATCTTCGTGTCACACCAATGAGAGGCGCACATCGTTTTGAGATCAATGGCAAGTTAGCTCCTCGCTATATTGGTCCTTTCACTGTTCTCGAAAGGCGTGGAAAAGTGGCTTACCAATTGGAACTGCTGGCGAACCTTTCTCAGATTCACGATGTCTTTCATGTTTTCTCAGCTCTGTCGTTGCTTCAAGGATCCTATTCAAGCACTGGATCATGACGTGCTTGGGCTGCAACAAGATCTCTCTTATAAGGAGCATCCGGTCCGCATTCTCGACCAGCCTGAACGTAAGACTCGTCGCAAAGTCACCAAGTTCCTTAAAGTGTAGTGGTCAACTCATTCTGAAGATGAAGCCACTTGGGAACGCGAGATCATCTTCGTGATGAATACCCCGAGCTCTTTCCTTCTACCTCTTAATTCTCGGGACGAGAATTCTTGTTAGTAGGGGAGAGTTGTGACATCCCCGAATTATGCCATAGTAACCCCTGTAGTCAAGGTACAATAGTCACATGCTAATGGTGCCATGTCATCAAGATTAGCTAAGCCAAATTGCCACTTGACAAAACCAAGACTAAATTAAAATTAAAATTTAAGTCAAATAAAATATTTTCTTCAAACTATAAAATAAAAATCATGATTCGATTTAAAATATTCCCTAAGTAATTGTCCATGTGAAACCAACATTTGTCCAAGTATTTAAATGCCCTAAATTATTAAAAACATAGAACAAAACTATTATGTAAATACCTTTTTTGTTTTATGAAAAATTTCAAACGTTTTCAAATGGTCCTCAAACTTTTTGTAGCAGTGCTGAATATTGTAATGTGAATAATGGAGTCGGTCACATATTTTACAAAAGCTAAATAGTGCTGCAAATAAAGCCAAAACATAATAGATATACTAAAGCATAAATTAAACAAAAGGAAAAGAAATACTAAAACGTTACTATTCGGATGGGCTCTATGTTGCTATAGTTTTTTGGCCCAGCCCACCCTGGCGTTTCTCCTACCTACATACACAGGAGGCACGGGCCATGGCGTGGCACACATCCACGGCACCATGGCCGTGGATGCCCTCCACGTCGCTCCCTCTGAACTACAAAAGCGTCGAACGAAAACCCTAGCTCGCCCTCGTCCATTCCCTCCTTGGTCCCTTTCGTTCCCCATCCTCTCTTGCCCGAATTCGAGCTCGGAGAATTCGTGGTCACCGCTGCCTCGCCCTCGTTGACGCGTCCAACGGCCTCTTCGGCGTGCGGGAGGATGTCTAGGAGGTCCGCCGCTGCCGGATCCATCCATTTCGGAGACCAGCTCAAGCCGGGACGGCCCGTACGCTCGCCATCGCCGCCATCTTCGCCCATGGCCGCCACACCTCGCCATCAAGTTCGTCGCATCCCGGCCGCCCCGTGCCTTTGGACCTTGTCCACGAGCCTCCTGGTAAGCTCCTCTGCCGATTCCCCTGGTTCCCGTGCTCGATTCGTTGTCATAGTTGTCGCCCCGAGTTCGTCCGTGCGCGCCCGTGCGTGGCCTCGGCGCTGCCGTGCTGCTGCTATTGCGCCCCGCCGTCCGCCCGTTGCCGCATCGCCGCGCCCCACGTCCATGTGCGCGCTCGTGCGCCCCTCCGTCGCCCAGCCTACGCGTGCATCGTCGCGATCGCCCGCTATCGTGCTCCTGTTGTTGCCCTGCTACTGCTGCCATTTGCCACTGCTGCTACTTGATGTACTGCTTGCAGCTACCATGCTGCCGCTTCCACGCGTCGTATGCTCGGCCACTCCCGTGTCATTGCTGCAGCTGGCATGGCAAGGCCATGGCCAAGTACGCCATGCGTGTTTGTGCTGTGTGCACATGCGTGTGTGTGATGTGTATGGTGTGCACGGCCATGTACGTGTGTGTGGCCGGCTGGTTAGTCTAATTAGTGGTTATTGTAAAGAGTAAAAAGGAAAGAGAGAGCAAATGATTAAACAGTTGTCTCACTGATTGAAGATGTGGGTATATATACCCTAGTACAAAGGCGGTTACAAGGAGCAGTTGTTAAACTAAAGCAACTGACATAGCAGGGATTATCCCTTAATTAATTCCTAACACTCCCCCTAATCAATGCTTGTCTTTATAATATATATCATGTTGATAAAGACTCCTCCTTGTATGTGTTTGCCTTCGAGAATGTTCATCATCTTCATTTTGAGAAATCGTTGTATAATCTTTAAAGTCTCCTCCAAAAACCCTGTGGGAAAAATATGAGGAGAATAGTGTAGATATGTTGCTAAAACTCCTTTAAACCCAGTGGGAAAAATAATAAGGAGAAAATAATGCAACATATAATGATTATTGTCTCTTGATAACTCATATGAGAAAAACCTTTGAAGAAGGAGAAAACTCATTGGTGAATTTAGAGAACAATTGATATGTCTTGATTACTTTCTTTAAAAACCCCAATAGGGAAAATAGAAAGTATGACATATGATCTTTGATAAGATATTGCCTCATTAAAAACCATTATGAGAAACTTTTGAGAGAAAAACTCATAAGGGAAAAGAGTGCATTTGACATGCCATTGAAAACTCCTTTAAAACCCAATGGGAAAAATATAAGGAGAAAATGATATGGCATATACAAACACTTGTGATTATATTGTCTCGTTAAAAACCTTTTATGAGAAACCATTAGGGAAAAACTCATCGAGGGAAAAAGAGTACAATACATGCAATCTGATGATTGTTAATAGGTTATAGTTTGGGAGATTACTCCCCCTCAACTTTGCAAATATGGTGGATGTCTCATACCAATTTCATTGACATGAACATAAGATTGTGTATAATCTGTTGGATTTTCACATGATTTTGTTTGCAAATTATTTCCTCGCTTTTCTATAATCCATGAGGATAATAGTTTCCGAGCAATGTGATTTGTGATATTGCTCTTCATATAACCTGTTGGTATTGAGTAACACAAGTGGAAGTAGCTTTATAAATCAAGTAATGTGATTCTGATGAATCTCAACCACATGATTTTGAGTGTGGTTAATCATTCTGCTAAGTTATGCATATTTTGCAATGCCTTTAGATAAGCAATTATGTTAGAATGATAATTGGAACCATTAAAATTCATTTATATAACTTCCATGTGAAGGCTATTCCAACAAATTCAGTCAGTGATATGGCGTCATTGGGATCAAATAAAAAGCTAATATCATTACATCATATCATGGTCATATCTTCTATTTCCTCATGGAAATATCCAAGATTTACTGGAATCTTCAGATATAAGATGATAGTATTTATATCAACCATATACCTTTTGTTGTTATGATATATCCACACTGAACTTCTCGTATATGTTTTGGATATATGTAGACTGATACGTATTCTTGATAGAATGCTCAAGTTGTAAACTTAAGCTAAATTTGGTTGAATCCAAATTTTCCGTCTTGAGATGATTTTATGTATGTTTAGGTCTTGCAGAGACATTGAGGATGAAATCATCGATATAAACCGAGGTGATATAAGGAATTCAAATTTGGTATTCCTTTGTTAACACATAAACAATCATCATTGAGTAATCCTTCGGAAGAAGAAAATCATTTAGTCGGTAGTACCATATGATTTCCGACTATTTTGAGCCATAGAGTGACTTCTGAAATTTTACACAAATATGTTGCGATTTATTTTGGATTTGGAATTGTAAGCCCATCAGGGACTTCATTATAAATTTCCAAAACGAGTAACTCATATGAGTATGTAGTTACTGCATCCATTAACTGCATGGATAATATTATTTGTACTACCAATGATATTTATTATCAAAACTTAATTCCACTCATACCAGGAGTGTATGTTACATCATAATTTGATGTCGGGTCTCTGCGTGAACCCTTTTGCTACAAGCCTCGCTTTTTCACCACCTCATTGACTTTGTCTATGAATGAGACGTTTTTAGTATTCCATATGGAAGATACTTATGAGGAGTAGGTATTAATGTGGTAAATACCACTCTTTGATGCGCGACTGTTATTCTTCATTACTTGCTTCCTTTTATGTGAACCAATATGAGTACAAGAGGCACTCTACCATGGATTTTGGTTCAGGGCCCAAAAGGTTTTAGCAATTTTCAGAAGAAATATATGTCGACAAATGTAGACTTATGTTATATGATTTTGGAGGAATCAGTGAAATTTGTGGAAATGTATTTATTCCTTTTAACTCCTTGTGATTTCCTACAACAATGGAGTCAAGGTGTTTCGATGTCCCGACACGAAAACATTTGTGCACATTTATGTCGGGCTTTGGATGATGAGCATCCAGTGAGGTGTTCTTTCAACTTGATGTTGAATTACATTTACTGGTTGAGGATTTGATTTCCTCTATTTCCGCGGAAGCATATGCGAGATTATATCTCGTGTGGTCAGATTTCTTCCCCTCTTGCTCTCATTTCGGGAGAAGAGTGGTTTATGAGGTACCTCCACTCTTTCTGACACTTTACTGCAAGAATTTAAAATTGAGTGACACCTTTGTGATCAGTAAATTTATGTGGCAGATTTGCAATGTGTTGCAAATATGTGACTCTAAACTTCTTGTTCAGATTCTTTGAGTACGTGGATATAAGGCCTAAATGTGAATACCATTTCTAATTTATTTCTTGGCATTCTTTGTGGTACTTATCTCCCCCTAATGCCAGAAATGTCCTTATTGCTGATGCAATGACCATACGGGCTATGTATAGTTTTGATTGACGAATAAGTTGTTATTCCTCACATAGATCCCTAATTTTCTATGAGAGCCCATTGATGTATGCTGGAGTGGTGATATCAGTATGTAACCAAATTATCGCAGATAGGAAATACTTTGTTGATTTCCACGTAATTACTACAAGGGGAAAGTAGTACGCTATGCAGTTGGTATGATTTATATCATACTTACGGTGTGTAATGTCGTATTTGTCTAGCATGAGGCTAGTAAATTACGATTCTATAAGTTTGGTCATATTATTAATTTCATTATATTTGATAAGATATTGAACTAAACCATTATGTGTATTACATAATGTATTATGTATAATCAGACATTGCTTGTGAAATAAGTTCAACGAAGTTGTCCATTCGAATGGATTTATCCCTTGTTTACGATAACTTGCTCTTACTTTGAGAATTTGAGCAATTAATTTAGTTATATAATTCATGGTTTGTGTGACAAGAGACACAATGGAAATCATTTTATAAATGTTTCCATGAGTACCATGAAGTATCTATATAATATCATATAATGGTTGAGTAATCCACATATCTTCTAAATGTCTTCAAGGAAGAATAAGTGGCGCATTTGAATTTTTAAGGTGAGAGAACCTTAAAACTTATTTCCCCTATGGCACATGTGGTGCACATAAAATCTGTTGATTTGGGAAATATTATAACTTAAAAAGTTTTGTGACCAATAGAATTACCAATAATTTTCTAATCAAGCCCAAACCTAGATTGTAAGGCTTAAAACCAAATATTTTGTAAGATTTAGAAAATTATTGTGTACGCAACAAACTGAGTATGAATTGATTCATACATGCAAAATTTGTCAAATATAACGTTCAAGCAATAGGATATTGGACATCGCACTACATGTAGTAGTACAAGTATAGGCCAACAATATTTTGGGAATAATCAGGATATTGCATGAGGTCTCCCATATTATTGAAAAAAATAGTTACGCAAACATATCATAGGCACAAAATAATTGATCATTCTTTTATTGCATTATATTTTTGGTTCTCCTTCTGATGAAGATTTGAGAACATCATTTACCAGAATATTTTCTGGTTGTATGTTTGCAATTTTTTTAAATATCCCAATGAACTTATTAGCCTTTTGAATAAATTTTTGATGTGGTTTGACCATATGTTTGAGGGTTTCATAATCATAGGTATGATATTTATATAACCACACATTTGACAAACTTGAGGTTTGTCTTTGTAATCGTTTGAAAATGACATATTCCCTGTAAAGAGTTAATTCTATCTTTGGTTGTCTTTTAGCCTCCACTTTACTTTGGATTCATCATGGTCCTATTTTGTGACCAATGACTTGCTTAGTATTTGCAATACTAGCAAAAATTTCAAATAATGGAATAGCACCCGTTGGGTGAATCTGATGATTTTATGAAATTCCATGTTTCTTCAGCATGAAAATGGTAGGACTATCATAAGAAGATGTAAAGTGTATTGAGGGCTTTTCAACTCGATCTCCGGATGAAAATATTTGATCATGAGATCTCAATTTAAAGTTGATTCACTGACAAAAATGTGAGTTGCGATAGACTTGAGGTCTTGAGAAATGAATGGGTGATTATTCGCGATGTGCTCATGGCAGCATGTTTCTCTTAGGGAAATATTCAAGGACAATACACATGTATCCATCATATACTTAGTTTGAGAATCAAGTGAAGTTGGTGACATATAAAATACATATGTGCATCAATAGAATAGCCATGTGTTACATGAAATGGTCATGCATTATTTAATTTACTTCTTGGAGTAAAATAAAATATATGGATGAAATGATATTGTTGAGCACAGTCCGCCAAGGCGATGCTTGGTGAACATGGGGTGTAAAGCTTCAATATAGTGCATACGATGAAATCGTTGCTAATGTTTTGGGCTTCATTTGTGAGAAAAGTGTGACTTTAGAGTCCCAGCCAAAACATAGACTTTGCAATTTTAATATTGCTTAGTCACTATGAAAATAAGGACCACAATGTGATGTGGATCTTGCAATAGTGTTTGAGACACTCACTATAAATTATGGTATCCATCTTGATGGATGGATGACACTATAATTAGAAATAGTGACGTAGGCTCCATTGCCATGCATTTTACAAATGTAGTAGAAGGTAATCACACGTATATGCAATTGTTTTCATAGTTTCCTATGACATATTCAAGCAAAATGTGCAAGAACAATATTTACTATGAGAGTAAAATATTTAAGTGAACAACAACAATAAATGCTTCGGAGGAGCAAATTCTAGTACGGCTGATGCCTTATAACCATATGTGTAGACCTCAATTTATATAGGATAGCACTTTGAAGATAATCACCAATATGGTGTAGATCTCGCAATAATAGAAAACATAGTGTGACTATTGTCAGTAGATGTTTATAATTCTATTACCTTATGTTATGCTATTTTTAAGAAAATCACTTTGAAGGTAATCATATGTCAGGATGGCATGATGTAGACCTCACAGTAGTATTTGATAATCTGCAAGATTTTGCAGTAGATACCAATATTACCTTATGATATCCTGAGGTAGTCACATATTAATATTTGGAAAATCACTTTGAAGGTAGTCATCTTGTCCAAATGACAAGATGTAGACCTCACCATAGTGGTGGATAATCTGCAAATGGCGCGGTAGATGCCACCAGTACCTTGCGATTTCACAAATAAAATTTTGGGTAATCACATTATGAATTGGAAAATCACATTAAAAGTAGTCATCTTATCAAAAATGACAAGATGTAGACCTTACAGTAATGATGGATAATCTGTAGATTATGCAGTAGATGCCATCAATACCTTGTGATCCACAAATGTGATTTGAGGTAGTCATATTAAGTATGACACTTCTTAATTCTTGTTTGAATTTACATCCATACTTGTAAGAAAATTGAATTTCTATTGCAAGAATTTAGTTGTTGTCCACAGTAACATATTATATTGATTGCATGAGGTAGACAGATTGAACATGTCTTTTTTTTCTTTTGTACGCTTTACATCAAGTACATAGACTAAACTGAGCAAACTAAGTCTGAAGACTTAAAACTGCAACCGCAAGTGTTAGAGATTGAATGGCAGTTTTAGAAATCTTGGGTACTAAAACATACGGTTTAGTAAATCACAATTAACCCTTAATGGATCTGAAACTGCAGGGACAAGATATGATTATCTTAAAGTACAGGGTTGAATTGAATAAATTCCAAAGAAGATAAGATCCCTAATTTCTTTCTCTCTTGTGTATGCGTATGCGGTAGCAATTGAAAAACATCTACAGCGTTGCTCGCTTTATGGACAAAGCCAAACCATTGTAGCCGCAGCCGGCGGCATGAACTATTGTGGACGATGCCGCCAAGGTGTGCCGCATACTGCTGCCACGCCGGGCGCTGGGAGATGGGGAGCCGCCGCCCAGCCTTATGTGCTCGCCGGAGAGGACCTGCCAAGGGCCGTGGCTTCGGATGCGAACGAGCCGGAGGGCTTCGCCGCCCCCTATTGGATGCGGCAGGATCACGATGCCACGCGTTGTGTAGGGATGCACAATCAGGCCCGGTGTGAAGGTCTCGCCATGGCCTCCATGGACAATGCACGGTTCCTTTTTTTCGATACAAAGCCATTCACGTTAGTGCATAGATGTACATACAAAATTGATTGATTACGAGATGACGATGAGGAGCAAATTCTTGATTTATTTCCCGAATTGTATTTGACCATTCGGTGCCGCATCTTGTAGCCGCCGATCGGTAGCAGTGCCATGACCGCACAGGGAGGGTGAAGCCGTGCTGGGTCGGGAGCCGTCACGCGCGCTCCGGACACGTGGCGCTGGGAGTCACCGTCGTCCTGCCTTGCGCCTCATCGATATGACCTCGCCCAGTTCCTGCCGCTGTAGCGCCGTTCGTCGTCTGTGTGCCTCCCGCTGCCGCTGATGCCGGAGCGTCTCATAGGTTGGAGGGCGTCGCACCCGATCTGCTGCCGCGTCGGGAGGAGCCAAGCCGAGGGGCGTTGAGCACCACGCACGGGCCGGAGGGAGCGACGATGCGTCGCCGAAGTGCCGCTGTCTCTTGTCCCAGAGCGGGGCTGCAACGAGGAGGACGCCGCGCGCGTGCCGGAGGGCGTGGCTGCGAAGGGCCGACCGTGGTCGCCGCAGCGACGGCAGAGGTTCGAGCGTGTCTCCGGCGATTCATTGTGATGCATCTGCCGTTCTTCCGATGTGGCCTATTTCTCTAATCGAGAGCAGAGTGCGTGATAACGTGTAAAGAGTAAAAAGAGTACAAAGGAAAGAGAGAGCAAATGATGAAACAGTTGTTTCATTGATTGAAGATGTGGATATATATACCCAGTACAAAGGCGGTTACAAGGAGCAGTTGCTAAACTAAAGCAACTGACATAGCAGGGATTATCCCTTAATTAATTTATTTAATTAATTCCTAACAGTTATTAGATAGTATGGTGTGCACGGTCATGTACATGCATTGTTATTTTAGCTTAGTTAGGCCAATTAGTGGTTATTAAGTAGTATGGCGTAATGCCTTGTGTACCCCAAATGATCTGATTAGTTTCTTTATCTATTTAGTGTAGTCTATGCCACGTGGGCCTCTGGTTTATTTTATAAGCCTCATACGAAATATGTGTAAATGACATATGTGGCCATCCCGTAAAAAAATTATTATAAATATATATATGTAAAATAATATTAATTAATTAGTGAGTAATTAACTAACTATTAATTAGTTGATTTAATCAATCCCTAATTAATTTGTCTAAACTAATTAGGTAATTATCTGATATGTATAATATTTTATGTTAGTTAATTTGTATGGTGGACACGTGGGGCTCACTGATCATGCTGATGTCATTAACACTTATTTGAATTAAATTAATTTTGTTTATTTTAAAAATATAATTAAAACTTAAAAATTAATATAAAATAATCCGTAAGTGAGATGAAAATACTTCCAACATGGAACTTTTCCCGGTTACACGGTCCATTCGTCTGTCACGTGTCTCTAGCATAGCAAACATGGAACTTTTCCATCGTTTCTCGTTTGATCGGTAGTAGCCCGAGACCCGGAAAATATCGTCAGATATTCTTCCGACCCGTCTATGATGGATGTTATTTCATTAGCTCATGCCTAGCCTGCTTTTTTTCATGTCGTGCTTAGTGTTGCACTGTTGTTATTATTAATTGTTTCTTCCCCCTCTTCTTACCGGTAGACCCCGAGACCGATGATGATCCGGTGATCGACTACTTCCCGGTCAAGGATCCGTTCTGTTTGCAGAGCAACAAGGCAAGCAAACCCCCCTTGATCATTCCTATATCGCCTATGTCTTTCTTCCTACTTCTTGCATTAGTATTTTGCTACTGTTGTAGTTAGCTCCTATATCTGATGCATAGCCTATTTTGATGAACTGCTACTTTCAGCTCTGTACTTTAAATCTGCTTAGTATAGGTCGAGCAGTCATCCCCTCTGACCCTGTAGTTCAGTTGCCCCGCTTGCTTTCAATCTCGATCCCTAATCAAAGAGCCAGACCCGACACAGCACACACACACACCCTTAGTTGTACGACGCTACAGAGATACTATCGGGTACCGAGGGTGACACCTCGCTGAGTACTCCTGATGATATCTCTGTAGTATAGCTAGTCGGACGTGGTTATCGAGGGTGATTCCTCTTTCACCATTCCCGATGACGCCTCTCTCGTGCAACCCCTCAAGTGTGGGACCCATGATGGTGATTCCGCTAAGCCCACCTTGACGGATACATCGTTCGGAATCCAACGAGGGTGATACCTCGGATTCCCCCCGATCTTACAACCACACAGTTACTCGACCATGTTACTAGGATCATTGGTGATTAGTTGTTAAGACGGGTGGATTCCCGCGAGACTGTGTTGATGGCCTAATTAAAATGTTAATGGATTTGGGTATTTGATCTGGGTTGGTCGGAGACCTTTTCGCACTAACCGTCTGCGTGGGAAGAATTATGGGTACTCGGCGTCGCGGTATCAGCCGAAGCTTTTCAGATGTCAGCAACGTAGTGGCGCGCGCCCGAGTGGTCCCGAGATGCATTGCCCTTGTGATTAAGGGATGCTAGGACTGACGTCGGTCGCCCTCGCATCGTGCAGGAGCACGGAGGGGGAACTAGGCCCATGAACCCTTTGCGCTTAGGATTTAGACCGGCGGGCTGGCCTCTCTGGTTAGTCTTAGGTGGAGCTGCGACGTGTCGATATTCCGAGGCCGGGCTGGACCCAGAAAAGTATGTCTGGCCAGAGTGTTATCGAGCGTGACGGGACATGTGGTGCACCCCTGCAGGGATGAAAATTAACTATTCGAATAGCCGTGTCCACGGTTACAGGACGACTTGGAGTTGTGCCCTGATCTTATACAACTACAATTGTTACTTAACTTGAATTAGTTGCCTCGGGATTGCTTCCTCGCAGGGAGTCGAGGGAGGATCTCTAGGCATGACCTCACTTTAATATTGCTGCAACAATATGACTATTAATTGTGTTACCTTATTCTACTCTCGTCTTTTGCTGCAAGATCCTGAAGATGCTAGTCTTCGATAGGACTAGGCCTTCTCTCTATTCTTGCATTGTTGCAGTCAGTCCACATATAAAACCACTTCTTTGATACTGGTGCATATTTAGCATAGTTCTGATGTAAGTCTTGCGAGTACTTTGGATGAGTACTCACGCTGCTTTGCTCCCCCTTTGTCCCCTTGATCCGTTGCTGCGACCAGATGATGGAGCCCAGGAGATGTAGTTTCCTGCCGACGCCTGTTGCCCCGTTGGCGTTTTCTACGTGGAGGCCGCTAATGATCAGGAGTAGTTAGGAGGTTCCCAGGCAGGAGGCCTCGCCTCGTTCGATCGTTGTATCTTTTGTGCTAGCCTTCTCTAAGGCACCCCATGTTTTATGTCTGTACTCAGGTATTGTTGCTTCCGCTGACTCGTGTGTTTATCGAGCTTTTGTATTCTAGCCCTCGAGGCCCCTGGCTTGTAACATGAAGCTTGTATTATTTTATTTGTGTCTAGAGTTGTGTTGTGATATCTTCCCGTGAGTCCTTGGGTTTGATCGTACGCATTTGCATGTATGATTAGCGTACGATTAAACCGAGGGCGTCACACCTTGACAAACATTTGATGCAAAACTCTGCTCTTGTCACTTGGATATATTCATGTTATTCCTTGCATGACTAACCCATGTAGGAGGACCTACTTCAAAGAAAGAAGGATTGCTATGAAGTCATACCCTTGAGCAACCAAAAAAACTCCACTTATGTGCTTTCGTCATCAACATCACTGAAAGGTATGTAATGATATCCTTGAACAAGCTTTAGTCGAAGTCATGAGTCAAAGCAACTCTAGGGATAAGAAAACATCAAAATGCTTAAACGGAAAAATGCTAACCCCATTTTGAGCTCACCGATGAGTATGACCTATGATCAACTATTCTCACTTGGGTCCTAAGTCAATATACTCTAAAATAGGTGACCTAGTCGCCGACCATCATCTAGATGAAAGATCATGAGTGGTTAACCGTTTTGTTGCATGCTTTATCGCTACCGTTGAATCTTCATCTAGTTGAAAATTCCTTGCAAATCTTATTGAAAATTCCTTGCAAATCCATTCAAGTTTCCTGAAAAGTCTCTTTGACAAAATTGGCGAAGAATGTTTTTGCCAAGTTTCTGTTTGCAACTTGGAATCTTCAACTAAGAAAATTCGGCATCACCGATATAGCAACTATGTTGCATGTTGTTTCTTCGGTACTACCGAATCAAAATCATTCGGTGGCACCGAGATTTCTCAGAGGCTCGACACTTTTCGATCATACTGATCATATTTTCCTCACGGTCTATGAAATTTGCTTTTGCGAGACTTATTTGCCAAATTTCCTTGACAAATCTTAACATGTTTTCAAGCCCATACTCCATGACCCTCTATCTAGGATCCCTTCCCTTTGAACCTTCTTGTAAATTGATGCCAAAGGGGATAAATATCAAAGCTTATCTAAGCAAAGGTGGGGGTTAATGGGGATAAATATCAAATGCTTAAGGAGGAGAGAGGTAACATACTAGAAGGAAAGAGCTTAAGTATTTTAGATTTTACCTTTAATCATTCTTTGTGCTTTAGAACTTTTCTAACCCTACCTACTCCCAATATCCACATGCTAAGATTTGGGGGGAGAGGAAGAAGGAGACTCAATACTCATGGGAGAAAGTTCTATTACTACTCTTTGGAGAGATGTTACTCTTAAAAAGAAATCTTCTACATGTCTTCCAAACTTTTGTATTCTTGAAACTATTTTGCATTTATGTGGAAGGAATATTCTTGTGTTGTATAACCTTGTTTTCTCAAGTATGCTCTTTCTAGTTAAAATACTCAGTGTTTCAACGTATGTATATGCATCATCTTCATGTTTCAGAATGATCTCTTGCTTATTGCACATATTGTTTGCAAGAGAGACTTATGAACACGAAATCACTTCATTCACATTTCTAGTTGATGCATGTAGCCAAGGTACATATGATTTGGTACGTATTCTCTTCTATGTGTGCTCATGCATTCCAAAAGCAACTATTATGTAAAGGACTGCACACATATAGGGGAGCCTAGTTAAGTCACATGCCTATCAAAGCTATCATATATAATGTTGCATATTTCAAGTTGAAGCTTTGATTGTATGTTGTCATCAATTACCAAAGAAGGGGAGATTGAAAGCACAAATGCTCCCTTGGTGGTTTTGATGATTAATGACACCATACATTGTCTCTTGGACTAACACTATTATCTAGTCTATTTAGATCTAGTCCAAAGAGGGGAGTGGATGGGAATTGTGAGAAGGATCCCCAATATGGAAAGGAACCTTATAGGCAAGTCTTGAAGCAAGTCTTGAAGCTTCAAGACTTTACATCTGATTGTTTGTGAGAAATCACTATTGAGTCCATAGTAAAGCCAATACTATTAAAAGGGGGTAAGGTACTAATAATGATCTGGTTGCTCAAGTGCTGAGAGATATGCCACCAAAAATCTCAGCCAAACTCTCACAAAAACATTTTGTCCCGAACCTAAATTATCAAAATCAGTACCACCAAGCTATTCCATATCGGCCCACGAAGTTTTCCTTAGGTAGACCAAAGCCAAACCCTAGCATCTCGCTGCTACTTATAAACAGTGTTGGGTTTTCCCCCCAAAGAGGAGAGGAGATGCAACACTGTAGAGATAAGTATTTCCCTCATTTAGAACCAAGGTTATCAAACCAATAGGAGGAAAACACAAATTCTCATCATGAGCACGTACACACAAAAGAGCAAACACTTGCACCCAACGCGGGCAGGAGAGTTGTCAAGCGCCTTGAACACGTTACGCACAAGGATTAAGTAGTGATACATAGATAATATATATATAATAAAATAACAGAATATAAATGGGACCAATATTTGTAGGGTTTTAGTAATATATTTTGTGAAGACTCGGACGCCATAGTTTGCGCTAGAGGCTTCTCTCTCTTAAAGCACATGGTGGGTGAACAAATTATTGTCGGTCAATTGATAGAATAGCACATAGTTATGAAATATTTATTCACGGCAATGATCATATATATAGGCATCACGTCCATAAGCAAGTAGACCGACTCCTGCCTGCATCTACTGCTATTACTCCACTCATCGAATTCTATCCAACATGCATCTAGAGTATTAAGTATGAAAGTGAGTAATGCTTGGAGCAAGATGACATGATGTAGACAAAGTAAACTCAAGCAATATGAATAAACCCCATCTTTTTATCCTTAATGGAAGCACTAAAATATGTGTCATATCCCCTTCTATCACTGGGATTGAGCACCGCAAGATTGAATCCATCAAAATGCACCACTCCCACTGAAGATAAATCAGTCTAGTTGGATAAACCAAACTAATAGATCATAGAGAAATACGAAGCTATAATAATCATGCATATAAGAAACCAACAAATATTCAATATGTTTTCATGAATAATCTGATCATCAAACCGCAATTCATCGGATCACAACAAACACACTGCAAAGAAGATTAGATCGAATAGATCACCATGGGAATCACGATGAATTTTGTATTGAAGATCTTATAGAGAGAGATAGTCATCTAGGTACTAGCTATGGACACGGTAGGTCTATGGAAGACTACTCACACATCACCATGGGAGCACCAAGGTTGATGTAGAGGCCCTCTATGGTTGACCCCCCCCCCTCCGACAGGGTATGAAAACAAGGCTCGAGATGGGATCACGGTGGAAGAGACTCGCGTGGCGAAAAAAGTGTTTCGGGTGGATCTCTCGTGTTTTCCTGATTTTTTAAGATTTATAGAGGTAGAGTTAACGCAGTAGGCGCCAGGGGGTGCTCCCAACCCATCACGGCGCGCCTACCCCCTTAGGCGCGCCCTCTTGGCTTGCCAGCACCTTGTGAAGCTTTGAGGTCTTATTTTTGTCCCAAAAAATTGTCAAAAAGTTTTGTTACATTTGGACTTCGTTTGGTAAGGATTTCATGATAAGCCAAAAACACGCAGAAAACAACAACTCGCACTATGCTCTAGGTTAAGAGATTAGTTCCCAAAAATTATATAAAACAACATATAAATGCATATAATGTATCCAAGAATGATAGGAGCAATAAAAAATTATAGATAGTTGGAGAAGTATCAGCATCCCCAAGCTTAATTCCTGCTTGTCCTTGAGTAGGTTAATGATTAAAACATAATTTTTGATGTGACATGCTACCCAACATGTAATATTTTTTAAGTATGATGATTGATAAATGATGAATTAATAAACATCAACATAGTAATATCGATAAACTTAAATAACACAATCATTCAGTTTCAAAATATAAGATCCCTAAATAATGTTACTCCCCATTCATTTTATCGTATTAGTATGGCATGGCTCCATCTTCAGCACATAAGTACAAATTAGAAGCACCACTGTGTTAACTCAGGCAATTGGATCCTACTTCTAACATGCTTCGGTATTTTGAACTTCACTCAATACATGATCGTGAACCATGGACATAACATATGGGTGGAATGGATTATGGTGGAAGACATCAGAAGGAGTAAAAGTGGAAAAGGAACTCTCACATCAACTAGGCAGACCAACGGTCTAAGGATATGCCCATCAATCGATATCGATGCAAGGAGTAGTGATTGCCATGCAACGGATGCTCTAGAGCTATAAGTGTATAAAAGCTCAACGAAAGCTAAGTGGGATCTGCATCAAACTTGCTTGCTCATGAAGACCTTGGGCATTTGAGGAAGCCCATCATCAGAATATGCAAGCCAAGTTCTA
This sequence comes from Hordeum vulgare subsp. vulgare, assembly GCF_904849725.1. NCBI lineage: Eukaryota > Viridiplantae > Streptophyta > Magnoliopsida > Poales > Poaceae > Hordeum > Hordeum vulgare. The sequence goes on along the minus strand of NC_058520.1, from coordinate 185,354,820 downwards.
TAATGAAAAATTCCCACTAGCATATGAAAATGACAACTCATGAGACTCTCTATATGAAGAACATGGTGCTTTCTCTAAGCACAAGTGTGTAAAAAGATGTAGAATTGTCCCTTCTCTCTTTTATCTCTTTTTTTCTTTCGCTTTTTGTTTATTTCTTTATTTTATTTCATTTTCTCATATTTTTTTGTCTGGAGTCTCATCCCGACTTGTGGGGGAATCATAGTCTCCATCATCCTTTCCTCACTAAGACAATTCTCTAATAATGATGAACATCAAACTTCTATCTACTTACAACTCGATATAACAACTCAATGATGATGAAAAAATGATTCTATATGAATGCCTCTCACAGTATACCAGGATATGCAATTATCTAGTGTAACATGTAAATAATGATGAATGGTGGCTTTGCCATGAATACTATGTCAGCAAAATGATCATGCAAATCCATATGATGATGATCACACAAGTCATGTGGTGTAACGATGGAAGTTGGATGGCATTATATCTCGGAATGGCTATGGATGCAATGATAATAATGTATGATAACTGTTTTGAGGAAGATATAAGGTGGCTTACGTGAGATAAAGCGTATCATATCATCGGGTTTGGATGCGCCGACGAAGGTTGCACCTATCCTCGAGGTGGGAATGGGCAATGCATGGTATCCAAGAGGCTAGCAAATATGGAAAGGTGACTGTGCGTACATCCATGGATTGTCATTAGTCATAAAGAACTCATATACTTATTGCGAAGTCATATAAGCTCTCTCGAATAAAAGAACTACCGCACGCCCTTAGTGAGGAGGTCGGTATGTGTCACGCCCAAGATGCGACCCTATCCTCAATTTGGCACGAGGGCCTCATCAGGGATAGAAGCGCATCTCGTCGTGTCGCAAGAATGGATATCGTCACAAGTACATGTACTGAAAAGAAGAGATATATATAGAGTTGGGTTACACTCGCCACAAGCTACATCAGAGTCACATCAGTACATTACATAATCATCAAGAGTAAGAGCAGGGTCCGACTACGGACGAAAACAAACGAGAAAATAAGAACGACGTCCATCCTTGCTATCCCAGGCTGTCGGCCTGGAACCCATCCTAGATCAAAGAAGAAGAAGAAGAAGCAACTCCAAATGAACAATCAACGCGCTCGCGTCAAGTAACCTTTACCTGTACCTGCAACTGGTGTTGTAGTAATCTGTGAGCCACATGGGACTCAGCAATCTCATTTCCAAAGGTATCAAGAGTAGCAAAGCTTAATGGGTGAGGCATGGTTAAGTGGTGAGGTTGCAGCAGCGGCTAAGCATAAATTTGGTGGCTAACTTACGAGTACAAGAAGTAAGAGGGGGAAGATCTACGCATAGCGGACGTGAACTACAGATGATCAAATGAATGATCCTGAACATCTACCTACGTCACACATAACCCCACCGTGTCCTCGATCGGAGAAGGAACTCGTGAAAGAGACAATCACGGTTACGCACACAGTTGGCAGATTTTAATTAAGTTAACTTCATGTTATCTAGAACCAGTGTTAAACAAAGCTTCCACGTTGCCACATAACCGCGGGCACGGCTTTCCGAAAGATTTAACCCTGCAGGGGTGCTCCAACTAGTCCATCACAAATTACCACAAGCCGCATAGAAATCCTCAATCACGAAGCTCGTGATCTCGTCGGATTCCCTAGTGGAAAACCTCAACTCTGAGATTACCCAAAGCATCACCGGAATCCCGATGCACAAGATATCTCATCAAAGGTAAAACTAATCCAACAAGGCCGCCCGGCGTGTCGACGATCCCGATAGGAGCCGCGTATCTCGTTCTCAGGACACGACGGATAAGCATAGCGTATGGTGGCCTGATAGAAATCTCCCGAGTTGCCCCGGGTTGGCCCCGCAAACGGCTCTAGTTTTGGACCAGCACCAATAGCATTGGCCCCCGTGTATTATGTAGAATTACTCCTCGGGTAGCGCTAACTCCCTATGCATTTCCATTTAACAAAATTATTATGTTGGGCAAATTTAGAACCAATGTTGGGCCTTGCCAGACCAGCTTTAATCTAAAACGAATTATCAAGGGGGTCCCCATAACAACCCCGATCGTGTTAGGAGCGCTCAATTATGGAACATAACACCGATAGCCGAAACTAAGGGGGCAAAGGTGGAACAAAACACCAGGCTAGAAAGGCCGAGCCTTCCACCTTTTACCAAGTATATAGGTGCATTAAATTAAATAGCATTTAATATGGTGATATGACAAGGAACCCATGTTATCACATGGAAGCATCTACACCTGCAACTAGCAATGCTAACACATGGTTAAGCAAGCAGTAACATAGCCAATCAATGGTTTGCTAGGTTGAACAGGTTGAAGGTTTCATGGCATTGTTGAGAGGGTGATAAAATAACATGTTGTAGGCAACGAGACATAATCGATAAAAACGATGATACTAGCATGGCAATGATAGTAATGGTATCTAGGGAAATGGTCATCTTGCCTGAGATCCCGCTTGGAAGAAGAATGATTCCGTGAAGCAGACGAACCGACGTAGTCGAACGGGTCCTCACAATCCAACACGCTTGCGGAACTCTAACAAGACGAAGCAAACCGGAAACAAGAATCAACACACGATATTCACCTCACGATGCACAACACATATGATGCATGAGCAGCTGAATGCATGCAAGTCACGGCATGACAATTCACACAATCAAACACTACACATTAAGTGAAGTTCAATATGAATTGAGTTGCATATTGGCGAAACTCCATGTTTAATTATTCAGTTCTGTCCCGATTAGGTACACGGCAATATTAAATGTGGTTAACCATGGCAAGAGGTGAAGCGCAATTAAACTACATATCTAGACATTTTAATGAGGTCAGAAATGACATATAGCACCTCCGAGACGACCTCACATGTTAATTTTGCAATTCTGTCCAGATCTGAACTAACACATTTAATTAGTTGTTAAACAGCAAAACAAATAGGTTCACGTGATACTACGCGTCATTTCAAGAAATCTACACATAGAGGACATCTCCAACGGAGCTACGTATCAAAAGATACAAGCACCGCAAGATATGATGGCATGAACGCAATATGTGTGCAACGACGGTCACGAGCACTTCAAAACATACAAACAGGAAGAGAAAATGAAACTACATGATATTCTAAGCAAGTTTCATATAGGACACGATCAAATCGGAGCTACGGTTCAACAACTACGAGCAAAACAAGGAATCACTACAATCTGCCAAAATCAGCCACATAGCATTTTCTACGCCCCACAACGATGGGCTACACAACTCCGATAAACTCAAGCAAGGCATGACACGAAAGAGGGAAAGAAGCACTAATACAAACAACTAACAACTACTAACATGGCAGCAAGGAACACTAGGAAAAGAAGTCACAAAATGGCATCTCACACACTATTTCAGACTTAGTGAAAATAGCAGTTTTTGAAGCTGCAGTTTTCGATCTGAAGCCGTATTGACAGCAGAAAAACTATAAGCTACAGGACTCCAAATGGCATGAAAATTCACAGCATGCTAGAGAAACACAAGGGCTACAACTAACTCCATTGGCCCAACCTCAAAAGAGCTACAGATCAAAAGATACAAGCAAGACAAGACAGCAACAGAATATAACAGATTCCAGACTTAGAAATATTTCAGCACCTCCAAATCAGCACTATTTCTAGCAACTTGAGAGCAAGAAAACCACACCTAAACATGCATTTCTATTGCAACTAAAAATACCAGGGGCTAGAGTAAACACCCAAGAACAACTCCCTAGTTGACAACTCCTTCAAACGAAGCACAGAATAAATTCTACGAATTAAACAAAAGGGCATCACGGCAAAATATCGCGTGAACTAACTTGCTCAAAAGCTAAAACTAATTGCACAGAAAAATCCCACCCGAAAACATATAAAATATGTAGGGTTGCTCAACAAAATTAATGCCACACAAAAAATGCGGGAAAATAACCTATACACGGGAAAATAAACTACCGACAAACCCTACACGCAAAAATACCAATGACCGCTCTAAAATACATGGAATAATGGTTCCTAAAACATGGGAATTTATACTACGGCATCCGAGCAATTCGAACACGCGCCGAAAAATAACACGGGACCAAGACAATATAAACAGCACACATATCTAGGCATTCGGCATGCAAAACTACATCAAACAAATATGCAAGTTGTAAATCCGTAATCTACGCGAAATTCTACACAAAATACATACGTAATTCATCGCGATCCGATATACGGATAATAATCTACGGGCATTCTAACATATCTATTTTCTGGATTTAAATAAAAATCCAAAAACCTAAAAAAACTAACGGCCTAATCTGCCTACCGGGCCGAAACTGGGCATTCGGTGCCATATAACAAAATCACGCGCGCGCACAAGATAGGGGAGCAGGGCGCCTCACCTTGGGCCTGGGGAGATGGGCCTTGGGAAGGAGCCGGCGGCCTGCTGGAGCGCTGGGACCTGGCCTCGGCCTGGTGGTTGCTGCCGCAGCGGGGGAAGGGAGGAGCCGGGCTGGCCTCGCTGCAGCAGGCCCACGAGGCCGGCGCAGTCAACGCACTGCCGCCTCGATCTGGTCCTCGCTCCAGATCGTGGTCGGGCAAGCGCTCGCCAGCGGGGACCTCGGTCGGAGAGTCCAGCGGGCACGGCTGCGCGGAATCGGCGGCGCGGGACCTGAGGCTCGTGGGGCTGCTGCGGTGTGGCGAAGCAGATCGGGGCGGCACGCAGGCAGCAGGCGACGAGCCGGATCTGGGCAAGACGGGGCTGCTGCAGGCGGCGGTGTTTCCGATGACGTCCGGTGATGGGGAACCTCCGGCGAGGAGCTGCGGGATTGGGGTCGAGGCGGCGCACGGTGACGGGAAGCTGCGCGCGGGAGGAGCTCCACAGGTGAGGCGTCGCGCCATGGGGGCTGGGCAGAGGCTGGCGGCGGTTGTCCCGGGTGCAGATGGGCTCGGGCGGGCCTCTCTCGGGCCTGAGCGGGCCTAGCTCGAGGTGGGAGGAGGAACAGGCTGCTGGGGGTAGGTGGGGCGCGGTTTTCGAGGCACAAGGCTAGGGTTTGATGTCTAATGAACTGGGTTTCTATTTATAACAAATGGAGGGACTAGGTTTAGCGGTTTTCCGACCCGGATCCAACCGTGCGGTCGGAATCGGACGATTCCGCACGCGAGAATGGGTACGTTGCCGTGAAGAGTGGTTTACCGGAGACGAGAGGGAAAACGGGCGACGCGGCAACGAGTTTTAAAACACCGACAAACGTCCGACGGTAGACCGAATACGGTGCCGCTACGGTCGACCGTTCGGGTACCAGACGGTCTCCGATCGCGAAGAAATTCGACAGGCGGCCTAGCTATATTAAAATAAGGCTGCACGTCAAATCTCAACCCGATCAGAGAAAGTTTTATGCACACTTTAAAAACAGGGTTTGACGATGTCGCGGGCGCGTGCGAGTGCGGTCGGACTAGGAACGAACAAAGACGAGAACCGGCGACTAACAACGGATGCAAGTTCTTAAAACTGGCGGCAACGGAGATGCCGATGCAATGCAGATGATGCGACAAATAAAATAAATCACACGACGAAAACGGAATAGAAGGGGGGAATCTTCTGGAACGTCGGCATCGGGCTGTCACAGTATGAGTCAAGCACCACGCGTCCTCGACTTGAACAACACTAGGATTTTAGTGAGGAATAAGTAATTGAAAGCACATATGCTCCCTTGGTGATTTTGATAATTCATGATAGCATACATTGTCTCTTAGACTAACACTTTTACCTGGTATATTTTAGGAATAGTCCATAGAGAGCATTGGCTAAAGGCTTATATGGAGATGCCCCTTGATGCATGAAAGAAATAGGATTGGCCCAAGCTTCAAGCTAGAAGACTCTTCATTTTATATTTGTGAGAAATCACCTTTGAGTCCATAGGAAAGCCAATACAATTAAAAGGGTGTGAGGTATTAAAATGAACTGATTGCTCATGTGCTCAAAGTTAGCCACCAATATACTCACTAATTTTTCCCCACATAACCATTCTATCCAAAACCGCATACTCAAATTTGGTGTCACCGACTTTCATATTTCGGACCCACCGAGTTTGACCTGATACAGAACCCTATCCATTCCCACCAAATACGTGCAACCGAAAATCATATCGGTGCTATCGAGTTTGGGTGACCAACTTTCCGTTGCCTCAGTACGCAAAATCAGAACTTCTGAGTTTGAGTATCGGTGTCACCGAGTTTTCTCATCTGGCCGTTAGTCACTTACTCGGTGCCACCGAGTTGTCGGGACCCCGATCCTGAATCATAAGAACCCAGCCTGCAACACATCACATCACTTTGCGGCCTCACGCACGGTAAACTCCACGACTTCCACCTTACCTTGGCCGGGACCGTTTGCATCTTTTGGCTCACGTATATGAATGTGTCGCTAGAATTCAAACGACAAAGAACCCGGGTCGACGTGACTAGCTATAAACCCAAGTGGTACATCCGTACACGGACAAGTATACATAACCCAGCAAAGCAGCTGTCGGTCATGAGCGTGTGTAGACGAGTCATAGCAAGCTACAAGGACTCCATTACACCGCATGACATTTCCTCGAAGGGACACACACAACAGCAAAGAAGGATACATGCGGGTCAATCAATGTGTCTGGAGCAGTAGCAACCTACCAAAGCTCGGTGGAAGCACAAAGAGGCATTTCACCGTAAAGAGTACTACTAAATGCACACAACTAGGTGTCAAATCCCACACATATAATGCATTTCATAACATACACACAATATGCATGATATGTGTACATACAACATGGCATCATAACATAACTCTATGACTCAAGCTTTTATTAAAGACTCATAAGAGTCAACATAGTATGATATTACAAACAAGGGTCTCGTGACCCATCACTCAAGTCATACAAACACCAAAAACTAGTTGCAACTCCTGGACAAAGATCTAGGTGATTAATAAGTCGAGAGAGTCAATTAAGGATCCCAATGTGCGGTAGTAGCTAGTCTTGGATAACATACACGGGACTCAGTTCTTAAGGACGGTCCCAATGAGACAACATGCCAATGTACTCCTACATCCTCTTATCGGTACCTTTACCAAATCAGGTTCACACCTTTACTCTCACACTGTGGGGCATGAACACAACCATTCCGATTCATCATCCAGATGGATCAGACCCGACACGACTCTAAGCATAGCAGGCACAATAAGCAAGCATGTATGAGTAAGCACAACAAGGCTGAAGCAGGTGCTACTCATGCTAAGTGGTTTCAACCATTTACTGTGGCAAAATTAGGTCATGCAGAGGAATGGGTTCAACTACCGAGAACATGTAATAGTTGATTCGTGTTTGTCCTAATGCAATAAAAGAGATCAGGAGCGAGAGAGTAGGATTGTATCGGAATGCTCAAGGGGGGGTTGCTTGCATGATAGTTCTGAAGATAGCAATGATTCTTCATCAATGTCAACGATCACACCATCGGAACCATCGTCTACCGAGAGGGAACAGCACCGGCAACGAGAAAGAACAAAATTTACTTCACGTAAATGAAACATTATGATGCATGATCATAACATGGTGATATGCTATTGATTGAGCTAATGCATCTAGCATCAAAATTAAATGACGTTAGTTTGAACCAAAGGTTCAAATTCAAACTCCATATATGATTATTTAAATGGCATTTATTTGATTTGTCCAAAACAGGGAACACAAGTTGTTCTAACATGCATGGAAATGCCATAAACATATTCTTTGGATTTTTCTGATAATTTTTCATATAAAAATTATTTTCATTGGAGTTACGGTTGAATTTCAATGATTTTTAGAAGTTTTTAGTATTTTCTGAAATTTCCTGAATTGATTTAATCAAGAAGAGTTTTATTGCATCAGCACTACGTCAGCATGACCTCAGCAGGTCAACTGACCTGGACAAAGTCAACCCTGACGTGTGGGATCCACACGTTAGTCTCACATTTCATTAATAGGATTAGTTTAACTGTAATTCCTAAATTAGAGCCGAAGGGCCGAGTGTCAGTGTCTCTGGGTTAAATAGGATTAGCTAAACTAATTATTTATAAACATCAATTAATTAGGGCTAGGCCCCACCTGTCTTTGACCCTGGGAGGTCAAACCCCTGGTCAAAGGGGTCACACCCACCGGCGGCTTGACGCCGGTGAGGTCCGAGGCGGCGGAGGTGATCGGAAATCACCCTCCGATAACCAATCGAGCGGCGGAGGCCACCTAAATGGAGGTAGGACTCGCGCGGATTCGTTCCAACATGTTTGGGGCGCTGGGGGAGGGCTTTGGTGATGGCAGCGACGAGCGAAGCGGCGGCGCGCTACGGTCAACAAGGGGGCGACGGCTACGGCGAGAGACATGCCATGGGGCAGGGGGATCGAATCCGGAGCTCACTGTAGAGCTTTTGATGCGGACGACAGGGTCGGGTAGGCAGTGTGCACCGCGAATCTCCGATGGCATCCGATGGCCGGAGGTGGAGAAGATGGCGGCGATGGCGACGATAGGGGGCCTCCGACCATGATTCTCTCTTCTAGGAGACGGGGAGGAGCACGGCGGGGCTCTAGGACACGATAGCGATGCCAGAGGTGGTCGGCGGCTACGGTGGTGCTCGTCAGCACTGTCGAGCAGCTCGGTCATGTGCGAGGGAGAGAGCACCAGAGGAGAGGGCGAGATCAGCAAAGAGGATGAGCTCAAGGGGGTCTAGGGGTGTCTCCTGGCAAGGAGGATGAGGACGGGGAGGCAGTAGGAGGTGGAAACAGGAGGTGGTCGCGGCTCCCGCGTTGCTGCTCGGGAAGACGACGAGCAGGGGAGGCGCTGATGGGTTGGGCTGGGCTAGGTAAGCACCAAGTAAGTTTTTTTTCTTTTATTTCTATTCTGTTTTCTAACTTTTGTGTTTGATTTTAATAAAATATCAAACCATTTTGTAAAACCCTGAAATACTATTATGTGACATAAAATAAGTACCCAATGCCACACGAGTATTTTCAGAATTTTTGAAATTGTATTCTATCTATAGAAAATATAATTCCACTCAAAATAATTGTTTGATTGAAACAAAAGTCCAAAATCAAATGTTTCTTTGATCAAAGGTTTTGGTTGACATTTTTATAACATGCCAATGTTTTCACACAAAATTTGGAACATTATCTTGGATCACTTTAAGGCAGTTTTTATATTGCCCTTTTGTCAAAATTAGTTTCTGAGGCTTGATCACTTCCCCATTTCAAATTCAAAGGATATTAAAATGCATGCAAGAATGCTTGGCAAGCAAAGTAAAGTTGGGTTGTGACACAAGTTGTGTATATTAGTGTCACTGAGATTCAAAAGTTGCTGCCTTTAGTGCATGTCGGTACCACCGAGTTTCCAACTTTGGTGTGACCGAGTTTGTCACTTTAGGTGTAACGGTTGCATTTTGTGTGTTCCCTATATAAACCCCTTCACCCACATATCAATCGTGGGAGAAGCACTCAGAACACACACTTCATTTCCAGATCCATTTTTCTGAGAGAGAGCCACCTACTCATGTGCTGAGACCAAGATATTACAATCCAATCATTTGAAACTTGATCTCTAGCCTCCCCAAACTGCTTTCCACCAAATCAATCTCTCCTACCCATGCATATCCTGTGAGAGAGTGATTTTGTGTTGAGTAGACTATCTTTACAAGCACAATAGCAAGGAGTTCATTGTTCTACCACATCTATTACCTTTTGGAGGGTGGTGCCTCCTAGATTGGTTATGTGTCGCTTGGGAGCCTCCTACTTCGTGTTGTGGAGTTTAACCAAGATTTTTGTAAGGGCAAGGAGATCGCCTACTTCGTGAAGATCTACCGTGGTAAAGGCTAGTCCTTCGTGGGTGGAAGTCATGGTGGAATAGACAAGGCTGCTTCTTTTTGGACCCTTCATGGGTGGAGCCCTTCCTGGACTCTCGCAGCCGTTGCCCTCCGTGGGTTGAAGTCTCCACTAACATGGACATACGATAGCGCCACGTATCGGAACCATGCCAAAAATCTGCATGTCAACCTCTTTGAGTTTGATCTCCTAAACTCTACTCCTTTACATGTGCAAAGTCTTTACTTTTCCGCTGCCATATATGGTGACTGGCATGTGTAGGGTGCACTAGACTTGTTAGTATTGCTGAAGTTCTGCCCTCCATTAAATTTGGTAAGGCTAGGATTTTTATCTTGAAAAGTAGTCTATTCACGCCCCTCCTCTAGACACACCTTCGATCGATCCCAAAATTGGTATCAGAGCAAGGTCTCCAAAACCTTGGTTTAACCACTGTTGGAGGAAGATGAATGTGACTAGTTCTGGGATTTTTAGTTGTAGAGTGCCCCTTCTTGACGGGGAGTACTTTAGAAAATGGAAAAATGAAATGCTTGATATATTTGATAAATTCCATTTGCGCAAGTATGTTAATACCCCTATGCGCCTCCCATTGATCCCATACATCCTTCTCATGATGAGGAAGTTGATATGCTTGGTAATCTTAGCAGTGTCAATCTAATCATTAGAGGACTACCAAGAAATATGCTCAATCAGTTGCAAAATTTCGAGTGTGCTTATACCTTGTGGAAAGACTTAGAGGAAAGATATCCAAATTATTCTTTGAAAAATCTTGATATCATTATCCATAAATGAATTGCCTTTCACAAAATGAAGCCAAGTGATCCTAGTTTTGATAAATTTCTATTTGAGCTTCGTGACCTCATGCGTGCTAAAGGAGATGTCATTACTATTAACAATATCATTGTTGAAGCCATTCACATGCATAAATATGAACATTATCATAGTCAAATTTTGTATGAAACTCTTGTTTCTTATGATGAGGGACCTCATCCGATGATCACAATGTGGAGCATGGCTACTACAATGAAGATGATGACTTTGACATCGAGTATGAGAAGACCATGAGGGACCTTAGTCTTATGGCGAACCTTAGAGACTACATGGCCGATTGAAAGGAGTGGGTTCTCGACAGTGGATGCATTGATCACATGACCGGAAATAAAGACATGTCCCATGACATTACACCAAACCATGGACCTCAAAAGCATGTGAAAATTTTGGAGATAACTCTAAAGGTAAGGTACTTAGTCTTGCTAAGGTGGTCTTATCTCATGATAGTTCCATTCAAAATGCCATGCTTGTTTAATCCCTTGGTTACAATCTCCTTTCTGTATCTAGACTAGTAGATTTCGATTTCGATGTGCTATTTACGAAAGTTGACTGCCGAGTGTTTCCTAGCGACAACCATAAAACTGTCTTTACAGGTTTTCGTAGAGGTGATCTATACATTGTTGATTTCTCTAAAATATCCAAACCCTGTACATGTATTATTGCTAAATATTTTAAAGGTTGGTTATGGCATAGAAGGTTAGGACATGTAGGTATGTGTAATCTTGACAAACTTATCAAAGGTGGTCATATTCTTGGTGTTAAAGATGTTATCTTTGACAAAGATAGACTTTGTAGTGCTTGTCAAGCAGGAAAGCAAGTTGGTGGAAGTCATCCCGTGAAGAACATCATGACTACAACAAGACCACTCGAGCTGCTTCACATGGATCTCTTTGGTCCCAATGCTTACTAGAGCCTCGGTGGAAATTCTTATGGTTTAGTCATGGTTGATGATTTTTCCAGATTCACATGGGTATTCTTTCTTGATGATAAGTCACGGGTACAAAAGATCTTCAAGAACTTCGCTCAGAAATCTCAAAATCAGTTTGTACTGAAGATCGAGAAAGTTCGGAGCGACAACTAAACGGAGTTCAAGAACAGGAATGTGGATACTTTTCTTGATGAAGAAGGTATCTCACATGAGTTCTCGCCGACATACGCACCTCAACAAAATGGAGTTGTTGAGAGAAAGAACTGAACTCTCATAGAGATGGAAAGAACGATGCTTGACGAATACAAGACTCCAAGACAGTTTTGGTAGAAGCCGTGGAAACAGCTTGGCACGCCATAAACTGATTCTACTTACACCAGCTTCTCGGTAAAACGCATACGAGCTACTCACCGGTAACAGACCCCAAGTTGGATACTGTCGGGTATTAGGCTCTAAGTGATATATTCTTGATAAGCATAGTTGCTCTAAATTTGCTCGTAAATCTTATGACAGTTTCCTACTCGGTTACGGATTGAACTCTCACACTTACCGTGTCTACAACAACTTCACTCAAAAAGTTGAAGAGACAGTAGATGTGAAGTTTGATGAGACTAATGGTTCGCAAGTCAAACAATTACCAAATGATGTAGGAGATAAGGAACCTTCGGAAGCCATGAAAGAGTTATCTATTGACAAGATTCGTCCCATGGAGGTGAAGGAAAGTACTTCATAAACTCAAGTGGGAGCTCCTAGTTTGCATCAAGGTGAACCACAAAACAACATGGAAGCATCCACAAGCGGTACACAACATGATGAAGAAGAGTAAGAAGTACATCATGAAGATCCACCTCAACCTTCCTCACCACCACCTCAAGGAGATGATGACGTCAATGACAACGTGCAAGATGATGATGATGAATAAGAAGTTCCTCCATCCAACAAGAAGAAGCTGTCAAGAGTTAGAGAAAGAGTGGATAGAGATCATCCACTGAATCAAATCTACGGTGACATAAAAACTGGGAGAATCACTCGTTCTAAATCTCGTTTAGCTAACTTTTGTGAGCATTATTCTTTCATCTCTATTATTGAAATTTTGAAGGTTGAAGAAGCCCTTCAAGACCAGGATTGGGTGAATGCCATGCACAAAGAGCTACACAACTTCGAGAGGAACAAAGTGTGGACACTTGTTGAAAATCCCGAAGGCGAGCACGACATCATTGGTACACAACAAGGCGCATCTCGTAGACCAAGGATACACGCAAGTCGAAGGTATGGACTACGGTGAGACTTATGCACTTGTCGCTAGACTTGAAGCCATTCACATTCTTCTCGCATATGCCAATAACCGTGATATTACTCTTTACCAAATGGAAATCAAAAGTGTCTTTCTCAATGGAGAAATCAGGGAGGAAGTTTATGTTAACCAACCTCCTGGATTGTGAACCCAAAGAAACCAAATCATGTTTACAAACTTCAAAAATCTTTATATGGTCTTAAAAAAGCCCTTGGAGCTTGGTACAAATGCCTAACGAAGTTTCTCATTGAAAAGTGTTTTGAGATTGGTAAAATTGATGCAACCTTATTCACTAAAAGAGTTAATGGAGAACTGTTTGTATGCCAAATTTATGTGGATGATATTATCTTTGGTTCTACTAACCCACATTTTATTGAAAAGTTTGGAAAGTTGATGTTAGAAAAGTATGAGATGTCTATGATGTGTGAGCTGAAATTCTTCCTTGCATTGCAAATAAAATAATCGGAAGAAGGTACGTTTATCTCTCAAACCAAGTATACCAAGGACTTAATTAGGAGGTTAAAAATGCAAGAATGCAAAGGTATGAGAACCCCCATGCCTACTAGTGGACATGTTGACCTCACTAAGGAGGAAAAACAGTTGATCAAAAGTTTTATCAATCAATGATTGGTTCATTGCTATATCTATGTGCCTCCCGTCCTGACATCATGGTGAGCATTTGCATTTGTGCCCGATACCAAGCGACACCAAAAGAGTGTTATCTACTGGCTGTGAAAAGGATAGTGAGATACCTCATACATACACCAAACTTTTGCGTACGGTATCCAAAGGGATCTTCTTTTAATCTTGTTGGCTATTCCGACTCAGACTATGCCGGAGAGAAGGTTGACAGAAAATCCACCTAGGGTACATGTCCATTTCTTGGGAGATCTCTTGTGTCTTGGTCATCCAAGAAACAAAACTCGGTATCCTTATCTACTGCCGAAGCTGGATACAATGCCGCTGGATCATGTTGTGCACAATTACTTTGGATGAGTCAAACTCTTAAGGATTATGGCATTCATGTTAGAGAAGTTCCATTGTTATGTGACAATGAAAGTGCTATTAAAACTGCGTATAATCGTGTGCAACATTCTCGAATAAAACATATTCAAGTACGACATCTTTAATTTGTGATCATGTTGCTAAAGGAGATATAAATCTCAAGCATTATTGTACTGACAAACAGTTGGATGATATCTTTACCAAACCACTTGATGAGAAAGTGTTCTGTCATTTGAGGAGTGAGTTGACCATCATTGATGATTCAAACCTAAGCTGGACTCACTCGGATGCATGCAAGGGCATGAGCCTAACTGACCATTCCTTGATGCCATTGATTTGACACTATCTTATATCTTGTAAACTATGCTCCCTTGTATTGCATCTAACCCTCTTGTAGGTACTTGGAAGAAATACACTTCACAAGATTGCCATCAACTCACATGAGAAGCAATTTTGTCATGGCCAAGTATCAACAATCCATTCTTCGGAGATAGAGGAAGAAGACAACAAAATCATATCCTTGACAATTATATGATATCAAAATTCACTCATGTCATTTGGATATACTATGGTCTTCCTTGCATGACTAACCATTGTAGGTGAAAAGTGAACCAAAACAACATGGATAGCTCCCAACTCAAGATGATCTTCATCAACGATTGAGCATCCACAACAAGTTCACCTACATGCCATGTCATCAACATCATTCGAAGGTATGTACTCATATACTTGATAAAGCTTTACACCAACTCATGAGGTAAAGCAAATCAAGTGATATGAAGACATTAAAAGCTTAATCGAAAAATGGTAACCCCATTTCACGCTTAACGATGATTATGGCCTATGATCAAGCAATATTGCTTGACTCCTTAAGTCAAATACTCTAATATAGGTGACCTAGTCATCGCCCCATATCTAGTTGGAGACTCTTGTATGGTTCACATTTGTCATTGCATATTTTCTTGGAACCATTCAACTCTCATCTATATGTATGTACATTTTCATAAAAAAATATTATTATTTTATTCTCTCCTCTTTCCTTTTTCAATAGGTTTCAGAAACTTTTTTCTTTGTGTTGTTTTATCTTTAACAATTGCTATTAATTTTCGGTTAATGAGTTGGTTTTCTTTGCAACTCGGTTTCACCGATCAGGGAAAATCGGTCCAACTGATTCCTCCCCGAGGCCCAATTCTCATTCTCGGTTCTACTGAACTACTTTGCCTCGGTGAGTCCGATATTTTCACTTCCTATGTCTTTCTAATTTTATCTGTACTTTTGCCTTAGGGTGAGAAATAATATCAATGATTCCTTGTTTCATTGCCTTCTAAGATCTTCGTGAACTTTTTGTGAAACAAAATTAGTTTTAGCATGATCTTCGAGGGGGAGAAAACTTCTCTACGAGGAGAAAATCTCAATGATTCTATACATTATTAGAGGAAGAATTATACAGGATCTCTTTCATAGGGGGAGATAGTTCGAGGAACTCTAATTCATATTAAAGGGGAAGAACATTCCATGCATCCTTACCTACTATCTAAGGGGGAGAAATTTCTAGGAACTCTTATCAAAGAGAGAAGTATCAAGGATCCCTTTCTCTCAGTGAGCCCTTACCCTCTGGCCTTTTTGACAATTAATGCCAAAGGGGGAGAAATATCAAAGCTTACAATGAACCTATTTATAGGGGAGAAATATCACCAATAAGCTTAATTAAAGAGTGAGAAATATCTTTAAAGGGGAGATATTTACTCCTAAAGGAAGGTCTACCTAAGGGGAGATCTTCCTAAAGGGAGATGTATCAAACCTTACATATTAAGGGGGAGAGCGATAAAATTGTTTATATTATTGCTTTACATATTTTTTTGATCAAAAGATAACATTGTTGAGTGATTGAACTTTTCTTACCCTACCTACTCCCAATATCTACATGCTATGATTCACGGTGAGAAGTAATTCTACATATTCATTCTTATGGGAGAAAGTTCTTATTTCTTTTGGAGACACATCTATCATCAAATCTTAATTGAATTTTGTCTTAAATTTCTTGGTGCCTTTGAAGGTCTTTGCATCTTTACAATAGAATACTCTTGTGTTTTCTAACATTTGTTTTCCCATTTGTACTTCTACTGCTAAGATGCTCAAGATCCTCAAGGTAACTATAGGCACCATATTCCTACTCATGAAGATCTCTTGTTTCTTGCACATATTGTTTGCAAGAGGGAGTCATGAACATGGAAGCCCTTCATTCACTTATGTTTGATGCATATAGCCAAGATTTATATGGCTTGTCTTGTCCTTTACAATTTATGTGTGACCATGCATTTGCAAGCAACTATCCATTAAAGAGGGATTGCACACATTTAGGGGGAGCTTGTACTAGT
This sequence comes from Hordeum vulgare subsp. vulgare, assembly GCF_904849725.1. NCBI lineage: Eukaryota > Viridiplantae > Streptophyta > Magnoliopsida > Poales > Poaceae > Hordeum > Hordeum vulgare. The sequence continues at coordinate 185,338,447 of NC_058520.1, read as the reverse complement.
CATATTTCTTTCAAAGTTATCATATTCTAATGCTTATGTTTATTCGAAGCATTGATTGTATGTTTTCATAAATTACCAAAAAGGGGGAGATTGAAAGCACATATGCTCCCTTGGTGATTTTGATAATTCATGACAACATACATTTTCTCTTGGACTAACACTTTTACCTAGTATATTTAAGGGATAGTCCATTGAGAGCATTGGCTCAAGGCTTATGTGGAGATGCCCCTTGATGCGTGAAAGGAATAGGATTGGCCCAAGCTTCAAGCTAGAAGACTCTTCATTTTATATTTGTGAGAAATCACCTTTGATTCCATAGGAAAGCGAATACTATTAAAAGGGGTGACGTATTAAAATGAACTGATTACTCAAGTGCTCAAAGTTAGCCACCAATATACTCAGTCAATGTTTCCCACATAACCATTCTGTCCAAAACCACATACTCAAATTCGGTGTCACCAACTTCCATATTTAGGACCCACCGAGTTTGACCTCACACAGTACCCTAGCCATTACCACTAAATCGGTGCAATCAAAAACTATATCGGTTCTACCGAGTTTGGTGACCAAATTTTGGTTTACTTGGTACACAAAGTTGGAATTTCCAAGTTCGAGTATCGGTTTCACCGAGTTTGCTCATCGAACCGTTAGTCACTTTTTTGGTGCCACCGAGTTGTGCATATCGGTCTCACCGAGATTCAAAAGTTGATGCCTTTAGTGCATGTCGATACCACCGAGTTTCTCACTTTGGTGTCACCGACTTTGTCACTTTAGGTGTAACGGTTGGATTTCGTGTGCTGCCTATATATACCCCTTCACCCACCTCTCATTTGTGGGAGAAGCACTCAGAACACAAACTTCATTTCCAGATCCATTTTTCTGAGAGAGAGCGACCTACTCATGTGTTGAGACCAAGATATTCCTATCCAATCATTTGAAACCTGATCTCTAGCCTCCCCAAACTGCTCTCCACCAAATCATTCTCTCCTACCCATGCCTATCATGTGAGAGAGTGATTTTGTGTTGAGTAGACTATCTTTTGAAGCACAAGAGCAAGGAGTTCATTGTTCAACCACATCTATTACCTTTTGGTGGATGGTGCCTCCTAGATTGGTTATGTGTCACTTGGGATCCTCCTACTTCATGTTGTGGAGTTGAACCAAGATGTTTGTAAGGTCAAGGAGACCGCCTACTTCGTGAAGATCTATAGTGAGTAAGGCTAGTCCATAGTGGGCGAAAGCCATGGTGGAATAGACAAGGCCGCTTCTTTGTGGACCCTTCATGGGTGGAGCCCTCCCTGGACTGACGTAGTCGTTACCCTCCCTGGGTTGAAGTCTCCACTAACATGGACGTACGGTAGCGCCACCTATGAGAATCATGCCAAAAATCGATGTGTCAACCTCTTTGCGTTTGATCTCCTAAACTCTACTCCTTTACATGTGCAAAGTCTTTACTTTTCCACTGCCATATATGTTGACTAGCATGTGTAGGGTGCACTAGACTTGTTAGTATTGTTGAAATTCTGCCCTCCATCAAATTTGGTAAGGCTAGGTGAAAGTGCGTTATATCAACTAGATGAGGGGGTTGAATAGGATATTTTTATAATTTCATAACTGAGGAAATTCCTAGTGAGGAAAGTCCTTAGTCATGAACTGAGTGCAGCGGAAATAGTACAAGATCAGGTGTGAAAAAACGTCTACAGCAAAGTACTGGATGAGATTTCAAAGATTCGGTTTGCACAGTTCTCAAGTAGAGAGTAAGCGGGTGAAGATTAACCCAAGTGAAGAATTTGAGGTTGAGGAAATTCAAAGAAATTCTTGATGCAAATTCTTCAAACAGTACAGATGAAAGTCTTCAACATACAATTGAGGAAATGTGAAGGTTGAAGAAATAGAACCCGTAGCTTGATGAAGACAGTTGTTGATGACCGAGTTCCAACTGTTGTGACAGTTGCACGTCTGGTTCAGAGAGGATTGGTATTGAAACCAAAGGACACACAGTACCGGGACACGCAATCCCTACAATATTATCCTTGAGCTAAGTACACACAGTCCTCGCCCAACACTTGTGGTTAGTCTTGAGGGCAGACTTCCAAACCCTCACAAACTCGGTCACCCGGCGATTCACAATTGACTGCTGGATGCTCTATATCATGACACCTAACCGTCTGGAGGATACACAGTCCTCAAAGGTAACAAGTGTTGGTTCCACACAGGAACAACTTCTTCAGTGATGCTTAATCACTTGGGTTTTGGTTGGGTTTGGTGTTTGGGGTATTTCCTCACTTGATGATTTTCTCTTGAAGACTGTGAGAAATTTGGGTTGCTCTAAATGACAAGTGTTAGTTTCTCTCGGAGCATCCAATGAGCAAGTGGTTGTGGGGGCGGCTATTTATATCTTGGGAGCATCCCGACATGATTTGACATAAATGCCCTTAAATAATATGACTGCTGGGTGGATAAGATGAGTGAGGTAGCACGTGGCGCGGCAACGGTCGGAACTTTCAACTGTGAAAGTCCTCATGGATCTCATATTCCTCACTTTGAGGCTTTGGTAGATTTAGGCTTGGGTTGATCATCATGAGAAAAATCATTCTGTAGTTTTACCTCGAACCCCTTTAACAGTACGGTGTTCCTATGACTCAAGTGTAAAGAAAATGAAACAGAAAGAGTAAATCTTCACGCTTCAAAGTCTTTAGAATGTTTTCTTCAGGACACACCGAATTCCTCATCTTCAATATCTTCATGAGGAATATAAATTTCTTAGCAATTTCTTCGCGATCAAAGTCTTCAAGGAAAGACCAAAGTCTTCACCCGAAGACATACATTTTTAGGGGTCGATATTCATCGGATAGCTCAAACTCCTCAGCGAGTTATAGAGCATGTGTACACTCACAAACATATCAGTCTCTTAACCTATAAGTCTTCAAACCACCAAAATCACTAAGGGGCACTAGATGCACTTACAATCTCCCCCTTTTTGGTGGTTGATGACAATCAGGTTAAATTTTCAAGGGGGATAATAATATCGAATGTAAGTAGAGAGTTTGAGGAATTTGAAGTCAAGATAGAGAGAAAGTCCTCCCTGAAGATGTGTATATTTTGAGGAATTTGCTTTGAACAGCAGATGCACATTGGTGATTTATATCATGGAGATCTCCCCCTGTATCTTGCAAATTATACGTGCATTTGACATATAGTATGAGGAATTAGAAATGCACGATGAAAAAATGGTGTCTGACGAATTTCAGCATGCCTCCATTAATAAACTTTGAGGAATAGGTATGCAAAGAAAAACATTAAAAAGAGTCAGAACACCATCGGGCTTAAGTTACAACTCATTAGATCAAAAACTTCAGAACAACCAAGAGTTCGTAACTTAATAAAGCTTATAAGCCTATAGATAGAATCCCGCTTGAAGACTAACTCTCAGATTTCTCCCCCTTTCTCATCAAGTGACGAAAAGGAACACAACTAAGGACTAATGCCCTTGAAGAATTTCAATTTTGTGTTGATGTCGAGGCGTGAGCATCCTTGGAGTATCCTCTGTAGTATCCTCTTTATTGGACCAGTTGTAGTATCCTCTGGTTCTTCATCTGATTCTGTAGTGCGAAATGAAGAAAATGAATTGTCCTCCAAGTCAGGAATTGGAATAGGCTTGAATTTCTTCTTTGGAGGCCACAACTAGTCAAAGTCTTGAGTAAATTCCATTTCTTCAAGTTCCTCGGCAGTCTTTACGTGAGCCAAGGTGGCCCAAGTGCGATCAAATACCTAATGAAGATAATAGTGATTTTTCTTCACTCCATTTCGCGTCTCGTTGAGGGTTTTCACAATGGTGCCAAACTGGCGTTTTACCCACTTGTGATTGCGATCAACTTTCTGGTGAAGACTCAGGAGAAGCTCTATGTTAGTCATCACCCTAGGGGTAGTTGGGCTTGAAGGTTCTTGAGTGGCAGTGCCATCATATGAGTAATAAGAGTCAGCTCTGCGAAATTGGCCATCTAGGGGCCGATTTCCTTCATCAGTCATGGACTTTCCTTTGCCTTCAACTAGTTCAAAAGATTTCTTGATGACTTTGATAGGCGGTATATAGCCGAGGTGATTCTGAAAGTCAGCTTGATAGTTGATGCCAGATCTGTTCCTGATGAATCTGATGATCCAAGGTGCATAAATTTCAGCTCATATGGTGACAAAGCGTTGTCAGCCGAAGTCCTCAAGAAGAAATCATGAAGATTCATAGGGATGCCATGAATGACGTTGAACATGATATACTTCATGATGCCTACAACATCTTCTTCATTATCATGCCCTTTGATAGGTGCAAAGGAATATGACAAGATTCTATAGACAGTTCTGGGCTCATACTTCAGATCCTTCACTAGGAATCTAGTCCTTAGAGGTTGGCCCTAAGCCAAAGGCTTCATGAGGACTTCCACGAGCTTGTTTGGCAGTTCTCTTTCATCATACATTCTGACTGCATCTTCTAAAGGAATTGATATTGGAAGAGCTCGAAGCAACTCTATGGCTGGAGCTTTATAATGAGTGTGTTGAGTCATCCAGTCCAAGACCCACGTGTTGACGTCTTTCGGGTCACCTGAGATATGCAGTGTGGCATAGAATTGAAGAATTATGTCAGTATTCCAATCACTGATATCTATACAGAATGGTAGTAGCTCTGCTTCGTGAAGAACATTCATGACTCGGGTGAAGCAAGGTATTTCCTCCATGTCACGGTGAGGAATGTGAGTGTGAAGAAATATCTTATTTCTTCCACAGAGCACAGAAGCATAGTAATTGAGTTGAGTTCTGGTCCAGAACTTTCTGTGCCTGATGTGAAGCCTATCATAGGGATTTTCTCCTGTGAAGTAATGATATTCATCATAGAATGCTTCCTTCTGAAACTTCGGCCTCTTGGAGAAGGGATGATGAGGCTTTGGTTGAAGATTATGCAGCTGTTCATTTTGAGGAGTTTTGGCCACCACAATTGCAGTTTCAGGATTTACCACTACAATTGCAGTTTCAGCATTTTGAGCAGGAGCATTTTCTTCAGCTTGACGAATTTGCTGATCCGAGGAAGCAGTTGTAGTTTTTGGTGCTGCGGTTTCAACAACCGATGTGGTAGATTCTCGGTCTTGTGCTGATTCCTTATGTGAGCTCTTTTCATCAGAGCCAGTCAAAATCTCAGTGGCTAAAGGAGTTTGAGGAATTGGAGTTGTTCTTGGTGAGTTTGGGTGAGCATGTTCCCAGAACTCATCATGGATAACAGGTGCGGTGCATCCAATTTCTTCATCACCCTCCTTTTCTTCAGTAGTCATTGGAGGTGTTGTGACTTGATGAATATCATCTGCTTGAATTTCCTCATCCATCAGTGTGGATGCACCAGAGCGACTGTCTTCCATTTCTTCATCCGCTTCTGGAATTACGTATTCTTCACCGAATGGAACAATCATATACGATGGTGCTACATTGAGGGGAGTAGCATCCACTAGGGCTGATGAAGACTCTGAAGGCATATAGTCTTCACGCGTTTTGCCTCTGAAGACTCTGAAGTAATTGAAGATTTTCTCTTCTTAGCTTCTTTTTCAGCAGCTTTTGTTTTCTTCACGTCTGTTGCAGACCGAGGAGTCACTTTCTTCACCTTTGGAGACTTAGGTGAAGGAGCATTTTCATCAGGCACTACTTTATCAGTGTCAGGCCTGGCAGATTCTTCAGCTGAAATATTCTGAGGAATTTCTTCAGCAGCTGGTTCTTCATTTTCATCATCCTCACCATTTGCAAAGTATAGCTTGGCTGAGCTTTGGTTGGCTGCTTGGGAGCGGAAACCCTGCTGTTGTATTCATCAACTCCAGCAGTTGCAGCTTTGACGAATTGCACTTTAGCACCCTTTTGATCAGCCTGAAGACTTGTATATCTATGAGTGAGGGTCTTCAGCTCTGCCTGGGTAGAAACAAGTTTCTCAGAGGATAGGTTGAGGAGGTTCTGCTTCAAGAATTTCTCCTTTTTGATCTTTGCAAGCCTAGCTTGTTTGGCTTGCCGATCCTTCCATTTTCCTTCATTTATGAATGTAGCAACCATATGGCTTACTCTAGGAGGAGGCTTAAAATCATGAATTGGAGTGTTTGGATCCTCATGCCAAAGATCGATGAAGTTCAGCAGTTCCTTCGAATCCAGTGCGAGGGGAATGGTGCTACCAGTAGCTTGTGCAACTCTTTCTTGCTTGTTTTTGATGATGGCTTGAAGAGTTTCATCATCATATTCTTCACTTCCTTCTGATGCAGAAGGAATGTTGACGACTTTGCTTGGACTTGGCATGATACCTCTGCCAGCAGTCATCTTAGTCTTCAATAGACTAGGGGAAGATTTTGAAGCTGAGCCTATGGCAGATGGCACAGAGGAACTTGGGTTTTCTAATTGAAGCTTACTGAGTTGTTTTTGTGGAGGAGGTGAAGACTTTGTTGCAGTTAAGGATTTGGCAGTTGTTGCTTCTTTCTGAGGAAATTGTTCTTTTGATACTGCTGATGAGGCCTTTGGCTTGAGACTTGGTTTCTTCAACAAAACCTTCTTCTGAGGTTTTTCTGTAGCAGAAGCCTCAGCAGCAGAAGAAGTGGCAGCTGTAGCAGCAGTAGAGTCCCCATTAAAATTTGTAACAACAGCTTTAGCCTTTTCTGCACCTTAGACAAATACTTGTCTTTTTCATTAGGATAATCCTCAATTGTGGCTACGCTTGAGGGATGTGCTGCTTGTTGATCTCCTTGTGGCAACCTTTTGCAGGGAGGCTTGAGGGCAAACTTCTTGGCATATTTTAGAGTGACATACCTATATTCCTTCCACTCCTTTGCCCATATACGTTCAATCGTTTGAAGCCTTAGCTTGCGCTTTGCCATGGTCTCTTTACCATGAATTTCCTCATCAGGCATGCAGTACTCAGCATAGATCTCCTCAGGGATCTCAAAGGCAGTGTTCTATTCTAGCTTCTTGCCACCCTTTTGTGTTCTGTCCTCCTCCATTTTCTTTAGCTGAGGTTTTTCTCAGGAATTTGTATTCTTGATGAATCTAAGGACACATGTATTGTTTCTTCAAGAAATGCCGCAAATGAGTTAAGTTGATGAGAACCTAGTGATTCATCAGCTCACATTTTGTACCTGTGCATAGACTATATGTGCAAAGAATTTAGAGAGGTCATATGTGTTCTCAGATTTGAGGAAATTGAAATATTTCTTAAGTTGAGGAATTTGACTAAGCATTCTGATCTTGGGTTCCAGAGTTGTGCAGATTCGAAAAATTTACACAATTGAGGAATCTCGTGAAGAATTTAGTGACTTAGTGAAATTCATCAAGTGTTCTAGATATGGGTGTGCGCAGCTGAGAGAATTTTTGAGGAAAAACCGATTTCACGAATCTAAAGAGAATAAAGAGATCAACAAGAGCAGTAAAATAGGATTTTAGTATCCCCGTGCGAAGAACATGATGAACTGCAGCAGTAAAAGAGGAAATTCTTCGGTCCAGAATTTTAGTGCCCTAACTTGGTGACTGAAAACAGCTACGACGGCAGCGGAGGAAGATGTTCCGCAGTCAGCGTGAGTCCAGTGACGGTGAGGGCGAGGCAGTGAAGCTTTTCCTCACCGGCGACGAAGATGCTAGCGGCGGCGCTAGGGTTTGAGCTCGAGCGGAGAAGACGAGAGGAAGAGAAGAGTTTTAACTGAGGGGGGTAAGGGGCTATGTATAGCTCAGGTAAAAAAAAAGGTCCAGGATGAAACTTTTGGACCGAACTGCCCTTGCCCCTTCGTCTTCGCATGACACATGTTTCCCACGATTAAAGCGGTGGAGATCATGGTTATCCGAACGTGAGTAGTGGGTGCGGTTACTGTGGTAACGTTAAAAATAATTTTTGAATTTTGAGGATTTCATTGCAAAGTCCTCAGTTTACAAGGACTCGGTGAGGATTTTAAACAAGAGTCAAACAGAATGCATATGAAGAATTGAGAATAGACTCGGTTGTGCTTAGCATAGAGGGGAGTCGGGTCTGATCACATTCACTTAGAGGAAATACCAAATTGAAGACTGAGCAATAAGTGAATATTGTTGAGGACATTGAAATCTCATTATAATATACATATATATATATATATATATGTGTGTGTGTGTGTGTACATACATACATATATGTATATATATATATATATGTATAGGGCCGCGCTATTCGTCACCCTGGGTGAGGAATAGTTATTCTTCAACCCCCCCCCCCCCTCTATTTTCACATCAATACACCGTAACTTTACGTTTCTTAAATTTTAATCTTATGTCAAACGTAAAAAGAGACCGTAAAAAAATACATAGTCACCGTAAAAAATATTTTATGTCACGTAAAATTACAAACATAAAAATATAGTGTAAATTATACATAAAATACGATTTTTTGGTCTTATAACCTATATTTTTGTTTTCTTGTGTGAAATGTTTCATAGTTAATCAATATAAATGTATCTATTTGCATTTCAAATTTAATTTATTTATGAAATGGTCGTAAAATTACCTCGGATGAGGAATAATTTATTCTGTACCCCCGGTGATGAATAGAGTTTCTATATATGTATATATATATATATATATATATATATATATATATATATATTCAAATGAGGATCATCAAAAAAAGTTTTGAAGATTTTGAAAATTTGAGGTTTTTGTGACAAAGTCTCATATTGAAGAATTTCAACTTTGAAAAATTTCCAACTTGAAGAATTTCAAAGTTGGGTGGTGGCGTGACCCACTATATAAGCATGATGATTTCAAGCGCCGTGTACAATTGGCGTAGGGTCCTGAGAATCAAATTCTTCATTGATTTCTTCACACTTAGAGTGATATTCTGCATTGATTGAAGAAAATCGTTACTTTATGTGTTGCACATCGAAGTCATCAATTTTGCATAAGTGTCAGGATGTGTGCATGTTTACAAGACATTCTAAGATTATAGGATATTTAGCTCACACCGCAACTTGCAAAACCTTCTCTCATCCAAGGGCTTTGTGAAGATATCTGCTAGTTGATCATCAGTCTTCACATGGTCGATCATGATATTTCCCTTGAGAACATGGTCACGAAGAAAATGATGACGAATCTGTATGTGCTTGGTCTTCCACTATTGTACTGGGTTGTAGGAGATCTTGATTGCACTTTCATTGTCGCAGTAGAGGGGCACATTCTTCATGTTGATGTCGTAGTCTCTGAGGGTTTGGTTCATCCATAGCAGTTGAGCACAACAAGATCCAGCAGCAATGTACTCAGCTTTGGGAGTGGAGAGTGATACACAGTTCTTGTTCTTTGAGGACGAGCAGACTAATGATCTTCTCAGGAAATGGCATGTGCCTGTTGTTGACTTGCGATCCACATGGTCACCAGCATAATCAGAATTAGAATATCCAACTAGGTGAAGATTTGAGCCCCTCGGGTACCATAATCCTAGTGTTGGTGTGTGAGCTAGATATCGAAGAATATGTTTCACAGCCTTATGGTGTGATTCCTTCGATTTTTCTTGAAAACCAGCACACATGCAAATGCTAAGCATAAAATCTGGCCTAGATGCACATAGGTACAATAAAGAGCCAATCATAGAACAATATACATGTTGATCGAAATCTTTACCATTTTCGTCAGTGCAGAGGTGGTCGTTGGTAGGCATAGGAATTTTGATGCCTTTCCATTCATGCATGCTGAATTTCCTCAGAACATCCTTGAGGTATTTCTCCTGAGATATGAACATGCCATTGCGTTGTTGACGAATTTGTAGACCTAAGAAGAATTTTAGCTCCCCCATCATAGACATTTGATATTCTTCATCCATCATGTAGGCAAATTCATCACTGTAACGTTTGTGAGTACAACCAAAGATGATGTCGTCGACATATATTTGGCACACAAATAGTTCATTGTCATAGGATTTTGTGAAAAAGAGTAGGATCAAGTGAACCGGGTTTGAAGCCTTTCTTCATGAGGAATTCCTTCAATGTATCATACCACACCCGAGGGGCTTGCTTGAGGCCATAGAGTGCCTTTTTGAGTCTTAAGACTTTGTCGGGGTGCTTTGGGTCTTTAAAACCTGGGGGCTGAGCAACATATACTTCTTCCTCAAGCTTACCATCGAGGAATGCACTTTTCAACTTCCATTTGATATAGAGTAGTATTGTGATGGTTAGCATAAGCAAGTAATATTCGCATAGCTTCAAGTCTAGCAACATGTGCAAAAGTTTCATCGAAGTCAATTCCTTCAACCTGTGTGTAGCCTTGCGCTACAAGCCGTGCCTTGTTCCCCACAACCTGACTATCCTCATCTTGCTTGTTTCGGTAGATCCACTTGGTGTCGATGATATTGTGCTTGCGAGGATCTGGTCTTTTGACAAGTTCCCATACGTCATTTAGCTTGAACTGAAGAAGTTCATCTTGCATGGCTTGAATCCACTTAGGTTCCATGAAGGCTTCAGCAACTTTTGAGGGTTCTGTGATAGACACAAAAGAGGAATGCCCACAAAAGTTAACTAAATGTGAAGCTTTTGAGTGAGTGAGAGGACCTGGCGCATTGATGTCATCGAGGATTTTGTCAAGTTCCACTTCATTTGCAATCCTTGGATGAGCAGGTTGATGACTTTGGTTGGGCCAAGGAATTTGATGTGTAGCAGTTTCCTGAGATGAACCTGCTTCAATTTCCTCGATGTTGCATATGACTTCTTCAACAAGGGTTTGCTCTTCAGTAGGAATGATATCTTCAGTTGCCTTGAGCTTGATAGCTTCCTGAGGAGTCAATTTATCTGGCACGGGAGGCAGTTGCTCTCTTTGCAAGCCATTGGTTTCATTGAACCGCACATCTATAGTTTCAACAACCTTGTTGTGATAGCTGTTGAAGACTCTGTAGGTGTGCGAGTCCTTTCCGTAACCAAGCATAAAACCTGATTGATTTTCCTGAAGACATTCATTGGTGGTGTCATGAGGACATTCACCTGAAGATTTTCCAAGAAACTTTTGGGGACCCAGATTTTCCTCACGGGTGGTCCATTCGTCTAGTTAGTTCCAACATATCGAGCAAATACTTCACCAGATTGATTTTTGAACAGTTTATAGTTGGAGTCAAATGACTCGTCAGAGGAATAGGACATTTTGCATGCAAAGCCTATTAGAGTGGATGGATCAACGGGAGGGCCTTTAGCCGCAACCCATGAGGTTTTGGGGTACTGCTCAGGTTTCCAATATGATCCATCGACATTTAATTTCCTCTCGAAGGTAATGCCTTCTTTCCTCGGGTTCTTGTTCAGAATCTTCTTTTTGAGCACATCACAAAGGGTTTGATGCCCTTTGAGACTTTTGTATATGCCTGCCACATACAATTCCTTCAATTCTGCATTTTCATCTGTAGCATTTGTGGTTTCCTCAAGTGAAGAATTTGATACCACAGGAACAATTGAAGAATTTGTAGCAATAGAAGCAATTGATGATTCTGGTGAAGAATTAGCAGTTTCACGCTAGATGCATTTCAGACATGGTAGAATGAATTCAACCTGAGTGGTACTTATGTGTTGAGCAAGCAATGAATCATTTTCCATTGGAAAATCATCATAAGACATTCTCAACTTCTCAAGATCAAACTTACTTTGAAGAAATTCATAGGAAAGTTTCTCATGATCAGCCAAAAGTGTGCCATAATGATCTTGAAGACTATCAAATCTAGACTGAAGACTTTTTACATCTTCAGTGAGGACTTGAGTACGATTCATTTCATCATTCAACATATTATCACTTTTTCTAGTAGTTTCTGAAGCTTTTCAATGGCACTTTGTTGCTTAGTGGCAATGTTGGCAAGTTTATAGTAACTGGGTTTTTAATAATCATAAGGTTCATAGTCACTAGAATTAGAGGAGGAAATATGGTTTGGTACCTTTGAACCTTTTGCCATGAAGCAATAGGTTGGAGCGAAGTCATCAGCATTTTCATTAGTGTAGATAGTGTTGTCATTTTCTTCAAGGTTGAAGATTGACTTGCTGACGAATGTAGTGGCCAGTGCAAGACTTGCCACTCCAGACTCTGACTCCACTTCAGAACCTTCCTCTTCATCAGACTCCTCAGATTCTTCTTCAGAATCCATTTCCTTACCAATGACTGCCCAAGCCTTTCTGAAATTGGTCTTCTTGTGCGATGAGGACTTTGAAGATGAGGATTTTGAAGATTTCTTCTTTTTATTTGAGTCATCACAACTTTCATCCTTGTATTTATTCTTCCTTGATTATTTCACCCAGCGAGGACAATCAGCAATGTAGTGACCAGATTTCTTGCATTTGTGGGAGGTTCCTTTCTTGTAGTCCTCAAATGAAGATTCTGATTTCCTCATATCTCTTCTTGAAGATTTTCCGAACTGGTCACGCTTTGTGAACTTCCGGAATTTCCTCACGAGCATTGCAAGTTCCTGACCAAGTTCTTCAGGGTCACCAATGGCGCAATCCGAGTCTTCTTATTCACATGAGGAAATAGCCCGAGCCTTCAATGCACGAGGTCTTGAGTAGCTTGGTCCATACATATATCTCTTTTCTTCTTGTTGGAATTCATGAGTATTGAGTCTCTCAAGTATATGAGCAGGATCAAGCATCTTGTAGTCTCTTCTTTCTTGAATCATCAGTACGAGTGTGTCAAATGATGGATCAAGACATTGTAGTAGTTTCTTCATAACTTCATGGTCAGTGATGTCTCTAGCTCCCAGCGCTTGCAGTTCATTTGAGATGTCAGTAAGGCGATCAAAGGTATCTTGGCACCTTTCATTGTCAAGCCTCTTGAAGCGATTGAAGAGATTGCGAAGAACATCGACACGAGAGTCTCGTTGTGTTGAGACTCCCTCATTGACCTTGTACGGCCTATCCCAGATAAGCTTAGTTGTGTCCAAAGCACTCACTCTACCATACTGACCTTTGCTCAGATGGCCACAGATGATATTCTTCGCTTGCGAGTCAAGTTGCTTGAATTTCTTCACATCAACGACAGAGATAGTAGGAGTGATGGAGGCAATACCATTTTCCACAATATACCAGAGATCATTGTCAATTCCTTGAAGATGCATCTGCATCTTGGTCTTCCAGTAGGGGAAGTCCTTTCCTTCGAAGGCAGGACATCCTGCAGTAACCTTGGTCATACCTGCGGTCGACATAACTAAAACTCGAGGCGGTGAAACCAAAATCACAATAAACAAGGGAGTACCTTGTTCTGATACTAATTGAAAGTGCGTTATATCGACTAGAGAGGGGTGAATAGGAGATTTTTATAATTTCAACATTGAGGAAATTAATATTGAGGAAAGTCCTCAGTCATGAACTGAGTGCAGCGGAAATAGTACACGATCAGGTGTGCAAAAACGTCTACAACAAAGTACTCGATGAGATTTCAGAGATTCGGTTTGCACAGTTCTCATGTAGAGAGTAAGCAAGTGAAGAATTTGAGGTTGAGGAAATTCAAAGAAATTCTTTAAACAAAATTTTCAAACAGTACAGATGAAAGTCTTCACCATACAATTGAGGAAATGAGAAGGTTCAATAAATAGAACTCGTAGCTTCATGAAGACGTTTCTTGATGACCCACTTCCAACTGCTGTGACAGTTGTACGTTTGGTTCGGAGCGTCTTGGTATTGAAACCAAAGGACACACAGTCACGGGACACACAGTCCCTACCGTATTCTCCTTGACCTACGGACACACAATCCTCGCCCAACACTCGTGGTATGTCTTCAGGGCATACTTCCAAACCCTCACAAACTCGGTCACCCGACGATCCACAATTGACTGCAGGATGCTCTAGACCATGATGCCCAACCGTCTGGAGGATACACAGTCCTCGAAGGTAAGAAGTGTCGGTTCCACACAGGAACAACTTCTTCAATGATGCTCAATCACTTGGGTTTTTGTTTGGGTTTGGTATTTGGGGTATTTCTTCACTTCATGATTTTCTCTCGAAGACTCTCAGGAATTTGGGTTGCTCTAAATGACAAGTCTCAGTTTCTCTGAGAGGAGCCAACCAGCAAGTTGTTGTGGGGGCGGCTATTTATAGCCTGGGAGTATCCTGACATGATTTGACATAAATGCCCTTAAATAATATGACTGTTGAGTGGATAAGATCAGTGAGGTGGTGCGTGGCGTGGCAACGGTCGGAACTTTCAACTCTAAAAGTCTGCATGTCTCTCATATTCCTCACTTTGAGGCTTTGGTAGATTTAGGCTTGGGTTGAGCATCATGAGGAAAATCATTCCGTACTTTTACCTCGACCCCCTTTAACAGTACAGTGTTCCTATGACTCAAGTGTAAAGAAAATGAAACAAAAAGAGTAAATCTTCACGCTTCAGAGTCTTCAGAATGTTTTCTTGAGGACACACCAAATTCCTCATCTTAAATATCTTCATGAGGAATATCAATTTCTTCGTGATCAAAGTTTTCAAGGAAAGACCAAACTCTTCACCCGAAGACATACATTTTTAGGGGTTGATATTCATCGGATAATTCAAACTCCTCAGGGACATATAGAGCCTTTGTACACTCACAAACATATCAGTCTCTTAACGTATAAGTCTTCAAACCACCAAAATCACTAAGGGGCACTAGATGCACTTACACTAGAATTTTTATCTTGACATGTAGTCTATTCAACCCCCTGTAGACACACCTTCTATTGATCCCACAGTAACACACTTCAATTATCAATATTTCTACTATCCAATAACCATGTACTAACGTTGTTTCGTATTACCACATCAATATCATTAGCCCACAATTTCTCTTTTTAGCGCTACATGAAAGTTTTTATTATATCCTCCTTGAATACCTATCATTTTTGAAATAGTATTACCACCCATGAAAATTACCGTTACTCCCTATTATACTCTCAAATAAATGTAAGTGAAGAATGAGAGTGCAATTATTTATATCAAATCAACACGCCACCATGTTCTAAAAGATATAAGTGAAGCACTAGAGCAACTTCTTAGCTCAAAATATATAAGTGAAGCACACAGAGTATTCTAAAAAGTCATGATGAACATGTGTCTCTCTCAAATTTGTATGAATAGCAATCAATGATTTTTTAAACAAAAACAAAATAAAACTATCATCCACGACGCTCCAAGCAAAACACATATCATGTGATGAGTAAATATATAGCTCCAAGTGACATACCGATGGAATGGAGACGAAAGAGGGGATGCCTATCGGGGCATCCCCAATCATAGATGCTTGAGTATTCCTAGGATATTACCTTGGGGTGCCTTGGTCATCCCCGAGCTTAGGGTGTTTCCACTCCTTATTCCTTCATCCATCGTGATCTCACCCAAAACTTGAAAACTTCAGCACACAAAACCCAACAGAAACCTCGGGAGATCCGTTAGTATAATAGGCAAATCATAAATTTTAGGTACTGTTATAAATTGATTAATATTTAATTATTTCATCAGATACTGTATTCCAACTTCTCCATGACTTATACCCCCTGATATAATCCATAGCATTATCAAATCAAGCAAACTATGCAAGCAAAAACATAATATGTCTAAAACAGAACAATCTGTAATGAGCGGCACTAAAACCATACTACTGTAAATCCGAAAATTCTGAAAACTTAGTAAAATACGGGAAATTTGTATATCAATTACGTGTGAAAAAATCATATCCAAGATACGGTTCGGTAAAATCACAGAATTTTTGCACTCGACGTAAAAGTTTCTATTATTACACAGGATCAAATCAACTATGATCCAAATCATCCCAAAGGCTTTACTTGAAAAAAACACTAATTAAAACATATAAACACAATAATTACAGTATAAATAATCATGACAACACAATATAAGGTAAAGTATAACAAAAAATTAAGATAACTATTGGGTAGCCTCCCAACAAGCGCTATCGTTTTATGCCCCTAGCTAGGCATGATGCATAGTATCAATTGTTGCCTTCTTTGGCATTCAGTACATAAGTGGCCCTCATGATAGAGTCATAAGGTTGTTTAATTATCTTTCTAGGGAAGTTTTCCATCCCTTTATTTAATGGTAATTGGAATCTTATGTTTTTCCCTCCTTCGTATCAATAATAGCACCTATAGTTCGTAAGAAAGGTGTACCAAGTATAATTGGACAAGACGGACTGCATTCAATATCAAGCACAAGGAAATATACAAGAAAATAATTTATATTATCAAGAATGAGCACATAATTATTCTACCCAAATGTTTCTTAAGGGTAGAATCCACAGGATGCAAGTTAAGGGAACACTCATGTATATTAGTGAGACCAACACATCACAATGGGATTTAGGTATAGTTGAAACACTAGACCCAAGGTCACACAAATCATTCCATTAATTTTATTTAATATTAATTTTAAAATTATGTTCCCATTCATCATGCAATTTTCTAGGTATAGAAACTTCTAGTTCAAGTTTCTCCTAATGAGCTTTTATCATCGCTTCCACGACGTATTTGGTAAAAACTTTATTTTTTCATAGGTATTGGGTGAGATTACTCTAGACTGAAAAAAGGAAATACATTCAAATAAATAACAACTCTCATAATTCAAGTCCTTTTAATCCAAAATAGTGGGCACATCGCTAGTTAAAGTTTTTATCTCTCAAAACCTACTTTTTCATTTTTATCATTAAGATCATCACCCTCCAAACGAACAGGACGCATTCTGGCTAAATTTGACAAATCTCTAGTCCCTTTATCATTAATTTTCAGATTATTAAATGAATATTCTATAGGAGAAACACCAATCATTTTAAGATCTTCATCATGATTGCGGTAAAAACTCGGTGGAAGAGCTTTTTCTAGGAATTCTCCCTTAGCTCTCAACATAGCGGTTTTCTCCTTACTTTCATTAATAGAGACTTGGATAGATTTAATGGAATCATTACAATCATGATTGGGTCGGAAAATTTTATTTTTAAGAGTTTCCACATCATGATCAATCCTATCCATATTTCTAGCCATATCATTAACTTTATGTAGTTTTTCTTCCACCATAGTATTAAAAATATTTTGGGAACTAATAAATTATTTAATGAAGTTCCCAAGATAAAAGGGTATACTAATATTATTATTAGAAGAATTTCCATAGGAATTACCATAATTATTAGAAGAATTTCCATAGGAATTACCATAATTATTAGAAGAATTATCAGGGTAAGGTCTAGCATTGAAATTTCCTCTATAACCATTGTTGTTGAAATTATTTCGCGAGACAAAGTTCACATCAATCGCATTATTATTTTTCTCATTCAAAGTCTATAATGGTATAGCACTAGCATCAACACGAGCATGTTTCTTAGAAACCATATTCATAAGAGCATCCATCTTATCACTCAAAGTGGCAATTTCTTCAATACAATTTATCCTCTTACTAGTTGGAGCTCGCTTGGTGTGCCACTGAGAATAATTTGTCATGATATTGTCCATAAGTTTTATAGACTCTCCCAATGTCACCTCCATAAAGGTACCACCTGCAGTATAATCTAGAAGTTTCTAGATACAACGTTAAGTCTGGCATAGAAATTTTGTATAGTCGCCCATAAACTTAAGCCATGAGTGGGACAATTTCTAGTCATCAATCTCATTCTCTCCCATGATTGTGCAACATGTTCTTGCTCATCTTGTTTAAAATTCATAATTTGATTACGAAGAGAGATAATCTTAGTGGGAGGAAAATACTTGGCAATGAAAGCACATTTACACTTACCCCATGTTCCAATACTACTACGAGGTAAAGATGAAAACCAAGATTTAACTTTATCTCTTAAATGAAAAGGAAATAATTTCAAATTGACTATATAATTATCCATATCCTTCTTCTTTTGCATATCACATAATTCAACAAAAGTATTGAGTATTTCAGAAACTTAGCAATGCGAAGCCGGATCCTCATTAGGACTTCCATAAAATTTCTCTTTCATAGTAATGCAGCATTACTATCGTAGAAGTACACACTAGTGGTGGGTGTTATAGGAGTACTAATAAAATAATTATTATTACTATTGGAGAAATCACACAACTTGGTATTATTTGAGACATAGTGACGAAGCAAGTAAACTAGCAAGTAGAGAAAACAAACAAGTAAACTAGCAAAGATAAATATTTTTGTGTTTTCGATATTTTTGGCAAGAAAATATAAAGGAAAATAAAAATTAGAACAAGTGAGTGGTAATTTGTATGAAGGAACCTCATAAGAATTTGATGATGTCTCCCCAACAACGGTGCCAGAAATTCTTCCTGCTACTTGTAAGCTGCGTTGGGTTTTCCCCCAAAGAAGACAGGACATATTGCACAGTAGAGATAAGTATTAACCTCAGTGATAACCAAGGTTATGGAACCAATAGGAGAACTACACAAATTCTCATCGTCTACACCTACACACAAAAGAGAAAACACTTGGACCCAACGCGAGCAAGAGGGTTGTCAAGCCCCTTGAACTCGTTACTTGCAAGGATTAAGTAGTGATAGATATATAATATAAATATAAAATAAAATAACATAATATAAATGGAAGCAATATTTTTAGGGTTTTATTAATATATTTTGTGAATACCCCGGAGCCATAGTTTTTGCTAGAGGCTTCTCTCTCGAAGAAAGCATACAGTGGGTAAACCCTTTAGTGTTGGCAATTGATAGAATAGCGCATAGTTATGAAATATTTATTCTCATAAGTGATCATATATATAGGCATCATGTCCATAAGCAAGTAGACCATCTCCTGCCTACATCTACTACTATTAAATCACTCATCGACTATTATCCAACAATGCATCTAGAGTATTGAGTATGAAACAAATTAATGCTTGGAGTAAGATGGCATGATGTAGACAAACTAAACTCAAGCAACATGAATAAACCCCATATTTTTATCCTTAATGGCAGCAATAAAAATATGTGTCATGTCCCCTTCTGTCACTCAGATTGAGCACAGTAACATTGAATCCATCAGAGCGCACCACTCCCACTCAAGATAAATCAATCTAGTTGGTCAAACCAAACTGAAAGATCAGACAGAAATACGAAGGTATAATAATCATGCATATAAGAAACTAGCAAAGACTCAATATATTTTCATGAATAATTTGATCATAGACCCATAATTCACCGGATCCCAACAAATACACCGCAAAAAAGATTACATCGAATGGATCACCGCGGGAATTGCGGTGAACTTTGTATTGAAGATCATAGAGAGAGAGAGATAGCCATCTAGGTACTATCTATGGACTCGTAGGTCTTTCGCAGACTACTCACACATCACCATGGGAGTAGCAAGGTTGAGGTAGAGGCCCTTCATGATTGATCCACCCCTCCGATAGGCCATCGGAACAGGGCTCCAGAGAGGATCATGAAAAAATAGAGACTTGCAGCGAAGGAAAAAGTGTTTTGGGTGGCTCTTTGGTGTTTTCTGTTTTTTGAAGATTTATAGAGGCGGAGTTAGGTCAGGAGGCGCTAGGGGGTGGTCGCAAGCCATCAGGGCATGCCCTGTTGGCTTGGCACCGCCTCGTGTGGCGTATGGCCTCCTTTCGGAGCTTCTAGGTCTTCTTTTTGTCGGGAAACAATCGTCAAAAAATTTCATTGCATTTGGAAATTATTTAGTATTGATTTCCTAAAAATTCAAAAACACAGAGAAAACAACAACTGGCACTAGACACTTGGTTAATACGCATGTTCCCAAAATGATATAAAACATCATATAAATGCATATAAAGTATCCAAGAATGATAACATAATAGGTACAACCAAAAAATAGTTGCCAAACTGCTGGTATCTAATTGTCAAAAGTATGAATTTCTGAGTTTTGCATTTTGGTGCCACCGAGTCATTGGAGTTGCCTAGGTCAGTTGAATCGGTCTCGCCGAGTTGTTATCCTTCGGTCTCACTAAGAACCCAAAAGTTAGACATTTTGCACTAGTCGGTAGAACCGAGTTTTTTACTTCGGTTTCATCGAGTTGGGCAATAGTGTTGTAACGGTTGAATTTTCGTAGATGGCAATATATACCAATCCAACCCCTGTCTTATGTGGAGAGAGCCCTCGGAACATTTTCACACTTTAAACATTCATTTTCTAAGACAGAACCACCTACTCATGTGCTGACATCAAGATATTCCAATCCAACCATATGAATGTTAATATCTAGGCTCCCCAATTTGCTTTTTACCCAATCATCGTCTTATACCAAGCCAAATTCTATGAGATGGTGATTCAGTATTGAGGAGACTATCTTTTTAAGCACAAGAGCAAGGAGTTCATCATCCATACACCGTGTATTACTTATTGGAGATTGGTGTCTCTTAGATTTGTTAGGTGTGCCTGTGAGGCTCCAAATCATGTGGAGTTCAACCAAAGAGTTTGAAAGGGAAAGGAGATCGCCTACTTCATGAAGATCAACCATTACTGAGTCTAGTCCTTCGTGGACATAAGCCATGATTGCATAGACAAGGTTGCTTCTTCGTGGACCCTTGTAGGTGGAGCCCTCCGTGGACTCTCACAGTCGTTACCCTACGTGGGTTGAATTCTCCATCAACATAGACGTATGATAGTACCACCTATCGGAACCACGCCAAAAATCTTCGTGTCTTCATTACGTTTGATCTTACAATTCTACCATCATTTATGTTTCTTGCAAATGCATGCTATTTACTTTCTGTTGCTCAACCTCTAGATATGCATGTGTGGGAACTTTGTATGCTATTTAACTTGTGCAAGATCTGCCTAATTTTCAAGGGAACTAAAACTGCTCATAGATTTTGTGAAGTGTCAATTCACCCCCTCTAGACGCCACTTCTCTATCCCATAATATGCAACTATTTTTGCAAACCGGTGAACTGCACATTTAACGAAAGGATGCAATCTTGCTTATGTATACATCATGTTTAAATGTTGTTTGACATGGCAAGGTATGAAGTGGAAGTAATCTATCCTACTGTTGATTAATAGGTTTATTAAGGTTCTACCCTAAGCAATATTCTTGATAGGTGCGGGAGAGGCGTTAATGTCCTCCTTGATAGGTGCCATGAAGATTGCCTCATCGTTTGCAAAATTGGAGGTGTAGAACATGGTACCCCTTCCTCTAATCTTGTGGACAAATCCATGTTGGGTAGCCAAATCAACGATTTTTTGAGGGGTCAATGACAACGATAAATAAGAGCCACAAGATCAAAACCCTTGACGAAGACCCGAATCATGCTTGATGGGAGGACCCTCCACACCATTGAGGAGCATCCTCGAGGATGAAGAAGAAAATAGTTAAGTTACCCAATCATGGAACTTCCTTGGAAACCCTTTGCATTGGAGGAGATCAATAATGTGGCCCCACTTTACCAAGTGAAAGTCCTCGTGAATATCAATTTGAAGAGTAGCAAGGGGATTTTAGCTTTGTTCAGTCATCTTGCAAAATTGCATAGATACATGAAGCTATCATGGGTGCTTCTTCTTTTCATTAATGCATACACAAATCTGTCAATGAGGGGGGCAAGCTGGTTTGCAAGATCCTTCACAATGATTTTCGCAATGGAGTGAATGAGACTAATTAGCTTATAGTCGATAATGCCCTCCAACCCATCTTTGTTTGGTAAAAGCACGATGATGGCAGAATTTAGCTAGTTGTGGTTGCATATATGGAAGCCAACCAAAAAGGTGGATCACCCGCATAACGCCGGTTTTGATGAAGTTCCAACAATGTTTAAAGAAAGCACCCATGATCTATCCATCCCGTGCGCTTTGTCAGTTTGGCATTTGGTTGGCGTTCTCTCTCACATCCTCCTTTGTGATCATATCATCTAGGATGTGAAGGACCTGAGTGGCGACATTGACATCTTCCTAATTAAAATCTCTACAACTAGGTTGGCCCCTACCAATTGTCTCCCAAAAATGGTCGTGGATGATGGACTCATTTTCTGAGTGACAGGTCACCCAACCATGACTGTGGCTTATCCGGTGGATGTGGTTTTTATCCTCCTACTGTTTATTATCATGTTGAAAACTTGGTGTTTGCATCTCTCTCCTTGAGGTTTAGAATGCGAACAGATTGCTTTTTTCCTGCCCTTTGCAACAAGGCCAAGATAAGAACACATCGTTTTGGCCTTGCCCGAGGCACATGCTCATCCGGAGACAATTCCCTAACATCTTGAGCCTTAACGAGTTGGAGAACGACCAAGAGAGTGTCATGAAGGGGAAGCTTGGTCCTTGAGAACAATCTCCTAGTACATATAGAGAGACGCATGCAACTCTTTTAAAGTTTATGGAATAGAACTTGCTAAGGCTTGAATGCTCTGTGTACTTGTTCGGCGCATTAAGGACAACCTCTTTGAAGTCCGGTAAAGAGGCCCAAAAATTCTAAAAGACGATACTACACAACGGCCGCTCGCTATGCAGCGTGATCCAATGGCCACCCGTTTTTGGAAAGGAATCACATGTGGTCCCCCACCATCCAAAAAAGGAAGGTTTTACCTCTCTCGCTTTACCGCGTCCCACCAAAAGAAAAAGAAGGCTCGCGTCTGTTTCTAGGCCCACTCACCAGCTCTAACCACCTTGATGCCCTCATCCATGCAAAGCAAAAGCATAACTGAGTAACCCCTCCTTTTCACCCCACATCTTTCTTCGAGCCACCGATGCAAGCTATGGATTAGAGTAGAGGAGGTCATGCCCCCGAAAAACAAAACTCAGCACGAGATAAAGATAAAGTAGATCAAGAGATAGTTGATCCGTGCAATTCTTCGTTTGCAGCGAAATAATTTAGGCAAATCCTTGTGTTGCCGATCACCCAAAAATTAAAAAGGACCTTGGATGCAACTGTTATTCACAACCCCATGAGCTAGTTGCAAGAACTCCATGTACCAATATGTATGTAACTTCCTTAGATGTCTTGGATCCCTTTTTGCCTGTTATTGCCCCTGATGAACTTGATTGTTCCTAAAGCTACTAATGCTTTTGCCTTGCACCTTTTCCTTGCCTCTGCAGTAGTAGTTTAAAAAGCATTAGTTGCTTAAAAATCCTTTTAAAACCCAAGATAGTAGTTGTTGTTAGGGGCGAAAAAAGTAAATAGGCAATTTGGCTATCTAAGGAAGTTGCATACATACTGGTACATTTTGATAAAGAACAAGAAACCAAATGCCGCTTGTTTTAGGCAACTGTGCTGTAAGTCTTAAAAAGAACATGTGTTTGGGAATGTTCTAAAATAATTATTAATCATAACTAGATACTGAAGCATGTGTTTCCTTGCTGCTTGTTCTGGTTGATTCACAAAAAATTTAAAAGTTTTAAAAAGGATAGATGAACTACTCGTGTTTGCAGGTAATTGTTGCTATAGTAAACCCAATGTTGGTGTGGTGAACAAAAAATGAATGTAAAAACGAAAAAAAATCCTTCTAAGAAAAAATGATTGTTGGTGTGCTGAACATAAGTCGTGTCACATTTCCCGGTTTTGACTACATATCGTGAAGATGATGTTGCCTAATTATGTTGGCCTTCTCCTCCAACTTTATTAATTGATTGACTCCATCCAATGAATTTAGTTGGTGTGTGAGGACTTTGGCTTGTCAAGCGTTGTCAGGTAATTTAGCTAACTTTGTTTGCAATGTAGGGGTAGGCAACTTGGGTTCCCCCGTTTAGCCGACTTGGTTTCCCCTGTTGGGGCTTAGGCGACTTTGTTGTTTTCTCTTGGGCTTGGGCGAGTTAGCTTGTTGGGAAACTCTATATTCCCATGTTGGGTGCTATGATTATGTATTTGTTGGTAAGCGGCTCCCGTCCAATGACTTTAGTTGGTGTGTGAGGAACTTTGTCGTGTGAAGCCTGGTCGACTAGGTACTTGGCAGGTCCACGGGGCGGGCGACTGTGGTAGGGGGTAGGCATCTTAGTTCCCCCATTTAGCTGACTTGTGGGCTCGTCGAGGTGACTATGAGGTGGGTCTTAGGCGACTTTTTTTTGTTTTTCATTAGGCTTGGGCGACTTAGCTTGTTGCGAAGCTCTAGATTCTCACGTTGTATGCGGCGACTATGTATCGGTTGGTAAGCGACTCCCGTCCAATTACTTTAGTTGGTGTGTGAGCAACTTTAGCGTATGAAGCCTGGTCAACGAGGGGTTGCGGTAGGGGGTAGGAAAATTAGTGTCCCTCGTTTAGCCGACTTTGTGGGCGCGTTGAGGCGACTACGTATTAGGGCTTAGGTGAGTTTATTACTTTCACCAGGCTTGGGTAACTTAGCTTGTTGGGAAGCTCTAAGCGGCTCATGTCCAATGACTTTAGTTGATGTGTGAGCGACTTTGAAATGAGAAACCTTATCAGCTAGGCACCTGGTGGGCGCATGGGACGAACAACTGTGGTAGGGGGTAGGTTACTTAGTTTCCCCCCATTTAGCCGACTTGTGCGCGCGTAAATATGACTATGAAGTGGGACTTAGGCGACTTTGTTGTTTTCACTAGGCTTGGGAGACTTAGCTTGTTGTGATGCTCTAGATTCTCCTCGTTGGGTTCGGCGGCTATGTATTGTTGGTAGGCGACTTTCGTCCAATGACTTTACTTGGTATGTAAGCAACTTTGGCATGTGAATCATTGTCAGGTAGACATTCACGGACCCACACGGCAATATTCTTCGGTAGTGTTGTTGCTTAATGGAAATAACAAATAAATAACTTGTAGGCTAAACTGAGAAAGAGTTGCACAAAAAATCCTTGTTGTAGTCTAAAAACTTGCCAACATCCCTCGGGAAGTGTTTAAATTGACAAAGCGAGTTGCTACTAGAATTAGGTAGTCTAAACTAGATTTTTTTTGCCTACGGTCTGGAATTATGCGTACCATTGTAAGTTAAATATGCCTACATTACCAAAGCTTTGTTACAAAAAGAGGACTTTTTTATTAAAACAGAAGTTGCTTATATAATATGTAGTACTAGTTCCCCTGAATTGTCCAATGTAAAAATTGTAGGCACATCAAGTTGCTGAAATTAAAAAGAGAAGTTGCTCACACTATTAACTATTAACTATTAACGGAACTACCTTTGTTGCATGCTGGTTATGCCAAAAAAATAGCACAAAAAAACTTTCCCTGATGGTGTGTCTTATAAATCTTGTTGTATTGCGTGAAAAAACATAGTCTATTGCCTAAACTTAACAAAAATGTTGCCTACCCCAACTATGTTTCCTGCAAAAACATATTCTGTTGACTGGAAAAACACATTTTATTTGCCCGTAAATACTTATTCTATTGCCTGGACCTTACTGCGTCGCATAACAATTATTCAAAAAAATGTTCAAGAGCACAAACGATAAATCAATCTTTCGACTCAACTTAACTGAAATTTAACAACACTAACTTGAAGAAAGGAATACAAACTTGTGCTCGCACAAACAATACTAGAGAGTTCAACTTCATAACTCCCACTCGCACTAAGATATCAAGGCTAAAAAACATCGCATTACCTTAAAAAACACATTGTATTGCCTACAAAAACATATTATGTTGCCTATAAAAAATTGGCAGGTGCTTTGTGTGTTTTCCTTCAGTTGATATAATGTAGGCAAGCACTGAAACACAATGTTGCCTCCTCTAGAAAAAAGGCCTGAAAATCCACAGTTATTGCCTAGCTATTGGGGTTGGTTTATATCTTCTATTTGCCTGCAAACACTTCATGTTATTGCCAACATCCCTAGGATCGGATAGGAAAGCGATAGAAATTGTTGCCTACCACCAAAAATCCAAACGACTATGATCTGTTGTGCTCCCTCCTACACCATGACTCTACATGCCGCACCTTCAAAAATCCGTTCCTAATCCAAAATGACATGTGTGTGGATTTATGCGCTCGAGACAAATCTAAGCCCTCTATGTGACGCCTTGGACACATTCGCTCGTGTTGGTTACTTTTAATGGGATCTAGACTGACCTAAAAAAATCAACGCTAGTCTTTTCTGTGCACTTTGTCCTCACTCGTGCGTATCCGGAAACAACTTCGTGATCGGTCATCCATCCTCAAATTACTTTAACCTAAGCACGCTTCATTTCGGAGTTCTTTCCAAATGGGCTCTAAGAAATTAAAGAATTTCTTGTTGATATGAGTAGTCTATCATCCCTATTAAGTCAGGCTATCACATCACCCTCACTCAAAGGAACCGACGTCCTCATCGGGTCACGGGAACGTTCCCTCTTGACACATATGTTTGTGCGTTCAGTCCGCTACATGTGACATGTTGTATGCCACGATGGTTCTCAAACGTGAACAACATGACCACACACCTCACCCGTAAACATCCGTTTAACCGTAAGGGTCGGCTCTGATATCAACTTGTAACGCCCTGAACACACCCGTCAGTGGTTGTTACTCTTGGCAGGATCTAGACTAGCCCGACAAATCAACACTAGTCTTTCCTGTGCACTTTGTCCTCACTCGTGCGCATCCGAGAACAATTTTCCGGTGGGTCACCCATCCAATTCCTTATTGATACGAGTAGTCTGGCATTCCTATTAAGTCAAACTATCAAACTCTAGTTGTCGATTGCTGCTAGAAATTGAGTTTTCGCTTAGCAAATTTCATGGTTTTCGACGACCCTCGCCCCTATCCCTTTGACCGCTATAGATGTCAACGACGCATCGGCAAGAAAATCTACCATGTTCGACAAGCAAAATAGGAGGATAGGGATGCGACGGTACCTCACCTTCTGCTGGAGACGTATCAATCCCTCCTCGCCGACGTTTGCCGTCTCACACCATCCACAACTTCCTCGCATGCGCGCCCGCTCGATTGACTGCTAGTGCCTCGCTTGTCGATGTGGTGCTCTCTCAAAAGGTCCACACCCCCCCGCCCCCCTTCGTCGTCGCCACCCGGACTCCTCGTCGGCAATGCTATCCAAAGTTCGTCCCCTTTGTCAATATGCAAAGTGACAGAGGGGAGAGGAATTGTGGTGGGGTGTGGCGTCTCTCGAAACAAAAGAGACAAAAATGTGACCGCCTCTCTCCCTTCCCGTTGTCGGCCCCGCTTGTACACGTGGTCAACGGATATGATGGAACAGATGACTCTGCTGCAACTGCTGGGGAGAGCTGGATCGTGCGCCACGTCGCGCAATGTTTGGAAATTCTCAAACTTGAAAGAATATAGACCCATTGGTCATCAGTCGTCCTTTAATAAGAGTGGAAAAAGATAGGATAGAAATGAAGACACATCATGGAGGACGTGGGTGTTGTGAGTGTCCCATTCTTCATTACAAAAGGTCCACTCGAGTTTGTGAAGGGTGGGGTTATTTCTTCGGTACAAAATGCCGAGTCGAGGTGTGAAGGGTGGGGTTATTTCTCTTTCATTGCTCCGCGAGGCTGCTCCCATCGGTACTCCCCGCTAATCCAACGAACCTCCGTTGTTGTCCCCCTTTTCACTTAAAAAACTAGTAATCAAACAAAACTGGCCGGCCGCTCGTTTGCTTAACCGAATCCACAGAAAGACCAACTCTCTTAATTAAAACCGGCCGCTCCGATGCTTTCCCTCCAGCCAACATAATTAACGTAACAGAACGTAGATTTGGAGGGAAAATTATTAGTAGTGCCCGCCAAAACATTGGCAATGGTCTGTTCACATACACAGTTCCCCCCAAACAAGCCAAATTACAGACCTTCTTCATCAATTCTATCAACAAACACAGATCCAAAGAAGGGGATAGGAGGAACTTGATGGCTTCTTCACCAAATCTTGCTGGAACCAATAAGGAATCAGATTCCCCAAATGTAAGCTGTCATGTTTTCATCGCGTTCTTCCCTTTCCCTGATCCATTTGTCTCCTCCCAATCCTGCAATGCAACGGATCTATGACTATAAGGTTTTGTGATTGTTGTCACTCGTACCACAGAGAAAAGAAAACTTGACAGCAAAAGTGATATTTCTTACTCACCAAAACAAATAGTCATATCTGAGTTAATGATATATCTTGCACAGATCGCATGAAACCAATTGCTAAAGTGAGTACTAATTTAAACAGGGAGTTGAAGAAACTACAACTAGCAATGCAACAGAGCAGGTTGAAAAAAGTGTGCCAAAGCTTGGCATGCAGTTTTTATCTGAAGAAGAAGCTTATTTATTCTATAACAAATATGCTTATTCCTTGGGTTTTAGCATCCGAAGAGGCAATGAGCATAAAGTAAAAAAATTCCAGTACGATTCAACAGCGGACATTCACATGTTCTCGTCAAGGTATGGACTAGTTGTAACTTGTTGTGGTGATCTGATTTTTTAGATGGGACTAAGAAAATTACTTCAACTAATAGGAGTCCGTGCTGAAGATAAAAGAGAGGAGAAAATCAGTTATAGTAGGCGTGAGGCACGATGTGGTTGTGATGCCCGTATGAAGATAAGTCTTACAAACGGGATTTATTATGTCTACGAATTTAAAGAAGCCCATAACCATAGTCTTGCTACTGGAAACATGTCGCAATACTTAAGATCACACAGAAAAGTAAATGAAGCTCAACTAGCCAATGTAGAGGTCGCAAAGTCAGTGGGCATTTCAAATAAAGCAACTATTGATCTAATGACGAAAGAAGCATGTGGACATGAAAACCTTGGCTTTATAAGTACAGACATGAAAAATTGTTTGTACTCGAAGAGAACACTAAAAGCAAAGGTGGGCGACACGGGAGGAGTGTTAGAATATATGGAGAAGAAGGTTTCAGAAGATGTCAATTTTTTTTATTCAATTCAAGTTGACGAGGATGATTTGATAACTAATATATTTTGGACGGACTCCAAAATGGTCTCAGACTATGCATTATTTGGTGATGTCATATGCTTTGACACCACATACAGAAAACTAGACGATGGGCGTCTGTTTGGTTTAATTGTTGGTGTGAATAATCACAAGAAAACAATTGTGTTTGGTGCTGCACTTCTCTATGATGAAACAGCAGACAGTGTTGCTTGGCTTTTTAGAACATTTTTAACAGTAATGTCCGGAAAGCATCCACATACAATTCTTACCGACGAAGATGCAGCAATGGCTAAGGCGATTCATTCAGTCCTGCCTCACTCTCACCATAGACTTTGTGTGTGACATATGAATCAAAATGCTTGCAAACATCTTGGTGGAGTTGTTACAGATTACAAGAAGTTCAATACTGATTTTCAGCATTGTATCTATGATATTGAGGAGGAAGATGAATTTATAAGTGCATGGAATGAAATGCTTGACAAGTATGAACTCCGGGACAATGCATGGCTCCAAAGGATATTT
Source organism: Hordeum vulgare subsp. vulgare (assembly GCF_904849725.1). Taxonomy (NCBI): domain Eukaryota; kingdom Viridiplantae; phylum Streptophyta; class Magnoliopsida; order Poales; family Poaceae; genus Hordeum; species Hordeum vulgare. Next base: position 185,309,207 of record NC_058520.1, on the reverse strand, counting down.
GAGAAAAGAGAGCATTGGGCACTAGTGTATGGCAGGAATAGTTTCTCTGCACACATGAGTAGTACCCAAAGGAGTGAAAGCATGAACAATGAACTAAAACGTTACATTAGTTCTAAGTATGACATGCTTACTTTTTTTGAGCATTTCGAACGTCTAGTTGCAGATAAAAGATTTGAAGAGGTGAGATGTGACTTCAAAGCAACACAAAGTACTCCTAAGCTGAAGGCAGAAAGTTATATATTAAGGCAAGCATCAACTACATATACTCCACCAATATTCAAGATGTTTCAGGAACAAGTGCTTCGGACCTTGAACTATGACACATTCCTTTGTGAGGACAGTAACACCGAGGAGAAGGTTTACAAAGTAAAATTTCATGGTACGGAGCGTGATCATGTTGTTAAATTTTTTCCAAAAGAAGAAAAGGTCAATTGCAGCTGCAAGAAGTTTGAATTTGCTGGAATTCTTTGCTCTCATTCCTTGAAGGTACTTGATATTAACAATATCAAGCACATCCCTCAACAGTATATCTTAAAAAGATGGACAATTGGTGCAAAAGTTTTGGATATAACAAGAAACTGCAACCTGCATGAAGACCGCAAAGCAGTACTAACGAAACGCTATAAAGAGTTGTGCAGAATGTTTATCCAAATAGCTGCTCGAGCCGCAGAATCTGATGAGTCATACTTGATGGCTGCTAATTGTGCAGAAAAATTAGCACAAGATGTGGAGACATGTCTAAAACATAGATCTGATCCAGATACAGGTAACAAACTCCCTTTGTTCATAAAGTGAGGGCAATTGCAGTTTTATGCTCTCATCAAGCTTAAACTTACATATACTTTTGTAGTTGCAGACCCAAAAAATATCACGACTACAAGTTCAGAACGAAATGAGAGGCTCACCAAGCCAAAAGGAATGAAGGTAAAGGAGAAGACAACTCGAGGATCAAACAGATTTCCAGATATAGGTATCAGCCCGACAAGGTTTGTAAGTTTAGTTTTATGATCATATCAAACTAACCTATGTTTGATTTTATAGTTGCAAACCCAAACAATAACTCATCTACAAGTTCAGGACAACATGAGGGGTTCGCCAATCCAAAAGGTATCAAGGTTAAAGAAGAATGTTCGAGGATCAAGTAGACCCATTGATATGAGTGTAGTTTTATGATGTAATCAAACTTGAATTTTACTTACTTATGTATTTGCAGAAAAAAAACATTAACCCGTCTACAAATTCAAAACAAAATAAGGGGCTTGCTAAGCCAAAAGGTATGAAGTTCAAGGAGAAGACTATTGAAGGAGCAAGTAGACCTATTGGTGGCTTAGAGAAAGCAAAATCAAAGAGGAAAAGGAAAGTAGATAATCCTGTAGCAGTACAACCTCATGGCACCCTAATGGTATAAATAAATTCACACTTGATCTGATATCAAAAATTAAAGTATATTACAAGATATCTCACTATTTTTTATAGGGTCATTCGGAGGTTTTTACAAATCAAATGCCTGCATACCTACCACAGTACAACACAATCCTAAATCCTATGGCGATGTATGGACAAGACCAAAGATTGTCGACTGAATTGCAACACTACAATAGCTTAATGGTATAAGCTACCTACTCTCAAATTTCAATCTTATCATTTTAAAGCTTTATGAACACTGACCTTTGCTACTACTACTACTCACAGGGTCATTTTGGAGTTCCGACAAATAACGTGTATACCTATTCAGATCAATGCAACTCAGTTTCAGATGCCTCACTATTGCAGTCTCTTGGTACGATGACAGGACACCCTGCTCTGAATGCCTTACTGCAGTCCTCCATAGGAGCTCCAACTGCCTCACTTCAACCATCTGTTGGTACAATGATAGGACACCCAGCTCCGAATGTCTTAGTACAGCCACAAATTGGTATGATGATAGGACACCCAACCTCAAATGCCCCACTGGAGCCATCTGCTGGTATGATGACAGGCCAAAATCAAGTCTTCTTCTAACAACAGAAGCCAACTTAATCTACCGTCGTTGTTCAAGACACATGCTTTTTGTTTTTCTACTTTTTAGGAGGAATTTAGTACCATTAGCAGAGTAATGTCGTCTTCTAGCTTAATGACATCCTTGCGAATTTATAAGAGCGTGTAAGTATATTACTTGAGCAAAAACACGGTTCTTACCGAAAAGCATAGATGCGTGCATCTCACCTACCTCACAAGTAGCATTTGTTGACAAATTAGAAAAACAACAGCCATCAACTTGAATAATTAGACGACCTACCTTGTACGACGGCAAGTCTTCAGCCGTGCGCCTAGCTCGCCGACGAGCGCCGCACCGAGCGACGGAGGCTGTGGCCTCAGGAACGACGCATGTGCCTACGAGCGCGGGGCCAAGCGAGGAGCGACGACGCGCAGTTCACCGACGAGCGCCGCGCCGGGCGACGGAGGCTGCGGCCTCAGGAACGGCACGCATCTAGCTTACGAGCAGGGACGCCGTGGCTGCAGGGCGGCGTGGAGTTCGCTGACGAGCGCGTCGGGAGAACCACGACCAGAAGCTACTGGTTTGGCTGTGGAGAAAGTGAGTGGATAAGGCGGAGACGAAACGAGCGGCTGGTCTTTCTGTGGATTTGGTTAAGCAGACGGGCGGCCGACCGGTTTTGTTTAATTACTATTTTTTAAGTAAAAAGAAGGGCAACAGCGAAGGGTCGTTGGATTAGCGGGGAGTACCGATGGGAGCAGCCTCGCGGAGCAGGCAAGCCCCGTCCCTAAGTAACGTCCAGTTTTGGAGAGTAATCTCCTTTTACATCATATACTTCAACCTTTTCGGTTTATAGGACCATAAAATCTTATCAATTAAGGTATACTTTGAGTGGATGGCACGTGTTTTATGTTTTGTGGATACAAACCGGCCTAATGAAATATTTTTTCACTTATTTAACTTTTAAGACAATAAATGCAGTATCCTCCCTTTTATTTTACTAAACTAGCATGATGCATGTAGAATATGATGCTTGCATGACCAATAATTCTTCCATTTTCATTAAATATGACGTGGGATTAAAAGCTTTTTAATTCAATGAGACTAAAAATAACTTTAATATAATGAAAACCTAAAACTTTTGAAATGAGCCTTCTAAAACCGAAGAGGATGGAGTAAGAGCATCTACAACTGGCTTCCTCATATTCGTCTCAAACGTCTGGGCAGGTCGTTCGGTCAGGGACCGGTCACAAAAACGCGATCCAATTGGACTCATATACCGTCTCAAACGCCCAAACTGACCGACACCCCTAATATCCTTCTCAAATATGAGGACGATATAAGGGTTCGCGGACGCGTCCAATCAGTCCGCCGCGTAGAACACGACCCCCCTCAAATCATTTTTTCTTTTTTGTTATTCATTCTTTTTTTTCTCTCTCTTTTTCTACATCCATAATGTGTAAGTGATTGGACATATTAAAAAACGATATGCAAAATGCGGTTGCGCGGATGAAAAAATAGAGGCTTAAAACGGACACTTTCGGTCATTGTTCGGACGCGCCCGTCAGTGTATACGGATCATATTTACTAAGTCCAGTGTATATGCTCTAAGAGCTAGTATTTGCTTCCTTTTCTAGTACAAGAGCCAAAAGGCAGAATTCGGAAGCAATTACTCCATGTGTGACCTGGACAGATTGGGTGTCCCATAGGGCATAGGCCATAACCCCTCCGGTGCCAACGGCCGGCCTTTGGGCGAAGCTTACTGACGGTGCCCCGCAGGAAAGATGGCGAGCCACACACCATCCAGTCGTCCACTCTCAGCGGCCAGTGCGAGCAATCAGCACTCTCAGTAGACTCGATGCGTGCAATGCATAAACAGACGAAGAACAAGGACGGAAACGCACACCATGTTTGGTTTGCGTAGGAACAACTCACAATGTCCAGCGGCCGGTGGCCGAAACAGCGGAAGCAACAAGAAAAAAAGCGAAGCAGCAGCGGAAGACAAATCATCTTCAGAAAGCGAAAAGCAAAGCTACGGGCCTACGGCGCGGCATGCGGCCGCGTCGACAGCTCGCCGTGCGCTTAGGCACGGGTGGTGGTGATGGTGGCGTGCGCGCGAACCAATATTTAGCTTAACTAGCAACAGATCTGGCGACGAGCAACTGGCTGGATAGGCCGGCGGGCAGTGATCTGATCTCGCGGGCGCGGCGGCCGCTGTCACGGGTGCGGACCCTCCGGGTTGTGCCGGCCATTGGCGCCGTACCGGGGATAGTCCTCGATGTCGACCTCCGTCACCACCCTCACCGGTCCTCGCCCTCGCCCTTGCTCCTCCACGGTGGTCGCCGTCCACCCGCGCGCTGCCTCCTCCTCCTCCTCCTCCTCCTGCATAAGTATATAAGTACCACGGATGAAAGTGAAAAGGTTGATCTCCAGTCCAGTTTTGCTACGTGCATCATCTCGGCAACTTAGAACATCAAGTACATAAACAAATCAATCGGCGGGGATCGAGAGAGGGGAAAATCAAACCTGTTCCGCGGCCTTGTCCAGCGCAGTCGCCGCTCCATCGTTCCCGTCAGCGTCAGGGTCAGCACTCGCTGCAAGGATTGACGAAGCGACTGATCCGTAACTAAAACATACCCTCGCACCAAGCAAGAACAGAGACGGGCAGTATTCGCCTACGGCTGCGAGTAGTTAGTAGTGCGTACCCGCAGAAGCCGCGGCGCCGAGGCGAGCAAGGCAGCACAGGGAGAGGAGCACCAGGAGCGCCGCGACGAGGCGCCGTTGTCGTTGCTGCTGCCGCGGCTGCGCCATCACATTGCCAAGCGCCACCCAACCACAAACACCTCTCTTTTCTCTCTCTATATATCTCTCTCCTACTCTTGCGCGCACGCGCGTGTGAATGAAGCGGGCAGACAGATATTGCTTGGCTTCTCGTCTTGGCCGATTTGACTTGTGCACAGTGGCCGCTTTATACAGAGAGGGGAGCGTCGGCTCATACGCGCGTGCGATCAGTGGTTAGTGGGGGGCTGGCTGTGTGCGGCCCTTCCCGCAGCGGCAAACGGCCGTCACATCGGGCCTCTACGTTACCGACGAAAACGCAAACGTTCGAAGAGCCGTCTGGATAGATCTAGGTGCGAACAAACGTACGAAGTACAAACGCAAATGTTTGACTGTGGACACACTGATCACACGGAGCGAAGGGGTCCGGTCAACCGCCGCATTGTTTATCGCCTCTTTTGCTCTGCGCGCTGTCGGCCAAGCGCAAGACTTTTGTTGGCATATGCCAAGATTCCGGGTGCGCGCCAGCCACGGCCCTCGTATTCTATTAAGCCTGGGATCGCCGCACCAACTGCCTGTTATTTAACCGTTTGAAAAATGGCGAACTCGAGCTTAGGATCTGCCCCCCACTTGTGTGGTTATGATTTTCCATAACTAAATCGCGGGGTCCTGCTGATCACCAGTGATCACATGGAAAAACCCCAATTATTTGTCAGGTCTCATGATTCGAGGTTTGTCTCATGCTTTCAGATTACCTGGTCGGTGTTTGGCTTTGGCTGTCATATGCCGATCGACCTCTCATCCTTCAGGCAACAGTTTCCACTAAATTTGAATTTCTGCACGAAATGGCAATTAAGCACTACATTTCGAGTGTTGGAGTTGTGCAAATTAAGCTGACCAGCGTGACGGATTACAAGCTCGCCGTAACACTCGTCGGACACCAACCATGCGTTATACTCCACGCCCAGATTTGCCGTCTCCTCGGCCTGCTTTGCCTCCTACTCCGCACTTATCCTTGCCTCTTGCTCCGTGTCCATATTTTCCCTAATAGTGTTACTTCATTGATCTCCTTCTTAATTCTCATAAGTCATTTTGAATGTTCCTTCAATGTATTTTCATTCATCAACATTATCTTGGCACCCTCCGTGTCTCGAGCAAGTTGCAACGGTTAGATTCATCTCTTTTCCAATGGGCCCAACGGCCCATTGGACCTTGACTCACGCCCTCATCGAAGGCGTCCAGCCCAAGTAAAGCTGGTGGGTCCCTGTCGCGCAGTGCTATATATAGAGGAGGTGGGGACCATGGCACGGGTTACAAGGTTCGTCGCCGTTACTGGTTCCTCACTCCTAACCCTAATCCGATCCAGAGGGTAGCACTGAAGCGATGGGTAGTCCACCGCCGCCGCTGCCACATCTCTCTCCTTCCCCACCGTCGTCACCACCTCACGACGGTCTCTGAAGGGAGCTCATCGAGTTCATCACAAGGTAATTAATCTACTATTTCATGTCGAACACATCTAGCCTAAGATCCACGGGATCTATCAATGGTATCAGAGCCACGAGGCTTTAGATGAGTTTCGGTTGAAACATGTACAAGAAAAGATTTCTCCATCCCCGATATGAACCCGAGAAGGGCAAAGTTCTAAGAAGAGAAATGTTTCACTGGAGTCTTCTTCGGCAAAGAAGCGCCCCGCAAGGCCACGCCTTTTCCTCTCGATCCCCACACGCATCGGCAAGCCGAGGTGTGGGGAAGAAGAACCCACCTCCTCGGAGGCAAAGAATGGATCTAGATCCAAAAGAAAAGAAAAAATGATGAAAGCAAACGGATCGGATCCGGAAAAGGCAAAAGGAGGGGAAAATGCAAACGAAAACAAAGTAGCCCCACGGGGGCAGAGACTCCATCACCAAATCCCTCGACAGCGATGCGCCCACTGGAAGGCAGACGCGCCACCGGCGAGGGGGATGGCAAAGGAGTTGTTTGTGAGCGCCAACACCCTCTCGGCAGGGGAGATGGCACCCCAACACACCACTTGACGGCGACGCACTCTCCCTCGGGAGAGGGCGCACACCGGCAAAAGGAGTGAAGGGGGTCGCCGCTGCAAATGAAAGAAAGGCACCACGACCGACCCACTCGACGGCTGCACGCTCACCACAAAGGGAACGCGCAACCGGCGAAAGGGAAGGTCATGGCGCCACCATGTGATGCTCCACCGACGCCCATTCTGTCCCACATGTCCAAGTTTTAGAAAGGGGAGGAGAGGCTGGTCGAGCTAAGACGAAAGAAAGGGAAGAAGATGAACCGGCTGTGTGGTGGGCTTAGCCCCACGCCGGCGGCCAGATCCGGGCTCTCCTCGGCGGGGCAAGAAAACCACCGCGCGAGGGAGTGCCGAGAGAGCCAAGGAAAAGGGGAAGGGGTCTCGCGCGGCTCGCACGGCACGCGGTGGCGTGGCCGTCGCCGGCGGCCGGCGTAGCTCCTCCCCACAGAAAGGGCCGCGGCGGCAGGAAGGGACTACCGTGCTCAAGGGCACAGAGACGAGAAAGCGGCTCGGGGGGCTCCGCCCCGGCGCCGGCGGCAGGCACCTGCTGCCTCGCGAGCCAGAAAGAGCTAAGGGAGCGAGCGATCAACACGGCGGGGAGAAGAGCGGCGCGTGGGGGAGAATGGATCGAGGGTTTCCTCCACGGCTGCTGCTACTGCTGGTTTTGATCCAGCGAAATCGAAGGATCACTGTCAGATCACATCCGATGGCCACGAACAACCCTGTGAGAAACCCTAGCTCGTTACTGGGCTTTGGGCCGCAAGAAGCGGCTGTTGTGCCACTCGGGCCAAACTCCACAGGCCATAGAGAAGCACCGCACCTGCAGTCCAGCCCACTCGGGCCGAGGCCGAAGGCAAGCAAAGGCCCATTGGGGCGAGGCTGGCTGGACAGCGCCGCAAAGGTTTTTCTTTTTTCTTTAAAGAGGAATTTTGTTCTCTGTCTAGGTGTGAGCAGATTCAAAATGATCCTTCTATGCATATTTTTCCTATGAAAAATATGTTTAGAAAATAAAAGAAAATGTTCAAAGTTTCTGTCAATTTAGACAGAATTGTTAATTTGTTTTTCTGAAAAGAAAAGTAAAAAGATTTCAGAGAAAAAAATAGTTTTCTCAGAAAAGGAAAAGTTCATGATCTTTATAAAAGCATTAATAATGTTCATGAATTTTTTAAATTTTAACATAATATTTTTCTGTAAAGGTGTATGAATTTTCATACTCACGTATTTCCGCTGCAAAGTAAAAGGTTTAGTCCTCCAATTAAATTGGAACCAACGGGAAAATTTAATTGGAAGAAATGTTATTAGCAAAGTTTTTCCCTTGTGGGTGAAATAAGATTCAAACAGTTTCCGCTATGACAAAAGAAAAATGTTTGTTTTAAAGTTAAATATGGTATTGTTATTTTCTGACCAACGTTGATGATAACAATACTATAATTGTATGAGTCATCTTATGTTTAAAGCTTAAATCTCTGATAAAATTTGTACCAAAGTGATCAATTTTCGGAGCACAGATAAAGAAATGCATATGGTTAATGATGATGATGATTATTTCTTAGCAAAGTTGTTCAATAGAAATACTATCATCACATTGTTTATGAGTTATATGCATTATTTCCATTTCTGCCCAACGGTGATATGGAATTAATGCAGAAGAATGATGTTTTATTCTAATTCTGCCACAACGGTGTTTTAGAATATTCTAGAAAGTTTTAAAAGGTTTAATGTGCATGATTTTAATCAGACCAACGTAGGGTTATTTTTATGCTCATTACCGTTGTTTATTGGCTAAGTTTTCTCAGACTAAAAGTTATTCAAGCTTTCACTCATGAAAGCGAATGTTTGGGTACTAGTGACCCGAAAGATGGAAAAGAAAGGTCATAACTTGAGGGAATAAATTCTCTCTAAAGAATGGCTTCAAAAGAAAAGAACTCTTGGATATTAATTCAAGAAAAGAAAAGAGATAGATCATTGAGAGTCTTGGTTGACGAATGTCTTTCATGTACTCTCTATGATGGAGTCTCCTTTTTCAGTCAACATGATTGAAATGAAACAAACAACATGCATGTTTAATTTGACCAACGTCGGATCAAACATGTGTGTCAAAGATAATTCAAATTTATTTCTGAATTTGATGCAGTCAAAAGAGCCAATTATGGCATTTATGATGTCCCTTAAAGGGAATTACCCGCATGGCGGGAAAAGTCTGGGAAGAATGCCTGCGTAACCGGGTAAAGTTGACATTGTATTATGTCAAAAATCCGTGTATGGCGGGAGAAATTTGGCAAAGGTCTTATCCTGTATGACAGGAGAAAGTTATGATGACTCATGTGGGGTTAATGTGTCCCACTATGGGAGAAAAGTATGGAGTAGCTATTAAGCTTTCCTATTATCGACCTTACACCTTATGTGTAACGGTCATTATGCAATCACTAAATCCAGAAAGGATAAAAGTAACAGACGAACCTAAAGACAAGAATGATATGCAAGTGTGACTTGCAAAAGAGACAATGATAAAGAACTCTGTTGAGTTTCTGAAATGAAATGAGGAAAAAGTACTCCCATACTAGTTAACTTATAACTTCATTTTACATGAAGTGATAAGATGAATGAGCTAGATAATCGAAGTTTCCTCATTTCACAAGAGCTATGAATGGGTTTCGAAATTGTGGCAGAAAAGTTCTTGCCACATTTTGAGGGGGAGATAGAGACATGAAATACATTGTAGTGTATTTCATGACTCGTGTGTACTTTAGACGATGTGATGCACATTATGCATCTAAAGTGATCCATTAATGAAGAATGTGATTGTCAAGGGGAGTATGACAGTCATCTGAATATCGTCATTATGATACCCCTAAAGAAAAGAAACAGTTGTATTTTTGGATCTTTTATAGTTCCGAAAGCAGACTAAGAAATACAACAGTGGTGCTTAAAGTGCCGTAAAGAAGAAAGTTTAAAGATACTCCATTTCTTCAGTGAAGATGGAGTAATCTGGGGGAGCATGTTGTATGACCTATACAACACGTGTTGTTAGCTCTACAAGGGATCTTGTGATACAGGTCCGTGTAAAACCTATTGCCTTTTTGGAAATGGGTGACTAAAGAATTAATTTGCCTCTTGGTAATGACAGAGCAATGACAACCCCATATGAAAGAAGTGCCAGTACCTGAGATTTTGATGGTCTCTAGGAATGTGAAAATCAGATACTTGTGACTGCTATAAAGTCTATGTTAGTGAAATTCCATCATTTGAATTTCACTAACATAGACTTTATGAAGGGTGTACAAGGCAAATGTGACTCCAAAGGAAATATGTAAAGGTGTAACACAATACTTAAATCGAAAGATTTTTGTGTAAAGAAAATGAGAGGACAATTGTAATCATGCAAAGTTATAGAATGGGAAATTCGTTTCCCAATTCCCGTGCATGTGGATGACGTCCTACTTGCAAGTGGTGATGTCAGTCTACTGCAGGAGGAGAGAAGAAGTTCTTGTCCTCAAAGTTCAAAAGAATAAAAAAAGGGGGTATTAGGAATATCGCATGGACATGCTAAGAAAGATCTCTAAAGTATGCATACGATAAAACCTATGCATGTTCTTATAGTCAAGGGTAATGAAAGTGGAAACTATGGTGTTCCAAAAGTTAATAAGAAAAGATTGTAAACGGATATGGTACCATATGTTTCAATTGTTGGAAGCTCAAGATATTACCCTGACACAATTCACGTATATATCCGGGTTGTTTTGCCAATGTCCAATCCATAGATAAATCAATGGAATGGATTCAAAGATATCGGCCTCATGCTGAAAGAAATAAGTGCTCTCAAAACATTGTGAGTACAAAGGAGGACTTGTGAAATGTATAGTGAAATCCACAATTGTCACTAACTTCCATACTCGGAGTTTTGTGTGGAAAATCTCCAAATGAGTAAAACGATTGTCATCAATGTGATGCAATGATATGATAGTTTGATATGAGGCGGAGGGACGGGCAACATGGTTAAGGCTACCTGTACCCGGAGTGGATAATGGTTGACAACGACGATTACCATTTTAAGTTCTTTCACTCCTGTCACAACGAGTCAAGTGTTGATGCCAAACACACTGACAAAGAGTTACGTGTTGTGAAGGAGAAAGTCCGGAATTGTGGAAAAATGCTTGAAGCATAAAAGCAACAAACAAGTGTTTGCAGATCTGCTTATCAAAGGCTTACCGCCCAGTGTGTTCGGAGAACACACAGTCGACATGGGTTTTATGGTATAGTCTAATATTTCCGGACAATAAAGGGCCCAAGGTTAAAGAATCTGTCTCAAAATAGAGAGGTACACTGTGGCTGTCTGATTCCATCGGCAATTGAGCCGTGACGATGAAACATGCCCTATGTATTGATCTGTTACGAAACGGGTAAAGTTAAAAGTATATGATGAGATCAAGGGGGAGAATGTTAGATTGATCTCTTTCCCAATGGGCCCAACGGCCCGTTGGACCTTGACTCACGCCCTGATCGGGGGCGTCCAGCCCAAGTAAGGCTGGTGGGCCCCTGTCGCGCAGTGCTATATATAGAGGAGGTGGGGACCATGGCACGGGTTACGAGGTTCGCCGCCGTCACTGGTTCCTCACTCCTAACCCTAATCCGATCCACAGGGTAGCACTAAAGCGATGGGAAGTCCACCGCTGCCGCTGCCACATCTCTCTCCTTCCCCACCGTCGTCACCACCTCACGACGGTCTCTGGAGGGAGCTCATCGAGTTCATCACAAGGTAATTAATCTACTATTTCATGCCGAACACATCTAGCCTAAGATCCACGGGATCTACCAGCAACCTCTTACTCTCAAGATTAATTTCTCGAAATGTCCGGCTTTCTTCATCTCACATTTGATCAACGCTTTTGTCTTTTTCAACTTGATCTTCTCCCTCTCAATTCACAGCTTCTTATCTGCCCTCCTTTGTCCTAATACATCTTCTTCTTTTACGCATACAACATGAGTTTGTGTATTTCTCTTTCTTGTTCAACCTTAAAAAAATTTCCGTCCAAGCGAAGGATATTTTTGTAGCCGTGGTATCATGAGAGGTCCTCACCTTCTCACACTTGTTTTTCATCAGTTACCACTTGTTCTTTGGCGCGGTGTCTTTTCCATTCTCCCCTACAATTTCTTCATGTTGATTGGCGGCATCTTGAACCATCATTTTTCTCTCTCGCCGGCCTTGAGATCGGACACAAGTTGCGTCCACTTAAGAATGGCCAAAATGAAATGACCTCTTCTCAGTTTCTTGATACATAGTGCCCGCCACCATCATGAAGCAATAAATGCATGTATAACGATGAGAATGTGACAAAACACAAGCAATTCAAATGGTGGCAAAATAAAGTGATTATGCTTACGTGAGTGGACAATCCCATCCCATTATGAGGGGGCCAAGCATGTGTGCATAGTACCGACGCACTTGTTCGCTTCTCCTTGAACGACCCCCCATTGATGTTGAAGAGATCTCACATTGTAGTTGGTCGCGATAGGATGCGGCTCCACATATTGCTTGTGTTCATCACAGTGCTTATGGATCTTCTCACAATACCTATTGCCCTTTACTCCCTACCACTTATGGGGTCCAATGTTGTGGCCAACCTAGATTTAACCAACAAGATATCCTCAAAGATTGTGAATGGTGGACCTCTTGCCTTGGATATCGTCCCCTTTCTTTTCTTGTTCGGATTGGGATTTAATGTTTCACCAACTTCAAGTGTAGGAGTAGTTGGGGTCCGATGTTGTGGCCAACCAAGATTTAACCAACAAGATATCCTCAAAAATTGTGAATGGCGAACCTCTTGCCTTGGGTATCCTCCCCTTCCTTTTCTTGTTTGGATTGGGATATAATGTTTCACCAACTTCAAGCGTAGAAGTAGTTGGATCCCCCAACTCATACTCCGTTTGGATCGGTTCATGATTATCACTCATCATGTCCGACATGATCAATTCTTACAATTGCCTTGGTTTAAAATGAACTAAACGTCTATGCAAAACATTGATCATCGCATATGCAAAGTTAATCGGAGAGGACCAAAATAAACGTATCGAGTCCTAATGTGTCATTCCGTCGAACATGACGTGGGCAACTAGGACGCTACCGGTGCCCTGGGCTGTCCACGACCGCAGGAGCGGTGGGGAGTCACATACGCCCTCCCCCCTTTGCGTTGCTCGGAAAATCTCCGGAATGTGCCACCGTTTGGCCGTATCCTTGGTCCCAGCCATGTCGAATAACGCGACCCTTGTCGGCGGCTGGATTGACATGGTTCTAGTGGTCGAGCATAATGGTCGGGGGGGAGGGGGAGTTGCTCCTCGAGGTCCATGTTTGCTCCTTCTGATGATGCTTCCCTCTCTCGTTTTCTCTGTCGTCAGTCCCTCTGGGGGATATTCTCCGGCTTGCACGATGGAACCAAGGAAGGAATACCCACAGACAATGCCACACATGCTCCATCATGGCGGTGGGGGACGGGTTGGACAACATCTAGGGCAGCGAATGGGGAAAGGGTGGCTGATGACAACAGATCGAAGGCGAGAGGAGGGCGTATGTTTGGTGGATTTGGTGCAATTTGTGGTGGGGTTGGCTTGTCTGGTCCGACGTGGCAGACATGCTCGGTCGCGCCCCGTCTACCCCATATTTATCCTAAATTTGGGCTGGATATGAGATGTGTCGGTTAGTCTGGGCATTTAAGATCCATTTGAGGCACTTGTCCGGGTTGTTTTTTCTTACCAGTGACTGACCAGGCCACCCGCTCAGGCGCTTGAGTGTTGTTTGAGTCGTGTGACATTAGATGGTCTAACCTACAAAGGTCACATGTAGGACACGCCAATGATGTTATCACTCTGTAAATTCTCTAATTTTCCTATAACAAGTTAGGATCCTAAGTTCGTACCCCTAGTGCCATGATTTCAGATCTGAACCTTCCATGTTTTCATGAACATAATTGTTATCTTGATCTTATGTGCGAGTTGTATTCACCTATTATTATTGTGAACCCTAGACCCCAAAGTGAGAACAATTGGGATATCAATGGGGTGAATTTACCTCTAGGATTACATGTAATCACCATGTTGGAAATATGCCCAAGAGGCAATAAGATTGTATTATTTACGTACATGTTTATAATTAAGCGTTTATGTTCTACTCCCTCCATTCCTTTATGTAAGGTGTATAATTTTTGGCACAGTGATCAAGGCGCATGATTATAGAGGTGTTAGGAAAGAATTACCCTTGACAAATTTATTGATTAGTGGCAGGTAAATCAACGAGTCTAGGAAAGTAAGATATATACGCAATTGAGAGATGGATAGTTTCCTTTTTTTGATACAATTAGAGATGCATGCAATCATGAGAGAGATGTTTTATTTTTGGTGAAGAGATAATAAGGAAATTACAAGGATTTACAAGAAATGCACCTTACATTGTGAAATTTTATGAAAAAACAAATACACCTTATATAAAGAAATGGAGGGAGTATGTGAAAAAACTCATTTGCACGTGTGGGATGATAAACACTAAACATAATTCCTAGTTTTGCCTCTAGGACGAGCTGAAGTGTTGTTTGTGATCATGTTTTTGGATCATCGAATATAGTTGAGTGTAACGATAGTCCCAAAATAACTTTGGGAGTATGAAATTGAAAGAACGATCATACTGAATTGACCCAACTCATTTTTGATACTTTGAGATACTAACGTCACAAGTCAATCATTATAACATCCAAAGTTAATGTATGATTTAGTTACTTAGACCATGAGAGTATCGTAGTCACTTCTTACCGTACGATGGACTCTGTGGTTTCTCAAATGTCATGTGTAACACGATGATCATAATGACAACTTACATGTTTGTCGGGAAGTTTGACAAGGGGCTAGATAGCTCAAGAGAGGGATTTCTTCCTCCAACAATGTTGATATATTCTTAGGTCCCTCTCGATGTGACAACATCCATCACCATCTAGCCAAACACATGTGACTAGGCCATAGTCATGTCAAAATATGTTAGCGAGAAAGAAAAACAAAATCGTTAACAAGGAGACTGGCATAGTGAGCATGGGAATGACTCAAGAGGATACAATACATCTCACCTCGAATTTTATAAAGTATCATGAAGCAAAGTGAATAACACATGATAACCAAAGGTTCACTCGGATATCATTCGTATATTCATATGGATTAATATGGATGTCCATGGTTCCGTTGTTGATCATTGAACAAGAGGGTTTTGTTCATGTCGATGTTTTGGGTTCTATTCATGTCTATGATTTTCGAGTCACGAGAAGAGTTTTCGGGTTTGCCGGGAATTGATATATAGGTGGAAAATGTTTTAGGAGATGTTAAATTAATAATAAAAGACTCTAATACTGATTAGTAGGCTTTTATAATTTATTTTAGTAATAACGGGACATGAAAAATACAATAAGGCCAAGCAGTGGAGAGTTATTGGGCCCTATGGCCCAATAACATATATGGCACAACCCTTAGCCTCTTCGGAGGCCTATGGGAGGCCAAACTGGATTAGTCGGGGGATTCCTCCCCCCTACGGCCGCTGCAAGGGGAGTCCTCCTACCAGCTCGTGGTGGCCTTCCCCTCCCTCCAATCTATATATACTAGAGGTTTTTGGTCCTTGAGACACCCAAGTTTTCGAAGCCTCCTCTAGTTTTCTAGTTCTAGTTCGAATTTAGAGTTGATCTTGATTAGAGCTAGAGCTATTTCTCTCTAATCCTCATAATAGATAATTTGTGTGTGGTTCTCTTGTTCCCCCTCTATTTCTCTGGCGATGATTAGCTCTGGACGGTGATGCGCTAGTGGATCGTGAAATCAATATGTGTGCAATCCGTAGAGAGGTCATGCTTTTGGTCTTTGGTTTGAGGGATCATTCAAGAACGGTTCAAGAGACTTCTTCACCTATCTACACCAACTCTTCTTATGTTGCAACTCGAAGTCACAAATAATCTAATCTTCTTATGCATGTTCATAGTGTTCCTGGAATCGTGATCATAGGGTTATTTATTTTTGTTTTCTACTAAGTTTCCCAACACACCGGGTGTTAATGCTTTGATTTGGTTCCCTATTAAAAGAAGCAATTTAACTACCCTTAATTTTTATTTTGATCACTTTACCAGTTAGGGTAGGACAAAAGATATAGTGCAACTCTTATCCAAAGCACGTATAACTATTTATAGAATGCATACCTACGTATAATTGATGGATAGGTTTTCTATTCCTGTGCCCCTTGTTCCTTAGTTGTGCTCGTTCATCCCCACGCTCCTACTTTTCTCACTTTCTCCCACGGTCTTTCTAAAACCCTTAGAAATGGTCACAATTGTCGGTGTTCTGGGAATGGGGATACCCAGACCTGCCTGCATGTGGCCCACGGCCGGCCCGCTTCATCAAGCAAACCAACGGGCTCGGCACCACTCAAGGCAAGGCCCTCATGAGGGGCCAAGCCTCACAAGGAGGAACGACGTCAAGACCCGTAGGGGCCTCCTCAGAACCCTCCGGAGCGGAGGATATTCCGAGGTGAAGCCCGGCCTCACGAGTCAAGGATGACGCAAGGGAAGGACAAGCGAGGAGCAGACAACAGAGCGGAGCAGTTTCCCCTTTAGTGCAAAGGGGGTAAGAACGTACCAGGGTTAAAAGGCATCTTCCAAAGGTTTCCCTTGTGGTGCAACAAGACCGTCGCTGCCCGCCAGCAGGACACACGTCATCCCCGGGGCCATCCCTGCAGTGCGGGCAGCCACTTTGCACGCGAAGACCATCTTTGGGCAGGGGAGCATGTTCCCCTGTTCCCCTTCAAAATTGGCCGATGTGGGATCCCTTCCTGCCGAAATGATAAGGGAAGAGGACCGGGGCCGCCACTATATATAGAGGGTAGGTTGCTTTGTAGAGGGGGATCCAAACTATTCATTCACCCCCTAGCACCACGCAAGGTCACCCAGCCTCCGGAGGCTCCTAAGCACTGTACTAGTTCATCCACCAACCTCCGTGAGAGGCAATCCACCAAAGCAGGGGTAGGGTTATACGCTTCACAGCCGCCTGAACCTGGGGTAAACTGATGTGTTCTCTATCTCCCTCACCATTGAGTGAGTTTCCTGCCATCCCAAGCGAGTACCGAGCTAGGTGAGGCGAACCAGTGAGAGATATTTGTTCCCTAAGTTCGAATCTTTAGGGTTTTGCGGAGCCTGAAATCCGACATTTGGCGCGCCAGGTAGGGGGCGTGTCAAGGTCTCCTCCATGTTCCGCCTCAACCAAGCTTCGTCGCTCCGATGGCTGACGCTCGTCGGCTCACGTCGAACGTCGCACCGCTCGCATCGCTCAGACGGGGCCCGCAGGCCCCGCCGGCGCACGCCGGTCACCATCGCCCGTGGTGAATGCCACCATGGGCCCCGATGCTCAAGAACAATAGGGCTCCTCCCTTCCGGCTACCGAGCACTACGACGGCCGCACTGCCACTCCGTCCCTCGTCCGGGCCTTCGGGGCGGCCTCGCACGCCCGGCCGGAGATGCCACACGGCCGACGCACGCTTGCCATGGCCACCGAGCTGCTCCGCTACCGACCCACCCCTAACCGCCACCACGACTGGCTCTAGCGCATCGAGGAGCTCGTTGCCGCCGCCGGTGACTCCACAACACTCTCGTGTTCGTTTTGGCCCCAACCAAACGACGAGAAACAAGATGCGCCGCCCCCACCAACGCGGCGAGACGTGCATCCCAAGCCCAGACAGGAAGTGCATCCCCGCGACCAACCTCGCGAGCCTAGGGCGGGGCCAGGAGATGAAGCTAGCTGTTAGGTGGTTCCTCATCCCCATGTCGACACGCGCGCGCCCCCGGTGATGCAACTCCCGTGTCGTGAGCACGTCCCGCTTGAAGCAGACCAAGTGGAGCAACAAGACCCGGCCGCTCCTGCGCGCTCCGCACCCGTCGGGCCGGTGTGATGCCTCGCCATAGCCCCTGAACCCTACCCAACTACGTGGCCGTGCAAGTTCAAGACCGACCTGCCCCCGCGCTACGATGGCACCCTGGACCCAGCAGAGTTCCTGCAACTTTACACACTAAGCATCAGGGCGACAGGAGGAGGCGACAAGGTCATGGCATGCTGGTTCCCCATGGCGCTCAAGGGTGGCGCGCTCTCTTGGATCCTCAACCTCCCGAAGGGTCCATCACCTCGTGGGACATCCCGCGCGAGCGCTTCATCACCAACTTCCAGGACACTCGCACCCGCGCCCCTACCATGAACGACATGCATCACATCAAGAAGCAGGAGGGGGAGACCCTGCACAAGTTCATACAATGCTTCACGGTCATGCGCCTCAAGATCCGCAAGGCCTCGGACGAGGCCGTCATCTCGGCCTTCTCTGACGGAGTAACCGACCTCAAGATGAAGGAGGAGCTCGCCATGAGTGACGAAATGAGCACCGCACTCGTGATGTTCAACCTGATAAACAAGTGCACAAGGGCTGAGGAAGGTCGCCTGTCTCTCCTCGGGCCTCAGGCGGCGGAACTGGAAGAGAAGAAGGCCAAGGCCAAGGAGGTGAAGCGCAAGGCTCTTGCGATGCTCGCAGCCGAGCCTGAGGCGAATTACGGCCAAGGAGGAGAGCGTCCGTCATGAGGGAGCCCAATATGTATCTTCGATGGCACCAAGGGCCATGATACCTCCGAGTGCCAGGAGCTCCGACTAGCCCGTGCCGAGCATTTCAGCAGGCGCCCTGGGCAAGGAGACAGAAGCCCCGCCCGCGGTGGTGGCCGCGGCGGAGGCCGCGGGGACAATCGAGAGCCGCGTCAGGGGTGGCGCGAGCAGCCTCATGAAGACCGTTGGTGCGGCCAGCCTCAGGAGAACCGCTGGCATGACCAGGCTCAGGAAGACCGCTAGCGCGACGACCCTCAAGAGGGGCAAAGATGCGGTCAGCCCCGTGAGGTTCGCCCCCGTGAGGATGGAATGCCTCCTCTGCCTCCGCCACCGAGGAGAACGGATGAATACAGGCAGGACGATGGGGTTGGGGACTTCCAGGAGGTCAGGGCGGTGGCCTCCATCCTGGGCGGTGCCCAGACCCCAGCCTCGAACCGCGCCTTCAAGAAGTTTGTCCGGTAGGTGAATGCCGCTCTCCCGAGGCCTAAAGTGATGCGCCCCCTCAACTGGTCCGAGACCATTATCACCTTTGACCCCAGTGATCAGCTCAGGTCCTCGTTCATGGCCGGCAAGCTCCCCATGATGTGCACCCGAACTATCAGCAATATCCTCGTCACCAAGATGCTCATCGACAGTGGGTCGGGGTTCAATGTCCTCTCGGTCAAGACCTTCGAGACACTCCAGCTGCCTTACGGACAGCTCATGCCCACCAAGCCCTTCTCCGGGGTAATAGAAGGGTCCACTGTGCCCATCGGGCAGGTGCGCCTACCACTCACCTTCGGCGAATGCAAGAATTATCACACTGAGATCATCGTCTTCGACATCGCACACATCCACGTGCCATACAATGCGATCCTCGTGTATCCGACGCTCGCCCAGTTCATGGCAGTGACCCACCACGGCTACAACATCCTCAAGATGCCAGGGAGCGACGACGTCATCACCATCGCCTGCGACGAGAAGGATGCCGTCTGCACCCTCGAGTGCGCCTACCGCGAAGCGGTGACCGAACGCTCGGACGACGAAGGAGACGGGGCACCTTGCGAGGACCCACGCAAGAAGAAGAAGCAGCTCCTCCTCACGAAGCGCCCTAGTACTTCAGGCCCTGAGCCCGGGGACGGGGCCATGCCTCCCATTGCATAGGAAGGAGCGCTCGGCCCCCCTTGGGTCGGGCCTGGGGGCTCCCACCAGGGAGATCCCCGGCCTGACCAGTTAGGCAAGGGTGGCGCTCGAGAAAAAGTCAAGGGTGAGCTCCGATGCACGTCTACTCAGCTCTCATAGGTCTGTCATCTGAGCAATCCGAGAACTTCGAGAGACCCAAGTCGTGCGATGCGGGGGCTGCCCTGCACCACCAATCGCAGCCGCCGTCGTCGGGACGGTCAACCGGCTCCGCATATGCATCAACGCGCTCGCAATTGATAGAGCCGCGGCCCAAGGCACTTTC
The DNA here is from genome assembly GCF_904849725.1 of Hordeum vulgare subsp. vulgare. Classification (NCBI taxonomy): domain Eukaryota; kingdom Viridiplantae; phylum Streptophyta; class Magnoliopsida; order Poales; family Poaceae; genus Hordeum; species Hordeum vulgare. The sequence goes on along the minus strand of NC_058520.1, from coordinate 185,289,329 downwards.
TAGACTGCGCCAACTGAGCACCGGTGGGTGTACCCACGCGCCGGTGCCCACATGCCCTTCGGGCTGGGGAACGCGGCTGTCACCTATCAGCGGCTCTAGCGGGCCACGCTCATGCCCGCCCTACCGGGGCATGGTGAGGAAGAGGAGGAGATGCTCGGGCCGAGCGAAGGCCCCAAGCCTCAGGAGACAGTGGACCCGTGAGGGTTGTGAACACGGAGGCAGGAGATCGTAGGACGACGGTGCTTTCAGCACTTCAGCAGCATGGCCGCCAGGTGACTTTTTGTTGGCTGCTACCAGGTAAGTTTTTGGCTCACCCCGCCCGAGGGCGCCCACAGGGCCATGCGGTCTCCAGGAGCTCAGGGCACTCCCAGCCGCTACTTTTATTTAAGCATCTTTCAGTTGTTTCTACCTCGCCCGCTTCGAACCCTAACACTCTACTTTACTTGCGTCTTTGGGTGGTCGACCCCCGCTTGGGGGCTCCGGTCGAACTTATCCTTGCAGGCCACCTGAGGCATCAAACACCCAATCTCACTCCCAAGGAAGAAATCAACAGGGTTTACCAATGACCCAAAAGAAGCTCAGTCCACCAATGACTCGGGGGTAGGGCCACTCGTGAGGCCAAAGCGTCCTCGCGACCACCCAGATACACCCCCAACGTGACACTCTCACGTAATAACGAGCGGAGGCTGTATACGCCTAGGGCCCCCCGTGACACGGAGGGGTCCATCCCACGCCTAGTGGCAGCCCTATGCTTCACGCTAGGGAGAAGCTCAGTCCACCAATGACACGGGGGTATGGACACTCACGAGGCCAAAGCATCCTCGCGACCTCCCACATACACCCCCACCGTGACACTCTCACGTAATAACGAGCCGAGGCTGTATACGCCCGGGCCCCCCCGAGGACGCGGAGGGGTCCACCCCACGCCTAGTGGAAGACCTATGATCCGCGTTAGGTACATATGGAGGCAATCAACACAGTCCGCCAATTACTATGCCCACAACTGGCACCAACGCAATGCGCCAATGACTATGCCCGCAGGTGGCACCAACACAGCCCACCATTAGCTACGCCGACAGCTGGCAAGGAAATCAACACAGTCCACCCGCGGATACGCCCACGCCCAGTGCGTGGGACAGACAACTTGAGGTACGGGCCGCTCGTACGTCAAGGGGGACCCCTAAGCATCGCGACTCAGGGGCCTAACTGCGTCCGTAGCCCCTTCCTCCCTTGGGCCGTCCTTGGTCTCCAGTTGGTTCAATCGCGGGGAGGTACGCACGGGGCGGGCCCTGCCGATGCAGAGCCTAGTGCGCTCAACAAGCCACCTCAGATTTCTTAGGAAGAACACTGGAGAAACTCGTACGTCAAGGGGGACTCCTGAGCATCGCGACTCAGTAGCCTAAACTGCGCCCGTAGCCGCTCCCCCTTTTGGGCCGTCCTTGGTTTCCGGTCGGTTCAACCGTGGGGAGGTACGCGTGGGGCGGGCCCCGCCGATGCAGAGTGGCGAAAGAGTTCGGGAGTCTCAAATTATCATCTTCCTAGGAGGGACATTGGAGTCGCTCCAACGTCATGGGGGACCCCTGAGCATCGCGACTCAGGGGCCGAACTATGCTCGTAGCCCCTTCCCCCTTTGGGCCATCCTTGGTTTCTGGTCGGTCCAATCGCGGGGTGGTACGTGCGGGGTGGGCCGTGCCAACGCGGAGTGCTAAATGTGTTCTAAAGGTTTGCAATCCTTGTCGCGTTCTCCTCATGAGGGCAGCTCGCGCGTCAAGGGAGACTCTTGAGCATCGCGACTCAGGGGCCTAACTGCGCTCGTAGCCCCTTCCCCCTTTGGGCTGTCCTTGGTTTCCGGTTGGTCCAATCACGGGGAGGTACGCATGGGGCGGGCCCTGCCGATGCAGAGTAACACGGCAAACATGACAGGAACGAGGAAAATAAAACATTCAAGGAATCAGTTATTACAAGCCTTGACAAGTTCATGAAAATGCAAATGAGTTCAACGCCTCCACGAGGCACGATGTGCATTGCAGGAAGAAGACAGGGAGAAGAAATATGGAGTAGTAGTTGCCGATCACCCCCTCTGCAGAGGCTGGTCGTCGACATCAGAAGTGTCGTCTTCCCCGTCGTCGGCTTCAGCGGCATGTGGAGATGAAGGAGCTGCGATGCGGGCGAACCTCCTCACCAACGCCTTCATGGGGCCCTTCACCGCCTCCGCAAAGCGGTCGCGGGCCTCGGCAGGGAGCGGCAGGGTCATGGAGCCGATGTCAATTCCCGGCTCACAAAGATGAAGGTGGTTGAAGACGCGTCTCGCAGCCGCGAAGAAGAGGTCGTGGCACTCTCTATCCAAGATCTTGTCAACCTGCACGACGACATCCTCCAGCGCCACAGCGAGCTCCTTCGCGAGCGCGGCAAAGCCGTCCTCCGGGGTGGCCAGAGGCTCGTAGAACCCGTCTCGGCAGAGGGAGCGGAGCGCCGTGCGAAGCTTGATCTCAACGTCAGGGAAGCAGGCAAGCTCCGCGGACTTCTTGTTCTTGGCCGCAGCGAGGGCTTCCCCCTGGGCATCAAGGTGGGCCTTCCTCGAGGTGGCCTCCTTCTCCTGCCCTTCCAAGCGCGCCTGCTTCGTGCCCAGGCGATTCGCCTCTTGGGACAGCTCTCCCTCCCAGGCGGCAAGCTTGGCTTCGCGGGCCTCAAGTCTTTCCTCCTGCACGCGATGCTGCTCGGCTAGATTGGCCTGCTCCCCTTGGAGGGCCTGCAGGCGGGCCTCCACCTCTTCGTAGCGTTTGGCAGCCGCCTTGGCTTCCTTCAGCACCTCCTCACGCGCAGCGCGGGTGGCCCTGGCCTCCCTCTCGCCTTTCTCCATCTCGACTCCGACACTGCCCAGGGCAGTGAACGCCGCGTTCAAGACACCCTGGGTGAATACCGAGTTCCTCTGGACCTCCTCCTGAAGATCCTCCAATGTTGTCGCAGGAGTTTCCGTTGGGGAGGTAGCATCACGAGGAATAGGGGGTTCCGAAGGCTACCTAGAGTTTGCAGGCATTGGTGCATGAGAAGGCTGAGGGCCCTCCAGAGCCTGCCCCTCAGGCGACAGCATCACCTCGGCCGCCTCAGGGCGCTTCGGGGGCTCGGGGGGCGCGATGATCAAGGCCTGGGAGGTTGCCTTGCGAGCCTCCCCTTCTCCATAAGAAGGCAGCGATGCATTGGAGAGAGCTGGCGGTGCATCAGGAGTCGCCTTCGGTTTGACGCCGACTTCTTCCTCCTTGCCCTTGGCGAGACGACGTCCCTGGACATCAGGCAAAATAGGGAATCAGCCAAGCGCGGGCTTCAGACACAGATAGAGTGCCAAGACAAGTGACTCACTCTTCGGGGTCAATCCACCTCTTCCTCTTCGCCTCCCCTGCGCCGACAGGAGAAACAAGACCCCCACAGAGGGGGGGCGAGCCCGACGCCTTAGGTTTTCCACCGGCGAAGGCGGGATACACCAAGGATGACCCAACCTCGCACTTCTAGCGGGCGGGCACGCACGCAGACCGCGCAGCGCGCGGGGTCGACACGCCCCCCCTGGAGGTCTTGATCGGGCGCGAGGGCACCCCCGCGGAGACCTCACCGGCGGCATCATCATGTGCGAGCTCCCGCAGAAGGACGGCCTGTGACGGGAGGGGCGCGCTCGCCGGGCATTCTTCGACGGTCTTCTCCGAATCCCCCTCACCGGAGGTATCGCCAGATGACACCTCAACTCGACCGGAGCCCGTGGCTGGGAGGAGCCCATGCTCATCAAAGGCCGGCAGCCCGACGATCACGTCGGCCCGGTCATCAAGAAGGTACAGCGGGCTGAGAGCCTTAGGCAGGTCACCCGGGTCGCTGCCCAGCAAGCTCGCCATGACCCTGCTTAGCTCATTAGTGGGGAGGTCCTGGGACCAGAGCCTGAGCTAGTCGTCACCAGAACGGTAGTCCCACAAGGGCCTGGAGTGGGCCTGAAGGGGCGCCAAGCGCCAAGAACTCCTTCACTATCATCCCAACGGTCAGCCTCTTGGCGTTGATGTCAGGGGAGAAGCGCTCCAGGACGGGCGCGGCCCGAGGGTCAGAAAGCTTCGTCGAGCTCCACGCGGGAGTCTTCTCTGGCCACCCCTTTGGCTCCTCCAGCCGAGGGTTGGCGTCCTTGAGGCTCATAAGAACCCAATGTTGCCTGAAGTTTTCCACCTTCTTCCCGGCCTTCGGGAGCAGGTTGCCACTCTGGGCCACCACAAAGGAGACACATGCTGACAAATGGGCGCTCTCATGCAGGCACAGGGTGAAGAAATAGCAGAAGAGGGCCGCTGAAGGTTGTACACCTATGAAAGCCTCGCAGTAGAAAGCGAAGACGGAGAGGAGCAAGACAGAGTTGGGGTGTAGGTGAAGAGCCTGGATCCCGTAGTGGTTCAAGATGGCGGTGAAGAACGAGGAGAAAGGCGGCATCAGCCCGACGAAGAGGAAGAAGTGGTATACCGCCTTCGACGCGGGTCGCTCCTCTATGGCGCCAGGCCAGATCGAGGTCCGCTCGTACTCGTTGGACTCGGCCACAGTCCATGGAAGCACGGGGGCGAGATCCACATCCTTGGAAAGGACGCACTCCAAGAGCAGAGGAGCCGGGGCTGGACCTTGCGCCTCTCGCATCTGCTTGCCGGCGGGCACCATCGCTGGACTGGCGAGGGAGCGGCACGACGCTGGATCTGGGGATGCCGGTTGGAGTTGAAGACCAAGGAGGAAGAGCGAGTGTGGGAGAAGGAATGCAATAATGCACAGACGCAACAAGCAAAGCTCCTAATAACTCGGGCAGAGACAGAAGACAAGGAAGACTCAACGACAGCCTTGTGACACGCACTAGCCTGGCCCACACGCATCTAGGGCCTGCAGCGCCTCAGGTCGCCCCCCAGGCTTCGCCTAGAAGCCAACCCGAGCGCGCCGTGGGCCGGGGTCTACTGTCGGCGATCTGGGAATGGGGATACCCAGACCTGCCTGCATGTGGCCCAGGTCCGGCCCTCTTCATCAAGCAAACCAACGGGCTCGGCACCACTCAAGGCAAGGCCCTCGTGAGGGGCCAAGCCTCACGAGGAGGAACAGCGTCAAGACCCGCAGGGGGCCTCCTCAAGACCCCTCCAGAGTGGCGGATATTCCAAGGCGAGGCCCAGCCTCACGAGTCAAGGATGACGCAAGGGAAGGACAGCGAGCAGCAGACAACAGAGCGGAGCAGTTTCCCCTTTAGTGCAAGGGGGGGGGGCAAGGACGTACCAGGGTTCCAAAGGCATCTTCCAAAGGTTTCTCTTCTTGTGCAACAAGGCCGTCGCCGATCGCCAACACGATAGACGTCATCCCAGGCTCGTCCCTGCAGCGTGGGCAACTACTTTGCAGACGAAGACCACCTTTGGGTAGGGGAGAATGTTCCCCGGTTCCCCTTCAAAATTGGCCGATGTTGGATCTCTTCCTGCCAAAATGATAAGGGAAGAGGACCGGGGATGCCACTATATATAGAGGATATGTTGCTTCGTAGAGGAGGGGTCCGAACCATTCATTCACCCCTAGCACCATGCAAGGTCACCCAGCCTCCGGAGGCGCCTAAGCATTGTACTAGTTCATCCATCAACCTTCGGAGGCCACATTGGACCATTAGGCTCTGATTTCATTGGACAGTTGGGCCGTTGCATGAAACGCTTGCATGCATGCGTCGATGCGTGCCGCCACGATACCAAAGCATGTTATGCATGCCGCGTGATCCAGCTAGACTGCGTGCATGCATCGATGCATGTTGCCACGATGCGCCACTGACGCAGCCTTCCTACACACGAGCCACCACGGACGTAGCGACGGTCCTTGCCGCTAGTTCCTCTCTTGTCAAACACGTCTCCACCTTACAACTGCCTTAAATTTCATGCTTGCATCTTTTATTTGTTGGGTCCGTATTTGTTACTTTGTCTAGAAAAATGTAACGCCTCAAATCTTCTCGTCCACATCGTGAGGATGAAAGTACTTATGCTCCCTTGGTGGTTTTGATAAGTCATAAAAACATACATTGTCTCTTGGACTAACACTTTGTAACGACTAAGATGCGGTCCTTTCCTATTTAGGGGGCGATGCCCCAAAAGGGAAAGAAGTGCATCTAAGCGTTTCACAAGCGAGATAAACATATCACATACATAATTTAAGATTCACAAATAGGGCATTCATTTGCCATCTCACATAGATAATATCAGAGTTACATCCACACATTTATTCAGACAAGGTAGTTCCGCTACGGACTACATAACACAAGGAAAATACTATGTTATCCCGCATACTTGCCCACGATCACGACCACGCCTCAGTCTTCTGGATAATTCACGTACATGAGGTCGTTCTCCTCATCGTACTGCCACGCCAGCTGCGTGCCATCTGGATCACCTGCGTCGAGCGTACCTGTACCTGTTGGGGTGTTGAAGTAATCTGTGAGCCACGGGGACTCAGCAATCGATGACCTTGGTACTGAAACTAGTCAAGTTATTAGGTGAGGAAGGTTCAGTGTATAGGTTGCAACATCCTAAGCATTTATGGTGGCTAACTTACGAAGATCAAAGTTATAGAAGTGGTGGTCTACGCGAGCGGTCAAAGTCTAGGTGATCGCTAAGTGATCCTGAACACCTACCTACGTCAAACATGAACCCACCGTGTTCCCGATCGAAGAGAGGTCTTCGAACGAGACAGTCATGGTTACGCATACGGTTGGCAGTTTTATTAGAGTTAGTTCAAGTTATCTATAACCAGATGTTAACAAATTATCCATGTTGCCACATAACCGCGGGCACGACTTTTCGGAAGATTAAACCCTGCAGGGGTGCTCCAACTAGTCCATCACAAACGGTCATGGGCCACAAAGTAATCCTCTATCACGAATCTCGTGATCTCGTCGGATTCCTTAGAGGAAAACCTCAACTCTGGGGAGATCCAAAGTTTCACCCGGATTCATATACGCAAGATATATTGCTAAGGTAAGACAATACTAGCAGGACCTCCCATCGTGTCGACGACCCTGATAAGAGCCGCATATCTCAGTCTGAGGACACGACGGATGAGCGATGGTTACCACGCCAAAACACCGAGTTGCCCCGGGGAGCGTAATAAGCTGCTCTGGGTTGGACCAACGCTCATGAGGAGTACCGGCCTGGGTTGTTGATTAAATCCTCGGGGTAGCTATTCCCTATGCAACTTATTATTAGGTGATTGGCAAATTAAAAACCAATGTTGGTTCCTGCCGGACATGTCTTAACACTACACGATTTATCAAGGGGGTCCCCATAACAACCCCGAACGTGTTAGGAGCGATCAATTACGGATTCAAACACCGGTAGCTGAAACTAAGGCGACAATAACAGAACAAATCACCCGGCAAAAGGCTAGGCCTTCCGTCATTTACCAATTATATAGGTGCATTAATTAAATAGCAGTTTAATCATAATGATATCCAAAATTACTCATGTTAACACATGAGACAGGTGGCACCTCCAACTAGCAAAGCTATCATTAGAAGATGAGCAAGCCTACTTAGCCAAACAACATTAGCTAGGAGGGTAAGGTGTTTGGGTTTCTTGGCAATATCAGGAGGCAATTATATCAAGTGGTAGTCAGCGAGCATATATCAAAGGAAACATGATTCTAAGCATAACAAAGCTAGATACGGTATGAAGGTCACGGTCATCTTGCGTGTGATGTATTCAGCTTGGAACTGCTCTTGTTCGTCCTGCACGTACTCTCCCGAATCCACGTACTCTGTCTCCGATCCCGGTGCTACCCAAGATAAAAATAAAAGCCAATGAACACCAACACAACATGATGCAACAAACACATGATGCATGAAATGAGAATGAAGCATGCATCTCTATTCTAGTCACTTGCATATGCATGAGAAGAGAAGATAAACTTCTAGACATAACTTCACTCTAAGATATCTTGACATGCATGAAGATGCCATGAACAAGTGCATCACGAGAAAATGATGCAAAAGCATATAAAGAACATTGCGAACGGAGCTACGGATCAACCGGAAACTATGAAACAAGATATGGAGCCCTACGGTTCAAATCCACCATAAGCACACTCCAATGGCACTCTTCGCGTGTTCCCAGCTTGCCACATGATCAAACAAACAAATATAGGTGGGGTGGTGCAAAGAAACTCACCACACCACCAACAATACTAACACAAGCTTCAAAACAACTAAAACATGCAATCTGTCCTAAACAACATCATAGCAGATTGTGAGCAACATGCAAAGTACCTACAACCACCCAAATGTGCCAACCAAGATATGTGGCAAAAGCCATTCAAAAGCTCTACAAGCCTGAGCAAGAATGTAATACAAAGGAGGCACACACAAGAAGATCTACAAGCACTAACTTGGACAAAAACAACAGATTTCTGGGACTTAGTGAAAATCTCAGATTTTCACCAGCTGCTTATGTTGTGAAGCATTTTCACAGCCACCAAAATGATATCTACAGCAAGTGAAAGTGCATGAAATTTAACAGAGAGCTAGACAAACACAAAAGCTCAAACTCTCTAGTTGATTGCAAGGGCTGATTCCCAACACATGAGCTTTTGCAACCACAACAACAAGGGAAGAAAATAACAACAGTTTCTCACACTTTGTGAAAATCACAGATTTTCACCAAGCTGACAATTTCATCCACATGTCAACTTTGACAAGGCACAACTTGCACATACAAACTCCTAAGCATAAAACAAAACTACCATGCTATAGAGGGGTTCGCCCACTATTGGCACATCAAGGAATCATCCTCATAGGCTCAACACACCACATGACACCAAGCTCTAAACATAGCATCAAGACGGAAAAATGAAAGTTTAAGAAGTTGCTCCAAAGTGAAATCTGATTCCACCAGTGGATTCCTGGGATGATTCTACCCCAAATCCATATATAATACATGGGTACTTGCATGGAACTAATAGGCACAAAGCTAGCTCGAAAAACTACATGAAATCAACATAAGCATATACAAGCATCATCACATGTGGAGATCACATACATGGCATTTCTACACCTACCTATGCACACACACAAGGTTCCACACCACCTACACCAACACAAACAATATAAGGGCAAGCACGAGAGGTGAGCCCTCATGCTCAAGTGCTTAATGCACTCATGCCCACACACACACACATGCATGAGCACCTACACACCTACACACACCCAAATACTACCACTACTCTTACATATGTAAGAGATGCAACAAGAGGGGTGACCTCTTGCACATGTGCAAATTCCATCACAAGTACACACACACCCTCTCACATAGGTGCACAAGTCACCCATGTGCACATACATAGACACACACTACAACACACTCAACAACCCAAGCTAGATCAACCACAACCCATGCAAGAGCTTGCCTACACCCTACTCACATGCACAAGAGGGCAACAAGATACCTTGTTCATGTGTGTGTGTCACACACACACATGCATCACAAAACACACACACACACAAACACTCCTGCTCATACATCATCACATGGTACACTCACCTATACACACACACAAAGGTGAAACAAAGAACAAACCTACTGTTTGTGAACTTAGGCACTAATAGATTGCTGTCCAAGCAATGCAACATCATGCACTCTATAAACAGCAAAAGAAGAAAATAAAAAAATAAAAAGGGGTGGGCTTGGGATCAAACCCAAGACGTGCTAAACCACAACACATATGCACTACCACTTCACTACTGACCTTGGGCTCAACAGAGAGGGGAAGGGAAACATGGTATGTTTCCTTGTCGAGTACTGATCACAAACACAAACAATAAAAAGGGTGGCGCCACTAGGATCGAACCCGTGAACAACTGCTGCGCCCAAACACCTCATACCACTCTGCTAGACGTTTCAAAGCTTACTAGAGAAGGGGAGGTAACTCTCTTAGGTAAGCTTCTCTGCTTCTTCTACAACACACGGCGGCCGGAACAGGGGACGGACGTCGGCGACGTTACAACTCAAATTGAACTGCGGCCACTCGCGGAGAGGAAGAGGGGTTCGAGAGGAACCCATTCCTGGCCCTAGCTCACCGGGAGGAGCACTACACTAGTACCTCGACGACCTACGGCGGCGACAACACAGGAGCACGACGGTGGCGCTGCTACGGCTCCAGGAGGGGTCTATACGCAGGGAAATAGGAAGGAGAAGGTGGTTGCTCACCCAGGTGATGTCGGGGAAGTGTCGCCGATGACGTAGCGGGAAGAAGAGGCGGGGCGGCACGACGACCCGCTCCGGCTTGACGGAGCCGCCGCGGAGGGCGCGCCAGAGAGGAGGATCCCCTCTGCTAACGCCGGGAACAGGAAGGAGGGAGGTGCTCCATGCCCGAGCGCGCCTTGGCCGCCACGAAGACGCTGCCGGCGACGAGGAGGAAGGCCAGAGACGAACTCACTGACGACTGTAGTAGCACTTACCTCCTCACTCTCTCTCTGAGATCTAATCGCATAGGAAGAGGAGAGGGGGCGGCGGCGAGGAGGGAACCCTAGGACAGGGCACGTTCGTGAAGCCACGGCGTCGGCCCTCTCTCTCGCTCTCTCTCTCTGAAACTCTGACGGAAAGGAGGACACGAGGAGGGAGACGGCGTCAACAGGAAAGGGACGGGAGAGTGGGCTACCGCCCGAGGAAAAGGGAGTGCTCGGCCAGCGAGGGGAGAAGGCCCACTCGGTTGGCGCCAAATAAAAGAAAGAAAACCCACTGTGTTTTCCACTTAAAAACAAATGCCAGCAAACATTAAACTCCTAGGTAATTCTATGGCTCCAAACATAAAATAAAAATGACCCTGGTCATAAGGGAATTATGACCTAATTAAATAAAATGAAAAGAGGATTTTTGGAGCAAAGAAATATTTACAAAACAGAATTATATAATCTGTTTTGTGAATAAAACCCCACTTAAGCATAGTTTTAAAACACCTTAGCCAAAGCACCACAACCACCAGAAAATACTCTAAATGATCTACATTTTTCAAACAGGGTTAAAGCAAGTAAAACTTGAACTTAAGGAAAAAATAAGAAGAAAAGGTTTAGTTGAAACCTAGCTTTTGGATAAATAGGTAAAGTTGGAAGCCAATCTTTGCACATCACTTCACACACCACATACCCATCACAATCACACATAAGATCAACATCACAACACACAAGCATGGATGAATGCTATGGATGGCATGATGCAAAGGGAAAACAAGATATAAGTCACATGAAATGACAACTCCATATGCATGACATCAAGGATCCAAACATGGTAAGGTTCCAAATATGGCAATGTTACACTTGGGGCATTACACACTTTTACCTAGTATATTTCAGAAATAGTCCACAGAGAGATTTGGCTATAGGATTGAGTTGAAATTCCCCTTGATGAAGGAAGGAATATGATTGGCTAAAGCTTCAAGCAAGAAGACTCTACATTTTATATGTGTGAGAAATCACTTTGAGTCCATAGGAAAGCCAATACTATTAAAAGGGGATGAGGTATTATGATGAATTGGTTGCTCAAGTGCTCAGAGTTAGCCACCCAAAATACTCAGCCAGTCTTCCACAAAATATATCTGTCCCAAGCCAAATACCCAAAATCAGTGCCACCAACAATTTCCACTCGGCCCTATCGATTTCAGACTTAGACAAATCCTAGTCAAACCCTACCACTTTGGTGCAACCGAAGCTGCATCGGTGCTACCGAGTTCATGTGACCAACTTTCTGTTGCCTCGGTACACAAAATCGGAATTTCCGAGTTTGAGTATCGGCGTCACCGAGTAGTGTCATCTGACCATTAGTCGCCTTTTCGGTGCCACCGAGTTGTGTATATTGGTTCCACCGAGATTCAAAATTACTGCCTTTTGAGCAAGTCAGTACCACTGAGTTTGTAATTTCGGTGTCACCGAGTTGGTAAATCATGGTGTAACGGTTTGATTTTCTGTGTTGCCTATATATACCCCTCCACCTACCTCTCTTTGGTAGAGGAAGCACTCAGAACATACACTTTATTGCCAGATCCATTTTTCTGAGAGAGAGCCACCTACTCATGTGTTGCGATCAAGAGGTTCCATTCCAATCATTTGAACCTTGATTTCTACCCTCCCCAAGTTGCTATCCACAAGATCAATCTCTCCTACCGCTGCCAAATGTGTGTGAGAGAGTGATTGAGTGTTGAGGATATTATCTTTAGAAGCACAAGAGCAAGGAGTTCATCGTTCTACCACATCTATTACCTTTTGGAGGGTGGTGACTCCTAGATTGGTTAGGTGTCACTTGGGAGACTCCTACTTCGTGTTGTGGAGTTGAACCACGATGTTTGTAAGGGAAAGGAGATCGCCTACTTCATGAAGATCTACCATGAGAGAGGCTAGTCCTGTGTGGACAGAAGCCGTGGTGGAATAGACAAGGTCGCTTCTTCGTGGACCCCTTGCGGGTGGATACCTCCGTGGACTCTCGTAGCCATTACCCTTCGTGGGTTGAAGTCTCCACTAACACGGACGTACGGTAGGGCCACCTCTCGGAACCAATGCAAAAAACATCGTGTCTACTTCTTTGCGTTTGATCTTCCTAACTCTACTCATTACTACATGTGCAAAGTCTTCACTTTTCCGCTGCCATATTTGTTGACTAGCATGTGTAGGGTTCACTAGGCTTATTAGAATCGCTAAAATCTACCAACCATTAAATTGGGAAAAGTCTTGGATTTTGATTTATGCAAGTAGTCTATTCACCCCCCCCCCTCTAGACAGCTCTTCTATCGATCTCTCAGAGGGTGTTGTTGATAGAGGGAGCTCTGGCCAGGAGAAGCTAGAGTGAGTGATAGCAACAGAAACATAAGATCAAGAAGGAAACATACTTAACATGGAATGAAATCCAAGAGGAGCAAGCATATCAGTGAGAATAGCTAGCTAAAATCAAGGATGCTATCACAATATTCAATGGAATCGTTTCAACTCACTATGCCATAGTCATATAATCAAGATGTTTATTAATAGCAATATCTAGACACACAAGATGGATTAATTATATTGATGGCCAAGATAAGGTGCTCAAACGCATAAGCTATTGTTCCTGATACGGTTTGAAAGTAGTGCTAAAATCCATCTCTCTCATATTTCATCCCTTATATCCATACAAAAGCATGCAATATATATCCTACGTACTACCTAGTGCACTACGCGTCTTGGTCATCAGATATGGCCTGATCTGCATGCGCCGAAGCCTGATCCGCCTGCGCTGCTGCGTGATCCGCCTATGCGTGCGACGCCGACGCTGCCTCTATCTACTACTCACAAAAACGCGAGGCCTCTGCAGCTAACTCTGAGCACATGGAGTTGAGGATGGCCAGCTGCTCGGGCCATAGACCCACGACTGCTGGCGCCTCCTCCTCTGGCTCGTGCGGCGGCGCCTCCTCCTCTGGCTCCTACGACGGCGCCTCCTCCTCTTGCTCATGCGGCAGCGCCTCCTCCAGCGCCTGAGGCTCCTCCGCTGGTGCCTCCTCCTTGGGATCCTCCCTGATGTCAGCTGTGCTTCCCTTGCAACGGCGCCAGATATACTTCTGCTACCTCAAAAAGATCTCCGGCAACGGCGCTGGAAATTGTCGTGTCGACGGCAGCAGGAATCCTTCAGCTGCGGCTACGCCTTAAGAGACTTCCTACGCAAGTATGCAAAGGATTTCCCCCTTGGCCTTGGAGCCTGGCGTTGGTGTTCCCTCGAAGTGGAAAGGGTGATGTAGCACATCGGTGGTAAGTATTTCCCTAAGTTTGAGAACCAAGGTATCAATCCGATGGAGAACTATCTCAAGATCCTGCACAAACACAAAAACTTGTTCCCAACGCTACGAAGGGGTTGTCAATCCCTTATAGATTGTTTGCCAAGTGATAACTGAAAGCAACAAAGTAATAAAGCAAAGTAAAAGCGGAGGTGTAAGCGATGGATGTGAATAGATCCGTGGGCCGTAGTGTTTACTAGTGACTTCTCTCATGAAAGCAAGTAGACGGTGGGTGAACAAATTACTGTCGAGCAATTGATAGAACCGCGCAAAGTCGTGACGATATCTATGCAATGATTATTTCTATAGGTATCACGTCCAAAACAAGTAGACCGATACTGTCTGTATCTACTACTATTACTCCACACGTCGACCGCTATCCAGCATGCATCTAGTGTATTAAGTCCATAAGAACAGAGTAACGCCTTAAGCAAGATGACATGATGTAGAGGGATAATCTCAAACCAATGATATAAACCCCATCCTTTTACCCTTGATGGCAACTACTTGATGTGTGCCTTGCTGCCCCTACTGTCACTGGGAAAGGTCACCACATGGCAGAACCCAAAACCAAGCACTTCTCCCATTGCAAGAATCAAAGATCTAGTTGGCCAAACAAAACCCAAGACTCGGAGAGACTTACAAGGATATCAAATCATGCATATAAGAAATCAGCAAAGACTCAAATATATATCATAGATAATCTGATCACAAATCCACAATTCATCGGATCTCAACAAACACACCGCCAAAGAAGATTACATCAGATAGATCTCCATGAAGATCATGGAGAACTTTGTATTGAAGATCCAAGAGAGAGAAGAAGCCATCTAGCTACTAACTACGGACCCGTAGGTCTAAAGTGAACTACTCACGAGTCCTTGGAGGGGCGATGATGATGATGAAGAAGCCCTCCAACTCCAAAGTCCCCTCCGGCAGGGTGCCGGGAAGGGTGTCCAGATGAGATCTCGCAGAAACGGAAGCTTGCGGCGGCGGAAAAGTATTTTCGAGGATCCCCTGATTTTTTGCGGAATATTTGGGAATTTATAGGCCAAAAACCTAGGTCAGGGGGCGGCCAGGGAACCCACAAGCCTGCCCACCGCCGCCTCCCCATCTGGTGGCGGAGTGGGGGCTTGTGGGCTCCGTGGAGCCCACCTCGCTTGGCCCAAAAGCCCCCTGGTCTTCTTCCGTTCGGGAAAAAATCATTTCGGGGTTTTTCTTCCATTTGGACTCCGTTCCAAAATCAGATCTGAAAAGAGTCAAAAACACGAAAAAAACAGGAATTGGCAGTTGGCACTGAATTAATAAGTTAGTCCCAAAAAAATATAAAAGGTACATAAAACAACCAAAGAAGACAAGATAACAGCGTGAAACCATCAAAAATTATAGATATGTTTGAGACGTATCACTCCCCCATCTCCTTCCCCTCCTCAAAACGCTCCCCGGGTTCCATAGGTATCCCGCTTGACTCTGGATTCGGACCTGCTCAAGGAGGAAGAGACAGTGTTGTATCATATAATGCCGGCGGCATGGTGGTATGGCTTACGGGCTCAGAGAGGGAAGTGCGAGAGGAGGCGGACGTGCTCGGGTGGCGGCGAAGAGTGGGAGCAGGAGGATGAACTAGTGCTAGGGTACGTCGTCCAGCTTAAATAGCCGGCTATGGATAAGGACGGGGAGCCGAAGTGGCGCCACGCGGCGTTCACACCATGCCGAAGATTGAGGCACTCCTCCTTCGGTAGCCAACGCCTTACGAAGGCCCAACCTGGACTTGCTTTCATTTTTGGGCAGACGAGTGGGCGAGCATAACCAACCTCTCGCAGATCTCCCAGTCATGCAACGATGTGGAGCCGTCCATGTGATCCAACGACACAGAACATGCATGCAGTCTGCCCTCAGAATTCCTTCTAGAAGACCATATCTGAGGACTATCTCTTGGCGCTGGGGCATGATCGGACGTTTGCAGTTCGACGCTAGGGTTTGGAGAGATGCTATGGGGTTTTGAGCCGGTCAACGGGGTTATCTTAGGTTTGACCAAATTTCTAATGACCATAACTAATTCCAAAAAAATCTAAAAATAGGAAACCTTCGTGGTTCGATGTTTATAAGACATAGTTACCATGAAAATATAAACTTGGTTTATGGACATTTTTATGAAAAATATTTTTTTGAGGTGAGCTACCATTTCCAAGTTCAAATGGGTAGAACTAATTCAAAAAAATGGAAGACATGCACACAATGTCGTTGTATGTGACATGGTTATGGAAACAAATCTTGGTTTATGGGCATTTTCATGAAAACTCCTTCACAAAAATGAGCTATCACGTACGAGGTTGTATAGAGTTCGAGAAGAGAGTGATAGTGGGTTTAGTTTTACAAAAAATAAAAAAATCAACAAAGCTTCATTTTAGTGTGAATAAGAAGGATGTGATCATTTTTTTCATTTTTTGCATTTTATAATTGTTTTTTAATGATTTCTACTAAAAATGGTCTATACCCTAACTTCGGAGCTCATCGCCATGCCATATTTCTCATGACTACGCATATACATCGGATTGATCATCTAACATGTATAATAATTCAAAGGGTTCGTTCAAATTAAAATTAGGATCAACAACAAACATAGGCTAACATGATAATTTGCAATAAATGGTTAGTTCAATGATATGTTTTTTTGGAGTGTATTTTTGTTTTGTTTGCTGTTAGATCATTGCAACATAGGCTTACATGATCATTGCTACGTCACATGAGAGAGCAATGGATTTAAAATTCAAAGCTTCGTTCTAATTCAAATTTTTCCTTAATTAAAGATCACATCACATTCAAGCCTCACATCACATCATATCACCATGCATTAACTTTAATTAAACATTAATTCCATGCATTAACTAAAAATAATAAAACTAAAATGAAAATGAGGAGGCGCACTGTGATGGGGATATGTACCTAGGGTAGGGTCTTAGGCCTGACCTACATGCCCTACCGAAGGGCACTACATTGGAGGACTTAAAGATTACAAGGAAGACTCCGAGTGGAACCACCATGGCGCATGAGTCACTCGACACTACATCCACTGGGAGATTTCTCCCTCCATTCGACAATTGCCTTTCACTCGGAAGAACCAGAAGCCAGTCGACCACAAAAGGTCAGAAGCCACTCCAACGAGGCAAATGGGAAGACATTCGACTGGACACCATAAGTAGCATTTATTACATACATTATCAGTAACGTTCACCTTTATTACCATGATCGAGCCCTTGGTTGCCCGGGATTGGTGAGGGGGAGCGCACTCTATATAAGCCACACCTCCCCTCTGGCACAAGGGTTCGCACCCCCTGTAACTCACATTTTCCACATGACAGACATGAAGGGGTTGTCAATCCCTTATAAATTGTTTGCCAAGTGAGAACTGAAAGCAACAAAGTAACAAAGCAAAGTAAAAGCGGAGGTGTAAACAATGGATGTGAATAGATCCGGGGGCCGTAGTGTTTACTAGTGGCTTCTCTCATGAAAGCAAGTAGACGGTGGGTGAACAAATTACTGTCGAGCAATTGATAGAACCACGCAAAGTCGTGACGATATCTATCCAATGATTATTTCTATAGGCATCACGTCCAAAACAAGTAGACCGATACTGTCTGCATCTACTACTATTACTCCACACGTCGACCGCTATCCAGCATGCATCTAGTGTATTAAGTCCATAAGAACAGAGTAATGCCTTAAGCAAGATGACATGATGTAGAGGGATAATATCAAACCAATGATAAAAACCCCTTCTTTTTACCCTTGATGGCAACTACTTGATGTGTGCCTTGCTGCCCCTACTGTCACTGGGAAAGGTCACCACATGGCAGAACCCAAAACCAAGCACTTCTCCCATTGCAAGAATCAAAGATCTAGGTGGCCAAACAAAACCCAAGACTCGGAGAGACTTACAAGGATATCAAATCATGCATATAAGAAATCAGCAAAGACTCAAATATATATCACAGATAATCTGATCACAAATCCACAATTCATCGGATCTCGACAAACACACCGCAAAAGAAGATTACATCGGATAGACACTACTGGAATCCAGAAATTTACCGTCTGCTTGGCCTTTGCCGTCAGCTCACACATGGCAAAGGTACTCTTTGCCGTCAGCTGCCACAGTGCTGATGGCAAAGAGGTGGCAGATGGAAAAAGATTATTTTGCCGTCGGCCACTTCTTTGCCGTCCGCTGGCCAACGGGAAAGAAGCCCTAAGCGGACGGCAAAGGGAGGCGGACGGCAAAGCCCCGCCACACAACGGCCGAAAGGTCACCCCACACACCCCCTCCCCTTTGCCGTCTGCTTGGGGCCCTTTGCCGTCCGCCTGGGAGCGCGGCGGACGGCAAAGGTGTCGGCGGCCCACCAACCCAACCACCCACCCGGTGCCTCCCCCCCTGGGACCTTTGCCGTCGGCCTTGGGGGCCTTTGCCGTCAGCCTAGGAGCGCGGCGGACGGCAAAGGGCCGGCAGCCTAGCCACGTCCACGCGCACCCCCGCCCCCCTTCCAACCGTTACCACGTAGCCCCCCTCCAACCCCCGCCGCCTACCGACGTCCCGCGCCGCCGCTCCCCTGCGCCGCCGCTGCCCCGCGCCGCCGCTGCCCCGCGCCGACGCCTGCCCCGCGCTGCCGCCTGCACCGCGCCGCCGCCTGCCCCGTGCCGCTCCTCCTCCCTGCCCCGCGTCGTCGCCTGCCCCGCGCCGCCGCCTGCCGCCGCCTGCCCCGCGCCGCCGCCTGCCGCCGCCTGCCCCGCACCGCCGCCTGCCCCGCGCCGCTCCTCCTCCCTGCCCCGCGCCGCCGCCTGCCCCGCGCCGCCCCTCCTCCGTGCGCCGCCCACTCCCCTGTCGCCTGCCCCTCCCGGCGCCGCCCCTCCTACACCGCCCCTCCTCCCTGCGGCACCCCTCCTCCCTGCGCCTCCTCCCTGCGCCACCCCTCCTCCCTGCACCGCCCTTCCAAGATAGGTAAATTTATTTCTGTTTTTTTGTTTTTTTCTCTTTTGCCATTTTTAGGTTCATGGTAATTAGTTTGTGGTATTTGTAGTTTGAAAACGCCGATGTGTTCTGTGTCACACATGTGTTCTCATAGTACCTCTTCATCGGAATGGCTAAAAAACAATATTTTTTTTGACTCGGGAGTACTGATGATGTGTTTCAAGAAAAAAGTGGTGTCATTAGAAAAGAAAAAGGTTTAGGGTTGAGCACATTATTCTATCTTCGAAGATCGACCCGGTACCCTCCCAAAAAAAAGATCGACCCGGTCCAGCTGATTCATGAGCACAGCGACGTGGGAAGCACTATGTTGTGGTGTGTGTGCTTCCACCGGACAAAACAATGAAATTTTGAAACATGGACGCAGCGCCGGACCAGGCGTTGACGGCGGAGGCGGCGGCCGTGCTCTCCCCGAGCGGGCCGGTCAGGTAGCTGATGAAGTTGGAGGAGATGCCGTAGTACGCGAACCCCCGACCCCCCGACCCCCGACGCCACTGACCCCTGACCCCCGACGCCACTAACCCTCGACCCCCGACCCCCTACCCCGACCGTGACGCCACTGACCCCCAACTCTCGAGCCCGGACACCTCTTTGGCCTCTTGTTGACCGAAAAGACCCCAACCCCCGACGCTAGTGACCCTCAACCCCCGACAACACTCACCCTCGACCCCCGACCCCCGACCCCGACCCCCGACGCAACTGACCCCCAATCCCCGACGCCCGACGCCACTGACCCTCGACCCCCGACCCTCGACCCCCGACAACACTCACCCTCGACCCCCGACCCCTACCCCGACCCCCGACGCCACTGACCCCCGACCCCCGACCCCCGACAACACTCACCCTCGACCCCCGACCCCCTATCCCGACCCCCGACGCCACTGACCCCCGACCCCCGACGCCCGACGCCACTGACCCTCGACCCCCGACCCCCGACCACCGACAACACTCACCCTCGACCCTCGACCCCCTACCCCGATCCCCGACGCCACTGACCCCCAACCCCCGAGCCCCGACACCTCTTCGGCCTCTTGTTGACCGAAAAGACCCCAATCCCCGACGCCAGTGACCTTCGACCCCCGATGACACTGACCCACATAGTTATGAGTTAGGTCATATAGTTATGTTAATTATAAATACATCATATTTGTGTTGATCGGGTGAATTTCAATGTGCAGTTGTTCGACGACCTCCACGTGCGTTGGACGAGCTCCGCCCTTGCGTTGTTGGTGAGCACAAATGACTTCTCCTCCTACCCCCTTAATTTGCTTTGTCCCGGTCTTCGTGCCGATGAAACTTGCTAGCTATAGGTTTCTTCAATCAAGAGTATGCGTGACCAGTATGCGTCTCCCATTCGAAAGGGCGACATCTATAAATATGCATTTCTTTGCATATTTATAACCGCCATCCTTTCGAATTGTCCAACATTATCCATGGACAACCCGAGTATGTGTAGATTGGGTTTGTTTTCCCGTATGCTGTGCTCCGGATCTGATGCGGAATTTCGTCAGTGCCTCCCCTGTTGTTCTCCGGGTACACATCCTCTCTGCTTATTGCCGAGACGTGTATCAGGAGAACAGCGGGGAGGTGCTGTCGAAATTCTGCGTCGCATCTGGAGCAGAGCATGGGAAAACGAACCCAGTCTACACATACTCGGGTGGGATTAGGACCTATCTTTACCTATTAGCGTGTAGGTTGCATGGACGTAATAAAACTGACAAACTTGATTAGCGTATGAATATAGATGATGAATTATATATTTATTTCTTGTGCCCCCATAGGTAGCTAGGCAACATGAGTGATCGTGCTTGGATGTACACTGGTCACCCTAGTCAGAAAGACATGACCCATGAATGGTTAACAAAAACCAGGGGGTTTGTGAGAGCCGCATTTGCAAATGGCCAGCATAAAACATGGTGCCCCTGTCCCAACTGCGACAACTGGAAAAAGCAGACAGAGTTTGAAATGGGTAAACACCTGCAGAAGTGGGGTTTTACGCCTAATTATACGGTGTGGACTTTTCATGGTGAGTCTGACCAACGTGCTAGAGCTGAGGTGATTCGTCGTCGCACCGACGAGCATGGTACCGGGATTGAAGACATGGTGCAAGACTTTGATGATGCTCGTGATTTGGACGATGAGATGGAGGAATCTGCAAAGGCCTTCTATGAAATGCTGGAGTCTTCAAAACGTCCTCTCCACGAGCAGACTGAGCTTTGTCAGCTGGATGCCATCGCGCAAGTAATGGCTCTGAAGGCTCAATTCAACCTAGGCAGAGAATGCTACGACGCGATGATGACGATATTTGGACGCTTTCTACCCAAAGGCCATGTACTGCCTGCAAACCTGTACCAGTCAGAGAAAATCCTCCGTGTACTTAAGATGCCCTATGAGAAGATACATGCCTGTGAGAATGGATGTGCCTTATTTAGGCTTGAGTATGCGGCCTTGAACTATTGCCCCATTTGCAATTCTTCAAGGTATATTGTGGTAGACAACGGCATGGGTGAGAAGAATCAGACCAAAATCCCCATTAGTGTTCTTCGATATCTGCCAATCGTACCAAGACTTCAACGTCTTTTCATGGTCGAAGAGACGGCCAGACAGATGACATGGCACAAATTGGGCAAAAGAACCGAACTAGATGCGGATGGGAACAAGATGCTGGTACACACTTCAGATGGTTTTGCGTGGAGGCACTTCGATGGATTACATAAGGATAAATCGGAAGATCCAAGGCAACCTAGAGTTGCCATCAGCACGGATGGGTTCAATGTGTATGGTATGACGGCAGCACAATACAGTTGTTGGCCTGTATTTGTCATTCCACTAAATTTGCCACCCGGAGAGATTATGAAAAGAAAGAACATTTTCCTGACGTTGATAATTCCAGGGCCCAACTATCCGGGGAAGAATATGAATGTGTACATGCAGCCGCTTAAGGATGAGTTGCAAGAAGCCTGGGATAATGGGATCAAGACCTACGACGCGGCTACCAAAACAAATTTCAAAATGCATGTGTGGTACATGTACTCGACGCATGATTATCCGGCGTTTGCGCTATTCGCTGGCTGGTGTGTGCATGGAAGGTTCCCGTGCACCACATGCAAGGCAGCTCTTCAGTTCCGTTGGCTGCAGGCTGGTCGCAAGTATTCTTGCTTCGACATGCATAGACAATTCCTGGATCCTGACCATAAGTTCAGAAAAGACAAGAAGAATTTCATCAAAGGTAGAGTTGTCAAAAACACTGCACCAGCTGCGTTGACAGGCCAACAGACCCTTGATCAGTTAAACGCTCTTGAGCCTGATCCTTTGCGTCCAGGATACTTCAAAGGGTATAATACGGAACACGCGTGGACTCACAAGTCATGCTTATGGGATCTCCCTTACTTCAAAGACCTCCTTTGCCCACACAACATTGACGTGATGCACACTGAAAAGAATATTGCGGAGGCCATTTTTGGTACATTGTTCGGCATAGAGGGGAAGTCAAAAGATAATCCTAAGGCTAGAATCGACCTGGAGGCTCTATGTGATAGACCGTTGCAAAACTTGCGACAACGGAAAGGAAAGTAAAGCATAGCGAAGCCAAAAGCATGGTTCAATCTTGAAAGGCCAGCTATGAGGGAAATGATATTGTGGGTGAAAATGCGGTTGATGTTCCCCGATGGGTATGCTGCGAATCTAAAGAGGGGAGCGAGTCTTGAGAAATTGAAAATATTTGGGCTCAAGAGTCATGATTGGCACATATGGATTGAGCGGGTAATGCCGGTGATGTTGCGTGGCTTTATCCCTGAGGATGAATGGCTAGTACTGGCAGAGCTGAGCTATTTCTTCCGTTCTCTTTGTGCGAAAGAACTATCGCCTCGCGTGCTAGATGAAATGGAAGAGTTGGCGCCGGAGTTGATCTGCAAATTAGAAAAGATCTTTCCACCGGGCTTCTTTAATCCAATGCAACATTTGATTTTGCATCTCCCGACCGAGGCAAGAATGGGGGGGCCCGTTCAAAATCGATGGTGCTACTCAACTGAGAGGATGCAGAAGACGCTTCGAGCTAAGTGTAAAAATAAACGTAGAATTGAAGCATCGATGGCCGAGGCATTCATTACTGAGGAGGCGGCAAACTTCGTGACAGCACACTACGAAGCCAAAAATCATCATTTGCATAACCCGAAGCCTCGGTACAATAATGGCGATCGAGAAAAAGTTTGATCCAACCTCAGCCTATTCAAAGGTAAGCTCGCACCATCCAGTGCTTCGAAAGGGAAATTGTTGGATGTCGAAGAATGGCGGACCATTTCATTGTATATCTTCACCAACCTAACAGAAGTGCGTCCGTATATCGAGTAAGTTCTCGGTAATTTATTGTTCCGCAACTTCTAATTGCTTTGAACTACTCTTATTCCTGGATATTTGATATAGTCGATACGTCGCCGAATTCTCGGATGGAGCGGTCATCGAAAAGGATTCCGTCGAAGAGTATGAGCTTCTCGCAAAGCATGGAGGCGACTATCCTGGTTTCATCTCTTGGTTCAAACAAAGGGTAATTAATTACCATTAAGGGCCCATTTGATTTATTGGTCTAATTTGCGGCTAATGCATCCATTCTTTCGTATTAAACTTGTAGGCTGATGCAGAGTCTATGGACGCCGAGTTGAGACAAGTCGCTAATGGTTTTGACTATCAGGTCCGTTCATTTGACAAATACAACATCAACGGGTATCACTTTCGTACCTTTGGCAAAGCGCTATCTATGCCCGACCTAAAGACTACAAATTGTTCTGTCTCTGCTATCGGCGAAGGAGACACCGAGTATTATGGAAGGGTTGAAGCAATTTATGAACTTCTATTCTATGGTGAAAACCCACCGACCGTCGTAGTCTTCAAATGTTATTGGTTTGAGCCGAGGGAGACTAGAAGGACTCATGAACATATAGGACTAGTCGAAATCAACCAAAACACCCACTTAGATGTTCCCGATGTCTATATTACGGCTCAACAGGCGACACAAGTTTTCTATCTACCGTGGGCCTGCCAAACTGATCCAAATCTCAAAGGTTGGGATGTCGTTTATGAAGTGCCACCACATTTTAGACCACCTACCCTCAATGAAGAGGATTACAAACCTCACATTAACCCAGACACATATGAAGGAGAATTCTTCCAAGAAACACGTATGTCCAAGAAACGTTTCAAGAACCGCTCTACTTCACCCCAGAACATTGAAGTAGACAGCGACAGTGAATCCGTCTTAACCCCTGAGCCCGAACAGGAAGAGCTGGAAGAAGAAGAGGTTACTGCTGCGGATGACCTGTCACTTCTTGACCGATTACATAATGGTGGCCTTCCACATGTTCTTCTAGATAGTGATGATGATGATGCATTTATTGATGATAGTGATGATCATGATGCATTTATTGACCCCGAAGCATATATAGATGAGGACGATTGTTATTAGTTCATGTCAGGTATTCAACTATTATACTATATATAAATTTTGAGTTCATGTTAGGTATTCAATTTTTATTAGTCATGTTGGTATTTATGTTGTACTAATTTCATTTACTCTTTGTCATGACAGGTGTTGAAAGATGGTGGGAAAGGGTCGAAAGCACGCCGCGGCTGCTTCTTCGTCGGCGGGTGATGGGATGGGTACTTCCATTCCTGCCTCGCCTCTTCGGAGAGTGTTTCTCTCTACTATGCACGGAGCGCCCCCCGTGAGAGGAGGTCGACCACCCGCGAAGCCGAGAGGCACTAAAGGTACACGTTGTATTCATGTTGGTATTTATGTTGTACATGTTGTATGCATATTGGTATTTATATACATTTTATTAATCATGTTGGTATTTATGTTGTACTAAAGGTACACGTGGCCGCGGGAGAGGTAGGGCTACACGGTCTCCGCCACCACCCCAAGCTGATTCACCTGAGCACAGGAGGACTTCTAGGGTGGATTCATCTCAGGTGGAGGCTACACGGTCTCCGGTTCACGAGCCTCGGGTCGACGAGCCTCAGGTCGACGAGCCATCGACCCACGAGACTCGTGTCGCAGAGGCTTCCTTCCAGACGACTGCGGAGCACAGCAGGGATGAGGGTACGTCCCAAGAGACCAAGTGGGATACCTGGCCTGAGCCAACTGGCCATGCTGGTAGCGACGAGGAGCTGGGTGAGGGGGATACCGTCTACCAGCATGGTAGTTCGGGGCTCCCGCTCGTGCCAGCGACCCCCGACCAGAGGTGGTCGATTAGGCCAAATGGGGACAAGTAAGTTAATTTACTCTTATTTAACCTTTTGCCTTCGCGTTTTCTCAAATATCTAATGTTTTGGCTTCAATTTGTCATACTGTAGGGGTTGGATTGTTGCCAAGGGTGTCCGCAAGCCCAACAGCGTCCTTGGTGTTCTTTGCCGTCAAAACTTCCCAGGGTTTGTTACGTTGCCCGGTCGGGAGCGAGAGGTAGGGATGACCTGGGAGCACTACTTGGGTGCCCCGGCCCCGCCGGAGGTGGAGATCGACGGTGTTATGTGTGACACGAGGGCGGACATGGTGATCCGAAAGTTCTGGGTAATTTCTCTTTCACACAATTATAAATTAACCATAGCTATTTATTGTACTAATCGGTGTTGTCTCGTTTGCAGACCTTCTACAGGTGTGAGGAGGGATACGAGGACCACGCGGCAAAGGTTATCGAAACCGAATGTCGCCGCCTACTTCAAAACTTTCGGCACGAGGCTCGGGTGCAGGCTGTTCGAGACTACTATGCCACGCGGCGTATTAGGATTGATAAGGCGAAGTGCCGTGATGCTAAGATGGAGAAGGAGAATTACATGAAGGTAATTACATATTATTAAGGATTTGTAGTTAGTTTCCTTGATTTGGTTCTTACGCACTCAAACTTCTCTTTATTAACTTAGGTGCCCCCGAGATGGTGTGTGGATAAGATGGATTGTTGGGAGGCCTTGGTGGATCAGTGGTGTTCCGAAACGTGGGAGACCAGCCACAACAACGCCAAGGAGAGGCGTGGAAAAATGGTTGGCGTGCCACACCATCAAGGGAGCGTCAACTTAATCCAATTTGGCGAGAACTGGGTATGTGGTTTGCTTCATGCCTCATGCAATTCATTCTTAATGCTATCTTAAGCCCATTACCAATACAATTTTCTGCTCTCTCTCTTTTAGGCGCGTCACAATAAGACGGAGGCGCCACAGATGTACGACCTGTATGCGATGGCCCATACTGCCTCGTACAAGAAGGTCAAGGCATTCTCTGAGTCTGACCTCGAGCATCCAGAAAACTTCACCAACATCTCCTCCCACGACAAGCTCATGAAGTACAGAGATCACGGGAAGGCGAGGAAAGGGGAGGACTTTAACCCGAGCGAGGGGCCTATTGATCCAGAGCTGGTGATGATAGCTGGCAACGGGAGGCCCCATGGCTCGATCGCCATTGGAGACGGCCTTATACGTTGTCCTAGCACTCTCCGGCAGATAAAGGCACGCCAAACGAGCTCTTGTCCGGAGATAACACGTCGTCTACGGCCAGTCGAGCTCGCCATCGAGGTTAGTTTAATGGACTCAACTATCTTTCCGCATTATGTTGTGCGTTGGAACCAATATGATTACATTGCTAACAATGAGTTGTGTTGCAGGTTGCTATTCAGAAAGAGAGAGCGGCAATGCAGGCGGCTATGGCGGAGAAGGATAAGGAAATTAGGGAGCTGGAGGAGAGGACGACTGCATTGGTGGAGGCGGAGAGGGCACGGAATGAAGCGTCTACCAGGGCCATATACGAGCTCTTCGTGGTAAGTTTCTTCTTCATGTTATTTAAAATCTTGCATTTGAATGTCCGTTTCATTAATAAATAAAAAGTTTGACCTATCGAAACCAAATGTACAGTCTATGTGCGAGAAGAACGGCCAAGTCCCTCCGCTGATGCCAGTCATTAACGTGGCGGGGACGGTGAGTTTCATTTCAGTGGAGTGATCTTAAGAGTGTCCTCATGCTAACTACCCATTGCAAACGACGTTTGGTGCAGAATATGTCCCAAAACGCATCGCACGACCCTTCTACAGTCGAGCCTTCTCCAGGGCAGCCTTCTCCAGGTGAAACAAGCCAGAGCCACCGTGCTTCACCCTAACTTAGGTATGTTATTTCTAGTGTTTTAATAAAAAATAGCTAGACTTCCATCTAATGACATAATTAGCTTAGTTAGCTCCAAAATAGCTAGACTTCCATCTAATGACATAATTAGCTTAGTTAGCTCCAAAATGGCCTATTTAATAAAAAATGACCTATACTTAGCTCCAAAATAGCCTTCTTCCTCCTTCTCCTTCTCCTTCTTCTTCTTCTCCTTCTTCTTTTCTTCTTCTTCTCCTCTTCCTTCTTCTTCTCCTCCTCCTCCTCCTCCTTATTTTACTTCTTGTTCTCTATCTCTTCTTCTACGTAGCTTAGACTCCTCCAAGAAAGGCTAAATTGGCTAATTATCCTACGAAATGACATAATTAGCTTAGTTAGCTCCAAAATGGCCTATTAATAAGAAATGACCTATACTTAGCTAATTATCCTCGAAATGACATAATTAGCTCCAAAAAGGCATTCTTAGCCAATTTAGCCCGAAGAAGGGGACAAGAAGAGAAAAAGAGGAAAAATGAAAGGAAGGAAGAGGAAAAATGAGGAGAAGAAGAAGGAGGAGAGGGAGGAGGAGAAGAAGAAGGAGAAGAAGGAGAAGAAGAAGGAGAAGGAGAAGGAGCTCCTCCTTCTCCTTCTCCTTCCTCCTTCTTCCTCCTTCTCCTTCTCCTTCTTCTTATCCTTCTCCTTCTTCTTTTCTTCTTCTTCTCCTCTTCCTTCTTCTTCTCCTCCTCCTCCTCCTCCTCCTTATTTAACTTCTTCTTCTCTATCTCTTCTTCTACGTAGCTTAGACTCATCCAAGAAAGGCTAAATTGGCTAATTATCCTATGAAATGAAATAATTAGCTTAGTTAGCTCCAAAATGGCCTATTTAATAATAAATGACCTATACTTAGCTAATTATCCTCGAAATGACATAATTAGCTCCAAAAAGGCATTCTTAGCCAATTTAGCCCGAAGAGGGGGACAAGAAGAGAGACACATCAAAAATGAAAGGAAGGAAGAGGAAAAATGAGGAGAAGAAGAAGGAGGAGAGGGAGGAGGAGAAGAAGAAGGAGAAGGAGAAGGAGCTCCTCCTTCTCCTTCTTCTTCCTCCTTCTTCCTCCTTCTCCTTCTCCTTCTACTTCTCCTTCTCCTTCTTCTTTTCTTCTTCTTCTCCTCTTCCTTCTTCTTCTCCTCCTCCTCCTTATTTTACTTCTTCTTCTCTATCTCTTCTTCTACGTAGCTTAGACTCCTCCAAGAAAGGCTAAATTGGCTAATTATCCTACGAAATGACATAATTAGCTTAGTTAGCTCCAAAATGGCCTATTTAATAAGAAATGACCTATACTTAGCTAATTATCCTCGAAATGACATAATTAGCTCCAAAAAGGCATTCTTAGCCAATTTAGCCCGAAGAAGGGGACACGAAGAGAAGAAGAGGAAAAATGAAAGGAAGGAAGAGGAAAAATGAGGAGAAGAAGAAGGAGGAGAGGGAGGAGGAGAAGAAGAAGGAGAAGAAGGAGAAGAAGAAGGAGAAGGAGAAGGAGCTCCTCGTTCTCCTTCTTCTTCCTCCTTCTTCCTCCTTCTCCTTCTCCTTCTTCTTCTCCTTCTCCTTCTTCTTTTCTTCTTCTTCTCCTCTTCCTTCTTCTTCTCCTCCTGCTCCTCCTCCTCCTTATTTTACTTCTTCTTCTCTATCTCTTCTTCTACGTAGCTTAGACCCATCCAAGAAAGGCTAAATTGGCTAATTATCCTACGAAATGACATAATTAGCTTAGTTAGCTCCAAAATGGCCTATTTAATAAGAAATGACCTATACTTAGCTAATTATCCTCGAAATGACATAATTAGCTCCAAAAAGGCATTCTTAGCCAATTTAGCCCGAAGAAGGGGACAAGAAGAGAAAAAGAGGAAAAATGAAAGGAAGGAAGAGGAAAAATGAGGAGAATAAGAAGGAGGAGAGGGAGGAGGAGAAGAAGAAGGAGAAGCAGGAGAAGAAGAAGGAGAAGGAGGAGCTCCTTCTCCTTTTTCTTCCTCCTTCTTCCTCCTTCTCCTTCTCCTTCTTCTTCTCCTTCTCCTTCTTCTTTTCTTCTTCTTCTCCTCTTCCTTCTTCTTCTCCTCCTCCTCCTCCTCCTCCTCCTTATTTTACTTCTTCTTCTCTATATCTTCTTCTACGTAGCTTAGACTCATCCAAGAAAGGTTAAATTGGCTAATTATCCTACGAAATGACATAATTAGCTTATTTAGCTCCAAAATGGCCTATTTAATAAGAAATGACCTATACTTAGCTAATTATCCTCGAAATGACATAATTAGCTCCAAAAAGGCATTCTTAGCCAATTTAGCCCGAAGAAGGGGACAAGAAGATAAAAAGAGGAAAAATGAAAGGAAGGAAGAGGAAAAATGAGGAGAAGAAGAAGGAGGAGAGGGAGGAGGAGAAGAAGAAGGAGAAGAAGGAGAAGAAGAAGGAGAAGGAGAAGGAGCTCCTCCTTCTCCTTCTTCTTCCTCCTTCTTCCTCCTTCTCCTTCTCCTTCTCCTTCTTCTTTTCTTCTTCTTCTCCTCTTCC
Source organism: Hordeum vulgare subsp. vulgare (assembly GCF_904849725.1). NCBI lineage: Eukaryota > Viridiplantae > Streptophyta > Magnoliopsida > Poales > Poaceae > Hordeum > Hordeum vulgare. The sequence continues at coordinate 185,259,844 of NC_058520.1, read as the reverse complement.
TTCTTCTTCTCCTCCTCCTCCTCCTCCTTATTTTACTTCTTCTTATCTATCTCTTCTTCTACGTAGCTTAGACTGCTCCAAGAAAGGCTAAATTGGCTAATTATCCTACGAAATGACATAATTAGCTTAGTTAGCTCCAAAATGGCCTATTTAATAAGAAATGACCTATACTTAGCTAATTATCCTCGAAATGACATAATTAGCTCCAAAAAGGCATTCTTAGCCAATTTAGCCCGAAGAAGGGGACAAGAAGAGAAAAAGAGGAAAATTGAAAGGAAGGAAGAGGAAAAATGAGGAGAAGAAGAAGGAGGAGAGGGAGGAGGAGAAGAAGAAGGAGAAGAAGGAGAAGAAGAAGGAGAAGGAGAAGGAGCTCCTCCTTCTCCTTCTTCTTCCTCCTTCTTCCTCCTTCTCCTTCTCCTTCTCCTTCTTCTTTTCTTCTTCTTCTCCTCTTCCTTCTTCTTCTCCTCCTCCTCCTCCTCCTCCTTATTTTACTTCTTCTTCTCTATCTCTTCTTCTACGTAGCTTAGACTCATCCAAGAAAGGCTAAATTGGCTAATTATTCTACAAAATGACATAATTAGCTTAGTTAGCTCCAAAATGGCCTATTTAATAAGAAATGACCTATACTTAGCTAATTATCCTCGAAATGACATAATTAACTCCAAAAAGGCATTCTTAGCCAATTTAGCCCGAAGAAGGGGACAAGAAGAGAGACACATCAAAAATGAAAGGAAGGAAGAGGAAAAATGAGGAGAAGAAGAAGGAGGAGAGGGAGGAGGAGAAGAAGAAGGAGAAGGAGAAGGAGCTCCTCCTTCTCCTTCTTCTTCCTCCTTCTCCTTCTCCTTCTTCTTCTCCTTCTCCTTCTTCTTTTCTTCTTCTTCTCCTCTTCCTTCTTCTTCTCCTCCTCCTCCTCCTCCTCCTTATTTCACTTCTTCTTCTCTATCTCTTCTTCTACGTAGCTTAGACTCCTCCAAGAAAGGCTAAATTGGCTAATTATCCTACGAAATGACATAATTAGCTTAGTTAGCTCCAAAATGGCCTATTTAATAAGAAATGACCTATACTTAGCTAATTATCCTCGAAATGACATAATTAGCTCCAAAAAGGCATTCTTAGCCAATTTAGCCCGAAGAAGGGGACAAGAAGAGAAAAAGAGGAAAAATGAAAGGAAGGAAGAGGAAAAATGAGGAGAAGAAGAAGGAGGAGAGGGAGGAGGAGAAGAAGAAGGAGAAGAAGGAGAAGAAGAAGGAGAAGGAGAAGGAGCTCCTCGTTCTCCTTCTTCTTCCTCCTTATTCCTCCTTCTCCTTCTCCTTCTTCTTCTCCTTCTCCTTCTTCTTTTCTTCTTCTTCTCCTCTTCCTTCTTCTTCTCCTCCTCCTCCTCCTCCTTATTTTACTTCTTCTTCTCTATCTCTTCTTCTACGTAGCTTAGACCCATCCAAGAAAGGCTAAATTGGCTAATTATCCTACGAAATGACATAATTAGCTTAGTTAGCTCCAAAATGGCCTATTTAATAAGAAATGACCTATACTTAGCTAATTATCCTCGAAATGACATAATTAGCTCCAAAAAGGCATTCTTAGCCAATTTAGCCCGAAGAAGGGGACAAGAAGAGAAAAAGAGGAAAAATGAAAGGAAGGAAGAGGAAAAATGAGGAGAAGAAGAAGGAGGAGAGGGAGGAGGAGAAGAAGAAGGAGAAGCAGGAGAAGAAGAAGGAGAAGGAGGAGCTCCTTCTCCTTTTTCTTCCTCCTTCTTCCTCCTTCTCCTTCTCCTTCTTCTTCTCCTTCTCCTTCTTCTTTTCTTCTTCTTCTCCTCTTCGTTCTTCTTCTCCTCCTCCTCCTTATTTTACTTCTTCTTCTCTATCTCTTCTTCTACGTAGCTTGGACTCATCCAAGAAAGGTTAAGTTGGCTAATTATCCTACGAAATGACATAATTAGCTTAGTTAGCTCCAAAATGGCCTATTTAATAAGAAATGACCTATACTTAGCTAATTATCCTCGAAATGACATAATTAGCTCCAAAAAGGCATTCTTAGCCAATTTAGCCCGAAGAAGGGGACAAGAAGATAAATAGAGGAAAAATGAAAGGAAGGAAGAGGAAAAATGACGAGAAGAAGGAGGAGAGGGAGGAGGAGAAGAAGAAGGAGAAGGAGCTCCTCCTTCTCCTTCTTCTTCCTCCTTCTTCCTCCTTCTCCTTCTCCTTCTTCTTCTCCTTCTCCTTCTTCTTTTCTTCTTCTTCTCCTCTTCCTTCTTCTTCTCCTCCTCCTCCTCCTCCTCCTTATTTTACTTCTTCTTATCTATCTCTTCTTCTACGTAGCTTAGACTGCTCCAAGAAAGGCTAAATTGGCTAATTATCCTACGAAATGACATAATTAGCTTAGTTAGCTCCAAAATGGCCTATTTAATAAGAAATGACCTATACTTAGCTAATTATCCTCGAAATGACATAATTAGCTCCAAAAAGGCATTCTTAGCCAATTTAGCCCGAAGAAGGGGACAAGAAGAGAAAAAGAGGAAAAATGAAAGGAAGGAAGAGGAAAAATGAGGAGAAGAAGAAGGAGGAGAGGGAGGAGGAGAAGAAGAAGGAGAAGAAGGAGAAGAAGAAGGAGAAGGAGAAGGAGCTCCTCCTTCTCCTTCTTCTTCCTCCTTCTTCCTCCTTCTCCTTCTCCTTCTTCTTCTCCTTCTCCTTCTTCTTTTCTTCTTCTTCTCCTCTTCCTTCTTCTTCTCCTCCTCCTTATTTTACTTCTTCTTCTCTATCTCTTCTTCTACGTAGCTTAGACTCATCCAAGAAAGGCTAAATTGGCTAATTATCCTACAAAATGACATAATTAGCTTAGTTAGCTCCAAAATGGCCTATTTAATAAGAAATGACCTATACTTAGCTAATTGTCCTCGAAATGACATAATTAACTCCAAAAAGGCATTCTTAGCCAATTTAGCCCGAAGAAGGGGACATGAAGAGAGACACATCAAAAATGAAAGGAAGGAAGAGGAAAAATGAGGAGAAGAAGAAGGAGGAGAGGGAGGAGGAGAAGAAGAAGGAGAAGGAGAAGGAGCTCCTCCTTCTCCTTCTTCTTCCTCCTTCTTCCTCCTTCTCCTTCTCCTTCTTCTTTTCTTCTTCTTCTCCTATTCCTTCTTCTTCTCCTCCTCCGCCTCCTCCTCCTTATTTTACTTCTTCTTCTCTATCTCTTCTTCTACGTAGCTTAGACTCCTCCAAGAAAGGCTAAATTGGCTAATTATCCTACGAAATGACATAATTAGCTTAGTTAGCTCCAAAATGGCCTATTTAATAAGAAATGACCTATACTTAGCTAACTATCCTCGAAATGACATAATTAGCTCCAAAAAGGCATTCTTAGCCAATTTAGCCCGAAGAAGGGGACAAGAAGAGAAAAAGAGGAAAAATGAAAGGAAGGAAGAGGAAAAATGAGGAGAAGAAGAAGGAGGAGAGGGAGGAGGAGAAGAAGGAGAAGAAGGAGGAGAGGGAGAAGGAACTTCTTCCTCCTTCTTCCTCCTTCTCCTTCTCCTTATTCTTCTCCTTCTCCTTCTTCTTTTCTTCTTCTTCTCCTCTTCCTTCTTCTTCTCCTCCACCACCTCCTCCTCTTTATTTTACTTCTTCTTCTCTATCTCTTCTTCTACGTAGCTTAGACTCCTCCAAGAAAGGATAAATTGGCTAATTATCCTACGAAATGACATAATTAGCTTACTTAGCTCCAAAATGGCCTATTTAATAAGAAATGACCTATACTTAGCTAATTATCCTCGAAATGACAGAATTAGCTCCAAAAAGGCATTCTTAGCCAATTTAGCCCGAAGAAGGGGACAAGAAGAGAAAAAGCGGAAAAATGAAAGGAAGGAAGAGGAAAAATGAGGAGAAGAAGAAGGAGGAGGAGAAGAAGAAGGAGAAGAAGGAGAAGAAGAAGGAGAAGGAGAAGGAGCTCCTCCTTCTCCTTCTTCTTCCTCCTTCTTCCTCCTTCTCCTTCTCCTTCTTCTTCCTCCTTCTTCCTCCTTCTCCTTCTCCTTCTTCTTCTCCTTCTCCTTCTTCTTTTTTTCTTCTTATCCTCTTCCTTCTTCTTCTCCTCCTCCTCCTTATTTTACTTCTTCTTCTCTATCTCTTCTTCTACGTAGCTTAGACCCATCCTAGAAAGGCTAAATTGGCTAATTATCCTACGAAATGACATAATTAGCTTAGTTAGCTCCAAAATGGCCTATTTAATAAGAAATTACCTATACTTAGCTAATTATCCTCGAAATGACATAATTAGCTCCAAAAAGGCATTCTTAGCCAATTTAGCCCGAAGAAGGGGACAAGAAGAGAAAAAGAGGAAAAATGAAACGAAGGAAGAGGAAAAATGAGGAGAAGAAGAAGGAGGAGAGGGAGGAGGAGAAGAAGAAGGAGAAGCAGGAGAAGAAGAAGGAGAAGGAGAAGGAGCTCCTCCTTCTCCTTCTTCTTCCTCCTTCTTCCTCCTTCTCCTTCTCCTTCTTCTTCTCCTTCTCCTTCTTCTTTTCTTCTTCTTCTCCTCTTCCTTCTTCTTCTCCTCCTCCTCCTCCTCCTCCTTATTTTACTTCTTCTTCTCTTTCTCTTCTTCTACGTAGCTTAGACTCATCCAAGAAAGGCTAAATTGGCTAATTATCCTACAAAATGACATAATTAGCTTAGTTAGCTCCAAAATGGCCTATTTAATAAGAAATGACCTATACTTAGCTAATTATCCTCGAAATGACATAATTAACTCCAAAAAGGCATTCTTAGCCAATTTAGCCCGAAGAAGGGGACAAGAAGAGAGACACATCAAAAATGAAAGGAAGGAAGAGGAAAAATGAGGAGAATAAGAAGGAGGAGAGGGAGGAGGAGAAGAAGAAGGAGAAGGAGAAGGAGCTCCTCCTTCTCCTTCTTCTTCCTCCTTCTTCCTCCTTCTCCTTCTCCTTCTTCTTCTCCTTCTCCTTCTTCTTTTCTTCTTCTTCTCCTATTCCTTCTTCTTCTCCTCCTCCGCCTCCTCCTCCTTATTTTACTTCTTCTTCTCTATCTCTTCTTCTACGTAGCTTAGACTCCTCCAAGAAAGGCTAAATTGGCTAATTATCCTACGAAATGACATAATTAGCTTAGTTAGCTCCAAAATGGCCTATTTAATAAGAAATGACCTATACTTAGCTAACTATCCTCGAAATGACATAATTAGCTCCAAAAAGGCATTCTTAGCCAATTTAGCCCGAAGAAGGGGACAAGAAGAGAAAAAGAGGAAAAATGAAAGGAAGGAAGAGGAAAAATGAGGAGAAGAAGAAGGAGGAGAGGGAGGAGGAGAAGAAGGAGAAGAAGGAGGAGAGGGAGAAGGAACTTCTTCCTCCTTCTTCCTCCTTCTCCTTCTCCTTCTTCTTCTCCTTCTCCTTCTTCTTTTCTTCTTCTTCTCCTCTTCCTTCTTCTTCTCCTCCTCCTCCCACTCCTCCTTATTTTACTTCTTCTTATCTATCTCTTCTTCTACGTAGCTTAGACTGCTCCAAGAAAGGCTAAATTGGCTAATTATCCTACGAAATGACATAATTAGCTTAGTTAGCTCCAAAATGGCCTATTTAATAAGAAATGACCTATACTTAGCTAATTATCCTCGAAATGACATAATTAGCTCCAAAAAGGCATTCTTAGCCAATTTAGCCCGAAGAAGGGGACAAGAAGAGAAAAAGCGGAAAAATGAAAGGAAGGAAGAGGAAAAATGAGGAGAAGAGGAAGGAGGAGAGGGAGGAGGAGAAGAAGAAGGAGAAGAAGGAGAAGAAGAAGGAGAAGGAGAAGGAGCTCCTCCTTCTCCTTCTTCTTCCTCCTTCTTCCTCCTTCTCCTTCTCCTTCTTCTTCTCCTTCTCCTTCTTCTTTTCTTCTTCTTCTCCTCTTCCTTCTTCTTCTCCTCCTCCTCCTCCTCCTCCTTATTTTACTTCTTCTTCTCTATCTCTTCTTCTACGTAGCTTAGACTCATCCAAGAAAGGCTAAATTGGCTAATTATCCTACAAAATGACATAATTAGCTTAGTTAGCTCCAAAATGGCCTATTTAATAAGAAATGACCTATACTTAGCTAATTATCCTCGAAATGACATAATTAACTCCAAAAAGGCATTCTTAGCCAATTTAGCCCGAAGAAGGGGACATGAAGAGAGACACATCAAAAATGAAAGGAAGGAAGAGGAAAAATGAGGAGAAGAAGAAGGAGGAGAGGGAGGAGGAGAAGAAGAAGGAGAAGGAGAAGGAGCTCCTCCTTCTCCTTCTTCTTCCTCCTTCTTCCTCCTTCTCCTTCTCCTTCTTCTTTTCTTCTTCTTCTCCTATTCCTTCTTCTTCTTCTCCTCCGCCTCCTCCTCCTTATTTTACTTCTTCTTCTCTATCTCTTCTTCTACGTAGCTTAGACTCCTCCAAGAAAGGCTAAATTGGCTAATTATCCTACGAAATGACATAATTAGCTTAGTTAGCTCCAAAATGGCCTATTTAATAAGAAATGACCTATACTTAGCTAACTATCCTCGAAATGACATAATTAGCTCCAAAAAGGCATTCTTAGCCAATTTAGCCCGAAGAAGGGGACAAGAAGAGAAAAAGAGGAAAAATGAAAGGAAGGAAGAGGAAAAATGAGGAGAAGAAGAAGGAGGACAGGGAGGAGGAGAAGAAGGAGAAGAAGGAGGAGAGGGAGAAGGAACTTCTTCCTCCTTCTTCCTCCTTCTCCTTCTCCTTATTCTTCTCCTTCTCCTTCTTCTTTTCTTCTTCTTCTCCTCTTCCTTCTTCTTCTCCTCCACCACCTCCTCCTCTTTATTTTACTTCTTCTTCTCTATCTCTTCTTCTACGTAGCTTAGACTCCTCCAAGAAAGGATAAATTGGCTAATTATCCTACGAAATGACATAATTAGCTTACTTAGCTCCAAAATGGCCTATTTAATAAGAAATGACCTATACTTAGCTAATTATCCTCGAAATGACAGAATTAGCTCCAAAAAGGCATTCTTAGCCAATTTAGCCCGAAGAAGGGGACAAGAAGAGAAAAAGCGGAAAAATGAAAGGAAGGAAGAGGAAAAATGAGGAGAAGAAGAAGGAGGAGAGGGAGGAGGAGAAGAAGAAGGAGAAGAAGGAGAAGAAGAAGTAGAAGGAGAAGGAGCTCCTCCTTCTCCTTCTTCTTCCTCCTTCTTCCTCCTTCTCCTTCTCCTTCTTCTTCTCCTTCTCCTTCTTCTTTTTTTCTTCTTCTCCTCTTCCTTCTTCTTCTCCTCCTCCTCCTCCTCCTCCTTATTTTACTTCTTCTTCTCTATCTCTTCTTCTACGTAGCTTAGACCCATCCTAGAAAGGCTAAATTGGCTAATTATCCTACGAAATGACATAATTAGCTTAGTTAGCTCCAAAATGGCCTATTTAATAAGAAATTACCTATACTTAGCTAATTATCCTCGAAATGACATAATTAGCTCCAAAAAGGCATTCTTAGCCAATTTAGCCCGAAGAAGGGGACAAGAAGAGAAAAAGAGGAAAAATGAAACGAAGGAAGAGGAAAAATGAGGAGAAGAAGAAGGAGGAGAGGGAGGAGGAGAAGAAGAAGGAGAAGCAGGAGAAGAAGAAGGAGAAGGAGAAGGAGCTCCTCCTTCTCCTTCTTCTTCCTCCTTCTTCCTCCTTCTCCTTCTCCTTCTTCTTCTCCTTCTCCTTCTTCTTTTCTTCTTCTTCTCCTCTTCCTTCTTCTTCTCCTCCTCCTCCTCCTCCTCCTTATTTTACTTCTTCTTCTCTATCTCTTCTTCTACGTAGCTTAGACTCATCCAAGAAAGGCTAAATTGGCTAATTATCCTACAAAATGACATAATTAGCTTAGTTAGCTCCAAAATGGCCTATTTAATAAGAAATGACCTATACTTAGCTAATTATCCTCGAAATGACATAATTAACTCCAAAAAGGCATTCTTAGCCAATTTAGCCCGAAGAAGGGGACAAGAAGAGAGACACATCAAAAATGAAAGGAAGGAAGAGGAAAAATGGGGAGAATAAGAAGGAGGAGAGGGAGGAGGAGAAGAAGAAGGAGAAGGAGAAGGAGCTCCTCCTTCTCCTTCTTCTTCCTCCTTCTTCCTCCTTCTCCTTCTCCTTCTTCTTCTCCTTCTCCTTCTTCTTTTCTTCTTCTTCTCCTATTCCTTCTTCTTCTCCTCCTCCGCCTCCTCCTCCTTATTTTACTTCTTCTTCTCTATCTCTTCTTCTACGTAGCTTAGACTCCTCCAAGAAAGGCTAAATTGGCTAATTATCCTACGAAATGACATAATTAGCTTAGTTAGCTCCAAAATGGCCTATTTAATAAGAAATGACCTATACTTAGCTAACTATCCTCGAAATGACATAATTAGCTCCAAAAAGGCATTCTTAGCCAATTTAGCCCGAAGAAGGGGACAAGAAGAGAAAAAGAGGAAAAATGAAAGGAAGGAAGAGGAAAAATGAGGAGAAGAAGAAGGAGGAGAGGGAGGAGGAGAAGAAGGAGAAGAAGGAGGAGAGGGAGAAGGAACTTCTTCCTCCTTCTTCCTCCTTCTCCTTCTCCTTATTCTTGTCCTTCTCCTTCTTCTTTTCTTCTTCTTCTCCTCTTCCTTCTTCTTCTCCTCCACCACCTCCTCCTCTTTATTTTACTTCTTCTTCTCTATCTCTTCTTCTACGTAGCTTAGACTCCTCCAAGAAAGGATAAATTGGCTAATTATCCTACGAAATGACATAATTAGCTTACTTAGCTCCAAAATGGCCTATTTAATAAGAAATGACCTATACTTAGCTAATTATCCTCGAAATGACATAATTAGCTCCAAAAAGGCATTCTTAGCCAATTTAGCCCGAAGAAGGGGACAAGAAGAGAAAAAGAGGAAAAATGAAAGGAAGGAAGAGGAAAAATGAGGAGAAGAAGAAGGAGGAGAGGGAGGAGGAGAAGAAGAAGGAGAAGAAGGAGAAGAAGAAGGAGAAGGAGAAGGAGCTCCTCCTTCTCCTTCTTTTTCCTCCTTCTTCCTCCTTCTCCTTCTCCTTCTTCTTCTCCTTCTCCTTCTTCTTTTTTTCTTCTTCTCCTCTTCCTTCTTCTTCTCCTCCTCCTCCTCCTCCTCCTTATTTTACTTCTTCTTCTCTATCTCTTCTTCTACGTAGCTTAGACCCATCCTAGAAAGGCTAAATTGGCTAATTATCCTACGAAATGACATAATTAGCTTAGTTAGCTCCAAAATGGCCTATTTAATAAGAAATTACCTATACTTAGCTAATTATCCTCGAAATGACATAATTAGCTCCAAAAAGGCATTCTTAGCCAATTTAGCCCGAAGAAGGGGACAAGAAGAGAAAAAGAGGAAAAATGAAAGGAACGAAGAGGAAAAATGAGGAGAAGAAGAAGGAGGAGAGGGAGGAGGAGAAGAAGAAGGAGAAGCAGGAGAAGAAGAAGGAGAAGGAGAAGGAGCTCCTCCTTCTCCTTCTTCTTCCTCCTTCTTCCTCCTTCTCCTTCTCCTTCTTCTTCTCCTTCTCCTTCTTCTTTTCTTCTTCTTCTCCTCTTCCTTCTTCTTCTCCTCCTCCTCCTCCTCCTCCTTATTTTACTTCTTCTTCTCTATCTCTTCTTCTACGTAGCTTAGACTCATCCAAGAAAGGCTAAATTGGCTAATTATCCTACAAAATGACATAATTAGCTTAGTTAGCTCCAAAATGGCCTATTTAATAAGAAATGACCTATACTTAGCTAATTATCCTCGAAATGACATAATTAACTCCAAAAAGGCATTCTTAGCCAATTTAGCCCGAAGAAGGGGACAAGAAGAGAGACACATCAAAAATGAAAGGAAGGAAGAGGAAAAATGAGGAGAATAAGAAGGAGGAGAGGGAGGAGGAGAAGAAGAAGGAGAAGGAGAAGGAGCTCCTCCTTCTCCTTCTTCTTCCTCCTTCTTCCTCCTTCTCCTTCTCCTTCTTCTTCTCCTTCTCCTTCTTCTTTTCTTCTTCTTCTCCTATTCCTTCTTCTTCTCCTCCTCCGCCTCCTCCTCCTTATTTTACTTCTTCTTCTCTATCTCTTCTTCTACGTAGCTTAGACTCCTCCAAGAAAGGCTAAATTGGCTAATTATCCTACGAAATGACATAATTAGCTTAGTTAGCTCCAAAATGGCCTATTTAATAAGAAATGACCTATACTTAGCTAACTATCCTCGAAATGACATAATTAGCTCCAAAAAGGCATTCTTAGCCAATTTAGCCCGAAGAAGGGGACAAGAAGAGAAAAAGAGGAAAAATGAAAGGAAGGAAGAGGAAAAATGAGGAGAAGAAGAAGGAGGAGAGGGAGGAGGAGAAGAAGGAGAAGAAGGAGGAGAGGGAGAAGGAACTTCTTCCTCCTTCTTCCTCCTTCTCCTTCTCCTTATTCTTCTCCTTCTCCTTCTTCTTTTCTTCTTCTTCTCCTCTTCCTTCTTCTTCTCCTCCACCACCTCCTCCTCTTTATTTTACTTCTTCTTCTCTATCTCTTCTTCTACGTAGCTTAGACTCCTCCAAGAAAGGATAAATTGGCTAATTATCCTACGAAATGACATAATTAGCTTACTTAGCTCCAAAATGGCCTATTTAATAAGAAATGACCTATACTTAGCTAATTATCCTCGAAATGACATAATTAGCTCCAAAAAGGCATTCTTAGCCAATTTAGCCCGAAGAAGGGGACAAGAAGAGAAAAAGAGGAAAAATGAAAGGAAGGAAGAGGAAAAATGAGGAGAAGAAGAAGGAGGAGAGGGAGGAGGAGAAGAAGAAGGAGAAGAAGGAGAAGAAGAAGGAGAAGGAGAAGGATCTCCTCCTTCTCCTTCTTCTTCCTCCTTCTTCCTCCTTCTCCTTCTCCTTCTTCTTCTCCTTCTCCTTCTTCTTTTTTTCTTCTTCTCCTCTTCCTTCTTCTTCTCCTCCTCCTCCTCCTCCTCCTTATTTTACTTCTTCTTCTCTATCTCTTCTTCTACGTAGCTTAGACCCATCCTAGAAAGGCTAAATTGGCTAATTATCCTACGAAATGACATAATTAGCTTAGTTAGCTCCAAAATGGCCTATTTAATAAGAAATTACCTATACTTAGCTAATTATCCTCGAAATGACATAATTAGCTCCAAAAAGGCATTCTTAGCCAATTTAGCCCGAAGAAGGGGACAAGAAGAGAAAAAGAGGAAAAATGAAAGGAACGAAGAGGAAAAATGAGGAGAAGAAGAAGGAGGAGAGGGAGGAGGAGAAGAAGAAGGAGAAGCAGGAGAAGAAGAAGGAGAAGGAGAAGGAGCTCCTCCTTCTCCTTCTTCTTCCTCCTTCTTCCTCCTTCTCCTTCTCCTTCTTCTTCTCCTTCTCCTTCTTCTTTTCTTCTTCTTCTCCTCTTCCTTCTTCTTCTCCTCCTCCTCCTCCTCCTCCTTATTTTACTTCTTCTTCTCTATCTCTTCTTCTACGTAGCTTAGACTCATCCAAGAAAGGTTAAATTGGCTAATTATCCTACGAAATAACATAATTAGCTTAGTTAGCTCCAAAATGGCCTATTTAATAAGAAATGACCTATACTTAGCTAATTATCCTCGAAATGACATAATTAGCTCCAAAAAGGCATTCTTAGCCAATTTCGCCCGAAGAAGGGGACAAGAAGATAAAAAGAGGAAAAATGAAAGGAAGTCAGAGGAAAAATGAGGACAAGAAGAAGGAGGAGAGGGAGGAGGAGAAGAAGAAGGAGAAGGAGAAGGAGCTCCTCCTTCTCCTTCTTCTTCCTCCTTCTTCCTCCTTCTCCTTCTCCTTCTTCTTCTCCTTCTCCTTCTTCTTTTCTTCTTCTTCTCCTCTTCCTTCTTCTTCTCCTCCTCCTCCTCCTCCTCCTCCTCCTTATTTTACTTCTTCTTATCTATCTCTTCTTCTACGTAGCTTAGACTGCTCCAAGAAAGGCTAAATTGGCTAATTATCCTACGAAATGACATAATTAGCTTAGTTAGCTCCAAAATGGCCTATTTAATAAGAAATGACCTATACTTAGCTAATTATCCTCGAAATGACATAATTAGCTCCAAAAAGGCATTCTTAGCCAATTTAGCCCGAAGAAGGGGACAAGAAGAGAAAAAGAGGAAAAATGAAAGGAAGGAAGAGGAAAAATGAGGAGAAGAAGAAGGAGGAGAGGGAGGAGGAGAAGAAGAAGGAGAAGAAGGAGGAGAGGGAGAAGGAACTTCTTCCTCCTTCTTCCTCCTTCTCCTTCTCCTTCTTCTTCTCCTTCTCCTTCTACTTTTCTTCTTCTTCTCCTCTTCCTTCTTCTTCTCCTCCTCCTCCTCCTCCTTATTTTACTTCTTCTTCTCTATCTCTTCTTCTACGTAGCTTAGACCCATCCAAGAAAGGCTAAATTGGCTAATTATCCTACGAAATGACATAATTAGCTTAGTTAGCTCCAAAATGGCCTATTTAATAAGAAATGACCTATACTTAGCTAATTATCCTCGAAATGACATAATTAGCTCCAAAAAGGCATTCTTAGCCAATTTAGCCCGAAGAAGGGGACAAGAAGAGAAAAAGAGGAAAAATGAAAGGAAGGAAGAGGAAAAATGAGGAGAAGAAGGAGGAGAGGGAGGAGGAGAAGAAGAAGGAGAAGCAGGAGAAGAAGAAGGAGAAGGAGAAGGAGGTCCTCCTTCTCCTTCTTCTTCCTCCTTCTTCCTCCTTCTCCTTCTCCTTCTTCTTCTCCTTCTCCTTCTTCTTTTCTTCTTCTTCTCCTCTTCCTTCTTCTTCTCCTCCTCCTCCTCCTCCTCCTTATTTTACTTCTTCTTCTCTATGTCTTCTTCTACGTAGCTTAGACTCATCCAAGAAAGGTTAAATTGGCTAATTATCCTACGAAATGACATAATTAGCTTAGTTAGCTCCAAAATGGCCTATTTAATAAGAAATGACCTATACTTAGCTAATTATCCTCGAAATGACATAATTAGCTCCAAAAAGGCATTCTTAGCCAATTTAGCCCGAAGAAGGGGACAAGAAGATAAAAAGAGGAAAAATGAAAGGAATGAAGAGGAAAATGAGGAGAAGAAGAAGGAGGAGAGGGAGGAGGAGAAGAAGAAGGAGAAGGAGAAGGAGCTCCTCCTTCTCCTTCTTCTTCCTCCTTCTTCCTCCTTCTCCTTCTCCTTATTCTTCTCCTTCTCCTTCTTCTTTTCTTCTTCTTCTCCTCTTCCTTCTTCTTCTTCTCCTCCTCCTCCTCCTCGTTATTTTACTTGTTCTTATCTATCTCTTCTTCTACGTAGCTTAGACTGCTCCAA